>NC_060140.1:594209623-596609623 GCF_021461385.2 Schistocerca piceifrons | reverse complement strand
ATTGAGGATAGCAGTGTCATGAGCGAATCTTATCATTGATATTCTTTCACCCTAAATTTTAATCCCATTTTTCAACCTTTCCTTCATTCCCCTCATTGCTGCTGCCAAGTTCAGATCGAACACTAGCGACGACAAACAGCATATCTGTCTTATGCCCTTTTTAATCCGAGCACCTCGTTCTTGGTGTTCAAATCTCAGTTTTCTTTCTTGGTTCTCGCAAATTGTTTGCTTATTTCTGTAGTTTACTCCTAATTTTTTTGCAACGTTTTCCTTTGTCGAATGCTTTTTCTAGGTTGATAGATCCTATGAATGTATCCTGATTTTTCTTCAGACATGCTGTCATTATCAAGCGCATTATCTGAACTGCCTCTCTGCTGCCTTTACCTCTCTACAACCAACTCGCTCATTTGTCAAATCCTCATTTTTTCCCATTATGCTGCACATTATTCTTGTCATAATGTTGGATGCATGTGATGTTAAGCTCATTGTGCGCACTTATCTGCCCTTGCTGTCATCGGAATTTCGTTGATGATATTTTTCCGATGGTCTGATCGTTCGTATATAGTCATATAGATTCTAGACACCATCTATAATAGCTGTTGCCATATAACTCCCTCCCATGGTTTTAGAAATTTCGATGGAATGTTATGTATCCAATCCGTCACGTTTGATCTGAAGTATTTCAGAGCTCTTGTAAATTCTGATTCCAATACTGGAGCCGTTTCTCCTCCATAACGTCTCCTATTTCTTTTTTCATTGCAATAACTGATTTCGAAATCTCTGACCATTATGTAATCTAAGTCGAATCTTCCTGTGTTTCTGGGCCATTCGAAAGCGTACCTCCTTCTTTTGTTATTCTTTAACAGTGTATTTGTTAATACCATCTGATATTAATTGCAGAATTCAGTTAGTCTTTCCCCTCTCTCATGCAATTAAACTTTTCCCTCTTTCATTTCTACTGCAAATCCCATAATCTGCAATAAGCCTTTCTGCTATTTTTTCCCTTTCAACCGCATTCCAGTACGCCATGATTATCAGAATTTCACCCTCCTTTACATACTTAATTTATCGCTCAGTATAATAATATACTTTCTCTATCGGCCCAACGTCTGGTTCGATGTCAACAACGTTACCGCTAGATATATTTCGTAAATCACATCAAATACTGACGAACCGATTCCACAGACCGAACGTGAGGAGAGGGGCTAGTGTAATTGTTTAATACAAACCATACAAAAATGCACGGAAGTATGTTTTTAACACAAACCTACGTTTTTTATAAATGGAACCCCGTTAGTTTTGTTAGCACATCTGAACATATAAACAAATACGTAATCAGTGCCGTTTGTTGCATTGTAAAATGTTAATTACATCCAGAGATATTGTAACCTAAAGTTGACGCTTGAGTACCACTCCTCCGCTCTTCGATCATGTGTATCGGAAAGCACTGCAACATACATTGCGTTTCTACAGAATGATCTGCCAACGTTGCTCGAAAATGTCCCACTGGAAACGCGTCGACGTATGTGGTATCAGCATGATGGTGCACCTGCACATACCGCAATTAACACTAGGCTGACCCTTGACAGGATGTTCGACGGGCGTTTCATAGGACGTCGAGGACGCATAAATTGGCCTGTTCGTTCTCCTGATCTTACACCTCTGGACTTCTTTCTGTGGGGTACATTAAAGGAGAATGTGTACCGTGATGTGCCTACAACCCCAGAGGAAATGAAATAACGTATTGTGGCAGCCTGCGGCGACATTACACCAGATGTACTGCGGCGTGTACGACATTCATTACGCCAGAGACTGCAATTGTGTGCAGCAAATGATGGCCACCACATTGAACATCTATTGGCCTGACATGTCGGGACACATTCTATTCCACTCCGTAATTGAAAACGGAAACCACGTGTGTACGTGTAACTCACCCCTCATGCTAATGTACATGTGCGTCAGTGAAAAAGACCAATAAAAAGGTGTTAGCATGTGGACGTAATGTGCTGTCCCAGTCTCTTCTGTACCTAAGGTCCATCACCGTTCCCTTTGGATCTCTACGTAATTCGGTGCTCTCCGATACACACGATCGAACAGCGGAGGAGTGGTACTCAAGCGTCAACTTTAGGTTCAATATCTCCGGATGTAATTAACATTTTACAATGCAGCGAACGGCACTGATTACGTATTTGTTTATATGTTCAGATGTGCTAACAAAACTAATGGGGCTCCATTTAAAAAAACGTAGGTTTGTGTTGAAAAACATACTTCCGTTCCTTTTTTGTATGGGTTGTATTAAACAATTACACTAGCCCCTCTCATCACGTTCGGTCTGCAGAATCGGTTCGTCAGTATTTGATGTGGTTTGCGAAATATATCCAGCGGTAACGTTAGGTGACTCACCATGTATATCTGCACCGTCGTTGTCGGCGTAGGTTTAGTGTCGAATCTGATGAGAACACCCTTATCATTGAACAGTTTCCCATTCATATGATTTACTAAGGTCATGTTTATTATTTGAATTATCCTAACAAATACAGATTAACATATAATTACTTCCGAGTTTTGTATTATTAACATTTTTATGTTAAACTAATAGTAGAAAGCTGGGTGGTTAATTACAAGCTGATTTTCAGTGTTATTAGAGGCAAGGGCTTCGACGTTACGAGTGCAATGGGATTTGCGCTGTTAAAGGCGAAGGGTAGGGCGGTTAGTTGGAAAGAAGGCAATCAAGGCCTCTACACGTGGGACGATTTGTGTGATGACGAAGATAATACCGAAATCGGTATGGATGACCTAGTGAATCCAGTACAACAGCTTAACAGTGGTTTTGAGAACTTGCGATGAGATGAGGCAGAAGGGATATATCTTATTCCTTTGGAATTTTTAATATTGCGGCAACGAAACGATTATACAATTTGTTGTGTAGAATCTGTAACACTGGGGACATACCGTCAGACGTTAGGAAAAATATCATCGACACATTTCCGAATATCGAAGAGCATGTGACAAGTCTTGCGCATTCATCTTTATGTCTCATGCATCCAGGTTTTCGACATGATTAAGTCAGAGACGAACAGAATAAAAAGTAATTATGGCTTGATTACGTTTCATTTGGATGTGCTATAACTGTCCCTGTGATCCTCTATACGATGACATATTTTTGGTATGCAGCCTGCTAAACTGGTTGTAAGTGATCGGTTTGGTGACGGAGAGCTCCCGCCATCAGCACACAATCGTATTCACTTATCAATATTTACAAATGAAGCACGTAATCCGCGTTTTCAACAAAGTCCAATAGTTATTACCATTATCGTGTAAATTATTTATTTGCATTGATATCTATGAATACTATTCTGTGTTACCAAGCTTCTCACTTTCCAGCAATGACTTCTGAGCCTGGTAATTAAGCTTCCAAAGAGAACAGGTATTTAATTAACTGAAAGTGATACACACAGCAGAAGCATTTTTGAGGCTTTCTGTTTATTAATTCTAAAGTTTATGATTGTATTTATTTTCGTTATTCCCTTGTTATCGTCAATGTGGTGCAACCTTCCTCCGTGAATATTTTATTTTCTTATTTTAAAGCATTTAAAAAAGACACATCAGTACGATGGAGATAGCACTGCAGCACTAGTATTAAATTTGATAAAACTTTTACTTCTAGTCTACCTATCTTAAGACCATTATGACAAAGCTGTCCACTATTAAAATTTCTGTAGCAGAAGTAATACTTTCATTTATCACTTGCGCTATACTGATACCGACGAGCGAAATAAGCGGAGACCGTACTGAATTTCCTCCTAGACTGAAGCGCCAAAGAAACTAGTATATGCATGGTACTCAGACACAGAGATATGTAAACAGTCAAAATACGACGCTACGTTCGGAATCGCCTATATAAGGCAACAAATGTCTGGCGCAGTTAGATCGGTTACTGCTCCTACAATGGCAGTTTATCACGATCTAAGCACGTTTGAACGTGGAGTTATAGACGGTGCACGAGCGAAGGGACACAGCAACTTCGACGTAGTGATGAAGTGGGGATTTTCCCGTACTACCATTTCATGAGTGTGCCGTGAATATCAGGAATCCGGTAAAACATCAAATCTCCGACATCTCTGCGGCCAGAAAGATATCCTGTAAGAACGGGACCAATGACAACTGAAGAGAATCTGTAACAGCAACGACGCTGTACTATTGTACATATAAGTAATTTTTTTCTTCTGATTTTTCGATAAATTAGTGTAATCGATGTACTGATTTCACTTCTTTTTTGTTTCATGTCATTGTGTTAAGAAAAATGTAAACAAATTTCAATGTGAAGATTAATGTTTATGTCTAATGTCAAGTAATATTGTGATAGAATTGAAATGTAAGAAACGTTGAAACTATTGTAAGATGTTTAAAATTGTAACTGTGTGTCTGGTCCATACGTAGGCAATGTGTTAGGATATGTAGAATGCAAAACCCCGGGTGTATACCCTGCTTGTAAGGGAGCGGTAAAAGGTGGTAGGCAGGCGAGCGCGGGAAAATGCGCACGGGCGCTGCACGGCACAACGGGCTCAGCAGTTGTAGTTGGAGTTTGGCACTGGTCTGAGCAACACCTTCTGGAGCGAGGAGGCTCTCCTGGAAGACGTAGTTTCATTGAGCCTCGGGTATGCCGTTCCAACGCCCATACACCATGGCAAAATTCCATAGGCACTAAATGGAAAAGTATTGCGACGCCAAGAAGAATGAAAGTGCCGACGCATCAAGAGCCATAGCTGTGGTTGTATGTGTGCTTTGTGCCTCGCCATCTCGCCGCCTGCCAACCGCCGCATCGATACAAACAGGTTGAAACTTTTAGTACTGTATTCATATGGACCAGTGTTACTTTTGTTCCATACTGTTCAATAACAACTTAAATTTTACCAGAACTCTCCTATCATTTAATTATCCTCACAACTAACCTAGACAGGGTCCTTTCCAAATGTTGTGCAATCCGAGTGTCCCGAGATGAAAAATTAAAGTTTGTGTTAATAATAATTACCTGCAGACCTAACTATATTAGAATGGTGTTTAAAGAACTGTTTTGTTAATGAACCAGTAAATGAATAACGAAGGTCTGACAAAGTTGCAAGATAACTTTAATATTGATTTAGTAATGGAGTTTAATTATTTCGAAACAGATATAAAGGTATTTAAATGAGTAGGAAATAAGATAAAGAGAGTAGTAACTCATATATTGGAAATCTTGAGCGCATAATAGTGTCAGTAATTAATTTTTTTAATACAGTGATCATAACAGTTTCAAGGTCGTCCCCCTTTTTTTTTATTCATTTGAATTCTGAAGTGTTTTAAATTGATTTGACCAGCAAAAGTTAAAGTCAATATAAAAGCCAAAATTTATCAGTGTATTATCTTTATTAAAATTGACATTTTATTTTTGGCTCGAAATTACTATTTCTAGGGTAACCTATGCCCGATTTTAATCAGATCAATAGACAGTACGAAGTTTGGTAGTATACATTATAGTGTGGTGTTGTGTATTCATGGTTTTTCCCTATCAGTACAGAAAGTGAAACTATCAGTTCAATAGATTTTCTAGTTCTAAAATTTATTATATTATGCAGTGTTACTACGTGTTGTTTTGCATGAATGTACATCACCTTGTACAGAGAAGAAACTCAGTTAATGCCTAATTAGGCTGGCGACCGTATTATTAACAAATTGGTAGCATCTGCTGTGTTGCTTTTTGTCCGTCCTGACGTGTAGTGGCATTTCGGACTTGCCTGACGAACCATTGTTATTACAGAGTGGGTGTAAGTCTGATTTGCCTCCATTCAGGTACGCGCGGTCAATATCTATACGAAAATCCTGTCTCGTAAGGAAAACCCCACTCACTTACCAAAGTACAGGCTTTAATGAGTATTGTGTGCCCCACGCGCACGTTGAAAGGTGGCTACACTGTGCCACTGCGCCAGAGAGTGCGCCAAAGAGTACTATTAAGCCGCCTCCACAGTGCGTGTTAGAGTTCATAGTGTCAGTGCGTGTTAAGAGTTCGTGGCAGTCAGTGCTAGTAGAGAGCACAGTGTGTGTTAAGAGCTCGTGATTGTCGTGAAGTCGGAGTGAGATGTGGTAGTAAAGAGTGTTGCTCCTTGTTTTATGCAGTTATTTGATGGGAGAGATAGCAGATGTTATTGTAATGAGTGCATTTCGTCAATATATATGAAGGTAAAATTTATAATGTTTTTTTTTTATTAATTGTCTATCTGAAATAATGTGTCACTACAGGTTCAGTCAACAAAGCATCTGGCTTGTGTTCTTGGATTAGAGTGGAATTCTGGTTTTCTTGCGTAATTATAGTTTTCTAATTTTCCTTTGTCACGTCTGTATAGTTGGTATTTAAAAATTCTTGTCTTGTTGGAAAAGAACCGTGCCAGATGCATACGTTGAGTCACACTCCCACATACAGAACAGTTACATTTGTGCTTGGATTTTGTAGGTTTTTTAGTTGCTGGGGACTTAATTAATTAACTGTGTTTACGAAAATTTTCTTACATTGTTTGTTGCAGTCAGATAGCGTAATAATACTAGTCAGGGCCAACCGTTTACGAGACTTACGTAATCGGACAGACAGTTACTAAAATTAAAAGTATTTTCAATTAATTTATTTAATTAAGCCCCCATGCACGTGGCGACCGCTGCTTCGGATCGTCCCTTGGATTCTTCTGATTGTGAAAATTGTAGACTGTAGTATTGTTGTAGCAATTGTAGTTTAGTAATTGTAGGTTATATTGCATGTGTAGATTTGGTAATTGGCATTCTTCTAATGGTATTTTTCAAAATTTAATTTTTATTGCCTTGCATACACATTTGACAATTTTGTGCAATTATTTCAATTGTTCGATTGATCGTGTTTGAGGGAGACATTGCGTGTGAATAGTATTGTTGGAGATAAGTTGTCATTGTGTGTGATTTTCGTACAGTGACGAATCTTTCGTACATTTTGTAAATGATTACGCGATCAATGAAAAAGGCAAAAATGATGAATAGTGAGAATAACGAAATTGTTAACATGGCGAACTCGCCAACAGAGGAAAACAGTATGATGGATAATGAAGTGGAAAACAATGTAATAAGTCGGGAAAATAGTCCGGAACCATTTCAAAATTTTTCTCAATCAGAAAATTCACAGAATACGAGATCAACGATAGAAGATTCTGAAGTAGTATCGAACACAGATAGCCTTACAGCTATGACGAAGGAAACTGGTTTTGCGGGAAATGTTAGGCGCGAAAAGAATTGCGAACCGGTTACTATGGAGCAGTTGATGAGTGCAATATTAAATTTGGGATCACAAATAGAAACATTTGGAAGTGAGATGGAAGCAATGACAACACGGTTATGCTCAAAAATAAGAACAATTGGAACAGAAATAGGAACAACTAAAACCGAGATGAAAGCAGTGGGATCACAGTTACGATCTGAATTAGAAACTGATAGGGGAACAATGGAAACTCAGTTAGGCTCACGAACAGGGACATGTTTCAAATACATGAAAGACGAATCAAATAAAGAAATTAGAGAAGAAGTACAACCGATTTTGAAGGCTCACAATAATAGCTTAATTTCAACAGAAATCAGACAAGAGGAACAGGACAGAGAACAGGAAGAAAAAGATCGCGTGATAGTACAGAAATTTTCAGAGTTAAATTTACAATGTGCAAACGATAAGGAAGAAATAATTGAAAGAATCGAGGAATTCGTGCCAAATGATAGAATAAATAACTTAACGCAACAGTGTGAACAGTTAACTACTAAATGTGACAACACCGAAACCCGAGTCGCGACATTTACAGAAGACGTAAATAAACAGAAAGAACAATTAAGTGACTCATCGGAAAGAGTTGAGATGATCTCAGATAAATTGACAAGTGTTAGTTTAGCAGAAGGGTATGAAGAAAGTAATTTATTTCATTTACGAGAAGCAACAAGAGAGCGCCAGGCGCGTGAATTTAACAATAATCGACATTCGGACTGGGACAGACGCGGTAGGTCTTTGTCGCCACGAGGCGAAAACTTTGACTATAAACACTTTTTGACTGTCCGGAAATTTAAGATCTTCCGCAATTCTAAGAATGACATACATCCATGTGCATGGTTAGATCAATTTATGTACGCACTTCCACCAAATTGGCCACTAAGTCACAAACTAGAAATTATGTGCAGCTATTAAGGTCCTCAGGGGATTCACTACTCTAAGTGAATATGTGCCGTAGCGAGCGTAGGGCCCCGAGCTGTAGTGGTGCTATTTCTCTTTTAGTTTTCTGTACCGCTGCCTACTCTTTTACTATTCTTTGCATCTGTCAAAACAACTCTTCGACTATCAAGCTATCTAGTGAGTAAGAACAATAACCGGATATGACTGTTTTACCCAAAAGTGACTTTGGAAATTACCGATTGGACTTACTGTACCTATTGCAGCATTTATTCGTAGCTTAAATGAAATTTTACCTGTTTGTCTTCGTGACAACATTACTTCGTATGTTGACGACATTCTTATTGTTAAACGTTCTTGGAATGAGCATAACAAAATTTTGGATTCATTATTACGTATTTTTGCACGAGTTGGCATGACAGTGAACTTGGAAAAATCTGAATTTGGTCGTTCTCAGGTGAAATTTCTCGGTCACATTATTTCTACAGAAGGTATTCTTCCTGATCCAGAAAAATTAGACGCTATTCGTAATTATGCTGTTCCTACTACAAAACGTGATGTTCGTAGTTTTCTTGCTGTCTGTACTTTTCTTAGACGCTTTGTTAGATTGGACGATTTGGCCACACCTCGTTTTTGCGATCTATCTGGAAACTTCTTTTTAAACGAAAATCGGTCGACAACTCCGTTTGGTTAGTTTGTATTCCTGATGAGTGGGTCAATAAATTGATTTGGTATACGCATCTCAGTTATGCACACTTTGGTCCCCGAAAATGCTTTCATAAATTACGAGAAAATTGTTACTTCAGTAATATGGAAAAACGTATTCGATCTGTTCTTGCCAAATGCAAATTATGTCAAATGGCTAAGCCTCCAACGATTTCTCACAGAGCACCGTTGTTTCCCGTCATTCCAGCGAAATTAAAGGAGATGGCTGCAGTCGATTTGTTTGGTCCAGTGGTTCGATCTACTAATGGTTTTGCGTACATTTTCGTAGCAGTGGAGTTGACGTCAAAATATGTGTGTTTTACACCGTTACGCAAAGCAACAGCTCGTTCAGTATCTAACGCTTTCATCAAACATTTTCTTAAAGAAGTTGGTCATGTTGACAAGGTTATATCAGATAATGGATCACAGTTTCGTTCTAAAATTTGGCTTCGTACTCTACACCGTCGTAAAATTAAACCAATCTTCATCTCACTTTTTCACCCTCAATCTAACGCTTCAGAGAGATGGATGAAGGAAATCAATAAATTGTGCCGTCTTTATTGTCATCAGAATCACAGAACTTGGGATCAGTATCTTCATATTTTTCAAAACATTCTGAATGAACTTCCTAATGACTCAACTTCCTTACCACCTCTATTGGTATTAAAAAATAAAGCACCGACAAATCGCATTTCTGAAATCGTTCCTTTTCCGCCTTCACGGAAACTGCGGCATTCTGAAGTTGTTAACCTGGCTCTACAAAATATTGCATCTGCAGCTGCGAGAAGAGAGAAATCAGCGAAACGTCCTGGTCGTTTAAAAACTTTTTCAGTTGGTCAAAAGGTATTAATTAAGTCCCACCGTTTGTCTCATAAAGGAAAAGGCTTGTGTCGCAAATTTTTTCTGCTTTATAACGGTCCATATAGGGTTCGCAAAATTATTCATGATAACACTATCGAAGTAGAAACTCTTAAATCTCGACGCTCTAAGGGAATACATCACATATCTAACGTAAAAATTTTTGTGGAATGACATACTTTTGAGGAACCAACAGCTACATGTAAACACGCAGAGAGTACAAGGATACCGCGCTGTGTTTTGGCGGCGGCACATACTCAAAGCAACAGTGAAGTCTGCGCGCCGCACAAGGCAGTCGTTGACCGCAAACAATTGCTTCCTACGTCACGCGCCTACAGCTGATCGAGCGCTCAGTGCGAATGCACTGACAGCCGTAAACAAACACACAGTCTAATTTCTCGGACTAAATTCTGTATAAAGCTATAAGGACTTGTTGAATTCTGTTATTAACATTCAGTATTTTTCAGGATACGGTTCTATAAAATATTTAAGACCTTCAGGTAAATTCTGTGCGTGTCCGACGTTAAGACGACCTGCTATCGAGAAAATTTCAGGAAGAATGTAATTTCGAAGAAGAAACTAATAAACTAAAAAAGGTAACTATTAATTGAGTTCATTTTTTAGGTAACAAATTTCCACTTAGGTACGTACTTTAGACGTAATTTGCTGCTCGCGATTACGTGATTCATACTTTGTGCTAATTTCATGTTCTATGATTTTACTTGTGAAGCGACATGCTTGCATACATTTACTGATTTTGACAATTATTGATTAATGAACTGGGTTGTAACTTGTGTATATTATGCATCGCTTGGCTGCTATGCTTTTTCACTGATGTCATATTTTTAATTATGTGCCTGCTGAGCTTATTTATTTAAATTATAATTGTAACCTGATTAATTGTGCTGACTGTGATTATGTATGGAAGTTATACTTTGTGATTTATCTGCTTGCGCCTTCATGTTTACTTATTAGGATGACACATGAACATTTAATTGCTTATGCTGATATGATGCTAATGACCTGTTTATTACGTAAGATATATGTTTGCTGCTTTTTGTATGGATTACATATTTACACATTTCTGTTTTGTTGCCATAACTGCTCTTTAATTTGGTGTATAGCAATGCTGATGTACTGTGTATAAACATAGAGTTTAGGTTACACTGTGGTATTAATTATAGATTGTTCGCTTGGCAAAGCCTCGTTGTAAGAATTGTGCTGCATCCACTTGTTGACATTCTGTTCTCTACTGGTGTATTTACTCGCTATTGCTTGTTTTGCTTACGCTCAGTGCCTTATATTTTAAGATAAGAAAATTAACTGCTATAATTCGACGAACGACATTAGTACAAGAAAGTCATAGAAGTCACATGAGCTGAGGTTTTATGGAAGCTGTATAAATTTATGCTAATAGGAAGGAAGCTAACGACATGACATACCAATACTAGGTTTAGACCATTAACAGTTATTACACTGCATTTTTCGTGAGCAATTGAAATAGGAAGTGACACTTGACACAAGAAATACTCCACATGTTTGCTTCTGTCTGCTATGATTCTTGAAGTGGTGTACACACTGTGAAACATTATGATTATTCACACTCCGTTATCGTACTTAATTACGGAGAGTTATTCGAACTAAGTCTGTTAGAGGTCAGGTATGCATTTCTTTTATTTAATGATGGACAAGGAACCAAAATGTATCTTATAATTTATAATGAGTAGAAAATTTGGGTCAGATGGATTACACAGAGGTTGTGTGTTGACAATGTGTCTTCGGATTGTATGGGATGCTGACTTGAAGTTGCATTAGGATTTTATCTGTACTTGTTCGAGGAGACTGACTAGAGGAAAGAGTTGTGATGGAAGTGAGATGATATTGGTGCTGAGGTTTATATTTATCGACGTATTATTGAGGTATAGAGATTATATGAAGTTGAGTTGTTATGGAAGTGAAATGATATTGGTGCTGAGGTTTATATTTATCGACGTATTATTGAGGTATGATTATTGGAGTTTTTGTGGACAAGAGGTAAGGTAAATGATATTAATGATAAGACGTATTGAAGAGGTATTATTGAGGTATGATTATTGGAGTTTTGGTGTATAAGAGGTAAAGTAAGTGAGGAGCATATTTTTTTTTTGTTGGTCTTATGGAACAAGGAGGATGAAGAGAGCAGACTAGAACACTAAAATAGAAGGAAGATAGTCTATGCACACACTTTGTTAAATCACTAAGCAGTATATACTTTTTTTTGAAGAGAGGAAGTAATTGCATATCTTGGCTCACTGACAGTTGTTCAGCAACAGTACATTTTGATCTGGCTTGGCAAACATTGGTCTTGACATGATGACTATGACGTTGACTTAACTATTATTGACTGTTATACATTGCTGCCAGTACTACTTGAAGCACATGATGAACATCAGATTTTGGCAGAATTACATTTACACAATTAACACTATTCAATTACACAGTAGTACTTAATGTGAATGAAAGATGAGTGAGTGTGTTCTGTGTGTTTTCCTTTACTAATCCTACGCACCTATCTCGTAAATATTATTTATTTGTTTATAGTGGCTTGCACTGACACCCATAAATATTATAGGTTTACTGGTATTTGAGTATTGTAATAGTTAATAGGACAATTATCTGATATCATTTGTGTGTTTGTTATGATTTGTATCTTACTGTAAAAGCATTTGTATGTGCATTCAAACTATTGTTCAAGCCTGAACTGTCTGATTAGTGAAGATAAATATTCTGAACTGTTACCTGCACTTTTCAACATGATGTGTGACACTAGGACATGTTTAATTTCTGCTCATAAACTCTGATAAACAGTGTGATCAGTGCTAGTGAATTTTTTGGAACTGTTTCTACTGAAATGATGTTACTTCTTGCTGTCTGCACCTGCTCAACATTGCTGGGTGCAACTGATGAGCTGTTTTTACTGAAATGAAGTCACTGGTTGCTGTTGGCACCAACTCAACATTGCTGGGTGCCATTGATGGACTGCTTCTACTGAAATAATGTCACTTGTTGGTGTCTGCACCTGCTCAACATTGCTGGGTGCAACTGATGAACTGTTTCTACTGAAATAATGTCACTTGTTGCTGTCTGCACCTGCTCAACATTGCTGGGTGCAACTGATGGACTACTCCTACTGAAATGGTGTCACTTGTTGGTGTCTGCACCTGCACTCAACATTGCTGGGTGCAACTGATGAACTGTTTCTACTGAAATGAAGTCACTTGTTGCTGTTTGCACCTGCTCAACATTGCTGGGTGCAACTGATGAACTGTTTTTACTGAAATGGTGTCACTTGTTGGTGTCTGCACCTGCTAAACTTTACTGGGTGCAACTGATGGACTGCTTCTACTGAAATGATGTCACTTGCCGGTGTCTGCACCTACTCAACATTGCTGGGTGCAACTGATGGACTGCTTCTACTGAAATGATATCACTTGTTGGTGTCTGCACCTGCTCAACATTGCTGGGTACCACTGATGGACTGCTTCTACTGAAAAGATGTCCCCTGTTGCTGTGTGCACCTGATCAACATTACTGAGTGCCACTGTTAGAACTGTTTCTACTGAAATGATGTTACTTTTTGCTGTCTGCACCTACTCAACGTTGCTGGGCGCAACTGATGAACTGTTTTTACTGAAATGAAGTCACTTGTTGCTGTCTGCACCTACTCAACATTGCTGGGTGCCTCTGATAGACTGCTTCTACTGAACTAATGTGACTTGTTGCTGTGTGTACCTCTTGAACTTTACTGGGTGCCACAGATGGAACTGTTTTTACTGAAATGAAGTCACTTGTTGCTGTCTGCACCTACTCAACATTGCTGGGTGCAACTAATGGACTGCTTTTACTGAAATGATGTCACTTGTTGGTGTCTGCACCTGCTCTCAACATTGCTGGGTGCAACTGATGAACTGTTTTACTGAAAAGATGTCCCTTGTTGCTGTCTGCACCTGCTCAACATTGCTGGGTGCAACTGATTGACTGCTTCTACTGAAACGAAGTCACTTGTTGGTGTCTGCACCTGCTCTCAACATTGCTGGGTGCAACTGATGAACTGTTTTTACTGAAATGATGTCACTTGTTGGTGTCTGCACCTACTCAACATTGCTGGGTGCAACTGATGAACTGCTTCTACTGAAACGAAGTCACTTGTTGGTGTCTGCAGCTGCTCAACATTGCTGGGTGCAACTGATGAACTGTTTTTACTGAAATGAAGTCACTTGTTGCTGCTTGCACTTACTCAACATTGCTGGGTGCAACTGATGGACTGCTTCTACTGAACTAATGTGACTTGTTGCTGGGTGTACCTGCTAAACTTTACTGGGTGCAATTGATGGACTGCTTCTACTAAAAAGATGTCACCTGTTAGTGTCTTTTTTTGTATAAACTAATCATTGAAAGCATTTTATGTGAACATTTGTATAAACTGATTTTTTTGTATATTGTGTAAACTATTATGTAAAGCCACATGTATGAAAAGAATTTGTATTGCCTACTGTATTTCATATGTTAGGTTAGTAAAAGGTCAGTGCAAAGCCAAAATTTTTAACTAATTATGTGATGTTTAGGTATTAATATTATCTTTTATTTTTGTCTGTATTTTTCTGGACGAATTTGGTGGTATTTTCACCACCAATGCTGGCAAAAATACCATCAAATTCTGGCCTGTGGAGGAGGGGCATATGAAAGGTGGCTACACTGTGCCACTGCGCCAGAGAGTGCGCCAAAGAGTACTATTAAGCCGCCTCCACAGTGCGTGTTAGAGTTCATAGTGTCAGTGCGTGTTAAGAGTTCGTGGCAGTCAGTGCTAGTAGAGAGCACAGTGTGTGTTAAGAGCTCGTGATTGTCGTGAAGTCGGAGTGAGATGTGGTAGTAAAGAGTGTTGCTCCTTGTTTTATGCAGTTATTTGATGGGAGAGATAGCAGATGTTATTGTAATGAGTGCATTTCGTCAATATATATGAAGGTAAAATTTATAATGTTTTTTTTTATTAATTGTCTATCTGAAATAATGTGTCACTACAGGTTCAGTCAACAAAGCATCTGGCTTGTGTTCTTGGATTAGAGTGGAATTCTGGTTTTCTTGCGTAATTATAGTTTTCTAATTTTCCTTTGTCACGTCTGTATAGTTGGTATTTAAAAATTCTTGTCTTGGTGGAAAAGAACCGTGCCAGATGCATACGTTGAGTCACACTCCCACATACAGAACAGTTACATTTGTGCTTGGATTTTGTAGGTTTTTTAGTTGCTGGGGACTTAATTAATTAACTGTGTTTACGAAAATTTTCTTACATTGTTTGTTGCAGTCAGATAGCGTAATAATACTAGTCAGGGCCAACCGTTTACGAGACTTACGTAATCGGACAGACAGTTACTAAAATTAAAAGTATTTTCAATTAATTTATTTAATTAAGCCCCCATGCAACGTTACAAATCGTTCAATGTGACAGAATGCAATCCTTCCGCAACTTGGTGCAGATTTCAATGCTAGGTCGTCAACAAGTGTCAGCGTGCGTACCATTCGACGGAACAACATCGATATGGGCTTTCAGAAAAGAGAGCCCACTAATGTACCCTTGACGACTGCACGACACAAAGCTTTATGCGTCGCCTGGGCCCGTCAACAGGAACGTTGGACTATTGATTACTGGAAACATGTTGCCTCGTTAGATGATTCTCGTTATATGGAGCTGATGGACTAGTACGGGTATGGAGATAACCTCATGAATCCATGGACCCTGAATGTCAGTAGGAGACTGTTCAAGCTGGTGGAGGCTCTTTAATGGTGTGGGGCGTCTGGAGTTGGAATGATATGAGACCCCTGATGCGTCTGACAGGTGACACGTACGTAAACATCCTGTCTGATGACCTGCATCCATTTATATCCATTGTCCATTCCGACGGACTTGGTTAATTCCAGCAGGACAATGCCACACCCAACACGTCCAGAATTGCTACACAGTAGCTGCAGCAACACACTTCCGCTGGCCACCAAACTCCCCAGACATGAACATTAATGAGCATATCTGGGATGCCTTACAACATGCCGCTGTGAAGAGGTCTCCATCTCCTCGTACTATTACGGATTTTTGGACAGCCCTGCAGGATTCATGGTTCCCTCCAGCACTCCTTCAGACGTTAGTGGAGTCCACGCCACGTGGTTTTGCCGCACTTCTGCGTGCTCGCGGGGGCCCTACACTGTATTAGTTAGGTGTATCAGTTTCTTTGACTCTTAAGTATATAAATCGTCACACGAACCACAAAATGACGGGTATCGAAATAAGTGACCTTGGGATAAAAAAGCAACTGGAACTGCTCATGAGAAGAAAGGTAAATGAATGTGAAATGATACCAATGTCATTCTACATACACTCCTGGAAATTGAAATAAGAACACCGTGAATTCATTGTCCCAGGAAGGGGAAACCTTATTGACACATTTCTGGGGTCAGATACATCACATGATCACACTGACAGAACCACAGGCACATAGACACAGGCAACAGAGCATGCACAATGTCGGCACTAGTACAGTGTATATCCACCTTTCGCAGCAATGCAGGCTGCTATTCTCCCATGGAGACGATCGTAGAGATGCTGGATGTAGTCCTGTGGAACGGCTTGCCATGCCATTTCCACCTGGTGCCTCAGTTGGACCAGCGTTCGTGCTGGACGTGCAGACCGGGTGAGACGACGCTTCATCCAGTCCCAAACATGCTCAATGGGGGACAGATCCGGAGATCTTGCTGGCCAGGGTAGTTGACTTACACCTTCTAGAGCACGTTGGGTGGCACGGGATACATGCGGACGTGCATTGTCCTGTTGGAACAGCAAGTTCCCTTGCCGGTCTAGGAATGGTAGAACGATGGGTTCGATGACGGTTTGGATGTACCGTGCACTATTCAGTGTCCCCTCGACGATCACCAGTGGTGTACGGCCAGTGTAGGAGATCGCTCCCCACACCATGATGCCGGGTGTTGACCCTGTGTGCCTCGGTCGTATGCAGTCCTGATTGTGGCGCCCACCTGCACGGCGCCAAACACGCATACGACCATCATTGGCACCAAGGCAGAAGCGACTCTCATCGCTGAAGACGACACGTCTCCATTCGTCCCTCCATTCACGCCTGTCGCGACACCACTGGAGGCGGGCTGCACGATGTTGGGGCGTGAGCGGAAGACGGCCTAACGGTGTGCGGGACCGTAGCCCAGCTTCATGGAGACGGTTGCGAATGGTCCTCGCCGATACCCCAGGAGCAACAGTGTCCCTAATTTGCTGGGAAGTGGCGGTGCGGTCCCCTACGGCACTGCGTAGGATCCTACGGTCTTGGCGTGCATCCGTGCGTCGCTGCGGTCCGGTCCCAGGTCGACGGGCACGTACCACCTTCAGCCGACCACCGGCGACAACATCGATGTACTGTGGAGACCTCACGCCCCACGTGTTGAGCAATTTGGCGGTACGTCCACCCGGCCGCCCGCATGCCCACTATACGCCCTCGCTCAAAGTCCGTCAACTGCACATACGGTTCACGTCCACGCTGTCGCGGCATGCTACCAGTGTTAGAGACTGCGATGGAGCTCCGTATGCCACGGCAAACTGGCTGACACTGACGGCGGCGGTGCACAAATGCTGCGCAGCTAGCGCCATTCGACGGCCAACACCGCGGTTCCTGGTGTGTCCGCTGTGCCGTGCGTGTGATCATTGCTTGTACAGCACTCTCGCTGTGTCCGGAGCAAGTATGGTGGGTCTGACACACCGGTGTCAATGTGTTCTTTTTTCCATTTCCAGGAGTGTACAATACGCAAAAGAACTTGATCTTCTTGCTTCAGCAATGTATCGTAGGTCTCTGGAGGAGTGACGCTTTCCTAATTGTTAGAAAAACGCACAGGCCATCCCTGTTTTCAAGAAGGAACAGACACATAGAACTATAGGTCAATATCTCTGACGTCGGCCTGTTGTAGAATTTTGGAACATACTTTGTGCTCGCGGATTACTTCATTTCTCCTCTGTGGAGGAATCAATATGTGTTCCGAAAGCAAGGACTGTGTGAAACCCATCTCGCTCTGTTCACCCATGAGACGCAGAAAGCAATAATCACAGGCGCTCATACGGATGCTGTGTTCGCTGACATCCAGAACGCATTCGATACAGTTCCGCACTGCCACCTAATGAACAATATAGGAGCTTGCCGAACACATATCATGATTGAACTGAAGAGTTTCCAGCAAACAGAACACAGCACTTAATTCTGAACGACGAGAAGTCCTTAACTATAAAAATAGCTTCGGGCGTGCCCCAGGGGAGTGTTACAAGACAAACACTTCTCAAAATATGAGTAAATTACATACAAGACAACGTTCGAAATTCCATGAGGTTTTTCACGGATGATGATTTTGCATACGGAGAAAACGCAGCCCGAGAAAATGCATTAGGACCTGCGGGGTATCGACGAGAGGAGCATCGAGTGCAAACTGACCCTCAATTTAGACATGTGTAATGTATTGCGTATACTTAGACAGAAAGACTCGTTACTGTATGATTACACGATTAAGAAACAAACACTGCAAGCAGTTACTACAATTAAATGTCTTGGCGTATGCGTATGGAACGATTTGAAGTGGAACGCCCATATAAAATTCGTTGTGGTAATGCAGATGCCAGACTGAGATTCAATGGAAGAATCCTTAGAAAATGTAGTCTGTCAACAAAAGAGGAAGTCTACCCTACAAATACGTAAATATTGCTCTTCAGTCTAAGAGGCGTACCAGGTATGGTTGGTAGAGGAAACAGAGAAGCACGTATCGTTACAGGTTCAATGAGGAAGCACGAAAGCGTCATCGAGATGTTCAGCCCACTTAAGTGGCAGCCACCGCAAGAAAGGCGTTCTGCATAGCGGTGTGGTTTACAGTTAAGTGCAGAGAATTTACGTTACTAGAAGAGTGAGACATGTCTCAAGAGTGCCCTGATGATAAAATGAGAGAGATTCGAGCGAAACAGAGATTTAGGAGCAATCTTTCTTCCCCCAAACCGTTCGGAACTGCAGCAGAAGAAAGAGGACGTGACAATGGTACAAAAGTTACTTCCGTCCTACACCGTAAGGTGGTTTGAGGCTTACAGATGTAGATTACAGCGCGTTTCATAATATTTCTTAAACACTTGAACAATTTGAGGCGGCTCGTCACAAATGTTGTACGCTACTGCGTAAGAGTAACATCAGAGACAATAATTAATGAATGAACACCACCTGCCTGTGTGGCCGTGCGGTTCTAGGCGCTACAGTCTGGAGCCGAGCGACCGCTACGGTCGCAGGTTCGAATCCTGCCTCGGCGATGGATGTGTGTGGTGTCCTTAGGTTAGTTAGGTTTAATTAGTTCTAAGTTCTAGGCGACTGATGACCTCAGAAGTTAAGTCGCATAGTGCTTAGAGCCATTTGAACCATTTTTTTGAATGAACACCGTTCCGATTAGTATTTCTTTCAGTGATGATAATAGATTTCGATTAAAGCAGCAGATCAGCTTTGGATTTGGCACTGCAAACTGCAGATTCTCAACATCGGTATGAATAACATATCACTGTTGCGAACACCTCCTTACAGCGCCAAATCTGAAGCTCCTCTGCTGGACGTAACGAGAAATATAATCATTAATGAAAGAAAATGTGAACGAGACGGTGTTTGTTTATTCATTACAACAATTGCGATCCCGATCCCGAAGACACCGAGTGTATTACGGAACATCTAAGACGTTCGCATATCGCTTTAGTTCGCCTGAAGCTAGCTCTGAAAGAAGAAGGAAACACACCGGGATCATCCTTACTAGTGAAGAAGAAATCAAAAGAACTAAACTGTGAATTGAGAATTTCGTCAAGGAAGTAGCGCAAACCTGAATATAACGAAATCGGCTATCTCAGCAATGAGACAGGCCATTTCGCAATACCAAACACGTGGCCTCCATATGTCCTGGAGTGCAGGCACCTTGGCCTGTTTATCACACTCCAACCACTTGAAAAGGCGACGACTGGTCGGACAAAGTGCAATTGATAAGGGTACATCTCCCTGAACAGCTGATCCGGAAGCTGGACCGATTTCAGAAGTGTTTCTTTATTATTGACTTCATGTAGACAAGAATCCAACTCACTGCAGCTGCCCATCATTTATATCATTAGTTGCCACATTGTGACATACTTCGATTTTTAGCGCTCTTAAGGCCCTCTTCAAGACTACCGCCACTCCATTAATGTACGACAGACGACTGTTGCAGCACCAAGATCAGCACTGGCAGATTATATAGCTACGCCGCCCATGATAAATCTGAGTGAAAAATCTAGAGATATTAACTGGAGGATTATATCAACGCTTCTGAGACTGGTTTTGCTCCACCCGTCATTCCATGGTCTGCAACCCCAAGTATGGATTTGATTAAGACACTTTGTACAGGGTGATCCCGAACAGTACCACAAAATTTCGGAGATGTTTCAGGGTTATTTTATATTTTGATATAAATTATCCTTGACCTCGGGACAACCAATCATTCAGAACCGGACTTCTTTTTTTGCCTATCAGTCTTTTGACAGGTTTGTTGCGGCCCGTCACGAATTCGTCTCCTGTGCAAACCTTTTCAACTCAAACGAGTTTCTCCTTCGCATCAAATTACTGATAAATTCCTCTGATACTGGAATTCAATATCAGGAAGTGTTTCTGTATTTTTTGCGACTTACCTTAGCTCCACCTCAACACTAAGTGGAACTTGGAAGTTAGCGACGAATCTAGTAAGAGTTCAGTATGGTCCTACATTTTACGATAATGATTATTACTTCTTTTCTCTGTCATGGGGCACTTAGTACTTTCAAACAGCGGGACTATTGGCTTTTTTATCACATCAGATTAGCGTCCTGTTTAGACTTACTTGTGATTTGGAGGTATAGCTCACCATCTGCAGCATCGTCGATGGGACCGTTGATACATAGACGGTTGGAGGGTCTCAAGCAGAGGATCATATGGTTTTATGACCACGTCGATTTATCCGAGGTCTAGGGCTAGCGTCTTTGATTAGTATTCAAAAAGTTCTTGGTCCTGGGTTTGAAACTCACCACCGCTTATATTTTGATCAATAATAAGCATTGGCGGCCGAAATTCCGGCATGAGAAGTTACCTTCATTCTGCCTACGGCTTTGTCAAAGAGGGCGGGGGAACGAACAGAGGTTCAGGGAACTCTGTTGTCCTACGGGTGGGAAACTGTCCCTAAAGGCTGAAGAATCGGAAGAATCAACAATGATCAACGGCATGAGGATGCAGAAGTCGATGGAAACGACTACATTAAATACACATAACTTGTATCCACAGGACTTGTGAACTGTAATCGAAAAGCGTCATGTTGATCTCTCCATTGGCAAAAGATTCCAGAATAGTCCCACAGTCGGATCTCCGGGAGGGGAACGCCAAGCGGGAGGTAACCATGAGAAAAAGATTGAATAATCAGCGCAAGGATAACGTTCTACGAGTCGGGGCGTGGAATGTAAGGAGCTTGAACGTGGTAGGGAAACTGGATAACCAGAAAATGCAAATGCAAAGCCTCAATCTAGATATAGTAGTGGTCAGTGAAGTGAAGTGAAGTGGAAAGAAGACAAGGATTTTTGGTCAGATGAGCATTGGGTAATATCAACAGCTGCAAAAAAATGGTATAGCGGGAATAGGATTCGTTATGAATGGGAAGAAAGGACAGAGAATGTGTTACTATGAACATTTCAGTGACAGTTTTTTTAATCAGAATCGATAGCAAACAACAAACAACGATAGTCCGGGTATACATGCCGATGTCGGAAGCTGAAGATGAAGACATAGAGAAAGAATATGAGGATATTGAAACGGTAATGCAGTACGTAAAGGAAGATGAAAATCTAATATGCATGCGCCACTGGAATGCAGTTGTAGGGAAACGAGCAGAAGAAACGATTGCTAGAGAACATGGGCTTGGGACAACGAATGAGAGAGGAGAAGGAGTATTTGGGTTCTGTAATAAATTTCACTTAGTAATAGCGAATACCCTGTTCAAGAATCACAAGTTGGAAGTATACTTCGACGAGGCTGGGTGATACGGAAAGATTTCAGTTAGATTAAATCATGGTGCCGTAGAGATTCTGAAATTAGATACAGGGTTGTAAGGCGTATCCAGGAGCGTATATAGATTTAGATCACAATGCAGTAGTGATGAAGCGTGGGCTGAAGTTTAGAGCATAGTCAAGAAGAGTCAATACGTAAAGAAGTGGGATACGGAATTACTAAGGAATGACTACATACGCTTGAAGTCCTCCAAAGATACAGCAATAAGGAACAGCTCAATAGGCACGGCGGAAATCTATAGAAAGGGCAACTACAGAAGTTGGATAGAAAACAAGAGGTATAAAGAACGTAGTTGGGAAGAAACCATAGATACTTCAGTATATCGATGAAAGAAGTAGGTACAAAAATGTTCCGGGTAATTCAGGAATACAGAAATATAAGTCGCTGAGGAATGAAATAAATAGGATGTGCAGATAAGTTAAGACGAAATGGCTGCATGAGAAACGTGAAGAAATCGAAAAAGAAATGATTGACGGAAGGACTGACTCAGCAGATAGGAATTCGGTGAAATTATAGGAATTCGGTGAAATTAAAAGCGAGGATGATAACAACGACGGGAATTCCACTACTAAATAGAGAGGAGAGAGCCGACAGGTGGAAAGAGTACATTGAAGACCCCTATGCGGGAGAATATTTGTCTGATATGATAGAAGAAGAAACTTGAATCGATTTAGAAGAGATATAGAAACCAGTACTCGAATCAGAATTTAAGAGAGTTTTGGAGGACCTGTGATCAAATGACGCAGAAAGGATAGAAAACATTCCATAAGAATTTGTAAAATCATTGGTGGAAGTGGCAACAAAACCGCTATTCATGTTGGTGTGTAGAATGTGTGAGTCTGGCGACATACCGTCTGACTTTCGAAAAAATATCATCCAAACTATTCAGAAGATTGCAAGAGCTGACAAGTGCGAGAATTATCGCACTATCAGTTTAAAAGCTCGTGCATCCTAGTTGTTGACAAGAATAATATACAGAACAATGGAAAAGAAAGCTGACGATTTGTTAGATGACGATCTGCTTGGCTTTAGGAGGGGGTAAAGCGCCAGAGAAGCAATTCTGACGCTGGGTTTGATGATGGAATCAACACTAAAGAAAAACGAAACACGTTCAATGGATCTGTCAACCTGAAGAAAGGTTTCGACAATGTAAAATTTTACTGAGCCCATACCCAGACGATACAGTTGCTGAACAGTTCGAAGAAAACTTGAGTTTCAGTTCAAATAAGTATCCCACTCACACAATTACAGTTGGTGGTGATTTTAATCTACACTTGACGTTTTGGCGAAAACACATGTTTAAAGACGGCGGTATGCGTAAAATGCCTTCCGAAATCGTACTGAGTGCCTTGCCTGGAAATAGTGTAAACTATTATTTCAGAACGCCACTCGAAATGTAAGTGCTTGCGAAAACATACTTGTTCTCTAAACAACAAGCCATCCCAAGCAAATAGGAAGAATCATGACAGATACAGGGATTAATGAACACAACGTCGTTGTAGCAAGACTGCATAACGTAACATGTAAATGAAAGTAGTACAAGCACAAAATATTTCTATTTTAAAAAGCAATTGGAAATTCGCTTCACTCTCTCCTAAGAGATAGTCTACACTCCTTCGGTACTATAGATGCGAGCAGATGTGGCTTCAATTCAAAGAAGTATTGTCGACGTCAGTTGAGAGATATATACCAAATAAAATAGTAAGAGATGGTACTTATCCAACATGTCTCACTGAACAGGTCGGAACACTGACGCATAAACAGCGAAAACATCATTCAAACTGGATTGGCGATACTTTACTGAAGCTCGAAATTTGGCGCGAACTTCTAAGCAAGATGTTTTTAATGTAGTCCACAATGAAACTACGACTCGAATTATGACTGAAAACGCGTAGAGATTCTGGCCGCATCTAAAGTGTGCCAGCAGCAACACACAGTCAGTACCTTCACTGCTCGATATCAATGCTAATATTACAATGGAAGTGCCACTAAAGAGTACCTACGAAAAACGGTTTTTCGTAATTTCATCACTCTAGTGACGAAGTAAATGTTCTAGAATTCGATTCAAGAACAGCTGCCAAAGTTAGTAACTTAAAAGTAGATATCTTCGGTGTAGCGAAGCAGCTTAAATCAATTGATAAAGGCCAGTCCTGAGGTACAGAGTTTAAACCAGTTAAATTCCTTTCAGAGCAGGCTGATATAACAGCATCTACAACCGACGAAGTAAATATTCTAGAATTCGATTCAAGAACAGCTGCCAACGTTAGTAACTTAGAAGTAGATATCCTCAGTCTAGCGAAGCAGCTTAAATCAATTGATAAAGGCCAGTCCTGAGGTACAGAGTTTAAACCAGTTAAATTCCTTTCAGAGTATGCTGATACAACAACATCTACAACCGCTCTCTCGAAAAAAGATCCATACCTAAAGAGAGGAAAGTTGAACATGGCACACCAATATTGTAGAGAGGAAATAGGAGTAATCCGCTGAATTACAGGCCACGTCATTAACTTCGATTTTCAGTAGGATTTTGGACCACATACTGTGTTAGAATGTTACGAATTACCAGGAACGAAACTATCTATTGACAAAAAGTCAGCACAGATTCAGAAAATATCGTTCTTTTGGAACACAACCAGCTGTTTATTCATACGAAATTAAGAGTGCTATCGACCAATTGCTTCCATATTTCTTGATTTCCAGAAGACTTCTGACACTCTTGCTCTCAAGTGTCTTCTAATATGGATTATCGTCTCACTCGGACGACTGGATCCTTGATTTCCTATCAGAAAGATGACAATTCGTAGTAAGTAAAACAGAAGGGCTATCTGCATTTCCCAAAGGAAGTTGTATAGGCCCTGTGCTGTTGCGAATCTATACTACACAAAACAGTTAAAGGATCAGATCCTTGAGACCATGAAGTTGTTTCCCATTATGACGCAGATGTTTAAAATTTGGCGCAAAGGTGCCGACAAATTTCCCCTGCAATAGAAGAAACGCGTGGCGCCCTGCGAAGTCAGCGTCGGTCTCGGCGACATTTCAAAAACCAAGGTGTTGGCACATTCCAAAACAAGTCCAGAGCTCAAAAGTTTATGAGGCCTATAAGATGGGTTTAACGATATCACTCTGACGCCAAATTTTAACACCACCATGGTCGTGTCACCCAGTGGGAACGTCGTCACACCCGACTTACCCCCATTTGCAGCTTCTTTCGATGCCTCTGCGGTAAGAGGTCAGAACCGCGAAGTCCAGCATTGAACTCACACAGTTTTGTTACGGGTTGCCGAGGATACCGTTCGAGTCGCTCTACCACTCAGGATGGGAACGGAAAGCCGTTAGGGGATTGCGTAAGGGTCGTCAATGTAACCAGCCCTTCTCTTAGTGCTTTGACTGTCACATATTTCGCGTCTCGAAACCAACAGTTCGTAGTGGACTGTGTAAGAAAACGACGTTCGTGGGAACCATTGACACTGCCGCCAACCCGCAGGTGATTCCACCCTTCTCTAAGTACATCCTAGGACTGCCACAAAATTGAACTTGATAACGCTGCCACAACATTGACCCTGATTTGACCTCTATAGAGCCTAGCGCGATCACTGTTTTTGCTCTGGTGTACAAGTGGAACCGTTAAGGACCATCCATAAAGATTCGATGAAATTGGTACGTTATCCGAAACAGTAAATCGTTTTTGTGTATTTTCAATCCTTCTGTTTAATACACACCTGTGGCGTGATAAATGGAAGGTGTGACATTGACAAGTGCATGAATCAAACGACAAAGAATGACTCTCAACCACCACCACTACCAGTTTGACAACACTTTCTTTGCCATCGGTGCATGTCTGTTGAGCAGTTTAAAAATGTGCATCTACAGAGACATTGACACCCATTCATTTAAGTAGCACCCCGCTGTTGCTCTAGTGCCTGAGGAGACTTTGCCGTTTCGACACCAGTTAGTTTCCGCCTATCCGCAGGTCAGGCGCTAGGGCAGCGACAGAGCCTCAATCAACTGAATAGATGTCTTTGTAGATACACATTTTTAAAGTGCTGAGCAAAGTTACACGGGTGGCACCGAATGCATTTCAGAATTAGTGGATGCCTTAGGACCATTCACCGCTATATTCTCACTCTTATCAACGTTGCACACTTACAATACCGTGTTACAGAAGGGCACGAGACAAAGGGCTGAAAAATCACAAACTCCCTTTGCAGCTTCGTATCGTATTTACATTTCGTCAAATGGGTTTGAATGGTATCTAATAGTTCCACGCTAATTACCAGGGCAAAAATTCCGATCGCGATGTACTGCAAAGGAGCAGATGACGCTCAATGCGATGCCAGCCCCACGACGTCATTAGAGAAGTGAGGCATCGTCGACGAGGTGTCAGCAGTGTCAAAGGTTGTCACAAACGTCGTGGTGTTGCATACCGCACTGCGAACTGTCGTTTTCGGTCGCGAAATGTGTGGGAAGCAGCGCTCCAAGAAAAGAGGTGATGTCATTAACACCATTTATGCCACTCTCTGAGATCTTTTCGTACAGACTTTGAGCGGAAATGTCTCTGAAATGTTTTCCTCCGCAACCCGTAAGAAAAACGCCTGATTTCAATGCTGGGCGGTTCTGGCCACCATCGTCGAAGCATCAAAAGAAGGGCTGAAATTGGGTAAGAAATGGATGGAAAGACCATCCCATCGCGTGTAGCGTTGGACAGACTTTTCAGATGGTAGTGTCATATTACGCCGAGTAAAGTAATCAGAGTATGAAAACAAATTGCGAAATGATTTAGGCAAGATAACAGAACGTTGCGAAAAGCTCTCCTGCGAACTTTGCCCGCGTAAGGCAAAGGTCCCGAGTCCGAGTTTCGGTCGGGCACACAGTTTTAATCTGCCAGGAAGTTTCATATCAGCGCACACTCCGCTGCAGAGTGAAAATCTCATTCTGGAAACATCCCCCAGGCTGTGGCTAAGCCATGTCTCCGCTATATCCTTTCTTTCAGGAGTGCTAGTTCTGCAAGGTTCGCAGGAGAGCTTCTGTAAAGTTTGGAAGGTAGGAGACGAGATACTGGCAGAAGTAAAGCTGTGAGTACCGGGCGTGAGTCGTGCTTCGGTAGCTCAGATGGTAGAGCACTTGCCCGCGAAAGGCTAAAGTCCCGAGTTCGAGTCTCGGTCAGGCACACAGTTTTAATCTGCCAGGAAGTTTCATATCAGCGCACACTCCGCTGCAGAGTGAAAATCTCATTCTGGAAGTCAGGAGGAATCTGCTAAACGTCGATTACACGATAAATCACACACATCTAATGGTTATTAATGTAACTAATTACTTAGGAATTATAATTACGAATAACTTAAATCAAAAGCCATCACATATATAATAATGTGGTGAACTCTAACTAAAGATTGTGTTTTATTGCCAAATCACTTAGAAGACGCAACAAGTCTACGGAAGAGACTGCCTACACTATGCTTTCCCGTGCTCATCTGGGATATTGCTGTGCGGCATGGGCTCTGCATCAGACAGGACTGGCGGAGGCCATTATTAAAACAAAGGCGTTATTCGTTGCGGTAGGATGTTTTTATGCAATTTTAATCTCCAACTTTCTCCTCAGAACGCGAAAGTATTTTGTTGACACCCATCTACATAGGGAGAAATGCACAACGTCATCAGGCCACAAGTAGCCCATCGGGACCATCCGACCGCCGTGTCATCCTCAGCTGAGAATGCGGATAGGCGTGTGGTTAGCACACCGCTCTCCCGGTCGTTACGATGGATTTCTTTGACCGGAGCCGCTACTATTCGGTCTAGTAGCTCCTCAATTGGCATCACAAGGCTGAGTGCACCCCGAAAAATGGCAACAGCACATGGCGGCCCAGATGGTCACCCATCCAAGTGCCGGCCACGCCCGACAGCGCTGAACTTCGGTGATCTGACGGGAACCGGTGTATCCACTGCGGCAAGGAATATTTTTGTCTGAAAATTCATTAAACTTTGTAAGTAATACTAACGTTGTTAATACAGTAGAGCGTCGATTATCCGAAGTAATTGGGGGACACGGGTGTTCGGAAAACTGGTTTGTTCGGATAATCGAACTGTAAATGTTTATTTGCCAAAAAGAAGTACTGTACAGTAAATTTATTCATAAGAACAGGCATCTCATTTAGTATTACAAAGTAACATACAAAGGCAACTTCAGTAGGAATATATAGTAATAATCTCGTACTTGTCCCTCATAGAAAGGACAACACGTTTACGTTAAGCATTTTGTATCGTCAAGTTCACTTCTTCACGCAGCAGCACACAAGCGGTCGTAACAGAGAACAGAAGGTGACTGTTTGCACCGTGAGAAGCCCTTCTTGGGCGCGCGCAATCTGTCAAACTGCGCGGAGCGGCATGCCTCAACTCTAAGCTGGCGCAGCTGTTGCTGTGAACAGCTTTGATACTGCCGCTACTTCTACTGCCAGTGCCAAGCCGAGAGCAGTGTGCTGATTGTTGAAACACAGCGACTGCCGGCTTGGCCGGTCAGCAGCGCCTTGTGAAGGCCCCATTAGAAACAATGTTCCGCCAGCGGTGGCCCAGTGCGGCGACTACTGTGGGAAACTTGGTTTGGGAGTGAGGGGGATGATGGACGGTAGGGTGGGAGAGTAAAAGGTGCGAGCGAGTACAAAGTTCGGTTAAGCGGTCGTTCGGTTGACCGTCGTTCGGATAATCGACGCTCTGCTGTATTTCAGTTTTTTTGTTCTTCATGTCTAATTACTCGTATCTGCAGCCGTCTCGCCCTACAGGACTCCGAATTGTAACGTGTAACATGGCGTTGTGTAACATAACTGTATCAGTACGCGACAACAGCGTCCTGTAAACGAGTTCCGAATTCGAAGAGTTTGTTCTGGAACCGCAAGACCGCTACGGTCGCAGGTTTGAATCCTGCCTCGGGCATGGATGTTTGTGATGTCCTTAGGTTAGTTAGGTTTAACTACTTCTGAGTTCTAGGGGACTAATGACCTCAGCAGTTGAGTCCCATAGTGCTCAGAGCCATTTGAACCATTTTTTTGAACCTTCGGTTCACTGTCATCGATCGTTCTCCAAACAGTCACGACTTGCCCCTATCCGATTTTCATCTTCTTCTTAAACTTGAAGAACACGTTCGAGAAACTCAATTTGATGGTGATGAAGCGGTTCTACCAAAAGTGGGGTGATGGCACCGTCAACGAAGACAAAAATTCTAATGTGTCGGTATCAGACAAACCAGTCTGCCGTTGGGATAAATGTGTTCGTCGCTAGTGACAATATGTTGAGAAATAAATATGTACGCTTGAAGAATAAAGATGCAGAATGTCAATAACGTTTGTTTTATTTAAAAAGCTTTAAGAGTTTTCGCATAAGAAATCGGAGCCATTACTTTTCTGCAAATCCTAATAAAAAAATAAGAGAAATCAGAGCTCGCACGAAAAGATTTAAGTGCTCGCTTTTCCCACGCGATGTCCGAGAGTGGAACGGTACAGAAATATCTTGGATTTGGTTCGATGAACTCTGTGTCACGCACTTCATTGTAAATTGCCGTGTTGTCATGTACGTGTACTTGCTGAAGATAGCTGACTCAGATTTATCAATAAAGCGCAAGTAACACTAAGTACACTATATTTGTCGTCAATAGCTTTGTCTGTAGCAAACTCCTGGTGTCTGCATTCCGACACCCAAAATTCAACACTATAAAGAAGCATTCAACCCCACTTGAAATTTGTAGCATGCATTTGCGGCGACGAGAGATTCACATGATTGGCATCTCAGCGCAAGGCGCTCATCTCAGGCACCAGTAACGCCACCTGGATGCGCTATATGAAGTGGGAACACACAGTCGTACGGATCTAATGGAATTGTTCTATCGTGCGGTTTTTTTGCTTTAGGATGCCTGTTAGACGACAGCCAGCGGCCTATGAGCACGTTTTGTAGTTTGGCCGAGGAAGGATAGCTGTCTACAGGAATTATCCTTCAGACAGATCGGTCGTCGTGCTGGACGGCGGTCGGCCGAAATGGCCGAGCGGTTCTAGGCGCTAGGTTAGCTACGTTTAAGTAGTTCTAAGTTCTAGGGGACTGATGACCTCAGATGTTCAGTCCCATAGTGCTCAGAGCCATTTGAACCATTTTGTTGGACGGAACCGGGCAACTGCGATGCGGATCCGTAATCGACGGATGCAAGAGGGAAAGACGGACCGACGGGACCGTCTCCACCCACCTCGTTGCGCCATCACACGTGATGATAGGCATATTGCGTGAGTGGCAGTGATGGATCGCTCTGCCACATGACGAATCATCTCACAACAAATTCGGTCTGTTGCGCAACAAGCAATATCCGTGCGTAACATTCGACGTCGTTTGCAGCAGAGTGGGCTGTACGCGAGGCATCCAATGGTGCGTTTAACACAGGCGTTTGTGCCGGCAATGGTGCGATGAACGACGGACATGGGATACCCGATGGAACGACATTGTTTTTACCGACGAATCCCGATTCTGCCTGCACCATCGCGGTGGTCGGGTTAGAGTCTGGAGTCATCGTGGTTAGGGATTGCTGGTTGTTGAATGATCCATCACCATACTGGTTCTGCACGCAGTATTGTGATTCGGGGTGGTTTTGGATTCCGCTCCCGCACCCTTCTAGTAGGCACCGCTGGTATGCTGACCAGTCAGAGGTACATCTATTGAAGTGTTTGAGCCTGTTGTCCTCCCATACCTTAGGAGCTTCCCGATGACCACTTTGGAACAGGATAATCCATGATCATACATGGTACGCAATGTTCAAGCCTTCTTCGTCGCCCATCGGATTTTATTGCTGCCTTGGCATTCCTCTTCTGATTGAAATCGTCTGGTCGATGACTGCAGCATGACTGGCCCGAGATACACCACCGGCTTCTACACAAAATCAACTTTGGCAATATGTGGAAGCAGCGTGGAGTCCTATATCCCAATAACACATCCAGACGTCTTTGATTCAATGCCGTGGTATGTAGTAGCAGTTATAGCCAGCAATGGCGGCAACACTCAATACAGATGTCACCATCTTCCTCATTTCACGTGGGACTATACTTTCAATCATATGATATTTGTACAACGTCTTATCTCCCAAATCAGTTCAGCTGTGACGTTTCCGGTCCTTCTAGGTGCTCAATTGGCTCTGAGCACTATGGGACTTAACATCTGTGGTCATCAGTCCCCTAGAACTTAGAACTACTTAAACCTAACTAACCTAAGGACATCACACACATCCATGCCCGAGGCAGGATTCGAACCTGCGACTGTAGCAGCCGCGCTGTTCCGGACTGCGCGCCTACAGCCGCTAGACCACCGCGGCCGGCGGTGCTCAATTATGGATGGCCTGAAAAATATTCGGTTCTCTGCCGAAATGCGTTTTGGTGGATCCAAGTCTTTGCTTGGAGAATAGTTTCAACAACAACAGGGTATTTGTTTCCATGAGCGCTGAACATATGCAGAAAGATGTAACACTGAACATGATAACTTCAAGGCTCCAGTCTTGAGGCACGAGGCAATGAAAACGTTAAAATGATGGTAGTTAGTGCACAGAGCCGTTGTAGTTGGGGGAAAGTTTTCATAAACTCCAAACATGTCATTCGTATGTGCCTAACAGAATGTCATGCTTATTCTGACGTGTGCATCCAGTAGCACTGTTCTTGTGAACTGTGGGTAGTGCACTGTTTTCTTAAAAGAAACTAATAATATAGAAGTGCTACACTAGTACTATAGAATTTAGTACTGTAGAGCCTAAAACATATCGTGTTAATAGAATGGATAAGTATTTCCACGTTTAGAAGAATGTTATCAGTGGAAAACTACAGCTGTTATTCGTGTGACATTTTCGTAAGACGATAACTGTTAATGCAACATTATAATTTTTCCAAACACTTCTCACCATGTCTTAGAGCTGAATGTCAATTTTAGAATTACTAACCTTTACCTTCTGCTTACGTCTTGGCAGCAGCAATCGACGTAATGTCTCTAGGTAAGTTATTCCTCGTATTTTTTTGATTTTGGACTCTACTCATTCTATATTTTTCAGTTGATTTCTGCCGTTCTTCAGGTCTTAGGTTTGCGTTTCTCTCACCAAATGTCGTATTTTGTATTGTATTGTATGTTAACCGGGGACGTAGAAACGACGGAGAGGCTCTGTCCCCGCCGCAGCCGCAGTGGTCCACAGCCCCACGACGACTACCGCAGTCCACTTCACCCCTCCGCCGCCCCACACCGAACCCAGGGCTATTGTGTAGTTCGGGCCCATGCCCCCCCCGCAGGGAACGTCTCAGACCACACGAGTGTGACCCCTATTTTTGCGTGGTAGAGTAATGGTGGTGTACGCGTACTGGAGAACTTGTTTGCGCAGCAAATCGCCGACATAGTGTAGCTGTGGCAGAATAAGGAGGACCAGCCTGCATTTCGAGGCAGATGGAAAACCGCCTAAAAAGCATCCACACACTTGCCGGCTCACCGGACTTCGATACAAGGCCGCCGGGCGGATTCGTGCCGGGGACCAGGCGCTACTTCCCACTCCGGAAAGCCATGCGTTAGACCGATCTGCTAACCGAACAGGCTAATATCGTATTTACTCGCAGTTTCATTAATTGTGAGGATTCAGTACTGAAAATGAACTGCTTGTAATCGGATTCGCAATGCTTGTTGCAGAATTTTGTCTTTTTCTTTCAATTTTATCAATGATTTTGTCTAGCAAGGGAAAAGTAGAAATTTTTTCACGCAGTAGCACACAGGGCGTTTCGTGGGACTCATTATATAGTGAGAATGACAAAAGTTTATGTTATCACCGCAACTGAAGTATGAAGTAAGCGGGAACAGATAAAAATATGTATGTTTTAGGAAGGAGTTTCTGGAAATATCGAAAACATTAATTACTTCTGGGAAGTCTTATTCCTGTGTGTAAATGAAGCATTCATTTTCAACAATCTCTTTTGTGATTGTAATTCAAGAGAAGACCTCTGTTTGATATACGTACTAAGATAAACACGTCGTGATAGTTCAGTATACATTGTCAAAATCAGTGTTATACAAATTAGTGTATAGATATTGTTAAGAAGTACACTTATAGCAATAAAACTACCGCCTGTACATGTGTTTATGGGTTTTCAGTAGGTGCTGTCATAAAACTATAAAAACTACTTTATAAGTGTCATAACAAGACAGGTTGCTGTGGCGCATGTAAAAGCAAATCCCCGAGATTAACATGAAGTCGCTGGTTGTGAATATTGTGCCTAGATAAGCTAGCGATTGTAGCTTTAATTGAACAATATCTGAACGACTGCTGCAGTCATCGAAATATGCAGAAAAATATCATTGTTAATCCGGCAGGAAAAAGGGAAATGTATGCAGTGACTCATATTTATAGCAATTTTCCGATGTTTATTAAATTATGTGCTCCTTACATCATCCCGTATGAGGACGCGTTCAAATTAATGGTATCGTCAGCACTGCTAAACTTGAATTATCAAGTGTACGTAAGTACTGAGCGATTAGAAAATGGAATTACAGTGGTTACTTATAATTTGATACCCAAAGTGGTCTCAGTCAAGAGTCGGTTTTGACACAGTCTGGGGCTTCAGAACTCTAAGCTTGGAAGTTTTCGCTTTCTTTACCATTTTTACATAGCAACACAATCGTACTTTCTTACATTTTTCTATAATATATTTGATTAGCCCCTACCGTAAATAATCAGTTTACGAGAAGTCATAAAAGAGTTGTAATATATAGCACGACCACTGTGTTCTCATAAGATATTTTTCTTATATTCCAAAGCATATGACTGTTGGATGAAATGGACCAACCCGCCATAGCTCTAAGCTGAGAAAACTGGCGTTCCTCTGCAAGATAAGCAACGTAATGAACAACTAGTGCGTGACGGGCTGTCGATCTCATTTTGGACGAACCTGATAGTGCCAAGGTAGTGGGGAAATCGTGCAAACATATTGCCAGTCCATCTGCAAGCTCTTCTACAAAAAATCGTTTCAGCTATAGTAACATCAGCAATCACCTATATCATAGCATGGAACCCGGAACAGATGAACAACAGAAACCATTTATATACAATACCTTAAAATTAATTGTAGGTTCCGAAAAACTGAAAAAACGTGACAGACAGATTTTAATAATTTGCTTGCTTGTAGAATTTTACAGTAGGAGAAATAAAGTGCCAATACATTCCTAGATCTAAAATGCGAAATTAGTTGCGAGACATTTTCACCGTTACGGTTCCGTTTTAGGTTATATTAGTTGTTCTGCTATAACCTTTCTCACTTATTGAACAAAATCAAATAAAAATGAGTAAGAAATAAATTCTAAAATATTTTGTTATAAACAAACACATTTTAATAAATACCATTTCATTTATAAGTGCAACCCGGCCCAGTGTCTTTCTGATAGTATGTATGTAGGATTATTTAAACAATGGACGCTGTACCTTCATCCTAGCGTACTGATAATCATCTAATTAATTATAAGATACAGATCAGGTGATTAGATAACATACCACACCGAGACGTTTCTCACGAGATAATGAATGGCCATGGAAGGTACGTCTGTAGATTTCCCAATCTGCGAAAGTATTAGAGATTATTTGTGACCTGAGAAGTTCCAAATAATACGGCTTGAGCACTGGAACAGGCTGTTGTTTGCTCATTGACTCACCGATTCCTCAGGTCATTTTGTTTGTGTAAGTTCACATCACCACCTATCACTCTTTCTTATTCATTAAAGCAGCTGCACCATTTCTAATTTAGATATGGTTGTCGGCCTAAATCAGGTAGAAACAGAAGAGGCATTTTCTGTATAGTAAAGTTTCCGGATTGAATTCAGATGAGCTTTGGGTTATGTAAGGACAAACATGAAACCTATAGCTCTGATCTAGCTCCTTTTGTGTGTCTGTAGTGTAAGATGAACGCATCTGTTGCAGTTCAGTGTAGGTATGAGAATATAAATTCTTGGGAAAGGGAATCATTCAGAAGGAGAAATTGTTCATGTTCAGAATTTTGTCGGGGGCTTTGATTGTCAGGTCTTAGTTATAAGCAACAACTGAGTAGCTCTGTTTCGTGGTATGACCAACAGAACATTAGAGGGTATGTTACGGCTTGAATATATGGTGATACTGTAGTTTCCGACAGGTAACAGCTTAACGAGGTATCAATAAAAGTAAGTAATATTTTATGTGATCCTTCAATTTCTCCAGGAGTATTTTATGAGGAAATGAATCTCGGGATAGCCTGGTATGAGTGTGCGTAGGACACAATATTTCGGCAATCGACCACGTTGTCATCATCAGGTGCGCTGATGCACTGACCGGCGGTGGGCCGGCGCCGGTCACTACATCAGCGCACCTGATGATGGCAACGTGGTCGATTGCCGAAATATTGTGTCCTAGTTCGGATACTACACAAAAATGTTCGTCTCCTTAGATGGATGATCAGCGAGGCTCACTGCAGTGCGGATGACCAGGGTTGATTCCTGGTACTGCCAGCGATTATTCCTTGGTAGGAAGATTGCTGTGGGGAGCAATCAGCATGGAGATCCCAACTGAGGAGCTACTCACAGGTTAGTGTCGGTTCCTAAGTCCTTCATATCACATCTGATGACGACGTTGGCAGAAAGTGACATGGCGGTCAGTCGGGGCTGATTATCCCATCTTGGGCCAGAACGCGGAACCTTACCTTACTTTTCTACACGAAAAAATCCCAATGCGTATCTTGTCCACTGAACACACAATCTATCAGGTTGGTGCATAAATTCGCAGCCTTTTTTGTTTTGCTTGTCGGTATTCCGGCTACAATGTGTTCATTTATCGGTTGTCACTATTTTATTTGTAATTCACTGTTGCTATTTGAATTTACATGCTGTCATTTTGTCACATGGAGGTAGTGAGTGGAGGTCTTATTATATTCGACGCCACATTGGGCGACCTGCTCGCCGGATGGGGATGAAATGGCACAGACAACACAACACCCAGTCTGTGAGCGGAGAAAATCATTGACCCAGCTGGGAATCGAAGCTCGACTCGTAGGACGGCAATCCGTTACGCTGACCACTCAGCTATCGGGGTGGACATGGCAACGACGACGTTGGGGAACGAAGTAGTATCTGCTAAGTAGCCCCACACCCACAATCGCTGTCTACACAGTCACAGACGGTGCAGTATGGCACACAGGAGATGCCTAGGAGACTTTCTGCGGTGGAGGGCCATAGAAAAACAGGAATCAGGACACTCTTAAAGTGATACGGTCCGATGGCTTAATGTGAATCGTTCAGTTGTTCCTCGGACGAGTGACATTTTATAGAGATCGAAACTGTAACCTGAAGTCCAGGGCAGGGCCGACCATGTGTGTCTCCAGAAGAGACGACCGTTATTTATCTGTGAGGGCACGACAGTACGGCCTTAGTACTGGACGGCGACTGGTTTGTGAGCTCGCGGCACCTGCTGGATGTCTTGTATCGAGGCAAACGGTGTGCAGAAGGCTTCGGCAGATTGGCTTTAACTGTTGGAGACCTACTGTATGTATACCTCATAAGTGTCTTCACGGAATGGACTGTCTAGAGTGGAGTCTTCAACATGGCACCTCGACACTCGAACAGTGGGCCAATGTTGTTTAACAGATGAGTCTCGGTGTAGTCTGGCGAGTGATTCTCGATAGATTCGCATCTGGAAGGAAAGTGGAACACGATCTCGAAGCCGAAACATTGTGAAAAGAGACCTTTATCGAGGAGGATCCCTAATGGTGTGGGTGTTTACGCCTCTTACAACTCTTCATGAAATTGTATGGGTGAATCGGTAACGTTTAACTGCTGTCAAGTATCGTGATGAGATCTTCGGACCTCATTTGCGGTTATTTCGAGGTTCTGTCGGCCCAGACTTCGTATTTATGGACGATGATGCTCGACTTCATAGAGCACGGGTGGTTTTTTTTTTTTTTTTCTTAGACACGGAAAATACGGCACAGATGGCGTGGCCTGCTTGGTCTCTCGATTTGAATCTCGTAGAGGATGCCTGGAATGCAGTAGGCTTCCATCACGTCGGCATCCAGCAAACGCTTTCCAAGACGGCAAGCAGCTCTGTAGGAATAATTGGCGTTATTGCCTCGACATGAGATTGGTTACTGGTTACATCAGTCATAGCATGTCCAGTCGTTGTCAGCCCTGTATTGCTGCCAGAGGTGGTAACACACCGTACTGAGCACATTAACCAGTTGTCTGAATGTGTGTGCAAATCTGTTAAGCTGGAAACAACGAAGGACTTTTTGTCTACCGTTACGCATGCTGCAGTTGTTCACGATTTGTATTCCTTACATTGTTTCTACTTTACTCTCATCTGTTCATCCTGTTTTGTGGCAAAATAGACTCAACCTTACAATATTTCCGTTTGTTGCTTTAATTTTGGACACTAGCGTGCATCACATTCAATATAGGTGATGCGAATTACAACCTCACGTCGTCCATGTTGGACTATTGTAAAGAAATGCGACTGTTTGTGATAAAAGAAGTTCAAATACAATAGTTATATGCGTCAGTCATTCTTTTTATTTCATCCTACGACGCGTTTCGAGGATTCACACTTTCGTCTTCGGGTGGAACAGTGATATTGTGTTATGTATTTATTAGCTGTATGCATCCAGTTGTTTGTTGTAGTTTCATTCTGAATCTGTTCCAGTGCACGGAACCCTGCGGTTCATCGTAAATACACACGAACATAATGTTACTGGTTCGTATTCTGTGAGAAAAATTAAGTTACAAATTTACATTTATGACGAATCGTGGGGTGTGAGCAATGGAACAGATTCCAAATGAAACAGCAAATTTGTAACACAATACCATTGATGCACCTGAAGGTGAGAATGTAAACTCTCGAAACGAGTCGTGGAATGAAATAAAAGGAGTGACTGGAGCAGATAAGTGTTTTACTTCAACTTTAATGGAAATCGCGCTGCTAGGGATGCAGTGTGATGTGAAGAATCATTAACAGCATCACTTCCTCCACGGAAGCGCAATCACACTCAAGTAGCACGATTTCTTCCATCTACGCAAGTCTACATCTTTCGGTACTACTTACCAAAAGACTTCGGTCCTCAGCCCTACGATCTAAGAGCTGCTGCTGTGTAGGTAGGCTGGACGTTACGTACCGATAGCTTGGACGGCGATTAGCGGAGCCGTCAGCAGCGAGACAGCCAGGCAGACGAAAGCCCTCCTCATGTTGGAGCCGCTCGATGGCACCTTCTCTGACACACTACTTTTGCAGATGTATGCTCGCCTTCCTATATAACCTTCAAAAACCTCTTGTCCCTACGCCTCCGCAGATAAGAAACGATCATTATCTGCGACTGACAACTTTACAGCTTTGAAACCGTCTTGCTTTGTCTGCCTCAGTAAAGTTTCCCAACGGTGCTTCACAAATTCGTTAGCGTGCTGCCAGATAATGAACGCTTTTTGAAAATTTTAAAGTGTTATTTACTAAGCACATGTTTCGAAGAACGCTATTATACACAAAAGAAAGCATCCAACAATAGTCTGACAAGGTGAAAAGTAATGAAGATCCATTTTTGCAGCATTCAAGTGAATTCTTCAGCAACTATATCTAAATACTTTTCTAGTCGGGAAATGCAAAGCCCAATGTAATTAAGAAGGTTAGGCGTTCAAGAAGTGAGGAAATTTATACCATTACTGCAACCGCCCATTTAACAACATACACAGCGCGTGTATATTACATTTTTCCATTGTTTCCGTACATCTAAGTAGAAATGCGCAAGTGTCAACAAAAATATACGTCATTGTCACCGTATCATCCACATACTCCAATAGGTGCTCACCATCTGAATTATGCAGAACCATGACATTAAGAATCATAAATGTCCCGTTCTTTCGTGTTTCAACTACCCTGTTCTCCTGCCAAGATTATTCTATGCAGTGACAAACTACGGATGTTTAGTTTTCTAGCGGCAACGTCACCTATGGGAATTTCCCATATATATCCGCTTTATCATTTCGTGTAAATTGCTTTCTACAAGCGCTACGGAATTCATTCTTGTACTTCTCCACAGTTTTCGTGTTAAGCAATAGGCAAGGGCTCTCATACGATAGAGAGGTGGGGGGTGGAGGGTGGGGGGTGCCTGGATCTGAGGGTATGGAGTATTTCTAATATTTTGAAAGACTAATGACAACTAGCAAGTAGCCATAAAAATGTGGCGTAAAAATGAGCGTAATAGCGACTTTTAAATTTTTCACTGAAAGAAAAACACCCAATTGCACCATATTTTTCTTTCCCCTGAGAACAAGGGCAGACAGCGACCCCTCCCCACCTCCCCAATAATTGCTCTCGGGTATGGGCGCCCTTGAGCAGTAAGAACTCTATGAAGAGTGTAGACCTTCAACTACGGCTATTCTGAGATTGCGTCAGTGTAGGTTTATTAACATGACAGGTTCAACTAGAACAAACCATACCATAAGTGGGCGTTGTGAAGAAGAAAAAATTTATATAATAATTTCCATAGGTAGTACTGGATAGGATCAACATAAAACACGAGAAAAAGAGAGAATCTGGTTTAACAATAGAAATATGTGTTTATACTGACAATATCTGTGACACAATAAGCAACAATAGTAACATCAGTATATGGCAGCTCTTCTCGATCAGAGATAATTTCACTGTAGCGAGATTTGTCAGCTGACTTTGAGGTGAGCAGGGCAACTAATAGAGGGACCAGCACACCTGTATTTCTTCATTGCATGTAATGAACATTCACTGATTCTTCGGGGTATGAGTAACAGCCTTTAATGCCGTTTCCTTGTTATTTCTTCGGTCATTACCATGTATTTCACTGCTAATTATTTCTTCATTGTTGCCGTCGCTGTCATCACTATCGTCGTTATCCGCACTGCAGTATCCTTACTTCCCCTTTTGCCCCAACCATGAGCTTGCTGTGATGATGGTCTCGTACAATGAGACTATAGTATTATAAAGAACTGTTGTATGACGTGGGTAATGTGTCACCTTGTATTATGATTTATAGGGTTATAGGAGCAGTACCTAGTATTTGTTAACAAGCGTTTCTTTCACAGTGGCAACTTTGGCGTAATTGTGAAGAAAATGTGTTACTTCTCTGTAGATTTAATTTGAGAGAATAGGTTATGTAATTTCCCTGCGATATCTTACACATGTTATGAAATCGCCTCCCTCAACATGTGCTGCTAAATTCACAATCATTCAACCACTTCTCAGATTTAATATGATGCTGTGAACAATGTAATACTTCTTCCCTGTCAAGTTATTTTCTTTATTCGTTTCATTAGCATTGTTTTTTAAATACTAAGCTTTCAGGCTTCCGACTGTCAATGCAGTGACGGTACTACTTCTTCTTCATCTACACGGATACTCTCCTAATCACATTTAAGTGCCACCTTCCCAATTCCCTATTATTCAAATCTCTTACAGCGCGCGGACGGAACGAACACCTATATCTTTCCGTACGAGCTCTGATTTCCATTATTTTATCGTGGTGACCGTTTCTCCCTATGTAGGTCGCTGTCAACGAAATATTTTCGCATTCGAAGGAGAAAGTTGGTGATTGGAATTCCGTAAGAATATTCCGTCGCAACGAAAAATGCCTTTCTTTTAATGATGTCCAGCCCAAATCCTGTATCACTTAAGTGACAATCTCTCCCATATTTCGCGATGATACAAAACGTGCTGCCCTTCTTTCAACTTTATCGATGTACTTCGTCAGTCCTATCTGCAGCAGTATTCTAAAAGAGGACGGACAAGCGCAGTGTAGACAGTCTCCTTAGTAGATCAGTTGCATTTTCTGATTGTCCTGCCAATAAAACGCAGTCCTTGGTTAGCTTCCCCACAACATTTTCCGTGTGTTCTTTCCAATTTAAGTAGTTCTTAATTGTAATTCCTAGTTATTAAGCTCAATTTACGGGCTTTAGATTTGAGTGATTTATCGTCTAACCGAAGTTTAACGGATTCCTTTTAGCACTCATATGGATGGCCTCACACTTTTCGTTATTTAGGGTCAATTGCCAATTTTCGCACCATTCACATATATTTTCTAAATCGCTTTGAAATCTGTTTTGGTCTTCTGATGACTTTATTAGTCGATAAACGACAGAATTATCTGCAAACAACCGAACGCGGCTGTTCACATTGTCTCCCAAATCGTTTATACAGATACGAAACAGCAAAGATCCTATAGCACTACCTTGGGGAACGCCAGAAATCACTTCCGTTTTACTCGATGACTTTCCGTCAGTTACTACGAACTGTGACCTCTCTGACAGGAAGACACAAATCCAGTCACATAAGTGTGACGATATTCCATAAGCAAGCAATTTCACTATAAGCCTCTTGTGCGGTACAGTATTAAAAGCCTTCTGGAAATCCAGAAATACGGAATCGATGTGGAATCCCATGTCAATACCACTCTACACTTCATGCGAATAAAGAGATAGTTGTGTTTCACAAGAACGACATGTCCCAAAGCCATGTTGACTATGTGTCAATAGACCGTTTTCTTCGAGGTAATTCATAATGTTCGAACACAATATACTCGTATGTACAAGAATCCTCTTGCATATCGACGTTAACGATATGTGCCTGTAATTTAGTGGATTACTCCTATTACGTTTCTTGGATACTGGTGAGACCAGTGCAAATTTCCAGTCTTTGGGTACGGATCTTTCGTCGAGCGAACGTTTGTATATGATTGTCTACCATGGAACTAACGCATCAGCATACTTTGAAAGGAACGTAAGTGGTATATAATCTGCACCAGAAGACTTGCTGTTGTTAAATGATTTAAGTTGCTTCACTACTCCGAGGATATTTACTTCTACCTTACTCATGTGGGCTGCTGTTCTTTATTCGAATTCTGGAATATTTACTTCGTATTCTTTTCTGATGGCATTTCGGAAGACTTTGTTCAGTAACTCTGCTTTGGCAGCACTGTCTTCGATAGTACCTCCATTGCTATCTCACAGAGAAGGCATTGATTGTTTCTTTCCATTAACATACTTCACATACGACTAGAATATCTTTGGACTTTCTGCCAAGTTTAGAGACAATGTTTCGTTGTGGAAACTGTTATAAGCATCTCGCATTTAAGTCCGCGCTAAATTTCGAGCTTCTGTAAATAATCGCCAGTCTTGGGAATTTTGCGTCTGTTTAAATTTGGCGTGTTTGTTTCGTTGTTTCTGCAACAGTGTTGTGACCCGTTTTGTGTACCAAGGAGGATCAGCTGCGTCGTTTGGTAATTTATTTGGTATAAATCTCTCAATTGTTGCCGATACTATTTCTCTGAATTCAAGCCACATATGGTCTACAATTATAAATGTGGAAGGAGTGGAGATTGTCTCTCAGGAAGGCTTCAAGTGAATTTTTATCTGCTTTTTTGAATAGGTATATTTTTCGTTTATTCCGGAGGACTTTGAGGTTACAATATTCAACATCGCTATGACAACCCTGTGGTCCCTTATCCCTATATCGGTTTTGATGCTCCTTATTAACTCAGGATATTTTGTTGCTAAGATGTCAAGTGTGTTTTCACAACCGCTTACTATTCGCGTGGGCTGATGAACTAACTGCTCGAAATAATTTTCAGAGAATGCGTTAGGATAATTTCGGATGATGTTTGATGCGTACCTCCGGTATTAAACGTGTATTTTCGCCAACATACCGAGGGTAATTTAATGTCACCATCAACTATAATGGTGTGAGTCGGGTACGTGTTTGAAATAAAACTCAAGTTTTCTTTGATTCTTTTAGCAACTGTATCATCTGAATTGGGCGGTTGGTAAAAGGATCCAATTATTATTTTATTCCCGTTGTGAACAATGCCCTCTGCCCATAATATCTCACAGGAACTATCGACTTCAATTTTGGGACAAAATAAACTACTTCTAACAGCAACAAACACACCACCGCCAACCGCGTTTAGGATATCCTTTCGGAACATCGTAAGGTTCTTCGCAAAAATTCCGGCTGAGCTTCTTCCGGTCTCTTCTCCTACCCCGTGATTATTATTATTCTTTCTTTTTCGCGGTCTTTCGTGTTGCGAATGTTTTTCTTGAAGTTTCAAGTCGCATTAACTTACCGTTAGCTGGCTTTTGGAATCTTCGTCATCCTATAGAAATCAGCTGCTTTATTGGGGTGTAAAAGTTTCTTCTACACAAGGTGAACTTAAGCTTTATTTTTTGAAGAAACAACATTCAGCACTTATTGTATTATAGATTTAGAGAGAAATCATTTGAGATTTTTTCTGTTGGTGATCAAAGTTTATGGTTCAAATGGCTCTGAGCACTATGGGACTTAACTGCTGAGGTCATCAGTCCCCTATAACTTAGAACTACTTAAACCTAACTAACCTAAGGACATCATACACACCCATGCCCGAGACAGGATTCGAACCTGCGATCGTAGCGGTCGCGCGGTTCCAGACTGAAGTGCCTAGAACCGCTCGGCCTCTCCGGCCGGCGAAGTTTAATTAGCATCGGAACTAAATCCAAACATTCTCCTTAGTTAACAAAACATAATATTCAAGGTAGACATGTTGTGAACGACTTCTCACCATTAAAATCAAAGATCTGTGTAATACTGTCACACTTTCGCCTCGTTCTTCTCTTCCTCCTACCCGTCTTCATCCTCCTTGTCCTTGAGGAGAAAAGTGATGAACTCAATACAGATATTATTTTTATAATTAATGTAGAGTGCCGTTTGGCGACACATTCTAGTTGTCGTGTGTATTTTTGACCCCATGCGGTGGCACAGTTTGAGAGCGGTTCCTGTGAAAATTACCGGGCGCGGAGAGGTCGGTGATTCTGTTGCGGGCGTATGACCAGGAAGATACCGGAGTATTTGTAATCTGCCGGCCGCGGTTAGCTGGCGGAGGCATATTCTTTTGTAAATTATAAAATAATTGTTTAACGGAATATGGCTTGTTCGTTTGTTAACAGGTTTCTGAAGAGTTTAGTTTCGAGTTGGCTATTTAATCAAATAGCGAGTGATTGTCACTGACGTCATTATCCCTCTTCTTAGCATTTGATACCATCAGTCTGCAAATTAACGTAATATCAGTTCAACTTTTAAGTCCAGACGGCAAGCGTAAAACATTTGACTGTGCAATGCAATTGATTCATTGGGTCTGCATTTTCAAAAAGTGGTTACCAAATTAAAGTTATTGATTACATCCAGCTACAAGTTCTGTAGTAGAAGTTTGGCAGGAGTATAGTAAGTTCGACTACAAAATCTGATTGTCAAAAACATAGGAGACATAGATTTTTATAGAACTGCACAAAGTTTCTTGTTTAGCCATAGACTATGTTACTGCACAGTGTCGTACAAGTTTACCCACACAAGCGTTCACATAGTACAGCATTCTAGCATCCAACAAGCCATACCAAAGTTAACGGGAAAGTCAGGAGGCCTTGGGAGATGTTTAAATATCGCAAGACGTGAAGTTCATTATTCGTGCCCTAGCTGTGAGTGTGAATGAGTAACCCTTTTACATACAACATCGAGCACAACGTTCTAGAACGTAGCATTCATAAAGACCAATTCCTGAAATGTCATAGTTCAAGAAGCGATTACTCGCAAATTTTTCCAATTTGAACTGCAGAACGATCTGCACGAAAACATCCTACTGCCTGTCTCAGATAATTTCCAGCTCCACCAAGCGTCAATGCAAACAGCAAAATGTGGACGGTGCAGCGTTTCGGTATGCACGCTTCCAACCCCTTACTGACTCGCTTCAACTGACCAGTGGAGAAGTTTGCACGAAAACAATTATTTAAATTTAGACAGTCATTAGGTACAGAATATTGCAACAGATTTTACATCTTTTCGTTCCTGTTGTGAAATCTTCCAGTCGGTTCGCTACCAATTGCATCTATTTCTATCACAAAAATGGCAAATCCATCAGTATACCGAAACTACACAAACAAAGATGAACCATCTAAATTGCATTGCATAATGGATTACACTACCAATGAATTATTATTAAGTATGATATATTGTAGTGAAATCTTCCAGTCGATTTGCTACCTATTGCAACTGTTTCTATCACAAAAATGGTAAATCCATCAGTATACCAAAACTACACAAAGAAGCATCTAAATTGCATTGTATTATTCACTACATTCCTAATGAATTATTATTAAGAATGATATATTTCGATCACGAATCTCGCAATCTTAGTGTCCTCTTCACCAAAGGAGAATATTAAAATGACAGGCGTACGCAATTACTGTATGGAGTGCATTATGAATCAATATTCTTCATGTGTACAAACATTACACAGGAAGTGTTACATACTTCTACTATGTAATACTTACAAAAGGTTATTCAGCTATGCAGTCCACTCGTGCCATGTCCAGTCAAGCTATTCAGACATCCCTTTCTTGTATCAGTTGAGTATCTGTTACAGTGATGTCTTACAAACATAAAACACTAGTGTGCTTACCCTATTATCTTGTTCCGAACTGTGGTCCAAAACGTTTGTCACATAGACACAAGACACTGCACAGTTATATGGTTATCGATGGATTCAGCCTACAAACATGTCAAAGACGTTGTGATACACATTTTTTTCGTTATGTAGCAATTAACCTATTGCATTACAATCAAGAAAAATATTTAAACTTTTCAAGTGTGAGTACCGAACATTAATAATAACACACACCAATGTAGTCAAAATATTAAGAAGACCATGTGGAGAGACGTGTGGATTACAAAAGGCACTTTCACCTTATTGCCAAACTACAAAGTGGTCACTTAAGTTGAATAATAAGTTGCTGTCGAAAAGAAAACACAACCTTTTTACAGTGTGGCCTGTATCATTAAAATTTCATATGCTAAACATTATAACTTTGTACAGAATGAAATATATGTTATGCAGTTTGAGGATAAGTGTTGCATCAAGGTATATAACACTGCATAACTACCTACATTGCTAATGAGTTAAAATCAAATATACTGAAGGCAATGTTGCACAATTACAGGCTAACAAATGTGTCAAAACATTTAATAACATTTTATGCCTAACTCTGAAGCCAAATAAGATCAAGACGTTTGTTACTCTTTACCCTAAATTTACTTCTTCTTAAGCAGTTTAAAATAAATAAACTGTATGTTCCTCCATGCAGTCATCTTATAACAAATGTACCAACGTATTTAGTGCTGCTGCGTACCTCCGTTCCTACAAAGGTAAAAATAAAGTGGGTGCACATATACTGTACTGAATGTAGTGTCTCATCATTACAAGTCACCAAATTAATCTCAGTGTTCAATCACAAATTCTGCCGAAGTCTGATACCAAAAAATGTTAATGTATTTATCACATAAACTTCCATACATTTCTTTTTTTTAAGTTTTGTCACTGACTTTCAAACTATTGGGTGACTACATTGTTAAGGAGTTAAAATAAATTGGGTGTGTATGAAAACCGACATGCTTCATTTACAGTCAAAGAAATGCTTCAAACATGTCAGTATTTGATCTGCTCGCATTAAACAGTTCAGTGTAAAGAGATTCTCTGTCCATCCTCACCCGCCGGCCGCTGTGGCCGATCAGTTCTAGGCGTTTCAGTCCGGAACCGCGCTGCTGGTACGGTCGCAGGTTCGAATCCTGCCTCGGGCATGGGTGTGTGTGATGGCCTTAGGTTAGTTAGGTTTACGTAGTTCTAGGTCTAGTGCTTAGAGCCATTTTTGCATCCTCACCCACACATCCATATCTTCCCGTGGGCATACACTTACATGTAATAAAACAATTAAAATTCCAAAATTACCACTTTTTCAAATTTACCTTTTTGAAGCAGGCTAAAATAAAGAGACTGTCTCTGCACCCCCACACAGTCACAAGACGTCAAAAGCATAACAGTATATAATCAAAGAGTGTCACACCATTTTTTCGGGTTTGACATAAAGCGAGTTAGCATGTACTGTGCTGAAACCAAAGACGTGTAGCTATAGGCTAACAAATGCCTCAAAGTCATTCAAGCACACTGTATGCCAAACGAAGATGCCAGAGTCCTTCAAAGTACGTGTCACATTTTTAATACAACCACCTCATTGCACAATGCTAAATAATGAAGAAATCAACGATGTAGTGCCCAGTTCATACAATGTACCAGATGGCTTGCTTTGACAAGATGATGGAGTAAATCCATCGATAGCCCTGTATCTTTGGATTGTCTTGAGGCTCTGTAGCAAGTTCTTTGGCCAACTCAGGTCACTTGAGAGATTACGACAGGTCCAGTTGTATAAGACATTACTGTCCCTCTTAGGCAGCTGATCTGAGAAAGAACATTTTAAAAGTTTCAGTGGACAGTGCATTTGTGTGATGTATAGCTATACCTTCTTGTAAGTATAATGTGGTGACGTATGTGACACTTTGCACGTAATTTTTATATCGATGAGAGTAATGCGTCACAAGGTACTTTGGATAATAATTGTATACACATATTGTTTTGTTATTTTCCTTTCGTACTGACAATCTGAAAATAGTGAAACTGATCACCAAAATCGATCGTCTCTAATAACAATAAAGTATCTCAGCGGTGTACTGTACGGTGCAGATTTCATCCTCCATCAAACCTGTCTAGCAACACCTGCACATATTATATATCTAAAGGATATTCTCCTGATTAATACAGCATCTTATTATGAATCAGTTTTTTATGCTATTTTCACTGATGCTATCAAACTTCACAGTTATCACACCAGTTCCGAAACAAACACAATTTTATTAACCTTGCTTTTGTTAAATGATAATGTTACCTTGAAACCAATCATATATGAAGAGTACTTCCACACAGGAAGATATACAAAAGTTATGTCACACTGTGCCTTCTGCCACCATTGGTCCCCAAAGAAATTTGTCTAAGAGAGGGCAAATTATAAAATTTCCATTCTATACGGCTCAGACGAAGAATCTGAAGAGATATCGATCTTTCACATTTAACTTCGAGAAGAAATGCACTACAGTCTCTGAGTCCTAAACTTTCTGCATGCTTAACGACTGATAGTAATTCACGCGAAATTCTTTGATACTTAAGAACTAAGCCTATTTTATTACAACACACGAAGTACATCATTCTAAGAGTATATTAGCATGTTTATCTATGCCAGTTTTTCTGGAAGTATATCCTCATACAGTTAAATAAAATATATAACTCAAGCTAATAAAGCTAGAAAGTACTCGCAAAAAACATTTTTATTCACATAATGGTAGAATGGACCGAAAGTACTCGAAAATCGAAAAAAGTTTAAAATGACACAGAAAGTATTCCTGGATATCAACAAAACCGATGAACGCAATATGCCACTTATCAATTATACTCTCGTAATGGAGAATTAAGAACTTTAAAACATCTTTTACGCAACATTGAAGCAGTGTAGTATACTTCCAACATTTTTAATCCCTTCATCTTAACGGATTTGTTAGACTATTTTCATGTCTTCTAGTTTTATTATGCTGACTGACACCATTGTTACTGAACAGAATGGCTTGCGATAGCTACGTTTTTGGTGTAAACCATGGCCACCGCTCTACTGATGAATGTGGGGAGCCTCAGAAAGCAACTCTCAATTTTACGAAGAACTGCTCAGAAAATATCTTCGTCACCCCACCTGGACACGTTATTGCGTATCCGTGCACGTAACTCAAAACACATTGAAACTGCCGTTGTGCCATGAAACGGCCCAATTTCGCATAAATAGTGTCGCAGACGAGTACATACATGGTGTGTAGTGATAGTTAACGCTACAATATTTCGTGTCACACTTAACCATACTAAGTCTAAATGATCATCACTGAATTGAGGCTCAGGTATTAACGGCTGTCTACATAGTAGCCTAGGCTTAGATGTAAGTTATTTGTAAGCATACTTTACATACTATAACACACTTTATAAAAAGGATTTTTTATAAATAATCGCACTTAAATTTCCATTCCTCTGTATGAGACGTGGTTTATTTATAGCAAGGAAAAGTTAATTCCAAGGAAGGTAACATAATCTATTACAAAACAATATACATATTTAAAAACCGAAACATATACGTACTAGGAAAAACAAATAAATACATATCCTTCAATTATTAGTTGTTACAAAATTAAAGATTATGTGTAAGACATGTGGTTCACATTTTACGAAGAAGTATACGAGTGAATAACGAAAAATAGCTCATCTGTCAGATAATGTGATGCAGATCAACGTGTCTTCCTGGAACATTTGTAAGAAGAGATGTGTGATAAGTGAATAAAATCACGCATTTAATCTCAACGTGCTAATCACTGTGAAGGAATGCTGACATTTCCTTATCAATTTCATCAAAATAATAAGATATAGACTGAACTACCTCGGTGACAAGGACACATGACCTACTGTCATGGCTACCGAGATTTGTTTGGGGCTTAAGAACAGACGTGTGTCTACGATTTACAAAGTGTTTTAGTTGGTCATAAGTTAGTTACCGTTCTAAATGTGTTCCACACATTCTATTTTCGTGCATATCTAGTTAAAGTAGGAATACAAGGAACGGCTACATCTACATCACACTCTTTAAGCCAACTAGCGATGTGTGGTGGAAGGTACTTCTGGTGCCACTAACTGACTCCCCCTACTCTGTTCCACTCGCGAATGGCACGAGCGAAGACTGATTGTCGGTGAGCCTCTGTATCATATAGACTTTCTCGAATTTTGAAGTCGCGATCATTTCGCTACGTGTATGTGAAACGTAGTAATATACTCCCCGACTCATCGAAATTTCATTAGTCAACCTCTCCGTGACGCACAATGCCTCTCTTGTAAAATCTGCCACTGCACTTTGTCGAACATCTCTCTAATGCTGTCACGCTGACAAAACAATCCTGTGAGGAAATGCGCCGCTCTTCTTTGGAACTTCTCCATTTCTTCTGTCAGTCCTACTTGGTAAGTATCCCTTACTGATGAACAACTCTGTCTTCCACTTGTGGTGGTGGTGGTAGTGGTGGTAATTCCACTTAAGGTCTCTCTGGCAGTTGCTCCTAAAATTTTACAGTAGGTACTGTTTCCAGCAGTTTCTCACCAATAACATTGTTGTACAGTAGTGGATTTCTTTGTCTATGTGTGCGCAGTATGTTACATTCATTCACGTTCTAGGACAACTGCCAAAACCTAACCATTCATCAGTCCTCTGCAGGTCATTCTGCAAATTCGCCCTGTCTTCTGGCGTTGCTATTTTATTGCAGACAACCACATCCTCTGCGGCCCGTCTTACGAGCAATTCACTTTGTCGGTGTCGATAAGCAACAGAATTATAGTAATCCATATGTGAGTACCATTAGAACAGTGATACATTACTGGCGTCGTCCACTGAAAGTAATTTGATAACGCAAAATCGCTGTGGAAAGCGAACAGTTCTGTATATCAAATTTCCCAAGTTACATAATCTTCTACAAGAAATTCTGAATCAGTGTTTTAGCGTTTCATTAGATTCAGTGGATCATATAGTGGACTTTCGTATTTTGCTATAGAATTTCAAGAAAGAGCTCACATCATAGGAATATCTCATTCAGACGCATTGAAGTTAACTTTCTCAGCGCCAAACCCATAGATTCTACGGGCCAGCGTATTTTGTTCATTAAAAAGCTCTACGAGTTGTTTTCACACCTTTGACTATTTACGGTGTTTACACCATTACGCATTACTTGCGTGGATAGATGGCGGGAATGCGCGTCTTGTTTCGCTGTATTTCATTCATTATGAGTCTTTGTTTTCGCCTGCGGGTAGGAAACATTATTGGTATTCTGTGTAACCGTGCCGTAGTTTAACTGGTGGAGATATTTCCTATTTGCAGAATTTCATTGTCGATGCTCTAGATAGTGAAGACGACTTGGACAGCACAGATGTCTTTGAAGGCGACTGCTATAAATCCGTTCAGGCTCAGAACTGTAAAATGGTATATTTTCTCTTGCTAGAAGTAGCGTACGCAGTTTGCTGTCACAGTTCATTTCAGACGAAGAAAATAGCAATCACTGATTTCATTACCAATCTTGCCAACAGCTACAAATAACCAAAACGGACCTGTAGGCTGACTGACACGGATACATTTCCTGCCACACTTATCACCCATAAGCGATAAATATGCCTCCCGTGTTCAAATGGCTCTGAGCACTATGGGACTTAACTTCTGAGGTCATCAGCCGGCCCTAGAACTTAGAACTACTTAAACCTAACTAACCTAAGGACATCACACACATCCATGCCCGAGGCAAGATTCGAACCTGCGACCGTAGCAGTCGCGCGGTTCCGGACTGAAGCGCCTAGAACCGCTCGGCCACCGTGGCCGGTGCCTCCCGTGTATGGTATGTTTGCTCTTCAAAATCAGAGAAAGAAAGTGGGAAACATCTCCGAAAGAAACACGTTATTAGTGTCAACTGTGCTGTGTGGCGTTGTCTATGTAACCCTTTTTTACAGTGTTTCACACGAAAATGTAGAGTAAATCCACGTAGAAAGTAAAATTCTATTTAAATACTATATTCAGCATTCATCATTACATACTTATGAGTTCATCTACAATATTTATACGAATGGGTGACTTTTTTCACAATAATTTTACGAAAACAATTTCATATATGATAATACAATTTTTCCACGTCGTACAGACAGAACTTTGTTCATAGTTGCATATTAGTAAAGACAAATTGGGTTTGAAATAGTTTCAATTTTGTACTTGTATGTTCGATATTTTCCAAGATATAAAGTTCTGGACACAATCAAAACTGCGTGGCTTCTACGAACATGTACAAATATCGGGCCGGTAAGTAGAGCCTTAATTGTGGTAACAGTGAACAAGCCCCGGAAAGAAATTTTGTGGGCTATTCAGCAAAAGGATACATGGCAGATACGTAGGGTTATGATGTCTAGGCTCATTCCATTTTTTTATCAAAACGAAAAGGAGCAAGGTCTCGTGGATCCTTTGGTGGAGTATGTTATACGAATTACAAATGGAATAGTAGTACTAATATTTAATTATACTTAAGAACAATTAATAACTCATTTTTTGGAAGGACTGAATCCGGAAAGTAGAAAAGCTACATTTCTTATGTACCACGATACATTCGCAGATGGATGAAGTAATAAGACAAGTTCAGCAAAGAGAACTTCTCAGTAACCACACGGAGAGCCACGAGATCAGAAATTTAGCCACGAGTAATAAGAAGACGAAGTGACGCGGTCAGGAAGTGGTGAGAAGTGAGACCAGCTGGCAATAGGAGTCTCGAAACTGAGGTGTCGGAGTTTGGCAAAAAAAAGGGACACATGAAGACGGAACGTAAGTTACGACAGTATCGCAAGGACAGGACAAACTCATCAGTGGCATTATGGATGGATCAAATATGCAATTACATTTTGTCTGTGCTCCACAGAATGTCGAATCTGTCGGTGCCTTATTAGATTTAGGTAGTAGCAATTCGGCTGTTGATCATAATCGGTTTTTGAAAGATCAGGGAATTTGTAAATGAGAAAGGTTTCTGATGGAAAATGACTGCAGACAAATCTAGATTGATTGTAAACTAGAGCTGCCCAGTGAAGGTGACGCTGAACAGTTTTTCATGGAAGATTAAATTTAAGACGCAAACGTTGTTTAGGTTTTGTCATCATAGGCGAGAAGGTTTCATGGCGGTACGTAGCGTGGACCATACGAAAGGGTAGAAAGGGAAAGGAAGTGAAGTACGTTAGGTCATCAATTAGCCCACTTCGATACATTTGTGAAAAATAAGGTTGAGGTCCTCTGCGCAGCGTTTCCTGATGTCTTCCATAAGGAACTTGAGGTTACTCATACTTTGTAATGTGTTAAGGAGGTACCATACATGTAACCCCCACCCACAATGAAGGTATTATGGGAAAAAAAGAAAAAAAATGTTAGAACAAGGGGTTTTTCAACAGTTGAAATCACCTTATGCATCTCTGATATTCATGGTTCCCAAATCCAGTGACGATTTTCATCTAGTTGTGGATTTTTGCGTAAAGGTCCGTCTTGATCAAACAAACTTTTACAGTTCATTACTGCCGTCTTCAGATCTGTTAGTTAGTTAGAACACTGTTTCGGTTTCTAAGTTCAGTTAGCTGAAGCATAATCTATAACATGCCTTGTGATACACAAGAGAAATAAAAAAATTATATTTATATGATTAACAGCGATGCATATCACAAATACAAACAATAAAATATTCTGGTCTAGGTATCAACGTAAAAATTATACATGTAGGTGTATAGTAAGTGCTGGCGATGACGTGGAGACGTGCGGAATTTATATAAAAAACTCATACCGGCAGAGGGAACTGTAGCTAGGGTACATGAGTAACAATTATCGTAAATTTAATAGTTAAAATGCAGTACACGTAATCAGTAATTAAAACTGCATCACATGGAAAAATGAGCGTCTGATAACAAAACATGTAGTGACATACAATATGTGGAATTAGATGTACATTTAAAATCCGCATTAAAGGTGCAGATACTAACAATGGGAAGCTCGTAGCTTGGCGAAGTGAAACAACAATTGTGTAAGAGTTTAAAAGTAAAATCGCACCTATAAATCAAAACCTTCCAGCTTGACAAATCAACTAAACCAATATTGTAAATGTAAGATAATTTACGAAACAGTTACTATTAATACAAAAGTCAACAGTCAAGAACTCATCCGGAGTGGGATCTCCATGGCGCCGCCTCGTGGCTTCTCTGCAGGAACTTCTTGTTTCCCTGTGGCGGTTGTTGCGGAAGAAGGCGCAGTCTACCCGCCGGTGGCGGACAGCGCACGCGAGCACAGGCTGCTAAAACTACTGTTTCTCTGAATACATCAAACAAGCATTCTTTGTGTCTTCAGTTGGTAGTAGTGGATTACCGCGAGCTGAATAAGAAGGTTGTGTTAAGATCACTGCCAGAAAGGGACTTACATTCATATTTCGGTTTTTAGAGGAGTGTCAGTGTTTACTACCATATACCTTAACCAGGCTTATAACCAAATAACTTTAGAGGAGGGTCACCGCATTTCTGATGCTGATTAAAATTTATTGGAATTGAACAAGGGTTCATTGGAGCTAGCAACAGTTGATGCAGTTTTGTCCAGGTTGATGACTCTAGTATTTACCTATGCAGTGTTTAGATCTGTTTACCATTACTTCGATTATTTCGCAATATGTAGCAGTTCTGAAACCTTCCCGTCTCCTCTACAGGGTGTTACAAAAAGGTACGGCCAAACTTTCAGGAAACATTCCCCACACACAAATAAAGAAAAGATGTTACGTGGACATGTGTCCGGAAATGCTTAATTTCCAAGTTAGAGCTCATTTTAGTTTCGTCAGTATGTACTGTACTTCCTCGATTCACGGCCAGTTGGCCCAATTGAAGGAAGGTAATGCTGACTTCGGTGCTTGTGTTGACATGCGACTCATTGCTCTACAGTGCTAGCATCAAGCACATCAGTACGTAGCATCAGGTTAGTGTTCGTCACGAACGTGGTTTTGCAGTCAGTGCAGTGTTTACAAATGCGGAGTTGGCAGATGCCCATTTGATGTATGGATTAGCACGGGGCAATAGCCGTGGCGCTGTACGTTTGTATCGAGACAGATTTCCAGAACAACGGTGTCTCGACAGGAAGATGTTCGAAGCACGTGATCGGTGTCTTAGGGAGCACGGAACATTCCAGCCTATGACTCGCGACTAGGGAAGACCTAGAACGACGAGGACACCTGCAATGGACGAGGCAATTCTTCGTGCAGTTGACGATGACCCTAATGTCAGCGTCAGAGTAGTTGCTGCTGTACAAGGTTACGTTGACCACGTCACTGTATGGAGGGTGCTACGGGAGAACCAGTTGATTCCGTACCATGTACAGCGTGTGCAGGCACTATCAGCAGCTGATTGGCCCCCACGGGTACACTTCTGCGAATGGTTCATCCAAAAAATTGTCAATCCTCATTTCAGTGCAAATGTTCTCTTTACGGATGAGGCTTCATTCCAACGTGATCAAATTGTAAATCTTCACAATCAACACGTGTGGGCTGACGAGAATTCGCACCCAATTGTGCAATCACGTCATCAACACAGATTTTCTGTCAACGTTTGGGCAGGCATTGTTGGTGATGTCTTGACTGGGCCCCATGTTCTTCCACCTACGCACAATGGAGCACGTTATCATGATTTCATACGGGATACTCTACCTGTGCTGCTAGAGCATGTGACTTTACAAGTACGACACAACATGTGGTTCATGCACGATGGAGATCCTGCACATTTCAGTCGAAGTGTTCGTACGCTTCTCAACAACAGATTCGGTGACCGATGGATTGGTAGAGGCGGACCAATTCCATGGCCTCCACGCTCTCCTGACCTCAACCCTCTTGACTTCCATTTATGGGGGCATTTGAAAGCTTTTGTCCATGGAACCCCGGTACCAAATAAAGAGACTCTTCGTGCTCGTATTGTGGACGACTGTGATACAATACGCCATTATCCAGGGCTGCATCAGCGCATCAGGGTTTCCATGCGACGGACGGTGGATGCATGTATCCTCGCTAACGGAGGACATTTTGAACATTTCCTGTAACAAAGTGTTTGACGTCACGCTGGTACGTTCTGTTGCTGTGTGTTTCCATTACATGATTAATGTGATTTGAAGAGAAGTAATAAAATGAACTCTAACATGGAAAGTAAGCGTTTCCGGACACATGTCCACATAACATATTTTCTTTCTTTGTGTGTGAGGAATGTTTCCTGAAAGTTTGGCCGTACCTTTTTGTAACACCCTGTGTATCTCTTTTGTTACGCAACCTTCCCTTTTACAATAACCTATGAAACCTTCCCTTAGGAGTTCTACCTTTTGCTTAATAATAACAAATGAAATCTTCCCTTTGAAATTAATTCTCTTTCTCAATCTTCGCATACAAATTTAAATGCTGCTTATGAAAAGTTATTTTCTGATTATTTCGACGAAACATAGAATGTATCGTCGTCGTGGCCCTCAGTCGTTACCTGCAATAACCCAAAAGTGTTCCTTATCTTCTTTACTGTTGCTGGATCGCCATCTGACTGCTACATCGAACTGCGACATGAATATACTTACTCTATTTTACTATACTCTATTATCTGCTGATGGACTGTCATAATAAGTGGCTGTATTTATGACCAAAGCTGACGTTATTCTTTAATAGCAAAGCTGACGTTATTCTTTAATTAATTTGACTGAAGTTACGTAATTCATAGTTAAACTTTTCCTTGACAACAATAAAATTTTGCGAAGTTTTACGTTGATGGTTTTTGAGATGGTTTATAATCGGTAATGCAATATTGCTGGCAAAAATTACTTATATTCTGAATGAAATGATTTTACAAACGTTCAAACGGGACTTATTTGTTACGATAATCTTACAACTAGAAATGCTCAAATATACCTTCAGTAGTCTTGATTTTCTCAAAAAATTAATTCAATAATATTAGTTGCTCTTATGATATTAGTTAGCTGATGTCTCTGTACATCCGTTTATAATCTCTTGTAAATCATAGCTAGTGGCTGGCAGGCACACCGCTCCTCTCAACCTCTCGCTCCAGACCTGCTACCGACTCGCTTCACATCTCGCTTACTACTGACTTCCTACGAACGCTAAGTGCGGTCTCTCCTCCCAACAATGCTTCCAGGTGCAGACAATCCCTGCTACCATCACAAAATGTATCAATGCGCGCTCTTTCCCGCTCTTTTCTTAAAATGTATCCATGCGCTGTCTCTCCCGCCCTTTTTAAAATTATATCAATGTGCGGAGTCTCTTGCCAACAATACTTTGGTGCAGACATTCCCTGCTACCACAATTATTTCCAACATGACAATTATTAATTATTCCTACTTAATCCTATTAATAAAATATAAAAATCTTTCATAAATTGTGGTTTGATAATAGACAATAAAAATATACACGTCTTACAGTTCTATTGACGAGCATCTGTTGGACTTAAAGGAAGTACTGAACGGTTTCGAAAGGCTGGCTTCACAATAGGTCCCCAAAAATTTATCTTTGCCTTCACCTCGATGAAATTGTTAGGACAAAGTCTCTGCGGAATGAATCTGCATTGATCCTGGTAGAATAGAGGTTATTAACTAACTTACAAAATCACGTAATTTGAAATAGCTAGTCAATTTCGTAAGCATGGAAAATTTTTCTTAGATAATTTATCGAGGGGCTCAACGAATTACCCCATAAAGGATGTAAATTCAGTTGGGGTCCCTCTCAGAAAGCAGCGCGTCAGGTAGTTTAACGAACATTGGGGTCAGTGCCAGTGCTAGTAGCCACGCGTTATTTCTGCCAAGAGCTTATCCCTCTATCGGACGCATCGTCCCTAAGGAACAGGAGAGGTTCTGTTGAAAGAGGTCAATAGGAAGGCCATTGGCTACACCTCCAGAGGGTTGAGTGAATTGGAGAAGTAATATTTCACTTTGCAGGTACCTCTTGATGTATTTTTTGGAATGGAAAAGTTCACGTATTGTACTGAATACAAAAAGTTTAATTTAGAAACTGATAATGAAGCCCTCAGCTGCGTGTTGACTAGCCCCCAGAAAACAGAGAGCAATGCCGCATGGGCAACTAGGATCCTGACTTTCAAGTTTGTCATATTGAATATTATGGGCTCTCAAAATCTGCTTCAGTATGGCTTAAGCCGCATGTTCCAGCAGAAAGACGAAGGTCTGAGAATTCACTAATGGGAGAACATGTTTTATTCCGAAATCTTAGAAAGTTCTGAAACCGTGACCAAAGCGTTAACGTGAAACAATGACTTCAGAAAGGTGAAGTGGTATAACTATATACTTTAACAAATCAACTGGTGTCCTGTGTAGTACGTGGACTGAAGAAGCCTGAGATAGTAACATCAGATCAACTTACCCCATTGTGTTCGGTGTTTCCGCGAGTCTCCTGTGCGAGGCAATTTGGGTTTCTACGAGACTCGCAGGAAAATCCTAAAACAATTTTCATGGCCAAAAAAGGATACTGAAATTCACAAGAGCTTGAGGTTTGTGCTATTAGCAAACCTGCTCAGAATGGCAGCATATGGTACTGTCGATAGACCGTTCTAAGGTATGTATCATTACTCTGTAAGTCCATTGCCAGGATCAAAAACAGGCAACAAATATATTTTATTGTGTGGAAGAGGGAGAAAGGAAAGGAAAGGGAAAGAATTATTGACGTCACCAGCATCGGGGCTTTATGCGGAATCGGCGGCGACAGGAGAAAATGTGTTCTGGACCGTGACTCGAATCAGGGATGTCCTACTCACGAGGCACTCGCGTTAACCACTGCGCCATCCGGATACAACGTTTATCGTAAGGTGCGTGGACAATCTCGACACGCTCGTCGTCCGATTCATATTTCCACCTAGCGGCACGTATTCGCAGTCCAATTCCATGTATTCCACTCCCACTAAATTTAGATTCCCGCTAGAGGTGGAATGAAAATTGCAACTATACTGAAGGTTGCGATTCATTGTCCATCGAGGCGAATCAGTGACATGAATGCTTTGTGTCTGTTCTATCGTACATGTCTGAAATGACTCGACGCAGACATATAAGTATATTTTAGTTAGTGTCGATACATTCACTAGGTTCGTATGGTTGCTGCCCATCTTGATTGAGGTGAAGGCAAAGGTAAGTTTTTGGGGACTTGCTGTGAAGCCGGCCATTCGCAACCTTGCAAGTACTTCCTTTAAGTGCCCCGTATTACCTCAATCCCTTCTATGCCGAACAAATTAGCCGTAATTGCTTATCACAATAAGGAGCAGGATGGCTTGGACTGTTCGCATCCCTGGTTGACTATGGCTTTTAACAGCGCTTGCCATAAGACTCATAAATCGACACCGGCAGAGTTACCCCCTTCGTATCAGGTGACCAGTCCACTTTGCAATTTATAATCAATAGAGGACATTTTGCCTGAAGGCCAGGATACGGATCACGTGATTGCTCAGTGGAAATTAGCAATGAAAAATATTACAGAGGCTCAAAGGAAGCAAACAATGCGATATGATAAAGACCACCAGCCAAGTTCTTAACAAGTTGGAAGCGAGATGTACATTAACAACCTTCAGGGTGCCAGTGAAGCCTCTGAAGTTACTAGGGAATTTTTACCCAGTTTCAAATATGGTGCTGTTAAGTGACTTACGAACGATTAACGAACTAAGCTCATCCGACTCAAATTAAACCAAGTCTTAAAGGTTAAGTGGGTTTCTTCGGCTGATCGCCGAAAGCAAGGCGGGGTAGTATGTGCCATAGTTGGAACTGTTCCAGCGTATGACCCAAGTTCATAATAGTTCCACCGTCTGCGACCGACGAGACCGCTACGAGAGAGGGTTTATCTGTGGGCCTACAAGGAGGAAGCGCAGAGTGACAGTACGGAGTGAGAGGAGAAAGAGGACATCTGTGAGGACTTTCCTCGTAAACAGAACTTAGAAGCTGGATTTGCGTGTCTCCGTATACCTATCCTTTGAAAGACTGTTCGTGGGTCTCTACTATGGAAGGGTACCAGTATATATTTGTGGTATCTGTAGCGAACCTAGGCTACGCTTACTCTTCGTGCTAAAAGGTGCAGTCCTATTTGCTGAGTTACGTCTTAGATGGCAGTGAAATATAGAAACACATGGAATGTTGCTTTGGGCGCTGCCATTGCTGCTTGCTATTTTCTGAATCCGACTTCCGCTCACGTGATGAACTACTATTTGCTGAGATCTGTACAGATTTTTACGCGGGCCGGCAGTTTAAGTGAAGGGAAGAACTGTTGAACTGCCTTGATGTTAAAAACAGTGACTACTGGCTACTAACTATAGTCTTTAGCAGGTTTCATTCCCATTACAATTATTACTTGAAAGAATCGGTGCACTATATGTCTGCCGTACGTAGGAAGGAGAGCGACGCCATTGCAGCACGCAGTGAACAAAGGAAAGTTAACGTGGTTTATATTTTATATTATCATGAATTTACTCTGTCTGTTATGAAAACATTTTCTAATGTCAGTCGGATGTGCTGAAGGTAGTTTTCCTAATGATTTCTGTAACAGCCTCTAACCACATTCATTCCCTATTTTTGCGTAATAATATGCTGAAGAGAACAATATGATCTGTAGTTTCCTTTGGCAATTATGAGTGTATGTGGGTGTTGCCTGGGTTTCAATTTAATCTTTTACAACTAAGCCGCACTTACCGACCTGTCTTAACTAAAGTATAAATTCCTCAAGGACACAGTTAAGTGTTACTTGTCAGCTTGTTAATAACTAAAACAATAAATCCTTCTTCGGTGAAAGACATTTTGGCTTAAGCTAACTTCATGAGACTTTCCTTAGCTGGTTCATATTCGTGGATTTTTTTTCTTTTAAGTAGTTCTGGCTTGTTCTTAAATTCATATTGCCTTGAGCTCTGTGTTCATGCGAGTTGGCTTTTGCATGTTGAAGTTGGTTGGTGTTAAATGTAATAAAACTGTCAATAAACGTATTTTAGAAAGCATATGAACCAAGCTCAGTCAATCCCTCCACACCTTTAATACTGGTGGAAAAGTATTCTGGGCCAATGTTGAAATTATAGCCATAGATATCAATCACTCCCGTGATAAATTGTACAGAAAAGTCGCCTTGGCTTTTGTTACTAAGTGCACACTGATACTGGCTCTAGCTGGCGAATGTGAAACAATGACTAGGTCATTAAAGGCAGAGAACGCGATCTCATTGGTCAAGGAATGGCAAGGAATCAAAATTCTTATAAGAATAGGAATTAAGTTTACTGGAAGAGTCCACCAATTGTGAAAATTATGTGGATTAAACTGTCTAGAGCGCTTAATATATTTATGTACTACGCCGTTTACCAAATGCAATCATCGGATATGAAACTCACAACTGAAAAACGTTATTCTGTGCTAGTATTAAAAACCCATGACTAATCGTGTGGGGGGGGGGGGGGGCAGCTCACGTGAATTGACATTAATCTGAAAAGGTTTAGGGAAAGAACAGAAAACCTGAAACGTTATCACTGGGTGTTATTTTTATGTCCAATTCACGTAAGTCCAAAACGCAAACGAGCCCACTACATTGCTCAGTTTATATTTCAGTGTCCGATGGGCTTAGTTCATATTAGCTTTTAGTCTAATACATCTGAACACTGTTATATTGCTAAATAACACTTTTTGCAGTCATGGAATTGGGACACATTAATGTACCTACAATGGGAGACAACTACTAAGAAGCCTTGGTTAACAGAAGAAATACTTCAGTTGATCGACGAAAGAAGGAAATCATGTTCATGAAAATAAGACTACAGGGATACACGTCGCTTAGGTATGAGATCAATGGGAAGTGCAGGGAATCTAAAAAAAGAAAAAAAGGAGGTCTGTGGTTGAACAGATGTGAGATACAGAAAGCTTTCTGTGAAATCAACAGCATGGCATTAGCATTAAGAGTGGAAAACGAATTACACTTTTAAACGCAGATGAGAGAGCAGAAAGATGGAAAGAGTATGTTGAGGGCGTCTGCAAGAAAAAGAAACGAAAGACATAAGCAATCCAGTATTAGAGCCTGGTTTTGACAAACTATTGATGACTTGCGATTAAACAAGGCGAAACTAGGTGTCTTCGGCCAGAGAGAAAGGCGATGCTGTGAATTACGTGCTGATTCCTTATGACCCAATCCTTGGCAAAAGGTAAAAACACATCATATTTTAAATTAGTAATTTACAGTTATATTTGAATGCATTTTGATCACAGAAAATTTGGTGGTGGGAGAGCAGTTACAGGGATTACTGTTGCAGATATTTTGACGCTCAGAGTAGTAGACTAACACAGTGGAGCAATGATAAGGGAACGTAACGTGTTGTACGGTCTGTTCTGCGTATTAACTTTAGACTATCCCTTGCACAAAAGTATATCTTATGCCTGCGAAGTATTTAGAGAGGAGCTACATCACAGCTTTCAGATAACATTTGAATCGTTATATATTTTCATAAATTGTTTACCTTCCTATTTATCTTAATGAATATTTGTCACGAATGCAAGTTAATTTTGTATGGAGTAAAGTCGTACACAGCTTAAGGTGCAATCAGTCACCGCTACTCAACAAACAAGATAATTATGAAAATACCACAGAAATGAGTGACAATGAATTCTGTTTATCGCTGACAGACCAAAACATTCTTCTGGGAATACAGTGTGATTCCTCGTGATTTTATCACGGCACGTAGGCAAGACATAACCATTTCTCAGTAGCTCGTTGGACTGGGAAACTAGATATTCCGAAAAATTTCCTCTAGACGATTCAACGTAGATTCGGCACACCGCAATGCTGTGAAGCGCAGATCTTACCGTATGAGATGCAGAGGGGAATATAGAGCGACACAATGGATGAGGAATTTCATGACTTTCGGGAGATATTTTATGGTCTTCTCCACAGCTGACTAATCAGCAAAATAGGAGCTCACAGAATATTGATCCAGCAACGTGGTTGGATGCAATACTTCAGAGCGTACAAAAATGTACACGTTCTTCTTAGCGGGGCGTATTCGTGAGACCAAGCTACTTTCAAGCGTTCCCCAAGAGGTGGTCGGTAGAAATATGAGGCCGAGAATGGCTATTTATTGTATTTTCTCTGTGGTTGGCTATAGTATACGCTCAAGTCCGCTAGTTGTTAACTCCAAATCAGTCACTTATTAGAAATCTGTTTGTCCAGAATGGATTTTATACCTTGTGTCAACGAGATATAAGTTTTATACAATATTAGAAAACCCTTTACTGTAATTGAAGTTCGGTGTGCAGCTTTAGATTCAGGACGCAGTGGCTATATTTAAATTTTAGAAACGCGAAGTCACCTCATTACGATGAAATAAAGTGTAGTCACACTTGAACCGTATTAAGCATAAAAATGTATTGCTTAAAAACCATTAAAGTTTACTATTATTACTGTCTCTGAAGCTAACATGGCATGTAGTGAACGCTTCGCACACTGGATAGTCCTGCAGTAATCTTAAAAATACTTACATTCATATATGCCTCGTAACCTAATAAGTTCACATTTCTTTCAGTCTTAACTCCCTGCAGTAAGCTCTGCGCCAGTAAGCATTATGGTCCTTTCTCCTCATACCCATCCCAGCATGAAATACCGACGCATTCAAGATTCCTTCCTTACTTTCAAAATGTTACTTTCTTCTCCGATACTGCAGAGAGCCAGCTTATTCAGTACCTTATCAGCCTATATACGTTTCAGGCACTCTCCTGCAGCACCACATCTCAGATACCTCGATTTCTTTCTGTTGCGGTTTACCCACAGTACCTGATTAACTACATACAACTCTGGACTCATGCTCAAAAGTATCCGAACGACCTGAATTTCAATTCGCCTGATTCTCCTGCAACCCGCATAACGCAGCTGTCTGGCAGGTCCTCTAATCGCTCCTCAGTACAGTCGTTTGACTATTGAAATGAGTTCCAACAAGTCACCTCAAGAAAACACTGCTCTGTATCGCAATAACTCAAGATGTAAAGCTATACCACGATACTACAAATATCAGGGAACACCTTATCACATATAAAACGTCCTTAAGGCTTGTCAACTCGCTCGCATTTATTACAATAAATGAAATACCTGAATGTTACCACTCTCATTATTACGTCAGATAGGTAATTCACGTAGTAAGTTCGGCGTATTCATGATATCCTCTTCAAAGTAACATACCGTACGTATTATAATTTAACACAAAATGTCATTAAAAATTTAAGTCATTCACGAGCAGCAAGTTCAGAATATGTATGAACTTCAAATGACACGACGAACCGTCCCGTTCTGCATATTTATTCAAACCCAGGTCATGTAGACTAATCAAAGATTACGTGACTGACGGAAACGAACAATCATTCGTGACTATGCATACAGAGAGCGATATACCTCGATTTTAGACAGTTTCAGTTGGAAAATATCAAAAAATGGTTCAAATGGCTGTAAGCACTCTGGGACTTTACTTCTGAGGTCATCAGTCCCCTAGAACGTAGAACTCCTTAAACCTAACTAACCTAAGGATATCACAAACATCCATGCGCGAGGCAGGATTTGAACCCGCGACCGTAGCGGTCGCGCGGCCAGAATGTAGCTCCTAGAACCGCACGGCCACCGCGGCCGGCGACAAATATCAACTTTAAATTAGATAACGTAAACAGTTTTTACGGACGGGAACTCCTACGCAGCATCTATTGTCCCTGTTAAGGAATTACGACAAGTGTTAAATATTGCTTCTTTACAAGTAACTTACTTGAAATGCCGAGAGGAAAAGCTTTGAGTTGGACAGGGATTCGAACCCAGAACCTAATCAGATTGTTATCGAAGCACAATCAACTGTGCATATCGGATTTTCTCGGCAGTGGCTAAATGTTTTAACTGAAATGCCGAGACGTATGGATTTGTTACACCAGCAGCGACATGTGAGCATGTTTGAACTAAAAATAATATGACGAAGAGTTCAGTGCTGACTGGGAATCGAATCCCACACATACTGTTGTTGAATACACACAAAGAGACGTCAGCTACTGAATTTTTCTCCACCAGCATCCTAGAACTTACAGTGATCTCGCAGTGATTCGAAGTCATTCACGCGCAATATGTGGAGATGTCGAAGAATCTGCAGTTTTGAACAAATTGTAGTCGAGCTGTATTATCACGAAGGGATCAAATTCCGCCTTAAGGGCGGTCTGAGTTGCATTCCCAGTTCAGAACCAATTTTATCGACGTACAGAAGCTCAAATAAAAGATGGAATAAGCGTCACTAGAAATAAATAACTAGTATAATAAAGGTTACTAGTGATAGAGTTTCTACATGTCGCCACTCCTGACATTATTTTGGTTCAAGCTTAAGTCTACTTGATACAGAAGGAATATCAAGATTAACGTGAATTTCAGACCATATTGCCATTACACCTTCTTCACTTGGGGTAGCCAGAAAAGAATAGAATCTGTCTCTCACTATCAAAAACCATCGGCAGAAGTTGGAATCGAACCTAGACCACAATTATATAATCCTAATACCAATCAATAGACCGGATATGCATTGTCAGACTGTTATAGATAATATCAGAGAATTCGTATATATCGTTGATGATCGATTTCTCTCAAACTACCCATGATAGCCTTACGACGAAAGTCTGTTTTAATATAATTGGGTATCTGTACACAAGCGTGCCTCTATCGGCACGAATTAGTAAAATACTACTCACTTAGATCTCGATTGGGACTGTGTTTAATTAGTATACTGTATCATACTCAAGACGTAAGCCAATGTCGAATTTCATATATAAAGTTATGTATTCCTAGAAACCCAAAACTTGTTTGTCAGCAGCGTAAAGAGGCGTTACCTGTAGCGCAGCATTGTACGTTTTTCACCATTGGGCTATGAGCCGAAAGTATTTTCTTACGATATCTCTATCGATGTTTGATCTGACTGCTTGTAGCATTTTCACAGACGGGATAAAAACGTCATTGTGAGCAATACTAGAACCGCGAACCACAACAAACGCTTTATCACAGTCAGCACGTAGCCACAGAGCCAGCGAAGAGTTCTGTATTTTGCCGTCCTCTTACGAGGAAAATAGTGCGTAGAAATCGTAAACAGCTATTTAAAGGACGAGATTAGCTGCGATTTCCATGTGCAACGACTTTCCTGGGCTGAAAACCGTAAATTTACAATCTTTTGTTACACCTTAAGTGATAATAACTCAGATTATTCAATGGAAATGACAGGAAAAATCAAGTGAACTTTCAGGCTTAGTTCCGTGCATTCCAGGAAGTAACTCGTCGATCAAAGAGTTGCCAAACATACCTTGCCTTGTTGCCCAATCTCAGGTACAGTACCAGCAGGAAGAAGACGAATCGATGTGATACTACAGCGGGCTGGGAAGTGATCATAGCTGGCGTCTCAAAGACGCGGCTGCTATGGCCTGGAGTACGTCTGATTCGCATTTCTGTTACAAGGTTTAGGGACTGGAGCGTAGTTACTAATAATACTCAGAACCGACAGCAAACTAACAATCATAAATCAGTAACTCTAATAGTTGTTTTTATATTTCTGTCGTTAGTGTACTCAAAACAAAGAAACTCATTCACGGACGTTTTCGTCCCTCACCAATAGTCGAGCACAACAAACAAATAAAAGAAAAATATGTGAGTATGTGTGTGTGTGTGTGTGTGTGTGTGAGAGAGAGAGAGAGAGAGAGAGAGAGAGAGAGATAAAAATAAAAGAGAATGAGAGGGAGAGTAAAAAATTGGTTTAAAGAAATTGAATCATGGTATGTAAAGAAATCTTTCATTAGAATGACACGTTCCACATCACTGCAAAATGTCGTATTCATGTTCTATGGAACAAGCATTAATCTAATCAAACCTAGTCTAACCCAATCATATCAAGTTGCTAACTAGCCATGAAGAGTCATGAAATACCGAAATTTTCGCCAATATAAGTAACCAAATCTAAACATGAAAATAAAAGACGACAGTTTTTGTAATATACTGGGATTCCAATGAAGACCCTTTCGGCCCTGTTAACCAACCACGTAAAATATCTGATATACCTCCACTGAGAACTAACAAAGTGTGCATACATTTAAAGATGAAGCGCATGATTTGAAGTTCTGGGACAGAGATACGATCCCAACACGTAATCAGATTGTTAACTAAGTAAAATCAAATGTTACATATCGATTTTTCTTACTAGCTGCTAGGTGTTTGAATCTAAAATAAGGATACAAATTTTTGTGCCTGAGTGACAATCGAACCGCATACCTACCGTTATTCTTTATCATAAACGAATATAGCTTAAGTATCAATTGCTTGAAACTTCCTGGCAGATTAAAACTGTCTGCCAGGACGATACTCGAACTCGGGACCTTTGCCTATCGCGGGCAAGTGCTCTGGCAGAGCGAAAGGCAAAGGTCCCGAGTTCGAGTCTCGGCCTGGCATACAGTTTTATTCTGCCAGGAAGTTTCATATCAGCGCACACTCCGCTGCAGAGTGAAAATCTCGTTCTGGAAACATCCCTCAGGCTGTGGCTAAGCCAAGTCACTGCAATATCCTTTCTTTCAGGAGTGCTAGATCTGCAAGGTTCGCAGGAGAGCTTCTGTTAGGTTTGGAAGGTAGGAGACGAGGTACTGGAAGAAGTAAAGCCGTGAGGACGGGGCGTGAGTCGTGCTTGGGTAGCTGAGTTGGCAGAGCACTTGCCCGCGAAAGTCAAAGGTCCCGAGTTCGAGTCTCGGCCCGGCACACAGTCTTAATCTGTCAGGAAGTTTCATATCAGCGCACACTCCGCTGCAGAGTGAAAGTCCCATTCTGGTATCAATTGCTTACTCACCAAGAGTAAGATATTTGCGTGTTTGACCAGAAGTAACGACACCTATTGCGATTGTTGACAATACATGAACAGACATTAAAAATGCACGTTCATTGTCACTAGCAGGCCGGAGTGCACGTGATAGGGCTCGAAATGAAATTATGAATAATTTTGTATTGGATCAGTATTCGGACCCACATACTTACCTTTGGAGGAGACCTAGAGAAGATTGCAGGAACGAAATGATTGAACTATACTGTTCCGAGAGATTGAGATCCTTGAAAGAGGAGAGCACCACTAAATTCTACAATCCGTATGCATTGCATACACACAGAAATTACTGTTACAATGTACTTATAGAGCCCAATGAGTGAATTGCGTATATTCCGGTGAGAAAGAGCCCTGGCAGACAGTCTTCGCTACCTTAGGTTACTTAAACTAGTGTCACTATGAGCTAGACTTTATGGTCAGCGACTAAGTGTAAGGTCAATGAGTCGGATGCTGGTTTTGCAGCTGAGAAATACTTTCCTGCATTATAGAAGCGAATATTAAATTCGGAGTAATATTGCAAAAATTTTGAACTTGGAATTCCTAGAATGAAAATCTTTCTGTTTATTGCAAAGGACTGCTACGGTCGCAGGTTCGAATCCTGCCTCGGGCATGGATGTGTGTGATGTCCTTAGGTTAGTTAGGTTTAAGTAGTTCTAAGTTCTAGGGGACTGATGACCACAGATGTTAAGTCCCATAGTGCTCAGAGCGATTTGAACCTTTTTTTTATTGCAAAGGAAAACAATTGATTTTCTAAAACATTCTCTGTCATACACAACTTGAAACAGGTCACGTCGACCAAATTATATGGAAGAACTGACAGCGACGTATATCGGAAGGCAGTAAGATCCCTTGGCTTTTGGTTTGGCAGTATTCGACGGACATTTCTAGTCGCAAGTAAATGAAGAAAGATAGTGGGTTTTTGTTATCAAATAACGTCTTTATCAATTACTTTAGTTTCAATGTAATCTACGAGTAATTGCTGATGTTTGATATTAACATGAAAAGGATTCCTTAGACAGGAAAGAACCTGTTCGGGCAACAACTTCTATAATGATCAAAAGGCTGTAAATGATCTTCAAGCACATGTGTTCCAGGACCGGTATGAAGAAAATGATAGTAATAATGACGGTACTAATCGAATTATCCGCTAACTTCACACTTCACAGTGGATTTTCTCGAACTAAGAAATTTCCTGAATTAGTGAAAATTTCAAAATGGATTCACATCGAGGATATGATGCCTAGAAGAGTCTTTCCATTCAGCTGACATGAGAATAGCATAATCTCCGCATCAGAAGCTTGCTTCTACTTATCCATTTAATAGACACGTATTTTTTCCACCGTGACTAATATTGTAAGCTAAGCACATCATCCGTTACAGCACACTTCTGTGGCTGGGAAATGTGGCAACAATGTTCTAGTGGAACGAGCTATCACAGGTGCAATGCGTGGCTTCAGACATTTACTATTAAGACGTACAAACAGATTTACTGTACCAGAGCTAACTTCAGGAGAAAGATGTTATAATCCAGAATCTGCATTAAACATCACGTTCCTTCATTACCAACTGGGTAGAGCCGGTTTACGCTGGTCAATGACATAGGCAGAAGTCATGGTAAACAGAAATACTGTCGCCACTAAACTTAGTTATGATAGAAAATTTTATTTTATTTGATGAACTGATAGCCATTTAAAGGAAAAGATCTCTTCTTTTGCTTGTTCTTGACTGAATTAGAGACGACAAATTTGGTGCTTGACTGAGATTCGAATTCATATCTGTAACAGTAATTTCTGTGTGTATGCAATGCGTACGGATTGTAGAATTTAGTGGTGCTCTGCTCTTTCAAGGATCTCAGTCTCTTGGAACAGTATAGTTCAGTCATTTCGCTCCTTTTCCCAAGACTGTAATCTTCTCTAGGTCTCCTCCAAAGGTAAGTATATGGGTCCGAATCCCGATCCAGTACAAAAATATTCATAATTTCATTTCAAGCCCTATCACGTGCACACCGGCCTGCTGGTGAAAATTAACGTGCATTTTTTGATGTCTGTTCATGTGTTGCCAACAATCGCAATTGGTGACGTTACTTCTGGTCAAACACGCACACATCTTACTGTTGGTGAGTAAGAAATTGATACTTAAGCTACATTCGTTTACGATAAAGAAGAACGGTAGGTGTGCGGTTCGAGTGTCGCTCAGGCACAGAAATTTGTATCCTTATTTTATATCCAAATACATAGCAGCTGGTAAGAAAAACCAATAAGTAACATTTGATTTTACTTAGTTAACAATCCGATTACGTGTTAGGTTCGTATCTCTGTCACAGAACTTCAAATAATGAGCTTCATCTTTAAATGTATGCTCACCTTGTTACTTCTGAATGGAGGTATATCAGACATTTTCCGTGGTTAGTTGTTGTTGTTGTTGTTGTCCTCAGTCCTGAGACTGGTTTGATTCAGCTCTCCATGCTACTCTAACCTGTGCAAGCTTCTTCATCTCCAAGCACTTACTGCAACCTACATCCTTCTGAATCTGCTTAGTGTATTCATCTCTTGGTCTCCCTCTACGATTTTTACCCTCCACGCTGTCCTCCAATGCTAAATTTGTGATCCCTTGATGCCTCAGAACATGTCCTACCAACCGGTCCCTTCTTCTTGTCAAGTTGTGCCACAAAATTCTCTTCTCCCCAATTCTATTCAATACCTCCTCATTAGTTAAGTGATCTACCCATCTAATCTTCAGCATTCTTCTGTAGCACCACATTTCGAGAGCTTCTATTCTCTTCTTGTCCAAACTATTTATCGTCCATGTTTCAATTCCATACATGGCTACACTCCATACAAATACTTTCACAAACGACTTCCTGACATTTAAATCTATACTCGATGTTAACAAATTCCTCTTCTTCAGAAACGCTTTCCTTGCCATAGCCAGTCTACATTTTATATCCTCTCTACTTCGACCATTTGCTCCCCAAATAGCAAAACTCCTTTACTACTTTAAGTGTCTCATTTCCTAATGTAATTCCCTCAGCATCACCCGACTTAATTCGACTACATTCCATTATCCTGCCTGCTCAATATACAGATTGAATAACATCGGGGACAGGCTACAACCCTGTCTAACTCCTTTCCCAACCGCTGCTTCCCTTTCATGCCCCTCGACTCTTATAACTGCCATCTGGTTTCTGTACAAATTGTAAATAGCCTTTTGCTCCCTGTATTTTATCCCTGCCACCTTTAGAATTTGAAAGAGAGTATTCCAGTCAACATTGTCAAAAGCTTTCTCTTAGTCTACAAATGCTAGAAATGTAGGTTTGCCTTTCCTTAATCTATTTTCTAAGATAAGTCGTAGGGTCAGTATTGCCTCACGTGTTCCAACATTTCTGCGGAATCCAAACTGATCTTCGTCGAGGTCGGCTTCCTCCAGTTTTTCCATTCGTCTGTAAAGAATTTGCGTTGTTATTTGGCAGCTGTGACTTATTAAACTGATAGTTCGGTAATTTTCACATCTGTCAACACCTGCTTCCTTGGGTTTGGAATTATTATATTCTTCTTGAAGGCTGAGGGAATTTCGCCTGTCTCATACATCTTGCTCACCAGATGGTAGAGTTTTGTCAGGACAGGCTCTCCCAAGGCCGTTAGTAGTTCCAATGGAATGTTTTCTACTCCCGGGGCCTTGTTTCGACTCAGGTCTTTCAGTGCTCTGTCAAACTCTTCACGCAGTATCGTATCTCCCATTTCATCTTCATCTACATCCTCTTCCATTTCCATAATATTGTCATCAAGTACATCGCCCTTGTATAGACCCTCTATCTACTCCTTCCACCTTTCTGGTTTCCGTTCTTTGCTTAGAACTGAGTTTCCATCTGAGCTCTTGATATTCATACAGGTGTTTCTCTTTTCTCCAAAGATCTCTTTAATTTTCCTGTAGGCTGTATCTATCTTACACCTACTGAGATAAGCCTTTACATCCTTAAATTTGTCCTCTAGCCATCCCTGCTTAGCCATTTTGCGCTTCCCGTCGATCTCATTTTTGAGACGTTTCTTTTCCCTTTTGCCTGCTTCATTTACTGCGTTTTTATATTTTCTCCTTTCATCAATTAAATTCAATATTTCTTCTGTTACCCAAGGATTTCTACTACCCTCGTCTTTTTACCTGCTTTATCCTCTGCTGCCTTCACTACTTCATCCCTCAGAGCTACCCATCCTTCTTCTACTGTATTTCTTTCTCCCATTTCTGTCAAGTCTTCCCTTATGCTCTCCCTGAAACTCTGTACAACCTCTGGTTTAGTCAGTTTATTCCGGTCCCATTTCCTTAAATTCCCACCTTTTTGCAGTTTCTTCAGTCTTAATCTACATTTCATAGCCAATAGATTGTGGTGAGAGTCCACATCTGCCCCTGGAAATGTCTTACAATTTAAATCCTGGTTCCTAAATGTCTGTCTTACCATTATATAATACTTCTGATACCTTCTAGTATCTCCAGGATTCTTCCACTTATACAGCCTTCTTTTATGATTTTTGAACCAAGTGTAAGCAATGCGTAAATTATGCTCTGTGCAAAATTCTACCAGAGGGCTTTCTCTTTCATTTCTCTCCCCCAATCCATATTCACCCACTATGTTTCCTTCTCTCCCTTTTCCTACTCTCGAATTCAAGTCACCCATGACTATTAAATTTTCGTCCCCCTTAACTACCTGAATAATTTCTTTTATCTCATCATACATTTCATCAATTTCTCCATCATCTGCAGAACTAGTTGGCATATAAACTTGTACTACTGTAGTAGGCATGGGCTTCGTGTCTATCTTGGCCACAATAATGCGTTCACTATGCTGTTGGTAGTAGCTTATCCGCACTCCTATTTTTTTGTTCATTATTAAACCTACTCCTGCATTACCCCTATTTGATTTTGTATTTATAACCGTGTGCTCACCTGACCAAAATTCTAGTTCCTCCTGCCACCAAACTTCACTAATTCCCACTATATCTGACTTCAACCTATCCATTTCCCTTTTTAAATTTTCTAACCTACGTGCCCGATTAAGGGATCTGACATTCCACCCTCCGATCCGTAGAACGCCAGTTTTCTTTCTCCTGATAACGACGTCGTCTTGAGTAGTCCCCGCACGGAGATCTGAATGGGGGACTGTTTTACCTCCGGAATATTTTACCCAAGAGAACGCCATAGTTAACATGGACGAAAGGCTCTTGATTGGAATCCCAGTATATTACAAAAACTTTCGTCTTTTATTTTTAAATTTAGATTTTGATACTGATATTGGCGAAAATTTCAGTATTTCATGTCATTTCATGGCTAGTTACCAATTTGATGTGATTAGATTGGATTAGATTAGAGTAGATTAATACTTGTTCCATAGAACATGAATACGACATTTTTCAGTGATGTGGAACGTGTCACTTTAACGAAAGATTTCTTTATATACCATGATTCAATTTCTTTAAAAGAGTTTTTTACTCTCCCTCTCTATCTCTTTTATTTTTATCTCTCTCTCTCTCTCTCTCTCTCTCTCTCTCTCTCACACACACACACACACACACACACACACACACACACACACAAACATATATTTTTCTTTTATTTGCTTGTTGTGCTCGACTATTGGTGAGGGACGAAAACGTCCGTGAATGAGTTTCTTTGTTTTGAGTACACTTACGGAAGAAATATAAAAACGACTATTAGAGTTACTGATTTATGATGCTTAGTTTTCTGTCAGTTCTGAGTATGATTAGTAACTACGCTCCAGTTCCTATACCTAGTTACAGAAATGCGAATCAGACGTACTCCAGGCCAAAGCAGCCGCGTCTTTGAGACGCCCGTTATATGATCACTTCCCAGCCTGCTTTAGGCTCACATCGGTTCGTCTTCTTCCTGTTGGTAATGTAACTGAGATTTGGCAACAAGGCAAGGTATTTTTGGCAACTCTGTGATCGACGAGTTACACGGAATTAAGCCTCAAAGTTCACTTGATTTTTCCTGTCATTTCCATTGAATAATCTTAGTTATTGTTGCTTGAAGCGTAACAAAAGATTGTAAATTTACGGTTTTCGGCCGAGGAAAGTCGTTGCACGTCGAAATCGCAACTAATCTCGTCCATTTAAAGGAAGCGATTAGTTGCGAGTTTGCGAGTTCTAGTCTGTATTGACCTTCTAAGAGGAATTGAAAATACATACCTGTTGCTTAGCTCTGGGGTTATGTGCTAAACTGTGAAGATTCCTCTGTTATGGTTCACGGTTCCAGTCTCCCTGGCGTTAAGGTTTTTATCCCTTCCTGCAAGAGCTACATACAGTCAGATCGAACATCGATAAGGAAGTCGGAAGAAAATACTTTCGGCTCATAACGCAATGCTGAAAAACTTACAATGCTGCACTACAGGTAACGCTTCTTTCCGCTGGTGACAAGCAAATTTTGGGTTTCTAGCAATACATAACTTTATTTATGAAGTGCCACATTTGCATACCTATTCAGTATGATACAGCATACCAAATAAGCACAGACTCAATCGAAATCTAAGTGAGCAGTGTTTTACTAATTCGTGCCAATAGAGGCACACTTGTGTACAGGTACTCAATTTTATTAAAACAGACTTTCGTCATAAGGCTATCATGGGTAGTTTTATTTCATTTTTTTTAGTACAGTGCACTTTCGTAAGGTTTTATTTAGTGTTGTTAAACCAATAGTAAACAAGAGATAGAAATCAATCATCAACGCTATATGCGAATTCTCTGATATTACCTATAACAGTCTGACAATGCATATCCGGTCTACTGATTACATGCATGTAGACCACACAACAGCTAATGTAGAAAATACTTTTCTGACGTTTCAAGATACATCTGCTGCCTGGCTGTCTATTAAACCTGAAAAGAAGAAAGTCTCGCAGAAGTTTGCCCTTTTTCCACATGCGACTATTTTGGGTTGAGAAGTGAAGGGAATTATGTTCAAAGTTCCATTAGATTGATAACTTCAGCAGACAGCAGAATTGCGTTTTAAAAAATGTAGCAGTGAATGTACTCGAACTTGAGACATCTTAACTACAGTGCGCGATGCATACCATGACGGTACTAACTAACATGTCTTTGTGGCACCTCCAGAAGTCAATAACAATTCCTCCAGAACGTCCACATTCTACAGTGCTGTGAGATGATGCATATGGCCGGACCTAGACCTCTGAGAGACAGGCAGTTACAGCTTTTCTTTTGCACTGCACGACATTTTCAACAAACAGATAGCGCAATAGAGTAGCTCAAGTGGAAATGAACACTTCCTATTTAAATGTCTGCATCCTACACTGTTGGAAGTTCTGTTTAGGAAGCTTTTATTGAATTTATATAGGTGATTACAAAACAGAGTCGAATGAATGCACTGGGTAGCTGTGGCAGCTAGTTCATGGCGATTCAGTCAACCAAGTAAAGGAATGTACTGATCATGTTGCAAATCACTAGAGTGTGTTACAGTTCTGATCCAGTGTGGCACAACAGCTTTATGAGCAGAGGAGTCGTTGATCTCTTGGTTTGGTATTAGGATTATATACTTGTGGTCTAGGTTCGATTCGAACTTCTGCCGATGGTTTTTGATAGGGAGAGACAGATTCTATTCTTTTCTGGCTACGCCAAGTGAAGAAGGTATAATGGCAATGTGGACTGAAATTCACGTTAATCATGATATTTCTTCTGTACCAAGTAGGCTTTGGGTTGAACCAAAATAATGTCAGGAGTGGCGACATGTAGAAACTCTATCACCAGTAACCTTTATTATACTAGTTATTTATTTCTAGTGACGAAACAAACGCTACGTAGGGTACAGGACGCTTATTCCATCTTTTATTTGAGCTTCTGTATGTCGATAAAATTGGCTCTGAACTGAGAATGCAACTCAGACCGCCCTTAAGGCGGAATTTGATGCCGTCATGATAATACAGCTCGACTACAATTTGTTGTTTTTGTTCAAAACTGCAGATTCTTCGACAACTCCACATATTGCGCGTGAATGGGTTCGAATCCTGGCCCAGCATTAAAGTTTTCGTTATGTATTATCAAGTTCTAGCATGAGAACACCTATCTGCTGGTGGATAAAAATTTTGATTTTTAATGTATTTTCATTCGTTTGCAACACTAAGGATAGCTGACGCTTTTGACTCCCAGTGAGACACAGAACTATTTGCGAGTTCACTGTAAGTTCAAGGATGCTGGTGGAGAAAAATTCAGTAGCTGACGTCTCTTTGTGTGTAGTCAACAACGGTATTGGTGGGGTTCGATTCCCAGTCAGCACTGAACTCTTCGTCATATTATGTTTAGTTCAAACATGCTCACATGTCACTGCTGGTGTAACAAACCAATATTTAACATTCGTTTTCTCTAGAATATAACAACGATAGGTGTGGGGGGTGTAGTCCTGGGAAGGAAAAACTTAATGTTTCATCTCAACATTTCAGTTAAAACATTTAGCTACCGCCGAGAAAATTCGATATGCACAGTTGATTATGCTTCGATAACAATCTGATTAGGTTCTGGGTTCGAATCCCTGTCCAACACAAAGCTTTAACTCACGGCATTTCAAGTAAGTTACTTGTGAAGAAACAATATTTAACGTCTCTCGTAGTTCGTTAACAGGGTCAATAGACGCTGGGTAGGAATTCCCACCAGTTAAAAATGTTTAGGCTACGTAATTTAAGATATTTGCGAACTGCAACTGTCTAAAATCGAAGTATATCACTCTCTGTATGCATGGTCACGAATGACTATTACTTTCCGTCAGCCATGAAATCTTTGCTTAGCTGCATGCCCTGGGTTTGAATAAATATGCAGAACGAGACGGTTCGTCGTGTCTTTTAAAATGGCTCTGAGCACTATGGGACTTGCATTGTCAGAAATGTGTTCCTGAAATTAATAATTATGTTTGTTACCAACAGTCATCCACTACTCAGTAATGGCCTCTTTGCCTCTACTGGTTTCCTTTTTACGTCCTCCTTACTTCGTGCGCCGTGGGTTATTTTTCTTCGAAGGCACCGGCATTGCTTACAAGGGAAACTTCCATCGTACCCCCCCCCCCCCCCCCCCCCCCCAGATTTTGGGATCAGATGTCCCAGTGGGTAGCCCGTCAAAAATTGAACACCCATCAAGCTTTAAAATAGGAAGAAGGTGAAATGAACTGCGAAAGAAAGCAAAATAGAAACAGCGAACGGTTCAATATCGAGCAAAGCTCAACTGTTGCAGCGTCGCGGCTGCCATGTTTGAGACTCCTTCGTGCCATTTAATTTCATGAATTAATTTTTTATTGGCCGTTATCATAATATACATTGGTTGTAAAATATGAGTCATGTAAGAATACGCTACTTTTGCGAGAAAACGTGATGAATAGTGAGAGCAAGTGAGATATCACCCAGAAGTCTCAAGAAATGAAAACAACAAATAAATGAGTATCGACCATATTACAACAAAGGGATTAAAGTGTAAAAAAAAAACTCAGAACCGATCGAAACTTCAAAAACGTTAAAGCTCATGTTTTGACAGAGCACAGAGAAACTGTGTGACTTTGAAACAGTTGTGTTCATTTGTTTCAGCGTATGCGACGAACTATTTCTTTTCATTATTTCCTTGGAAGTGTTCACATTCACGTTAATATGAACACCTAAATCGGGCAGAGAGGTATATATCGCTCACTTACCAGGAGTACAAATCAGGTGCGTCGATATGAGATTCCTGTCATACTACTCATGTACTACCACTAATGTCCTTTATGACACACCAAACATGTTCTCCGGTGGACGATTCGGTAGACTTGTCGCCTACTTATCAAAAGTTTGCGGTTCACATTCGAAAGTCACTCCCTTCCTGCTGCTAATAGAGTTGTTGGCATTATAGGTCGTTTCCTGACACCTCGATGTTGCAAACGGACGTTACACAACGGCAGAGACACAAAATTCAATACTAAAAACAGCGGAAATAAGAAATGACACGAAGGAGGTTTGAACGCAAATCGCCCGCTTGGAAATCCAACACTGTGACTTTTTTTTTAAATTCATCACAATGACTTGGTACTATCATAACACTTAAGAAGACCATAGTCAAATCATCATGTAATATAAGCTGCCAATGGGAGAAAAAAATAATTTTGATAACAATAATAAATAAAAGGGGAAAGAAAAAAACTGAGAACGTATCCGACAAAGCACCACAAAGATCTCATGATATGTATCAAAAATTATTTGGTACACCAGGCTTTGTTGGCGTTACAGCAAACCACATAGCCTCCCAGCTGCTGAAAAACGGTAAAGCGGAACACAGACTGAAGAAAGGGCATACGAGAAAACTAAATGCTTCCCAAGAAGAAAATAATGAAACACTCTATCACACATATACATTATCAGAACTGAACGGAGCAATCAAAAGTTTAAAGATTGGGAAGGCCGCAGGTATAGGTGATATTAAAAATGAACAGCTCATATATCTTGGTGTTCGCTCTTTAATTGTGGCTCTTGGGGTTTATGAGCTGCTGTTGGGAAAACTGGACGAATCCCTAAAATCTGGAGGCAGGCAAAAATATTTGCAATTCTTAAGCCTGGTAAGGACCCAGAAGATCCTAAGAGTTATCCGCCGATCTTTCTGTTGCGTACAACATACAAACTGTTTGAAAGACTGATACTAAACAGATTCAATGAGCTGACTGAGGTCATCCTAATAAAAGTGCAAGCATGATTTCGGCCTGTAAAATCTTGTACCAGTGAAGCTCCCAGCCTAAGCCAGCTACAGGGGTGGTGTTTATACATTTGACGGCAGCATACGATACCATCAACCTCAGAAATCTCATTGCGGAAGTGCAAAAAACAACTAAATGCCCTCAAAACACTGCTGTTCTCAAATCAGTTCTATTTAACAGAAGATATTTTGTTGTGTTCCAGGGTAACAAGAGCAGATGGCGACTACAAAAAAAAAAAAATAAGTTTCCCCAGGGCATTGTTCTTGCCCCCATGTTATTCAATATTCATACAAACGACCAGCCTATTAGTCCCCGGTCAAGATCTTTCATTTACGCTGATGATTAGTCCGCGGTCAAGATCTTTCATTTATGCTGATGATAGGGCAATAGCATTTCAGCCATCAAACTACAAGAATATTGAGGAAATACTAGCTGAGAGCCTGGAAAATCTCACCGACTATTACAATACACCCAATTCAAGTAAGACCGAGACTTGTCTATTCATCTTAACAACAGAGAGGCGAAGCGAGAACTCAATGTTTGGTATAATGACACAAGATTAAAACACTGCCCTTTCCCAGTTTACGTGCGAGTTACTCTTGACAGGACACTGTCATTTAAGCAGCACATTGAGAAGAGCAGGGAAAAAGTCCAATCACGGAATAGCTTACTTGGCAAGCTAAAAACTTCAAAATGGGGCGCTAGTCAAAAAGTCTAAGGCACCAACGCAAAGGCACTCTGTTACTCTTGTGATGAGTTTGCAGGGCCTGTCTGGGAGCGGTCATGCCACACAAACAAACTGGATACTGTCCTGAACCAGACTTGTAGACATATTACCGGATGTCTTAAGCCAACAAGAGCAGAACACCTGTACTCCTTATCAGGAACTGCTCCGCCAAATGTCCAACGCTCAATACAAAGCAGAACTGAACGAACAAAACAGGTACTAAAATCAACTTCATCCGCTACAGGGGCAACAAATGGTATCAAAACACCTTAAGTCAAGAAGCAGTTTTCTCCACTCCGAACCAGTTGCAGATCCACCAAAAACTTCTAGAGAAAGACTGTGGCAGGAACAACTAGAATCTGCCCACGATTCTGAGGAAGTGCTGCCACCAGGTGCGGAACTTGAGTGGGAGAGATAGAAAACCTTGAACAGGCTGCGTTCAGGAATGGGCAGATGTAACAAAAATCTGCAGAAGTGGGGAATTAGTGAAATTGCTTTGTGCTCGTGTGGAAACATCCAGACCATGAACCACCTACTTCAATGTCCTCTAGTAAACCATCCAAGAGCGTGCACAGCCCAAGACCTGATGGCGTGCAGCGAAACACTGGGGGCATATGTGGACTTCTGGAAGAATGAGATACGAAACAAAGACTGTATAATATTTTACTATACTGCATATAATGTTCCATGTATTTTATTTTATAAATTAACATTGTAATACTGCAAATTTTTTAGGGGACAAACTATTTAATAATGTGTGAGTTTATTTTAAATAGTTTGTAGTACTCATACGAAATATGTTGTTGTTGTGGTCTACAGTCCTGAGACTGGTTTGATGCAGCTCTCCATGATAGTGTATCCTGTGCAAGCTTCTTCATCTCCCAGTGCCTACTGCAACTTACATACTTCTGAATCTGCTTAGTGTATTCATCTCTTGGTCTCCCTCTATGAATTTTACCCTCCACGCGGACCCCCAATACTAAATTGGTGATCCCTTGGTGCCTCAGAACATGTCCTACCAACCGGTCCCTACGTCTTGTCATGCTGTGCCACAAACACCTCTTCTCCCCAATTCTGTTCAGTACCTCCTGACTAGTTATGTGATTTACTCATCTAATCTTCAGCATTCTTCTATAGCACCACATATCTAAAGCTTATATTCTCTTCTTGTCTAAACTATTTATCGTGCACGTTTCACTTCCATACATGGCTTCACTCCATACAAATACTTTCAAAAATGACTTCCTGACACTAAAATCTATACTCGATGTTAACAAATTACTCTTCTTCAGAAACGATTTCCTTGAAATTGCCAGTCTACATTTTATATCTTCTCTACATCGACTATCATCAGTTATTTTGCTCCCCAAACAGCAAAACTCCTTTACTACTTTAAGTGTCTCATTTCCTAATCTAATTCCCTCAGCAACACCCGACTTAATTCGACTACCTTCCATTAACCTCGTTTTGCTTTTGCTGATGTTCATCTTATACTCTCCTTTCAAGACACTGTTAATTCCGTTCAACTGCTCTTCCAAGTCCTTTGCTGTCTCTGACAGAATAACGATGTCATCGGCGAACCTCAAAGTTTTTATTTCTTCTCCATGGACTTTAATACCTACTCCGAATTTTTCTTTTGTTTCCTTTACTGCCTGCTCAATAATCAGATAGAATAACATCGGGGAGAGGCTACAACACTGTCTCACTGCGTTCCCAGCTACTGCTTCCCTTTCATGTCCCTCGACTCTTATAACTGCCATCTGGTTTCTGCACAAATTGTAAATAGCCTTTCGCTCCCTGTGTTTTACCCCTGCCACCATCAGGATTTGAAAGAGAGTATTCCAGACAACACTGTCAAAAGCTTTCTCTACAAATGCTAAAAACGTAGGTTTGCCTTTCCTTAATCGTTCTTTTAAGATAAGTCTTAGGGTCAGTATTGCCTCATGTGTTCCAATATTTATACGGAATCCAAACTGATCTGCCCGAGGTCGGCTTCTACCAGTTTTTCCATTCGTTTGTAAAGAATTCGCGTTAGTATTTGGCAGCTGTGACTTATTAAACTGCTGGTTCGCTAATTTTCACATCTTTCAACACCTGATTTCTTTGGGATTGGAATTATTATATTCTTCTTGAAGTCTGAGGGTATTTCGCCTGTCTCATAGCTCTTGCTCACCAGATGGTAGAGTTTTGTCGGGACTGGCTCTTCCAAGGCTGTCACTAGTTCTAATGGAATGTTGTCTACTCCCGGGGCCTTATTTCGACACAGGTCCTCCAGTGCTCTGCCAAACTTTTCACGCAGTATCATATCTGCCATTTCATCTTCATCTGTATCCTCTTCTATTTCCATAATATTGTCCTGAAGTACATCACGTTTGTATAGACCCTCTATATACTCCTACCACTTTTCTGCTTTCCATTCTTTGTTTAGGAATGGGGTTTCATCGGAGCTCTTGATATTCATACAAGTGGTTCTCTTTTCTCCAAAAGTCTCTTTAATTTTACTGTAGGCGGTATCCATCTTACCCCTAGTGAGATAAGCCTCTACATCCTTACATTTGGGCCGACCGTTGTGGCTGAGTGGTTCTAGGCGTTTCAGTCTGGAACCGTGAGACCGCTACCGTCGCAGGTTCGAATCCTGCCTCGAGCATGGATGTGTATGATGTCCTTAGGGTAGTTAAGTTTAAGCAGTTCTAAGTTCTAGGGGACTGATGACCTCAGATGTTAAGTACCATAGTGCTCAGAGTCATTTGACCCATTTGAACCTTACATTTGCCTCTAGGCATTCGTGCTTAGCCATTTTGAACTTCCTGTCGATCTCATTTTGGGGACGTTTGTATCCCTTTTTGACAGCTTCATTTATTGCATTTTTATATTTTCTCCGATCATCAATTAAATTCAATATTGCGTCTGTTACCCAAGGATTTCTACTAGCCCTCGTCTTTTAATCTACTTGATCCTCTGTTGCCTTCACTACTTCATACCTCAAAGCTAACCATTCTTCTTCTACTGTATTTCTTTCCCCCATGCCTGTCAATTGTTTCCTTATGCTCTCCCTGAAACTCTGTAAACCCTCTGCTTTAGTTAGTTTATCCAGGTCCCATCTCCTTAAATTCCCAACTTTCTGCAGTTGCTTCACTTTCAATATACAGTTCGTAACAAATAGATTGCGGGCAGAGTCCACATCTGCCATTGGAAATATGCGTACAATTTAAAAAAAATTGTTCACAACGCTCTGTGCACTATGGGATTTAACTGCTGAGGTCATCACTCCCCTAGAACTTAGAACTACTTAAACCTAACTAACCTGAGGACATCACACACATCCACGCCCGAGGCAGGATTCGAACCTGCGACCATAGCGGTCGCGCGGTATCAGACTGTAGCGCCTAGAACCGCTCTGCCACTTCGGCCGGCGTACAATTTAAAACCTGGTTCCTAAATCTCTATCTTGCCATTATATTATCTGTCTGATACCTTCTAGTATCTCCAGGCTTCTTCCATGTATACAACCTTCTTTCATGATTCTTGAGCCAAGTGTTAGCTATGATTAAGTTGTGCTCTATTCAAAATTCTACCAGGTGGCTTCCTCTTTCATTTCTTTCCCCCAATCCATATTCACCTACTACGTTTCCTTCTCTCCCTTTTCCTACTATCGAGTTCCAGTCACCCATGACTATTAAATTTTCGTCTTCCTTCACTATCTGAATAATTTCTTTTATCTCATCACACATTTCATCAATTTCTTCGTCATCCGTAGAGCTAGTTGGCATATAAACTAGTTCTACTGTAGTAGGCGTGATCTTCGTGTCTATCTTTGCCACAATAATGCGTTCACTATGCTGTTTGTAGTAGCTCACCCGCACTCCTATTTTTTTACTCATTATTAAACCTACTCCTGCATAATCCCTATTTGATTTTTCACCTGACCAAAAGCCTTGTTCCTCCTACCACCGAACTTCACTAATTCCCACTACATCTAACTTTAACCTATCCATTTCCCTTTTTAAATTTGCTAACCTACCTGCCCGATTAGGAGATTTGACATCCCACGCTATGACACGTAGTACGCCAGTTTTATTTCTCCTGTTAACAGTGTCCTCCTGAGTAGTCCCCGCCGGGAGATGCGAATGCGGGACTATTTTACGTCCTGTATATTTTACCCAAGAGCACGCCATCATCATTTAATCCTACAGTAAAGCTGCATGCCCTCGGGAAAAATTACGGCTGTAGTTTCCCCTTGCTTTCATCCGTTTGTAGTACCAGCACAGCAAGGCCGTTTTGGTTTGTGTTACAAGGCAGATCAGTCAATCATCCAGGCTGTTTCCTCTGCAACTACTGAAAAGGCTGCTGCCCCTCTTCAGGAACCACACGTTTGTTGGCCTCTCAACAAATAGCCCCCCGTTGTGGTTGCACCTACGGTACGGCTATCTGTGTCGCTGAGGCACACAAGCCTCCCCACCAACGGCAAGGTCCATGGTTCATGGGAGGAGATACGAAATATAAAACAATTATTTTATATGGTTTTTAGAAATTTTTCAATTTTTTTCGTTTGTCTTTGTTGTAAATTTTTATAGTTTGTAATAGATTATAGAAGTAGAAGGAAAGCGAAACGAGATTGCATTCTAAATAGCAAACTAAGAAAAATCACAATTTGGTGGGAAGGTTTGTAGATGCTCCTGTGTATCTATACTTCACCTTTACTCATTTTAGAATAGATCTGGAGCGATGCTGCGTCAAAACACAAAACAAAACGAACAGGGAAACGAGGAGAGAACAAGCCGAAGCAAATCAAATGGGAACATACGTAACAAAGGAAACCACATATCATCAGAAAAATTAAATTAACCAAACCTTGCTGACGGAAAACAAGAGTCAACATGTTGGCGAAGAGGCCTCGATATTGAGGCATTCGAAAGCATATCCAATAGGCAGTGATCATGTACTGCATGAAGTTCATGTGATCTTCCCCCTCGTCTTCTACAACATAATGTACGAAGTGTCCCAGCAACCACATATCGCTATGGGCTTTCTACCGTGGAAAGAAAGAAGAATCTGGGCGCAATATGATGTCTCTAGTGTATGCACTCTCAGAAGATCGAGTAAGGAAGGCCAGTTGTATCCTGATCCAAGACCAGTTAGCCGTATCACCTCCACAAGTAAAGCGATGTCGTGTCGTTTCTGGAGACGTACAACGACTACATACATCCATGTCACTAAGCCCAATACGAAATAGTCGCTCGGTCGTTGGAATCAAGTTATTTACTACTTTATACCATGAGGACGTCCGCCCCCTGTAGCTGAGTGGTCATCGCGACAGAATGTCAATCCTAAGGGCCCGGATTCGATTCCCGGCTGGGTCGGAAAATTTCTCCGCTCAGGGACTGGGTGTTGTGCTGACCTAATCACCATCATTTCATCCCCATGGAACCCGCAAGTTGCCGAATTGGCGTCAAATCGATAGACTTGCACCTGGCGAACCGTCTACCCGACGGAGGTCCTAGTCAAACGACATCTACATTTATTACCACGAGGACGCTACCCGTATTGGCAACATCGGAAGGATGACATTTAACCAAACTGCCGTCCAGGGTGTTTTGGGAGATTCTCTTTCAACGAGCTTCGGGCAAGGGACTGCTTCCCAACGGGTCTTTAGGCATTTTATGACGAGGAAAATTCTCCATAAGATGTCAGCCCCTAAACAGCTCACCGCAAGATAGAAGTCGCGAATATGTTTTAACTTATAATTTACGCCACCAACATCAATAGGGGTTTTAGCAGGAAGGACACAGAGAAATAAACGAGACTCGAATGTGTCAGTTTCTTGAGTTATCGTCAAAACAGTACGTCGCACACAGAGCATCTGCGTCTTCCTTCATATGTGAGACAGGCCCATCCCCCCCAACGAAACGAGGCTTCCCCTCATACCGTAAATGAATGATATGTCTTTACCATGAGAAACGACCAGACAGTTGCTGTAGTTTCTTCGCCATCACTCAGGGAAGCGGATAAACTTGAGACACGTAATAAGCTTTGCATAAAATATATGTATCCATTATTCGGACTTCCTGGAGCAGAGTAAGAGAACGTCTTTCATGCTTTAGTATCGCTCCCTGAATTTTTTCAGTAACGGACTTCCAGTTAAGCGCCGCCATTTTTAGTGGACAACGATCAATGATGATACCGAGAGACATATGCCGATGCACCGCAATAGCTCATGGAACAAGGGCGTCATCAAAACCTCGCAAGAAAAGAAGCTTGCATTTACCTTCATTAAGTTTTGCACCTGAACTCCGAAAAGAATCATCGATTACATCCTTCAGTCGAGGTAACTCAGCAAGATCGCGAAGAAGAACCATCACGTCATCCGCGTATGCACGAAAAGCTATAGTCCCGCCGGAAAGTGTCAGACCTGTCGACTGGGATGCTACCATCCGAAGTAGGGGCTCCAGAGACAACACTAACAAACTCATTGACAGCGGGCTTCCTTGAAACACTCCCCTTCGGATATTTATTGGGGGCGTCAGTTGGCCGGTAACCACCACGGAAGCCGAAAATCCTGTAAACAGATTTGAGAGCACTCGCTGTGTGTCAACTGTGAAACCAACTGCCTCCAGAATCCGAAACAAGAAGTAGTGATCGACACGATCAGATGCCTTATCGAAGTATTGAAAAGCAAGGGCACAAGAACGGACGTTACAGCAGCAACCGAAACTGTTTCACGACACTCGACTATAGGTGTAAGAATGGTGCGACCGGGTACGCAGCTTTGATATTTTGGAACTATCGTCTCCATCATAGCCGACATCCTACTATTAACTGTCCTTTCCACGGTCTTATAGTCAAAGTTCAACGATGTAAGTGGGCGAAAGCTATCAAGGGCAGCCGGTCGAGAGCTTTTCGGGATTAAAACCATTTTTCCCACTTTGAACGAGGTCGGCACTAACTCTACCCTGTAACACTTAATTCAAAAGTGAGGTAAAGATAGCACCCAAAAACGGCCAAGAGTGCAGGTAAAATTCCTTTTCATCTAGACCCGGGGACTTTTGAGAAGGCGATCCCACAGTAAGTTTGTAAACTTCCTCAGGCTATTCATGTGTAATTGTCGTATCCAAGACGATGACAACTGGGTTGTAAAACATTTCATTGGACTCATCGTCGTCTTAGATGTCTACATAGTACTGGTGTAAGATACGCACTCTATCAGTTGTGCCTTTGCGATACGTCCATTATTTGTCGTGAGGGAATGAATATAAGCGCGTCGGCAACGCGTCTAATGCCGAGGCAAGTGATCTAAGGAAGTCAGTTCTTCCACCACCAACGAACGCGCCTTCGATCAGATTTTCAAACATTCCATTTGTATAGAAGGTCAAAAATTTTGCCTTTACACGCCTAACATCCGCCATTCGCAGAGGAGCGTGATCCGAAGCAGCATAAAGTTCACGCAAGATTGAATAGTAATATTCATAAGTTCTCCGAAAGTCTCGCGCTTTGGCAGCACAGAAAAGTATCAAAGTTTACTTGAGCATCGGTTTTGCTAGCTGTGTCCACCAGTCAAGGGTGGAAGAGTATTTGCCAGTGGACAGTAGAGTACGCTCCTACACGACTCGCAGCAACTCATCGAGAGAGGGGTCAGTTAGGTGAGCGACGTTTCACATCCATGGAGAGCGAAACAATTCGACTGGTTGCCGTTGAAGAGTGAGAGTTGTGGCCACAGCACGGTGATCCGTAAAGGAAGCTGGGATGACATCAACCTTAAGAATACTATCGCTCAGGCATTCTGATAAGTAAAACCTATCTAAACTGCTACTAGAAGTCGCAGTACAGTGTGTAAATTTAACTAACGTCGGGTATTTACATATCCAGACGTATTTTAGGCGTAACGAGCGGACCAATTCATGTAATGCACCCGAGAAATTAAAATTTGGAGATTGATCTGCAGGACGCAATACACAGTAAAAATCACCATCCAACAGAATATCCGGAGGACTCTTACGCAACAGATAAACAATATCCTCTTTATAAAAACGCGAAAGAGCCACTGCGCGACCAGTGCCAGAACGGGCAAACTATACCCCTGTCTGAACTAACATGTTCATCTCAGCAACATGAATATCTTCACGAAAGAAAAAGGCGGTCCGGTTAGAATATTCTGATGCTACATTAAAGATCATACGAAAACTTGGTAAGGAGAAATTACTAAATAACGCCTCCTGTAGGAAGACTATGACCGACATGTATCATAAATGAATTGACGCAGCAAAGCCAATCGCAATTTCGATTCCACACGATTAACATTTAAGTAAAGGAAAGTGTAGGCTTGGATCACTGATCACAGTTATACAGGGATGTACGGAACGTATTGAGCAGAATTACATAGACAGCTGAGCGTCAAGGTCCATTGCGGAGTCCACAGTTGAGTCAGACATCGGGTGACCAGTACCCACATCACCATAACCTTTTTTCTTAGATTTGTTACCTGCCACCGCACGGTCAGTTTGTATATGCTGTTTCTGTTGGCTACGTGTCATGGCGGCCTTTGTAGGAGAAGGCGTGGGGGCAGTAAGGCACAGCCTTCTGCCCCCAGAACAAGGGTCATGTATTGCAGGTCCCGTCATTAAGGCGGAAGCATTCTGTGGAACTACTAATACAACAGTTGGTATTAGGTCGCTAATTTTATTCTCCTCGGGAGTTGTAGGCAGCAAATTCGGGAAACCGTCGGCGTCTGAAGGAGCAGGAGGACATTGCGTTGTCTCAGACTGTAACGGAGGACAGAAAGACGAAGTGGTGGACTCAGCTCCCTCTCCACACACAGGCAGCCCAGGAGGAGCCACTTCGCGAGCAGGAGGAATGGGAGTTACCATAGGATCGAGAGGAGGAGGGGGTACAATCGATGCGGAGGAGGATGTGGCAGAAAGCACAGCTAAATTCTCACCATCACCATCTTGAGTGCGACGGCGCTTGTTTGCCACTGTCACAGGTTGTATCCTGGGGACAATAGGATTCTGAACCGGTCGCGGAGGTGAAGGGGAAAATTCAGTTACACGATTATATGAAGTGACTTTTTGTTCATTATGATCTGAAGCAGAAGTAAGTCCGACGTCGGCAGTGGAAGGAACAAGATCAGCAACCGTCAATTTGCGACGCTGCGTTAGCGACAGCTGTAACACAATAACCCTCAGCGGGCCGTTAGACCGAACGTGTCCACTTTCGTTACATAGGAAGCAGGTTCCCTCTTGACCAGTATACATGACAGTAACGCGATAACCACACATTAGTAAATGTGATGGAGTGTTGCATTTGACATGCATTTCCACGGAACGGATTCCACTACAACACTTTAATCTGTATTGAGTAGACCAACTGAACGTTTTTCACGTTACCACAAGGAGTCAATATATCGTTTAGAAACACTAGAACATTGGTATAGTCATTTTCAGCATCTGCGAGTGACACCATACTAATGGAATTGAGAACCATGTCTCGTGAGAATAATCTTTCAACGTGAAGTGGATCCACTAATTTCACGTAAAACACGTACCCATCTGCGTCAAAATAAGCGGTGTGCACCTGAAGATTTCACATGCAATGTATCGACAAGCCAGTCGTGGGTTTCTAGAGACCCGGGCCGCACATGTCGCGTTGTTTTATCGCAAGTGAAGCTCACATTACCTTTTCGTGGAATACACTTGGAAACCATGGTAACCACGAGCGGTCCTAGGCGCTTCAATCTGGAACCACGCGACCGCTACGGTCGCAGGTTCGAATCCTACCTCGGGCATGGATGTGTGTGAAGTCCTTAGGTTAGTTAGGTTTAAGCAGTTCTAAGTTCTAGGGGACTGTTGACTTCAGATGTTAAGGCCCATAGTGCTCAGAGCCATTTGAACCATTTGAGGAAAACTTGACACAATCGACGCTGCGGCAAGGAAATAAACAAAAACCTTCCGGTTCGGCGTTCGAAGAGGAACTTAAACACGACGCCGTTGCTCTTTATTGCTACTCTATATTGAACTTCTTGGTCTTGGAGTGTTCACTGTTTCTGTTTTTCTCTTATTTCACAGTACAGTACACCTTCTTCATGTTTTCATGCTTGACCTGGGTTCAGGTTTTGGCGGGCCGGCTAATGGGCTCCAATACTACTAAATCTGAGGGGCGTGCGATGGGGAGTATCCCTTGTTAGCTTCTTTTAATTTGCTATCAGTAATTTTGATGTTGAGCTTCTCGCTATTGTCACTACTCCTACTTCTCATTACTATTCCTTTTTCTGGTTTACTATCAAACAATACACTGTTCATTCCATTCAAAAAATCATGTAACTCCTCTTAATTTCATTGACGACAGCAATGTCGTTAGCAAATATTATCATTGATAATCTAGCACTGTTAATTTTTAACATACTCTTCAATCTTTCTTTTATCCCCGTCATCGCTTCTTCGACGTATGGACTGGACAACAGGTGCGAAATGCTGCATCTCTGTCTTACAACCTTTTGAATCCGAGCACTTTGTCCTTGGTTCTCATAGTTAGCTATTGCTTCTTGTACATATCGTTCTTCAATCGTCTTTCCCTGTAGCTTCTTCCTGAATTTTGAACATCTTACACAATTTTAATCTAATAGTTTATCCAGGTCGACAAATCCTCAGAATGTTCCTTGGTTACCGTTCAGTCTCTTTTTCACTGTGAACCGGAACGCCAGAACTGCCTGTCTGGTGATTTTACCTTTTCTGAAGGCAAGCTGATCGTCACCTAACAGGTCCTCAATTTTCTTCTCCATTCTTCTGTACATTATTTTTGTTAGCAGCTTCGATGCAGAAGCTGTTAAGCTGACTCTATGGTAATTGTAGGACATGTTGGCTCTTGCTGTCTTTGAATTGTGTGGATGAGTTTTTCCCGAAAATCTAGTCGTATATCGCCAGTCTAATACGTTCTACACACCAACTTGAATTGCTATTTGGTTGCCACTTCACCCATCGATTAAAAAAATTTTAATGGTACCTTATCCGTCCTCCTCGTTGTTTTTCAAAATGGCTCTAAGCACTATGGGACTTAACTGCTGAGGTCAACAGTCCCGTAGAACTTTGAACTACTTAAACCTAAGTAACCTAAGGACCTCACACACATCCATGCCCGAGGCAGGAATCGAACCTGCGACCGTAGCGGTCGCGCGGTTCCAGATTGTAGCACCTAGAACCGCTCGGCCACCCCGGACGGCTCATTTTAAGTATACCAAAGGTTTTTTAAATTTCTGATTTCATATCGACTCCAATTTATTCTTCCGTCACGTTATCCTTGCGATCACAGAGGCCTCCAGTGTACTCCTTCCATGTATGCGCTTTTTCCTCTGCCACCAACAGGGGAATTCGTAGCGAACTCTCAATGTTGATGCCCTTGGTTTTAATTTCTCCGAAGATTGTTTTCATTTTTATATGTGCTGAGTCAGTCCTTCTGACAATAATTTTCTATTCTATTTCTCCGTATTATTTCGGCATCCAATTTTTGGCTTTCCTACACTTGCTATTTATTTCATTCCTAATTTATTTAATTGCTATATACCTACCTTTCCTTCTTTAGTCGATCAGTTGTGGTATTTCCTCTGTCATCCAAGGTGTTCTCGCAGATCCCATCATAATACCAATTTTTGTCTTTCGAACATCAGTCATTGCTCCTTTTAGAGCACTATTCTAAAACTAAACTGCTTACTGAGGTATACCTCATTGCAGTATTTATGTCATTAAGGAACTTTCATCTCGTCTCACACATCCATAGTACCGTACTTCAGTATCCCACTTCCTTCCATCGGATTCCTCCATATGATTCTCTTAAATTTCCTGTATTCTACATCGTTACTAAATAATGATCTGAGTCTACATGTGTTCCTGCATACACCTTACAATATAACAAATGCTTTAGGAATTTCTGTATGCCCGTGATGAACCGAAACTGCAGTTTTCCTATGTCTCCGGACCTTTTCCACGAATACCACCTCCTTTTGTGATTTTCGAACATATTGTTGGCTATTACTACATGAAATTTACTGCTGAACTCAATTATTACTTTCTCGTCTCATTATTGTTGCCTTGCCCATATTCTCCCGTAATCCACCCTTCTATTCGTTCCCTTAAACCACATTTCAATCTCCCCATGATCGTTAGATCTCATCTTTCTTTAAGTACTGAATTACACGCTCAGTTTCCTCATACACTCTCTCTGTTCATCTTCTGCCTGTAATGTCAGCATGCATGGCTGAGCTACCTTCGCCGGCGTTGGTCTGCTGTCGATTCTGATAGTCACCGTATTACTGAACTGTTCACAGTAACTCACTCTTTGCCCTACCGTCCTATTCATAACGAATCCACTCCCGTTATAAATAGCTATCTGTCGAGAGTAACCGCAGCAGAAGTGATCCATGTTTCCAAAATAAAACTCTTCCAGATGTATATCAGGTTTTACAGGAATACGACCGATTTCGTGACTTCAGGTCAAGATATGAAACGTACAATCGTCATTATTATAAAAACAGGTACCTATCATAAAAAATCTATGTTCATGACAACCAATACGAAATACTCACACGCCAATAAAACATTTAAGTCCTGATACGTGAAGAAGGGCGACTCAGACTTCTCAAAATAAAATACTATTACCCGCAACAAGTAGGGTGTCAGTTTCAAATTGACGAGTTGAGAAACTGACGTGTTGAATGCGCGTTTACCCAATGAAAAGAGCAAGAATACTGTGGTGTCAATGTTCGATGCCACACTTGTTAAGAGTTGCAGTTATCGACCGCAGTCCGTACTAGTATCGCTGGACCCGCGAGTCGACACCAGTGCCTCTCCGCGGCTTACAACAAGTCTCTAGCGTGCAATCGGCCACTCTTGCTCGAGACGTCAAGTAGGAAAGTAGTATAATCTTTAGCTGATAGTAAGCATCCTGTGATAAGGCGCTTAGATAAAGTTTGGCCTATGTCATGCACCTATAGCTCTTGTTTGTAATTATATTCCTCCTGCCTATGAAGACTCCTGTACCACCAGTTAAGTACAATATATTACTTTTTACCAACGACTTCTAATTATTTTAGTCGTTGTAGACCCAGACCATGCACCCAGCTCCTTATGAACTTCACTGACAAACCTGCCGCATATGCAAAGCAGAAACTTGTATGTTTCTATTTAGCATCGGCCTCTAGTCATTCACATCGTCGACGATTAGTTCGTCGTCGTCATAACAAATACATTTAATAATACATAATAAGTTGTGACCAATCATGTCCCGCACAGCATCGACCAGAATGCCGGTCTACATGATTTTTATATCTAATGATGTCATATGTGCGCCCTGCGGAATCTTCATATCTGATACTAATTAACAAACCATCCTCTGCTAAGAAGTTTCTTGGGTGGGAATAACGCACATTTTGATATTTTGCCAGCGCTTTCACAGTGCGATACCCGCCCCCCTCCATTAACCAATCTTGCATTAAAAATAGGTCTCACGGACGCTCCATCCTTATGTGCCTTCACCGTGGGCCTCTGCCTAGGTCGTTTAGGTTTGATGCAAACTTACTTCCAAGCTTCCCAGGTAAGACTTACACTACTGACCATTAAAATTGCTACACCAAGAAGAAATGTAGATGATAAACAGGTATTCATTGGACAAATATATTATACTAGAACTGACATTTGATTATATTTTCACGCTATTTGGGTGCATAGATCCTGAGAAACCAGTACCCAGAACAACCACCTCTGGCCATAATAACGGCCTTGATACACCTGGGCATTGAGTCAAACCGAGCTTGGATGGCGTTTACGGGTACAGTTGCCCATGCAGCTTCAACACGATACCACAGTTCATCAGGAGTACTGACTGGCGTATTGTGATGAGCCAGTTGTTCGGCCACCATTGACCAGATGTTTTCAATTGGTGAGAGATCTGGAGAATGTGCTGGCCAGGGCAGCAGTGGAACATTTTCTGTATCCAAAAAGGGCCGTACAGGACCTGCAACATGCGGTCGTTCATTATCCTGCTGAAGTGTAGGGTTTCGCAGGGATCGAGTGAAGGGTAGAGCCACGGGTCGTAACACATCTGAAATGTAACGCCCACTGTTCAAAGTGACGTCAATGCTAACAAGAGGTGACCGAGACATGTAACCAATGGCACCCCTTACCGTCACGCCGGGTGATACGCCAGAATGGCGATGACGAATACACGCTTCCAATGTGCGTTCACCGCGATGTCGCCAAACACGAATATGACCATCATGATGCTGTAAACAGAACCTGGATTCATCCGAAAAAATGACGTTCTGCCATTCGTGTACCCAGGTTCGTCCTTGAGTACACCATCGCAGGGGCTTCTGTTTGTGATGCAGCGCAAAAGGTCACGGCAGCCATGGTCCCCGAGCTGACAGTCCATGCTGCTGCAAACGTCGTCGAACTGTTCGTGCAGATGGTTGCTGTCTTGCAAACGTCCCCATCTGTTGACTTGTGGATCGAGACGTGGCTGCACGGTCCGTTACAGCCATGCCGATAAGATGCCTGTCATCTCGACTGCTAGTGATATGAGGCCTTTGGGATCCAGCACGGCGTTCCGTATTAACCTCCTGAACCCACGGATTCCATTTTCTGCTAACAGTCATTGGATCTCGACCAACGCAAGCAGCAGTGTCGCGATACGATAACCCGCATCGCGATAGGCTGCAATCCGACCTTTATCAAAGTCGGAAACGTGATGGTACGCCTTTCTCCTCCTTACACGAGGCATCACAACAACGTTTCACCAGGCAACGCTGGTCAACTGCTGTTTATGTATGAGAAATCGGTTGGAAACTTTCCTCATCTCGACAAGTTGTAGGTTTCGCCACCGCCGCCAACCTTGTGTGAATGCTCTGAAAAGCTAATCATTTGCATATCACAGCATCTTCTTCCTTTCTGTAGCACGTCATCTTCGTGGTGTAGCAATTTTAATGGCCAGTAGTGTAGTTTCGTTTATGGTCGTTCTTCATACATCATCATATATATTTGTTGGATCCGTAAGAAACACTTCAATAAGTTCTGTAGAATGAATGCACAGGATAAGAGGTATGAGAAATTTTTGGGTACAGGATGTCACTTTAATTTTGTCCTTGGATGCATAACTATGGAAACATTGTGTTTAGTGACAAGGAAAATATTGTACTGAAAAAAGGGCCGGCTCACAATGTACATAGCACCAGTACGCAACAGCTTGTAACAAAGTTGATCGCACACACAGTCGCGGCTTTGAATGGTGTAAAACTCAGGACTGCAGAACGCATTGCAGTCGCCGTCGGAGTCCACAGTCGTATAGAGGACGTTAGTAGGAATGATCAAGGGTTGGATAGGGTAACGTATTGTGAGTAAGTTAAGAAGTGAACTCTCAAGAATATAAACAAGTTGACCGAAAATCAAGCAGTAATTGTCACGCTTGATAAGGGTAGTCATTTCAGAAGAGTATCAGTATGTGTAGGAAGACACGAACAGTCAAACTAAAAAGTGTGTTTGCGATGCTACGGCTAAATATGTTGATATATTAAAAAAGATCTGGGATATTAAAAAGTAAGATATTAGTTCCCATAAACCCGTAACAACCTAGGCTGAGAGCCACTATTAAGTCACTTAAGTATGGGCTTCCTGTGAGACATATGGTTAATGCAAGAAGTGTAGTGGGGCGGGGGGAGGGGGGGGGGGGGAGAAACTTCGGTATCAGACTGAGAAAGCACTGGAAAAATATCTAAAAGAGCATTATTCCTACATAAGTAACTGTAGTACTCGTAAGTGAGAGAATTAATATGCTATCAGATTTGAACTCATATGAAATCATTAGATGTTAAAAGCATGTACGTCAGCATTCCGAACGACGCTGTGCATGGACATGATTGGTCATAACTTGAGGATTTATAGTGCATTCTCTGCAGATGAGATAGACGATACCCTCAAGCTCCTTAGTACTGTGTTCAGGTACAATTCTTTCACGTTTGGAGATAATACATACGTTCAGAAGCATGGCCTGACCATTGGTTCCCCATTGTCACATTGCGTTGCTAATATATTTATAAGTAAGTTAGAAAGTGACGTTGGTGCTCTGATTCCCACATGTTGTTGTTGTTGTTGTTGTGATCTTCTGTCCTGAGACTGGTTTGATGGAGCTCTCCATGCTACTCTATCCTGTGAAAGCTTGTTCATCTCCCAGTAACTACTGCAACCAACATCCTTCTGAATCTGCTTAGTGTATTCATCTCTTGGTCTCCCTCTACGATTTTTACCCTCCAAGCTGCCCTCCAGTACTAAATTGGTGATCCCTTGATGCCTCAAAACATGTCCTACCAACCGATCCCTTCTTCTAGTCAAGTTGTGCCACAAATTTCTCTTCTCCCCAATCCTATTCAATACCTCCTCATTAGTTATGTGATCTACCCATCTAATCTTCAGCATTCTTCTGTAGCACCACATTTCAAAAGCTTCTATTCTCTTCTTGTCTAAACTATTTTTCGTCTATGTTTCAATTCCACACATGGCTACACTCCATACAAATACTTTCAGAAACGACTTCCTGACACTAAAATCTATACTCGATGTTAAATCTCTCTTCTTCAGAAACGCTTTCCATACATGGCTACACTCCATACAAATACTTTCAGAAACGACTTCCTGACACTAAAATCTATACTCGATGTTAAATTTCTCTTCTTCAGAAACGCTTTCCTTTCCATTGCCAGTCTACATTTGATATCCTCTCTACTCCGACCATCATCAGTTATTTTGCTCCCCAAATAGCAAAACTCCTTTACTACTTTAAGTGTCTCATTTCCTAATCTAATTCCGTCAGCATCACCCGACTTAATTCGACTACATTCCATTATCCTTGTTTTGCTTTTGTTGATGTTCATCTTATATTCTCCTTTCAAGACACTATCCATTCCGTTCAACTGCTCTTCCAAGTCCTTTGCTGTCTCTGACAGAATCACAATGTCATCGGCGAACTTCAAAGTTTTCATTTCTTCTCCATGGAGTTTAATACCTACTCCGAATTTTTCTTTTGTTTCCTTCACTGCTTGCTCAATATACAGATTGAATAACATCGGGGACAGGCTACAACTCTGTCTCACTCCCTTCCCAACCACTGCTCCCTTTCGTGTCCCCCGACTCTTATAACTACCATCTGGTTTCTTCACAAATTGTAAATAGCCATTCGCTCCCTGTATTTTACCCCTGCCACCTTCAGAATTTGAAAGAGAATATTCCAGTCAACATTGTTAAAAGCTTTCTCTAAGTCTACAAATGCTAGAAACGTAGGTTTGCCTTTCCTTAATCTAGCTTCTAAGATAAGTCGTAAGGTCAGTATTGCCTCACGTGTTCCAATATTTATATGGAATCCAAACTGATCTTCCCTGAGGTCGGCTTCTACTAGTTTTTCCATTCGTCTGTAAGGAATTCGCGTTAGTATTTTGCAGCCGTGACTTATTAAACTGATAGTTTGGTAATTTTCACATCTGTCAACACCTGCTTTCTTTGTGATTGGAATTATTATATTCTTCTTGAAGTCTGATGGTATTTCGCCTGTCTCATATATCTTGCTCACCAGATGGTAGAGTTTTGTCAGGACTGGCTCTCCCAAGGCTGTCAGTAGTTCTAATGGAATGTTGTGTACTCCCGGGGCCTTGTTTCGACTCAGGTCTTTCAGTGCTCTGTCAAACGTTTCACGCAGTATCATATCTCCCATTTCATCTTCATCTACATCCTCTTCCATTTCCATAATATTGTCCTCAAGTACATCACCCTTGTATAGACCCTCTATCTACTCCTTCCACATTTCTGCCTTCCCTTCTTTGCTTAGAACTGGGTTTCCATCTGAGCTCTTGATATTCATACAAGTGGTTCTCTTTTCTACAAAGGTCTCTTTAATTTTCCTGTAGGCAGTATGTATCTTACCCCTAGTGAGACAGGCCTCTACATCCTTACATTTGTCCTCTAGCCATCCCTGCTTAGCCATTTTGCACTTCCTGTCGATCTCATTTTTGAGACGTTTGTATTCCTTTTTGCCTGCTTCATTTACTGCATTTTTATATTTTCTCCTTTCATCAGTTAAGTTCAATATTTCATCTGTTACCCAAGGATTTCTAGCAGCTCTCGTCTTTTTACCTACTTTATCCTCTGCTGCCTTCACTACTTCTTCCCTCAAAGCTACCCATTTTTCTTCTACTGTATTTCCACTGATTCCCAAATATGCTAACAAAATGGTTCTATGGTCCAGATTCATTGAAGACATATTTTTGCTCAAAAATGGTTATATGGTGGAATACTGTGATTTTGTGCAAGGAAACGTTCAATTTACCAGAAAGAAGCGGGGGAAGATGGCTACCTTAGTTAGATGTAAAAAAATTTTGCTTAGAGGATACAAGGATTGTGTGTGATATTTTTAGGAAGCTACAATGACGCATACTGTTACACGCCGCAGTTGTAATCACCCTCCCCCCCTGAGAACAATATGGCAGCTTTAAGATAAATGTTGTATCGCCTTCGCAGTACACCCTTTTCGAATTAGGCATGTGATCGAGAATTTCGTTGTTGTCTGCATATTACCGTGAACTGACGGGGCAAGAATGCCGAGAAAGTTGTAAATTACAGTATGTAGTCGAACCTGTTGGTTATTGATCCTGAGCTTCTTGTTACTGGTAAATGCTATTCCGTCTACTTGGTTTCTACGATTTTTGCGCTGAAGTATTTTTATATGGTTATGCTGAGTAAGGGGGCCCTTAATCATTTCCATGACAGGATACGTGCAAATATGTAAAATATTTTCAAGTTTGAAATTACAATCAAATGAATACCCTTAGCTGCATATAGGCGTTGATATAAGTCAACGGGGACAGTTGAAAATGTGTGACCCGACCGGGACTCGAACCCGGGATTTCCTGCTTACATGGCACACGCTGTATTCATATTTTTCCTTTTTCCCTTTTTTTGCATTTTGTTCGTTGTATTTGGTCGAAGCGAACGTCACATGACATCCATTGAAGTTTGTTGTTGATCATTGAACTCATTTTTTTTTTTTTTTATTACTGAGACACGCCAGGTCTCTGACAGAACACGCTGGGCTACCGTGCCGGTGACGGAAGACGTGCCAGAGATCCTGCAGTCGCCCTATCCTCTGTGTTCTCTGTGGCTCAGATGGATAGAGCGTCTGACATGCAGGGTGTTAACAAAAAGGTATGGCCAAACTCTCAGGAAACATTCCTCACACACAAATAAGCAGAAGATGTTATGTGAACATGTGTCCGGAAACGCTTAATTTCCATGTTAGAGCTCATTTTAGTTTCGTCAGTATGTACTGTACTTCCTCTATTCACCGCCAGTTGGCCCAATTGAAGGAAGGTAATGTTGACTTCGGTGCTTGTGTTGATATGCGACTTATTGCTCTACAGTACTAGCATCAAGCACATCAGTACGTAGCATCAACAGGTTAGTGTTCATCACGAACGTGGTTTTGCAGTCAGTGCAATGTTTACAAATGCGGAGTTGGCAGACGCCCATTTGATGTATGGATTAGCACCGGGCAATAGCCGTGGCGCAGTACGTTTGTATTGAGATAGATTTCCAGAACGAAGGTGTCCCGACAGGTAGACGTTCGAAGCAATTGATCGGCGTCTTAGGAAGCACGGAACATTCCAGCCTATGACTCGCGACTGGGGAAGACCTAGAACGACGAGGACACCTGCAGTAGACGAGGCAATTCTTCGTACAGTTGACGATAACCCTAATGTCAGCGTCATAGAAGTTGCCGCTGTACAAGGTAACGTTGACCACGTCACTGTATGGAGAGTGCTACTGGAGAACCATTTGTTTCCGTACCATGTACAGTGTGTGCAGGCACTATCAGCAGCTGATTGGCCTCCACGGGTACACTTCTGCGAATCGTTCATCCAACAATGTGTCAATCCTCATTTCAGTGCAAATGTTCTCTTTACGGATGAGTTTTCATTCCAACGTGATCAAATTGTAAATTTTCACAGTCAACATGTGTGGACTGACGAGAATCCGCACGCAATTGTGCAATCACGTTATCAACACAGATTTTCTGTGAACGTTTGGGCAGGCATTGTTGGTGATGTCTTGATTGGGCCCCATGACTTCCACCTACGCTCAATGGAGCACGTTATCATGATTTCATACGGGATACTCTACCTGTGCTGCTAGAACATGTGCCTTTACACGTACGATACAACATGTGGTTCATGCACGATGGAGATCCTGCACATTTCAGTCGAAGTGTTCGTACGCTTTTCAACAACTGATTCGGTGACCGATGGATTGGTAGAGGCGGACCAATTCCATGGCCTCCACGCTCTCCTGACCTCAATCCTCTCGACTTTCATTTATGGGGGCATTTGAAAGCTCTTGTCTACGCAACCCCGGTACCAAGTGTAGAGACTCTTCGTGCTCGTATTGTGGACGGCTGTGACACAATACGCCATTATCCAGGGCTGCATCAGCGCATCAGGGTTTCCATGCGACGGAGGGTGGATGCGTGTATCCTCGCTAACGGAGGACATTTTGAACATTTCATGTAACAAAGTGTTTGAAGTCACGCTGATACGTTCTGTTGCTGTGTGTTTCCATTCCATGATAAATGTGATTTGAAGACAAGTAGTAAAATGAGATCTAACATGGAAAGTAAGCGTTTCAGGACACGTGTCCACATAACATATTTTCTTTCTTTGTGTGTGAGGAATGTTTCCTGAAAGTTTGGCCATTCCTTTTTGTACATCTACATCTACATCTACATTTATACTCCGCAAGCCACCCAACGGTGTGCGGCGGAGGGCACTTTACGAGCCACTGTCATTACCTCCCTTTCCTGTTCCAGTCGCGTATGGTTCGCGGGAAGAACGACTGTCTGAAAGCCTCCGTGCGCGCTCTAATCTCTCTAATATTACATTCGTGATCTCCTCGGGAGATATAAGTAGGGGGAAGCAATATATTCGATACCTCATCCAAAAACGCACCCTCTCGAAACCTGGCGAGCAAGCTACACCGCGATGCAGAGCGCCTCTCTTGCTGAGTCTGCCACTTGAGTTTATTAAACATCTCCGTAACGCTATCACGGTTACCAAATAACCCTGTGACGGAACGCGCCGCTCTTCTTTGGATCTTCTCTATCTCCTCCGTCAAACCGATCTGGTACGGATCCCACATTGATGAGCAATACTCAAGTATAGGTCGAACGAGTGTTTTGTAAGCCACCTCCTTTGTTGATGGACTACATTTTCTAAGCACTCTCCCAATGAATCTCAACCTGGTACCCGCCTTACCAACAATTAATTTTATATGATCATTCCACTTCAAATCGTTCCGCACGCATACTCCCAGATATTTTACAGAAGTAACTGCTACCAGTGTTTGTTCCGCCATCATATAATCATACAATAAAGGATCCTTCTTTCTATGTATTCGCAATACATTACATTTGTCTATGTTAAGGGTCAGTTGCCACTCCCTGCACAAAGTGCCAATCCGCTGCCGATCTTCCTGCATTTCGCTACAATTTTCTAATGCTGCAACTTCTCTGTATACTACAGCATCATTTATATATATTGTGAAAAGCAATGGTCCCATAACACTCCCCTGTGGCACGCCAGAGGTTACTTTAACGTCTGTAGACGTCTCTCCATTGATAACAACATGCTGTGTTCTGTTTGCTAAAAACTCTTCAATCCAGCCACACAGCTGGTCTAATATTCCGTAGGCTCTTACTTTGTTTATCAGGCGACAGTGCGGAACTGTATCGAACGCCTTCCGGAACTCAAGAAAATAGCATCTACCTGGGAGCCTGTATCTAATATTTTCTGGGTCTCATGAACAAATAAAGCGAGTTGGGTCTCACACGATCGCTGTTTCCGGAATCCATGTTGATACCTACATAGTAGATTCTGGTTTTCCAAAAACGACATGATACTCGAGGAAAAAACATGTTCTAAAATTCTACAACAGATCGACGTCAGAGATATAGGTCTATAGTTTTGCGCATATGCTCGACGACCCTTCTTGAAGACTGGGACTATCTGTGCTCTTTTCCAATCATTTGTAACCCTCCGTTCCTCTAGAGACTTGCGGTACACGGCTGTTAGGAGGGGGGCAAGTTCTTTCGCGTACTCTGTGTAGAATCGAATTGGTATCCCGTCAGGTCCAGTGGACTTTCCTCTATTGAGTGATTCCAGTTGCTTTCCTATTCCTTGGACACTTATTTCGATGTCAGCCATTTTTTCGTTTGTGCGAGGATTTAGAGAAGGAACTGCAGTGCGGTCTTCTTCTGTGAAACAGCTTTGGAAAAAGGTGTTTAGCATTTCAGCTTTACGCGTGTCATCCTCTGTTTCAATGCCATCATCATCCCGTAGTGTCTGGATATGCTGTTTCGAGCCACTTACTGATTTAACGTAAGACCAGAACTTCATAGGATTTTCTGTAAAGTCGCTACATAGAATTTTACTTTCGAATTCACTGAACGCTTCACGCATAGCCCTCCTTACGCTAACTTTGACATCGTTTAGCTTCTGTTTGTCTGAGAGGTTTTGGCTACGTTTAAACTTGGAGTGGAGCTCTCTTTGCTTTCGCAGTAATTTCCTAACTTTGTTGTTGTACCACGGTGGGTTTTTCCCGTCCCTCACAGATTTACTCGGCACGTACCTGTCTAAAACGCATTTTACGATTGCCTTGAACTTTTTCCATAAACACTCAACATTGTCAGTGTCGGAACAGAAATTTTCGTTTTGATTTGTTAGGTAGTCTGAAATCTGCCTTCTATTACTCTTGCTAAACAGATAAACCTTCCTCCCTTTTTTTATATTCCTATTAACTTCCATATTCAGGGATGCTGCAACGGCCTTATAATCACTGATTCCCTGTTCTGTACATACAGAGTCGAAAAGTTCGGGTCTGTTTGTTATCAGTAGGTCCAAGATGTTATCTCCACGAGTCGGTTCTTTGTTTAATTGCTCGAGGTAATTTTCGGATAGTGCACTCAGTATAATGTCACTCGATGCTCTGTCCCTACCACCCGTCCTATACATCTGAGTGTCCCAGTCTATATCTGGTAAATTGAAATCTCCACCTAAGACTATAACATGCTGAGAAAATTTATGTGAAATGTATTCCAAATTTTCTCTCAGTTGTTCTGCCACTCATGCTGCTGAGTCGGGAGGTCGGTAAAAGGAGCCAATTATTAACCTAGTTCGGTTGTTGAGTGTAACCTCCACCCATTATAGTTCACAGGAACTATCCACTTCTACTTCACTACAGGATAAACTACTACTAACAGCGACGAACACTCCACCACCGGTTGCATGCAATCTATCCTTTCTAAACACCGTCTGTACCTTTGTAAAAATTTCGGCAGAATTTATCTCTGTGCTTAAGCCAGCTTTCTGTACCTATAACGATTTCAGCTTCGGTGCTTTCTATCAGCGCTTGAAGTTCTGGTACTTTACCAACGCAGCTTCGACAGTTGACAATTACAATACCGATTGCTGCTTGGTCCCCGCATGTCCTGACTTTGCCCCGCACCCGTTGAGGCTGTTGCCCTTTCTGTACTTGCCAAAGGCCATCTAACCTAAAAAACCGCCCAGCCCACGCCACACAACCCCTGCTACCCGTGTAGCCGCTTGTTGCGTGTAGTGGACTCCTGACCTACCCAGCGGAACCCGAAACCCCACCACCCTATGGCGCAAGTCGAGGAATCTGCAGCCCACACGGTCGCAGAACCGTCTCAGCCCCTGATTCAGACCCTCCACTCGGCTCTGTACCAAAGGTCCGCAGTCAGTCCTGTCGACGATGCTGCAGATGGTGAGCTCTGCTTTCATCCCGCTAGCGAGACTGGCAGTCTTCACCAAATCAGATAGCCGCCGGAAGCCAGAGAGGATTTCCTCCGATCCATAGCGACACACATCATTGGTGCCGACATGAGCGACCACCTGCAGATGGGTGCACCCTGTACCCTTCATGGCATCCGGAAGGACCCTTTCCACATCTGGAATGACTCCCCCCCGGTATGCACACGGAGTGCACATTGGTTTTCTTCCCCTCTCTTGCTGCCATTTCCCTAAGGGGCACTATTACGCGCCTGACGTTGGAGCTCCCAACTACCAGTAAGCCCACCCTCTGCGACTGCCCGGATCTTGCAGACTGAGGGGCAACCTCTGGAACAGGACAAGCAGCCATGTCAGGCCGAAGATCAGTATCAGCCTGAGACAGAGCCTGAAACCGGTTCGTCAGACAAACTGGAGAGGCTTTCCGTTCAGCCCTCCGGAATGTCTTTCGCCCCCGCCACACCTTGAGACGACCTCCCACTCTACCACAGGTGAGGGATCAGCCTCAATGCGGGCAGTATCCCGGGCAACCACAGTCGTAGTCCGATCAGGGGATGCGTGGGACGAGCTGGTCGTCCCCGACAAACCCCCATCCGGACCCCCACAGTGATGCCCATTGGCAACAGCCACAAGCAGTGTGACCGAAGCCAACACTGCCTGAAGTTGGGAGAGAAGGGATGCCAACTCAGCCTGCATCCGAACACAGCAGTTGCAGTCCCTATCCATGCTAAAAACTGTTTTGCAAAGAACGTCTGAACTAATCTACAGAGAGTGCAAACAAATCGACAAAATTTAAACGGTTATTAAAATACAAGATTGGCTAGTAAATGCAGTAATGCTGCTACTTGCGCACTGCTGACACTGCTCGGCGGCGGAAGGAGACTACGCGAATTTACACTATTCAGATACTAAAACGCGATGCTACAACTCTCAAATACTATAATACGCCCGAAATTTACACCCTGTATAATCAGGAGATCCCGTGTTCGAGTCCCGAACGGGGCAGACATTATCACCTGTCCCCGTTGATATATATATCAACGCCTGCACGCAGCTAAGGGTATTCATTTCATTATAATGTCATTCTATAGAGCTGCATGGTCACCGATGGCGATGTCCGAAAAAACAGATACTATCTTCATATACATATGTTTTTAAGTTTCCTCGCTATGTGCATCGTGGTGCTAGTGCCCTCCGTGAACAGATGAGAACATTGACTATCAGTGTGGCTTTGAACGATGAGGTGGTTGGAGGGTTGCTGTCAGCCGCTTCCTGGTATGCAGTGAGTTCTCTTAACAATGGGCTTTCGGTATTGCTAGCTGGTGCTTTTACATTTTCTTGTTTTCTTATTTTGCTCTTTCTCATCGTATGTTAGTGCGCTTTTAACATGTCAGTTACTCAACTGATCAGCTTCAAACTATGACGCCCTGCTTGCTACGGTTAACAATATTTTATTTTGAGAAGGTTGGGTTGGGTTGGGTTGTTTGTGGGGAGGAGACCAAACAGGGGGTCATCGGTCTCATCAGATGGGGGAAGGAAGTCGGCCGTGCCCTTTCAAAGGAACCATCCCGACATTTGCCTGTAGCGATTTAGGGAAATCATGGAAAACCTAAATCAAGATGGCCGGACGTGGGACTGAACTGTCGTCCTCCCGAAGGCAAGTCCAGTGTGCAAACCACTGCGCCACATCGCTCACTGAGAAGTTTGAATTGACCTCCTTCCCATATCAGGGCTTAAGTGTTTTACTGACGTACGGTTATTTATATTGGTCGTCATGAGCATAGATTATTAGGATATGTATCTCTTTTTTATCATATTGACGACTATGCGTTTCCTGTCTTGTAGACATACACCTGAAGATGTGAAACGAAATCACAAAACCGGTCGCGTTCCAGTAAACGTTCATATACAGCTAAAACCGATTTATTTCAGAAACATTCTCCTCTTACACCAGTTATATCACTTTTTTCCACTTTTGATATTACCTATATGAGTAGGACCAGAAATTGTTGTGTTCTGGTTTCCATTTCACTTCACTGCTCCCACTGTATCTACATTGAGCCTGAGTATTTCCCTTTTCAGATTTTCTTGCTTCACTAGTATGTTCAGACTCGTGGCAGTCCATGATCCTACTCGTAGAACATTACCAGCTCGTTTGATTATTCCATCCTTATCTCTTCGTCACGTCCTCTTTGGCAGTCCCGTCCCAGAGATCCGAAAGGTTAACTAACCCGTAGTCTCTTGCCGTTGGAGAGATCATCATGGCACTTTTCCATTTAAAGGCTATATGTCATTTGGATACACATTATGCGTTGTTAATGCAGTGGTTTCCACTGCCTTCTCCTTCATCATGTTGTTGAGCAGTGATGATTCTTTCGCCTATTAGGAGCAGTTTCCCATCCAAAGGGCAACTGAGTGCCCTGAACCTCAGTCCTCTACTGCGCCATCTTTTTACCAGGCTGCAGGCAGAGCAGGTCTACGGATGCCATTGGTGATAACTTTTATTCGAAATTTAAGCAATGCCTAAGTTCAAAACCCTTGCTCAGGACCTTTTGACTAATATACAATTACGCTACACTCAGATGATGGGTTCTATCTCTAGTGCAGTTTTACTTATAGGGTCCTAGGCTTTCTTTAGCAACTTACGAAGGACCACGTTGGTTTTGGCCGCTGCCTCTAGCTACACCAGCAACAGACGGAAATCTTCCACCTAGGGCTGCAACCTCTCTTGGTTGCAGTCTAAAGCTGTTTGCCTCTGGAGCACTTTGCTGAGGTTTAGAAATTCAAGTTTGGTCACCTTCATGGAAATAGAGAAACCATTAAGTGATACAAATTTGGACCAATTATTCTTGAAGTAAATAGGAATCGAGGGCTAATTGTGCAGTAACACGAAAATCAGAGGGCTACCATGCTAACAACTGTGAATAATCAATACCTAGCCTTATAAGAACTGACCAGTATTATCGTCTTATGTAAAGGGAAAGCAGATGAAATCCTATAGAGTGAGCAGCTGGGATTTAAGAGGCACCGTGGAATACGAGAGGCGATATTCAATTTATAATCAGGGAAATATCACTGAGGCTAAGAAACTCAGTTTTGATTGCATATCAACAGAGAAACCAGACACTCCTAACTGGAATTAAAAGTTAAGACTGTTCAAACAAATGGGAATTGAAGTACAATTCTGCAGTCCTCTAAGAACCACAGCACCATCATAGATGGAGGAGGACCGCAGATAAGGACGTCATAAGGAGTCAAGCAAGGAAATTACTTCAGTCTAACGCCATTCAGTCTGCACATTAAAAGTGCTATGAACGGTTCTCATAAATTAAGAGTTAATGGGGAATGGTTCAGAGTGATCCATTTTGCAGATTTCATAGCTTAAGGGGCACAATCGAAGCTGAGCTGCAGAAGGTGCTTCACTGTATAAAGAGAAATGCAGTACGAAGGACGAGATGAAAAGAAAACCGTGAGTTTCGAAAGACATGACAAATGGAATGCAGGTGTTCTCTGTGAGGCTGGAAAGCAGACATGTGGTCATGCTCTAGTACATGTGGAATCTGTATTATAGTGGACTACAAAGCTACAACTACTACGGAATTAAGAGCAGCGCAAGCATAAGAAACACTCCTACACATTGCAACTTTCGTTCTTCTTTAGCCACTAAATATTAACTCCTTTCATTGGTCTCTTTCAAAGATTCCCACAATCTCTGTTTGGCAGTCTGCACGTCATTGGATATCATCTCCCCATCTGGGCAGAGGACGTCCGATACATCTCTTTGATTCTCTCGTGCGCCACTGTTTCAGTGTTTTGGACCATTTCAAACTGTTCCTGGACACGTATCCTGCCGAAAGCCACTTTAGTCTCGCAATCCATTAGACAAAGTCATAGATACCAGTTCATGTACTTACCTATTTGTTGCTCATCCTGTGTCACAGAATGACTCCAATCATTGCTCTCTCTATTGTCCTTTGACAGACCCGTAACCGAATTTCGCTGCTTCTTGTATGTGTCATTGTTTCGAGCACTTACGTTGTTACTGACAGGTTGCTTTAGTCATAAACCAATAGTGATAGTCAATCTGCGGATAATGTAATCAAATTTACCGAATGCCGTCAAAGTGAGGCCGGTTTGTGGGGTTATATCTCCGCCGTCTGGTTATCTTTAGCAAGTACGATATGGTTTTAGATGGAGGCGGCGATAATGAATGCCTCTTGAATGTAATCTTTCGAAGGTTTGTTCTGAGGCCTGCAGCTTGGGCACCATCTTTGAGTTCTCGTATCGTTGTTGGCCATTTGTGACGCTGCTGAAGAGGATTATATTACCTGCGAAACGAAGATGGTTAAGACGCTTTCCATCCGTGCTGATACCCTTCTTTCCCCAAAACAGATGTCTGAAAACAGTCTCCAGAACCAAGGTGAATAATTGTGATGAGATTATGTAACCTAGACTAACTTCTTCTGTGAACCTTTCCAGTTCATTTGTTCTCACATGTAGAGTGGCCTTTCCAGTGACCTAGTTTTCCCTTAATTTCACATGTAGTGACACATTGTCTTAAATGTTTCTGTAGTCAGTGCGAACACTTTCCATTGCCCTCAATACGGCAAGGGTTTATATTCTGTCTAACGCTTTCTGGTAGTCTATGAAGATCACGTGAAGTGGTATGTTATACCCTACAATTCTCTAGCAACGTGCGTACTGTCTTAATATGAACATTTGAACTGAAACCTTTTCTAAATCGCGCCTGTTCTGCTTGCCGGTGAAAGTAAAATTCCTTACTCAGGCGGTTCGTGTTTAATCTTGTTACGTGCTTGTAAAATAATAAATACAGACTAATGGGCATATAATTCTTGATGTTTGTGTTGTCAGCTTTATTTGAAGAGGAGACTAACCTCTGCATTTTCCATAACTAGAATTTTTCCTTCCTCGAGACATTAGTTTAATAGAATTGTTCTCCTTCAAGTGCCGCTCCTCCAATTTTAAGTATCTCGCTGATTATCAGATCTGCCACTGATGCCTTATAGCTCTTTAGTTGTTTGAGAGCTGTTTCCATTTCATTTTTATCGATAGGTTCCAGTTCCTACAATCCTACATTCGTATTAGGGCACCATGATTCATCATACTAGCTCTGGCTTGTCAGTGGCTGACTGTACAGCTTCCGATGAATGTCCTCGATAGTTGTTATAATTTTTTTCGTTTCAGTAATAACTTATCGACAACCGTTTACAATTTTGGTGGATGATCAGCTAGATCTTTGACTGACTGGAACAAAGGACTCGCTTGTTCGCACTTTATGGTGATTTCCTCGATAAGATATGTGTTTTACATTCTCTAATCTCTTCTAACCGCCGTATTCATGTTTTTTGAGATCACGATATTTGTGTGAGTTTGTCATTATTTTCTCCTTGCGTCCGCATATTTAGAGACTGATTTTGGTTTTCTTACGTTTTTGGAGTGAACTGACTTTCTTTACTGACGGTCATTTCTGTTGAAATTTCGTCCAGATCCATTTCTGTTAACTTTTCTGTTGGTAGATTTTTTTGTCCAAGCATTGCTTAAGTTCCTTACTTTTCTCTTTGAGTTCTTTTGTCGGAGGTCGGATCTTCTTTTTCATTATACGTCTTCTCTCGACAGTAGTGCTAATATGGCCCAAGGCTCTAGCTATCGCACGGTCCCTTCTTGTATTCAAATGATCTGTGATTGACAAGTCTGACCACATTTGATCATTCGATGTGAGGATGTAATCTATTTGTTTCTTAATCATGCCGCCAGGGCTGTCTCCAGATATATTTTCTTTTCGAATGTTACACGTGAAATGTGTTGATGCAGTATTAACGTTCTTTGTTAAGAAAATTCGTTATCATCTGACCTCTCCAGTTTTTCGTCCCAAGTCATAAATCTTCTATGAAGGTAGAGTATTCTGGGATTTATCTCCTTTCTGTGTATTAAAATCGCTAAGTATTATGGAGAATGTCACGATTTGTGATTTTTTTTGCTGTTGTCGGGCCTTCATTCATAGAACTGTTCTCTAGTGAAAACAGTGTGAGAAGCACTTTGACAGGTAGCAGCATTGCTGCGAGATTACGGCTGCAAAGCGCTAACTGCTGGCTGCAGGCGAAAACAGTAGCCGTCTACAGAGCCGTCTAAACACTGTGGGGTTGCCATCGAGACGTTAACAAAATCGCGCTACGTTATTAGTTGATGTATCTCTATGGAGCTGCCACGCCCCGCCCACAGCAATTGTCAGCCATAGCTCTTCATCGATTTGTTTGTAAATAGGTGTGTAGGCACAAATTGTTTGGAGCCTGATCTCAGAATTCAAGGTCCACATAAATGACTCTGATATGCACATCGTCTTGGTAATAAGGTATTTCCTCCTGGTGTGAATTACCAAAGTTAAGCCGAAAATTAGCAAATATGAATTTAAGTTATTTTCAAGCAGTGGGTGCCTGCTTGAAGATAGTAGTCGCTTCGCCTTTGAGGTGTCGTATTTGATTTTTTTGAATTCCTTTCCTGTGCTAACCTCTCCATCTCAGAGTCGCACTTGCAACCTACGTCCTCAATTATTTGCTTGACGTATTCCAATCTCTGTCTTCCTCTACAGATTTTGCCCCCTACAGCTCTCTCTAGTACAATGGAAGTCATTCCCTCATGTCTTAGCAGATGTCCTATCATCCTGTCCCTTCTCCTTATCAATGTTTTCCACATATTCGTTTCCTCTCCGATTCTGCGTAGAACCTCCTCATTCCTTACCTTATCAGTCCACCTAATTTTTAACATTCGTCTATAGCACCACATCTCAAATGCTTCGATTCTCTTCTGTTTCGGTTTTCCCACAGTCCATGTTTCACTACCATACAATGCTGTACTCCAGACGTACATCCTCAGAAATTTCTTCCTCAAATTAAGGCCGGTATTTGATATTAGTAGACTTCTCTTGGCCAGAAATGCCTTTTTTGCCATAGCGAGTCTGCTTTTGATGTCCTCCTTGTTCCGTCCGTCATTGGTTATATTACTGCCTAGGTAGCAGAATTCCTTAACTTCATTGACTTCGTGACCATCAATCCTGATGTTAAGTTTCTCGCTGTTCTCATTTCTACTACTTCTCATTACCTTCGTCTTTCTCCGATTTACTCTCAAACCATACTGTGTACTCATTACACTGTTCATTCCGTTCAGCAGATCATTTAATTCTTCTTCACTTTCACTCAGGATAGCAATGTCATCAGCGAATCGTATCATTGATATCCTTTCAACTTGTAATTTAATTCCAATCCTGAACCTTTCTTTTATTTCCATCATTGCTTCCTCGATGTACAGATTGAAGAGTAGGGGCGAAAGGCTACAGCCTTGTCTTACACCCTTCTTAATACGAGCACTTCGTTCTTGATCGTCCACTCTTATTATTCCCTCTTGGTTGTTGTACATATTGTATATGACCCGTCTCTCCCTATTGCTTACCCCTACTTTTTTTCAGAATCTCGAACAGCTTGCACCATAACGTCAGAATTGCCTCTCTCGTCCCTTTACTTCTCCTAAAGCCAAACTGATCGTCACCTAGCAGCCATTTCGTCATAGCTTCCCCGCACTTCCTATTTATTTCATTCCTCAGCGACTTGTATTTCTGTATTCCTGATTTTGCCGGAAAATGTTTGTACTTCCTCCTTTCATCAATCAACTGAAATATTTCTTCTGTTACCTATGGTTTCTTCGCAGCTACCTTCTTTGTACCTATGTTTTCCTTCCCAACTCCTGTGATGGCCCTTTTTAGAGATGTCCATTCCTCTTCAACTGTACTGGCTACTGCGCTATTCCTTATTGCTGTATCTATAGCGTTAGAGAACTTCAAACATATCTCGTCATTCCTTAGTACTTCCTTATCCCACTTCTTTGCGTATTGATTCTTCCTAACTAATGTCTTGAACTTCAGCCTACTCTTCATCACTACTATATTGTGATCTGAGTCTATATCTGCTCCTGGGTACGCCTTACATCCCAGTATCTGATTTCGGAATCTCTGTCTGACCATGATGTAATCTAATTGAAATCTTCGCGTATCTCCCGGCCTTTTCCAAGTATACCTCCTCCTCTTGTGATTCCTGAACAGGGTATTCGCTATTACTAGCTGAAACTTGTTACAGAACTCAGTCTTTCTCCTCTCTCACTCTTTGTCCCAAGCCCATATTCTCCTGTAACCTTTTCTTGTACTCCTTCCCCTACAACTGCATTCCAGTCGCCCATGACTATTAGATTTTCGTCCCCCTTTACATACTGCATTACCCTTTCAATATCCTCATACACTTTCTCTATCTGTTCATCTTCAGCTTGCGACGTCGGCATGTATAGCTGAACTATCGTTGTCGGTGTTGGTCTGCTGTCGATTCTGATTAGAACAACCCGGTCACTGAACTGTTCATATCCGCGGCTCGTGGTCGTGCGGTAGCGTTCTCGCTTCCCACGCCCAGGTTCCCGGGTTCGATTCCCGGCGTGGTCAGGGATTTTCTCTGCCTCGTGATGACTGGGTGTTGTGTGACGTCCTTAGGTTAGTTAGGTTTAAGTAGTTCTAAGTTCTAGGGGACTGATGACCATAGATGTTAAGTCCAATAGTGCTCAGACCCATTTGAACCATTTGAACTGTTCACAGTAACACACCCTCTGCCCTACCTTCCTATTCATAACGAATCCTACACCTGTTATACCATTTTCTGCTGCTGTTGATATTACCCGATACTCATCTGACCAGAAATCCTTGTCTTCCTTCCACTTCACTTCACTGGCCCCTACTATATCTAGATTGAGACTTTGCATTTCCCTTTTCAGATTTTCTAGTTTCCCTACCACGTTCAAGCTTCTGAAATTCCACGCCCCGACTCGTAGAACGTTATCCTTTCGTTGATTATTCAATCTTTTTCTCATGGTAACCTCCCCCTTGGCAGTCCCCTCCCGGAGATCCGAATAGGGGACTATTCCGGAATCTTTTGCCAATGGAGAGATCATCATGACACTTCTTCAAATACAGGCCACATGTCCTGTGGATACACGTTACGTGTCTATTTGATATGCTGCAAAAATTCTTGCTCCAAACAGGCTTGATGCTCTTCACGGTGCGAATACTGCTTGCTGCAGCATAGAAAGCGTTGTTCAAGTTGTTGCTATTTTCATATTCTTTATTTTGTTGTTTAGTCGAATTTTTGCACTTCCGGCTCAAAAAATGAAAAAAAGTAAAATAAAATAAAAAACTAAAAATTAAAAATAAATAAATCCGAGTGCAGGCTGACATTTAGTACAAAATTTTGATTCTCCAGTCGTACTTATCTGTAGTATACTTGTTTTGAAGTTCGATATTTTCATTTTGGGAGGGTTTGGATCAAACCTGTATATTTCAAGCTGGTCCAGCGTGGGTTCAAAAGCAGTGGAGGGCTGAACATGAAATAGTAGAGGTAAGATCGAATAGGGGTTTGGGGTGCATCCCCCCCCCCAATCCCCCACAGCATAAAATTGCGAGGAAGATCTAATGTTCATACAGAGGGGGGTCTCCACTCTGAGATGATTTCATTTCCGTAGGGATCATGAGAGGGAACCACTTAACTACTAACATTAAAACTCTACTGATATACAGTATTTGCTCGTAATAGCGACATTAAGCGCTGCCGTATAGCTTAAGGACACACGGACATTGCTAGAAGCGAATACGACCTACGGATATGAAGCCTGCTACTGATCCAGCTGCCCAAAGGCCGAAAATTAAATTAATTTTCATGACAGTATATTAGTAGAGGCTGTATTCGTTATTAAAGTCTTTCTGCATTTGGTGCATGTTGTGCCCTGCCCACTTTTCAAATGTGGGGTGCCTAGGAGACGTGCATCTCGGATCGCTAGGCAACAATTCAAGCAAATCCGATTAAAGATTTTTTTTTACAGAAAATAAAAAACAGTACCTAACATCGAGAATTTACAATGATGTGACGCAAGCAAATGGCGACAGACAATAAGAAGTCTCTTCAGTATATACAATTGTAATACAAGAGAACTAATGCAGTTCCTAAGTCACTTCTACAGGTTGGTCAATTGATCGTGACCAGGCCAAATATCCCACGAAATAAGCGTCAAACGAAAAAACTACAAAGAACGAAACATGTCTAGCTTGAAGGGGGAAACCAGATGGCGCTATGGTTGGCAGGCTAGATGGCGCTGCCATAGGTGAAACGGATATTAACTGCGTTTCTTTTAAATAGGAACTCTCATTTTTATTACATATTCGTGTAGTACGTAATGAAATATGAATGTTTTAGTTGGACCACTTTTTTCGCTTTGTGATGGATGCCGCTGTAATAGTCACAAACGTATGGCTCACAATTTTAGACGAACAGTTGGTAAGAGGTAGGTTTTTTAAGTTAAAATACATAACGTAAGTACGTTTGAACATTTTATTTCGGTAGTTACAATGTGATGCACGTACGTTTGTGAACTTATCATTTCTAAGAACGCATGGTGTTACAGCATGATTACCTGTAAATATCACATTAATGCAATAAATGCTCAAAATGATGTCCGTCAACCTCAATGCATTTGGCAATACGTGTAGTGACATTTCTCTCAACAGCGAGTAGTTCGCCTTTCGTCACGTTCAAACATGCACTGACAATCCTCTGGCGCATGTTGTCAGGCGTTGTCGGTGGATCACGATAGCAAATATCCTTCAACTTTCCCCACAGAAAGAAATCCGTGGAGGCCATGAAATATGCTATTCAGTACCGCTTCAACCGCACGCGAGCTATATGCCGGACATCCATCATGTTGTCAGTACATCGCCATTCTGTCATGAAGTGAAACATCTTGTAAATAAATCGGTAGAACATTACGTAGGAAATCAACATCCATTGCACCATTTAGATTGCCATCGATAAAATGGGGGCCAATTATCCTCGCTCCCATAATGCAGCACCATACATTAACCCGCCAAGGTCGCTGATGTTCCACTTGTCGCAGCATTCGTGGATTTTCCCTTACCCAGTAGTGCATATTATGCCGGTTTATGTTACCGCTGTTGGTGAATGACGCTTCATCGCTAAATAGAACGCGTGCAAAAAATCTGTCATCGTCCCGTAATTTCTCTTGTGCAATTCCTGGTGCATAGAAATATGGTAGGGGTGCAATCGATGTTGATGTAGCATTCTCAACACCGACGTTTCTGAGATTCCGGATTATCGCTCAATTTGTCTGCTACTGATGTGCAGATTAGGCGCGACAGCAGCTAAAACATCTACCTGGACATCATAATTTGTTGCATGTCGAGGTTGACGTTTCACATGTTGCTGAACACTTCCTGTTTCCTTAAATAACGTCACTATCCGGCGAACGATCCGGACACATGGATAATGTCGTCCAGGATACCGAGCAGCATACATAGCACACGCCCGTTGGGCGTTTTGATCACAATAGTCTTACATCAACACGATATCGACCTTTTCCGCAATTACTAAACGGTCCATTTTAACACGGGTAATGTATCACGAAGCAAATGTCGTCCGCACTAGCAGAATGTTACGTGATACCGCGTACTTATACGTTTGTGACTATCACAGCGCCATCTATCACAAAGCGAAAAAAGATGTCCACCTAAAATATTCATATTTCTTTAGGTACTACACGAATCTGTAACAAAAATCGTGGTTCCTATTTTAAAAAAGCAGTTGATATCCGTTTGACCTATGGCAGCGCCATCTAGCGGGCCAACCATAGCGCCATCTGGTATCCCCCTTCAAGCTAGACGAGTTTCGTTCTTTGTAGTTTTTTCGTTTGATGCTTATTTCGTGAGATATTTGGCTCGGTCACTCTCAATGGACCACCCTGTATACAAGTGCCTATTCTTGATGCCGCTCTGGAAGTCGTAGAAATGCTGGTCTTCAACTGTGCCGCGGCCATGCGGCGCGGCGCTCATGTCCTCATCGTGTCGAGGGCACTGCCGTCGGGTTGTCGTCCTAGAGATGGGTCGGTCCACGGCTGGCGTCTCCTTCACAGCCCTCTCTGCTGTAACAATCCCGACCAGCGTGCCGACGCTTGACTATATGCAGCAACAACTCTCCTGCCCGAAGTGACGGAATGTCGTCGTATAGGGCGCTCGACTACGGGAGGGGAGGGAGGATCGCGGACGCTGCGCTGGACCAGAAGCTGTGGCTGCAGGGGACGTCAGGCTTCCGGTCGTACCCCGTCGTCCGGCCCTCGCTCTGGCGGGAACGCCTCCCGGTAAACAACCAGGACGGTACGCGTCCACCTCCTGAGACCCATGGCGAGATGTAGAAAGCGTCGGCTGCTACAGCGTGGAGGCTCCAGCTCCTTCGGTAGGACGAGAGGAGGCGGAGGAGGCGAAGGCTCCGTCTCCATGGCGTCGGCCCGCTGTGTCGTGATAACACTCTCTGGGGGCTACTATGGCCGCACTGTCCTCGGGATCCGTCAACCTGGGAGGAGAGACACAGTAGGATCACCGTGCACATGACAGCGGTGAATTTGATTGTGATGTCGGCCCTGCAATCCATCTGGGCCTGCATGCGCCAAGTCGGCGAAGGATCTTGCCTCGTGCCCGCTGTCTGCTGCCGCTAAAAACCTTGTAAAACGCAATATCCCGTTGCGGGAATCTATACTTCCTGCCTTCCTTCTGCGCTGGATGCTGAGGAGGGTGGAGTAGGTGGAGCAGTGTCCGATGGCGGTGTCCGTGAAGCAATTCCTCCAGCGATGGTCCACCTCGTGAATGGGAACGATAGAAGGAGAGAAACAGATCCCTGTTGCGACCGGAGCGAAGTTAGGCCACCTGCTGCTTGAAGGTTCTGAAAAAAACGTTTCGCTTCGCCGTTTGACTGTGGATGGAAAGGTGCACAACTTAGATACTGTATGCCATTGCATTTACAGAATGTTTCAAATTCATTTGATGTGAACTAAGTTCCGTTGTCCTACACTATGACTTCAGGCAAACCTTTTAGGCAAAAAAAAAACCCAGAGGAAAACACCTGAATTGTGCTACGTGACATTGTCGAGTTAATTGGCACAGTATAAGGGAACGTGCTGTATGAGTCAAGTACAATCAACCAGCGAGTGTTCCAAAAAGGTCCCGCTACGCTTACGTGCATACGTTGCCATGGTGATTGCAGCTTAGGCCAAGCAGAGAATTTTGTGGCGGAGCGGACTGATTTTCCGCACATGCGTGACACTGTGACGTCATGTGGTCTATTTATGTGTCCGTACTCTGCCAAGTACAGTGTCGACGCGCTAACTTTTTCATGCAAACAATCCCCAGTTTGCTTCGTGAAATCAATGCAACACTTCTTCTTGCAAAGCTTAAGGGATCAGCACACGGGACTGAAACTTCATGGCTGTTTAAAACTGCGTCCCGGACTGAGCTTTGAACTTGGGTCCTTTGACTTTCGCGGAAAATTGCCTTTGCATTTACCCGCGAAAGGCAAAGGTCCCAAGTTCCAGTCTCAGTCCGGCACGCAGTTTTAATCTGCCAGGAAATTTCATATCAGCGAAAATGAGTGAAAATTTCCCCAAGGTTGTGGGTAAGCCATGTCTCCGCAATACTTTTTCTTAAATGGTTCAAATGTCTCTGAGTACTATGGGATTTAATATCTGTGGACATCAGTCCCCTAGAACTTAGAACTACTTAAACCTAACTAACCTAAGGACATCACACACAGCCATACCCGAGCCGAGGCAGGATTCGAACCTGCGACCGTAGCGGTCACGCGGTTCCAGACTGAAGCGCCTAGAACCGCACGGCCAAATATCCTTTCTTCCAGGAGTACTAGCTCTGCAAGGTTCACAGAAGAGCTACTGTGAAGTTTGGAAGATAGGAGACATGATACTGGCAGAATTGAAGCTGTGAGGACGTGGTGTGAGTCGTGCTTGGGTAGCTCATATGGTGCGATAATGGCAGCCAGATTACAGGCGGCTTTCAGGTATTTTATATGTTCTGGACACATCTTCAAATTCCAGTATGATACTCTCACCTTCCCGAAGCGGGATGATGACCTCGATCTGGTTAATGTGAGAGCCAGGACTGCGGCACTTTACACCAATATTATGCTTGGGTTGAGGAAAAGCCAAAATGCGGGTTTTACTGGAATGTTGACCACCGAGCTCGCACCTGTTTCTAGACGCCCACCGACGTCTCTGGCACACACTCCACCTCCGATGTCGCATATCGGCCGTTTCTTTTTGGAATTCAGTTACATATGCACCGAGCTCCCCAGGAACAGGATGACGACCACCCATGACATCTACCGCCTTCTCCGAAAGTCCCCACCCCGAAACCCCGTCGAAACACGTCACCCCCAGGTTTCATGGCCTACAGTTTGGAAAACGATCCCCCAACCATATCACACCACTGACACCACCGCGACGTGGTACCTTCTCATCAACGGCAAGTATACTAAAAGACAGAAACTGCATCTAATCGCGCTGGTGCACTCTCCCCTGTGCCTCAAGTGCAATGTCGAAGATCTACATCGTTTTGAGTGTGGGCCAGCAGCAGCTGTCTGGACCCTCGTGCAGAAGATTGTGGCTTTCCACCACCGTGTACCATCACATCACGTTTCTCCTACCATGATGATATATCCCGACACGATCTGCTTTCCATCGTCTAAGTGGCATGCCATCACATGGACCAGTGGTAGGGCCATCAGCAACCTATTCCGAAACAACATCGTCGATCCGACGGTCTTTTGGACACGCCTCCAAGTACATCACCACACCCTTCGCCGACATCGACACTATCGGGCCACTTCCGCGAACTATTTACAGAGGATTTTCGCCAACCCGCCTCAGAGTTGGAATCTCAGCGAAACGTGCCAGCCAGGACTGGACGATCCCACGTTCCCCTTCTATTTGTCAATGACAGAATGCACGTTGCCCTGATGGCACCCCTCAGTAGAGCATGGCGCGGAGAGTATTCCTACTTTCACTTCTCTTTCCTCCTCCGCTTCTAAGATTTTTTCCCCTTACACATGTTTATCCTTTTCACGCAAGCTCTCTATCTGCAGCCTACTTGTTTTCTTTCTCCTGTGCTCCCCCGTAAAAATAAGATAAAACAAAGTTGGGTTGCTGCTGATGGTGAGACTGTATACACATTTCCGTTAAAAAAAAAAAAAAAAATGAATGTTGCGAAAATATAGAATACCTATTTATGTTTCACGTTTTCAGGGAATATTGTGTTGTTTTATGAAGAACGTCGTCTTTTATTTTCATACACTGGGGGTTTTTATTTGTTTTCTCAATACCTGCAACTTTTTGCTCAAGTAGTAGGTGTTTGTTCCCTTTGTAAAAACAATAAAAATAGTAGAGCACTTGCCCGCGAAAGGCAATGTTCCCGAGTTCGAGCCTCGGTCCGGCACGCAGTTTTAATCTGCCAGGAAGTTTCGTATCAGTGCACACTCCGCTGCAGAATGACAATTTCATTCTGAAGACATGTGACTCTCCACTGTCATTTTGAACAAGAATCACTCCTTTCTGTACAGTTAGGCTATGCCGACGTGCAACGTACTACAGCGTTCCTTATGCTATGCAATGAGCGAGGTCAAGACGTGCATTTTAGCAATATGTTCAAATCTGTATCAGCTTTCCTATAGTTTAGAGGAAAGGATTGAAACAATTCAGAATCTTCAGCATCGATGTGACAACAAGATGCAGCAGAAGCGTCTAAGTCTGTACCAGGGCTAATCGGAAGACGTGAAAGTGCGTACGCATTGCCATGATTAGCAGCAGGACGTTACACAATCTCGTATTGATATTGAGACTACAACAAAGCCCTTCTTCGCAGTTTTGTGCAGTTCCTACAGGAACCGGCTTCGCCGGATGAAAACAAGGACTGTAATGGTTTGACAACCATTACTAAGTGGAATTTGTGCCATAAAAATAGTGATAGAATTTGATGATACCATTCTCTACTTATGAATAGTTACACTAAGCTTTGGCAACACTTTAGATGCGAAAGCAATAGGTCTGTCTTTATCACAGCCGCGCGGGATTAGCCGAGCGGTCTTGGGCGCTGCAGTCATGGACTGTGCGGCTGCTCCCGGCGGAGTTTCGAGTCCTCCCTCCGGCATGTGTGTGTGTGTGTGTGTGTGTGTGTGTGTGTGTGTTTGTCCTTAGGATAATTTACGTTAAGTAGTGTGTAAGCTTAGGGACTGATGACCTTAGCAGTTAAGTCCCATAAGACTTCACACATTTGAACATTTTTGTCTTTATCACCAATTCTGTGCGAAAGTGCTGTACTGATTCCGATAAGAAAAAGCGTCAACTTGCAACACAACCGGTTTGTTAGGATCAAAGTGAACCAAGCAGCGATCACTGAGCAGTGCACTTTAAAGGTTTTGAAAAGCTTCTTGGCACCCATTCGTCCAAACGAAGGGGACATTCTTGCGACACAAGCGAAGCAATGGAGCAGCGATTTGTGCAGCATACGGTATGAACTGAATATAATTGTTCATTTTCCCTAAAACTGACTGCAATATTTGGTCATTTCGAGGAACTGGCAGGTCCTGTATGGCTCAGAAATGTGACTGAAGAGGATGTACATTATGACTGTTTATGACATGATCAAGATAGAGCAATTCAGGTATAAGATAATCACAATTGTCCAGTCTACATTTTAGCCATGCATCAAAGTACGCAGATTAGCAATGTGTTCTTCAGGCGTATGACCTGCTACGACAGTATCGTCTAAATATTTTGAAGTTTGCTACTTAAGCAGTCAGCTGTTCCAAATATCTTTGGAAAATAGAGGGTGCGGAAGCACTGCCAAAAGTCAAACGGAAATATTTAAAGAAACCGCAATGAGTATTCACAACACACACTTTTTGAGATTCGTCATATAGCGGTATTTGATTATGAGCGTCGCGCAAATCAGTTTTAGAAAAGTAACGACCAGCGCCTAATCTGCCAATGAGATCCTCTGGGTGTGTCAATGGATAAGTATCAATCACAGTGTGTGGGTTGACGATAGACAGTCAACGCAGAGGCGAATGCGACCTGATGGTTTGGGGAGTAAAACCAGTGGACTTACCCATTTACAAGCTCGTATGAGCTCAATAGCTCCGCTATCTTGAAATTCTTAAGTTCTTCAAAGGCTTTGTCCCATAATGCAGTGGGGACAATTCTGGCCAGCAAAAATTTCAGCTGAGCATTGTCTTTCACAGAAGTATGTGCAGAAAAATTGTTAGCCTCACCTAGAAGTTCAGAAAAGAGTTCTGTTGATACTATACTGATCGAGAAATGAAGTACAATGTGAAAAGAGGTCGCAGTGCTCTGCGGGCAGTGATATAATTATATCCTTTACTAATGATGAAGTATTGAATAGAATTGTGGAGAAGAGGAGTTTGTGGCATAGCTTGACAAAAAGAAGAGACCGGTTAGTAGGACATGTTCTGAGGCATCAAGGGACCACAAATTTAGCTTTGGAGGGCAGCATGGAGGGTAAAAATCGTAGAGGGAGACCAAGAGCAGAATACACTAAGCAGATTCAGAAGGATGTAGGTTGCAGTAAGTACTGGGAGATGAAGAAGCTTGCACAGGATAGGGCAGCATGGAGAGCTGCATCAAACTAGTCTCAGGACTGAAGACCACAACAACAACAAACAACCGCGGTAGAGGCGCGGGCATGAGAAGGGGTCAGCGGGGGCATAATCACTCGTTTTCGGCCTCTACAATCAGTTGTCCGAGTACGCCAGCAAGTACGGACGTGATTGTTGTTTGGTTCGAAGCTTGTTACTGAAACGCATTCTGCGAACCGTGGTGCCAAATCTTGCACGTGAGCTGTCTGCGCGTTGTTACAGCCATCTTTTAAATGCGATTTCTTAAATTTTTCTCGTTCCGTGTGATATTTTTAACACAGCAGATGATTGGCACGTAAATAAAGTTGTCAGTAATACACAAGACGCTGTCACTGCACCGCCATTCTAGCCCAGAAGTAGATGTGTTCCTTTCCCTCTCCCTGCAATCCTCTCAGAGGTAAAAACTATATGTACAAGATTTAGTGACTCTCACCGCCCGAGTTCTTCCCAAAATGAGAATCCTAAAGCAGAAACTGGGCACTACGTTGCAGAGTGGCATTATTATCCGTCAACCTCGTCTTACGCTTCACCAGTATTTCTTGTTCCCAAAGCGGGCGGTAACAATCATAGACCTGTTATTGATTACCGGTTATTGAATAAGGAGGTTATGTTGAAATCCGTTCCCTTACCTGATATTCATAATTGTTTTACCTGGCTTTCGGGACAAGATGGTTCCCTGTTCTTGATCTTAATCAAGCTTAGCATCAGATTCCCATTAGTGAGGAATCAAAACATGTTACCGCATTCTCTTTGAATTTAACAGACTTCCGTTTGGTTTGGCTACCAGGGCCTCAGTACTGTCGCGCTTGTTGGACCATGTCTTGGGTGATTTAAAACTGAAGTGTGTGTACAACTATCTGGATGATGAACACCTTTCCCTTCTTGAGCACATTTCGTTCCGCTGAATTGACCCGTTAAGCCAGCCAAGATTACTGTTGCTAGACACCAAGTTTCCTTTTTAGGCCATCTTGTCTCAGGGGACGGAGTTAGAATCGATCAAGAGTGGCAATTATTTTCGCAGGTTCGTCCCTAATTTCGCACAGTTAGCTGCCCCTCTCAATGACTTGCGATAGAAAGGCCAAGAGTTTACCTGGGGAGACAGCCAACAAAGTGATTTCGAGGCGATTAAGACCGCCATTACGAACCCTCCCGTTTTGGCAGTTCCCGATTTCCAGAAATGTTTTGTGGTCCAAACCGATGCTTACAATGCCCGGATAGCAGCCGTGTTCTTCAAGAAGATCAGGGCGTGAAGCGCCCCCTTGCCTTTGCTTCAAGGAAGCTGACCGCCACAGAGTTCAACTATTCTGTTCATGAGTGTGAGGCTCTTGCGGTGCTCTTCGCCTTCGAGAAATTTCGATTTTATTTAGGACATAAGGAGTTCGACCTCGAAACTGACAATAAATCATTGAGCTGGGACCTAGCTTGACCTCGAAAGACCGGAAGGATTGCTAGGTGGGCGGTCCGCATGTCCGCCTTTCCTTTTAAGGTGCGTGATAGGCCTATTAAAGGCTCCAACAATCAGGTAGCTGACGCCCTTAGTAGGATGTTTAGTGAAGTCCTTGAATCTCAGCCGAGGCGAGAGCATGACTCCTGTAGTCATGTGGTGAATGGTGTCCTCACAGAGATCCCTCAATTATTCATTGACCATAAAACCGAGCAGAATGAGGATCCGTATTTGCGTCCGATCAAGCAGAAGGTCACTACTAGCGAAGGCCTGCCCGGTTAATCTTTAAGGAATGGGATACTCTGTAAAGATGTTGGTAAGCCCGGAGATGTTAGGGTTTGCTTAGCACCTGATATAGTTTCACCTCTCTTTCAGTATTTCCATAACTCTGTACTTGGATGGCACCTCGGCCTTTATAAATCTTTGGCCAAGTTAGGGGCCCATGTGACGTGGCGCTATCTGTACCATGATGTGCGGTGACCTGGCAGTCAGTGTGACGACTGTAGAAGCAGTAAGGCCAATTCTCAAGTCGCTTGGGGTATACTTCAATCTCAAAGAGAGCAATGACCGATGGATAAGATGTTTATCGACTTCGTAGGACCTACGCCTAGGGTATCGTTACATCTTCGTCGCCGTGGATGACTTTCCACGTTTTTGTATGGTTCCTGCGCAGTACCGGGGTCACTGCGAGTGTAACCATACGTCATCTCACTCGTGTTTATTCATGGTTTGAGCCCCCGAAACAACTCGTTAGCGATAAAGCGCCTGCCTTTGTATCAAGAGAGTTTAAACAATTTTCCTTCCGTAGTGGAATCAGGCATAGTACCACTACCCCTTACCATCTGAAAGCATCCTTGGCAGAAACGGTTCACCGTAACCTAAAGCCAGCGCTTATAATTTACCACTCCAAATCCCCCATTAGGTGGGATACTCCACTCCCATGGTTAACTTTCGCATTAAACAGGGCAGTTCCGGATGAGTTAATGTTGGCATATCCGATCAATTCGCCTCTCTCCAATCTTTGGCAGATCAGTGACTTGTTGCCGTTTTCCATTACTCCGGATACCCTTAGGGAAAATTGGCAGCGTGCCCGAAACAACATGGAGTCAGCCCATCGACGGCAACCAGAATGTTATAAGCAAGGCAGAAGCGTTTTTCAGGCTAAAACCGGGGATAAGGTGTTTATTAAGAATATCGCTGGTCGGAATGCTCGTGGTGTACAGCGTTACTTGGGACCGTGTGTCGTCACCAGGGTTTTAGGTCCTGTTAATTTGTTAGTTAAGGATCTTGCAACGGGCAAGGTGTTCAGAGTGCACCGTAGTCAAATCAAGCCTGTTAGATAAATCTCTTGCCCTTCTTTCAGTGGTGGTAAGACGAAAGGGGGGACTTGCCAGGTTTGAGCGGGGAAGTTGAGCCATGGTGCGCCTTTTCTAGCACACCAGCTCTTTGGCAGGACACTATCGATTACCCGACTGTACTAGGATCTTTGCCCCTGTTGTGCTCTCGCGGGTGTTTGGCGCTCAGGGCAGTTAGTGTTGGACTCGCTACGAGTGCAAGGACGTGCTTGCGTGGACGAAAGATGAAAACACGCGTGCTCGGCCAACAGCGGCGCCTCGTAAGGCGGTCGCGCGTTTATGGTGGACCTGCCTGATGTCAACTCCGGGCGATGTTCGTCGCATTGCTTTGGTGCCTGTTTTCTCGGAGAGACCCATCCCTGGAGACCCTCTGGAACAACACTCTCCATCGAAGTCACTTTGGTGCCTTCGTTTTGCTGAACGATTTGCGTTGCAGCGAGTGTACTTATTGCTTGGTTGCCCTAATGTACATGTTGTTGAAGTAAGAGCAGCCGGCAGAGTGTGCAACCGCGTGCATTTCCTTTTAAAAATCCGGTGGCTGGATTACTATTAGGAAGCTGATTAGCTCGAAGCTGTTATTTTCATTTTTTTCGGGTGGGGGAGGGGGGACATCATCCAGAAGTTTATATATTGTATGTATGAGATTTTCAGTGTATTTTGATTGCCATCAAATCGACATCCCTGGGATACTGCTGTAAAATTTGGGTCACTTCTATTGAAAGCACTTACACAGTTATTAGTAAAGGCTCGTATTCTGTAAAAGGCAATCATTTGTACGTAGAATTTTATACGCCTGCATTTATTTGAATGCACTCACTCAGAATTAGTAAAAGAGCAATTTGTTATTCATTTATTTGTTGTTTATTGATCTCCTAACTTATATTAATTGATGTTTGGTTGGTGGTAGCCGTGTCTACTTCGGTCTGGAAGTGATCCCAGTTGGGACCCGGGGCTTAGGTGTTGTTTTGGACGGCTGGTCTGCTGCTTCCGGCATTTGATGTTAAGTCACCTTTTGCCCAGAGCAGTCTGGTGTCAATACCTGTTTGGTAAATATTTAACGTGTTTCATGTATACTTAAAAAAATATATACGTTATTCATTTGCTTGGGTGAGAATTGTATTGAATTGTAGCTTTTGTGCTGCTTGTGTTATTTGGGTTCTTAACGAACTGGTGTGGGTTTCATAAATCACTTTTATATTGCAAATTATTGCTCCTTTATATGACTTATCTGTGCCACATTTCTTTGAATCATTTTCTGATTGTAATTTATTGTTCCTTTAAGTATTGAAATCTCTGTGGCTCATCTCTTTATGTCAGTTTTCGTAATTGTAATTTGCTGCCTTGCTTGAGAAGCAAACTATCTGTGATATTTTGGTATTGTCTTAAAGATTGCCACGTGTTGATTGCCTCTTATCTGTTTTATAAATATTTTCTTTGAATAAATTGTTAATTTATTGACTTGGTAGTTGTTGTGTTTAAGGAGTGACATTATAGGGATGTTGGCCTTCCATGCTAAGTGTACTCCTCATCCCGACTTCCTCAGTCACATCCTCCTCTGCTAGTGCTTCCAACTGCTCTCTATGATTGGTTATTCGCCGTTAACGTCGAATATAGGCAGTGGTCATATTAATGTAACTAAACTATGAAGCTTGAATATAGTGACGCTCATCAAAGGAGACCTTCTCAGAAGCTGATTAAGAAAATACATGAGGAGCCAGAATAAGGGTCACTACCTGTGACTCTAAAGCACTGCTGACGTGCTAGCTGCTGTTCAGATTCCTCTCAGTATGTATCAGTCACGTAACCTCTTGTATTTAATGGATCTCCAGAGCACTGGGCATGGCGTGTGTCCCTCTCTGCCGCTGAATAGCACAATCTGTCAGAACGTTGTCGCCACAGCGCGTCCAACACTTACGCAGTTATGACAGTTATGTAGTCAGGGCAATTTGTATCGAGACCCGACCAATTCCTACGTATTTTGCCGTTCAGAAAATATCTGTGGCATTCATGTTTCCTTTGATGTCTCAGTCGCTTGCCGTTCGCAGGGAGTCGAAACCAACACAGTGACGTAAGTGCCTACTTTTTACCCGTAACTACCGAAGTTGCAACAGGTGACATTTTAATTTCCGAAGAGCACGATTTCAGCCTGTCCACGCTCAATCCCATTCTTCTATTGGCTTCATGACGTCGAATTTTGGTAAATGCATTTGATTTCACGTTTCTACGTTGTTTTCTGACTTTCGTTGTCTGAGCTTGGCATAGCACCGGCCGTTTCTGTCATATAAGAGAACTCGCTGATTTATCTTTGTATACGATCTCATTCCACAATCTTTTATCCTCAGAACGGTACGAATTCCCATGATACGTATAATTCTGGTCGTTATCCTGTACGTAGATATTTAAAAATATGCGAATTTTTGTGGATTCGTCATCGATTTAGGTACACATAAGGGTTTGCCTTGAATATCGAAGATACATCAAAATAAGGACTAACATAGAAGTGTAAGGAAGATACCTAGGCCAATTAAAGAATGACGTGTGGAAAGTCTTGCGATCAGTCCCAGAAACTGCGCAGATGGCGTCGTCTTAACTCAGCGAAGTGTATTCTGTCAGTGACAGCCTGTTTCGGTGGAAGGCGTGGCAGAACTCTGCCGGGAAACTTCGTTCCCAAGTGGATATCGACAGGTGAGAGTGCTGCCACCCAAATCGCTTTAACCCATACACGGCGCCTCGGCTCCCTACCGTTAGCCTCAACGCTGGACTCTGTACCAAGTGGTGTTCACACTGGTTCTATGCTCGGCCAATGAAAGCAAACGTCGATATAATTGCATTTTCCCCAAACCATTAAGGCAAAAATATCGCTGAAAGTAAAGGATCCAAATTGTTCTTCGAGATACATAAATAACAGACGGAAATTAATATCTCGTTTTTTGAGGGCATAAAAGCTTACACCTAAATGCCATAGCCTACGCTCATAGTAACTCTTCAAAGTGAGTCTCTATGCAAATATTACGATGAAACACAAGACTACGTCACATTCTATGATATACTCCAGCTGTCTGACGTACGATGACTCTGGGACCTAGTATCCTACCACCAGGCTCCTCTTCCGTCTGTTCTGGGATCTCATAAATCACATTGGAACCCCATGGGAAATATCCATAGACATAAGATCCGACGGTAGCGATGGCCATATCGCTGGACTTCTCCTTTCTCTCGAACGAAGACTTTATCTCTTTATATAGATTTTCACATACTTTAATATCGAAGTGGGCGTGGAAACTACATCTTTTCGGCATGTAGAGTGTTCCAATAAACGTGACTGAATATGTGAAATTAATACATTGTGACGTGCCACGTTTAAACGAGGTAGCGGCAAATAAAGTCCTACTAATTGATATTCCAGAATATGTACCCACAAGTTGATGAGAGAATCGTTATCGGTTATCTGCGACTGATGTGTTGTACGGATTTTTATACATCCTAACAGTACAGTTGCAACAGTGGAAAACAATATTCCATATTAATGAGACGCGATTTATGGGCAAGCCATATTATAGGGAGCCCGGAACTTCGGTAATGAGCGGCGTTATTGATTTGATTTCAGTATCATTTGGTCACATTTCTCCTGCACATTTTCCTCCGTACAAAAGTGTCCGGACACCTGGCTGTAAATGATTTAAAATTTCGTGGCGCCCTCCATCGGAAATGCTGGAATTCAGTATGGTGTTGGTCCACATTTTACCTTGATGATAGCTTCCACTTTCGCAGACATACGTTCAATTAGATGCTGGATTCTTGGGGAATGGCAGTCCACCCTTCACGGATTACTGCACTGAGGAGAGATGTCGATGTCGGTCGGTGAGGCCTGACACGAAGTCAGCGTTCGAAGACATCCCAAAGGTGCTGTTTAGGACTCAGGTCAGGATTCGGTGCAGGTTAGTCCATTACAGGGGTGTTACTATCGTGTGACCACTCCACCACAGGCCGTGCATTATTAACAGGTGCTCGATCGTGTTGAAAGATGCAATCTTCATCCCTGAATTGCTCTTCAACAGTGGGAAACAAGAAAGTTCATAAAACATCAATGAAGGCCTGTGCTGTGATAGTGCCACGCAAAACAACAAGGGTTGCAAACTCCCTCCATGAAAAACACGACCACACCACAACACAACCGCCTCCGAATTTTACTGTTGGCGCTACACACGCTGGCAGACGACGTTCACCGGTCATTCACCATACCCGCACCCTGCCATTGGAGCGCCACATTGTGTACAGTGATTCGTCACTCCATACGTTTTTCCATTGTTCAATCGCCCAATATTTACGCTCCTTACTTCAAGCGAGGCGTCCTTTGGCATTTACCGGCGTGATGTGTGGCCTATGAGCAGTTGCTCGTTATGATAGAGTAGAGTGGGGTAAGATTGCGCGGCAGGTAAGACTGTGCAAGGCTTGCATCTCAGTTTTAGTAATGCAGCAGTTGGCTACTCCGCATGGTACGAAATAGTCTCAGTGGCTGACCCTTCATTGCCGTAGTTTGATTGTTGTCCTGGCGTTAACGGGTGCGCAATGCGGTAAGAACTGTTTTACGTTATTTTCATATAACATTTCATGTTCCGGAAATAAGCTGTAACTCAGGCAATAATGGGATCATCAATTTTAACTTTATTCCATTGTGTATTACGATGCGTTGTCAGTCTTGTGGTATATTAACACATCTATATTCCTACGAAGCGTTTCCATGTGCAGTCAAAAGCTGCAGTGTCGTGGTGCGGGGCACGTTTACGCGTTGCAGGTGGGGCAAAACTGCGCAGTGCGTAATCTTACCCCATGTGTTACAATTATCAGCTTTTTCATAGACCTAGAAATATTTATGAACGTTGAGGTGGATATTATACATCGACAGTAGTCCTCTAATAATCCTTTTTTATATTTTAGCGTCTACAAAAGGAAAACCGAACGGAAACCATGCATTCCAGAAAAGCTGGAAGCTGCAAAAGCGGGGTTGAAAAATGGCAAGTCTAAACGACAAATAGCGAGGGAGCTTAGAATAAGTGAAGCTGACGTCAGAAATCGCCTAAAAGAGGTATGAGGCCCTTGCAAGTATACTTTTATCTCTATTTTTTTTATTTTGGAAAGTTTTGCCTACGTAAGGATAAGCTTAAAATTAATACTCCCACCACCACTTTTTTCAGGGTTTCGGGGTAAACAAACTGGGAAGATTCGGAAGAACATTTAATGATGAACAGGAACTGGAACTCGCCGAACACTGCAGATCTTTGGACAAATGTTATTATGGTATGACTGATTTCAGAAGATTAGTTCATGACTACTCTGAGAGTAATTACATAAAAACAAAATTTGACAAAAACATTAAGATGGTCGGAAAGGACTGGGCTTATGATTTCCTGCAGAGACGAAATCTTAGCCTTTGGACCCCACAGAAAACTAGCTTGGGACGTGTGATGGGGTTCAACAAACAGCAAACGAGCATCTTCTTTGATAATCTTTCGTCACTGATGGAGAGATATAAATTTGAACTTCATCGCATATGTAACATGGAATTACAACTCTTCCTAACAAAGTTCCGAAAGTGATTGCAAAATTCCGCAAGAAGCACGTATGCAAAATAGCATCTGCAGGAAGAGGTTAGCTGATAACAGTTGTATGTTGTATGGGAGCTTGGGGGACTTACATCCCTCCAGGAATAATATTTCCTAGGTAAAGGATGAAGGAGAGTTTGAAGAACGGTGCCCCTCCTGGGTCACTACTTATGTGTTTGTACACTGGATACATCAACTCAGATTTGTATCTCACATGGCTACAACATTTTGAAAAACATACACAGCCAACAGAAGATAATCCAGTCTTGTTAATTTTGGACAGTCACTCGTCACATTTGAGTCTGATCTCCGTTCTTTACTGCAGGGACCATAACATTCACGTGATTACCATTCCTCCACACAGCAGCCACAAAATGCTGCCACTGGATCGCTGCTTTTTCAAGCCACTGAAGGACTTTTATTCACAGGAATGCGACCAGTGGCTCATTAACCGCCCTGGATATATAATTACGCAAGAATGTATAGCTGAATTGTTTGGAAACTCTTATCAAAGGACGGCCACAATGACGAAGGCAACAAAGGCGTTCAGGATATGTGGCATTTGTCCAATCGATCGTCACATATTCACCGAGGAAGATTTCCTGACTTCGACTGTTACAGATCAAAGTGACAAATTTAATGATGCATCCGCAGTTGAAACTGGATCTCTCCAGAGCCAAAGTTCAGAGACATCTGCAAATGAACCACAACCAGGATCAAGTACCTACGTTTCCCCAAAAGAAATAATTCCCTTGCCAAGAAGAAAAGATTGCCAAACAAGACAGAAGAAAGGAAAGAAGTCAGAAATAGTATCGGAGACCCCATTCAAGAAGCAACTGGAATCCCAATCAACAGAACAAGAAATAAAGAAAGAGGAAACTATTTGATTCTGATCAAGCGAACAAAAAGAAAGCAAAGCAAAACTTAAATACGTCTAGGGAAAACTCACAAACTTTTCACTGTCCCGGCTGTACTGAAAAATACAATAATCCACCAACAGAAGACTGGATTCAATGTCTCAAGTGCGAGGAGTGGTGGCATGAATTCTGCTCTTGTTATGAAGGTTCTGGACACTTCATTTGTGATCTCTGTTAAAAAGATTTTCGTCCTACAGGAATATTTTTGCAGGTTTTTGATGACAGGCCCAGATTTGTTCATTAGGTCAAATATTGTATCAACACTAACTGTTATATGATGAGAAACAAGGTATATTACGATTATGGACGCTATTAAATAAAAGACGAAGAACTAAATTTCACGTATGTTTTTCATAATTTCATTTGATAATAATGCGCAAATTTACCCCACTAGAAACGTACTGTTACCCCACGGTCGGGTATGACTGCGCATTTCCATTACTGTTTTTACTGAGTGCGAATTACAGTTTAAATTGTTTCTATGACTTTCGGACTCTGTCACATTACAGGCAAAATTCAAATGAAATGCCAGTTAAAACATCATTGTAATGTGTGACGTTTCCTTCAGTATATCGCTATTTAAACCTTAATTGCGCAATCTTGTTCCACTTTATCCACGTTTTCTCACCTCCCACCTAATTGTCGTAGTACTTGCAGTGGATCCTGATGGAGTTTGGAATTCCTATGTGATGGTCTGGATAGATGTCTGCCTATTACACATTACAACCCTCTTCAACTGTCGGCTGCCTCTGTCAGTCAACAGACGAGATCGGCCTGTACGATTTTGTGCTGTACGTGTTCCTTAACGTTTCCACTTCACTACCACATCTGAAAGTGGACCTAGGGATGTTTAGGAGTGTGGAAATCTCGCGTACAAACGTATGACACAAGTGACACCCAATCACCTGACCACGTTCGAAGCCCGTGAGTTCCGCGGAGTGCCCCATTCTTCTCTCTAACGATTTCTAATGACTACTGAGGTCGCTAATATGGAGTACCTGGCAGTAGGTGGTAGCACAATGCACCTAATATGAAAAACGTATGTTTTTTGGGGGGGGGGGGGGTGCGGATAAATTTGATCACATAGTGTATCTGAAATGGGCTTTGAGAACACGATGCTTCTGAGATGGCTCCATAACCCGAAATTTCACGGTTTGAGGTCCGAAACGATTGAGATGCGTTCGGACCTTAACGACGAAGTGGCTGGAGCACTGTCATGTAACAGCCACATAACTCTTCGAATCATCAATGCCACTTCTTGCAGCAAGGGAGTCGAAGTCACCCGAAAGAAACGCCAATAGGTCTGGTCTATTAAGCGACGTGGAAGGAAGATTGGTCCCAAAACACGGTCGCCAATTATCCCGATCCACACATTCCTGCTGCACCGATACTGACGATTCGCTATTATCATACCATGGGGGTTCTGGATACTATACCACAGATGACTTATGAAAGTTGAAGAAACCACTCCTTGTAAAAGTGGCCTCACCTGTGAATAGGATGGATGACACAAATCAAGGGATCATTGCTGTCTGGTGAAGAAGCCAATGACAAAACTGCTCCCGATGTGGAAAGTCTGTCAGCTAGCAAGCCCTGCACACGCTATAAGTGATAAGGGTAGTAACAATTGTCGTGGAGAAAGTTCCACCCGGTCTTCTGGCTTACCCTGCACTGGCGGGCCAACTGCCTGGTACTGTCACAGCGGTCGCAATCCACACTGTTGTCTTCCAAGTTTGGTGTCCGAACATTTCCCGTACGTCGTTCGTAACTTCCTGCTTCCTGAAACGACCCCGTCTCAACCAAACTGCAAAACACTGTTGCAAACATTGAGTGCTGTTGTTGTTGTCGGGGGGGGGGGGATAGGACTGTTAATACAACCTTGCTGCCCGCCGCCCGTTGCCATTTACCTTTCCGTAAGTAATTATTATGTCGCGAAGCTCTCGATTCGATTACGGAACCATCGAGTACAACGCTGCATCACATCCACTACAAGGTGAGCGTGCAAGAGAACTGAATCGGAGACAACATTACTAGTAGCTATGGCAGGATTGGGCGCTAGGGTAAGACGCAAGAGGAACATTGCCACCCTGTAGAAGGAAACCATGCATACCGTAACAGTGGCTCCATGGCACAGCGCGTATTAGACCACAGTCTCTGTAGAAAAGTGTGAGTGAATAAAAGTTCTCTCTTATGGAAACCATGCATTTTCGGATATAGGTTTCTCAGATGTTTTTTGTTCCGTATCCTCTCATTGATCAATGCCTGGAGTCTGCATACGGTGGAAAAACCACTCTGTATTAGACAGAGGTGGAACTACTCCTCCGCCAGTAATCCCGACACTGTATTATTCAAAGTGTGCATTTCTCGGGTGAAACGACTGGCACTTAGTCGATATCCCACCATAAGATCCTATACGACGCCCACGATATCTACAAAACCACTTTTTCTTAGTGAAAGACCTTGCACAGCAAGCCGTGATTTTAATCTCCCAGTAGGTCGTACAGTTCTTTTCTGAGCTACATATTTTCTGCAGTTAGGATGACTCTGGTTGCGAAGCTTTTCACTGTGCATTCTTTTACCTTTCTGTGTGAAAGATCGGTGCAACATACTCGTACGTTAATCGCATTTGTGCCAAGTTCCTGTATCGTGTAATGCTCCATCCCCAACAACTCTCAATCACCAGTTGTAAATTTTTAGATCACCAACAACGGTACAGCAGACATTCTATAACGCTAGTTTACTAACACATACACCATTAATCACCTCGTACATCATGGAATATTGGTATCCGAGTAGTAGTTCTCTATCTAAAAATTCTGGTTAAGCCTCATCTTCCAAACTCCTTAAGGAACACGCCATTAATAGCGTCCGCTTTGTGTTTACATGTTTGTTCGAAACTCTTTTGGGTATAGGTAGCTTCACTATCTACTCTTTATTTATTTCGACTCAACCAAGCTTCTACTTTTCATGACATTCAGCTTAATTATGTGCAACGTTCAGGAACTACGTCAGTCATCATCGTATGTTTCTGCGAACAGCACTATTGAACCTGCAAACTGTCCGAAACTAAATCACCTAACCAAATGGCACAGTAAGTAAGACACTGCTGTACACATTGAATACGAAGGAGATTGCAGTAGACGTCTAGGCATCCGAACTAAGGGTCCCCGTAATTTCTGTACACATTTTGCCTCGCCTAATGTTACAGTTAGGCGTCGTTGTATCCGAAATCGCTAACGCGCGCCTGTGTGGTGGCGCTCGACCCGTACGTTTGTAGTAAGCCGGTTTATATCCTGGTGGTCGATAATTTCCACTGGCAATGTCTGGTCGACAAGGGAGGAGAGTTACCGGAGTAGACTTCCGGATCACCAGTCATTGCGCCTTGTTCTGGATTAAATTCCAAACGTCTGCTAAGGACCTCATGATGTAAGGGCGTGGCACACCTTTACTGGTGCTCTGATTGTCGAATCAGAAAGAGCGGTAAGAAATACCTAAATAATCGCAGCTGTAGTATGACGCATGCGTAGCTCAGTGGAATAGCAACTGTCTTGCGACAAGGTTTGGTTGGTATCTGATTTAGTGAATATTTTTTTCTGCGCTCAGTTAATTTGTTTAACTTGTTGAGGTGACGAAATTAATAGAATTAGGAGATCACTGTTCTCATTATTAAGATATTTTCGGTCCTTCAAATTGCACAATATGTGGCTTCTTTAATTTGTCTAACGGCCTTAAACTTCGGTGTCCGTCCGGAATCGGAGAGAAAGGGAGCTGGGTAATAAACCTCTCATATTCTGCCACCTCTTCCCAAGAAGGTAGGGTAGCGTTTCAGATTCATCAAGGGTTCTTGCCATGGGGTCAGCCTACTTTTTCGCGTGGTGTATTTTCAATAGAGTTTAGATATGGTGCATAAGGAGGACAACAGAGAAGGAAGGTCTCGTTCCTTTATGCAAACCACTCGTACTCCATCGTTGACTTGCGCATAGGACCCTAGCCTTACTGGATGGAAATCACTCGCTCGAGATGCGGTATTCCCACTGATAAAATCATAATATTATTCACAATATGTGTATACTGGGCAGAATCAGTTAAACATTTATTCTGTGAAGCATTTGAAGTCACCGGAAACACATGTAGCCCCAACTGCCTCAGACATACGGCCTCTGATGGAAGAGGCACGCATCTATTTGGCGTCGAAACTGGCACATTGAGGCCTAAGTGCTCATACTGGACAGTACCGATTCGACGGTAAGCATCGCGTTCCGGCAGTCACGACTGATACTGACCTCGGCAAACGCTAATCGGAGAGCCGATGACCATCGCGGAGCATATCTTTGATGGCCACCTGTTTGATCAAAAGTCCGGCCTCTAGAAGGCGGCGCCGAACAGTATCCACCGACCCGGGAAACGAGGTATTATGTTCCAAATGCGCCACGATCTAAAAGAGGATTTTGCCGTCACGTTTTGACAAGTTCATTACCGTCAACAGGTGCTGTCAAACGGCGAAGTCCAGCTCTGGATTTTCCACTGTCTCTTTATCGCTTTATCCATCGGTGCGCAGTGTGCTCAGCAACGTCATACCGCGCTCACGCCTACTAAATCGTCAAACTCCGCAATGAAGCGGTCGCGAACAGACTGTTGCCGATGTGGTGTGCCTCATTAATAACGCGACTCGACTGAAAGCGGTGGGATGCAGGTATCTGACCTCGCTCTTGTACTGTCATGGGTTAATAAAGACCGTGTGGTGCACTTGCAGACCGTGAATACTTGGCACATATTACGCAGTACATTTACGTTGTCTTCTCCAGGGAGAAGTGACTCTCATTGACAGCCAAATTCCGTCGCACCCTCTGTGGGGAAATTAACTGGCATCATCGAAATGTGTTTCGCATATACAATGGACACCTTCATAGACAGGAAATTGTTGAATCAGAAGAATGCGTGTCTGAAGGCGATTAAAAATAATACACATGGATTTGAATGTGATACACATTACATATAAAGCCTTCCCGTTGTTTATTCAGCTACAGTGACGATTTACGAGCGGCACACAATTGGCATCAAATGGATCGACTAATTAATAAATCTGATCACAAGTCACTTTGTACGGTGAGTATTTTTTTCCTGCAATCGGATTACGAATTTAAATCTATCCAGTTAACATACACTACGCCTATACACAATGACAGCATGTTCTGCGTGCAGAAAATAGTTTGTGATTTCTTGGAACAAATATGGAATACTGACAGGGTTAGTTCCCTGTAATTTTTTAAGTACTATTTCCTCACCTGTGTTTTCTCGAGACAAATAGAGAAATATGACATGTTGCATTTCATTCGCGTCAGTGTTGTAACGGACTTTCTCTGGTTATGATTTCCTCTAGACGAAGTGTACAAGCCCTCATCACAGTCATCCACATGACACAGATACACACTTGAAACTTCACAACACGTCTGAGGGAGGCAACGGCGAACCACCTCCACAAGGACATTTTTATGAGCGGCGGTGCGGGATTCCTGCCTCTACTCCCCCTACACTCGTTCTCTGAGTTACAAATTAATACTATCAAAATTAATTCATCAGCCAGTTTCTGTGCACTCGTATTTTTATTGTAATACATCAGACTGATTAGATCTAGGAGACTTCCTGGCGAGTATTAATGGTCTGCTGGATCGGATCATAACCCAAACCCCGGGCCGGTGACTTCCACCAGCAATACACTTACCGATTTCGCATTCCTAACGCGCCTCACCGCTTTAATCTGCCAATAACTAAGAGTGAAATAGTCATTCTAAGATCAACATAAAGGGTAGAAGAATCTGGAATGGTCAACGGAATGATGATCCAGAAGGCAAAGGAAACAACTGCGATAAAGACACAGTATGTGAATCCTCAGGACAAATGGCGTGTAACTGAAAAAGTGTCATGATGATCTCTCCATTGACGGAACATACCGGGCTAGTACCCCTTTCAGATCTCAGGGAGGGGACAGCCAAGGAGCAGGTGACCATAATAAAATGAATAACTAACGAAAGGATAACGTACTACGAGTATTGGAGTGGAATGTCAGAAGTTTGAACGTGATGTATATAATATAAAATAATAATAAAAGTTTAGATATATGGAAGCAATGACATTAATTTTTCCGGCGTCTGGGACAAGCACAAAAAATGGTTCAAATGCCTCTGAGCACTATGGGACTCAACTGCTGAGGTCATTAGTCCCCTAGAACTTAGAACTAGTTAAACCTAACTAACCTAAGGACACCACAAACATCCATGCCCGAGGCAGGATTCGAACCTGCGACCGTAGCGGTCTTGCGGTTCCAGACTGCAGCGCCTTTAACCGCACGGCCACTTCGGCCGGCACAAGCACAAAAATCTGAGCTATGCCTGCCTGTAAATGGGTAAGGAATCTTTTCATATTAGTTCCACATAAACGAATTAGTCTTTCTCTTGTAATTTACGCTTACCAATAAATAGTACTACATTTAATCGCCGTATCCACCGACAAAATTTTGACCTTGTCCCTCATTCATTTTGTAATCGGATCTTCGTAATAATTCCAATGTATACAGGTGGGCTTCTTGGGTTTTTATATATTGCAGTACTACTTGACATGACGATTCAAACAATATTTCACTGTGAGTTAACACCATTTTATTCCTTCTATGCCAATCAAAAATAAAGCCTTTTTACCTATTCTCACAACCAAAATGGCTACCGCCGATTACGCTCCAAAGTAGCGTGCGTCTACCTTTGTTCATTAACAGAGAGCGAGACCTTCGTCTTACCGAGGAACAGGAAAAAATCCTATGTTTTTTTAACATTTCAAAATCAAAAATACGTGACGATAGACACAGGCTCTACGCTGGGCCTCCGCTTCAACTTTCCTCTTTGCCTTTGAAGAAAACGAAAACATAAAACAAGAAATTCAAAAGGTACATTACATGCATAACCCAGAAAATCTGAAATGAGAAAGGCTACGTCTCACTTAATGTATAGTGGGACATCAGTGAAATGAAATGGAAAGAAGACAACGACTTTTGGTCAGACTAATTCAGGGTTATACCAACAACAGCAGAAAACGGTAATTCAGTGCTTAACGGGAGATGAAAATCTAACAAACAAACAAAAAAAAAATGGCTCTGAGCACTACGGGACTTAACAGCTGTGGTCATCAGTCCCCTAGAACTTAGAACTACTTAAACCTAACTAACCTAAGGACATCACACACATCCATGCCCGAGGCAGGATTCGAACCTGCGACCGTAGCAGTCGCGCGGTTCCGGACTGCGCGCCTAGAACCGCGAGACCACCGCGGCCGGCGAAAATCTAACAGTCATGGGGTATTCGAATAAGGTTGTAGGGTAAGGAATAAGAAATTGGTAAGGGAGAATATGGCCTTGGCACTTCGAATGATAGGGGAGAGAGACTACTGGAGTTCTGCAATGAATTTCAGATGGCAATAGCGAATACTCGGTTCAAGAATGACAAGGGGAGAAGGTATATGGAAAAGGCAGGGACATACGGGAAGATTCCAGTTGGATTATATCGTCGTTAGGCAGATATACCGAAATCAGATATTGGATTATATGGGGTACCCAGGATCTGATGTAGACTCACATCACAAATTAGCAAAGATGGGAGCTAAAGTTTATGAAACTAGTCAGGAAGAACCAATACGGAAAGAAGTGGGATACGGAAATGCTAAGGAATTAAGAGATGTGCTTGAAGTCCTCTGAGATTATAGATAACGCGATAATGAATAGCTTAGCAGGCAGTACAGTTGAAGAGAAATAGACATGTCTGAAAGGGACATTCACAGAAGTTGGAAAGAAAAACATAGGTATAAGGTAAACAACTACGAATAAACCATGAGTAACAGAAAATATGCTTCATCTTACCGACTAAAGAAGTAAGTACAAAAGTAGTCACGGGAAATCAAGAATACGGAAATGCGAGTCACTTAGGAATGAAATAAATACAGTGCAGGGAAGCCAAGGTGAAACGGTTATATGGAAAATGTGAATAAACCGAAAAAAGAAATGATTGTCGGTAGGACTAAATCGCTGTACAGAAATGACGAAACTACCTTCGGCGGAGTTAAAAGCACTCGCTGCTAAACGCAGAGGAGAGAACGGATTGGTTGAAAGAGAACATGGAATGCCTCTAGGAGAGGGAGGACCTGCCTGATGACGTGATGGAAGGAGAATCAGAAGACGAATGAGAAGTGATAGTGGTCCCATATTAGATCAAAATTTAAAACAGCTTTGGACGACTAAAGATCTAATACGGCAGAATGGATAGATACCATTCCATCGGAATTCCGGAAATCATTGGCAAAAGTGACAACAAAATGACTATTCAGGTTGGTGTGTAGAAATGAGGCTGGCGATGTAGCATCACACTTTCGAAAAAAAACTGCCAGGGCCGACTAGTGCGAGAATTATCGCCCAATCAACTTAAGGGGTGAAATTTTTTGAAATCTGACATTTTCTATTTTCTACTCTATAATGTACTTTTGAATTTCATGAACATTTCCGTATGCAATTCATTAAAATCAGACAATTGTGGGACCTTAAAATAATATTTTGAATGTTGAACTGTGACTGTCAAATTTCTTGGATACGCATACACTGCCACAGTTGAGGAGCTATATCTTAGGAACTACACAGTCTAGCCGGCTGTGAATTGCTTTGTTCTGTGCCTACTGCTTCGTCTCAGAATTTGGGATTACGAATAAACAAATCAGTCCTTTGCTTCTGATAATAGTTTTCGTTGAAATTAGTGTGATTATCGGCTATTTTTGTAGTAAGCTAACTTCTATTGTTTTTATACGTATATAAAATGACTAAGCATGAAAGAAAGTTCTAGAAAAGCTAATTTGAAGGTAACAGATATGTGAGACCTGCATTTTCTTCTGAATTACTTGGAAACACGTGTGCTAGCAATGAAGGAATCCACGATAATGTTTCTGAAGTGACCACACCCCCTAGTGCATCGAAAAGGAAAGTAATTTTAGAAACGGGTGGCAGGGGTAAAAGTTATGATATTATGGACAACGTCATTAATGATCTGCAAATCCTGGCACAAATTCTTTCTGAAACGGTCTCTTGCTGTCTTTGTGGTGGTGAAGTTAAGCTTCATGAGGATATTGGAGCTAGAATAGGTGTTGTGTCTAGATTATTTATTAAATGCCAGAGGTGGAAAAACGAAAAAGCATTTCATACTCCATCAAAGTGTTCAGGTAATGTATTGTGTGAAACTAATGTGAGACTGTTCTATGGCCTTAATGCAAAGGGGAAGGTGCAAGGGCTGGTAATGTTCTCTGCACTTTGTTGAATTTGCCAAAACCACCTTCTAGGTATACGAAATATGTAACAGCAATTGGGGACTCTGTAAATGCTGTGGCTGAAGATTCAGTGGTTGCTGCTACATCAGAAGCTGTTGAACAAAATGAGGGTGACACAGACATCAGCACTGCTGTAGATGAATCCTGGCAAAAGCGTGGGTTTAGTTGTAAAAATGGTTTTGCTTCTGCAATAAGTATTGACACTGGAAAAGTTTATGATTTTGAAGTTCTCAGTAAGTACTGCCAAGGTTGTACAGTGAACCAGAAGAACAGATTGCTTCATAAGCAACAGTGCATAAAAAAATATGATGGCACAAGTGAAGGAATGGTGGTAAAAGGAGCAGTTAACATTTTCCAGCTTTCGCAGAAGGAGAGAGGTATCAGAAATGTGAATTACTTAGGTCATGGAGACTACAAGGCTTTCATTGCAGTACAAAACATATGATGTTCCTATATAAAAACCTGAGTGTGTAGGATACGTCAAGAAAAGGATGGGAACACGTCTGTGTAACCTAAAAACCAAACTGGGTAACACAAAACTGTCTGATGGCAAGACTATAAATGTGCTAAAACACTAATGGACAAAGTATTTGATGAATTACAGGAATATTATGGGATGGCCATTAGAGGTAACTGTGACAATTTAGAGAAGATGAAAATAGCTGTGTGGAACACTTTGTTTCATCAAATATCAACCGATGAAAACCCATGTCATGCATTGTGTCCACCTCCACCAAACATCTGGTGTAAATATAGGCAAGATGAACTTTCTCGCACCCTGCATGAATTTACACATAAACATTATCTTCCTTTAGCAGGCAATCAAACCTATTTACAGAGATTTGGCAGATCATGAGCTACTAAAGAAGTGTTTAAATGGGAAGACCCAGAATGTGAATGAGTCCTTCAATAATGTTGTGTGGTTCCGTCTGCCTAAAAATGTATTAGTTGGCCTTATGAGTCTAACGTAAGCAGTTGTTGATGCTGTAATAGCTTTTAAAGATAGAACTATGAAAGAATTAAGCTCCTGGAGAAGTTAGGCGTAAGATTTGGCCAGTACATAGCTAAAGGACTGTGTTAAATGGATGAGCTTCATGTACCTGAAGCAGAGTTAGCTGCTCAGGAAATGACAAAAGAAGCAAGAAAGAAAAGGAGGAGGCAAGCACTTGGCTGTTGTGACACTGAAGAAGACACAGACAATGGGCCAGGGCAATTCTAGTGCATAAAAGATGCATAAATGTAAGTCTGTTTAAGAATTTGTAACAAACATTTTTTTTAAACCCTAATATCTCTTAACTACATTTTTTTTTTCAATAGACGACCTATTTTCTAAAAAAGTACTGATGGTAGAGACATGAAATTTTCACAGCTTGCCAAGTGTGAAATTCAACACATTTGGAAGTAGAATAATTAAAATATCCCGAGTTGTTTTGTTTTTATGTTCATTTATTTACAAAATTCTCTCAAAATAATTGAGTGTTTGAAAAAAAAGATAACATGCCCTACGTTACAGTTTTAGTAATGATTCTAGTTAAGTGTATCTAGGAATGTGCGTTCAATAATTATAGAAAATTGTAATTTAGTGTCTTAAATGGTTTCCAAGATAATGGGTCACAAAATTCGATAATTTAAGATTGGCGGCATAACACATACAGTGTCCCCTTCAAGCATTCAATATTCTAAGAAGAATGATATACAGAAGAATGGAGAAGAAAGTTGAGGATATGTTAGATGACGAACAGTTTGGCTTTAGGAAAGCTAAGGCAGTTCTGACGTTATGGTTGATAATGGAAGCGAGGCTGAGGAAAAATCTAGACACTTTCATAAGATTTGTCGACCTGGAGGAAGCGTTCGATAATGTAAAATGGTGCAAAGCGTTCGAGACTCAGTTAAAAATAGGGTAAGTTATAGAAAATACGGATAATTTACAATGTGTGGGAGAACGAAGTGGGAACAGTAGAATTGGAAGACCAAGAAACAAGTGCACAATTTGAAAAGAGTGTGTTCAGTCTACAAATCGAAGAAACAAATTCAAGAAAGTTTGAGGAGTGGGATTAAAAGCGTATTTAGAAGGATAACTGATAAAATTCGGTGTTGACATTGCTATTCTCAGTGAAAGCGAGGAAGCATTACTGGATCTGTTGAATGGAATAAACAGTATAATGAGTATAGAATTTGGATTGAGAGTAAATCGAAGAAAGACGACGGTGATAAGTAGCAGGAATGAGACTAGCGGGAAGCTTAACACCAGATCTGGGGATCACGAAGTAGACGAAGTTAAGGAAATGTACTTCCTAGGCACGTAAATAACACATGATGGGAGGATCAAGGATATAAAAATCCGACTATCACTGGAAAGAACGGAACTCCTGTCGAAAAGAAGTCTACTAGTGTCAATCGTAGGCCTTAGTTTGAGGAAGAAATTTCTTAGTATGTACATTTGGAGTACAGCATTATTTGGTAGTGAAACATCAACTGTTCGAAAGCCTGAACAGAAAGGAATCGAACCACTTGAGAAGTCGTGTTACAGAAGAATGTTGAAAATAATGTGGTCTACTAAGCTAAGGAATGAGGAGGTTCTCCGAAGATTTGCCGAGGAAAGTGATGTGTGGAAAATACTGATAAGAAGAAGGGACGGGATGGTAAGTTATCTGTTAAGACATTTAGGACAAAATTACAGAGGAAACTAGGGATTGGAATGCATCTAGAAAATTATTTCGTACGTTTATGAGATGAAAAGGTTGGCACATGAGAGAAATTCGTGGCGGGTCACGTCTAACCAGGCAGAAGACTGATGAGTTAAAAAAAAGTGTGAATAAGCCACTGCAAGAAGTATTTCGTGTTTCTCCTCATTGCATTGCTGGTTGGAAAGACATGCGAATGGTGGAGTTATTGGATCAGTGAAGCGTCAAAGTGAACCATAAGTCATGTTTGTATTGCTAGTTAGGTAAGATAGCTCCTTTCAAAAAACTCGAGTCGGAGACTGAACCACTGTCTGGCACCTAATTTTACGCTTGCAGAAACTTACATAGCATTGCACAGTACATTGCAAAAAGAAGTATTCAACAGGCAACTCCAGTGACAGACAGTGCAAGGGAGGCGTTCAGCAAGACCATGAAGGTAAATATGAAAGATTCAAGGTAATACGGACATAGGCGCAATCGTTCTTCACGGGAATCATTCGAGAATAGAACAGGAAAAAGGGGAAGTGACAGCGGTGCACAAACTACCCTCCGCCAGATATCTTAAGGTGGCTTATGGAGAACAGATGCGAGTATTTTAGAGTTATTGTTAGCTACTGAAGACAGCTGGCTCTAAGGATGCACAAGGTACTTCTCAAGCTGCAGCCAAGTTTAGTGACAATGAAACAGAAACAGCTGATCATGAAACTAATGGTGATATAGAAGACTATGAAGGGGCATAACAAGAATGTTCTCGAAAAAAAAAAACAAATACTTAGACCTTCTGATATTTTCACGGAAAAAAAGTTACAAGTACGAATAGCAGGGCGGTGCATTGACATTTTAGAAAACAACTCGGCATGTCGTTGAGAGGACGATGAATTTCAGAAATTTTTCAGGGACTTGCAAGCTGCAATGGACAAAGTTCTTTATATACATTATGAAATTGATATCAGGGTCGACGAATCTGCATTGCAAGTCCAAGCAGGACCGTGAGAGTCAAAAACGTCAAAGCTGTCACGATGTCATATATTTCAACGATTTAAAGACGCTAAACCTACCTTACCATGTTCGATGTCAGAAAAAGTGTGTGAAATGTAATAAATTGATTAAAAAGTATATCTTTACTGTGATGAACAAAAACAAGTGCTTAATTGTTTCATTGATGTACCTACTGTAAAATTTTTACTGACAGCCATTGTTTACTTTTCTCCTTATAGTTTACCTAATTGATTTTATATGAAAACAAGTTCATGAACATCGTTGAAGTATATTTCATTAATTTTTTATGTTCATTCCAAAAACTCTGCTCAAGATGTCAGAGTCAATGTAAGAAGCTTAACTGTTAGAAAGATCCTGTTTTCTTTTTGAATGTAGATTGCTTTTTTGTAAATAGAAGCCTCTCTTTCATTGATTCTTGAACAACGATTTGGAGAAACGTAGAAGTAAATAACTTTCAATCCTTCTTAGAGGAATGGGTCGAAAACTACCGCACAAAATTTCTGACATAAGGGAAAAATAGCGATTGTAGTTAAGTGTGAAAAGTGAATCACTATGTACTTTACTATCGCATGGTTTTTCGGTCAACGTAAGTCCAGTTATATAAAGAGATTCATGTCCACGACCACTCACAGCATTAGTCTTCGTAGAAATTTGTATTTTACGTTTTTCATTATTTTCTCCATTTCATGATAACCTCAATTTCGTATACGTATATTATCTTGAACATTCAGTACTGAAGCGCCCCCTCTTCTTACCCGCTCGAAGATAGTGAAACTGTCAGCTGCTTCCATACATTGATGTATTTTCTTCTTTTAAGATTCCAACTGCCACCTTTACTCGTACGCTCTTCATGCATAACAAGAACAGAATTTAAATGTACTGTACCCACTGTTAAACATAACTCACGCTATTCGACTTGGTCTGATGTTTCTTGTTTCTACGATTTTTAAATATGATTGACTAATTAATAAATTCACATAGTAAACAGAAGTGTCGAACAAATTGCTGCCATAAGAAAGCCTTTTTGTTTACAATAGGAATGCTACAACAGCGCAAGTAGCGGCAGTTCGCACAACCACTAGATCACCTTATGGCGCTGACCGCCAGATGTCCTGTGCTTGCACTCTGCCAACTACCGGCCTTCCCAAGTAGCTTCCGTTCGCGCCAGAATTACGAGTTCTTGATACTTCAAACTGTTATGGCGATAGCCACATTACACACTCTCTGTGCAGTTTTCTTCATATGAAATTTCGTGGGCTTTCGTGTACACTTGCCTACGGGCATCTGTCACAGATTTCTCTACCAGTTTCTTTTGGAGATTCGTCTCTAATATTCGTTGTGTCTTTGTCGCTATTTATCTCATTCATGAGAGTAACAGCAAAAATAGAAACTGAAGGGTGCAGATGTAAGGTCATTCCGCATTCATTAAAAACATGATTTCTGGAAAACGGGAAGACGAAACTATCACATTTATACGATGCATCACGTGACCATGCTGTTATATGAACACAGCACATGTTCCGGTTTCCGATTTTAAATAAAGATTTTAGAAAGAAGAATGTAAGGTCATTCCGCATTCATTAAAAACATGATTTCTGGAAAACGGGAAGACGAAACTATCACATTTATACGATGCATCACGTGACCATGCTGTAATATGAACACAGCACATGTTCCGGTTTCCGATTTTAAATAAAGATTTTAGAAAGAAGAGAGTGGCTTCATTGCAGACGCCTTGCGGCCGTCGGATAGGTCTCAGGGTAACGTAATAGAATATATAATAGTATCGATATACATAAAAATTTGTCATGTACGATCAGAGGCAGTAAACGTTCGTTCGTTGATGATGACGATGTGTACAGTAGCATATCGTCGTTTGACTTCCGTAAGGAACATGTAAAAACATGGCTGCTCTTATTAACCGTGGTTATATATGAGAATTCAGAGAAGCGCTGCTAAAATCGTTACGAGACTGTATGACTGATATAACAGAAATGCTGGTGGATGTGGGAATCCATGGATAAAGGACGAAGTGGTCATCGTGAAACCCTTTTCGGTAAATTTAGGGAATCTGTAGAAGACCGTGTAACAATTTTGAGGCCACTAGCGTATATTTCACGTAAGAACCGCAACATTTAAAGCATGTACAAAGAGGTATCAATTGTTCCCTCACACAATACTTGAATAGAATCGCTTTTAAAGTCGCCTACATTAATGAGAAATGATATCCACCCTGCACCTTACAGTTGCTTCCGAAGTGTGTGTTTAGATATAAACAGATACAAACGTAGAGGCTCATGTAAAATATCGTTCGTTAATCCAAAGAAATAATTTCACGTAGCCATTACACAGTTGAGACAAGAGCTCTTTAATTATCGTGAAACACGATGCTAGTAGTAGCATAGAGGTCGGAAACACGAAACACTTGCGTGTAGGTTTATTATGACGGTGCTAACCTAATTGGATGGAAGTGCTGTTCGCGGTAATGCAGTTACTCTGAGGTCCCAAGGCGTCAGCCACGCCCATTCCCTGGAGCAGAAAGTCACCAGCAAATTTGCTTTCTAATTCTGACATTGCTATTTCATGGCACTTCAGTTCGGCTGCTGGCAGCTCGTAAAAGAAAGTGAAATATTTATGGTTCTTAATGGGTTACATTATTGCTTCACTTCAAGTAATTATTCTCAGAAAAATGGCGAAAATATTAAAGAAGATGAATAAATAATTAAAAAAGACCATAATATTCGTCGACTCCAAGCAGTTCTTGAACGCAGTGAACTTTGGTACAAGTTAGAGGCAGATCTGAAATACACTGGTTGCAATTATTTTTCATGCCAATCTGCACTCGATCATAAATTTATATATTTGAATAAAACTCATGAACTGAATTGAGTAGGTATAAAAAACAAGTCCCCGTTCCCGTTTCTAATCACCATGAAATTTTCTACTTCACCGTCAATATACCGTCACTCGGGAGAACGGTGGTTCAAATCCCCTTCCGACCATCCAGTCTTAGCTTTCCCGTTATTCCCTTAAATCGCTTAAGACAAATGCAAGGATGGTTCCTTTGAAAGGCTATCACCGATCTCTTCCGCAATCCTTTCCTAACCCGAGCTTGTGCTCAGTCTGTAATGACCTTGTTGTCGATAGGACGATACACACTGATCTTCCTTCCTTCAATACATTTATAAATCTTCTTAAAATGCTATGTAAATAGTAAATCATTCGCAGTCATAATTTGAGGCGACCTTGCGATAATCTGCAAACCAGAACTTTTCCATACTCTGACAATATCGCAAACTGAAAAAGCTATAGCCAAAGCAAGGTATTCAGATTTTTAAAAATACAGGGGATTGACAGCTTTCGCACTTCATCTTTTGGTGCTTTCTTCATATTACACGCCCAGTTTACTATAGTTGACATCACGTGAATTTTCTTGGTAAGTTTCATTACGAGTGTTTGTTGTTCTTCTTTCCGTTCAAGGAACTGGGCTTTCGACTTCTGTTCAATCGCACCATCATTTGTGACACCATCACATTGTTCGTCGTTCGACACGTCAGTATTCACGTCTAAAAATTAGGAATCTCTAATCTCCCAGAGACTGTACGGAGGAGGAGATTGGTGTTTAACGTCCCGTCGACAACGAGGTCATTAGGGACGGAGCACACGCTCGGTTTAGGGAAGGGTGGGGAAGGAAATCGGCCGTACCCTTTCAAAGGAACCATCCCGGCATTTGCCTGAAGCGATTTAGGGAAATCACGGAAAACCTAAATCTGGTTGGCCGGAGACGAGTTTGAACAATCGTCCTCCCGAAGGTGAGTCCAGTGTGCTAACCACTGCGCCAACTCGCTCGGTGTACTGTAAGTGTGTCTACCACTTATTCAAACGAACATTAGTGATGTTCTTCTTAGTGCCAAAATGTTGCGTATTCTTTTGCCTAATACATCCTAAGACACTCTTCAATACACTCCTCTCACTTTAATAGTAGCTTGCTTACGTGTTCCTCTTTAATACCCAAGGCCCATCGCCATACCATATGGTTGCCAATATGTTGCTCTTTAATACCCACGCCTCGTCGCAATATACAGTGAACAGCCAAAGAAACTGGTACACCTGCATAATATTGTGTAGGGTCACCGCGAGCACGCAAAAGGGCCGCAACATGACGTGGCATGGACTCGACCAATGTCTGAAATAGTGCTGGCGGGATACAATGAATCCAGTAGGGCTGTCCGTAAATCCCTAAGAGTACGAGGGGGTGGATATCTCTTCTGAACAGCACGTTGCAAGGCATCCCAGATATGCTCAATAAAGTACATGTCTGGGGAGTCTGGTGGCCAGCGAAAGTGTTAGAACTCAAAAGTGTGTTCCTGGAGTCGCTCTGCAGCAGTTCTGAATGTGTGGGTTTCTCATTGTCGTGCCGGAATTGTCAAATCTGTCGGAATGCAAAATGAACATGAATGGATGCAGGTGATGAGACAGGAAGCTTACGTGCGCGTCACCTGTCAGAGTCGTATCTAGATGCATCATATCACTCCATCTGCACACGCTTCACACCATAACAGATCTTCCACCAGCTTGAAAAGTCCCCTGCTGTCATGCAGGGCACATGGATTCATGAGGTTGTCTCCACACCCGTACTCGTCCATCCGCTTAATACAATTAGAAACGAGACTCGGCTCACCAGGCGACATGTTTCCAGTCATCAACAGTCCGATGTCGGTACTGACGGGTAGCCGAGGCATAAGGCTTTGTGTCGTGCTGTCATCATGAATACACTAGTGGGCCTTCGGCTGCCAAAGCCCACATCGACGATATTTCATTGAATGGTTCGCACGTTGACACTTGTTGAAGGCCTAGTATTGAAATATGCAGGAATTTGCGGAAGGGTTGCACTTCCGTTACGCTGAACAATTCACTTCAGTCGTAGTTGGTCCCTTTCTTGCAGGGTCTTTCTCCGGCCGCAGCAGTGTCGGAGATTTGATGTTTTACAGGATTCCTGATATTTGTGGTATACTCATAGAATGATTGTACAGGAGGACCCCACTTCATCGCACCCTCGGAGATGATGTGTCCCATCGCTCGTGCGCCGACTGTAACACCACGTCCAAACTCACTTAAATCTTGATAACCTGCCATTGTAGAAGCAGTAACTGACCTAACAACCGCGCCGGACACTTGTTATCTTATGTAGGCGTTGCCGACCGCAGCGCCGTGTTCTGCCTGTTTACATAACTCTGTATTTTAATACGCATGCCTATATCAGTTTCTTTGGCGCTTCAGTGTATATGATTGCCAGTGGCATTTCTCTGCATCATTTTGAATGTTGTGTTTGCTGCTTTAACCTTACTTTAATCTTGTGTGGTACACATATATTCTGAAAACTATGTGCCTTATTACTTACATTGTGACTTTTATCGAAATCGATGTTACATTCTAAGTAATTAAATCTGCTAGTCTGCTATCGATTATTTAGCCCGCATTGGCCATCTGTCTTGAAATACCGTTATGTTTATTTTATGGAATAAGGTACCCAAACCGGATAGTTTGTTTACGTCCAGCTGTTGTTTACAAACAAAGTACAGAAGTACAAGGCGGTATTCCCGGTAGTCGAGCTGACTTGGAGCAGCTGTTCGCACTGCTGTGACGCCGGCGCGTATCACATCTCTGGCGGTGCCACTGCCGCGACTTTTTGGTGCGGTAATCGCTGGACTGTGTCGTCTCTGGAGTGGGTTGTCGCCCAATCGTCGCCTGTGGTGCTGGCTGGTGGTAAGTGCTGCGCTTATGACACCACATTTTGGTTAACCTATTTAGGGTTGCGTTCCTCGAACAGTAAAAAAGCAACCCTTATAGGATCACTTTGTTGTCTGTCCATTTGTTGTCTATCCGACAGTTAAAAATCCTTTTTGTCAGGAAGGGGTGGATGTATCAAGCTGAAATTTGTGTCACGTACTAGAATGTACGGTCGCCTGACGGTCTAAAAAATCTGAGCTCCTAAGTCAATGCGGTCAAAAGATACGACCATTTGTTGTTATGCTCTTCAGTCCTGAGACTGATTTGATGCAGCTCTCCATGCTACCCTATCCTGTGCAAGATTCTTCATCTCCCAGTACTTACTGCAACCTACATCCTTCTGAATCTGCTTAGTGTATGCATCTCTTGGTCTCCCTCTACGATTTTTACCCTCAACGCTGCCCTCCAATGCTAAATTTGTGATCCCTTGATGCCTTGATGTCCTACCAACTGGTCCCTTCTTCTTGTCAAGCTGTGCCACAAACTCCTCTTGTCCCCAATTCTATTCAATACCTCCTCATTAGTTATTTGATCTACCCTTCTAATCTTCAACATTCTTCTGTAGCACCACATTTGGAAAGCTTCTATTCTCTTCTTGTCCAAACTATTTATCGTCCATGTTTCACTTCCATACATGGCTACACTCCATACAAATACTTTCAGAAACGACTTCCTGACACTTAGATCTATACTCGACCATTTATGTGACATATATTGATACTCGCAAACTCATCAAAATTTATAGGGTACTTCCCGTTGGCCTTGGATCATTAAGTTTCGCAAGAAAACAGGTTTTACAGTGGAATGAAAGGAAGAAGTAGAAAGGTTCTTAATCTGTAATCATACCTCACGAAACAATTTTGCTGTCTCTCTTTCGAAAGTCATGGAAATTCCAAGAGCTATATTCTACCAGCATCGCTTGCAAACAAAGTCGAGATTCTAGATTTCAAGAATGGATGAATTGTCATTGTGCACAGTTAGCTTTGGACGGAAGCATCCGGTGTGCAAGCCCTACTCGCACTTATCCGCAGTGTTTTCTATTTTCTCTTCTTCTCTCCATCAAGTGCGTGATATTGATTCCTTTGTGAAACAGTGTTTCGTCGAGTAATACCCACCGCGCCTTTGACTTTACATGCAGTTTATATTGTGTAATATTTTAATTAACTGTATATTGCTTATTGTTGCGAGCAGAACAGATAAAATGCGATTCTCACTATTAGTTTCTGCAGTTGAAAATATTTTAACTTTGTTCACCTTGATCTATTACGTGATGATTCGCAGAACACTAAAAGATTTCCTACTGTGCACGTATGATCTTTAATTTGCAAACTATTTTTATATAACCAGGATCTGGAAATGGAACACGGTATCAATACTGTAACAAATTATGAAATTAAATATCTCATTCGCTACTTTCATCTCTGAAATGCACTGAAAATTACTCGTATTATACGTACAGAAGTTACAGTGTACTATGTTCGCTAAACGTAAAAGTTGCAGTGGATTTTTTTTTAAATATATGAGCACTATTGATTGCCACGACTAACACGAGAGAATGAAACTAAAAATGAAATTTGGTTTTTGTATTATTAGCCCGAACAGGTTTCATCACACAATAAAACTTTTCTTGCTCTGATTTACTTAAATTATTTACGTCACTGATATTGTAATAGCAGTTGCCCATGTCCACCTGAAAATGACATAATACAATTCACCATTCACCTCTGAGGTCTCTAGGAAGCTGAAAGGAATAATTTTAATACACCGTTACCTGCCCGCTTAATTGCGGGAAAACTGCTTTCATTCAATTTAATTTGAATTTGTCGCGGCACCGGCTCCCGCGACCGCTGCACAGCTCTGCGTCATGAAAAATCCTAAATATACTGAAAACGGCTAAAATAGTTGAATGAAATGCTGGGAAAGCTAGCAATGAATTACTACAGGTATTTTTAACAATCTCTATATTAAAAAAATCAACATAAATTTAAAGTACACACGTTTTACATTCATCAGCCTCCAATGGCGTCTTTCTCGAATAAGGAACAAAAGAAACCTAACCAAGCATACAATCTAGCGTTACCGGTTCTTACAACTTTGACGGCTACAAGAAGTCAGAGAGAGTAACGTTTAACCTCCACTATTTATAGGATATTTAATATGAATCATTGTTACCTTTTTTAATTGTCATTGTCTATTTCGATTTCTACACTCGCCGACCACAGACGTTATTTGCAAATGTTGGAACATGTGAGGCAATACTGACCCTACGACTTATCTTAGAAAATTGATTAAGGAAAGGCAAACCTTCGTTTCTAGCATTTGTAGACTCAGAGAAAGCTTTTGACAATGTTGACTGGAATACTCTCTTTCAAATTCTAAAGGTGGTACGGGTAAAATACAGGGAGCGAAAGGCTATTTACAATTTGTACAGAAACCAGATGGCAGTTGTAAGAGTCGAGGGGCATGAAAGGGAAGCAGTGGTTGGGAAGGGAGTGAGGCAGGGTTGTAGCCTCTCCCCGATTTTATTCAATCTGTATATTGAGCAAGCAATAAAGGAAACAAAAGAAAAATTCGGAGTAGGTATTAAAATTCATGGAGGAGAAATAAAAACTTTGAGGTTCGCTGATGACATTTTAATTCTGTCAGAGACAGCAAAGGACTTGGAAGAGCAGTTGAACGGAATGGACAGTATCTTGAAAGAAGGGTATAAGATGAACATCAACAAAAGCAAAACGAGGATAATGGAATGTAGTCGAATTAAGTCGGGTGATGCTGAGGGAATTAGATTAGGAAATGAGACACTTAAAGTAGTAAAGGTGTTTTGCTATTTGGGGACCAAAATAACTGATGATGGTCGAAGGAGAGCGGATATAAAATGTAGACTGCCAATGACAAGGAAAGCGTTTCTGAAGAAGAAAAATTTGTTAACATCGAGTAGAGATTTAAATGTCAGGAAGTCGTTTCTGAAAGTATTTGTATGGAGTGTAGCCATGTATGGAAGTGAAACGTGGAGGATAAATAGTTTAGACAAGAAGAGAATAGAAGCTTTCGAGATGTGGTGCTACAGAAGAATGCTGAAGATTAGATGGGTAGATCACATAACTAATGAGGAGGTATTGAATAGAATTGGGGAGAAGAGGAGCTTGTGGCACAACTTGACTAGAAGAAGGGATCGGTTGGTAGGACATGTTCTGAGACATCGAGGGATCACCAATTTAGTATTGGAGGGCAGCGTAGGATAAAAATCGTAGAGGGAGACCAAGAGATGCATACACTAAGCAGATTCAGAAGGATGTATGCTGCAATAGGTAGTGGGAGATGAAGAAGCTTGCACAGGATAGAGTAGCATGGAGAGTTGCATCAAATCAGTCTCAGCACTGAAGACCGCAACAACAGCAAGAATAACAGATCCGTAATTATTGCACAAACATGAAAAAGAAAAAAAATTATTTCGTTTTACAGAGTCTACATAGTCGACAACCGTTCATACAGAAATGAAATAATAATAATACAGTTAAATGTTTCCTTTTTCACATATACTACAACGATTTTGTGAATGATTTGCCAGGAGACGTCACAGTTTCAACGTGAAGCATGAAAATTTGAATGCTAAGCTTCCATATCTTATGAATTCGACTTTTATACATTTCAGATCAGTTCCTTTTTTGCATATTTTTAAATTCCTTCCATCCCCCTGCTATCTGAGATCTGAGGTATATGCAACAACCCTCAGTTGCTGCCCGCTTCTTCTGGTGAATCAGTAACACATAATTTTTTTAAAGTACAGTTCTCCAGGAGAAATATATGGAGCAAAATTTAATACGAATGAAGTTTCAAGTAGATGCTATGTTTGGAAGTAAACGCTTCCCAAAACGCCGTCAGCAGTAAAATCAGGAAATGGTAACTCAATATCTGGTGTCGATTTGTGTATACGTGTAGTTTCTGACACATGTCACTGTGGACTGCCGCAAGTGGTATTTTAGACAATAAGGAATTTGAAGAATAATAATATCAACAATTGCTGCTGGATGCTGTGAAACCTTAAACATCGTTGGATTAAGTATTGGGTTTTTTGGAAGTTCGAGGAACCAGACGGTGATTTGAAAATCATTTAAAACGTTCCGAGATTAGTACCCCTATTCCGTCCTGTCTTTCAATAGCACCACAACGCACGTTGGATCTTCGGTACGTTGTTTACACTACGGAAGGTATTGGTGATTACAGTTCTGTTTGTCGGTGGTACTCTAAGCCTGCGGCAAAGACGAAGATAGAAGTGTACAAATGTTTAGGGGCTCCCTTAAATAATCAGTGCAGCATAGCGAAGGGAACCGCATGCAATGAACCTTTGGAGAAGGTCGTCTTGCAAGAGACAATTGCACACATAGGTGCATAAAGCTGCGCGTTTTCACTTGGCTAGTCGTCATCAAACGTGGACACAAGCTGATTGGCGGAAAGTAATGTGGTCTGACGAATAACGTTTCTGCCTATATTTAAATCATGCACGTTGCCGAGTGCATCAAAGGCCAAATTGAGCCTTTTGTCTTAAAATTTTGCAAGATCAGGTCCAAACTGGATTTTTCATGTTTTGTGGGTGCTTTTCTTATCATGAATTGGGCCCTCTAACTGGTTTAACAACTAATTTGAACCAGCATGTTCATTTAAATGTAGTTATGTGTTGCCGTTCAGTGAACATCTGCATGAGTAATATGATATTGATACTGCTAGTTTTCTAGACGATAGCAGCAATGTTCAGTGGGCTGGATGAATGTTTCGACAATCTCTCACCTCAAGACTGGGATAAAGTAGACAGAGTAACGTTTAATCATGCAGCAAAATTTTGGTTTTTTAATGCCTCGAAACAAAAAGAATTTCGAGAAACTAACGAATAAAGTGCACAAGAAAGCCGGTACTGTGGATCCGAAACGAGTGGTAGGTGAACATCTCGTAAGAGGTGCTCGCTGAAGCAGCTGTCTAAATTCTGGGCAAAGGTCTGAATTTCGGAGGTACGTCTAAGAGAGTTTTCGTTTCAGAAAACGCAAGTGCCGTCAAAGTATCCTAGTTTTGACTTTAGAAGGTGCAGGCCGAAGAAATAAGATAAGGAGTGTCGATAAATCTACGGAAATCGAAACCATCCAAAAGCAACATATGGGCGCACGAAAGGAAAGCCCTCAATGAACTCAAGAGACACGAAATCATCGTTGTGATGAAAACAGTGAAGGGGAATGATACAGTTCTTGTAAACACTTTCGAATAATACAAGAAGATGGAACGACTGTTAGCTTGTGTACCGAAAATTAGAAAACAATCCGACGAACAGAATCCTTAGGCAAGTGAAAAATTTAATATGAGACTCGAGAATGGATAGATCTATTACAAACCATCTAATTCCTCGAATACATGGGCTGACGATGATTTTTTTTAAAAAAAAAACTTTTTTTACTTCGATAGCTAACATTTATAGATTTTTATGAGCTGAATCCAAATGTAGCCTTAGTTTTTTTGTATCGCCCATAGTTTTGAGAATATGCTTTTTACTATATAGTATAAAAATTCTATGCTGTACGGTAAAAGAGGAAATTAATGAAACGCTTTGTTACAACATAGGCATGGATTCTATTTACAGTCAGGTTAATAGGGGTTTCACATGTCAGCTGGAATTGGTTTGTATTTTCTTCCTCTTTTTTCTTTGAAGCTTCTTGTGTAGCTTTTTCCATGTTGAGTCGCCTGCTGAAATTCTCGGTGAAGTGACCAACAGTAGTCCCTCGGCGTTGGTAGCGTTTTCCCATCACTTTAATGTCCTGGTGAAAACTCTCTCCTCGCTCCTCACTAACATCTCCCATATTGTCCGGGAAAGAACCAAGGTGACAGCACCTATCCCTACTGTCCCATTCACATAAGAAACATGGAAATTTGGTAAAGCCACCTTGTTGGAGAAGGAGCATACATGTTACTTTTAGATCGCCACATATCATCCCCTGTCCCATTCATATAAGAAGCATGGAAATTTGGTAAAGCCATCTTGCTGAAGAAGGAGCATACATGTTACTTTTAGATCGCCACATATCATCCACCAGTGAGCAGAACAGCTTGCATTATTCAACACTATTCCTAGGTTTTCATAGTTTTCTTTCATATGTACAAAATGTCCAACAGGTGTAGATACAGACATGTTACCATTGTGTAATACAACAGCATTTAAACTAGTTTTGGATGACTCAATAAACAGGCTCCAGTCTTGCTTTTTGTATTCAATACCAAACTCATTCGTCAGACTGGGAATGTCTGAGCAGTACACTAAATCACCTTCTTGTTGGAAGAAGCTTGGAAAATTGCTGCTGTCTCTTTCTATACATGTACATTTAGGTTCCAACTGCCAAGAAGTTCCTTTCTTTTAATCTAGAGCCAAGCAATTCAGCTTTTTCTTTCGTTACGCCCAGATCCCTAAGCAAATCGTTAAGTTCGGTCTGAGTAAACAATTTGGGCCGTAGACTTTCTGTATTACGACGGAATTCATCGTCATCTGGTTCATTTAAATCAAAATGTACATCAGAAAATACCTCTTTTGGAATATAATTTAAATCATCTGGTGGTTCAGGAACCAGAAAATCAGAGGGAAGGTTAGGGTAGCTTATTACCTTCTTGTTTTTCGAATTATGACCAGTAATATCAATACTGCAAGAGTAGCAATCATCGGAATGATTTCTTTTTCTTCTTTCTGGACCATTTTCTCAGGTCTTCGACACACACATAATATACCTCATGTGGCGCCCAAGATTTACCTTAATCACCAACTCTAGATCCAAAGTATGATAAATAAATCTTTTTCACAAAGTCTGTAATGGTTCTCTGGTATTTTTTAATCACAAATTCAGCACAAATATAACAAAAACTGTCAGCAGATTTTTCTCAACAACCGAGCACATGTACAGGAAACGGGAAATCGAGGTTAGGTTGACATTAAACAAAACACCCTCTGTTAACACGAAACAGAATCTATGTTTTTTGCCACCAAATGTTTTTCAGCAGTGCTACCAACGTCATCTACATTCATCACATCCCCTTTTTAAAATATTTTAACTATATAAAAGCTGTTAAATTCTTTAAAAATCACTTGATTTTATAAATTTAACTGCAAAATGTGAAGAAATGTCTGGTGATACAGTTTTTTAAGGATCATATTTGGATTTTCCGCTTTAAAAACATAAGACTAAGGTATCTTCAGCAAAAAAATTTTCCATCGTTGGCCTGTGATATCTTTCTCATCCAGAATGTATGGAATGCCAAAGATACACAAAGAATCGTTTCTTTTGACACTTACAGTGAATGGGATTAATTCGCCAACTCACATTTCTGTAACTCATTTGTCTTGAAAACTGGGACATCTAGTTGGAGAAACATGAAATTTTGTCAAAGATTCGAGGCACTTTTTAAAAATTATACGCATGCTGAAGATATCTGCAAGTGATAATCCTGTTAATTCGAAGTGACAGCTTTATTTACTAACACCCCAGTCTCAGACGCATTAGAATTCGTAAGTGAGAATATTTGGTCCAGATATTTGAGGTAATTGATTTATGTCTTCGATCGAACTATTTTAAATATAATGATGAGTTCTATGAACAGTCTGATGGTCTTGCTATGGGCTCACCCTGGTCGCCATTAACAGTTGACATTTTCATGGAACATTTTGAGCAACAGTCATGATGTAACGCTCCTTGGAAGCCTCGTTGTTGGCTCCGCTATTTGGATAACACATTTCCTGTGTGGCCACAGAACGAAAAAATGCTTCATGAGTTCAAAAGTTTCTTAAAGGAGTTCATCCCCAAAATCAACTTTATCTGGGAAGCTGAAAGTGAGGTCGGAGTCCCGTTCCTAGATGTGCTGGTGACAGGGGAAACATCCCCAAGTCCACCAGCCTGCCGGCTGGCAGTCGGTGTGCACTCCTTATCTTGCCACTGACATCCAGGCTGCATGGTAGCTTACGGTCAATAGGAAGCAATACTGGTCACGCTTTCACAGGATTCACCTTACAGATAAGGCGTTGTCTGTCGCCTGTAACGTTCTGGACACAGACAAGCATCGCCTGGTGTGCGGATCGGCGATAGGTGTCTGTTTCTTGGTGTGACAGATGCTGACCCTAATTACCCATACGACTCATCAGATACCGCCTCACTTACTCCTCTTCCTACAAACGAAGATGAGCTCTGTGAAGTGGATTTGTGGACATGTCATTCACTCTTTGCTTGCCGACGGCGAGAAAAATGACCTAGATTTTTTTGGCGCTTCCATCATGAACGCAGTTGTGCAGTTGTCCACAATTCCGAATGCAGATAATTATTCTCCAATTTCCTTTGCAGAGTCTTTCTTAATTAATCAGGATTTCGTGTGTTACTGCAATGAGAAGGTGATGCACACCTTTCCCACTCTAAGAACCGGTTACTCTCAGGTTACAGCAATTTTCTTCTGCGTAAAACTATGGGTCAATAGTCTCAAGGAGTTTGGCGCCTAGCCGCTTCGACCTGCCCACGGCGTCGGTTTTCTGCTGTTATCGGTGGTATTAATAATAATTTTAAAACGCAATTCCGCCCTAACAGGTCATCAAGGCCCAACGGTACTGACCGGCCACCGCGTCATCCTCAGTCCACAGGTGTCACTGGATGTGGATATGGAGGGGCGTGGTCAGCACACCGCTCTCTAGGCCCAATGTCAGTTTACGAAACCGAAGCCAGTACTTCTCAATCGAGTAGCTTCTCAGTTTGCCTCGCAAGGGCTGAGTGCACCCTGATTGCCAACAGCGCTGGGCAGACTGGATGGTCACCCATCCTAGTGCTAGCTCAGCCCGACAGCGCTTAACTTCGGTGATCTTATTGCAACCGGTGTTACCACTGCGGCAAGGCCGTTGGCATTAATTTTAAAAAGGAAAAATAAATAAACAAATCCCTGATGTTCTTTGCTTTACGTTCCCTGTAGTTTCTGTGGATCCTGGAGTGAGAGAACAGGACAGGGTGGCCAGGCCTCGGGCTGCGACGACTGCCCACTTTGCCTCCTCCCCTCTCTTTGGCGCAGGAAGATTACTTTGAAGAAAAGGGGGGGGGGGGTAGTGTCTTTGATACTAATTAAAACGTCATCGATCTCGAGTTCGGATGGCGCCACTGCTTAAATTCTGAATAAAAATCATCAGCAACTGCGACCAAAGATTTCCGGCGTAAGAAGTCACCCTCATTCTGCCAAAGGCCTGTCAAAGAGGGCGGAAGAGCACATAGAGGATCAAGGCACTCTCTTCCCATGGGGAGGGACACTGTCCCTAAAACGCGGAAGAATCAGCAATGATCAACGGCATGGGGATGCAGAATCCAATGGAAACCACTTCTTTAAAGAGACGTAATGTGTATCCACAGGACCTGTGGGCTATGGTTGAAACAATGTCATAATGATATCTTTGGTAAAAGATTTCGGACTCCTCCCCCATTCGAATTACAGTAACACGTCTGCCAAGGTGGGGGTGACCATGAGAATAACTAACGAAAGGATAACGTTCTGTGGGTCGGGGTGGGAATGTCGGAAGATTTAACGTAGTAAGGGAGCTAGAAAATCAGAAGAAGTAAATGTCACTGCTCAGTCTGGATGTAGTGAGTGTCAGCAAAGCGAAATGGATACAAGACAAGGATTTATGGTGTAGGGTAACATCTACTGCAGCAGAAAATGGTATAATGGAAGCAGGATTCGTTATGAATAGGAAGCTAGGGGAGAGAGTTAGTGTGAAGAATTCCTTAATAGCGGTGTTCGAATCAGAAGTGAAAGAAAACCAACACCGAGAACAACATGTCAGGTACACATGACAAAGTCATAAGCAGAGCGTGAAGAGGTAGACGAAGTGTATGAAGATACTGAATGGATAATCTGTACATAAAGGGAGATGAACGTCCAATAACCATGGGGTACAGGAATGCGGTTGTAGGAGAAGGAGTAGAAGTAAGGATTAAGGGAAAACATTGGCTTGGTAGTAGAAATGAGAGAGGAAAAAACTCAGTTCTGCAATTAATTTCAGATGGTTGTAGCTAGTACTTTATTCGGGAACTTAAAAAAAAAATGGTTCAAACGGCTCTGAGCACTATGGGACTTAACATCTACGGTCATCAGTCCCCTAGAACTTAGAACTACTTAAACCTAACTAACCTAAAGACATCACACACATCCATGCCCAAGGCAGAATTCGAACCTGCGACCGTAGCGGTCGCGTGGTTCCAGACTGATGCGCCTAGAACCGCTAGGCCACAGCGGCCGGCTATTCGGGAATCACAAGAGGAGGACGCATACTAAGAAAAGGCATAGAGACAGACGGACATTTCAGTTGTATTTAATCTTTTTCCGGCAGCGATTCCTAAATTACATATTGGACTTTACAGCGCACCGAGGAGCAGATATAGACTCAGATTACAATTTGGTAACGACGAAGAATAGGCTGAACTTTAAGAGACTACACAGCAGGAATCGATCTGCAGTGAAGTGGGATACGGAAGTACTAGGGAATGAGGAGATACTCAAGAAGTTCTCTGAGGCTACAGATACTGGGATAATAATTTTGAAACTTTCCATTGGTGTCCGTTTACATGACAAAAAAATATGGAACTGTGGGTCCCCCTTCTTGCAAAACACTTCGTCACTTATTTAGTTATTCCCAGACCACTTTCATCTACAGTATCGCCATCATCACTGGGGTCTTTGTTTCTACAGCATGCAAAAGTTGCATAATTACATACTCTCAAACAATTATTACATATGTACTGTTTGGTTTCAAATATTGTTTTCAGTGGATAGTTTCACAATACTTTATTTTCTATACGTCACAGCATGGTTTTCACGATTTTTGCCACTGTTTCCGGTATATTTTCTAATTACTTTCTTTGCCGTCAAACGCAAGTGTGTGAGTGGCTCTTAGTAAACCACAGTAGGCAGTTCAGTCTGAAACGTAGCAGATTATTACGAGTTGTCACCTTGCACTGAAAGCGTAGTTTGTCGTGGAGCTGGTACAAGAGCAGGTTTTGGTTCTCACGCTAGGACAGAGGACGCTGGCTACTGGGAAGAGCGAGCCGTGTACTTCACTAACGCTGCGTGCAATACGTTATACATAACTCTCTATGAATCTGAAGATGTATTATTAAAAATTTATCAATCTTTTCATTCTTTGTATAGCAAATTCTATGGATAACATAACCGTACTGTTAAAATTTCAAATAAGTTTTTCAAAGATATAAATTTTTATCTAAAACACATAGTAAACTGAGTTAGGGACTGTAATGTATTCATCTACGGTATCAATTGAAACCACAACCGAGAGGATAGGTACATATAATTCTATTTTCTTGAATTTTCTTCAGTTACATTACTACAGACTTCTGACGTCATCAGAAGTCCTTTGGAAATTATTATTTCATCTAGTTTTGGTTGTATGCGTGGGTTTTGAAGAAAGGGAGAGAGTGAATGGAGGACATATGTAAAGTGAAAATGCAATATTTTTCATTAAGACTATGTAAATGTCTGTGTGAGGAAGTTATAGTGCAATAGCGGAATTTGTGACATATGTCCGATTAAGTTTGATTCTGTAAAAGGCAGCCACAAGCGGCGTTGAGTATTAAACTTACTAGTAATTTATTTTGTGAAAAAAAAACCTTTCTTTGATTCCTTTAAATTTTACTTAGTTTTGGATTAACGAGATGTTTAATCTAAATTACTTGTGGTAATCTATTGGTTGACATTAAAAATACCGCGGGTATGGAAATGCTCGAGACGATCTGATTGGCTGGTTAACATGCTAACCAATAGGAATTCAGGATTACCCGCGCGATTCAGTGTGGCTTTGTGCCTCATATCTATGAGTCGATAGAGGCACCCGGGAGCTGCCTTCTGGTATACAGGTAGTTTAGTCTGAGCTAATCACATTTGTACCAAAATAAAGAAATTCGCTCGTTCGATCGGTTCTCGTGTCGTTGACGAAAACGACTACAGTATTTTGTATTCTGTGGATGTTTGAGCTTTATGAGTGATTTAGTTTGGGAGTTACTTGCATGTAAACATTTCATGTCGTCCATAAACACCGTTGGCGTGTTTCGTACAGATAACGAGACATTATAGCAGGCACTTCTTCACAAGCATGCTGCTGAACGACTGACTGTGTTAACTGGCAAGTAGTCGTGGGTCAGTGACTGTTTAGGACGTTTAAAATATGCGATTGCACTTAATATCTTATGGCTGCTTTCAGATATAAAAAATGGAAATGTCATTTGGCTAGGGCCTATGAACTTGCAACAGTCAGTAACATCGCATAATGATGTTTGGATATAAAATACTGACTTATTAGCCATTTCCCGTGTTTTAAAGACAATGAAACAACTTAAAGGAAATTTCAAACATTTTTTCAAACGAGTCATGCAAAAATCCCTAAAGCTTGATTGTTCAGCTGTTTTTCAGCTACTGCCCATGGACTGTAGTGAAGTGGCCATTGCATGATAGGTATTTAGTTGAATTTTCGTCAACATTGCTTTAGTCAGCTAAACCAGTATCTACCATTACAGAGTGAAGGGGCAGAAAACCTGAACCTATCCAGTTAGGTAGACTGGTTGTTCAATGAATAGTGAGAGCTCAACGAGCCAGGCTGTAAGTTGAAGAAGAATGAACGTCTCTAGAAAGGGCAATCACAGAATTTGGAAAGATAAACGTATTTACTAGGTGGGTAAACACGAAGAAACGATAAGTGATAGAAGAAATACATCAGTTGATCGACGAGAGAAGGATTTACGTAAATGTTCAGAGAAATTTAAGGATTACAGACCTACACGGCTCTTAGAAATGAAATAAACAGGAAGTGCAGGGAAGCTAAGGCGAAATGGCTAAATGAAAAATGTGAAGAAATCGAAATGAAATGATCGTCAGGACTGACTGAGCAATAGCAAAGTGGAAACAACCTTCGGTGAAATTAAAGCAAGGATGCTAACATGAAGAGTGCTATGGTAATTCCACTGCTCGAAGAAGAGAGTGGAGAGATGGAAAGGTTACATTGAGGATCTATGCGAGGGTGAGGACTTACCTGACGACGTGATATAAGAAGAAAGAAGAGTCGATAGGGAAGAGAGTAGAGGATCCAATATTAGAATTTAGAAGAGCTTTGGAACACATAAAATCAACTAAGGCAGAAGGGACAGATAACATCCCATCGAAATTTCTAAAATAATTTCGGGGAAATGGCAACAAGACGATTATTCACGGTGGAGTGTAGAATGTTTGACATTGGCGATAAATCAACAAACTTTCTGAAAAAAACGTCTTCCACACTATTCTGAAGACAGCAAGAGCAGACAAGTGCGAGAGTTATCGCAGAATCAGCTTAACAGCACATGCATTTAAGTTTATAACAAGAATAATACGCAGAAGATTGGAAAAGAGAGTTGAGAATCCGTTACATGACGATTAGTTTCGAAATAGGAAAGATAAACTCACCAGGGACGCAACTTTGAGTTACAATTAATAATGAAAGCAAGACTGAAGAAAAATCAAGACACGTTCATAAACTATCAACCATGAGAAAGCCTTCGAAAGTGTAGAATTGTGCAAGATGTTAGAAATCCTGAGAAAAATAGGGGTAAGCTTTGGGGAAAGACGCACAACATAAAACATCTAGAAGAATCGTGAAGGTACATTGAGAGTGGAAAACCAGGAACAACTTGTACAGATGAAAATAGGTGTAAGGCAGCGATGTACCTTTGCCTCTACTGCTCGATCTACACGTTGCAGAAGTAATGACGGAAAGAAAAGAGAGGTTCAAGAGAGGGTTAAAATTCATGGTGGAGGGATATCTGTGTTATGATTCGCTGAGGAAGTTGTTAGCCTCCGGAAAATTTAAAAAGAATTACAGAATAAGAGAGATTAGGGCTCGTACAGAGGCATATAGGCAGTCACTTTTCCCTTGTTCTGTTTGGGAAGGGAACACGGAGAGAAGATGCTAGTTGTGGTACGAGGTACCCTCCGCCACGCACCGTATGGTGAACTGTGGAGTATGTATGTAGATGTAGATGTAGGTGTGTTGAATCGACTGAATACTCTAAGGAGTACAGCATGTGGACTGAGAGTAAATCGAAGAAAGACGAAAATTGTGAGAAGTAGCAGAAACTAGAAAAGCGACAAACGTCATAATTGGTCATCATGAGGTAGATGAAGATACCTAAACAGCAAAATAACCATGACGGACAGAGCGAGGACGACATAAAAAGAAGACTAGCACTGTCAAAAAGGGCATTCTTGGCCAAGAGAAGTCTGCTAGTATCTAATATCTGAGGAAGCTCCAACAGAAATATTTTTCCCCATTGGAAACCTCATGTGCACCACTTTGAATGTTCAGTCTCCCACCTGTTGGGCATCGATGTAAAAATATCAACCAGTGAACCTAGCAGTGAGAAGCAGCTTGTCACCGCCAGAATTGTGATCTTATTGCTTAGTTATACTCCACTGTATAGTTGAATATTATTATTGTTATTTTGCATGATAGTTATTCAATATAAGTTTATCTATTACAAGAATAAATATTTCAAAACTATTATAGGCCATAGAAATAAGCCAAATGTTCAGAGTATGTATAGAAACGGGCGTATATCTTTGTAGACATGATATGTCTAAGATCATTGGCATTTGAGAATAAAGAAAAATTTTCCTTACTCCAGAAAAAATTCGGGTCTGAAAGGGGGATAGCCGTGAGACATTCACTGTGGAAAACAGGAACAGAATAGAAGGGAAGCATTTGAGACGTGATGTTACAGAAGAATGTTGAAAATTAGGGGATCTGATACGGAATGAATGAGGAGATCCTCCGCAGAATCGGCGAGGAAAGCAATATACGGAAAACACTGAGAAGAAGAATTAACAGGATGATAGGACATCTGTTACGATATCGTGGTATAACTTCCATGGTACTAAAGGGGGATGTAGACTGTAAAAACTGCAGAGGAAGACAGACTCTGATACCTCCAGAAAGTAACTGAGGTTGTAGGTAGCAAGTAGTAGTCTGAGATTTAAAGTTTGACACGGGAGAGTAATTTATGGCGGGCCGCATCATACTAGTCAGAAGACTGATGACAGAAAGAAGAGAGAGATCGAGGATCTGACAACACTCTATGATACAGCGTGTATAGAAACCCTACTGACAGAAACAGGTATTTAGAAGCACTTCACACCACCACGCAGCCCAGAAGCAAGCAGTGCTCAACACTGTCTTCACGTGCCTTTGTATCAGCGATAACAACAGGCTGGAATCAGAGTCGGATTTTTTTTAAAGAAGACAAGGCTTTTTAGCGAAATATTAATTATGCTTACAGTAACGACGAGTACTGCCTTCTCATCTGCAGAATTCTAAGGAATAACAGTATTCGGACCACTTTCTTCAATCAAAACAAAATAAAAGATGTTTTTCGACGGAAAACAGATCCACCTGATTTTTTTTTTTTTTTTTTTTTTTTTTGTCCGGTAAACTTAAGTTATGAAACTATACACTGCGTCTCGTTTGTGCAATTTTATAAACACTTTGAGATGGAATTTGGCTAGATTCTCAAAAATCTCAATCAATTCCGATAGGATCCTACGAAACCGAGTTTTGGAATGGATACTTGTCTGGCAAATACCTGACGATACCCACAAACAGCCCCTTGAAAGCGTATATAGAAAAATGTTGAAGAAACAGTAGTTATCGTGGAGAAAAGATCATACCAATTACACAGTGGACAGAGGCGTTCAAACGTTCACCATTCCTGCCCTCCAAACGTGAATGGGACGGAAAAAGGTCCTAATAACTGATGCAATGTGGTTCACATTGGTTTGCAGAGTACGGACGTAAATGTATATGTAGAAATCTGTCTCACTGACTTCAGGGATCTTCTTTTGATAGGCCTATTTCTTGTAGTTGTAACCAATAAGGAGCCACGGTATATTCTACAGGTAAGCAATAGTAGTGGTATGGATTGTATCAGGAGAAGTTTCGTGCAAACAAGACAAACGTTAGCCATAGCGTAACGAAAAAGAATTTCAATCCCCCTCATGACATTCTTTCTTAAGAAAGCGTATCTCTTCCTCCTAATCGGGATATTGTTAGTTTTCTCGCTGTGAAACGCAGTAGGTTGAATAGATATCACTATGTTACAATTTTTAGTTGGGTATGTGTAGTTCCTAAAGGACACATGTTTTAATTTAATTCTTTTGAAGTGGTTGGTAAAAGCTTGTGCCTATTGAAACAGCGGCCCTGGTTATAAAATAACTGTTACTGATGTCAGTCAAGACATTCTTTTTTCTTGAACCAAGCGTGTTGGAAAAGGATTCCCGTTGTCAAGACCTATTTTTCGTGTATTAGGTCATTTAAGAGTGATGTGTGAGATACTGAATTATTGTGCTGCATTTAGTGTAGTATATAAATACAGTTTTGTAATTAATGATGGTTACATACATTTCCTGGCGGAATTTGAAGAAAATTTTAATTCGTTATCTTAATAATGAGAACTAGGACAGTTACTTATTTTTTATACTTAGCACAACGCGTTTCGCGAAGCTATTTTTATTTTGAAGTCCATGTGCTAACGTGAATATGTGTGAGTTTCTGCGTCTCTTGCGTCGTTTTGAAGTTAGACTGCAATCGGAAGATTGGACAGAATCAATCTATGGGTGTGTGTGATATTCTGTATAATGGCAGATGCACATTATCTGTAATTAGTGAAACCAAAAGACCATTCGTAACATTACTGTTTAAAAACACTGAAAGATTCATTTTGTCTAAATTTCCAATTGCAGTCTAACTTCAAAAAGGGGCAAGAGATGCAGAAAATCGAACAAATGCAGAAATGAACTTCGAAATAAGATTAAATTCTCGAAACGCGTTGCGCTAAGCGTGAAAAAATTAATAACTGGTACTGTTTTCATTATCTGAATCGTAAATGACACAGCTGCATGATTTCTGAATCGTCTAATATGATGAATGAAACTTTAAAAAAAATTATTACTTCTACCTTTCAGTAGTCTTACGCAGAAATTCAAACATATTAAACATCATTCAGACAACTTACAGTGCACAGTAGACATTAAAAACAGATATGTACGATAAGAATATAACATTACAGGTCGTCCACAGAGTATGTATACTATTCTTTAATGCAGAGGATTTTATTTTGTATGTGAAATGAATCATATCCACCTATATATTAGCTACAAAGATAGTTAATTCAATGCTTATGTAATGGCACTAGCAACGGTCTTCCCACAATGGTAATACCGGTTCCTGTCAGATCTCCGAAGTTAAGAACTGTCTGGCCTGGCTAACCTTGAATTGGTGATCGTCTGAGTACGCCGCCCACTGTTGGCAAGTGGGGTGGACTCAGCTCTTGTAACACCAATTAAGAAGCTACCTGATTGTGAAGAAGTGACCTCTCTGTCTCTCCTCACGTTACGTTCCATTAGGAAAGTGGGTGCACTCGGCGATTGTTATGTGATTTATAAATTATAGAGCGCAGCAATCAGTTGTCGTCCTTTTGTAGGTTTTATTACGCAAATCCCGATTACGTAGTGCCTAGCTATTATCAATGCAACATTCTCTAATATCGATGCATTCCCTTTTGCTCAGGCGCCTGTCACCTAGAAAAAAAAGGACGACTGATTGCTGAGCTCTATAATTTATAAATCTCCCTCTATCTCCTTCCAAGCATTAATCCCGACTTGTAGGGTCTGCTGTGATGGTTAACCGGATTTGGCGTGTTAATTTTTAAGGGGTGGCTGGATGCCCTTCCTGTCGCCACCCTGTACCCCCTGGGATGGAATGTGTGTAACCCAACTGTCTGCATCTAGTGTAATCCATGGAATAGTGCGAACGTGTTTCAAATGTCTGCGAGTCGTGTAAGTGAGGCGGAACTTGGAGAGTAGCCCAGAATTCACCTAGCAGGATGTAGAAAACCGTCTGAAAACTACATCCAGGCTGGCTGGCACACCGGACCTCGTCGTTAGTGCGCCGGGCGGATTTGATCTGTGGCCGGCGCGCCTACCCGAGTCAGGAAGCAGCGTGTTAGTGCTCTCGGCTACTATGGCGGGTCGTTGAAGTAGCGACTCCGGGCACGAAAACTAACAATGGCTGGGAGAGCAGCGTGCTGACCACACGTCCCTCCATATCCGCATCCAGTGATACCTATCGGCTGTCGGTCGGTACCGTTGGGGCTTCTGTGTCCTGTTTGGATGGACTTTAGTTGAGGTCTTGTGTAAGGGTACAACTGAAGCATCAAAATAAAGTCGCTGGGTCACATTCCAGTTCTTAATGCAATATTTTGTCTTTAGAGATGTGAATTTAGTGCAAGCTCTTCCAAGAGATCCGTTTCATGAACGTTATTTAACTGGTGGTGTACTTAGACATTTCGATCTATATTTACAAATTTTGAAAGTTTGTGGTAAGGTCTTATGGGACCAAACTGCTGGGTTATCTGTACCTAAGCTTACACGCTACTTAATCTAACTTAAACTAACTTACGCTAAGGACGACACACACACCCATGCCCGAGGGAGGACTCGAACCTCCGAAGGGGGGAGCAGCACGGACCGTGACAAGACGCACCAGTGCGCGGCTATCCCGCGCGGCGATGTACATTTACAAATGCATGTCTTGTACTGTATATTTGTATGTGGCTATAGATTATCTTACGTTTCAACGTTTCATTCTAATGTTTTTTGTACATGCGGTGTGGAACTTTCGATCTGTTTATCCTAGGGAGAATATGGAGCATTCCTGACAAGTTACTTAATGTAATCCAGGATGTGAATATGGGTCATAATAATTATTTATATTATGTATCAGAGTCTGTTGTAGTTTATTCGACGTAGAAATATCCACTTTTATCATGTGTGTTTTGACGATGTTTATTTTTTTCTTTATTGTTGTTTGTATTGGAATCTTTCTTTACTTTGCCCAGAATTGAGTCAACCATGGAGGCATATGAAACCTGTTTCAAAATGTGTATTTCCTGTAGCACGTTGTCTTGGCTCCAAGCTATTTGCTTTACCCTGTGCAGCATTAACCTGTATGCTGCTTGTTCATGAATGTTTGGGTGACATGAAAATGCAGGCGTCCGCAGCTCGTGGTCGCGCGGTAGCGTTCTCGCTTCCCACGCCCGGGTTCCCGGGTTCGATTCCCGGTGGGGTCAGGGATTTTCTCTGCCTCGTGATGACTGGGTGTTGTGTGATGTCCTTAGGTTAGTTAGGTTTAAGTAGCCCTAAGTTCTAGGGGACTGATGACCATAGATATTAAGTCCCATAGTGCTCAGAGCCATTTTAACCATTTTGGAGTACACAGGGTTCTTGTTGGTAAACAGTTGTTGTTCTAAACATTTAATGTACTGAATATGTCAAATATGGCACCATACACACATTGTCATTGTTAGACCAACTATCTGCTTATAAATTTTGTCATTAAATCTAAAATAGTTTCAACTTAGGATTAGCCGGAGAAGTTTCATGAATTCGGTCATCTCCGTGCACGTTTCTTATGTTTCATTAAGTTTGTTCAGATTTCAGGTGCAGCGTCTTGTAAAGGTAAGTTAGAGTAAGAGCTGACAGTGTCCATTGGTTAATACTAAGCATTTCGAGGGAGTTTTGTGGCTCTTAGTTCTTCAGTTAAAGTTGTGCTGTCCATTCACATGTATAATTTTGTATCTGTATTTTATTTAGTTTCTGCTACAGTTTGTATGCTGGACTACACACATGGCATTAGAAATGATTACTAGTCTTATGAGCTTTCCCTTCTTTCTGTATTTTTGGCTGTGATAAACATTGTGCCTTAGGTTTTATATCCAGTTTACTTACAACTGTCAGAATTGGTATATAATTTAGTGTACGTTTATTATAATTTTGATTTCCTAATTTCTTGTCAAGAGATTTATCCACTTTGTGCCCGATTGTTGCTTTTCTATTTCCATTGAATTTAGTAGCATCCGTTGCATGTTTAGTAGCATCTATGATTTGCTGTAGTGCATGGTAAACTGTCCGCCCTTTCATCGAAATTTACAACTGTGCTGTTAATTCATCTGGCGTAAAACGTCAATGTGTTCCTGTTATTCATTACATGGGTAAAATTGTTATTTTGTTTGAATCTCAAAATCTACTGTTTGAAGTCATGTATTTTGCAAATGTTCGTCTGTATCTTGAATGTGCTTACATACATTATCGTATGTTGTGTTTTCCATGCTGTTTGCCGCTTTTATCTGCATGCCAGTAGCTGTCTAGGAAATACTTTTTATGCTAATTACTTTCACTTTTATGTAATTCGCAATGAGACATAATTGTTGAAAATGCTTCTTGAATCTTACATATTTAGTACATTCACTTTAATATCCTAATTTTTGTACGCAGCTTTCACTGAATGGTTTGACAGCAGTAACTTTGCGCTTATCTCGTGAGACTACTTTTCCTCAGGTGAAATTTCATTAAGTTTGAAAGGTACAGTAGAAGAAGAGTTACCGGTGGAACTGAAGCAATGAGCGAGCCTTGCTTGGTTAGATCAGTCGGTGGAATACTTTCCCTCGATAGACAGTGCTTCCACGGTGAAGTTTCGGTTCGTTACTCACTTTCCATGTGCAAGGATTGTTGTTTGCGAGGGGAGTGGCTGAGCACAAAACAGTAGGATTATGAGTACAGTTAGTAGAAGTACTACACTGATTGTGAAGGTTACCAGGAATCATGTGTAGCCCTTACATACGCTAACACATATGCAAAATGATGGTGATGATGATGATGATGATGTGTGTTAGAATGCACGGCAGCTGGTTCTTAACGACAGCTAGTTCTTCTCTCCAACTTCTGGACGAGTCCCGGGAGTGAAAAATGGCTGGGGTTCGGTGTTGTATTGGGTAGCCATGTAATGGTGTTCCATGTGCCCCACAGATACTGTGCAAGATCGCATTTTAGCCAAATTTTATGTTTCATTTTGGCTAATTAGGTCCATCCCATAGCAGAGTGTTTGCTCCCCATTGGTGATGCTGTGTTGCAAGACGACAAGGACCTGTTCATGCAGCTCGCATCGTCCATGACAGGCTTTGTGGGCAACAGCATGATCTGTCGCATCTCCAGTGGGCTCCCAGATCTCAGTATTATTGAGCCCTTATGTTCGACTTTTGGAAGAATGGTGCGTGATCGCTATCCAATTCGATCAGCGTTAGTTGAACGTGCCACTCTCATGCAGGTCAATGGTGTAAGACTCCCTTGAAAACCTTATAGGGACTGTATCTTTACACTCCGTGACGACTGGAATCTGGTTTGAACGCCAGCGGTTTCCTATGCCGTATGTTGTTATTCTGGTGTTTCTATATCTGTGTACAACCCCTGTACTCCTCATGGACGATATGCTGACAGAATTGTTAGTGAGAAAACTGTATGCATGGTAACAGTAAGTGTCTATTTACTTTGGTTTAGTCTTCGGCTTTTGATGGGCGTTTAGAAAGAAAAATGTGTATAGCCAGGAAAAACGAAACAGCAACACTAGAGTTTTGAAAAAAATCTATGTGTTAGTAGAAAAAAGAGTTTACCGAGAAATTAACAATTTATGGAATTTGTTTTCTCTTCTCTTAAATGAGAATAATGTACTTTTATCTATTTAGAATTTTTAGTGAATTTGTAAAAACGTAGCTGACTTCGTTGAAATACAATTCATGAAGGAAACTGAAATTTGCAGGATTTTTTGTTTAATTATAGAAGCATTGCTGTGATTGAGGCATGTGGAGCTCGTCGTACACTCATGGGTATTAATTATGAACATAACATAAATTTGAAATTTCTTTCAGGTCAGTTTGACGTCCGAGAATTTTGGCTACGAGGAATATTTCACTAGTTGCATCACATTGCACGTTCGTGGTGGAACGTAGGAAGCAACGCTGCGGTGAATATTGATGGCTTTGCAACGCTGGAACTACTGTACACAGCTTACCTGTATCATAGCACTGACTGCTGAGTCACAAGCGACAGCCCTTTTGTGGAACACCAGTTATGAGACAGGTCACGAAAACTGAAAACGGCCTGGAGAGCGGTGATCTGACCACATGCCCCAACATAACCGCATCCGGTGACGCCTATGGTGTGAGGATGACACGGCGGACGGTCGGTCTCGTTGGGTCTTCAAGGCCTGTTCGGACAGTGTAGAATTTTTTTATTTTGTCAGAAGAACTTTTTTCCCATCTTGGTAACTACTGCAACAGTAAGTACATCCATCATATGCGGTAATAGTCACTGTCTTGACTTCTTTTATACGGCATGTCACAAACAGTCTTTGTAAGGGTGTTGCAGGGTAGGTTGTTCTGAGAAATAATTGGTAAGAAAATGTTCGATACGTTCCTCCGTTTCCGATTTAATTAGCAACGAAGTAAGCAACCAGACAGTTGCGCGCGAATGCAAACGGCCCTCCAGAAACGGTGGTTCCGTAAAACACAACAAAACAGCGAGTCAAAAATTAGGCACGGAACGGTAGTAAGGACTGAAACCGAAACAAGCAGTCTTGTGTGCTATCATATACGCTATGAGAACAACTGACATTAATAGTACCTGGCATGTGCGTGCAACGGCCTGAATGGCTAAATTCAATGCTAAACAACTGGGAAACGGCACTACTTATAGAACAGCTTTCATAGCAATAATTTCTCAGCACAACCTACCCTGCATCACACTTACAAGCTTCTCGGTCTGTTTCTGACCACCTTATATATGTGGCGAAGAGGACTGCCAAATTTAATTAGCACATTTTCTCTTGGAGGTGATGGTGAGGTTTATTAGGTAACAGCAAGGACTGTTGCGACTTCATCGCGTTTCAGAACGCAGTACACTCTCTGTTATGTTAAGAAAATGTCCTGAATAATATCGCCTGGTATTGAAATTAGGTAACACATTTAGAGCTAACGGCGTTGCTTCTCACTGGTGAAGTTAAAAAGAAGCGGTGTATATTTTTCTGAGCGAGTTGCTGCTCTGTACTCACTTTGTTTCAGACCGCAGTATTGTTCGCACCGCCATTCACCAGCGCCGCGCAGAGAGTTTGGCCACGTGGCAGACGCGCACAATGGAGAATTTTTCAGCAGAGACAACGGCTTATGATAACTAGCACCGCCTCATGCATTTCCCTTTGCGTTTCAAGCGTTTTGCTGAAAACCCCGGGAGTTGCTGCTTCACGTGTTTATTAGGTCAACTCGGATCCTTTTGTGCACGGTAAGTACTCCGCCGAATGGAATGAAATATGTTGCCGTTGTTACTTTTTCTACGTTTTTAGGAGCGAGGTGTTTACCGCTAGCATTTATGACTCAGGTAAGGCACCAGTCTCGTTTCAGACGGTGGAATTTTCCGCTACTGTGTGGCTCCTGGGAGTAGCGTGAAAAAAAAGTTGGGTCGCCACGGATATGCATCTATCTGTAAAATTCCTTGCTGATGACAGACAGTTATAAAATGAGATTCCTCAGCAATGAAAATCAATGCGAATACTGCTGTAGGAACGAGTGAAAATATATTGGATAAAATTTAATCCCTTGCACGTATAGAAGGAAACGAATTTGTACAATGCTCGACGGGCTCAGTCCATCAGTACACGAAGTCCGTCTGGTCTTGGTTTAGCAGTGGTTTTTATTTCGCGTTTCTAATTCACAGTCACATCGTCAGTAGTCGACTTTAGCGGTTTTGCAAGGGCTGACATTTCTGTGATGCGTGACATGCAACAGCTAGTCCACGTATCTGAACACTGCTGACTGATCCTTCCTCTCGTTTCTGCTTCTCTACTGGCAGCACAGTACTCGCTCCCTCCTAAATCAGTGTGTCCCCTATGGGTGATCGCGGGCATTTTCGCTGGTGTTGCCCAGATATTTGCCATGTCGATTTTGCAACGTCTCGCTGGAGTCAGCTCAAACAAATCATGCTCATCGCGTCTTTCATACGACACCCAGCGTCTACGGAAAGTGAGATAATTTTTAAACCGGAATTTAATGCCTCCATTCGATACAGCGGTCCCACATTGGTTTAGTTCGTTATCAGTTTCATCGGTGTGAATTAAAAGGACCAGTATAACACGAAGAAAAATCAGTTCTCCGACGACGACATAGCAGCGCTTCTACATGGCGGCAGAAACCGCAGCAGACAAAGCGGTGGTGTCGCTGTTGGAGTACTGGTTATTATTCGTATTTTCCCATCCCTCTTAACGCACATCGACAAAACGAATATTTCGGTAGACCAGTTTGCGACCGCTCTGTCGAATGGGCAAGTAAAATTTTACATTTTGAAGCTTTTTATTCTTTTATTTTCAAATTTGTTTAAACAGGAAACAAACCGACGCTTTCCGTCTACACTAGCCTTCGCATGAAGCACATGATGAGCAGCATCTGTCTGGTTTCACTCTAGCTACATGTTCCAAGAACGGAGCTGCAATTATCTGACGAAACTTCGGAGACAATGCTCTTGAAGGCTCTTAGTAGAGACACCCTCTATACTGGTGGGTCCATGTCTCATGACACGTAGATCTGTACACCGATAGATCTGTACCTACAGACTGGAAAATTGCGCAGGTCGCACCAGTGTTTAAGAAGGGTAGTAGGAGTAATCCATCGAACTACAGACCTATATCATTGACGTCGGTTTGCAGTAGGGTTTTGGAGCATGTACTATATTCAAACATTATGAATCACCTCGAAGGGAACGATCTATTGATACGCAATCAGCATGGTTTCAGAAAACATCGTTCTTGTGCAACGCAGCTAGCTCTTTATTCGCTCGAAGTAATGGCCGCTATCGACAGAGGATCTCAAGTTGATTCTGTATTTCTAGATTTCCGGAAAGCTTTTGACACCGTTCCTCACAAGCGACTTCTAATAAGGCTTCGGTCCTATGGGGTATCGTCTCAGTTGTCCGACTGGATTCGTGATTTCCTGTCAGGAAGGTCGCAGTTCGTAGTAATAGACGGCAAATCATCGAGTAAAACATAAGTGATATCAGGTGTTCCCCAGGGAAGCGTCCTGGGACCTCTGCTGTTTCTGATCTATATAAATGACCTGGGTGACAATCTGAGCAGTTCTCTTAGATTGTTCGCAGATGATGCTGTAATTTACCGTCTAGTATGGTCATCTGAAGACCAGTATCAGTTGCAAAGCGATTTGGAAAAGATTGCTGTATGGTGTGGCAGGTGGCAGTTGACGCTAAATAACGAAAAGTGTGAGGTGATCCAAATGAGTTCCAAAAGAAATCCGTTGGAATTCGATTACTCGATAAACAGTACAATTCTCAAGGCTGTCAATTCAACTAAGTACCTGGGTGTTAAAATTACGAACAACTTCAGCTGGAAAGACCCCATAGATAATATTGTGTGGAAGGCGAGCCAAAGGTTGCGTTTCATTGCCAGGACACTTAGAAGATGCAACAAGTCCACTAAAGAGACAGCTAACACTACACTCGTTTGTCCTCTGTTAGAATATTGCTGCGCGGTGTGGGATCCTTACCAGGTGGGATTGACGGAGGACATCGAAAGGGTGCAAAAAATGGCAGCTCGTTTTGTATTATCACTTAACAGGGGAAAGAGTGTGGCAGATATGATACGCGAGTTGGGATGGAAGTCATTAAAGCAAAGACGTTTTTCGTCGCGGCGAGATCTATTTACTAAATTTCAGTCACTTTCTCTTCCGAATGCGAAAATATTTTGTTGAGCCCAACCTACATAGGTAGGAATGATCATTAAAATAAAATAAGAGAAATCAGTGCTCGAACAGAAAGGTTTAGGTGTTTTTCCCTCGCGCTGTTCGGGAGTGGAATGGTAGAGAGGTAGTATGACTGTGGTTCGATGAACCCTCTGCTAAGCACTTAAATGTGAATTGCAGAGTAATCATGTAGATGTAGATGTAGATGTGGTCAATTCTGTGTTACATAGGGGTGTCCGTGTACTGTTAACCAGATATTGTACATTACGGGCCTGAGGTTTGTCGGTACAGAGCTGGCGCCCGTTAGCGTCCCATCGGTATCAGATGAGGTGTATTACATGGCCAAGGCACCAACGTGGGATCAGTAGAACGAAGAACCAGTCCGAAGTTGGAAATTTTACTTTGTTATTCACTTGATGACTAGTTTCGGGCCGAGACACATTTTCGAATCATCGTAAAGTACCCGAAAATGCCATTTCCGAAGATTTGTAAACCATGTCAAATACTTGCAACGAACAGTTGCAGCCGCCTACAGCGCAGTTATCTGTATGCGCTCCATCTGTTGGTAACATGTTTTGGACATGGTTTCAAATCTTCGTAAATGCCACTTTCGACTATTTTATGATGATTTGAAAATGGATCTCGGCCCGAAACTGGTCACCGAGTGAATAAAAAAGTAAAATTTGCAATTTGAGGCTGGTTTTTCATTATATCATCAATGGATGTAGGAGGTCCGCAATAACGTTCACTTTGACCGCAACTGACATGGTCCCATGGTCAATATCACAAGTACCAAGGAAATCCAAGCGCGTGACCGCCGTAGCATAATACTGCTCTAATCGGCCAGCGTACGTGGTTTGGTACATTTATTGAGCAACTATTTGCCTGGATGATCTCGGATCCGGACCCGACCAATGACCAGGCCTAACAAGAAACGTGACTCGTCCAACGAAGCGGCACAGTTCCATCGATCCACGGCCACATTTCAATGATCCAGTGCTCGCTGTAGTCATAACTGACCATGACGTCAACAAGTGAACATGCAGGGGTTGGTCTACAGTGAGATCCCATGGTCAACAACGTGTACTACACGGTATGCCCCGTAGTGCCTGCGCCTGGACAAGCTTTGTATTATGTCTTCAGAAGTGCTACAGATCACCCTCCAGCTCGCTCTAAAGAGTGGGCGTGCCACGGAGGGCCACCTTCCGTACAGAGGCTTGGACGTCCAACACCTCACGGGTTCAGCTTCCTCCCTCCACTTGCCATAGATTGTCAAGGCAGAGGTACAAGACAGACAGCCCACCAACTTCTCCGTATCCGAGATGCTCATCTCCAGGCGCCGGGCCGTACCTATCTTACTTTTGACTGTCTCTTGACAGTGTCAGTGGCCTTAAGCATTTGTGGGTGCGGTATGGCCGCTGGAACAATTCTCATTTGTCTACGTTCACCTTGAACACTTCTCTTACCGCATTACGTATTGGCAACGTGATCATTCGACATTCAGTTTCACGATGGGTAGTGGTCATTATGTTTTGCTTTCATAGTGTGTATGAAATGAACAGAAAGCGAGATAAGAAATAAAAGTATTACAACTAGAACACGCACATCCATTCCGCACATAAATCTGCCACATTTGTAAAATATTTCATTGACCGAATTCTTGCACGACAGGAAACGCTGTATAGTAGCACGGTTTCGGGGTCTTAGCCCTATCGTCAGGAGTAACTGAAATCTAGTTGTAGTAGGATGTCACGTCCATGCCTTCACAGCTACTATTCAAACATATACTGCAGGTGGAGCGTCCAATAACATTCACAATTTGGGATGTGTATAGCGACTTCTGTCGAGAAAGACTTCGGTGAATAAAATATTTTACAAATGCTCCGGTTTTGTTTACCATATCCTAGAAAATTTTCATAATGGTCTCAGTCCTTGTAGTGTATGAAATGCAAGCGAAAGAAAATTTTAAAAGCGTAACCTTTTCTGTGGTCGTCTGAGGAATATATATCTAACACACGATACTGACAATCGTGGGAGCGTGTTAGTGTGTTTTGAGGAATAAAGTCAGATAAAATATCCGGGCATAGAAAACTAAGCGTCGAAATTACAGTGACCGACGCTTGCAGTTCGGCCCGCTACACCATACATAATATCTGGAAGTGGCGAAAGATAAAATGTCAATAAAAAATTATATCAGTTGAACAATTTCTGAGTGGAGAATATCAGGACTTTTAAGAAACCACCTAAGTCCTCAAACTTTTTTAAAAATATTTAGACATAGCTTAGCCGTCACGAGAGTCAGTGCCATGATCGCTGAAAGTCATTTATCACCAGAATTAGGTAATCTTTCTACGTAAGTAACACCTTTACGAGACAGCATCTCAGTGTTAATAAGGAAGCAGTTCATCCATTACAAGTTCAAAAAGTGAAACGACAAATACAAAATTCCTCTACTGTATGATCTACAAACGATATGGAAGCAGTTTTGTTAGGAAACTACATGGGAAATTATCGTGGAACTGTTGTACTTAGCACTGAGAAAATTGTAGCAGGGGCTGCTTATCTACCTCGAACGTGAGTAACTGTATCTTAGTGCGAATGAATGGGCGAAAGGTTTCAATAAAACAGAATAAAACTTCGCTTGCAGTGGAGTGTGCGTTAACATGAAACTTCCTGTCACATTAAAACCTTGTGCCGTACCGGGACACAGGCTTGCGAACTTTGTCTTTAACGGGCGAGTGCCCTACAGACTGACCTATCCACCCACGACTCACAAGGCTGGAGAAAAGGGACAGGTACAGGTGTGAGTGAAGCTGGCGGAGGGACGGGTGTCGTAGATTGTGTATAGTGCTTCAATAGACTACTCGATAGAGCACTGGATCACGAAATAAATCGTTGCGGTATCGAGGATTGTGATTTCTGGAGTATATGAGTCTGGATGTTCTACACTTTGGTTGTAACTGTGTCATACCTCTCATTGAAGATTTTACTGGTAATACAGAAAAAACCCATACATATTAAGAAAGGGTGTGTCTATACACGCGAGTATGTGTGTCTGTTTCTCACCTAAATCACTGGATCGATTTCAATCATACTCGATTTGTCATACTTGGCACTCCTATCCCTTGCTGTCAGCCAACAACCGCTATGAGGGAGGTAAGAACCACCTATCATAGTGCAGGAGACATCATGTCATAAGCAATGAGATGCGTGAAAAAATGCCGCATCATGCAGTAACTTTTAATACATTTATTCTTTACTACTAAGGCACAGTCGAGTCAATTAAAGGAAATCCCTGACTTCTTCCACGGCATTTGAAATGGGAAACTCAAACTGCTGTAGGTGAAAACAAAAACCGTCTGCTGAGCTATGAAGAGCCGTTTCCACGGAAGCGTTCAGAAAAACATGTTGTAGACATGGGAAGCAGTTGTGCACAGCGCGCAGAAACTGTGTCATAATTTCAAAGGCGTTTTCAAGAATACATGAAAGAAAAAGCTTTTTCGGTATTACAGTGCACACACAGTTCATTTGTTGTTTTCATTTCTAATGTAAAATTGGTAAAATTAATACCCGAGTAATGTCGGGGTTAACAGGATTAGTGCCCAAACACGGAAAATGAGGAACTCTGGTTTAAATGCATAAATGTAGCACGTATTGGAGATCACAGACTAGTTGATAGTGATTACTACACACCGTATCAGAAACTGGCCAGCCGCTGTGGCCGAGCGGTTCTAGGCTCTTTATTCCGGAACCGTGATGCTGCGGCGGTCTCAGGTTCTAATCCTGCCTCGGGCATGGCTGTGTGTCATGTCCTTAGGTTAGTTAGATTTAAGTTGTTCTAAGTCTAGGGGACTGTTGACCTCAGATGTTAAGTCCCATGGTGCTTAGAGCTATTTGAACCACCAGAAACTGACGCAGCTGTAACTGACATTTCCTCCACACTTCGTAAAACGTCTCAAGAAGTAGCTGATATGGGTAGGTCGGTCATTGTTGTTTTGCTTAGGTAATGAGAAAATTGATGATCATAGCAGATACTGCTGATGTGCTGTATTGTTGTAACGTGCGTATGGGTTCTGTATTCAGAGACGGCTAGCAGAATGAAGAATGACGAAGCAAAACATTAAGACCACTGCCCTCTGAGGTGCTTAATGCCGACGGCGGCATTATAGACACATGACGCAGTAAGGAATGTATGTTAGTGGAGCAGAGATAAATGTGGAATCATCATACAGCCATTATGGGCTGCACGGAGAAATCGCAGAGATAGAGTACCATAGAGAGGCAATAACGCGATCAGAGTGATGCAAATTGAAGAGCCCTACGGCCTGGTTTTGAAAATCAGAACTAAGGGGCATGGGACATGACAACGCGTACAAAATTATGCAAGCTAGCCTAAAGTGGCAAATTTACATACTCATGTGAAGTTAAACACATGAAAGATCCTTCTGTGCTGGTGTATAATACAAATGAACAAAATCAACAACAGATAATACAAACATCAAAAAAAAGTTTTCCATCACCTTGGTTCCGAGAGTTCCGGAATCTGTGCAGAAAATTGGAATAGATATCAACATAAACATCATTTCCGCCCTTTGCATTGCTCATGAAAACCACACATTGCATGTTGTACCACCATACAGCGAGACCTTCAGAGGTGATGAACCAGATTGGTGTAAACGCCGGTACCTCTAATAACCAGCAGCACGCCCTCTTGCATTGATGCATGACTGTATTCGTCGTGGCATACTACCCAAAACTTCATCAAGGCACTGTTGGTCCAGATTGTCCCACTCCTCAACGGCGATTCGGCGTAGATCCCTCAGAGTGGCTGGTGGCTCACGTCACCCTTTCCATTCTATCCCAGGCATGTTCGATAGGGATCATATCTGGAGAACATGCTGGCCACTCTAGTCGAGAGACGTCGTTATCCTGAAGGAAGTCATTCACAAGATGTGCACAATGAGGGCGCGAATTGTCGTCCATGAATACGAATGCCTTGCCAATATGCTACGAATATGGTTGGGCTGTCAGATGGCATTCACATATCGTACAGCCGTTACGGCGCCTTCCATGACCACCAGCGGCATACGTCGGCCCCACACAATGCCACCACAAAACAGCAGGGAACCTCCACCTTGCTGCACTCGCTGGATAGTGTGTCTAAGACGTTCAGCATTACTGGGTAGCCTCCATTCAAGTCTTCGACGATTGTCTGGTTGAAGGCATATGCGACACTCATCGGTGAAGAGCACGTGATGCCAATCCAGAGCGGTCCATTCGGCATGCTGCTGTGCGCATCTGCATTGCGCTACTTGGTGTCGTGGTTGCAAAGATGGACCTCGCCATGGACGTCGGCCCATTATGTAGCCTATGTGTTTGAGTCGTAACACGAGGTCCTGTGGCTGCACAAAATGCATTATTCAACATGGTGGCTGTGCTGTCAGGGTCCCTCCGAACCATAATCCGTAGGTAGCGGTCATCGACTGCGGTAGTGGCCCTTGGGCGGCCTGAGTGAGGCATATCATCGACAGTTCCTGTCTCTCTGTATCCCCATCGTATCTGAACAACATCGTTTTTGTTGACACCGAGACGCCTGGTCACTTCCCTTGTTGAGAGCCCTTCCTAGCACAAAGTAACAATGCGGACGCGATCAAACTGCTGTATTGACCATCTAGGCATGGTTGAACTACAGACAACACGAGCCGTGTACCTCCTTCCTGGAGGTGTGGCTGGAACTGATAGGCTGTCGGACCCCCTTCGTCTAATAGGAGGTGCTCATGCATGGTTGTTTACATCTTTGGGTGGATTTAGTGACATCTCTGAACAGTCAAAGGGACTGTGTCCGTGATACAATATCCAGTTAATGTGTATCTCAGGAGTTCTGGGAACCGAGTTGATGCAAAACTTTTTTTGATGTGTGTATTTTCAAACAATACGCCCATGAAATGAGATATAACCGTAGTTTTACAGCCTCTGTGCATGGAGTCATAGAATGCGCAAACTTGAGACATGATTTCGAAAAGAAATCTTAAAAGTTCGCGCATGTACTATCTCGCTTCTAAATGTCAGGTAAGGTCCTTGGGAGATTCTAAGACGAACGATAATAATTTTGGACATTGTACCTGACCGCTGTGGTCATGCTGCTAGAGACGTGCGATAGGGGAGACGAAGGAATTATGTCCACGTCCCATCAGTCTCTCTTTATTTATTCATCTCCACGTCTGCAACTCACTCTTGGACTTACTTATTCACGTAACACAGTTATATTCTGCAACGTTCGCTGTTATCTTCATACTAGAGCGTGCTCTATCAGGAATGACTTTCTTTGGTTTCAAGACTTCATTCAGATTAATAAACGAAAGATGTCGCTGCTACGAGTGAAATAACCGGAAATGACACTTCTATTCTTCCTCATCACAAGTATTTTACCAGTTTTGTTAAACAATATTTCGTGATTTCAAAGAGTGTGGTAAGGTAAGAGTCTAATGTAACTGCTGCGAGTGAAATAAGCAGCAATGGCTTATATATTCTTCCATGTCACAATTACTTTGCTGTTTGTATACGAATACGTTGTGATTTATGAGAGCATGAATAGGAAGTTACCTAGAAACGCAGCATGAATTTCTGTGAATGAAGCGAATAGTCATATTTACAGTCTTGTTTGTCACAAATATTTTGCTGACATCGAATACCTTGTAAGAGCTATGTGCTGCCTGCGATATGTATGGTATAAGAGAATCTGAGACCAAAGTGCAGTGTTGACTGCAGTACGAACTGTGTAGTAGTAGCAGTAAGTTGTTGCTAGCGAGCAGTCGCCTGTCTGCACTTGTCAGTCCTGTTTGGTGTATCGTGTTGGCTGGGCCGGTCGCGGTGCAGCGATGCCGGAGCCTGTATATTATTGTATAAGGTAAAAAAAGCAGCCTCGCGCATATCTAGTAATATTATGTAAACTCCCATGTATATCTTTTAAAAATGTCCTAATAATAACATGCATTCATTTCAATTTAAAGAATTTAATTTTTTTTTTCAATGCATGATCATTCCGATTGTTGCAAAAGAAAAATCATTTACTTCCTTTCATAAATAACAAATGTATAGGCCAGCATTGCACAGAGCTGTGCCGGAAAAAGCTATTGTAAGAGCAGATTGTTGCCGACTTTATCGAGGTGAGAATTTTTGCCTTTTATTCAGAATGATCTTACAGGGCCATGACGCAGCACTGCTGTCGTCCAAATTTTACCAGGTTACTGAATTTATTTTTTATTACGAGGTTTAGGAATTTTTCTGTTTCAAGCTTACATTAAATGAGAAAAGAATTTTGTGGGTACATTAAATGGGAACCAGTTTTGTTGTGAGGTTACACAAAAATAGAATCATATTATTATTATTATTACTAATTAAGTTTTTTTGTGAGATTACTCAAAAATTTGAATCATCATATTCATATTATTTATTATATTATTAAATTTTGTGGGGAGGTTACACTTGGCGACATCCGACCAGGATCGTATTTCTTTGTGACTCTCTGAGAAGTAGTCATGTATCTGCTCTTATTTACTTAAATGTAGTTTGCATCTGGCGCAACGCATTTACTAATTTGTCACTCTTTCTTTCACAGATCATGGGCAATTTGTTGCTCTTTGTTGTAATTGTGTTTGTTCCATTTTTTGCTTTGTCTTTGTTTCATTTTTGTGCTTAACTTTGACTTGTGAAAAATGCCGCGAAAAACTGTTAACAGTACATCGCGATATGCAATGAGTGAAATAGCCGACTCTAATAATTTGACCGATAATACTAGCGACACTCAGTGTAACGATGATAATCCCCTAATTGCAGATAATCAGTGCTTGCCGACCACTAGTGATGATTTTAATGCTAATGAGGAGCAAACAAATTTAATAGTGTCCTCTGTTAATTTAACGACAATTGGTGACGTGGCACGTTCTGTTAGAATGAACGCTGCCCAGTTTGACACACCCGGTTTGCAAAATTTGAATTGTGAACAAATAATTGTTTCTAACGAAGGTGAACAATGTACTCAAAGTACGTCAGATTTGTTTGAGTCCGGTGTAGTAGCTAACAGTGCACATCCAATTGGCAAACCTTTTCGAGAATCACATAATGACCAAATGGTTACACAAAACATGACAATTGCAGGTACGCCATCAAACAGCACACAGAATAGAGTAGGTAATATTGGCTTGGATCAAGTTATGGCATTATTGCTACACTTTAATGAAAATAACGAAAATCTCATACAACAACTTAATGAAAATAATGAAAATGTCAAACAACTTAATGAAAATTCCAAACAGTCGAAGAAAGAACAAGACAACAACTTACGGCTACTGTTACACAGTTCGTACTGCAGTCAACACTGCTCTTTGGTCTCAGATTCTCTTATAGCTTACATATCGCAGGCAGCACATACCTCTTACATATAGTTAATTAAGTAGATTTTAGAAAAATTTGTTGCTCATGGCAAGTCCAATTGACTCACCATCGCTGCCAAATTTTGGCCCCCCCCCCTCCAGTGAAGAATTATGTAAGAGGTATGTGCTGCCTGCGATATGTAAGCTATAAGAGAATCTGAGACCAAAGAGCAGTGTTGACTGCAGTACGAGTTGTGTAACAGTAGCAGTAAGTTGTTGCTAGCGAGCAGTCGCCTGTCTGCACTTGTCAGTCCTGTTTCGTGTATCGTGTTGGCTGGGCCAGTCGCGGTGCTGCGATGCCGGAGCCTGAGTATTATTGTATAAGGTAAAAAAAGCAGCCTCGCGCATATCTAGTAATATTATGTAAACTCCCATGTATATCTTTTAAAAATGTGCTAATAATAACAAGCATTCATTTCAATTTAAAGAATTTAATATTTTTTTCAATGCATGATCATTCCGATTGTTGCAAAAGAAAAATCATTTACTTCCTTTCATAAATAACAAATGTATAGGCCAGCATTGCACAGAGCTGTGCTGGAAAAAGCTATTGTAAGAGCAAATAGTTGCCGACTTTATCGAGGTGAGAATTTTTGCCTTTTATTCAGAATGATCTTACAGGGCCATGACGCAGCACTGCTGTCGTCCAAATTTTACCAGGTTATTGAATTTATTTTTTATTACAAGGTTTAGGAATTTTTCTGTTTCAAGCTTACATTAAATAAGAAAACAATTTTGTGGGTACATTAAATGGGAACCAGTTTTGTTGTGAGGTTACACAAAAATAGAATCATATTATTATTATTATTAATTAAGTTTTTTTTGTGAGGTTACACAAAAATTAGAATCATTAACCAAATAATATTTAAAAATATTTCGTATGGGTAGGTTACAACCTAACAACGCTTTCCTAGATATAGCAGTCAGGACAAAGATTGCACAGCAAGACTCCAGATGTCAAACTTCCAAAAGTGAGTTACACATGACAGTTCTTTCCTATTTTAGTCACACATGCATTTTGGCTTCTGAAAGTATAGCGGATAATACTAGAATGTGTCACCACAGGGAGTGCTAAACAATGTGACACAGTCTCCCTATGTATACTGTTTCACTTTGGGAAATCTGCTGATGTAGGCAACTTTGACAACAGGCAGATTATTAATGCCCAATGCAAAGGAAATGGAGAAACTGTTCGGCTTTTTGAAACTTATTCTGATGAGAACCTATGGAAAGTGCTTGAAGGATGGTGAAATCATGAGTAAGTCAGAAGGAGATGGACTAGCATGCCTGATCGCAGGCTTTAGCGATGGGATGCTTGATCCATCTTTGGAGCAGGAAGCTGATGAATGTCACTGGCTAGCAGTAGGGTAAAACTGCTCCTGAGCTATTTTGTTTGTGTGGGTTGCATACATTCAGGGGGAAGCATACATTCACCAGAAAACATATTGTTCTGTTAATTGATTTATGACTCCCAGAGGTTGATTTACGACCCCATGGAAATAACAAGTGCTTTTGAGGTACCCCACCCTTAACCTCCCATTCCTCCTCCCCTAACTCTCTGGAAAATCCCCACCCCATCCTCACTCCACCTCACCTATACAAGCACATAATTATATCAAAATAATTAGTAATTGATTAATTTGATGAATTAATTAATCCCTATTCCTCTGGAAAATCCCCAGACCCCTCCTCACCATGTGGAAATTGGGGGAAAAGACTCAGTTTGGGATGGAGAGAAGGATCATATGACGCAAAATTCAGAAAAGTGTCACTAACAATAGCAGCAGCAGCAGCAGCAGTAGTAGTAGTAGTAGTAGAAATAATAATAATAATAATAATAATAGCTATAAATACTTATGCTACACCAATATTGACCTACTCATTTGGAGCAGTAAATGGAGTAACACAGACCTACAAGCACTCTAAACACTTACACGATCACAATGCCACAAATATAGAATACATCACATACATTCAGCAACAGAAAGATTCACATTAAGCAGAAAGGAAGGAGGAAGGGGATTTATCGACATAAAAAAACCTACATTATGGACAGGTAGACAATTTATGAAAATTCTTTCTAGAACGAGCAGAAACTAGCAAAATACACAAAGCAATCACTCATATAAATACATTGGCTACACCACTGCAATTTCATAACCACTTTTACAACCCTTTAGATCACATAACAGCAACAGATACAAAGAAAGTAAATTATAAAAAGAAAACACTACATGGCAAGCATCCATATCATCTAACACAGCCACACATCGATCAAGACACATCCGACACATGGCTAAGAAATGGCAATATATACAGTGAGATGGAAGGATTCATGATTGCAATACAGGATCAAACAATAAACACCAGATATTACAGCAAGCATATTATTAAAGATCCCAATACCACAACAGAGAAATGCAGACTTTGCAAACAACAAATAGAAACAGTAGATCACATCACAAGCGGATGTACAATACTAGCAAATAGTGAATACCCCAGAAGACATGACAATGTAGCAAAAATAATACAGCAAAAGCTTGCCTTACAACATAAACTTATAAAACAACACGTTCCCACATACAAGTATGCACCACAAAATGTACTGGAGAATGATGAATACAAATTATACTGGAACAGAACCATTATAACAGACAAAACAACACCACATAACAAACCTGACATCATACTCACCAATAAAAAAGAAATTAACACAACTAATCGAAATATCCATACCCAATACAACAAATATACAAAAGAAAACAGGAGAAAAAATTGAAAAATACATCCAACTGGCTGAGGAAGTCAAGGACATGTGGCACCAGGATAAAGTTGACATTATACCAATTATACTATCAACTACAGCAGTCATACCACACAATATCCACCAGTACATCAATGCAATACAGCTACATCCAAACTTATATATACAACTACAGAAATCTGTAATTATTGATATATGTTCAATTACCCGAAAGTTCCTAAATGCAATGTAACATATACTGTACAGTTAAAAGGAAGTCGCACTTGATCAAGGTCCGCATCACTTCCCATTTTTGACCAGACATAACGTCTGAGAAAAGAAAGAATAATAATAATAATAATAAAATATTACAGATATTGTTTATTTATTAGGTTGTGGGACATAGGGGCCATCACTTGGGTAGAGCTCATGTCTACTCCTACTTCCAGTGATGTAATAACTGTCAGCACCAATGAATGGAATGAAGTGTGGTGTATTAGCTACCATTTGGGATCGATTGCACCTGTGTGTCTGATGTGGGTACCGCCATAGAGGTCAAAAACTGCCAACTGTGATAACCAGAAAGCACTATTCTACTTACCACTGTTGGCCTCCTTTGATCTCACAGCCCTGATTAGAGCATCAGGTGGCTGCTTTCTGTTGTTCAGAAAGTTCCTGACTCACTTCCTGTCAGTCTGTCTCTCTCTCTCTCTCTCTAGTGGCTCCATCCTGTTTGTACGTGAACCAGCGTCTCCAAACACACAATTGAAGATGTTTATCCCTCCTCATAATACTATGTCCCTATTGGCTAATACTGGGGACAAAGAACAGAAGCATGATATCAGAAGTTGAGGGAAATAGTCAATTTGTACTATCCTATCAAATTAATTGTTCAGCAGTTTGCAGAAGTCAAATAGAGTGCTTAAAACATGCACCACCACTTGGCGATGACTGTTCTTTGTAATAGAATATATTCTTAACATTTAAGAATCACACACATATATTTTGCAAATCAAGTAATTAAATTTTCACCGCAAATAGATAGTAGCGCTAAATATATCGGAGGTCTTGTATGCACTGATGTCTGAGAACACTACCACCCTCTTTTACCACTACAACTCATATCTGGCGAATAAAATCTTCAAATCACGTATTCGCGCCAACCACAGGGTGGACATGTCATGGAACTGCAGCCCTGCTGGCACGCAGAAATGGTTCACGTGGCGTGTAGGCCAGAAGTTATACTAATCCCCAATCCAAGGTGATGGCAACCCTTTGCTTGGTTGTGGCCAACAGGTAAGAGGCGGTAGGAAGCCCTGCCACAAATATCTGCTCTAATTACAGTGCTACAGTTTGGCGGTGCGACTAACATACCACAAAAATAAATCATTGCTAATAAAGACGTAAACATTCCATAAAACTCGCGAAAACCCCAAACTAACAAGTTTACTGCAAATAGACTCTATAAAACACGCACTGCCAACAGCTCTGAGGAAATGCACGGAGGTGGAAGGATACTTCTCTTACTGTACTTCTCTGGGTCAGTCGCAGAAACCGGTCTGCTTCGAACAGTGTACAGGATCCTTGCGTCCAGGTTCACAGACAACTAATGAGCGATCCCAGCGCCCCAAACGATATCCGTGGGAAGTACTAATTGGTGATCACATCAGAAATAGTGACGTGCTCCACCCCCAAGTGTACAAACAGACGAAAGCAAATCAATTACACTGCAAAAAGTAGTTGCCATATATATTGGGTCTTGTATACAGAGTGAGAACACAAGCACCTCCCACCACGCGTGGCTCTTAACCCATGGGATCACTAAGTCAACCAAACATTTGCTGAGCAATGGTTCGCTATTCACTGACACAGAAGACACCTCACGTGTCGCTACCTGGGCAGTCCAGCGTCTGCATAGTATAAGTCGGCATTCTTTGATAATTGATACCTAGGAAACCACGTCTGCTTTCTCTCAAGTGACTACTAAAACACAAAATCATCTCAGCTACAGGTAAGTCTTGGACGTATAGATCTAACTGCAGATCCGTACCTGACATAGTTTAAATAATCGACTTTACCCAATCCCAGACAGATATGTTGTCCATATACCTCGAGTTTCTCACACGAAATGCAGATTACTCCATTTTACACGAGTTCTTTTCGAAGACAGAAGAAATTGGAGCATTCAGATGTTTTCACATCACTAAAGTATCGTTACTTGTTGTAAAAAATCATGTACAACAGTATGGCATAGACCATAACTCCCTTGTGCATTTTCTCATCAGCTAAAAACATATCTGTTCCAATCAACTCAATATCTGCTACGTCCAGCATCATAGGAGTAGAATATTAAATTCATTTTTGGATCATGATAAAGTGCTAAGAACATTGTCTGCCTCTGTAACAGGATGCCTGCTCACTTTCGGACTCTCTTAAAGTAACCAAATGCTTCGTCAGCAACGAAATGTTTAAGGTACCAGTACAGAGGAGTTGTACATCTCAGGTCTATACTGCGTATCGCTTCATAAATTTGGTACTGTAGCTGATTTTATTACGATGGACATCTCTCCATGTGTACATGGGAGACTGAAATTTCGTTAAAAGATCTCGCTGCAGCGAAACAGAGCCTGAGTTATGCTCCAACTCTTGAATCATATCCGTGGTACACCGCCCTCGCTCTCACCGAGCGGCATACCATTGGCATCAAATTGATTGACTAATTAATAAATCTTATCACGAGTCACTTTGTATGGTGAGTATTTTTTCCTGCATTCGGATTACGCTCACCAGGTAGATCAAATGGGAATCCGTGGAGGAAATACGCTGTTCTTTTCGAGGAACTGTACTGAGAACCGACATTTGAAGCTGACTGCAGAAGGTTTCCACTGCCGCCCACGAGCATTTCGCGTAAGAAACACGAAGATACGATAAATTAGCGCTCTTATGGAGGCGTATAGATAATATTTTTTAACGCGCTCTGTTTGCGAGTGGAATGGGAAAGGAAGTGACTAGCAGTGGTACGGAGAGCCCTCCACCACACACTGTATGGTGGTGTGGCACTCCATCCGTTTATAGGTGCACAAAACTCAATATCCTTTCTTCCAGGAGTGCTAGTTCTGCAAGGTATGCAGGAGAGCCTCTGCGAACTTTGGAAGGTAGGAGATGAGGTACTGGCAGAATTAAAGCTGTGAGGACGAGTCGTGAGTCGTGCTTGGATAGCTCAGTTGGTAGAGCACTTATTTATCGAGAAAAGAAAGGACAGACTTCTGCTGCTGATTGTCTCTCGGTAAAAATCTTCGTATAATCCCTAATTTTCTCATTGCGCTCACTTCACGAAACGGATGTGAGAGGTTTTAATATGCTCGCCCATAACAGAAGAAGCGATATAGAACTCACCTCTCAGTTCCCCTTTCTTCAGAGTCTCGCCACGAATCTTCTAGTTTTCGATTTATAGCATTTGAATCCACCTGATTTCGACGAGCATGATATGTCCCTTCTCCCCCCCCCCCCCCTCCCAAGTCACATACCCCTGATAATTATGGCCATTGTGGGTTACTCATATATATGTATATATAAAGCCACAGGTGGCTTTATAAGTATGAACAGTCCATAGTGTCCGCCTTCTATGTATTATTTTTAAATTTTTTTTGACTAAAACCTTTATCGCTTGATATTTATCTTATAAGTAACCTGTAAATACTGTTTCTTTCTTGTACTTTTACTACTCACACATTTATATAAATAAAAATTCTCTCAAACTTGTACTTATTTACATAAAAAAAATTCCCTCAAATTTGTACTTATGTTATAGGCCAATTTGAATATTTAATTTCTGATGAAGGCACTCATAGAAGTGTTGAAACCTGGTCTAAAGACTTAAATTTTGTGACCGAGGGCTGTAATTGCCTTAACTCTACTTGTTCAGCATTTGTAGAATAAGAGAAAGCTTTTGACAATGTTGACTGAAATACTCTCTTTCAAATTCTGAAAGTGACAGAGGTCAAATACTGGGAGAGAAAGGCTATTTACAATTTGTATAGAAACCAGATGGCAGTTATAAGAGTTGAGGGGCATGAAAGGGGAGCAGTGGTTGGGAAGGGAGTGAGGCAGGTTTGTAGCCTATCCCAGATGTTATTAAATCTGTATATTGAGCAAGCAGTGAAGGAAACAAAAGAAAAATTTGGAGTAGGAATTATAATCCATGCAGAAGAAATAAAAACCTTGAAGTTTGCCGATGACATCGTAATTCTGTCAGAGACGGCAAAGGGCCTGGAAGAGCAGTTGAACGGAATGGACAGTCTCTTCAAAGGAGAATATAAGATGAACATCAACGAAAATAAAGCGAGGATAACGGAATGTAGTCGCAGTAAATCAGGTGATACTGTGGGAATTAGATTAGGAAAAGAGACACTTAAGGTAGTAGATGAGTTTTTCTATTTGGGGAGCACAGTAACTGATGATGGTCCAAGTAGAGAGGATGTAAAATTTGGACTGGCAATGGCAAGAGAAATTTGTTAACATCGAGTATAGATGTAAGCGTTAGGAAGGGTTTTCTGAACGTATTTTTATGTAGTGTAGCCATGTATGCAAGTGAAATACGCACGATAAATAGAAAAGAAGAGAATAGAAGCTTTCGAAATGTGTTGCTACAGAAAACTGCTGAAGATTAAATGGGTAGATCACGCAACTACTGAGGAGGCACTGAATAGAATTGGGAAGAGGAGGAATTTGTGGCACAACTTGTCTAGAAGAAGATATCGGTTGGTAGGACACGTTCTGAGGCATCAAGGGATCACCAATTGAGAATTGGAAGGAAGGGTGGAGGCTAAAAATCGTAGAGGGAGACCAGGGGATGAATACACTAAGCAGATTCGGAAGGATGTAGGTTGCAGTAGTTACTCAGAGTTGAAGAATCTTGTACAGAATAGAGCAGCATGGAGAGCTTCATCAAACCAGTTCCTGGACTGAAGACCACAAAAAGAAGAGTTTAAAACACTTATACAGTCGTGCACAGGGTTAAACACGCGCTCTATTCGGTAGCTGTACATTGCAGCTCCGAGCTGGTAATACAATGTTCATTAGCTAAGCAGGACGTAAAGTTTATTGTAGTCACATGTCTGACCACTTTATAACAATCTGTAAAGTGGTTGTCGAAACTTTGGGGTCTCACCTTAGTTTGTGATCTGAAAAAAAATGGTTCAAATGGCTCTGAGCACTATGGGACTTAACATCTGAGGTCATTAGTCCCCTAGAACTTAGGACTACTTAAACCTAAGTAACCTAAGGACATCACACACAGCCATGCCCGAAGCAGGATTCTAATCTGCGACCGTAGCAGTCGCGCGGTTCCGGACTGAAGTGCCTAGAACCGCTCGGCCACCGCGGCCGTCTTGTGATCTGACAAACACCATAAATTTCTTACTCTACATTTGGTGGTCATCAACGTTAAACAATCTGTTTCATCCGTCTTATTGCTGTTAACGGAAAAATTACTGTTTCATTGGTTCTCAGTGCTTCCATGTCGACTTTTTCTCGTATTCCGCTTGCTGTCACCATTCGCTCCCACGTACAAGAATTTTACTGCACCAAGCAGACATGGAAGTACCCTCAAATTCTTCCTCAACTTTCCCGCATTTTGAGGAATTATCCCTCAATTTATACGTGGTTTTCATTCAAGGTTTTGTAATTTTCCCGATTTTGTGTCACCTCTACTCATGTGATCATGACCTCACTTCCAGCCTCGATTTCCAAGATCGCTTGTAAATGTAGTACAGATGTCAATACCTAGCACAACTACGGTATTTGTCTATATGTTAGTACGTATCGGTTTTGTTGACAAGTCTTCGAAGTAAATAGTCCAAAAATGAATTCAAGGATCAAAAATGGTTCAAATGGCTCTGAGCACTATGGGACTTAACTGCTGTGGTCATCAGTCCCCTAGAATTTAGAACTACCTAACTAAGGACATCACACACGTCCATGCCCGAGGCAGGATTCGAACCTGCGACCGTAGCAGCAGCGCGGCCACCGCGGCAGACCAATTCATGGATCGTTAGAACTTGCTGTCTATCAATGGAGTACATACGAGCTTGAAGATGGCATTAATTGAATGCCGAAACCGGTTATCTAAATAAATAACTTCTCAAATCATTCTCCTGTTAGCGATTTTTCTTGGTAAATATCTGATCGACGGCTGCCCCGTTTCCAAAGTGGATCAACAGAGGATACAGTATCCGTCAGCACTCACGTTTTTCAGAGCACACAGTTCAAAGGTCATTCTGAAGGGGCAATCACGACAAGGTGATCCAAACGTTTCTCGTATTGATTGGACGACATCGTAAACTAGTGAGCTTGGGATCATCGAGATTGGGCTATGGATCGGTGTCGGTTAGGCAGCGTTTGTAAGGAAAGAGTGTCACACAGCGGTCAGTCGCAATCCCATTGGCTTTTTTTGTTTACTCTTGCATGTCTAGATTTCGTCTATAAACAGCCATCTTCAGTGCGTTTGAGTTACAGTCCAACAGATTCGCGGCAGTACTTTTTACCATAAGATCTTACTGGTGTATAGGAAGAAGGAAAACGTAACTCATATGCACTGAATATGGATATTTATAGCCGAAATCTAAATATGCAAGAGTCATAAGGATTAATGAGATTGCAACTGATTGCTGCGTGCCTCTCCTAACTTATGCTCTACGGTCGCTGTGCACAAGAGTGCCTTACCGAGCAACGTTGGTTAATAGCGTTTGTTGTTACAACAGATCGATGGTGGCTATGCTACGGGAAACATTTGCCTGGTTTTCTATGGGAAATGAGGTCGTTCATTAAGGCGTTATGACGGCTGTATACTGAATGAATATTATTACTGGCCAGCTCTGAAGAACCCGCCGTAGGCAGCAACAACAATATCATAGAGTGTTCAAAATGTTTAACAACAAAACCAAGAAACATCGTTCTGTTAATCTGACGGATGATACGTAGAAACAAACAATTTGTCGACACAAAATGAAAATGCCAGGTTTCTTAGCGACTGTGTTGAAGTAAAGTTCAGTTAACGGTAAGTTCTTCCGTCAGCGTACCCAGTTAAACTTCCATAAAAGGTTTAAGCTCCTTCGTGTAGACACGGAACAGAGAACAGTCACCAAAGTGTGAGAAGTGGGCGTTCAAAGAACTTAGGGAACTCATGGAGAGGACCTCTTCGTGTTTTAAGGACTCGTGGATCAAATGTAGTACTCCAATTAACGAATAAGTAGGTCATAAAAGTAAACGGGTTCAAGCAGTTAATTTATCTTTTAACATCTGAGGATGTCATTATGTCTAGATGAACTGTTCTGTAATATAAAGGAGAAAAAATAATCTTAAAACTGATTAAAAATGATCTTACATAAAGAACTGAAAACGTGTAGGTGAGGGAGACATTGTGATCGGCCTTCGGAAACAGTCCATCTCCCGGTCACTTGGCCTCAGTCTAACCTTGGCAGCACTAACAAACAGGATGAAAAGATGGAGAAGGAAGATATCAGCGAGATACTTAGAAGTTCAAATATCTAAGACGCAGCATCAAGTACAGAAAGTGGAAAAACAGTTTATATGTATTTACATGTAAACAGAGACATCCATTTATGCGTGTGCGTGTGTATGTACACAATAATGTAACTTCTATAAGAAAGAGGTGTAAAATTGAGGGTGAATCGTCACCCCGGTAAGGGAAGTTATAATTGTTGAATCATGAAAGGTTGCAAGAAAAAGAAAAGATTCACCCATATGAATATAGGCTACAAGCCTTGTAACGTACGTAGATGTGCACAGGTGCAAGCTGGCTGCTTTCGGCAGCCCATCAAGAGATCACGCGCTTTGAGAAACCGCTGATTTCACGCTCACTGATTGCGAATTGGAGGTAAAAAGCGACGTAGTCAAGTCCCATCTGTAAGAAAGCAGCCTCAGTGCCCCGTATAGCGGCCCTTAATCGCCAAGCAAGAGAGAGTTCGAGGGTTCCAGACTCAATTAACTTTGTGCACTAAGAAGGAATTCCAAAGCTCGCCTGCGAGTGTATCTGGACTGGTGTTGCTGGTTTCCATCGCATATTTGTCTACGCCTACCTACGCCTACTTGTCATTTACGTCGTGAGGATTACCTGAGAATAAGAGTTCGATTTCAACAAAAAAATCTGGTACCTCCGTGTTTCATGGTCTATAGTACCATACATTACTGCTTGTATTCGAAATTTATCAAGGCTATAGGCTAGAGTGGCAATTTGTTCTGTTAAGTGATTGAAGAATGTAATAAGACTCTTTATGCTTTTATAAACCACTCATCGTCATCATCATTCGTATGGCACACATGTGCGGTAAATTTTTAATATGTAATGAATATCATTGTATAAAACAAAAATAAAGCCATTAAATATTATAATATACAGGTTTCTAATCCCTTCTATCGCTGTGGAATGGATTAGAAACCTACGTATTAATATTCAGTGCCCTTAAAGAATCGTGCCCTTATAGAATTGCAGGACGCACTCCTCTTCTATATGTCTTATGACAGGTGTTTCAGTGCACCATAATCAGAGCTCGGAGTCTCCATAATGCCCAACCACATCCCGAGCGGATTCTGTTCAGTTTTCCCCACACTTTTTCTGACACGTTCGACACCCACAATATCACATTTATATTTCTCTACCCATTCCCTTTCTTGATAATTGCGGATGTGTTGAAAGTTCTCGTTCCAGCGATCTCTTAGTAAGGTGTTACATGTAGTTTGCTGTTCAGAGTGGAGTAGTGATGGGTGTCTTGAACGAAGACTATTTCATCGTAAGACGTTTACGTTGTGATGAAAGGACAAACCCTTATTGTCTTGTATACTGTGGCAATATCTGAGCACGGCCTCAGTTCAGCGAATCTGTGATGGGTGGCAGGGGAATCCTACAGAAAGGGTTGGTCTGATTGAACCAATAACTATCCGCATTGTGTTGTTGGCGTGCGCGCCGATGAGGCTGGTATGACAACCATTACACCAAACTGAAGCACTGTACTCTGCGGACGAAAAACCAATGTATGGTGTTCTGTATGTTCATTGCTAGCACATGAATAAAAACTAAAAAGCAGACAATTAAGCCAAACCAGAGTCTCATTTCACCACCATATCTACCTCCTTATCCTAACATCTGAATCATTCTATACTGTCTGCAAACAGAGACACCTGAAAAATCTCAGCTTCATCTTCATTCCTGTACGCAGTCACTTTCATACTAAGAAACGGTTGACTAAAGAATCCCACGTCACCTATGATCTGAGAGTGACGATGTACTAGAAGAATAATTTAAATAAAGTTGTACGAGATCCACGACCCCGAAGACAACTACGGATGGACGTCCGTGTGGCAGCCTAAATACTTTCTGGCGACGGGATATCCTGTGGTCTATTTGCCGTCACGTGATTTGCGGAAGCAAGTAGGTTCCCATGACCTGCGACCTCTGCAAGCACTATAGGGTCGCCTACAGAGAAACCAGGTAATCTGATTTCGGCGAAATGTGGTTTCCTGGCATTCTGGCAAACCGGTGCTCTAAGGTGTATGACGTGTTGCTGACATTGCAGGAGCAACGTCATGACTCCTCGACCCGCATCCCTTGAAGCTTCATATCTTACCAGTTGTCTATGGCATTTCCCCTTGTGATCAGACCAGTGTCGCTTTGCAGTGGTTTGAGGAGCTAGTAAACTCTTGTTAATGCATTGACTTTAAATCCACGTCATATGAACCCGATGGAACACATCTGGGACACTATCAGGCGTCAGTTCCGCGCCAACAATATACAGTATCTCAATTTTCGGGAATAGCGTGACCTACGCTTAGACATTTGAAGTCACCAACCCCGGGAATCTATCTAGGGCTTCTCGAAACAATCTCAGGCAGTCCCCTTGCTGTTGTAATGCTGCTGTACTCTAATCTAAAGCTGGACCGACGCCCCCCTTGGAAGGTGGTCGTAATGTTTCGCAGTGCATACTAACTTGCTTAGGATATCTGAGACATAGTCTGTTTGATTTGTGCCTCGCACTCTAGACTTCGTTACGCGTGACAGTAAAAATTATAAAAGGGGAAGGATACTGTGGATGGGAATAATTTGTTGGCACCGTCAACAATGGAAGGAAAAAGTGTCATTCAGTATCACGCGGTAGAGCTGTCTTTGGGAGGCACCAAACTAGGACACGCTTTTATTTACCGTTAAGGCAATCGGCTGACAAGAACTCATCCCTCTCATTCATAGGTGCGTATATAGCATTTGTAGAAATGAAAGCCATGTTAATAGTGGAAGGTATAGCTATGACCGGCAAAACTTACAAGGATATGTGAAAGATGTTTTGTGGTCTCTGCGAGTCTCATGACCACTGCATTTGTTGAGTTGATGTTCCTGAAGGATAACATCCTCTGATGTGAGTCCGAGGGAAGTTCTTTTACCCTCTTTGGATCGATTGTAAAGACAGAGAGGAGGAGTGGGTTATCAGATTAATCCTATCAGTTTCGCAGAGAAACAACAAAGGCAAAGGGGGAAACTACAGTTTCGCAAGCCAAGAATGACAACTACCAATTTGTTACATTGAACACAGCTGTTTTATTACTACCTAGTTTACAAAATGTTAGCTAAAATGCAGGTCAGCTACTACCCCAATGTCCGCTCCATGGATTATTTAGGAATGAAGAATAATATGATGAATATTTAACGAAGTATACATACTACAATAGACAAAACTTCTGAACGGGGTTGGTTTCGTGGAATAAGTACGTACGCTCACCATTTGAAACAAGCGGCGGAAAATGCATCGCCTAACCTCAAGGGGATAGGGATTATCGTTGCCTAAAGAGTGCGCAAGTACAATTGCTAGGAGTGGAAGCTGGTAACTGGCGGCCATGTTGACTACTGAATATTCCATTGGTGGGGCTTTGGTTGTGGCTGCCAAATCCTGGCGTGTAGTCCCTGGAGCAGCGTCCAGCCTAGCACCAGCTCGAATTACTAGTCCGAATTAATGCTAACCATCACCTCCAGATATTCCTAGCATTTCCGAACGAGAATGGCTGCGCTAACATGAAGTCACGGCCGCCGATTGAACGTAATCCGTGAGTGATTTAATATGAGCTAAGTAAGAGAAATGCGTAAAAATCAAATCAGATTCGTCCTTTGAGGAATGACGTAAGCAGTCATCCTGTTCACACTGTCACTGTGCCAGCAATATTGGTAAGTAACATAAGACGGTAACCTGGTTTCTTTCAGCAACGGCAAAGGAAGTGAGGTTAGATTTTCAGGTTATCTGTTGTTCCGGTGTGTCGACCGAAGACTGGTTTCATGCAGCTCCTCACGTTAATGGCAGCCTCTTCATCTCTGCATAACTACTGCAACATGTATTCACATGAAACTCCTTATTCTATTCAAGTCTTGGTCTCTCTTTACGACTTTTAGCCTGCCTCTCTCTCCTCCAACAGACACACACACACACACACACACACGCCTCACACAATTATAGAGCTTCCACCAGTTTGAACAGTCCCCTGTTGACATGCAGGGGCGATAGATTCATGAGGTTGTCTCCATACTCGTACGTGTCCATCCGCTCGATACAATTTGAAATGAGACTCTTCCGACCCGGCTACATGTTTCCGTCAACAACAGTCCAATGTCGGTGTTGACGAGCCCAGCCCAGGCGTAAAGCCTTGTGTCATGCAGTCATCAAGAGTACACGATTGGGCCTTCGGCTCCGAAAGCCGATATCACTGATCTTTCGTTGACTGCTACGCACACTGATACTTGAAGGGAGGGGAGGGGCTGAGGGGGGGGGGGGGGGGGGGGGTTGATGGCCCAGAATTGAAATCTGCAGCAATTTGCGGAAGGGTTGCACTTCTGCCACGTTGAACGAATCTGTTCAGTCGTCATTGGTCCCGTACTTACAGGATCTTTCTCCACCCGCAGTGATGTCGGTGATTTGATGTTTTACCGCATTCCTGATATTCACGGTACACTCGTGAAATTGTCGTACGGGAATATCCCCACTTCATCGCTACCTCGGAGATGCTGTGTCCCATCGCATGTGCGCCGACTAAAACACCAAGTTCAAACTCACTTAGATCTTCCAGAATGAGATTTTCACTCTGCAGCGGAGTGTGCGCTGATATGAAACTTCCTGGCAGATTAAAACTGTGTGCCCGACCGAGACTCGAACTCGGGACCTTTGCCTTTCGCGGGCAAGTGTTCTACCATCTGAGCTACCGAACCACGACTCACGCCCGGTACTCACAGCTTCACTTCTGCCAGTATCTTGTCTCCTACTTTCCAAACTTTACAGAAGCTCTCCTGCGAACCTTGCAGAACTAGCACTCCTGAAAGAAAGGATACAGCGGAGACATGGCTAAGCCACAGCCTGGGGGATGTTTCCAGAATGAGATTTTCACTCTGCAGCGGAGTGTGCGCTGATATGAAACTTCCTGGCAGATTAAAACTGTGTGCCCGACCGGGCGTGAGTCGTGCTTCGGTAGCTCAGATGGTGGAGCACTTGCCCGCGAAAGGCAAAGGTCCCGTGTTCGAGTCTCGGTCGGGGCACACAGGTTTAATCTGCCAGGAAGTTAGAGATGAAACATTTATCCGATCTCAGAGGTCATAAGAGTCTTCCCACCGAACTAAGATCCGCTCCCGGTAGCTGAACGGTCAGCGTGATGGGTTGTCAATCCTATGTGTCCGGGTTCGATTCCCGGTTTGTTCGGGGAATTTTCTCCGCCCAGGGCCTGAGTGTTGTGCTGTCCTCATCATCATCCTATCATCCTCATCGACTGCAGGTAATCGAAGTGGTCGCGCGGCCGCTACGGTAGCAGGTTAGAATCCTGCCTCGGGCATGGATGTGTGTGATGTCCATAGGTTAGTTAGGTTTAAGTAGTTCTAAGTTCTAGGGGACTGATGACCTCAGTAGCTAAGTCCCATAGTGCTCAGAGTCATTTTTTTTAACCGAAGTGGGGTCAAATTGAAAGACGGCACCCGGCGAACGTCCTGCCCGACGGGGGGGGGGGGGGGGGGGGGGAGGGGGGGGCAGTCATGCGATTAAATAAATTAATCGATACAGACTTGTGATACGATTTTGTGCTGCTAGTGGTGTTTCCCTCTTTCTAGAATTGACTACCTTTTGCTGTCAATTTAGCCATAAGGCTCGCTACTGGTGTTCTTCAGTTTCTGCTTCGGTTACTAGGTCTCCATTTTTGTACTATACTCCCGAATTTCTGAAACCTCACATCCTTGAGTAGTGTGGTGATCGATTTTCAAATGGAAAGTAACAATTTCAGGTGTGGCGCTTAATGGATGTCGAACTGATTACTTGTATTAAAACTTCGTTAAGCATTTAACTGAAAATTAATATAAGTTTTTAGACTAATTTCGTAGACTTTGAAAGGATAAAAATTTTAGTGGCGACTTTAATATACTGGTGAGGAACTGGAGAATTTTACTACAGCTTGTTGCACAGTTTTCATTTCACATTCATTCATTGACGAGACTGACTTATAGGGCGCACACTCCATTTCCTAAGCCTTGTTCTTCTCGGCAGTGAGAAAGCGTCCGAGAAGACCGTTCGGTCAACATATCTCCTGGTACTTTGCCCTTAGAAAAAACTAACGTGTTGCTGCCTAACAAATACGTCTTTGCGGCCAACCTGTCTATTTTCTGTGTTTATCAGCTTAAAGCTTTTGCTGTTGTTGACTGTTCTCAACGTACGAAGGGTAAAGTACAGATAGCGGAAAGCTATTCACAACTTCCACATACCATAGTTACAAGAGTCGTAGCACAGTCACAGGGCATGGAAGAAAAGAAATGCGGACTGACGACAGCAAGAAAAGCATTAGTGAAAACGAAAAATATGTTAACATAGAATGTCAAGTTGTCAGGCGATCTTTTCTGTTGGAATGGGTATTGTGTTTTGCCTTGTACCCACGTCAAATTGGACGATAGGCAATAGAACAGAAGCGTTTGAAATGTTGTGCTAGAAAAACGATTTTTTAACTTTTTTGCAGAAAAACTATTCAGAAAATTCTGAATGAAATGAAGAAAGATATGAATTCGTGGTACAAGCTGACTAAAGGAGCAAATAGCTTTACTGGACACGTCCTGAGGCATGAGAGAATCGTTAACTTGGTAGGAGAAAGAGGTGTGTGTGTGTGTGTGTGTGTGTGTGTGTGTGTGTGTGTGTGTGTGTCTGTTGGAGGAGAGAGAGGCAGGCTAAAAGTCGTAAAGAGAGACCAAGACTTGAATAGAATAAGGAGTTTCATGTGAATACATGTTGCAGTAGTTATGCAGAGATGAAGAGGCTGCCATTAACGTGAGGAGCTGCATGAAACCAGTCTTCGGTCGACACACCGGAACAACAGATAACCTGAAAATCTAACCTCACTTCCTTTGCCGTTGCTGAAAGAAACCAGGTTACCGTCTTATGTTACTTACCAATATTACTGGCACAGTGACAGTGTGAACAGGATGACTGCTTACGTCATTCCTCAAAGGACGAATCTGATTTGATTTTTACGCATTTCTCTTACTTAGCTCATATTAAATCACTCACGGATTACGTTCAATCGGCGGCCGTGACTTCATGTTAGCGCAGCCATTCTCGTTCGGAAATGCTAGGAATATCTGGAGGTGATGGTTAGCATTAATTCGGACTAGTAATTCGAGCTGGTGCTAGGCTGGACGCTGCTCCAGGGACTACACGCCAGGATTTGGCAGCCACAACCAAAGCCCCACCAATGGAATATTCAGTAGTCAACATGGCCGCCAGTTACCAGCTTCCACTCCTAGCAATTGTACTTGCGCACTCTTTAGGCAACGATAATCCCTATCCCCTTGAGGTTAGGCGATGCATTTTCCGCCGCTTGTTTCAAATGGTGAGCGTACGTACTTATTCCACGAAACCAACCCCGTTCAGAAGTTTTGGTTCCACCTACCCGCTCTCTCCTCTGCATTTAAAGGTGGTATTCCCGTTGCACTCTTAATATTATCGCCCTTGCTTTTAATGACACCGAATGTTGTTTTGACTTTCCTGTATGCTGAGTCTGTCCTTCCGACAATAATTTCATTTTCGATATGTTCACATTTTTCGTGCAGCCGTAGCTTCCCTGCACTTCCTATTTATTTCGTTCCTCAACGACTTGAATTTCTCTATTCCTGACTTTCTCGGAATATTTTTGTACTTGCTCCTTTCATCGATCAATTGAAGTATTTCTTCTGTTAACCATGGTTTCGTCGGAGCTACCTTCTTTGTATCTATGTTCTCATTCCCAACTTTTGTAAAGGCCCTTTTTAGGGATGTCGATTCCTGTTCAACTGTACTGCCTACTGAGCTATTCTTTATTGCTATATCTATTGCCATTGAAAACTTCAACCGTACCTCGTCATACTTCCGTATCCCACTACTTTGCGTACTGATTCTTCCTCACTAATATCTTAAACTTCAGCCTACTCTTCATCACCACTATATCGTGATCTGTGTCTATATCTGCTCCTGGGTGCGCCTTACAATCCAGTATCTGATTTTGGAATCTGTCTAACCGTGATGTAATCTAACAGAAATCTTCCCTTATCACCCGGCCCTTTCCAAGTATACCTCTTCCTCTTGTGATTCTTGAACAGAGTATTCGGTATTACTAGCTGAAACTTGTTCCATAACGCAATCAGTCATTCTCCTCTCTTTCCTTGTCCTAAGCCCAGATTCTCCTGCAACCATATCTTCTACTGCTTCCTCTACAACCGCATTCCACCCACTTTGACAAGGCCGTTGGCAGAATGAGGATGATTCCTTTTGCTGGAGGTCTTCGCCCGGCAACGCTGACCATTAATCAAAATTCAGGCTTTGGTGGGTCTCGAGCCCGGTACCTAGGACGCTTTGAGTACTAATCAAAGACCACCGGGCAACATAATAACCAATTACGGTCGGAGCTATGACGGCATCAAAAGCAAACTAGCACTGGCAAATAGTACAGTCGTGCTCAAAAGTGTCCGAAAGACCCTTTCAATATCCTCATACATTTTTCCTATCTCATGATCTTCAGTTGCCACGTCGATATGTATACCCGAATGTTGTCGGTGTAGGTTTGCTGTCGGTTCTGATAAGAACAACGCTGTCACTGAATTGTTCACAGTAACACACTCTCTGCACTACCTTCCTATTCATAACGAATCCTACTCGCGTTATATCATTTTCTGCTGTTGTTCATATTACCCTATACTCATCTGACCAGAAATACTTGTCTTCTTTCCACTTCACTTCAGTGACGCCTACTATAACTGGATTTGAGCTCTTGCATTTCCCTTTTGATATTTTCTATTTTCTCCACAACGTTCAAGCTTCCGACATTTGACTCCCCGACTAGTATAACGTTGTCCTGGATCCCCTATCTATTCTTAATCGACTCCTGTTTTTTCTTCTATCACATCAGACAAATAATCCCCCTTATAGAGACCTTCAGTGTACTCTTTCCACCTATCAGCTCTCCTCTGTGCATTTAACAGTGGAATTCCCGTTACCCTTTTAATGTTACAGCACTTGCTTTGTTTTCACATAAGGCTACCTTCACTTTCCTATATGCTGAGATAGCCCTTCCGAAAATAATTTCTTTTTCGATTTCTTCACATTTTTCATTTTGCCATTTCATCCCAGCTTCCCTGCAATTCTTACTTACTTCTTTCATCAGCGACGTTGAATTTCTGTATTTCTGAGTTTCCCGGAGCATTTTCGTACTTTTTTCTTTCATCGATCAATTGAACTATTTCTTCTGTTACCCATGGTTTCTTCGCAGCTACTTTCTTTGTACATATGTTTCCCTTCCCCATTTTTGTGACTGCCCTTCTAGAGAAGTCCCTTCCCCTTCAACTGTACTCCCTACTGAGCTATTCCTTACTGCGCTATCTCTAACCTTAGAAAACGATTTTGCGTATTGATTTTACTTGACTAATCTCTTAAACTTCAGGCTAGTCTTCATCACTACTACACTGTGGTCTGAGTCTACATCTACTCCTTGGTACGCCTTACAATCCACTGACCATGATGTAATGTAACTGAAATCTTCCCGCATCACCTGGTCTTTTATACGTATACCTCCTCCTCTTGTTATTCTTGAACAGAGTATTCGCTATTACTAGCTGAAATTTGTTACAGAACTCTATTGGTCTTTCTCCTCTTGCATTCCTTGTCCATAGCTCATATTCACCTGTTACCTATTCTTGCACGCCTTCCCCAACAACTGCATTGCAGTCCCCCATGACTATTAGATGTTCATCTCACTTTTCGTACTGTATTATCCTTTCAATATCCTTATACACTTTCTCTATCTTCAGCTTGCGACGTCGGCATGTGTACCTGAACTATTTTTGGCGGTGTTGGTTAGCTGTTGATTTTGACAAGATCAATCCTGTCACTGAACTGATTACAGTAACACGCTCCCGGCCCTACCTTCCTATTCATGACGTATCCTACTCCCGTTATATCGGTTTCTGCTGCTGTTGATATTGCCATGTACCCAACTGACCAGAAATCTTCGTCTTCCTTCCATTTCTTTTCAGTCACCCCTGCTATATCTAGATTAAGCGTTTGCATTTCCCTTTTCATATTTTATAGCTTTCCTACCACCTTCAAGCGCCTGACATTCCACGCGCCGACTCGTATAACGTTATCAATTTGCTGGTTGTTCAATCTTCTTCTCATGGTCACCTCCCCCTTGGCAGATCTCTGGCGGAAACCTGAATGGGGGGCTATTTCGGAATATTTGCCAATGGAGAGATCATCATGATACTTTTTTTCAATTACAGGCCACGTGTCCTGTGGATACCCGTTATGCATCCTTAATGCAATGGTTTGCATTGCTTTCTGGATCGTTATACCCCCTTGATGATCACTGTTTATTCCGCCTTTAGGCGCAGTTTCCCACCCAAAGGACAAGAGAGTGCCGTGAACCTCTGTCCGCTCCTCCACCCACTTTGACAAGGCCGTTGGCAGAATGAGGGTGATTCCCTTTGCTGGAGGTCTTCGCCCGGCAATGCTGACCATTAATCAAAATTCAGGCGTTGGCGGGTCTCGAGCCCGGTACCTAGGACGTTTTGAGTACTAATCAAAGACCACCGGGCAACATAATAACCAATTACGGTCGGAGCTATGACGGCATCAAAAGCAAACTAGCACTGGCAAATAGTACAGTCGTGCTCAAAAGTGTCCGAAAGGCCTGAACTGCGTTTCGCCTGATTCGCATACAACCTTCATAACTTAGCTGTCTAGCAGGTCCTCTAATCGCTCCTCGGTACAGTCGTTTGACTATTGAAAATGGTTCCAACAAATCACCACTAGAAAACACTGCTCTGTATCGCAATAACTAAAGATGTAAAGTAATACCACGATACTACAAATATCAGGAACCACCTTAGCACAGATAAGATTGTCCTTAAGGCCTGTAAGCTCACATTTAATACAATACATTGCGTACCTGAAATGTTACCACTCTCATTATTACGTCAGATAGGTAATGCACGTAGTAAGTTCGTCGTATTCATGATTTCCTCTTCAAAGTAACATACCGTACTTGAACACAAAATCACATTAAAAATTTGAGTTTTTCACGAGCTACTAGTTGAGAATATGTATGAACTTCAAATGACACGATGAACCGTGTCGTTCTGTATATGGATCAAACCCAGGTCAAGCAGAGTAAGCAAAGATTTCGTGACTGACGGAAACTAACAGTCATACTTGCAGAGAGTGATATAGCTCGATTTTAGTCAGTATCAGTTAGGAAATATCTATTTTAAATTACATAACGTAAACACTTTTAACGGACACGAATTCCTACCCAGCATCTATTATCTATGTTAGCGAACTACGAGAGATGTTAAATATTGCTTCTTCACAAGTAACCTACTTGAAATGCCGTGAGGTAAAGCTTTGTGTAGGACAGGGATTCGAACCCAGAACCTAACCGGATTGTTATCGAAGCACAATCAACTGTGACACAAGTAACCCACTTGAAATGCCGTGAGGTAAAGCTTTGTGTAGGACAGGGATTCGAACCCAGAACCTAATCGGATTGTTATCGAAGCACAATCAACTGTGACATATCGGATTTTCTCGGCAGTAGCAAGATGTTTTAACTGAAATGACGGGACGAAACATTAATTTTTTCCTTCATAGGACTCCAACCCGGCACCTATCGCTGTTAGATTCTAGAGAAAACGAACGTTAAATATGGGTTTGTTACACTAGCCGCGACATGTGAGCATCTTTGAACTAGAAGTAAAATGACGAAGAGTTCAGTGCTGACTGGCAATCGAACCCCACACATATCGTTGTTGACTACACACAAAGACACACCAGCTACCGAATTTTTCTCCATCAGCAGCTCGGAATAACATCCTTGAACTTACAGTGATCTCGCAAATAGTTCTGTGTCTCACTGGGAGTCAAAAACGTCAAATGTCGTTAGTGTTGACAACGAATGAAAATACATTAAAAATCAAAATTATTATCCACCATCAGATAGGTGTTTTCATGCTAGAGCTTGATAATACATAATGTAAACGTTAGTGCCGGGCCAGGATTCGAACCCATTCACGCGCAATGTGTGGAGATGTTGAGGAATCTGCAGTTTAGAACAAACAAAAAATTGTAGTCGAGCTGTATTGTCACGAAGGGATCAAATTCCGCGTTAAGGGCGGTCTGAGTTGCAATCCCAGTTCAGAACCAATTTTATCCACATACAGAAGATAAAATAAAAGGTGAAATAAGTGTCCTGTGACCCTAAATAGCGTTTATTTCGACACTAGAAATAAATAACAGGTATAAGAAAGGTTACTGGTGATAGAGTTTCTACATGTTGCCACTCCTGACTTTATTGTGGTTCAACCTAACGTCTACTTGGTAGAGAAGGAATATCATATTTAATGTGAATTTGCGACCACAATGTCATTATACCTTCCTCACTTGGCGTAGCCAGAAGAGAATAGAATCTGTCTCTCCCTATCAAAAATAATGAGCAGAAGTGGGATTCGCATCCAGACCATGAGCATATAAATCCATTAGCAATCCAACAGACAACCAAATCCTATTCCCTGTGGTTCATTTGTCTACCATAACGCCGTCGCGCCACACTGGATTAGAAGTTTTACACACAGGCTCCCTGTAGTGGTATGCAGCATGTTCAGTACATTCATTTATTTGGTTGACCAAATCGCCATGAACTAGCTGCCTCGGCTACCCAGTGCATACATTCGACTCTATTTTGTAATCACCGAAATAAAATCACGTAACTGCCACCTACACAGAACTGCCAACAGTGTAGGATACAGAAATTTCAATACGAAGTATTCTTTTCCACTTGTGATACTCTACTGCGCTATCTGTTTGTTGAAAACGTCGTGCAGTGCAAAAGAAAAACTGTGACTGTCTGTCTCTCAGAAGTCTACATCCGGCCATATGCATTACCTCACAACACTGTGGAATATGGAAGTTCTGGAGGAATTGTCATTGACTTCTGGAACTGCTGCAGGTATGGTTCAGCTAGTAGCGCAATGGTAAGTGTACTGCACCGTAGACAGAACGACGCGAGTTCAAATACATTCACTGCTACATTTTTAAACGCAATTCTGCTGTCTGCTGAAGTTATCAATCTAATGGAACTTTGAACATAATTCCCTTCACTTCTCAACCCAAAATAGTTGCATGTGGAAAAAGGGCCAACTAAAGCGACATTTTGTTATTTTCAGGTTTAATAGACGGCCAGGCAGCAGTTGCATCTCGAAACCTTTGCATTATGTATGGAGAGAGCATATCGTGCCAAAATAAGTCAGATAAGTATTTTATACATTAGCTATTGTGTGGTAGTTGTATTTTATTTTTCTCAAACCTTGTTTGACAGATTTAACACAGAACAAGTTTTCTACATGCATGTAATCAATAAACTGCATGTACATTGTCAGACTGTTATAGATAATATCAGAGAATTCGCTTATATCGTTGATGATTAATCTCTCTCTCATGCTTAGTATTGTTTTAGCAACACTAAAAGAAATCCTACGAAAATTGTGCACTGTATTATAAGAAGTGAAATAAAACTACCCACGAAAACCTTACAACGAAAGTCTGTTTTAATAAAGCTGAGTATCTGTACACAAGCGTGGCTCTATCAGACCGAATTAGTAAAATACTACCCACTTAGATTTCGATTGCGTCTGTGTTTAATTGGTATTCTGCGTCATACTCAAGAGGTATGTAAATGTAGCATTTCATAAATAAAGTTATATATTGCCAGAAACCCAGAATTTGACTGTCAGCAACGGATTGAGGCATTACCTGTTGTGCAGTATTGTAAGTTTTTCCCCATTGCACTATGAGCCGAAAGTATTTTCTTGCATTTTCCTTATCGATGTTTGATCTGACTGCTTGTAGCTCTTTCACAGAAGGGATAAAAAGTCAGAGTAAGCGAGACTGGAATCGCGAACCAGAATAGACGCTTTTATACAGGTCAGCATGTTACCACCGAGCTAGCGTAGAGGTATGTATCTGCGATTCCTATTACGAGGCCAATAGTGACTAGAACTAATAAATCGCTATTTCAAGGACCAGATTAGTTGCGATTTCCACGTGCAACAACTTTTGTGGGCTGAAAACCGTAAATTAAAAATCTTTTGTTACACCTCAAGCGATGATGACTCAGACTATTCAATGGAAATGACAAGTAAAATCAAGTGAACTTTGAGGCTTAGTTCCTTCCACACCGGGAAGTAACTCGTCGATCACAGAGTTGCCAAACATACCTTGTCTTGTTGCCAAATCTCAGTTACAGTACCAGAAGGAAGAAGGATCTTTTATTGTATGATTGTATGATAGCGGAACATACACTGGTAGCAGTTACTTCTGTAAAATATCTGGGAGTATGGGTGCGGAACGATTTGAAGTGGAATGATCATATCAAATTCATTGTTGGTAAGGCGGGTAAAAGGTTGAGATTCATTGGGAGAGTCCTTAAAAAAAGTAGTCCATCAATAAAGGAGGTGGCTTACAAAACACTCGTTCGACCTATACTTCAGTATTGCTCATCAGTGTGGGATCCGTACCAGATCGGGTTGACGGAGGAGATAGAGAAGATCCAAAGAAGGGCGGCGCGTTTTGTCACAGGGTTATTTGGTAACCGTGATAGCGTTACGGAGATGTTAAGCAAACTCAAGTGGCGCTCTGCATCGCGGTGTAGCTTGCTCGCCAGGTTTCGAGAGGGTGCGTTTCTAGATGAGGTATCGAATATATTGCTTCCCCCTACTTATACCTCCCGAGGAGATCACGAATTTAAAATTAGAGAGGCTTTCAGACAGTCGTTCTTCCCGCGAACCATATGCGACTGGAACAGAAAAGGGAGGTAATGACAGTGGTACGTAAAGTGCCCTCCGCCACACACCGTTGGGTGGCTTGCGGAGAATAAATGTAGATGTAGATGTAGAAGACGAACCTATGTGTTCCTACAGAGGGCTGGGAAGTGACCGTAGCTGGTATCTCAAACACGCGCCTGGCACGGCCTGGAATACGTAATGCGTCTGATTCGCATTTCTGTAATTATGTTCAGGGACTGGAGCGTAGTTACTAATAATACCCAGAACTGACTGTAAACTAAAGCATCATAAATCAGTAACTTTCATAGTTGTTCTTATATTTCTTTCGTAAGTGTACTCAAAACTAAGAAACTCATTCATGGATGTTTTCGTGCCTGGCCCATAGTCGAGCACAACAAACAAATAAAAATAGAAATCAACATGTGTATGTGTGTGTGTTTGTGTGTGTGTGTGTGTGTGTGTGTGTGAGAGAGAGAGAGAGAGAGAGAGAGAGAGAGAGAGAGAGAGAGAGATAAATATAAAAATAAATGAGAGAAAGAGTAAGTAATTGTTGTAAAGAAATGGCATCATGGTACGTAATGGAATCTTTCATTAAAATGACACGTTCCACATCTTTACGAAATGTCGTATTAATGATCTATGGAACACATACTAAACGAATCAAATCTTATCTAATCATATTGCTGACTATCCATGAAGAGTCATGAATTACCGAAATTTTCGCCAATATCAGTAAACAAATCTAAACTTTTAAATAAAAGACGACAGTTTTTGTAATAAACCGGGGGTTCTATCAAGACCCTGTCGTCCCTGTTAACTAACCACGAAAGATGTCTGATATGCCTCTATTCTGAAGTATCAAAGTGTGCATGCATTTAAAGATGAAGCGGATGATGTGAAGTTCTGTGATGGAGATACGAACCCAACACGTAATCGGATTGTTAACTAGGTAATGATGATGATGGCGTCCTCTTGGGTAAAATATTCCGGAGGTAAAATAGTCCCCCATTCGGATCTCCGGGCGGGGACTACTAAGGAGGACGTAGTTATCAGAAGAAAGAAAACTGGTTTTCTACGGATAGGAGCGTGGAATGTCAGATCCCTTAATCGGGCAGGTAGGTTACAAAATTTAAAAAGGGAAATGGATAGGTTAAAGTTAGATATAGTGGGAATTAGTGAAGTTCGGTGGCAGGAGGAACAAGACTTTTGGTCAGGTGATTACAGGGTTATAAATACAAAATCAAATAGGGGTAATGCAGGAGTAGGTTTAATAATGAATAAAAAAATTGGAGTACAGGTTAGCTACTACAGACAGCGTAGTGAACGCATTATTGTGGCCAAGATAGACACAAAGCCCATGCCTACTACAGTAGTACAAGTTAATATGCCAACTAGCTCTGCAGATGATGAAGAAATAGATGAAATGAATGACGAGATAAAAGAAATTATTCAGGTAGTGAAGGGAGACGAAAATTTAATAGTCATGGGTGACTGGAATTCGAGAGTAGGAAAAGGGAGAGAAGGAAACATAGTAGGTGAGTAGGGATTGGGGGGAAGGAATGAAAGAGGAAGCCGCCATGTAGAATTTTGCACAGAGCGTAACTTAATCATAGCTAACACTTGGTTCAAGAATCATAAAAGTAGGTTGTATACCTGGAAGAATCCTGGAGATACTAAAAGGTATCAGACAGATTATATAATGGTAACACAGAGATTTAGGAACCAGGTTTTAAATTGTAAGACATTTCCTGGGGCGGATGTGGATTCTGACCACAATCTATTGGTTATGAACTGCAGATTGTAACTGAAGAAACTGCAAAAAGGTGGGAATTTGAGGAGATGGGACCTGGATAAACTGAAAGAACCAGAGATTGTTGAGAGTTTCAGGGAGAGCATAAGGGAACAATTGACAGGAATGGAGGAAAGAAATACAGTAGAAGAAGAATGGGTAGCTCTGAGAGATGAAGTAGTGAAGGCAGCAGACGATCAATTAGGTAAAAAGACGAGGGCTAATAGAAATCCTTGGGTAACAGAAGAAATATTGAATTTAATTGATTAAAGGAGAAAATATAAAAATGCAGTAAATGAAGTATGCAAAAAGGAATACAAACGTCTCAAAAATGATATCGACAGGAAGTGCAAAATGGCTAAGGAGGGATGGCTAGAGGACAAATTTAAGGATGTAGAGGCTTGTCTGACTAGGGGTAAGATAGATGTGCCTACAGGATAATTAAAGAGACCTTTGGAGAGAAGAGAACCACTTTTATGAATATCAAGAGCTCAGATGGCAACCCAGTTCTAAGCAAAGAAGGGAAGGCAGAAAGGTGGAAGGAGTATATAGAGGGTTTATACAAGGGCGATGTACTTCAGGACAATATTATGGAAATGGAAGAGGATGTAGATGAAGACGAAATGGGAGATAAGATACTGCGTGAAGAGTTTGACAGAGCACTGAAAGACCTGAGTCGAAACAAGGCCCTGGGAGTAGACAACATTCCATTAGAACTACTGATGGCCTCGGGAGAGCCAGTCATGATAAAACTCTACCATCTGGTGAGCACGATGTATGAGACAGGCGAAATAACCTCAGACTTCAAGAAGAATATAATAATTCCAATCCCAAAGAAAGCTGGTGTTGACAGATGTGAAAATTACCGAACTATCAGTTTAATAAGTCACAGCTGCAAAATACTAACGCGAATTCTTTACAGACGAATGGCAAAACTGGTAGAAGCGGACCTCGGGGAAGATCAGTTTGGATTCCGTAGAAATGTTCGAACACGTGAGGCAATACTAACCTTACGACTTATCTTAGAAGAAAGATTAAGAAAAGGCAAACCTACGTTTCTAGCATTTGTAGACTTAGAGAAAGCTTTTGACAATGTTAACTGGAATACTCTCTTTCAAATTCTGAAGGTGGCAGGGGTAAAATACAGGGAGCGAAAGGCTATTTACAATTGGCAGTTATAAGAGTCGAGGGGCATGAAAGGGAAGCTGTGGTTGGGAAAGGAGTGAGACAGGGTTGTAGCCTCTCCCCGATGTTATTCAATCTGTATATTGAGCAAGCAGTAAAGGAAACAAAAGAAAAATTCGGAGGAGGTATTAAAATTCATGGAGAAGAAGTAAAAACTTTGAGATTCGCCGATGACATTGTAATTCTGTCAGAGACAGCAAAGGACTTGGAAGAGCAGTTGAACGGAATGGACAGTGTTTTGAAAGGAGGATATAAGATGAACATCAACAAAAGCAAAACGAGGATAATGGAATGTTGTCAAATTAAGTCGGGTGATGCTGAGGGAATTAGATTAGGAAATGAGACACTCAAAGTAGTAAAGTAGTTTTGCTATTTAGGGAGTAAAATAACTGATGATCATCGAAGTAGAGAGGATATAAAATGTAGACTGGCAATGGCAAGGAAAGCGTTTCTGAAGAAGAGAAATTTGTTAACATCGAGTAAAGATTTAAGTGTGAGGAAGTCGTTTCTGAAAGTATTTGTATGGAGTGGAGCCATGTATGGAAGTGAAACATGGACGATAACTAGTTTGGACAAGAAGAGAATAGAAGCTTTCGAAATGTGGTGCTACAGAAGAATGCTGAAGATAAGGTGGGTAGATCACGTAACTAATGAGGAGGTATTGAATAGGATTGGGGAGAAGAAAAGTTTGTGGCACAACTTGACTAGAAGAAGGCATCGGTTGGTAGGACATGTTTTAAGGCATCAAGGGATCACAAATTTAGCATTGGAGGGCACCGTGGAGGGTAAAAGTCGTAGAGGGAGACCGAGAGATGAATACACTAAGCAGATTCAGAAGGATGTAGGTTGCAGTAGGTACTGGGAGATGAAGAATCTTGCACAGGATAGAGTAGCATGGAGAGCTGCATCAAACCAGTCTCAGGACTGAAGACCACAACAACAACAACTGAGTAAACTCAGTTGTTATGTATTGGTTTTTCCTACCAGCTGCTAGGTGTCTGAATCTAAAATAAGGATACAAATTTTTGTGCCTGAGTGACAATCGAACTGCACAACTACCGTCCTTCTTTCTCATCCACGAATATAGCTTAAGTATCAATTGCTTACTCACCAACAGTAAGATGTGTGCGTGTTTGACCAGTAGGTACTGGGAGATGAAGAATCTTGCACAGGATAGAGTAGCATGGAGAGCTGCATCAAACCCGTCTCAGGACTGAAGACCACAACAACAACAACTGAGTAAAATCAATTGTTATGTATCGGTTTTTCCTACCAGCTGCTAGGTGTTTGAATCTAAAATAAAGATACAAATTTTTGTGCCTGAGTGACAATCGAACTGCACAACTACCGTCCTTCTTTCTCATCCACGAATATAGCTTAAGTATCAATTGCTTACTCACCAACAGTAAGATGTGTGCGTGTTTGACTAGAAATAACGACACCTATAGCGAATGTTGTCAACACATGAACAGACATTAGAAATGCATGTTAATTTTCACTGGCAGGCCGGTGTGCACGTGATTGGGCTTGAAATGAAATTATGGTTATTTTTGTACTGGATCAGTGTTCGGACCCACACCCTTACCTTTGGAGGAGACCTAGAGAAGATTGCAGTCTTGCGAAAAGGAACGAAATGATTGAACTATACTGTTCCGAGAAATTCAGATCCTCGAGAGAGGAGATACGAATTCTAATCACAGTCCAACACCAAAATTTTCAACGTCTGTAGTTCAATGACGTACAAGTAAAATAAAAGCCCTGTTCCCTTAAATGGCTATCGGTCCATCAAATTAAATAAAACTTTCTAATGTAAGTAACTTTACGCTGGCGACAGTATTTTACCATGACATCAGCCTATGTCATTTCCCAACGTAAACCGGCTCTGTCCAGTCGGTAATGAAAGAACGTGATGTTTAATGCTGATTCTGCTTTATAACGTCTTTCTCTTGAGGTTATCAGAGGTAAAGTAAATCTGTTTGTGCCTATTAAAAGCAAATGCCTGAACCCACGCATTGCACCTGTGATAGTTCGTTCCACCAGACCATTGTGGCCACATTTCCCAGCCCCAGGAGTGTGCTGTAACGGACGATGTGCTTAGCTTATATAATTAGTCACGGTAGAAAAAATGCGAGTCTATTATAGGGTTAAATAGAAGCAATCTTCTGACGTGGAGATTATGCTATTCCCATGTCAGCGGGATGTAAAGACTCTTCTAGTCATAATAGGCTCGATGCGACGCCATTTTGAAATTTTCGCTACTTCCGCAAATTTCTTAGTTGGGGAAAATCCACTGTGAAGTGTGACGTTACCGGATAATTCGATTATTACCGTCATTATTACTATCATTTTCTTCATACCGCTGCTGGAACACATGTGCTTGAACATAATATAATGCCTTTTGGTCATTATAGAAGTAGTTGCCCAAGAATAGGTTCTTTCCCTGTCTACGGAATTCTTTTTATGTTAATATCAAACGTCAGCAGTTACTCGTAGATTACATTAAAACTAAAGTAATGGATGAAGATGTCACTTGATAACAAAAACGCGCTGTCTTTCTTCATTTACTTGCGCCTAGAAATGGTTGTCGAATACTGCCAAATCAAAAACCAAGGGATCTTACTGCCTTCCGATATACGTCGCTGTCAGTTGCAGCACAGTATTCTATGGTAGTGAAACATGTACTGAGGGAAAACCGGAACAGAATAGAATCGAAGTATTTGGGATGTGGTGTTACAGATGAATGTTGAAAATTAAGTGGACTGGTGAGGTGAGGGATGAGGAGGTTCTGCGCAGACTCGTAGAGGAAAAGAAAGTGTGGAAAACTCTGGCAAGGGCAGGGGACAGGATCATGATATCTATTAAGGAATCAGGGAATAACGTCCGTGGTACTTGAGGGAGCGGTAGGAGATATTAAATGTAGAGGAAGACAGAGAGCAATTCGTGGCGGGCTACATCAAACGAGTCAGACGACTAACTACTGATACTGACTATTGAGTGTAATGTGTTGTGTTTTAGTGTTGAGCCGATCAATTAGTTATTGTGCCCACCTACAGCAATGAAATGGGGAAATCAGAAATAAACGAACCATCCCTTACCAAAGAACACTTTAAAATAGAATGAATAAATATGATTAACATATATTATAATAATAAATGTACTGTGTGGTTTCGCTGAAACTCAGAACTGTGTCCCGGTACGACCAAGGGAGTTATATCGTGTCGTAGCTCTCTATCCTATTGAAGATAAAATGACTGGGAAGTTTCAAATTTCTAGAACATTCCAGAACACTTGAGCGTATTTGAAAACAATCCAGGACATTGAGTATTCTAGTACATTCCACAACATTCCAGAATGTTCCCGAATGTTCCACACTGATCCGGGACATTCAAGAATGCTCGAGAATAGTCTTGAACATTCAGGAGGATTCCGGAATGTCCGAGAAAATCCCGGAACATCCCAGGTCATTGTGGAACATTCCAGAAAACTCTCGAATATTGTGGAATGTTCTGGAACATTGTCGACTATTCGAATCGTTATTGAATGTTGTGGAATTGGCCACTGGTAGGGCTACCCATTGGAAGGGATGTATAAAGCAAGACCCGTCGTGTGTTCGAACGTTAGTTTGTTATCAGTGACGAAGGCTGGAACCGAAAAAGTAGTGCAGCGAGTGAATAAAAGCAAGCTGTGAAGTGTGAGTAGCCAAAGTGATATAGTGATTGAATATAAATCGAACATAAGACGTGAAAAGAGTGTAAGGTGCAGTTAGTGTATTGCGTAGTATAAAGTTGATCTGATTTATATTTTAGAGAAATCCGAAAAGTAAAAGAGGAGGGGAGCTTGCCACTTCTGAAGTGAAACGGCGAAAACAAAAAGAACAGAGAAAAAGCGGAATAGACGAAGAGCGCCAGGCATGTTTAACTTCCAAACGAACGAGAATGAGCACAGTGAGAAACAGCGAAACCCAAGAACAACGAAATGAACGGATTGAAGAATCAAGAAATGCGACACGATATTACAATAAGACTGCGAACTCAAACCAGCCATGAAAATATCATTCTACGAGCAACGCGGACGAGATCAAGTAAACTTTACACGCTAACAAATGACCTTTTCAATAAGATCAAGCAGACGAGATCAATGCACGCTTCATAAAGATTACATTTCTGGCCACACATACAGATACTGCGAATAACAAAAAAAATACGAGAGTTGAACTTCCGAAAGACGAAACAGCACATTTTGCTTAACAGCTTTTCTTCTTCTTCTTCGCGGATGGATCACTTAAGACCACTCGTAATCAACATTTGTAGGCCTTCCTTTTCGCCCAGTATTCCACCATAAGTAACGAATGGGCTAGCTTTCGTTGCGTAGACCACGTATGTCGGTTAGTTTTTCTCTCTTCTTCCTCAAAACCCTGTGTGTTTGTGCTTTTTCTGATTTCATTTCTGTCATGTAGATTTGGAGACCCTAATTCTTTTACATGTAGGCAAAGACAAATATCTTACTGACCAGACGTTCGGTCTCATTTAACTCAATAAATATTAAATGTCCTGATAAAAGCCCATGAAGCAATGCTGGCGAGTATTGAACACAGACAAATGATGGCCATTTTGCCAAATTAAACGAATAGGGGCAAATATCCGCCGTTCTGACCGGACTTATTTATTGTTAGTAGCTACGTACTGCTGTATTGCGCTAAGTATATCCGAACAGCAACTTGTCCCGGCCTACGTTTTCTGTCTGTGGCAACTGATCGTTAGAATTAGTGATTTAAATGACTAGTAATTTTGTTAAAAGGTAGCTCAGACAGACTGCGCCCGATATAACAGAGGTTTTCTTGCGAGTAAAATGTGGCACCCGCGACTGCAAATGAATTTTTTACTATTCCCTTCCAGGGGAACGACGAGAAAAAGGCAGCAGAGGTTTTAGAGAAAGTCTGTGATACAGGAAATGTAATTGCAATTGACAATACGAACAACCATCAAGTGTGTAAGGGAATGATGACAATGACAATTTATGCCGGACCGTGTTTCTAATTCGGACTTATCCGCATCGGCTATCCAAACTTCCATATGTCGTAGTTTCTTCGTCAGCGCCTGCACACGTACACACGTAATGTAGTTCCCGTTCAGGGGATGACATTTTAATTGTAATTTGCTGCCCGGTATCGGATGATAAATACTATATTGCAGTGCCTGTGTTGTTAAGAAGAACAATGCGATGCTTCTTTACACAAATATGCATATCCGAAGGAATATTTCATCATTCTTCTTTACCACACAGACATTGTAATATACACTACTGGCGATAAAATCGCTACACCAAGAAGAAATGCAGATGGTACACATGTATTCATTGGAAAAATATATTATACTAGAACTGACATGTGACTGCATAATCACGCTATTTGGGTGCATAGATCTTGAGAAATCAGTACCCAGAACAACCACCTCTGGCAGTAATAACGACCTTGATACGCCTGGGCATTGAGTTAAACAGAGCTTGGATGGCATGTACAGGTACAGCTGCCCATGCAGCTTCAACACTATACCACAATTCATCAAGAGTAGCGACAGGCGTATTTTGACGAACCAGTTGCTCGGCCACCATTGACCAGACGTTTTCAATTGGTGAGAGATATGGAGAATGTGCTGGCCAGGGCTGCAATCGAACATTTTCTGTATCCTGAATGGCCCGTACAGGACCTGCAACATGCGGTCGTGTATTATCCTGCTGAAATGTAGGGTTTCGCAGGGATCGAATGAAGGGTAAAGCCACGGGTCGTAACATATCCCGAATATAACGTCCACTGTTCAAAGTGCCGTCAATGCGAATAAGAGGTGACCGAGACGTGTAACCAATGACACCCCATACCATTACGCCGGGTGATACGCCAGTATGGCGATGACGAATACACGCTTCCATTGTGCGTTCACCGCGATGTCGCCAAACACGGATGCGACCATCCAGATGCTGTAAAAAGAACCTGGATTCATCCGAAAAAATGACGTTTTGCCATTTGTGCACCCAGGTTCGTCGTTGAGTACACCATCGTAGGCGCTCCTGTCTGTGATGCAGCTTCAAGGGTAACCGCAGCCATGGTGTCCGAGCTGATAGTCCATGCTGCTGCAAACGTCGTCGAACTGTTCGTGCAGATGGTTGTTGTCTTGCAAACGTCCCCATCTGTTGACTCAGGGATCGAGATGTGGCTGCACGAACCGTTACAGCCATGCGGATAAGATGCGTACCATCTCGACTGCTAGTGATACGAGGCCGTTGGGATCCAGCACGGCGTCCCTTACTACCCTCCTGAACTCACCGATTCCATATTCTGCTAACAGTCATTGGAACTCGACCGATGCGAGCAGCAATGTCGCGATACGATAAACCGCAATCGTAATAGGTTCCAATCCGACCTTTATGAAAGTCGGAAACGTGATGGTACGCATTTCTCCTCCTTACAAGAGGCATCACAATAACGTTTCACCAGGCAACGCCGGTCAACTGCTGTTTCTGCATGAGAAATCGGTTGGAAACTTGTCTCATGCCATCACGTTGTAGGTGTCGCCACCGGCGCCATCTTGTGCGAATGCTCTGCATTGCATATCACAGCATCTTTTTCCTGACGGTTAAATTTCGCGTCTGTAGCACGTCATCTTAGCAATTTTAATGGCCAGTAGTGTAGTATAGAATGGTGATAAGCTCCGTACGTTACACAAGGAATGTATTACTTCCGTGAACTGAACTTATTGTGTTCCTTTATGTAAACCTAGAGTGCCACTTATTCGTAGAGTAGCACCTAAAAGTCTTTTTAATTAAATTTATTGAAAGCTAGTCTGATTAATTACGTTACAATTTAAAAGAACACTACGTCCTTTATAGTCACATCTGTGACTTAAAAGTGAGAACTTAGATTTAGAACCACAGTTCAAAAATTAATTTGAACATTCTTCATTTAAAAAAATCCTGATCAGAATTTGTATTTCAGTATGTGTACTGTAAATACTGCGTTACCTGCGTGACATTTGATTCTGTCATAGACCAAAAGTTACCCCCGTGCTAATTGGATTCCTGTTAGCACATTTTTAATTATTCTCATTTTTAGCACTAATCAGTACTTGTTTTTTTAACAGTTAGACACGTTCAATTTAGGTTCACTGGGCTTAAATTAACAAGTTAATTTTACGCAACAGGATCTGTTTGCTAGCAGCCTCGGTAATATGTTAATTCAAAATACAAAGAAAAAACGAGTGTGTGTGTGTTTAATCTTATGAGACTTAACGGCTAAGATCATCAGTCCCTAAGCTTATACACTGCTTAACCTAAATTATCCTAAAGACAAACACACACACCTTTGCCCGAGGGAGGACTCGAACCTCCGCCGGAACCAGCCGCACAGGCCATGACTGCAGCGCCTGAGACCGCTCGGCTAATCTCGCGCGGCGAAGAAACGAGTAGCGACATTGGTGCAGGAAGGAAAAAATCTAAGCTCATCGTGTTTCGAAGGAACGGCCGAGGTCTTAATAAGGTGATATTTTGTTAATTCTGCTACGTTAAAAAATAATATGAATGATTAATCTGCTTCTGTCCTCATATTACATGCAAGCTTACTAGCCTCAATGACGACTACAGTACCGAGAGCAGTGCTGGTAACCAAAACTACAACAGTTATTAATTAACACACCTTGAGGTAGCGAGCGTGGGTCTCGTTGTGTGATTTCAATGAGAACTGGCAATCGGCATCCTGTGCAGTATGCCCGTTGACAAGGAGTAGTGTATTTCGGGATATACACAATACTACTGCATAAAATGCCTTACACTACTCCTTGATCTCGTCCGCGTTGCTCGTAGAATGATATTTTCATGGCTGGTTTGAGTTCGCAGTCTTATTGTAATATCGTGTCGCATTTCTTGATTCTTCAATCCGTTCATTTCGTTGTTCTTGGGTTTCGCTGTTTCTCACTGTGCTCATTCTCGTTCGTTTGGAAGTTAAACATGCCTGGCGCTCTTCGTCTATTCCGCTTTTTCTCTGTTCTTTTTGTTTTCGCCGTTTCACTTCAGAAGTGGCAAGCTCCCCTCCTCTTTTACTTTTCGGATTTCTCTAAAATATAAATCAGATCAACTTTATACTACGCAATACACTAACTGCACCTTACACTCTTTTCACGTCTTATGTTCGATTTATATTCAATCACTATATCACTTTGGCTACTCACACTTCACAGCTTGCTTTTATTCACTCGCTGCACTACTTTTTCGGTTCCAGCCTTCGTCACTGATAACAAACTAACGTTCGAACACACGACGGGTCTTGCTTTATACATCCCTTCCAATGGGTAGCCCTACCAGTGGCCAATTCCACAACATTCAATAACGATTCGAATAGTCGACAATGTTCCAGAACATTCCACAATATTCGAGAGTTTTCTGGAATGTTCCACAATGACCTGGGATGTTCCGGGATTTTCTCGGACATTCCGGAATCCTCCTGAATGTTCAAGACTATTCTCGAGCATTCTTGAATGTCCCGGATCAGTGTGGAACATTCGGGAACATTCTGGAATGTTGTGGAATGTACTAGAATACTCAATGCCCTGGATTGTTTTCAAATACGCTCAAATGTTCTGGAATGTTCTAGAAATTTGAAACTTCCCAGTCATTTTATCTTCAATAGGATAGAGAGCTTCGACACGATATAACTCCCTTGGTCGTACCGGGACACAGTTCTGAGTTTCAGCGAAACCACACAGTACATTTATTATTATAATATATGTTAATCATATTTATTCATTCTATTTTAAAGTGTTCTTTGGTAAGGGATGGTTCGTTTATTTCTGATTTCCCCATTTCATTGCTGTAGGTGGGCACAATAACTAATTGATCGGCTCAACACTAAAACACAACACATTACACTCAATAGTCAGTATCAGTAGTTAGTCGTCTGACTCGTTTGATGTAGCCCGCCACGAATTGCTCTCTGTCTTCCTCTACATTTAATATCTCCTACCGCTCCCTCAAGTACCACGGACGTTATTCCCTGATTCCTTAATAGATATCATGATCCTGTCCCCTGCCCTTGCCAGAGTTTTCCACACTTTCTTTTCCTCTACGAGTCTGCGCAGAACCTCCTCATCCCTCACCTCACCAGTCCACTTAATTTTCAACATTCATCTGTAACACCACATCCCAAATACTTCGATTCTATTCTGTTCCGGTTTTCCCTCAGTACATGTTTCACTACCATAGAATACTGTGCTGCAACTGACAGCGACGTATATCGGAAGGCAGTAAGATCCCTTGGTTTTTGATTTGGCAGTATTCGACAACCATTTCTAGGCGCAAGTAAATGAAGAAAGACAGCGCGTTTTTGTTATCAAGTGACATCTTCATCCATTACTTTAGTTTTAATGTAATCTACGAGTAACTGCTGACGTTTGATATTAACATAAAAAGAATTCCGTAGACAGGGAAAGAACCTATTCTTGGGCAACTACTTCTATAATGACCAAAAGGCATTATATTATGTTCAAGCACATGTGTTCCAGCAGCGGTATGAAGAAAATGATAGTAATAATGACGGTAATAATCGAATTATCCGGTAACGTCACACTTCACAGTGGATTTTCCCCAACTAAGAAATTTGCGGAAGTAGCGAAAATTTCAAAATGGCGTCGCATCGAGCCTATTATGACTAGAAGAGTCTTTACATCCCGCTGACATGAGAATAGCATAATCTCCACGTCAGAAGATTGCTTCTATTTAACCCTATAATAGACTCGCATTTTTTCTACCGTGACTAATTATATAAGCTAAGCACATCGTCCGTTACAGCACACTCCTGGGGCTGGGAAATGTGGCCACAATGGTCTGGTGGAACGAACTATCACAGGTGCAATGCGTGGGTTCAGGCATTTGCTTTTAATAGGCACAAACAGATTTACTTTACCTCTGATAACCTCAAGAGAAAGACGTTATAAAGCAGAATCAGCATTAAACATCACGTTCTTTCATTACCGACTGGACAGAGCCGGTTTACGTTGGGAAATGACATAGGCTGATGTCATGGTAAAATACTGTCGCCAGCGTAAAGTTACTTACATTAGAAAGTTTTATTTAATTTGATGGACCGATAGCCATTTAAGGGAACAGGGCTTTTATTTTACTTGTACGTCATTGAACTACAGACGTTGAAAATTTTGGTGTTGGACTGTGATTAGAATTCGTATCTCCTCTCTCGAGGATCTGAATTTCTCGGAACAGTATAGTTCAATCATTTCGTTCCTTTTCGCAAGACTGCAATCTTCTCTAGGTCTCCTCCAAAGGTAAGGGTGTGGGTCCGAACACTGATCCAGTACAAAAATAACCATAATTTCATTTCAAGCCCAATCACGTGCACACCGGCCTGCCAGTGAAAATTAACATGCATTTCTAATGTCTGTTCATGTGTTGACAACATTCGCTATAGGTGTCGTTATTTCTAGTCAAACACGCACACATCTTACTGTTGGTGAGTAAGCAATTGATACTTAAGCTATATTCGTGGATGAGAAAGAAGGACGGTAGTTGTGCAGTTCGATTGTCACTCAGGCACAAAAATTTGTATCTTTATTTTAGATTCAAACACCTAGCAGCTGGTAGGAAAAACCGATACATAACAATTGATTTTACTCAGTTGTTGTTGTTGTGGTCTTCAGTCCTGAGACGGGTTTGATGCAGCTCTCCATGCTACTCTATCCTGTGCAAGATTCTTCATCTCCCAGTACCTACTGGTCAAACACGCACACATCTTACTGTTGGTGAGTAAGCAATTGATACTTAAGCTATATTCGTGGATGAGAAAGAAGGACGGTAGTTGTGCAGTTCGATTGTCACTCAGGCACAAAAATTTGTATCCTTATTTTAGATTCAAACACCTAGCAGCTGGTAGGAAAAACCGATACATAACAACTGAGTTTACTCAGTTGTTGTTGTTGTGGTCTTCAGTCCTGAGACTGGTTTGATGCAGCTCTCCATGCTACTCTATCCTGTGCAAGATTCTTCATCTCCCAGTACCTACTGCAACCTACATCCTTCTGAATCTGCTTAGTGTATTCATCTCTCGGTCTCCCTCTACGACTTTTACCCTCCACGGTGCCCTCCAATGCTAAATTTGTGATCCCTTGATGCCTTAAAACATGTCCTACCAACCGATGCCTTCTTCTAGTCAAGTTGTGCCACAAACTTTTCTTCTCCCCAATCCTATTCAATACCTCCTCATTAGTTACGTGATCTACCCACCTTATCTTCAGCATTCTTCTGTAGCACCACATTTCGAAAGCTTCTATTCTCTTCTTGTCCAAACTAGTTATCGTCCATGTTTCACTTCCATACATGGCTCCACTCCATACAAATACTTTCAGAAACGACTTCCTCACACTTAAATCTTTACTCGATGTTAACAAATTTCTCTTCTTCAGAAACGCTTTCCTTGCCATTGCCAGTCTACATTTTATATCCTCTCTACTTCGATGATCATCAGTTATTTTACTCCCTAAATAGCAAAACTACTTTACTACTTTGAGTGTCTCATTTCCTAATCTAATTCCCTCAGCATCACCCGACTTAATTTGACAACATTCCATTATCCTCGTTTTGCTTTTGTTGATGTTCATCTTATATCCTCCTTTCAAAACACTGTCCATTCCGTTCAACTGCTCTTCCAAGTCCTTTGCTGTCTCTGACAGAATTACAATGTCATCGGCGAATCTCAAAGTTTTTACTTCTTCTCCATGAATTTTAATACCTCCTCCGAATTTTTCTTTTGTTTCCTTTACTGCTTGCTCAATATACAGATTGAATAACATCGGGGAGAGGCTACAACCCTGTCTCACTCCTTTCCCAACCACAGCTTCCCTTTCATGCCCCTCGACTCTTATAACTGCCAATTGTAAATAGCCTTTCGCTCCCTGTATTTTACCCCTGCCACCTTCAGAATTTGAAAGAGAGTATTCCAGTTAACATTGTCAAAAGCTTTCTCTAAGTCTACAAATGCTAGAAACGTAGGTTTGCCTTTTCTTAATCTTTCTTCTAAGATAAGTCGTAAGGTTAGTATTGCCTCACGTGTTCGAACATTTCTACGGAATCCAAACTGATCTTCCCCGAGGTCCGCTTCTACCAGTTTTGCCATTCGTCTGTAAAGAATTCGCGTTAGTATTTTGCAGCTGTGACTTATTAAACTGATAGTTCGGTAATTTTCACATCTGTCAACACCAGCTTTCTTTGGGATTGGAATTATTATATTCTTCTTGAAGTCTGAGGTTATTTCGCCTGTCTCATACATCGTGCTCACCAGATGGTAGAGTTTTATCATGACTGGCTCTCCCGAGGCCATCAGTAGCTCTAATGGAATGTTGTCTACTCCCAGGGCCTTGTTTCGACTCAGGTCTTTCAGTGCTCTGTCAAACTCTTCACGCAGTATCTTATCTCCCATTTCGTCTTCATCTACATCCTCTTCCATTTCCATAATATTGTCCTGAAGTACATCGCCCTTGTATAAACCCTCTATATACTCCTTCCACCTTTCTGCCTTCCCTTCTTTGCTTAGAACTGGGTTGCCATCTGAGCTCTTGATATTCATAAAAGTGGTTCTCTTCTCTCCAAAGGTCTCTTTAATTATCCTGTAGGCACATCTATCTTACCCCTAGTCAGACAAGCCTCTACATCCTTAAATTTGTCCTCTAGCCATCCCTCCTTAGCCATTTTGCACTTCCTGTCGATATCATTTTTGAGACGTTTGTATTCCTTTTTGCATACTTCATTTACTGCATTTTTATATTCTCTCCTTTAATCAATTAAATTCAATATTTCTTCTGTTACCCAAGGATTTCTATTAGCCCTCGTCTTTTTACCTAATTGATCGTCTGCTGCCTTCACTACTTCATCTCTCAGAGCTACCCATTCTTCTTCTACTGTATTTCTTTCCACCATTCCTGTCAATTGTTCCCTTATGCTCTCCCTGAAACTCTCAACAATCTCTGGTTCTTTCAGTTTATCCAGGTCCCATCTCCTCAAATTCCCACCTTTTTGCAGTTTCTTCAGTTACAATCTGCAGTTCATAACCAATAGATTGTGGTCAGAATCCACATCCGCCCCAGGAAATGTCTTACAATTTAAAACCTGGTTCCTAAATCTCTGTGTTACCATTATATAATCTGTCTGATACCTTTTAGTATCTCCAGGATTCTTCCAGGTATACAACCTACTTTTATGATTCTTGAACCAAGTGTTAGCTATGATTAAGTTACGCTCTGTGCAAAATTCTACATGGCGGCTTCCTCTTTCATTCCTTCCTCCCAATCCCTACTCACCTACTATGTTTCCTTCTCTCCCTTTTCCTACTCTCGAATTCCAGTCACCCATGACTATTAAATTTTCGTCTCCCTTCACTACCTGAATAATTTCTTTTATCTCGTCATTCATTTCATCTATTTCTTCATCATCTGCAGAGCTAGTTGGCATATTAACTTGTACTACTGTAGTAGGCATGGGCTTTGTGTCTATCTTGGCCACAATAATGCGTTCACTACGCTGTCTGTAGTAGCTAACCCGTACTCCAATTTTTTTATTCATTATTAAACCTACTCCTGCATTACCCCTATTTGATTTTGTATTTATAACCCTGTAATCACCTGACCAAAAGTCTTGTTCCTCCTGCCACCGAACTTCACTAATTCCCACTACATCTAACTTTAACCTATCCATTTCCATTTTTAAATTTTGTAACCTACCTGCCCGATTAAGGGATCTGACATTCCACGCTCCTATCCGTAGAAAACCAGTTTTCTTTCTTCTGATAACTACGTCCTCCTTAGTAGTCCCCGCCCGGAGATCCGAATGGGGGGCTATTTTACCTCCGGAATATTTTACCCAAGAGGACGCCATCATCATCATTACTTAGTTAACAATCCGATTACGTGTTGGGTTCGTATCTCCATCACAGAACTTCACATCATCCGCTTCATCTTTAAATGCATGCACACTTTGATACTTCAGAATAGAGGCATATCAGACATCTTTCGTGGTTAGTTAACAGGGACGACAGGGTCTTGATAGAACCCCCGGTTTATTACAAAAACTGTCGTCTTTTATTTAAAAGTTTAGATTTGTTTACCGATATTGGCGAAAATTTCGGTAATTCATGACTCTTCATGGATAGTCAGCAATATGATTAGATAAGATTTGATTCGTTTAGTATGTGTTCCATAGATCATTAATACGACATTTCGTAAAGATGTGGAACGTGTCATTTTAATGAAAGATTCCATTACGTACCATGATGCCATTTCTTTACAACAATTACTTACTCTTTCTCTCATTTATTTTTATATTTATCTCTCTCTCTCTCTCTCTCTCTCTCTCTCACACACACACACACACACACACACACAAACACACACACATACACACGTTGATTTCTATTTTTATTTGTTTGTTGTGCTCGACTATGGGCCAGGCACGAAAACATCCATGAATGAGTTTCTTAGTTTTGAGTACACTTACGAAAGAAATATAAGAACAACTATGAAAGTTACTGATTTATGATGCTTTAGTTTACAGTCAGTTCTGGGTATTATTAGTAACTACGCTCCAGTCCCTGAACATAATTACAGAAATGCGAATCAGACGCATTACGTATTCCAGGCCGTGCCAGGCGCGTGTTTGAGATACCAGCTACGGTCACTTCCCAGCCCTCTGTAGGAACACATAGGTTCGTCTTCTACATCTACATCTACATTTATTCTCCGCAAGCCACCCAACGGTGTGTGGCGGAGGGCACTTTACGTACCACTGTCATTACCTCCCTTTTCTGTTCCAGTCGCATATGGTTCGCGGGAAGAACGACTGTCTGAAAGCCTCTCTAATTTTAAATTCGTGATCTCCTCGGGAGGTATAAGTAGGGGGAAGCAATATATTCGATACCTCATCTAGAAACGCACCCTCTCGAAACCTGGCGAGCAAGCTACACCGCGATGCAGAGCGCCACTTGAGTTTGCTTAACATCTCCGTAACGCTATCACGGTTACCAAATAACCCTGTGACAAAACGCGCCGCCCTTCTTTGGATCTTCTCTATCTCCTCCGTCAACCCGATCTGGTACGGATCCCACACTGATGAGCAATACTGAAGTATAGGTCGAACGAGTGTTTTGTAAGCCACCTCCTTTATTGATGGACTACTTTTTTTAAGGACTCTCCCAATGAATCTCAACCTTTTACCCGCCTTACCAACAATGAATTTGATATGATCATTCCACTTCAAATCGTTCCGCACCCATACTCCCAGATATTTTACAGAAGTAACTGCTACCAGTGTATGTTCCGCTATCATACAATCATACAATAAAAGATCCTTCTTCCTTCTGGTACTGTAACTGAGATTTGGCAACAAGACAAGGTATGTTTGGCAACTCTGTGATCGACGAGTTACTTCCCGGTGTGGAAGGAACTAAGCCTCAAAGTTCACTTGATTTTACTTGTCATTTCCATTGAATAGTCTGAGTCATCATCGCTTGAGGTGTAACAAAAGATTTTTAATTTACGGTTTTCAGCCCACAAAAGTTGTTGCACGTGGAAATCGCAACTAATCTGGTCCTTGAAATAGCGATTTATTAGTTCTAGTCACTATTGGCCTCGTAACAGGAATCGCAGATACATACCTCTACGCTAGCTCGGTGGTAACATGCTGACCTGTATAAAAGCGTCTATTCTGGTTCGCGATTCCAGTCTCGCTTACTCTGACTTTCTATCCCTTCTGTGAAAGAGCTACAAGCAGTCAGATCAAACATCGATAAGGAAAATGCAAGAAAATACTTTCGGCTCATAGTGCAATGGGGAAAAACTTACAATACTGCACAACAGGTAATGCCTCAATCCGTTGCTGACAGTCAAATTCTGGGTTTCTGGCAATATATAACTTTATTTATGAAATGCTACATTTACATACCTCTTGAGTATGACGCAGAATACCAATTAAACACAGACGCAATCGAAATCTAAGTGGGTAGTATTTTACTAATTCGGTCTGATAGAGCCACGCTTGTGTACAGATACTCAGCTTTATTAAAACAGACTTTCGTTGTAAGGGTTTCGTGGGTAGTTTTATTTCACTTCTTATAATACAGTGCACAATTTTCGTAGGATTTCTTTTAGTGTTGCTAAAACAATACTAAGCATGAGAGAGAGATTAATCATCAACGATATAAGCGAATTCTCTGATATTATCTATAACAGTCTGACAATGTACATGCAGTTTATTGATTACATGCATGTAGAAAACTTGTTCTGTGTTAAATCTGTCAAACAAGGTTTGAGAAAAATAAAATACAACTACCACACAATAGCTAATGTATAAAATACTTATCTGACTTATTTTGGCACGATATGCTCTCTCCATACATAATGCAAAGGTTTCGAGATGCAACTGCTGCCTGGCCGTCTATTAAACCTGAAAATAACAAAATGTCGCTTTAGTTGGCCCTTTTTCCACATGCAACTATTTTGGGTTGAGAAGTGAAGGGAATTATGTTCAAAGTTCCATTAGATTGATAACTTCAGCAGACAGCAGAATTGCGTTTAAAAATGTAGCAGTGAATGTATTTGAACTCGCGTCGTTCTGTCTACGGTGCAGTACACTTACCATTGCGCTACTAGCTGAACCATACCTGCAGCAGTTCCAGAAGTCAATGACAATTCCTCCAGAACTTCCACATTCCACAGTGTTGTGAGGTAATGCATATGGCCGGATGTAGACTTCTGAGAGACAGACAGTCACAGTTTTTCTTTTGCACTGCACGACGTTTTCAACAAACAGATAGCGCAGTAGAGTATCACAAGTGGAAAAGAATACTTCGTATTGAAATTTCTGTATCCTACACTGCTGGCAGTTCTGTGTAGGTGGCAGTTACGTGATTTTATTTCGGTGATTACAAAATAGAGTCGAATGTATGCACTGGGTAGCCGAGGCAGCTAGTTCATGGCGATTTGGTCAACCAAATAAATGAATGTACTGAACATGCTGCATACCACTACAGGGAGCCTGTGTGTAAAAATTCTAATCCAGTGTGGCGCGACGGCGTTATGGTAGACAAATGAACCACAGGGAATAGGATTTGGTTGTCTGTTGGATTGCTAATGGATTTATATGCTCATGGTCTGGATGCGAATCCCACTTCTGCTCATTATTCTTGATAGGGAGAGACAGATTCTATTCTCTTCTGGCTACGCCAAGTGAGGAAGGTATAATGACATTGTGGTCGCAAATTCACATTAAATATGATATTCCTTCTCTACCAAGTAGACGTTAGGTTGAACCACAATAAAGTCAGGAGTGGCAACATGTAGAAACTCTATCACCAGTAACCTTTCTTATACCTGTTATTTATTTCTAGTGTCGAAATAAACGCTATTTAGGGTCACAGGACACTTATTTCACCTTTTATTTTATCTTCTGTATGTGGATAAAATTGGTTCTGAACTGGGATTGCAACTCAGACCGCCCTTAACGCGGAATTTGATCCCTTCGTGACAATACAGCTCGACTACAATTTTTTGTTTGTTCTAAACTGCAGATTCCTCAACATCTCCACACATTGCGCGTGAATGGGTTCGAATCCTGGCCCGGCACTAACGTTTACATTATGTATTATCAAGCTCTAGCATGAAAACACCTATCTGATGGTGGATAATAATTTTGATTTTTAATGTATTTTCATTCGTTGTCAACACTAACGACATTTGACGTTTTTGACTCCCAGTGAGACACAGAACTATTTGCGAGATCACTGTAAGTTCAAGGATGTTATTCCGAGCTGCTGATGGAGAAAAATTCGGTAGCTGGTGTGTCTTTGTGTGTAGTCAACAACGATATGTGTGGGGTTCGATTGCCAGTCAGCACTGAACTCTTCGTCATTTTACTTCTAGTTCAAAGATGCTCACATGTCGCGGCTAGTGTAACAAACCCATATTTAACGTTCGTTTTCTCTAGAATCTAACAGCGATAGGTGCCGGGTTGGAGTCCTATGAAGGAAAAAATTAATGTTTCGTCCCGTCATTTCAGTTAAAACATCTTGCTACTGCCGAGAAAATCCGATATGTCACAGTTGATTGTGCTTCGATAACAATCCGATTAGGTTCTGGGTTCGAATCCCTGTCCTACACAAAGCTTTACCTCACGGCATTTCAAGTGGGTTACTTGTGTCACAGTTGATTGTGCTTCGATAACAATCCGGTTAGGTTCTGGGTTCGAATCCCTGTCCTACACAAAGCTTTACCTCACGGCATTTCAAGTAGGTTACTTGTGAAGAAGCAATATTTAACATCTCTCGTAGTTCGCTAACATAGATAATAGATGCTGGGTAGGAATTCGTGTCCGTTAAAAGTGTTTACGTTATGTAATTTAAAATAGATATTTCCTAACTGATACTGACTAAAATCGAGCTATATCACTCTCTGCAAGAATGACTGTTAGTTTCCGTCAGTCACGAAATCTTTGCTTACTCTGCTTGACCTGGGTTTGATCCATATACAGAACGACACGGTTCATCGTGTCATTTGAAGTTCATACATATTCTCAACTAGTAGCTCGTGAAAAACTCAAATTTTTAATGTGATTTTGTGTTCAAGTACGGTATGTTACTTTGAAGAGGAAATCATGAATACGACGAACTTACTACGTGCATTACCTATCTGACGTAATAATGAGAGTGGTAACATTTCAGGTACGCAATGTATTGTATTAAATGTGAGCTTACAGGCCTTAAGGACAATCTTATCTGTGCTAAGGTGGTTCCTGATATTTGTAGTATCGTGGTATTACTTTACATCTTTAGTTATTGCGATACAGAGCAGTGTTTTCTAGTGGTGATTTGTTGGAACCATTTTCAATAGTCAAACGACTGTACCGAGGAGCGATTAGAGGACCTGCTAGACAGCTATGTTATGAGGGTTGTATGCGAATCAGGCGAAACGCAGTTCAGGCCTTTCGGACACTTTTGAGCACGACTGTACTATTTGCCAGTGCTAGTTTGCTTTTGATGCCGTCATAGCTCCGACCGTAATTGGTTATTATGTTGCCCGGTGGTCTTTGATTAGTACTCAAAACGTCCTAGGTACCGGGCTCGAGACCCGCCAACGCCTGAATTTTGATTAATGGTCAGCATTGCCGGGCGAAGACCTCCAGCAAAGGGAATCACCCTCATTCTGCCAACGGCCTTGTCAAAGTGGGTGGAGGAGCGGACAGAGGTTCACGGCACTCTCTTGTCCTTTGGGTGGGAAACTGCGCCTAAAGGCGGAATAAACAGTGATCATCAAGGGGGTATAACGATCCAGAAAGCAATGCAAACCATTGCATTAAGGATGCATAACGGGTATCCACAGGACACGTGGCCTGTAATTGAAAAAAAGTATCATGATGATCTCTCCATTGGCAAATATTCCGAAATAGCCCCCCATTCAGGTTTCCGCCAGAGATCTGCCAAGGGGGAGGTGACCATGAGAAGAAGATTGAACAACCAGCAAATTGATAACGTTATACGAGTCGGCGCGTGGAATGTCAGGCGCTTGAAGGTGGTAGGAAAGCTATAAAATATGAAAAGGGAAATGCAAACGCTTAATCTAGATATAGCAGGGGTGACTGAAAAGAAATGGAAGGAAGACGAAGATTTCTGGTCAGTTGGGTACATGGCAATATCAACAGCAGCAGAAACCGATATAACGGGAGTAGGATACGTCATGAATAGGAAGGTAGGGCCGGGAGCGTGTTACTGTAATCAGTTCAGTGACAGGATTGATCTTGTCAAAATCAACAGCTAACCAACACCGCCAAAAATAGTTCAGGTACACATGCCGATGTCGCATGCTGAAGATAGAGAAAGTGTATAAGGATATTGAAAGGATAATACAGTACGAAAAGTGAGATGAACATCTAATAGTCATGGGGGACTGCAATGCAGTTGTTGGGGAAGGCGTGCAAGAATAGGTAACAGGTGAATATGAGCTATGGACAAGGAATGCAAGAGGAGAAAGACCAATAGAGTTCTGTAATAAATTTCAGCTAGTAATAGCGAATACTCTGTTCAAGAATAACAAGAGGAGGAGGTATACGTATAAAAGACCAGGTGATGCGGGAAGATTTCAGTTACATTACATCATGGTCAGTGGATTGTAAGACGTACCAAGGAGTAGATGTAGACTCAGACCACAGTGTAGTAGTGATGAAGACTAGCCTGAAGTTTAAGAGATTAGTCAAGTAAAATCAATACGCAAAATCGTGGAATAAGGAAATACAACAGAATGACGAGATACGCTTGAAGTTTTCTAAGGTTAGAGATAGCGCAGTAAGGAATAGCTCAGTAGGGAGTACAGTTGAAGGGGAAGGGACTTCTCTAGAAGGGCAGTCACAAAAATGGGGAAGGGAAACATATGTACAAAGAAAGTAGCTGCGAAGAAACCATGGGTAACAGAAGAAATAGTTCAATTGATCGATGAAAGAAAAAAGTACGAAAATGCTCCGGGAAACTCAGAAATACAGAAATTCAACGTCGCTGATGAAAGAAGTAAGTAAGAATTGCAGGGAAGCTGGGATGAAATGGCAAAATGAAAAATGTGAAGAAATCGAAAAAGAAATTATTTTCGGAAGGGCTATCTCAGCATATAGGAAAGTGAAGGTAGCCTTATGTGAAAACAAAGCAAGTGCTGTAACATTAAAAGGGTAACGGGAATTCCACTGTTAAATGCACAGAGGAGAGCTGATAGGTGGAAAGAGTACACTGAAGGTCTCTATAAGGGGGATTATTTGTCTGATGTGATAGAAGAAAAAACAGGAGTCGATTAAGAATAGATAGGGGATCCAGGACAACGTTATACTAGTCGGGGAGTCAAATGTCGAAAGCTTGAACGTTGTGGAGAAAATAGAAAATATCAAAAGGGAAATGCAAGAGCTCAAATCTAGTTATAGTAGGCGTCACTGAAGTGAAGTGGAAAGAAGACAAGTATTTCTGGTCAGATGAGTATAGGGTAATATGAACAACAGCAGAAAATGATATAACGCGAGTAGGATTCGTTATGAATAGGAAGGTAGTGCAGAGAGTGTGTTACTGTGAACAATTCAGTGACAGCGTTGTTCTTATCAGAACCGACAGCAAACCTACACCGACAACATTCGGGTATACATATCGACGTGGCAACTGAAGATCATGAGATAGGAAAAATGTATGAGGATATTGAAAGGGTCTTTCGGACACTTTTGAGCACGACTGTACTATTTGCCAGTGCTAGTTTGCTTTTGATGCCGTCATAGCTCCGACCGTAATTGGTTATTATGTTGCCCGGTGGTCTTTGATTAGTACTCAAAGCGTCCTAGGTACCGGGCTCGAGACCCACCAAAGCCTGAATTTTGATTAATGGTCAGCGTTGCCGGGCGAAGACCTCCAGCAAAAGGAATCATCCTCATTCTGCCAACGGCCTTGTCAAAGTGGGTGGAATGCGGTTGTAGAGGAAGCAGTAGAAGATATGGTTGCAGGAGAATCTGGGCTTGGGACAAGGAAAGAGAGGAGAATGACTGATTGCGTTATGGAACAAGTTTCAGCTAGTAATACCGAATACTCTGTTCAAGAATCACAAGAGGAAGAGGTATACTTGGAAAGGGCCGGGTGATAAGGGAAGATTTCTGTTAGATTACATCACGGTCAGACAGATTCCAAAATCAGATACTGGATAGTAAGGCGCACCCAGGAGCAGATATAGACACAGATCACGATATAGTGGTGATGAAGAGTAGGCTGAAGTTTAAGATATTAGTGAGGAAGAATCAGTACGCAAAGTAGTGGGATACGGAAGTATGACGAGGTACGGTTGAAGTTTTCAATGGCAATAGATATAGCAATAAAGAATAGCTCAGTAGGCAGTACAGTTGAACAGGAATCGACATCCCTAAAAAGGGCCTTTACAAAAGTTGGGAATGAGAACATAGATACAAAGAAGGTAGCTCCGACGAAACCATGGGTAACAGAAGAAATACTTCAACTGATCGATGAAAGGAGCAAGTACAAAAATATTCCGAGAAAGTCAGGAATAGAGAAATTCAAGTCGTTGAGGAACGAAATAAATAGGAAGTGCAGGGAAGCTAAGGCTGCAGGAAAAATGTGAACATATCGAAAATGAAATTATTGTCGGAAGGACAGACTCAGCATACAGGAAAGTCAAAACAACATTCGGTGTCATTAAAAGCAAGGGTGATAATATTAAGAGTGCAACGGGAATACCACTTTTAAATGCAGAGGAGAGAGCGGGTAGGTGGAACCAATATACTGAAAGCCTCTATGAGGGGGAACATTTGTCCAATGTGATAGAAGACGAAACAGGGGTCGATTTAGAAGATATAGGGAATCCAATATCAGAATCAGAATTTAAAAGACCTTTGGAGAAGTTAATATCAAATAAGGCAGAAGCGATAGATAATATTCCATCAGAATTTATAATAATCATTGGGGGAAGTGGTCACAAAAAGAGTATTCACGTTGGTATGTAGAATGTATGAGCCTAGCTACATACCACCTGACTTCCGGAAAAGCATCATTCCACACAATTCCGAAGACTGTGAAAGGTGGCTACACTGAGCCACAGCGCCAGATATTGCGCCAAAGAGTTTTATTCCGCCGCCTCCACTGGCAGTGCTTGTCGAGAAGTCGTGGTGGAGAGTGCTTGTCGAGATGTGGCAGTAGTCAGTGCTTGTTCCATGTTTTATGGAGTTGTTTGATGGGCTAGACAGCAGATGTTGTTCGAATGGGGATATTGTAATGATCAGAGTGCATTTCGTCAATATATATGAAGGTAAAAAAATTCCCTTTTTTTAATTATTTCAGTGTCTTAAATAATGCATCATTACAGGTTCAGTCAACAAAGCATCTGGCTTGTGTTCTTGTATTAGAGTGTAATTCTGGTTTTCTTGCGCAATTATAGTATTTCTATTTTTTTTAATTACTTCAGTATAAATGGTATTTAAAATTTCTTGTCTTATTGAAGAAGAACCGTGCCAGATGTGTACGTTGTATCACACTTCCACACACAGAACAGTTACACTTGTGCTTTGGTTTCGTACGTTTTATAGTTGCTGGGGACTTACTTAATTAATTTTGTTAACGAAAATTTTCTTTCATTCTTTGTTGTTATTCTATGCAGTCAGATTGCGTACTAATACCAGTCAGGGCCAACCGTTTACGAGACTTCGTAATCGGACAGACAGCTGCTAAAAAATTAAAAAGTATTTCCATTCATTATATTTAATTAAGCCCGCATGCACATGGCGACCGCTGCTTCGGATCGTCCCTTGGAATCTTCTGATTGTAAAAATAGCAGACAGTAGTATTGTTGTAGTAATTTGTAGTTTAGTAATTGTAGTCTATATTGCATGTGTAGATTTGGTAATTGTCATTCTTCAAATGGTATTTTTTGCAGAATTTAATTTTTGTTGTCTTGTATACGGGTTTGACTATTTTGTGCAGTTAGGAAGATTTCAATTGTTCGTTAATCGTGTTTGAGGGACGTATTTCGTGTGAATGATATTGTTGGTGATAAACAGTAATTGTGTGAAATTTTTGTATAGTGACGAGTTTTGTATGTTTTGTAAATGATTACGCGATCGATGAAAAAGGCAAAAATGATGGATAGTGAGAATGACGAAATTGTTAACACAGGAGAACAGTGTGATGAATACTGAAGTTGAAAACAATTTAATAAGTCGGGAAAATAGTCCGGAACCAATTCAAAACTTTTCACAATTAGATAATTTTCAGAATTCGAGATTAACGACAGAAGATTCTGGAATAGTATCGAACACAGATAGCTTTACAGCTATGACGAAGGAAGCTGGTTTTGTGGGAAATGTTAGGGGCGAAAGGAATTTTGAACCAGTTCATATGGAGCAGTTGATGGGTGCAATATTAAATTTGGGATCACAAATAGGAACAATTAAAACTGATATAGGAACAATTAAAACAGAGATGGGAAATTTGGGATCTGAATTAAAAACTGATATGGGAACAATGGAAACACAGTTAATATCTGAATTGAAAACAGTGGGATCACAAATAGGAACAATTAAAACAGAGATGGAAACAATGGAAACTCGGTTAGATTCACGAATAGGGACATGTTTCAAAAACATGAAAGATGAATTAAAGAAAGAAATTAGAGAAGAAGTACAACCGATTTTGAATGCTCACAATAATAGATTAATTGCAGTAGAGATTAAACAAAAGGAACAGGATAGAGAACAGGAAGAAAGAGATCGCGTGGTAGTACAAAAATTTTCAGAGTTAAATTTACAACGTGCACACGATAAGGAAAAAATACTTGAAAGAATCCAGGAATCCGTACCAAATGACAGAATAAATAATCTAACACAACAATATGAACAGTTAACTAATAAATGTGTCAATACTGAAACCCAAGTCGCGACACTTACAGAAGACGTAAATAAACAGAAAGAACAATTAGGTGACTTATCGGAAAGAGTTGAGGAGATTTCAGATAAATTGACAAGTCTTAGTTTAAATGGGGACAGAGATTCAGATGATACAGCACCATTGCCATTTGCAGAAACCGAAGAGTACCAGAACATAAATAAGCATGTTGAAAATCAGGGAAAATTTAATGAACGCGTTAAAAGGGAATTTGAGGCATTACAAAAGCAAGTCAAACAAATTGAAGGCGAAATCGTAGGAAAAGACAGTAGAAGAAATTTAGAATCACAGATAGCAGAGGGGTTTGAAGAAAGTAATTTATTTCATTTACGAGAAGCAACAAGAGAGCGCCAGGCGCGCTAACTTGACAATAATCAATTCGCAATTCCAAGAATGACATACACCCATGTTCATGGTTAGATCAATTTATGTACGCACTTCCACCAAATTGGCCACTAAGTCACAAACTGGAATTTATGTGTGGATATTTAGAAAACGAACCGGCGACGCGCATGCGCGCACTTATAGAGATTGTAATAATTTAAATGATTTTTATCATGCATTTCTATCGGCATATTGGTCCGAAAATACGCAAGACAGAGTCAAACATAGTCTTACTATGCAGCGTAATTTCAAACAGTCTGAGTTCCGCACGCCAGCAGAATATTTTGAAGACATGATTCGAAAGAATCAGTTCCTTTCCAGCCCTTATAGCCCGACTGAATTAATTCGCATTTGTTTAACTAAGCTGCCACAATCCATAAGACAAATTGCTTTAGCTGGAAGATGTAAAGACGAGATTGAGACTTTTAAGACTTTGCTACAAGAACTTGAGTATGACAACGACGACGGGACTTCTTGTAATTTTTTCAGTAACAGTAATTACAATAGATTGTCATAGAAAAGGGATAGTAATCGGAACGGACGTGTTAGCGGTAATTTTGAGAATGACAGACGAAACAGACAGGACAATAGATACCAGCCTTATGACAATAACAGACGTTCTAACAGAAATTACACAGACAATTATAATAACGGTAATTCGTACCGGAATAATCAATCATACGGAAACAGTAATCGGTATCATCAAGACAGAAATTATTCATACAGTAATAGAAATTCTTACTACAGAAATAACCAGGGTAGTAGATACAACAATAATTTCAGAAGTGACAGTTGAAATTACACAAGAAGTAGTTATGCAGACAGACAGGAAAATAGAAATTTTAATAACAGACACAACCAAGAATTTGCATCCAACTGATAGGAAGGACCTAATTGGCATCCTCCAAGTGACAGAAATTCAGAGAGACAAGTGCAAATCGTAGAAATTGATCCGCGAAATGACGCGAATAATCAAAGACGTGACGCAAGCAATCGACAATGACTTGTAGCTTCGGCTTCTGGCAGCAATATAGACGGTTCAGAAAGTAATGACACTACGACTTTACACTACGTACGCCTGGAAGATATGAGAGACATTTTGCTAGACGAAAAGGAAAATAATGTAGAGGCATTTTTACATCCTGTTGTTGAATTATGTGTGGGTAAGAATAAGTTCACTGCGGTTTTAGATTCTGAGAGCCCATTGAATGTCATTAGTGAATCAGTTTTTCGTATATGTGTAAGAACCATTGCTTGTCCTGTGTTACCTGTTTCTAAAACTACAATTCGAGGCGCTATCTCTGGAAAATGTGGGGAAGTTAAACAACAGACCAACCTAAATTTCATTTGTCAAGGATACGAATTTTCTGCTAATTTTATTATTGTTCCATTACTCAGTACACAAATTATATTAGGTATGGAGTTTCTTAACTCACATAAGGCAATTTTGAACTTTAAAGAAGGAAGTGTGAATTTGACTGTTGCCGGAATGCCGAAATGTTTGAAATTTTTCGAGTGTTTAACAAGATCTGAATCAGATACAAAATGTTTAAGGTTTCTTACTTCTGATGTTTTCGTTGAGCACTATGACGACAGTGTGTTTATTCATGACAATGACAATAGATACAGAGACGCGATGGATGATACAATTAATAGCGAAGAATTAATTAATGAAAAGGTTAAGAAAGCTGAAGTGCCAGATGACGTTGCAAGAGAAGAGCTGCACCACATTTTGACTTCACATGCTACAGTATTTAGTCATCACACAGGAACTATACAAGGCTTACAATATTTATTTAGAGGAAAAGAACACACACCATTTCGGGGGAAAACGTACGCTATTCCTTTGGCTCACAGAGACAAGGTTAAGAGTGAACTTCAATACATGATAGATCAAGGCATTATTGAGCCAGCAGTCAGTCCTTATACCAGCCCATTACACGTTGTTCTTAAAAAGGATGGGTCAATTCGTTTGGTTCTGGATTCCAGACAGATAAATAATATCATCATTCCTGAAACTGACCGTCCACAAAATTTGGATGAACTTCTTCAACATTTCCATGGAATTAAAGTTTTATCCACGATTGATATGCGCGCAAGTTTTTGGCAAATAGAACTCCACCCTGATTGTAGAAAATATACTGCCTTTTTAGCCTTTGGTAACTGTTACCAGTTTCGGAAATTACCGTTTGGACTTACTGTATCTTCAGCAGCATTCATTTGTAGTTTAAACGAAATTTTATCTGTTTATCTTCGTGACAATATTACTTCATATGTTGACGATATTCTTATTGCTAAACATTCTTGGAATGAGCACAACAAAATTTTGGATTCATTACTACGTATTTTTGCAAGAGTTGGCATTACTGTGAACTTGGAAAAATCTGAATTTGGTCGTTCTCAGGTGACATTTCTCGGTCATATTATTTCTACAGAAGGTATTCTTCCTGATCCAGATAAACTAGACGCTATTCGTAATTATGCTGTTCCCACCACAAAACGTGATGTTCGTAGTTTCCTTGGTGTCTGTAATTTTCTTAGACGCTTTGTTAAATTGGACGATTTGACCACACCTCGTTTATGTGAACTATCTGGAAAGAAATCTAATTGGTGTTGGGATGAGGAAGCGCAATCAGCATTTGAACAACTTCGTGATGCTTTAGTTGCTGCTCCACTTCTTTCACATCCGGATTTATCTAAAGATTTTTGTTTGGCGACTGACTCATCATACAAAGGCCTAGGTGCACATTTAATTCAAGAGATAGAAGAAAACGGCGTTGTAGTACAGAAGACTATTGCATTTGGAAGTCGTGTTCTCTCAAAATCCGAAAAGAATTATTCGATTACGGAACCTGAAGCCTTGGCTGTTGTTTGGGCTTTCACAAAATTTCGGACATTTTTGTTTGGCAGACATACTAAGGTTTATACCGATCATCGAGCTCTGGAATTTCTTATGTCAACAAAATTAACTCATGGAAGATTGTCACGATGGACCCTGTACCTACATGAATTTGATTTTAGTATTGTTTACATACAGGGATCTTCAAATATTGTCGCTGATGCTTTATCACGTGCACCTATGGGTTTGAAACAAAGTGCTGAAGAGGACTGCAAGGAAAACAATTATTGTTTGATGTATATTCAAGGTGTTGCGTTTGAGACTTTTATTTCGTCTTCGCTCCAGGACAAAGCTAAGGAGCAAAATAAGGATCCAATCTGGAAGGACATTAAGGAGAAGTGGAGGAGAAAGGAAAGCGTAGCGATTAGACAGTATTATTTAGTTCGCAATGACATCCTTTTTAAACGAAAATCGGTCGACAACTCTGTTTGGTTAGTTTGTATTCCTGATGAGTGGGTTAATAAATTGATTTGGTACACACATTTCGGTTATGCACACTTTGGTCCCAGAAAATGCTTTCACAAATTACGAGAAAATTGCTACGTCAGTAATATGGAAAAACGTATTCGATTTGTTCTTGCCAAATGCAAATTATGTCAAAAGGCTAAGCCGCCAACTATTTCTCACAGAGCACCGTTGTTTCCTATCATTCCAGCGAAATTAAAGGACATGGCTGCAATCGATTTGTTCGGTCCAGTGGTTCATTCTACTAATGGTTTTGCGTACATTTTGGTAGCAGTGGAATTGACATCAAGATATGTGTGTTTTACACCTTTACGCAAAGCAACAGTTCGTTCAGTATCTAATGCTTTCATCAAACATTTTCTTAAAGAAGTGGCTCATGTTGATAAGGTTATATCAGATAATGGATCACAGTTTCACTCTAAAATTTGGCTTCGTACTCTACGGCGTCGTAATATTAAACCAATTTTCATTTCACTTTTTCACCCCCAATCTAACGCTTCAGAGAGATGGATGAAGGAAATCAATAAATTGTGTCATCTTTATTGTCATCAGAATCACAGAACGTGGGATCAGTATCTTCATATTTTTCAAAACATTCTGAATGAACTCCCTAATGATTCAACTTCTTTACCGCCTATATTGATATTAAAAAACAAAGCACCGACAAATCGCATTTCTGAAATCGTTCCTTTTCCGCCTTCACGGAAAATGCGGCATTCTGAAGTTGTCAACCTGGCTCCACAAAATATTGCGTCTGCGGCTGCTAGAAGAGAGAAATCAGCTAAACATCCTGGTCGTTTAAAAATCTTGTCAGTTGATCAGAATGTGTTAATTAAGTCTCATCGTTTGTCTCACAAAGGAAAAGGCTTGTGTCGCAAATTTTTTCTGCTTTATAACGGTCCATATAGGGTTCGCAAGATTATTCGTGATAACTCTGTCGAAGTAGAAACTCTTAAATCTCAGCGCTCTAAGGGAATACATCATATATCGAACGTTAAAATTTTTGTGGAATGACATTGTTTCGAGAAACCAACAGTTATACGTAAAAATGCGGAGAGTACAAGGATACCGCGCCGTGTTCCGGCGGCGGCACATACTCGAAGCAACAGTGAAGTCTGCGCGCCGCACAAGGCAGTCGTTGACCGCAAACAATTACTTCCTACGTCACGCGCCTACAGCTGATCGAGCGCTCAGTGCGAATGCAGTGACAGCCGTAAACAAATACACAGTCTAATTTCTCCGACTAAATTCAGTATAAAGCTATAGTGACTTGATGAATTATGTTATTAACGTTCAGTATTTTTCAGGATACGTTTGTATAAAATATTTAAGAACTTCAGGTAAATTCTGTGTCTGTCCGACGTTAAGAGGACTTGCTATAGAGAAAATATCAGGAAGAATGTAATTTCGAAGAAGAAACTAATAAACTAAAAAGGTAACTATTAACTGAGTTTATTTTTCAGGTAACATATTTCCACTTGGTACGTACTTTAGACGTAACAGTCCATAATATTCTGCTCGCGATTACGTGATTCTTACTTTGTGTTAAATTTCATGTTCTATGAATTTACTGGTGAAGCGACGTGCTTGCGTACGTTAACTGATTTTGACAATGATTGATTAATGAACAGGGTTGTTACTTACGTATATTATGCATCGCTTGGCTGCACTGCTTTTTCACTCATGTCATATTTTTTTATTATGTGCCTGCTGTGCCTATTTATTTAAATTATAATTGTCACCCGATTAGTTGTGCTGATATGGTTATGTATGTAAGTTATACTTTGTGATTTATCTGCTTGCGCCTTCATGTTTACTTATTAAGATTACATATGAACATTTATTTGCTTATGCTGATATGATGCGAATGACCTGTTTATTATGTAAGATTCATATTTGCTGCTTTGCGTATGGATAGCATATTTATACATTTCTGTTTGTTGTCATAACTACTCTCTAATTTGGTATATAGAAATGCTGATATACTGTGTACGAACATAGAGTTTAGGTCACACTATGGTATTAATTATAGATTGTTCGCTTGGCAGAGCCTCGTTGTAGGAATTGTGCTGCATCCACTTGTTGACATTCTGTTCTCCACTGGTATATTTACTCGCTATTGCATGTTTTGCTTACACTCAGTGCCTTATATTTTTAAGATAAGAAAATGAACTGCTGTAATTCTACTTCATTGAAGTCACATGAGCTGGAGGTTTTATGGAATCTGTATAAATTTATGCTAATAGGTAGGAAGCTAACGACAAGACATACCAACACTAGGTTTAGACCATTGACAGTTATTACACTGCATTTTTCGTGAGCAATTGAAATAGCAAGTGACACTTGACACAAGAAATACTCCCATGTTTGCTTCTGTTTGCCATAATTCTTGAAGTGGTGTACACACTGAAATATCACGATTATTCACACTTCGTAATCGTACTTACTTACTGAAAGTTCTTCGGACTAAAGGCTGTTAGAGTTCATGTATGCATTTCTTTTATTTAATGATGGACAAGGTAACCAAAATCTATTTTATAATTCATAATGAAGATTTAGATCAGATGGATTACACAGAGGTTGTGTGTGGACATTATGTCTTCGGATTGTATGGGATGATGAATTGAAGTTTGCACTAGGATTTTATCTGTACTTGATCGAGGAGACTGATTACAGGAAGGAGTTGTTATGGAAGTGAAATGATATTGGCGATAAGGTTTATATGTATCGATCTATTGAAGAGGTATTATTGAGGTATTGAGATTGTGTGATGTTGATGACGTAAGAGGTATTATTGAAGTATTGAGATTATGTGATGCTGATGATTATTGGAGTTTTGGTGGATAAGAGGTAAAGTAAGTGAGGAGCATGTTTTTTTTGTTGGTCTATATGGAACAAGGAGGATGAAGATAGCAGACTAGAACACTCAAGTGGAAAGAAGATTGTCTACACATATACTTTGTTAAATCACTTAGCGGTATATACTTTTTTTTTGAGAAAGGAAGCATTTGCATATCTTGGCTCACTGACAGTTGTTCAGCAACCGTACATTTGATTTGGCTTGGCAAACATTGGTCTTGACATGATGACTATGACGTTGACTAACTATTATTGACTGTTATACACTGTGCCACTACTACTTGATACACAAGTTGAACATCAAATTTGGACAGAATTGCATTTACACAGTTAACACTATTCAACTACACAGTAGCACTTAATGTGGATGCAAGATGAGTGAGTGTGTTTTGTGTGTTTTACCTTCCAAATCCCAAATAATTGGTACCGACCTATCTCCTAACTATAATTTTACTTGTTTGTTGTGGCTTGCACTGACACCCATAAATATTATAGGTTTACTGATATTTGTGTATTTGTAATGGTTAATATGACAATTATCTGATATCATTTGTGTGTTTATTACAATTTGTATGTTTAGTGTAAGAGCATTGATAATAATTTTGTAAAAGCAATTCTGTGTGCATTCAAACTGTTGTTCACACCTGCACCTGTTCAACATTGATGTGTGACACTTAGAAATGTTTAATTTCTGCTGATGAACTGTGTGATTAGTAATAGTGAATATTATGGACTGTTACTTGCACTTTTTCTACATGATTGGTGCCACTAGGAAATGTTTAATTTCTGCTGATAAACTCTGATGAACAGTGTGATTAGTGATAGTGAATATTATGGACTGCTGTCTGCACTTGTTCAACATTACTGGGTGTCACTAATGGAACTGCTTTTACTGAAATGATGTCACTTGTTGCTGTCTGCACCTGTCAACATTGCTGGGTGCCACTGATGGAACTGCTTCTACTGAAATGATGTCACTTGTTGCTGTCTGCACCTGTTCAACATTGCTGGGTGCCACTGATGGAACTGCTTCTACTGAAATAATGTCACTTGTTGGTCTCTGCACCTATTCAACATTACTGGGTGCCACTAATGGAACTACTTCTACTGAAATAATGTCACTTGTTGCTGTCTGCACCTGCTCAACATTGCTGGGTGCCACTGATGGAACTGCTTCTACTGAAGAAGTCACTTGTTAGTGTCTGCACCTGCTCAACATTGCTGGATGCCACTAATGGAACTGTTTCTGCTGAATGATGTCACTTGTTGGTGTCTGCACCTACTCAACATTGCTGGGTGCCACAGATGGAACTGCTTGTACTGAAATAATGTCACTTGTTGGTGTCTGCACCTGTTCAACATTGCTGGGTGCCACTAATGGAACTGCTTCTACTGACATAATGTCACTTGTTGGTGTCTGCACCTGTTCAACATTGCTGGGTGCTACTGCTGGAACTATCAACTATTTGTTTTTTTTTTGAATCATTGAAAGCATTTTATGTGAACATTTGTATAAACAGATTTTTTGTGTATTGTGTAAACTATTATGTAAAGTCACATGTATGAAAGAATTTGTATTGCTTACTGTATTTTATATATTAGGTTATTGAAAGGTCTGTGCAAAGCCAAAATTTTATCTAATTATCTGATATTTACGTATTAATATTATCTTTTATTTTTGTCTGTATTTTTGTGGACGAATTTGGTGGTATTTTCACCACCAAAGCTGGCAAAAATACCATGAAATTCTGGCCCGTGGAGGAAGGGCATGTGAAAGGTGGCTACACTGAGCCACAGCGCCAGAGATTGCGCCAAAGAGTTTTATTCCACCGCCTCCACTGGCAGTGCTTGTCGAGAAGTCGTGGTGGAGAGTGCTTGTCGAGATGTGGCAGTAGTCAGTGCTTGTTCCTTTTTTTATGCAGTTGTTTGATGGGCTAGACAGCAGATGTTGTTCGAATGGAGATATTGTAATGATCAGAGTGCTTTTCGTCAATATATAGGAAGGTAAAAAAAAATCCCTTTTCTTCATTATTTCAATGTCTTAAATAATGCGTCATTACAGGTTCAGTCAACAAAGCATCTGGCTTGTGTTCTTGTATTAGAGTGTAAGTCTGGTTTTCTTGCGCAATTATAGTATTTCTATTTTTTTAATTACTTCAGTATAAATGGTATTTAAAATTTCTTGTCTTATTGAAGAAGAACCGTGCCAGATGTGTACGTTGAATCACACTTCCACACACAGAACAGTTACATTTGTGCTTTGGTTTCTTGCGTTTTATGGTTGCTGGGGACTTAATTAATTAATTGTGTTAACGAAAATTTTCTTTCATTCTTTGTTGTTATTCTATGCAGTCAGATTGCGTACTAATACCAGTCAGGGCCAACCGTTTACGAGACTTCGTAATCGGACAGACAGCTACTAAAAAATTAAAAAGTATTTGCATTCATTATATTTAATTAAGCCCCCATGCAACTGCAAGAGCTAACAAGTGGCTCTGAGCACTATGGGACTTAACAGCTATGGTCATCACTCCCCTAGAACCTAGAACTACGTAAACCTAAGGACATCACACAACACCCAATCATCACGAGGCAGAGAAAATCTCTGGCCCCACCGGGAATCGAACTCGGGAACCCGTGCGTGGGAAGCGAGAACGCTACCGCATGACCACGAGCTGCGGACAGCTAACAAGTGCAAGAATTATCGCACAATCAGCTTAACAGCTCATGCATCCAAGTTGCTTACGAGAATAATATACCGAAGAATGGAAAAGAAAATTGAGGATTTGCTAGATGACGATCAATTTGGCTTTAGGAAAGGTGAAGGCACGAAAGAGGGAATTCTTACGCGGTTAATAATGGAAGCAAGACTAAAGAAAAATCAAGACACCTTCATAGGATTTATCGACCTGGAAAAAGCGTCGACAATGTCAAACAGTGCAAGATGTACGAAATTCTGAGGATGTAGGTATAAGTTATAATGATACATGGGTCATATACAATACGTACAACAGGCAAGAGGGAATAATAAGAGTGAACGACCAAGATCGGAGTGATCGTTTTAAAAAGGGTGTATGACAAGCATGTAGCCTTTCACCCCTTTTGTTTAATCTGTACATCGAGGTAGCAATGATGGAAATAAAAGAATGGTTCGGAAGTGGAAAAAATATTCAAGGTGAAAGGATATCAGTGATTTGCTGATGTTATTGCTATCCTGAATGAAAGTGATGAATTACACGATGTGCTGAACGGAATGAACAATCTACTGAGTGTAAAGTATGGATGGAAAGTAAATCGAAGAATAACGAAGGTAATGAGAAGTAGCAGAAATGAGAACAGCGAAAAACGTGTCAGGATCGATGGTCACGAAGTAAAGGAATTCTGCTACCTAGGCAGTAAAACAACCAATGAAGGACGGAGCAAGGAGGTCATGAAAAACAGACTAGCAATGGCAAAAAGCGCATTCCTCGCAAAGAGAAGTCTACTAATACCAAACATCAGCCTCAATTTGAGGAGGAAATTTCTGAAAACGTACGTCTGTAGTACAGCATTGTATGGCAGTGAAACATGGAGTGTGGGAAACCGGAAGAGAAGTGAATCGAAGCGTTTGAGATGTGGTGCTACAAACGAATGTTGAAAATTAGGTGAACTGTAAAGGTAAGGAATAAGGAGGTTCTGCGCAGAATCAGAGTGGAATGTAATATGTGGAAAACACTGATACAGAGAAGGGACAGGATGATAGGACATCTGCTAAGACGTGAGGGAACGACTTCCACGGTACTGGAGGGAGCTGCAGAGTGCAAAATCTGTAGAGGAAGACAGATATTGGGATACATCCATCAAATAATGGAGACGTAGGTTGCAAGTGCTGCTCTGAGATGAAGAGATTAGCAGAGGAAAGGAATTCGTGGCGGGCCGTATCAGACCAGTCAGATGACTGGTAACAAATAAATAAATAAATAATGGGGTTCCAGTATTAGAATCAGACTTTAATAGAGCATTGTAGCTCAAAGAAGGCAGAAGGAATAGGTAACATTCCACCAGAATTTCAAAAATCATTGGGGGAAGTGGCAACAAAACGACTGTTCACGTTGATGTGTAGAATATGAGTCCAGTGATATACTATCCGACTTCTGCAAAAATATCATCTGTACTATTATGAAGACTGCAATAGCTGACAAGTGTGAAAATCAGCTTAAACCTCATGAGTCCAGTTTGATGACGAGAATAATATACAGAAGAATGCCAAAGAAAGTTTAGTATGAATTGTATGACGATCTATTTGGCTTTAAGGAAGGTAAAGTCCCCATGAAGCAATTCTGACGTTGCCTTTGATGGTAGAAGCAAGGCTAAAGAAGAATCAAGACATAAGGATAGGATATATCGAATTGGGAAAAGCGTTCGACAATGTCCAGTGGTGCAAGATGTTAGAAATTCCCTGAAAATTGGTACATAAATCACAGATGGTCCAAGTATACTGTGAAAAATAAAGAGTCATGATACCTCAGAACTAGTCTCGGGGTAGCTTCAGGGAAATCATGGAAGGTGGGTCCACACGTTTGTCATCTTATTTCGTGTAATACGTTTTATTACTTAATGACATTGTTAAAACTACAATTTATAAACTTATCAAGGGAATCAGAAGTGTGATCAAGATTGAACAGTCTCAAATCCTTTTTGTTTTTTAATCGATCCTATAACAATTATACGATCAAAACAGGCCAAAAAAATCTGAAGTACTGACTTCCCGAAAACAAAACTGTTACATTAACTGAGCGTGGCTGCTAGCGGGTTCAACGAACAGTCTTATCATTCAGATGGATTACAGTAAGAATTGCTTATTTCACTAAAAGAATACAACACTGACAATTTGTAATCTCGTCCCTCCTTTTTACCTGTAGATATTTTTCACAATATGCAAAGACTTTCTGAAATGGATGAAGATAACGTCAGTGATGATGATCCACAAAATAAGGTGACGTCGAACATACACGCATACACGACCCCAGTACATGTCTTGATGACGTAAATAAGAGACTCAGAAGAAAGTCTTGACACCACAAGCAAACTACACAGACAAACACAAATGGACGCAAAGCATACTACGCAACCAAACTGTGCAACAACGAGTGTAGCAGCGAACCAAGTACTAGATGCTACCATAGCCGATCATGTCGGTTGGTGCTGTGAAAGAAACCTGTGGTTTTTTTAGTCTTTCGAAATTCTGCTTGCAGTTGACTTCATTAGATCGTTGATACCTACTTGAAAGGTAGCATTTATAATTTTAACTAACAGTTTCCTGTGGCTTCATGTTTAATTTTCTTGTTATTACATTATTAGATATTTACCTCATCCTATTGTGGTTGATATAGAATGTTAATTATAATATCTCTGGCTTAGTAAAACGCCATTGTGAACAGTGCTCATGATCAGCAACACCTAATGGCCAAACACTCAGCTGTTTGTACTGCGTTTGTAGGCACAGTGCGCTAAAGACACCTCTACATCGTATAATATTAGGATTTATTACAATTTTACAACGTTTATATGCTGCAAATTTTATTTCTCCTTTTACTAACTTTAAGAATACAGGTCTGTTGCTTATTAGAAGCTTCTCAGATAATGTTAATTAACGCTATTACAAATAATGTTGTTAACCTACCATGGTGATCAAATGTTTAATACGCAAATCTTCCTTTAGATCAATCTGACGATGATCATTACGAGCGGAACCTGTCATTGAACAAAACAAATAACCGCTGTCATAGACTGGATTTTCACATGTTGTCAAACACTGGATCGTTATCATCTTCAAGGAGACCATGTCATCCATTATGACTAACCCTCGTTCGTACAGTTACAAGTTTGGTCTGCAAACATTACGCTTTTTCACGTTAAGGTCAGAGTTTAGGCCTTAATTTAGAAGCCTTCATGACATCATTCCAGAAAATAACGCAATACGGCATGTTACATGTGCTTTTCTGACCTACCTAGTATCAAAAGGTGTCGGAATTTCGATTGTTGTAAGAGCTCTCACGCACTGTAAACATCTGATTGTCACTTGGCGAGGAGCTCGTACACCGTCACTCGTTCGCCATTTACGATTTATGAATGATGGCTTACGTGGGGCTGAAGCTGCATGGAATGAAGTACCTATATCGGTCATTGACACCGAGTTCGATTTTGTGCATCCGAGTTAGGACCATTATTCCAGTCTGAGATGGTAGCTCGCAGCACCAAATTTCGACCTTGTACTTCGCTAAGTCACCTATAAATTTAATCATACATTAGTCCCAGTATTGTTCGAAAGCACAATAACTTAAATTTTGTTGATAGAAATCCTCACCTGTATAGCAATCCGAATAGACAATAGGGTAGATTATAGTTCCAAGGAGAGTGCACTTAATCCCTTCGCCGAACAACCCTAGGGTTATACAACAACAGAAAGCAGCGTTTACAATGTATTTCCTCCAATTACTCCCAGCCGTATAGCGCCGAATTAGGAATTCCATTTGCTCCCTTTTACTGTCTCATACACTGAAAATTTTCACCTGGAAATTCTCGGAACGTACTGCGATCGTGAAATTGGAAACACAGATTACGCTAATTGTCTTCCTGATTGAACCTGGGCGAGCCACACCTGTGTGTTTACCTGTGATTCATTAACGGTGACGCAGCCCTGCCTGTTCGCTAGTCTCTGGCAGCGTGTCGGCTTCCATTACCAGAAATACCGAAGGTGAAATACATGGATAGGCATTGACAGTGCTGCACACAAACGAAGAATCACCACCAGCTGGAAATCAGAGGTATAAAAAGCAAACGGCACGATCACAACACAGGTATCACAGCTATACAATAAAACAAATTCTCAAAAAAGTAGATATGTTTTATGAAATAAATTGTCTAAAACTATGAGAATAGATTAGAGAAATACCTTCGTATGATACTCGAAATCATGTACAGCAAGTGAGGGGTGTCAGATGTTTCTTAAATCTGTTTTATTTGTTAATTTTGGACAAATCGTTTCACAAACAAAACTCATGACCATTATTTTTATTTTTTTTATTTTCAAGTTTCCTTCATAAACCATTATATATATATATATATATATATATATAAAAATCGGCGCTCTATTATTAATAAGGTTAAATATTGTAGAAAGCATAAAATTTCAGTTTACGCTGTAATTTGATGTTTAGTTAATGTTTGAACACGAAAGAAAGAATTCTACGACTTCTGCGTCAATGTAACCTTATGCACAAAACTGCTAGGCCTTGAATAATTTTTTGACAGTTCATTGCACCAACAACTTTTCGTGAGATACAGTAAACGTATCTGTAGTTGCTAGTACGAGCAACCTCCAGCTGTAGAATGAATTGAGGACACTGAAAATTTGTTCCGGACTGGGACTCGAAACCCAATGTCCCACAAGTCATTGGCGAGACGCCTTGTTTTAAATCTCATTTCGCTCGTTATTTTTCGTTGCATTTGTTTGGGGCGGACGTTCCATGGCACCTGTTTAAGTTCACTGATGAGTCGTTCACTCAGTTTCTTTATTACAGAGGGCAGTTCACTCTGACCGAACACGCTGAACTACCGCGGCGGCATCGTTTCAGGTGCCCGTGCACGCTTCATGGCCTGACCCAAATTTCCGTATGATATCGACGATGTGTCACAAAAATGTTCTTGTACACATCTTGTGATGATGATGATGATGATGAGTCCCATACTTCTTTACAGAGCGGGAGACCCGCACCGCCTTACTAGGCAAGGTCCTAGTGGAGGTGGTTTGCCATTGCCTTCCTCCGACCGTAATAGGGATGAAAGATGATGATGAGGACGACACAACAACACCCAGTCATCTCGAGGCAGGAAAAATCCCTGACCCCGCCGGGAATTGAACCCGGGACCCCGTGCTCGGGAAGCGAGAACGCTACCACGAGACTACAAGCTCACGTAAAACGGACATCCACTGCAGTCCGAGTGAATGTTGCATCGCACTTCTTCCAAACACAGCCACTGCAATAAAGTAATCCACGAAGTACTACAGGTTTCCAGAAAATCACTACTTAAATTTCTCCTAATTAGCTGATTACTTTCAGGCAAATAGATCTGCTTTTGCAGAACTAGACCTCATGCTTCGCGGTTTCGTAGTCTGTCGACTTACCTGTCTCCGTTTGGCTTCGAACATTCGGACGGAAATGTCTTGTGTCACTTTCCCTCAAATAACTATATAAGTTTTTCTCAGCTAAACTGATTAAAGGAATAAAATTTCTACAAAACGAAATCTCACGTTGATCATTTGATACCCCATTTGTCTCTTTCCCACTTTTCGTTCGGCTATGAAAATTCGGAAAGTAATTTTCCTTCAAATTACTAATTACGTTTTTCGGAAGTACAGTAGAACCCCTCTAATCCGACCTTAGATGGTCCGTCACTCCGCTTAATCCGACTATGCTGAGGCTCGCGAGCCTGTGCCAAGTTGTCACTGACTGGACGCCTGTCGGGCCATTGTTGCGGTGTCTATCGCTGTGCATATTGTTATACTGTACGTTATTGTGCAGTTTTATCCTTTGTTGGGATTAAACTTCGTTGTTTGCTTTATTCCGTGTTCTCTACCGTACTTATTACTGTAGATTCACTGTGTGTACAGTTGTTTTTGAACACGTCTGGATTCGAACGTAAACACGTACCTCTTTCACTAAATGAAAAATTAGCAGTGCTACAAAGACTAGACGAAGGAGATTCGCGACAAAAAATTACAAAGAAACTGAATGAAGGTGTTACGACAATTAAGGATTGGAGGAAGAATCGGCAAGACATTGGTTCCTATACAGTTACGATTGATGGTTAAAACACTCTGAAGAATCGCAAAACATTAAAAAAGCCTAAACTTGAACTGCTTGATAACGCATTATGGATATGGTTTTGTCAAGAAATAAGGAAAAGAACTCCAATATCCTGGCCAATTCTCAAAGAAAAAGCGATAGTTTTGCACAAAAAACTGGAAGCCGAAAGTAAATTTGCTCCCAGTGAAGGCTGGATTGATCCTCGGAAAACTCGTCAAAAATGTATCCCTGACTTTTTCTTCCAAGTAATTTGTTTTCGCTTTTACTGTAAAAACAATGCATACAGTATAATCATTTCTTAGTTTATACATACAGTAGTTTATTTCTTTGTAAAAAATTACTTTTTATATATACAGTGCTATAAACATTTTTTAGTTTACAGTATATATCGTTTATATGTTATTATGTACAGTACAGTGCTGTAATTTGTTTGTCGTTTTTCCTTTTAAACCAATACATATTATAGTGTGTGAAGACGTTTTTTAGTTAATATACTGTTTAACACTGTGTAAAAAACATCTTTTTATATTACTGTAGACATCTTTTAGTTCTTAAATCGTTTAATTTTTTGTACTAATGTCTTTTTATATTTTCTGCGATAAATATTGGATTTTCCGGATAATCCGACCTTTTTCTCGTTCCAACCATAGTCCCGGTCCCGAAGGTGACGGATTAGAGGGGTTCTACTGTACTCTGATTACTTTCAAGCAATTAAAACATTTTACGCTACTTGACCTCACACCGGTCCGTTTGATAGCCCCATTTTTTCATTTCTCACTATTAGTTTGGCTATGAAAATTCGGAAAACAATCCAGTATAATTTTAGGTACTGTTGTTCTTGTTCTGCTCAGATATTTGCCCAAAAACACACTGTGTTTCCCAAAATAATTCTTCCCATTTGAGAACACTGTATATTTTATATGAATGGAGATAAGAACTTTGCGTAGGGTTTATGATACTGTACGCGTACGACTACAAAGCTTTTACGTATTTTCAAAAGAAACATCCAACTTTAGAAGGGTACATATCAACATGCATGTGTGTACATACAACTTTGGGGTACTTTTTACTGTTGAATCGATTAGTTGAAAAAGTGATCACGTCCATTTATTCAAATTGCTTTTACTGGAGATAATTGAGCTTTCTATCTGTACGGATAGTTTGATAAAAGAGCGTGTCATGTCCTGTCATGCCCGTTAGAATGTAACTGATTTAGAAAAGAAATAATATCCAAACAACAAGCTGATGCAAAGAAACTTTTACAAACGTGCATGACGAGCAGAAAGTATTTTGTCAAAGTGTCTGTTAGCGGCCAGCGTAGGATGAACAAGATAAAGATGATGCATACCCACCTTTATCTGCTTTGTGGTATTTTGCTTGTGGTTGAATTTATATGCCCACATCACACTCTTTTGTTGCTGTAAAGAACATGAATGACATACGTTTTCATGACACAATCCTTCCGCTCCAAACAAAACGCTAGTTGCGCCAGCAACATCATCAGATTCGAGAAGGAGTCACTTCTAGTATATTCATATTCGATTAGCCATAGACGATGGCTAACATGTGTTGTAATGATGTGCGTTGTTTTACCCTGGGCCAGTTGCTGCATGCTTAAACCCATTGTGTAGTAAAACCGCTTTTTATATCTCCTGAAAAATTTATTATCAGCGACATGATAACTTCTCCATCTCAGCGATTCTGTTACGTTTCGGGTGAAAGTTTCCGTTAACCTTTCACAAATGTTCAATGTAGCAACCTCCCGCCGCACTACTAACACTTCATGCTTTTCCAAAGGTTTCTGGCATTACATTCACTCCTGCTGCAATATGACGTGGTAGTTCGTCCAAAGATTTTGGTTGGGAAGACACATAGATGTTTTCTTCCGTAACAGCTACAAAAAACTACACGTTGGGAGATTAGGCGACCTTGGGGGGCAATGATGTAATTTAAGAGCCGCTCTTGCGGTATGTCTACCACTATTGTCTCTTTTGTCACATGAGCTTTGTTCATAAACTATGTAGTTCTCGCCTCTAAGGTAGTGCAGATAAATTGTCCCAGCACACAAATGAAATACAAGTAAAATGATTTTAAAGCTATGTAGGAAAATCAGATAGTAGCAGTTAACTTTTTGTTTTTCGCACCAAGAGTTTGTAACACACACTGCGGACAGTGAGGGAAAGAGAGAAAGAGAGAGAGAGAGCAAAAGAAATGGGGTGGTGGAAGGGTGAGAGAGTGACAGAAACAAAGACACTCTGTGACGGACGAATATGTTGCTTCTGTTTAGAATAGAGTGAACAGGGTAGAGAGAACGTGGACTGTCGATGGGAGTGGCATCTGTCAGTGAGTGAAAATGCATAAACTGGACTATAGAGTTTTAAACGTGGAACAATTTCTATGTAATTACGAAGATTCAATTAATCGATGTGTACAATAGGTAATTATTTGTTCTTCATGGAGAAAGGTTTTTTTTGAGGACTCATCTGGAATAGTGATAGTGATTTTTACACTAAAATGATTTCGTAGGAAATGAAAATTTGAAAGGGAGGCGATTGCAAGAAATATTGTTTGGTTTTATAAAGACAGAAGGCTGTTTAAAAAAAAAATTGTTACGTTCTGGACATCAGTACATTGCATGTTATTCGAAGTACTCTAAGCTGGTGTGGTCTCCTGACCTTCATTTCTTACATATTCCATTGTCACAATCGTACTCTGCACATCAAGACGCTTCATTCGATTAGAAACTCGATAAGGTAGAGCCAATTTTGTATGAATTCATGTAAGCGATATGAAAATCTAATAAGTAAATTACAAGAGCGCACTGAGGTTGAAAAACATCGAGGCTGGCGTACACAACATGACGGCCAGAGGAATTTTTGGTCTAAAGAGGAAACCAGCCCACTGGGAAGACCGTCCCTTCAGAGGGCTGGGTCAACAAGATACCTACTTCGGCCGGAGCGACCGATTAGAGAGAAGACAGCTTTTACCTGTGTTCGACTTAAAAGCAAATTCCGCTAGATTGCGTGGGAGCGCCCGGAAGACGCATTTTATCGTGAACCGATTGCGTAGTTACGGAATTCTCACAGGAGGACAGTAAACGCCTAACAGAGATGCTACAGATTGCTGCATTGGTCGACTCAAACGAAACGCCATTCTCCCATTTAAAAGAGCAACGCTGAATGGTGGAATATTTCTGATGCAAACAGCCAGAGGAGTGAGGGAAGACTGCGAATTATATACCCTGGCAACTTTTACAGAAAATAGGGCCGTTCCGTTGTCGCTCTTGGAGGGGGAACGCAAAAGGAGAGCGAGTGCGCTCGTACATGTACACAAAGAGTGAGGAACAAAGTCTCTCCTCAGTACTTCACTGGGAGAGCACCTCCGTCATTAGTGAATCGGAGTGACACTCTATATTGAGTCGCTTGCGATTGAGTGTTGTTCACTGTGTTGGCCACCACACTTATTGTGCGGTGTGCACACGGACAGAGTAGTAGTTAAACGCCTGCGAGCGGGTATTGTGTGGCTTCATGATGGACTGGTTATCTGTCTGGTGTACCACACCAATAGTTAGACCAGGGGAAGACAGGAGTCCTTGACTTCATCAAGGCATAGGGAAAGTTTGATTGGCGAAGGTCACTCCAGATGGAAAGAGATAGTTGTGGTATTTGTCAGCAGCGAGCAATGCAGGCAGCAGTCGTTGTAGCTCACGGTATTGTGCGCTACAGTGTATGCGGGCCCCATCTGTCCTCCCTAACAGTACACTCCACTACATTTGTCATGCAACAGCCTTGACCGTACATAGAAAAGTTATTCAAGTTGTGTAGCCACAGCTCTCAGCCATTCCGCCGAGTAAATAACATTCGTAAAGCAAAGTGAGAAAAGAACCTTTCCACACTTTGTAAAATAATAGCGCTCCTATCTGTAAGAGGCAATATACTGTTCTGAAAAGATACCGGAAATTTATTATCATTTTATGAGAAAATGTTTCCCTTGAGTTCTAAGAATTTTTTATAATGAATAATATTTTTCGTTTGTTTAATGTTTTTCTTACACTAACTAGCAATACTCCCATACCCAAGTATCCCACTAGTTACATAAGAATATGGAGAATATTTTTGTGTCTTTCCTTACAGCGGACGACTCCAGAAGATATTTGTTGCTGAATGTTTTTCAAGCAGTTCTTGTTGGTACATTAGGATCGTCTGTCTGACTTCTGTAGTAGTGTGAGGTGGAAATTGTTTCTTGCAGGAGCCAAAGGGTACTTGTTGGTTCAATTCATTGCGTAACTTGACAAAATGAAACCCACACACTCACATAAAATGGCGACACTGCCAGGATAGGTAAAACTGCCAGGATAGGTAAAATAGGTACGTTACCAAGACAAAAACTTGTCAGAATAGGTGATATATGATAGTTAGGTACGACAGGTCGCAGCATTATCACTTTTAAAAAATTTTCTTTCATGTATTAAGGAATTATTTGCAAAGATTATGTATTAGAACAGATACCAGTACTGCGAAAAGTAGAATTGTGTGGACAAGGTCTTGTGTTATTGTGCTGGAAAATTTTTGAGTACCTGTTAGGGCATAGGAGTTTCAAGTGATAGACGCAGATGCTAAGTGATGCAGAGATGCAGAGTGATGCAGTATCAAATAACTTATAATTAAGAAGTAACATTTTTCTCCCTTTGCAAGCGCACAGGTGGAGATTGGAGACTATCAGAGCAGACAGAAATGCCAAGAAGTCACGACGTTGTTGTTGGTTCAACCAACTGATAAGTGGTCGTACACTTTTGTAGATAGGACTATGGTGTGTTGAAAGAACTTCCATGTAAACTTGAGCAAAAGCTGGAAGGTTGCGTGATATACAGCAGGTAGACAAAATGGGGGAAAATCAATCAGATAAACAGCAAATAAACGAGCTTGTTGAGAACAGGACAGACGGTGAACCTGAGAATAGGACAGATGGTGAATCAGAGAATAGGACAGTCGGTGAGCTGCAGAATCAACAGACTCAGTTAGACTGGGATAGAATTGAGACAGGACAGATGGGAATCGAAAGGACGAGAACATCGAATTTCCAGAATACGAAATTCCGCGGTAGGCCACATTCGGGGTCAGAAACAGACAGCCCACCCAGGAAATGGCAAAGATTAGCAGCGAAACGAGCCGAGGAAACGCGTTTGTTTGGTGCATATTCATAGACAGAATACGCGCCAATACAGTTAATGAATCGGCAGTTAGCTGACGTCCAAAGAGAAGTAGACAGTGAGGAAGAGGGGGAACATTTAGAATACGTCGAACCTCTCGTACACATTGTACATATGCCTCAGCAACAGGCACAGAATCTTCTGGAGTTACGAGTGCCACGATAAGGTTCCGTTACAGATGCAGCTGTACCTGCAAACACAAGACGTAAACAACAGAGACGGCAGAATGCGGAGTTGTTTGCACCACGTATTGGTTCAATGACCTACGCAACTAGTCCTCAACACAAAGAACAACAGAGGGAGAAGGGGAGGCGGCACGAATTGCTACAGTTATCAAACTTATAAACGCCACAGCATAGCGCAGTAAACGACGTAACTGACCGAATAGAAAACAACAGAACGAGAACACACAGTTCAGCAGAAGGCAGTGTTACAGGACAGGACGCAATCATGGAGATATTACAAAAAAATGAACGATAGTATGACGAAACAGAATCCGGATTTGAAAGAGGATAATCATAACTTGAGACAAGAGGGAAAAAAATGGTTCAAATGGCTCTGAGCACTATGGGACTCAACATCTGAGGTCATCAGTCCCCTAGAACTTAGAACTACTTAAACCTAACTAACCTAAGGACATCACACAACACCCAGTCATCACGAGGCAGAGAAAATTCCTGACCCCGCCGGGAATGGAACCCGGGAACCCGGGCGCGGGAAGCGAGGACGCTACCGCACGACCACGAGCTGCGGAATGAGACAAGAGATAAAGACACAGATTCTACATGACAAAATCCAGATGGAAGAAGGGATCGCTAGAATTGATAGTCAGATCACACAGATAAACAAAGACGCGAAAGAATCTAGAGAAGGAATTCAGATACTAACACAAAGTCAGCAGCAATTACACACTGACGTGGACAAGGTCCAATTGGACATCGTGAAACGTTGACAAAAAGGTGGAACGTTTTACGAAAAAAAGTCACTCGAACTGCAATACAAATTTCCGAAGAACAAGCAATACAAAGCAAGGTCGCAAAGGTTGCACTAAAAAAATGTGATCAGCGGATCAATAAAATAGAACAAAGATCAGTTTGAAAAGTTTTGAACAGAGTTGACACAAACTATCGAAGAAATGATCGAGACCGATTACACCTGTAGCGAAACAACTGACACGTCAAGCATTAATTCAGTACACGAACACGTGCCGTCTAAGAAAGTTCAAGTAGAACCAAGGCTAGACGTAACACTCGCACAGAAATCGAAACAGAAAATCCCTATTAAAGTACTACATGACATACCACAGAACCAGGCACTGGATCTAGAAAAACAGGACACATACAGTCAGCCGATACCAATAGAAAGACAGGCGACTGAACCAGTAAATCCAATGACACAACACAATAGCAGCACAGGTACTATATAGCGAACGACAAGAGTAGAAACTCACGAACAACACTTTTGTTCACCAATGATACGATGTGGCGCGGACATCAGTCAGGAAATTGAGAATAGGCAGACAGGCAGTAGATTACCAGAGAATAAACACGACGACACAAGCAGTGACAGATTATTTGAGTCCATGAATCAGCCACAAACCGGATTTGTGAGTAGATATGATATAGACCACTTCCTTACAGTTAGAAAATTTCAACATTTCAAGGAAAAGGCGGTAGCTTGCATGCACGCACATTCATCGATCAGTTTCAAGTAGGCTTACCAAACCACTGGAGTGTAGCTCACAAACTTCACTTCATTTGTGCACACATGTCAGGGACAGTAGCAGAGGTGATGCAAAAGATAGCGGCTACCTCTACGTCTTACCTACAGTTCAGAACAGCATTGCTCGAAAGATATTGGTCTAAGGAGGCGCAAAACAAAATTAAATACGGCTTACTTTAGATGAAACCATATGAAAACTCAGGGGAGAAAAGCGTGGTAAAATTCTTTGACACAATGGACAAAAAGAATCAATGATTAGACAAACCATACAGAAACGGAGAACTGATACGTCTATGTAGCATGAAGTTACCGGTAAAAACTCAACAGGCGACAGTGGGAAAAAATGAAAATACTGAAGAATTCAAAGAGGTCTTAATGGAACTTGAATTCATGTTTAAAGAAGACGAGGTGAAAGAAAAAAGAAAGGAGAGGGAACAGCAAAAGGAGAGGACTAGGAACGACTATTCCGATAACAATAATGGTAACCCTAATACAAATAATTTCAGGCAATTTAACAGACCAGGACAGTGGCATAATGGAGGCAACTGGAATAGAAACGAGAACCAGAATAATTGGTACCGAAATAGGAACGGTAATGGATACTCATACAGTGGTGGATATAGGTTTAGCAATCAAATTACCAACAGTCAAGGGTACTTTGACAGAGGTCACGTTGTCAGAAGCAGCAACTATGGTCCATAGAGACAAGAACAACACAGCAAAGAGAAACCAGAAGTTAGGTCACCGAATACTGAGAAACGTAAAGATTGAGGTGAAAAATGCGGAAGAGGTTTGACAAACTAACGTCCACCCTATCTTATACTAACCACTAAATAAAAGGTAAATTAATAGATCAACAGAACAACACAATTAAAAGAAAAAAGGGGGACACAAGACAAACTAACAATCTCTTGCAGTTTTGATATCGTGCAACATGCACACAACAAGAAATGCACAACCCATAATTGGATGAAGAAGTGGTAGGAGATAATTAGAATAAAGAAATATATAAATCTAATAATTTTGCTACTATCAGAAATTTTTGCATTATAGAAAATCAGAGTTTTCTTGTAAATAACGATAACAAATATATGTAAAGCAAACATTGTAAATATTTCTATGTGTCAGAGGGACATCGCCACCAACGTCAATTGCCAGCTCCCTCAACACCAGATGCTTCGAGACAGCGATGGGGAGGGTACAGACATGCTGGAAAAGCACTTAGGGCAATGACAACAACATGAAGACCAACGCCACACTTGAAATGCCAGTGCAACCAGGCTGGACTTCAGAAGAACAACGCCCAGCATGGACATGTCATATGCGACGATACTGCTACTTTACAGACAAGTGTCGGGAGAATCAGGATACGGTGAGACTATGAAGAAGGTACAAGAAATAAACTCATCAACTTATATTTGGAAAGGCAGTCAGATCCTACAAATCCTATATCTCTCCTACATTAAACTTTACATATTCCTAGCCCAAGAAGAACAGAAGAATGCAAAAAGAAAAGAAGAACAGAAGATGCAAGACGAAGAGAGCAAGATACCTTTCTCTCCTATCCTACAAATAAAATTGTTACAAGCGTCGTTCTATGAACCTAGAACATTACCATGGTAACTACTGCAACTACCTTTCCAAAAATGAACCTTGAATGTCAAACCAACACAAACGAACGTCAAACAGAATATTAAGCGGTACCAACAAACATTACCCAGAAATGTATTCAGCAAAATGAGCATCATTCTCCCTACCACATCACCAAATTGTCATACCCAACCAGGTGTGGAGTACCACGTATATTAGGTGACGATATTTGGTAATCACCAACTTACTACAGTCATCGAACTGCCATACCGCAGCAGGTGTGACAGCAAAGGGGTACCAAGACATCACCACATACTCAATAAACCCGAGTCATCATCATCGGTTAAAAATACCACTTCATGATGACAACATCAACAAATGAGACCCGGCATTGAATGCTAGAGTCCGTCTCACATGAATTGTGACGCCCATATAAATGAGTCAACACCTCTCAGCACTTCCATGGGGATCGTCAAACAAAGAAATGGTCAGAGTAAATACAACCAGAGTAGATCATAAAAATTAGATACATGCAAATAATACATACCTTCTTTTTTGTGAAAGTAATTATTTTATTAAATATGTAAAGTCCCTAATTTATACACACCTAAATTTTTTTTAGAAAGAAACTAAATTAGGATAGTCACACAATCTCTTATTTTCTTTATATGTAGAATTACAAAAAGAATTATGTAACATTTTCCTTCTGTAAGGAATGTTCATAAATACATTTTAGTTGCAATCATAACATTAGTACTGTGGATAGAATTAAGAGAAAAGCTTCTTCATTCTTTTAAAAGAAAAACAGTGACACATAAAAGAAATAAATAAATGAAACAAAGTGACACAAAAGAGCTTTTGCGAACATTCACGAAAAGCTTAACTAAAGAAGAGAAGTAACCACATTAAGACATGATACACTGTACACTACGGAGTTTAGAAAAATTAATATTGTAAAAGCAACTTTTGGGAAATGAGAAAGAAAAACAGAGACACGTAATGAGAATAACAAAGAAAATCAAACTTTGTAAAGCCTATGTTTGCCTAACAACAAAACACAAATTGTATGGTTAGAAACTATAAGCAATAGCTATCAAGAAATAATTACAAAGTTGTTAAGAGTAGTTGAGAAAGTTTATTGGAAAATCTAAAAGAAAAATTTTTCCCTGACTTTGTCAATGTTTTCCTTGGCATTGACAAACCCCAGACGTAAATTTTTTTACAAGGGGGGGGGGGGAGGATGAAAGGTGGCGTGGTCTCCTGACCTTCATTTCTTACATATTCCATCCTCACAATCGTACTCTGCACATCAAGACACACTCACAGTACTTATATTGATTTTTCTTCTAGATTTCATCTTGCTACTTTCCTTTAAAGATTTCAATTGTAGTTTTTAACCAGTAATAATTCTTGTGTATTGCTGCTGCTGTAAGCAAGTTATTGCAAGCACATTCCACGTACGTGGGGGACTGATTACGTCCATGTTTTCAGAAAGCCACTTAACTTGGAGTCTATTCACCAAGTAAGTAAAATAAAAATACATTGCACGGGAGTTGGTCGCAATTCAGACGTGAATTGCAGCAGTAGCGATTGGTCGATGGTAATCAAGAGCTCCTAGCGTGTGAGCGATAGTCTCGAAGAAACGTCCTTCAAAAATGTAAATATGAGTTGTTTTCCACAATCGGCTAACTGCAGTTTATCTTTAACGGGAAGCCACAGCTGTAATTCCTAAAATTCATAGCGGTTAACACGATTGTTCATTGCCTTATGAACAATAAACTCACCTAATTTGTTACTGATGCTAATCTTGGCCCAGTATCCACAAGACCGACTTAAAATTACTCACAACATGAAGTTACTTAGTTTGCCCCTCAGATGAAGTTAGATACCTGCAGTCTCTTTTTGTGCACTAGCAAGAAACATGGAGACTATATAGCAGTTGAATCCGGAATGGCTTGAAACGGAAACGTCACAGAAAAGCACGAAGGACACATACAGATTCAACGGTTATTTCTAAGCTGGCATGATGACTTTCTAAGCTGGCATGATGACTAGAAACCTGTGTTAAACTTTGGTGAATGCTGTCTACGTCTTTGACGAGTAAACAGGGACGACTTGTGGATTTCCTCATGTGTAGCAGGACCACTGTTTAGAATCTGCTACTTCTGTCACCATATATTTGAACTGTGAAACCCGCAGAGGCGTCATATCGCCAAACACCATGCTGCTTAGTGTAGCAACCGGACCTGTTGTAACAGAGAATGCCAAACTCTGTCTGTTGCCGTATTATTGCCATGTGTACTTGACGCACATTACGCAATGAATGAGGTGTTAGTAGCTCCAGGGAGACCCCTACTCACAGCCGCTTTGACATGTAATTCAGAAATGGTCCAGTCACTTTAATGTGGCAGTCACCTATATTTTACGTCAAACCTGTAATAACCACTTACAGACCGCAGGTGGGAGCAGTAGCTGTGGAAGGTAGATAAAGTGTGTGTATGATCAGTTGCTTGCAGGACACGGGCGGAAAAATTTCCGAAATGGTCTTGGCAAAATGGCGCTATCTAAAGCGGGCACCGTGGCAACTGTGATACACCACGAGCTACAGTTGACAGGGTGAACGACGGCTACGGAGATGTGTACGGGCAAACAGATGTGCAACTGTTGGACAACATACAGCCCAGATGAACCAAGGGGCTACCAACTTTGTCTCCTCAACGGCTGTTCAGCGAACGTTACTGCTCATGGGCCTCCGCAGTGTGCCTGGTTTATGCACCCATGCTGACTGCTGTTCATATTCAACGAAGGCTGGAAATTGCACGTCAATACTGCTACTGAATATTCAATGAATCGCTAATAGGTGGCCTCATCAGATTAATCTCGTGTTATGCATCATCGGACAGATGCATGTGCGACCTGGAAAGTCTGAAATCAAACACTCAGAAGCCACAAGGAAGCTTTATGGTCTGGGGAATGTTTTCATGGTTTTTTCTGGGTGATGTCGCCATTCTGGAAGGCACAGTGGATTAACACTACGTCCACCAGTACACCCAGTCTGTTTTTCCTAGGCACTATGGCATCTAACAGCAGGACAATGCAACATGTCAGCCGGCTTTCAGTGAAAGTGCGTGGTTCGAAGAACACCTGGGTGTGTTTACTATACTTCCATAATCGACAAACGGTCGGTTCATCACGACCGATCTGTACGCGCCATTGGCCCTCAATTGAGAAACCTAGCACAGCTGGAGTCGGCACGGTTCTACATCCCCGTCGGTGGTTTCCAGAACCCCACTGACGCTCTTCCCACACGTCTAGCAGCGGTCTGAGCTTCAAAAGGTGGGTTGTTCAGTCTTTTGACAGGTGGTCACATTACTGTGACTGGGCAGTATAAGGGACATCAAAATAAACTTTTAGTTGAGCTACGTAAGATAAATTTACCACAAGTTTCTCTCTTTCTTCATACAGAAAATGTAATGTTTTGTAGTTGAATGCATATCTTTGGAACAGCCTGCACCATATCTGAAAATCATATGTATGCTAGGGACAACAGTCAGATGCCAGAAACAACAGTCGGCCGGAGTGGCCGTGCGGTTCTAGGTGCTGCAGTCTGGAGCCGAGCGACCGCTACGGTCGCAGGTTTGAATCCTGCCTCGGGCATGGATGTGTGTGATGTCCTTAGGTTAGTTAGGTTTAATTAGTTCTACGTCCTAGGCGACTGATGACCTCTGAAGGTAAGTCGCATAGTGCTCAGAGCCATTTGAACCATTTGAACCAAAAACAACAGTGTTGGGTATTGCAGATGTGAGTACGAAATACAGTGAGGTACGAAGCTTTGAGACATATGGTACTCCGTCTTACCCCCTTTTGTGGAATCAGTCGAGATTACCCGATGTCACTAAATTTGAACATTATACTCACAGAGATTCCTATGTTATGCTTAGGTTTCTACAGTTCTTGTAATAGATTCCACATCATTAATTTAGTGGGTCATCATACAAGAATGATAAATTTGTGTACCTAAACTGTGCTGTTGAGTTTGAGAACAGTTTCATGGATTACGTGGAAATTTCATCAACAAGCATCATCAACGTTCCACGAAATGAACGCTTCGAAGAATACTGCTGGATAATATTTTTGGTTAAAAATTCGAGAGGCATGGAAACAAGGCACCTTACATATTACACTACGGATTTTAGCACGAATTTTCGTAGCCGAAGGAAGAGTGGGAAATGGACAAAAAAACCAATGTAAAATCTAGTTTTGCAAAAGAATATTTAACTGACTTTAGGTAAACACAGTAACTAATAAAAGCTTAGACAATGATGCGAGAGAAAACCGAAGTATTTCAAGAACAGCTGTTGGTAGATATGTAAATAAAGTGGAAAAAACTGCATCTCGTAAAGACCTTGCTATTTTCCAAATAAATTCATATATATGTGTGATATTTAACTGTAAAAATGGTTTCGGGCAAATCAAGTTCTAAATTCAGGACATTTTGGGAACAGGACTTGCTAGGAAAGCAAATGATACTTCAATCAGGACATGATTTCTGAACAAAACTTGAAAATGAAGAAAAATTTTGAAAAAGTCAATCAAATAGTCTGGAAACGATTTGCCTAAGGGTATCAAATAACATAAATTATAGAAATATTTGACGTGCCTTTGAAAGAGACTCAAAATCATGTACAGCAAACGAAATGCGCCAAATTTTTCTCAAAACCTGTATTATTTTTTACTTTTAGACATATTTCACAAAACATTTGACCGTTTGTTAAAAAACGGTTGTCCAGCATTTATCCCTCTCAAACGTAAGGTGGTCAAGCAATGGGGAAAAATGATTTTGAACACAGGGTCCAGTTAGCCCAACAGAATATGTAGTAATGCATACGGTGAGAGCGGCGGTCATCACTTTGAGCAGTCACCGTGAGCTTAATTACTAACTGTAGTGTATCATGTCAACAACTAAACATTCTCTTCCGTCAATTACGCAGTGAGGGATCATCGACCACATCCATAGTTTTAACTCAAAATTTATGTAGCACGCTGTATAATTAAAATATCTCGAAAAATATCGGGCTGGACATTAATTTTTAACATCATTTATTTGCCAAATACCGATTTTTACCTCTTCTTCTTTACTGTATTCAGACTAAGGTATCTAACTTTGTACAACTTTTCTGTTTCTGCGTACACTTTCGTCCAGTCTCTGCAGTGGCTAACACAAACCCAAATCGTTATTTCCCCCATTATATCACACTACGTGGTTGATCGTTACAACATCAGTGCAATCCTGTAGTTAATCAAATTCAAGAACTAGGCACCAACCGAAACAGCTAATATGAATAAATGCGCCTAGCAAACCAAAAACTATAATAAAATGAGATACATTTGAAATGAAATAAAAAGAACCGCTATGCATAATAAATAGGTACTAGGCATTTGCAGCTCCACAACTGCAGTAGTTTCAGTGGACTTAGTCACAAAGACAATCCAAAGTAATTACATTCTTGCGTACAATATTCGAAACTTAGGTCAATTCTAATCGTAATTACGTAGCTCAGTAATGAAATTTATACAGCGTAATAAGGAAACGTTTTGACGAGAATCATGCAAAACTAAAACCCTATGCAGCAAGGAAGCTTTTCTGTGTACGTATGCAGTGTCCCTAACGATATCCCTCTGTTGACAAGACGTTGTAATCGCGCTTGGGGAGCTCAAATACTTTTTCACATATGCATATTTATGTTTCCCCATCGATTTCCTAAAACCATTACGGCGAATACCATAATGGTTCCATTAAAATCTACGCTTTCGATTTCCTTTCTTAGCTAGGCCCTGTCCGTGATTGTGCTCGCTCTCTAAGGACCTCGTCCTTGATTTGACGTTAAACCCAAACCTGTGTCGTATTTTCCATGTGATAGGTGTCATCTTACAGAACTTACAGTAGTTAATAACCACATGTGAATTATTTAAATCCTACTTTAAGCCTTCGCGTATCTCCCTTTAAAACTAGGAAATTGCTAATTTAGATGTTGCTCACTGTATGTGGTTGATGCATGAGAGAATGGTTCACGTCTTCTGTTTCACGATCAAGATTCTTGTCAAACTTATACCACTGCAAAAGTCAAATATTTTGCAACGGGTGAATTAGAAACTGTTTTTATGGTCCTTATTAACCTTACGCCGTAAAATTCGAAGAAGGACGCGTTTTTTAATACATTCTGTCAGAAACCTCTTCCACTGGTTGTACTTTAAAAGGCAGTCTGCTGTTTAGATCACGTAACAACACTTTGAAGTTTAAATGCCTTGACTCTTGATGACGAATTTAGGAGATATCGTTTAGGCACATTGAATCGCAATATTCTTCTGCAGTGTAGGCTAGCGTTCATTTAGAATAGATGAGGCCTCTGCCTATTACAGCATTAGCTAGCTGTGTCGCCAGATGATGTTTGTTGTCTCGAGATATGAACTGTATATGGAGTTTGTAAACGCATCTAATGCTTTCGTCGCAAACGATTATCATTCTATGTTTGACAAACGTAAAGTGACACCAGTAAACTACTAAACTCTGCACAAAAAGGAATTTTAACAGTCGCGTTTTCCTTCACTGCATTCGGAGCAGAGGGTCCCCAATGGAAAGCGAACGTACGTCACTTGATCGAACCTGCGGTGTACCGTTTATCAGATTTTACGTGCGGTGGGCCAACGTCAGTGGTCAGCCACTTCGTGCAACCGCTGCCAGTTGCAGCTGTCGATATTCAAACGGGCCAGTGACGTGGCAGAGAGATGTGTGGGCCGTAATACGTCAGCCTGCTGCCTCACTTGGTGGCTTCCCCATTCTCTGTCTCTCATTGAAGGACGATCCGTTGAGCGTTTACCAGTCTTTTGGTCTGTGTCTCCTGGTCGTTTCACATACCACCACAATTTTATTTAGATTACGGGTGAACCGACTAAATGTACTTCAAACATTTGTTTAATCAATTATATATATATATATATATATATATATATATATATATATATATATATATATATATATATAATACACGTAGTAGACCCTTAATGGATCACGTGAAGTTTCTACAGTTCAGCCTGAGATTTTTCTATTAGACCTACATTTTTTCGCTCATTGCTTTCTTTCTTTCATCCGTCCACTTTGTACCGGTCTTTTTGGCTCTTGTCTCTGGATGGACTTCCCACTTGTCTATTTTGCTTCTGCAGATGTTAGGGTCTGCAGTGTCCTGAATGGTGAGTTGAGCATCAGTAAGTTCTCTTCGTACTTGTTCGGCTCATGTCATACCTGAGGTTTTCAGTGGCTGTGAGTATCTGGTTTGCGAGTCTATACTGAGGGTGTCTGTGTATGCGCCTATTGAATTTAAGGCGTCTTTTTCTAATGTAAACAGCAATATTTGAAATTTCCTCTGTAGTTTTGTTGGCTTGCAGTCTATATCCAGCTTCAGTTTTTCGTGGTCCTAGGATTTTCCTAATGATCTTTCGTTCTCCTTTTTGTAGATTTTGTAGTAGCATCTTGTTATAGACAGAAAGTGAAAGAAAAGGATGAGGCATGTAATGGAAAGGCTGTCGTGCGGGATTAGCCGAGCGGTCTCAGGCGCTGCAGTCATGGACTGTGCGGTTGGTCTCGGCGGAAGTTCGAGTCCTCACTCGGGCATGGGTGTGTGTGTTTGTCCTTAGGATAATTTAGGTTAATTAGTGTGTAAGCTTAGGGGCTGATGACCTTAGCAATTAAGTCCCATAAGATTTTACACACATTTGAACATTTTTTTGAATGGAATAGCTGTTTTACATCGCTGAACATAAACCATTGTCAAAATTATCAATTTGGTTGTAAATATACACGTTGTATAATAAATACAGCGATGGTGCGCCTTCCACATCCACTGGGGGCAGTTTTATCTGGTGCAGCCGGGGGGGGGGGGGGGAGGAGTGGGAGGCGCACTCAACGAGCTAAGGTTACCTCAACAGGCAATTACATAAGGGCTGCTGACGTTTTTCCACGTACAATGCCTTATTTACTCACCATCACTCATCATATCAAAACTGCACATATACAAGCCGCAGGTAACAGGATTATATACAGGGTGTTAGGGTTACTAACGCAGATTTTGTGATTATTGGTACCTTACTATGTATCCACTTCAGTATGTTCGTTGTTTTTTCTCTGTGCCTTACAGTATTCCCGCAAATACGTCACATAACACGGTTAGAACAAAAATACTGAGTGGACTACCATTGTCAATAAAAACTTATAGTTTCGCCTCCACGCAACCCCTGAAATGCTTCCAAGGGAAAAATTTCTTGCTGTCGCCAGATGTACTTGGAAGTACCAACCAACCTAAAGACATACTACTCTTAATAATAATTATAATTATCACACTGCAAATGAAGTAAATATTGATGTAATGTTGCCCAGTACACTGTCCTCAGTCACCAAAAAAGATATTACACTTATACCCATAACATCCTGTCGAAAGGGTGACCTGGAACAGTCAGAACATTTTGTAAGGAGTTGTACGGGACAGGTAGTTGTTAAGAAAAAAATTCGATACACTGCACAGTTCACGAGTTAATTAAGCATTGAAATTAGCCAAGCCGGACATCGGGTGCGCAAATTCAAGCAGCCTGTCAGGCACCGTGTCGCCAGACTTCTTCTTAGTTTGATTTACTCAAACTGAACAAACATAGATTTCGCTCAGCTCGCTGGAATTAATCCTTCCGAGAATATCACATTTCAACTGGTAATGAGCATTCTGAACAAGTGGAAACCCACGGACCCACAATGTGTATTACCGCATTTCAACGCGTGTTTAAGCTTGTATTTGCGCACGGTACTGCCTGATTGGATAACTTATATTTTAAGTAACTCGGAAATGTAATGAATATAATTTTCTTCTTAATAATATTTCTCAGCACAGCTTCCTCTGTAACGTCCATATAAGTTTTTCATACTGTTTCTGACAATCATATATGCTAACGGACAATAAAATCACAACAACGAAACATAAATAATGTAGAGTAATGAAATTTTATACTACATTGGTGTAAGTAACATATTTAACATCGGAAGGTAGCAGCATAGTGCAAGCCAAGATAAGCCATTGCAGATAACGTGCAGGTATCTCGTTGAACAATAACCGGATGTCATTTTGTGCGATGGAGTTACATTTATGTGGCGCTTGTTTCGTCAGTCTTATTATTATTATTATAATAATTATTATTTTTTTGGTCATCAGTCTTCTGACTGGTTTGATGCGGCCAGCCACGAATTCCTCTCCTGTGATAACCTCTTCATCTCAGAGTAGCACTTGGTACTTATGTCCTCAATTATTTGCTGTTTGTCTTCCAGTCTCTGTCTTCCTCTACAGTTTTTGCCTCCTACAGCTCCCTCTAGTACCATGGAAGTCATTCCCTCGTGTCATAACAGATGACCTATAATCCTGTCAAATCTGTCAGTGTTATCCACATATTCCTAACCTCTCTGCGCAGAACCTCCTCATTCCTTACCTTATCAGTCCACCTAATTTTCAACATTCGTCTGCAGCACCATATCTCAAATGCCTCGATTCTCTTCTGTTCCGGTTTTCCCACAGTCCATGTTTCACTACCATACAATGCTGTACTCCAGACGTATATTCTCAGAAATTTCTTTCGCAAATTAAGGCCGATATTTGATATTAGTATACTTCTCTTGGCCACGAAAGCCCTTTTTGCCATTGCTAGACCGCTTTTGATGTCCTCCTTGCTCCTTCAGTCTCTAGTTATTTTACTGCCTTAGTAGCAGAATGCCTTAACTTCTACTTCGTGACTATCGAACCTGATATTAAGTTCCTCGCTGTTCTTATTTCTACTACTTCTCTTTACCTCCGTCTTTATTCGATTTGCTCTCAGTCCGTACTCTGTACTCATTAGACTGTTTATTCCATTCAGCAAATCAGGTAATAGTTCTTCACTTTCAGTCACAATAGCAATGTCATCACAAATCGTATCATTGGTATCCTTTCACCTTGAATTTTAAATCCTCTCTTGAACCTTTCTTTTATTCCCTTAATTGCTTCCTTGATGTACAGATTGAACAGTAGGGGCGAAGGACTACATCCTTGTCTTACACCCTTTTTAATATGACCACTTCGTTCTTGGTATTCCACTCTTAGTATTCTCTCTTGGCTGTTGTACATATTGTGTATGACCCGTCTCTCTCTATAGCTTACCCCTATTTTTCTCAGAATTTTGAAGATCTTGCACCATTTTACATTGCTGAACGCTTTTTCCAGGTCGACAAGTCCTATGAAAGTTCTGATACTCCACTCCATTTCACGTTTGTCAGACATCAGCAAAAACACCCTTTTTGTATGACCTATGACAGAGCACATCAGTGTTTCGCTGTAAAATTGGTTTAATTTCTCTATTACTGTCAAATAAGCACACGAGTTCACCTAGATTGTGACATGACAATTTTAGGACAGGACAATGCAACGCATTACGTTATATTTAGCAGAAATAACACTGAACACAACAATACAGTAATTAAATAGAAGCTTCTTTACAAGATTTCACTTACTTCTAGACAGTGAAGTTGGCTGATATTACGAGAAATCATCCGATTCAGGTTCTAAGTCTACGGAGGATGGTTAGTTTTTGTGACAAGATGAGCAATAGATTACTCTAGGTTGCTCGAGTTCACAGGGGATGCAAGCTAGTAATCCAACAATTTTATGCCTCTGCCAGCGGCATTTACCTTTAGCTGCTGTCGGCTGCATGGCTGCTCTCGCCCTCTGAAAATCGTATAAAACTCTAATCAAAATCTATACTGACTTTATCAGCTGAAACTGTTCTATGTTTCTTGTTAGGTGAGAAAACATGCGTTCATCTCTAGTCTGTAAAATATGGCGATATGTATGTGCATAAATGGTGCAGCATGTATACTTCAATGCCCTCTCAGTTATCGCAAGAATAATTAACTACACGTCTATTTCGTTTCTCACCTATCAGAGCTCAACTCCTCTTCAGCTAATTTCTAGCTGAATGTCAGCCAAAGAGAGAGCAGTGCTCACACAAAAATTCCTCTTTTGGTGTCACACAGAGCGTGATATGCCCCGTTATACACTTGACGCTGGTTCAGAGGAGAGCCCCTGAAGTTTTCGGTATTGTGTCTTTCGTAGCAAACTGTCCCCCATGTGTGTCTTTTCGTGCTTCATGTCCCTGTTTTTTCAGACCAATTGGAGCGTTCCTTTCATCTTGTGGAAACTACCCCTGCCAATCGCAAAGAGCATACCTTTAAACTGCATCGCAACATCGCCCCTTTTACTCCTCCTGAGTATTTTCAGCCCATCGGACATTTTGTGACTGCTCCTGACGCCTAAAAGTTACACGTGTACATCATGAGCATACCACAGGCCTTTCACGTGATCAGCTGCATCGCTGGTCTGTTTGTATCCATCTGGAAAGGTAGTTTTCTAAAGAATTTCTCCTTCGCAAGCAGCGCTGGGCCGCTACCTACTCCCCTCGCTTTATCGCCCGGTGCGTTTGTTGTATCTCTCGCTGTAGGTCACCAACCCTTGTTAGAATCCTTCCATTGTATACAGGCCATGACAGCGCAACTTGCGTTTGCCCCCAGACTAAAACGTTTCTTCCAGCAGGTTTTTTCCCTTTTCGCTCATTGACGTGCAGGACTTGGGTTTGGTGTGTAAATGCCATTGAATCGAATGTCATCCCTTTATATTACATATTGTACATTTTGATAGGCAAATCTGATCACTATCGCTGAAGTATGCCAGGTGATATACCCTTCTACTTGTTACGCCATGTAAAATCTCGTGTAAGATGCGAAATTAACGTTCATTCAAGCTGCCACCTTACAACGTGTCTTGGTTTTTCCTTAGTCTTGCTTCCATTATTAACTGCAGTTTCAGAATTGCCTCTCTCATGCCTTTACCTTTCCTAAAGCCAAACTGATCATCATATAGCACATCCTCGATCTTCTTTTCCATTCTTTTGTATATTATTCTTGTCAGGAACTTGGATCCATGAGCTGTTAAGCTGAATGTGCGGTAATTCTTTCACTTGTCGTCTCTAGCCATTTTCAGAATTGTGTAGGCAATGCTTTTCCGAAAGTCAGATGGTATGTCGGCAAGCTTATACATTCTACACACCACATGAATAGTCGTCCCCCAACGATTTTAGAAATTCTGATGGAATGTTATCTACCCCTTCTGCCTTATTTGATCTTAAGTCCTCCAAAGCTGTTTTAAATTCTGATTCTAATATTGGATCCCCTATCTCTTCTAAGTCGATTCCTGTTTCTTCTTCTATCACATCAGACAAATCTTCCCCCTCATACAATCTTTCAATGTATTCTTTCCACCTACCCCTACTCTATCATCTGTATTTAACAGTGGAATTTGCGTTGCACACTTTATGCTGCCATCCTTGCTTTTAACGTCACAGAAGGTTGTTTTGACTTTCCTGTATGGTGAGTCAGTCCTAGTGGCAATACTTTCTTTTTCGATTTCTTTACATTTTTCATGCACCCATTCCATCAGTATAGGGACGTTTAATGCTGGTTGTGGATGTCGCTGGTGTTATCGTCCGATGATGTTCCAAATGTGCTCTTTTAGAAACAGATCTATTGGTCGAGCAGGCCAATGCAACGTGTCGGCCCGCTATATAGCATGTTGGGTTGCAACAGTGGTATGTTGGCGAGTGTTACCCTGTTGGAAAACACTGCATGTGATGCTATACATGAATAACAGGCGGAATCACTAGATTTACGTTCAGATTTGAAGTAGTTGTGCATACGATGGCCACAGGAGTGCTCTTGCTGTCGTACGAATTCACACCCCAGAAACTTCAAGAGTAGGGCCACAGCGTCTAGCACGCAGACAAGTTGGTGGCAATCGCTCAACTGACCTTCTTCTCACTAACACACGGACATCACTGGCACCGAGGCAGAAACAGCTTTCATCAGAAAGCACCACAAACCGCCACTTTGTCCTCCAACGAGCTCTCGCTTTACACCACTGGTTTTGGGTCACTGGAAAGCACGCTGCAGAACCTCTGGTTCCGAGCTATCCTTTGGCAACCAAATCGTAACAATCAGTGGAGTCACTGTGGTGACAGCTGCAGCTCATACTGCTGCTGCAGACGCAGTATGATGCGCCACAGGCGTATGCCGGGCACGTGGCAGTCAGAATTTCGTTATTTTACGACCTTATATTCTCGTGATCACCGCTGCCGGCAGTCACGTACAGTGGCTACACTCCTGCCAAGTCAGTCTTTCTGCTGTATTCCAGAAGAAACATCTAGCATCTCATGGCCCTGTCACACGGCCACATTCTAACTCAGAAAGATGTCGACAATGGCGCCTTTGCCGACTTAAGGGCATTCTTGACAAACATCAATCCACCACGTAGAATCTCAGAGGTAAGTAACGCACACGACCATTACAGGGTGCATTTGAAGTAAACTTGATTTGCATCCTCATAGTGGCGCTACCAGCGAAATTTAAGTTGACATCTCTCAGATGTAGGAAAGCGCCTGACAACTTTCGTTTATCTCTCACAATTGCTTCTTGGTGTTGTGATTTTTTCCGACAGGGTACATAATTAAAGCAGTGATTTGTGAACTGATAAACAAATTTGAGCATGATGAAAGAGCGAAAAAGAGATACCGCGAAGTACTCTGGTTTCCAAACCCAGGGAAATGGTAACTTCCACCAGAGATGTGTGCCAGGTTAAATTTACCCGGAATACTCTCTTCTGTTTCCGTACAAGAGACTGCAGCAGGTATTAAGGAGGCGCTACATTTTATTCAAGCTAGAGGACTATTTGGAACACATAAAAGACTCCATTGGACCAAATAAACATGGGAAGTGTTACGCGCCACAGGCTTTTACGGAAATTACGAACGCACAGAGAGAGAGGAACACGCTAAGAGCCACAAGTAATTACGCGACACCGCTGCCTCTCTGGCTGAGAGCTTCTACTGAGTATGCACGCTTCGTCCTTCGTCTGGACCTCCGGGCTCTTATTAAATTGCCGTATATGAAAGTCGTTGCTTTTTTTTCTAAGAGGGTCGTTTCAGCAAACAAGCTTTAGTGATTGTGTATGGGGCAGGACCACAATATTTGTGTAGAAACTAACGGTCATTCCACTGTTAGATTGTTAGAATCATAGTGTGTCAGAGGAGTCACAGTAATCGTTATTATTTAGTAAGATTTTAAGTTATGTTTACTTCAACTTACTTCTAAGTAGCACATAAAATTCGAATCGCGAGATTATATAGTGCTCAGACTCTATTCCTGTTTGTCTTCTGCAAAAATATAACCACATTAAATCCTTCTGATGTACGTTAGCGAAAGGTACAGAAAATCTTGACATAGTCGTAACACTTAACGGCTCCTAACGGCTTTCCTCTTTTCTGTAGCATATTTCATGCTTAATTCTGATTAACGTCACATTGCCAAATCCGTCAAAACATACTATAAACAAAACGTAATTTACTGCAACTGTAACGATTGTAACTGAAATACAACAACACCAACTAACAATGGGTAAAGCTATTTTTTAAAAGATGCCGCAGAAGGCTTGTATTTAAAAATTTAACGTCATTATATGAAATACATCGTTGAATCTAAGTTCTATGATAAGTATGGTTTCGATACAACATCTAGAAAGTCCTCCTTAATGCAATTTACGATATACCTTACGTATTGTAACTTTAGCTGGCTGAAGATCCAGCTTATGTATATGCACGATGGTTAATACTTAATTTTATAGTGAATGTAAATCTTTTAATAGTACTGCAATTTTTATTACATTTATTACACTTTGTCTTACCCGTCTTTCTTTCTTTCCCCCTTCTCTCTTTCTCCCTTCTTTTTTTTTTTCGCGCGAGTTAGCTGCGCGCGATTGAGGCGTCTTATCAAGGTCCAGGTCCATGCAGCTCTACGGGTGTGTGTGTTGCCCATAGCGTAAGTTAGTTTAAGTTAGATTAATTAGTGTGTAAACTTAGGGACCGATGATCTCAGTAGTTTGGTCCCATAAGACTTTACCACAAACTTCCTAAAAAGTTTTTCTTAATTTTTCTAGTGGTAGCTACACAGTGCCTGAAATAATAACGTCAGGGCTATGACTTCCGTTTAGGGAACTCTCCCCACTGCACTGTCACATCTAAAAAAAGAAAGCCCTCGTAAGATGTAAATGGCATAACAGAAACGTTTCATCTATGAAGTATTACAACCTACACTACAATTCTGTTAAAACATTAATCAGGGGTAGCCCGAGGTCTGCGGCTTGAGCAAAGCCAGAACCCAGTTGGTTGACTTCTTCAAGTTTCCGACGAAAACTGGTCCTCCGTGAATGTAGTAATACTCCAATGTACTCGAGGGAACACCCTGTTTGTATAACGGGGTGGTGGAAAAGACGTTTCACAGTGTATGAGTAACAGAATAAGTCTTCCCACTTATCTTGTCACCCCACCCCGTCCCCACAAATTCGAGTGCGATACGCTTCAAATGTGACTATACTGTTGCACTGCAGCTTCTTCTGTAAGTGATTTTGCCGGTCAAACTGTCTCACCAGCACAGTAACCGCTGCCACCCTACCCTATTTTTTTTTTTTTTTGTCCTCAGCCTTCTGATTGGTTTGATGAGGCCCGCCACAAATTCCTCTCCAGTGCTAACCTCAGAGCAGCACTTGCAAGCTACGTCCTCCATTATTTGCCCTCTAGAGCTCTCTATATTATCATGGAAGTCATTCCCTCTTGTCTTAACACATGCCCTATCATACTGTCAATTCTCCTTATCAGTGTTATCCACATACTCCTTTCCTCTCCGATTCGGCGCAGAACCTCCTCATTCCTTACCTTATCAGTCCAACTAATTTTCAACATTCGTCTGTAGCAACACATCTCAAATGCTTCGTTTTTCTTCTGTTCTGGTTTTCCTATAGTCCATGTTTCACTACCATAGAATGCTGTACTCCACAAGTACATTCTCAGAAATTTCTTCCTCAAATTAAGGCCGATGTTTGATACTAGTAGACTTCTCTTGGCCAGGAATGCGCTTTTTGCACATTGCTAGTCCGCTTTTGATGTCCTCCTTCTTCCGTCCGTCATTGCTTATTTTACTGCCTAGGTAGCAGAATTCCTAAACTTCACCTACTTCGTGACCATCAATCCTAATGTTAAGATTCTCGCTGTTCTCATTTCTACTACTTCTCATTACCTTCGTCTTTCTTTGATTTACTCTCAATCCACACTCTGTACTAATTAGACTGTTCGTTCCGTTTAGCAGATCATGTAATTCTTCTTCACTTTATCTCAAGATAGCAATGACATCAGCGAATCGTGTCATTGATTTCATTTCACCTTAAACTTTAATTCGACTTCTGAACCTTTATTTTATTTCCATCGTTGCTTCCTCGATGTACAGATTGAACAGTAGGGGCGAAAGGCTACATTTTTGTCTTACACCCTTTTTAATACGACCACCTCGTTCGTGGCCGTCCCGTCTCTCCCTATAGCTTACTCCTATTTTTCTCAGAATTTCGAGAATCTTGCACCATCTTACATTGTCGAACGGTTTTTGCAGTTTGACAGATCCCATGAACGTGTTTTGATTTCTTTAGTCTTGCTTCCATTATTAACTTGAACGTCAGAATTGCCTCTCTCGGGCCTTTACCTTTCCTAAAGCCAAACTGATCTTCATCGAATCATCTTAGGGTTGAAGCTCTTTTTTCCGTGTTTACTTTAACAATACGTTTGTTTTTGGATAGGGTCCGCCTTTAGCAAAACACAGTTTTGTTTTTTAACCCCTACATGTTTCACTGCAGTTGCAGCATCTTCAGTGGGCGTTTATTTTTCATCTGTTAAAGATAAAGAATGTTATTTACTGTTTGTATACATGTCACTATTAGTTTTTAAATCGTAGTTACAGGTATTTAAAAAAACACATAAATTATGAATTCATACCTCTTGCACGATGTGTTTTTTTTTTATGTGTTGTGTTTCTGCAGTGACTGCTTTGTTCCACAGTTCGTCATCTGCAACCACTTACACCTTAAAGTAGATAAATTGTTTAAGCCAAAGTTATGATTTGGAAATTGTTATTTCTATTCCTGAAATTAATTAATTCTACTCTAATTCTAATTCTACTCTAATTCTAATACTGTCTCCCTCTCTCACTCTCTCTCTCTCTCTCTCTCTCTCTCTCTCTCCCTCCCTCTCTCTCTCTCTCTCTCTCTCTCTCCCTTTTCACACTCCACCTACACCCACACACATACTCACACACACACACACACACACACACACACACACACACACACACACACACACAATCACAGACACCTCTGAAAGATTCAGAACATCTGCCAGGAATACCTACAACTGTTCCACTGTGAGCCATCTTGTTCTTACACCGTCAGCTATTCCACTGACCGCCATGTTTGTTTTTACAACTGTTAAACAGTGAAACAGTGGCAGTGACAGTGACAGTGACGGTGGCAACTCAATATACAGTGTTTGACAGTGATGAAGAACAGGAAAAAGAAAATTTACGTGAAACGTTATGTAAATAGACACACACACACACACACACACACACACACACACAGACACACACCTTGACTTAATTAATTACAGGCATAGAAATAACAATTTTCAAATCGTAATTTTTACTTCAACAATTTGTCTACTTTAAGTGGTAGGTGGAGTTGTAGATGACAAACTGTGGAACAAAACAGTCACTGTAGATACACAAAACATCAGAAAACCACACCATGTAGTAAAAAGGTATTAATTCATAATTCATGTGTTTCTTCAAATACCTGTAATTACGATTTAAAATACTAATAGTTACATGTATGCAAACAGTAAAGAACATTCTTTGTCTTTAACAGATGAAAAATTAAGGCCCCCTGAAGAGGCTGCAACTGCAGTGAAACACGTATGGGTTCAAAAACAAAATTGTGTTTTGCTAAAGGCGGACCCTATCTAAAAACATACATATTGTTCGTCATCTAGGTCATCCTCAATTTTCTTCTGTGTATTAGTCTGGTAAGCAACTAGGATGCATGGTCTCTTAAGCTGTCAGGACTTGCCATCTTCGGAAATGCGTGGATAATGCTTTTCCGAGTATCAGATGGTATGTCGCCAGACTCATACATTCTACACATCAACGTGAAATGTCATTTCGTTGCCACTTCCCACAATGATATTATAAATTCTGGTGGAATGTTATCTATTGCTTCTGACTTATTTGATCTTAAGTTCTCCAGAGCTCTTTTAAATTCTGATTCTAATACTCTATCCCTTGTGTCTTGTAAATCTACTCCTGTTTCTTCTGGTATCACATCAGACAAATTTTCCAACCTCGCCCCCCCCCCCCCCCCGACCGATAGAGGTTTTCAATGTATCTTTTCAAATCCTTTCCACCTACCCACTCTCTCCTGTGCATCTCTGCATTTAACAGTGGAATTCCCGTTGCACTCTTAATATTGTCGCCGTTGCTTTTAATGTCACGGAAGGTTGTATGTTGAGTCTGTCCTTCCGACAATCTTCCTTTTTCGATGTCTTCTCCTTTTTCCTGCAGACATTTCGTCTTAGTCTCCCTGCACTTCCTATTTATTTCATTCCTCAGCGCCTTGGATTTCTGTATTCCTGAGCTTCCTGGCACATTTTTGTACTTCCTCCTTTCATCGGCCAATTGAAGTATTTTTTCTGTTACCCATGGTTTCTTCGCAGTTATCTTCTTTGTAACTATGTTTTCCTTCCCAAATGCTGTGATGGCCCTCTCTAGAGACATCCATTCCTCTTCAACTGTACTGCCTACTGAGCTCTTCCTTATTGCTGCATCTATAGCCTTAGAGAACTTCAAACATATCTCGTCATTCCTTAGTACTTCCGTATACCACTTCTTTGCATATTGATTCTTCGTGACTAATGACTTAAACTTCGGCCTACTCTTCATCACTGCTATATTGTGATCTGAGTCTCTATCTGCTCCTGGGTACGCCTTACAATCTGGTGCCTGATTGGGAACCTCTGTCTGACCATGATGTAATCTAACTGAAATATTTCCGCATCACCTGGCCTTTTATATGTATACATCCTCCTCTTGTGATTCTCGAACAGAATATTCGCTATTAGTAGCTGAATCTTGTTACAGAACTCAATTAGTTTTTCTCCTCTCTCATTCCTTGTCCCAAGCCCATATTCTCTTGTAACCTTTTCTTCTACTACTTCCCCTACAACTGTATTACATTGCCCCATGACTATTAGATTTTCATCGCCCTTTACATACTGTATTACTCTTTTAATGTCATCATACACTTTCTCTATCTCTTCATCTTTATCTTGCGACGAAGGCATGTATACCTGAACTATGGTTGTCGGTGTTGGTTTGCTGTTGATTCTGATAAGAACAATGCTGTCACTGAACTGTCCACAGAAACGCACTTTCTGCCCTACCTTCCTATTCATAATGCAACCTACTCCTGTTATACCATTTTTTGCTGCTGTTCGTATTACCCTATACTTATCTAACCAGAAATCCTTGTCTTCTTTCCATTTCACTTCTCTTCACTTGCCCCTACAATATATATATATATATATATATATATATATATATATATATATATATATATATATATATATATTGAGGCTTTGCATTTCTTTTTCAGACTTTCTAGTTTCCCTACCTCGTTCAAGCTTCGGACACTACACGCCCCCATCTCGTAGAACGTTATCCTTTCGTTGATTATTCAATCTTTTTGTCGTTGTAATCTCCCCCTTGGCAGTCCCCTCCCGGAGATCAGAATGGGGGACTATTCTGGAATCTTTTGCCAATGGAGGGATCATCACGATACTTCTCTATTTACGGGCCACATGTCCTGTGAATACATTTTACCTGTCTTTAATGCAGTAGTTTCCATTGCCTTCTCCATCCTCATGCCGTTTACAAACTCTGATTCATCCGCCTTTAGGGGCAGTTTCCCACCCCTAGGACAAGAGAGTGCCCTGCGCCTCTGTCTGCTCCTCCACCCTCTTTGATAAGGCCGTTGGCAGAATGAGGGTAACTCTTTATACCGGCAATTTTCGGCCGACAATGCTGATTATTAATCAAAACGTGAACTGTGAATTTACTTTCAAAACTTTTCTTAAGAATTTACTTTATTTACTAGCGATTCATCAAGAACATTAACACATTTAATCACACTATGTGAGCGTGGAAGTAGTGCCAGGGAGTAACTGATGAAATCAAAATGAAATTGCTTTAACAAATGGGAATTTTATCCCTAAAAGACTTTTTTTAAGAAACAAATTTAAAATTATAAGCAGAAAGCACCGTCCAAGCATCAAGTTATAAATTATTCAGAGGCAGAAAGAAACAAATTTTTGAGTGTGTGAGCTTTCGAACCGAGAACCTTGCCACTCCCTTTTGACACGGTCGTAGTCACGACCGCTCACAACAACTTCTGAAAGACTACACAGATGCATATCTGCAAAACACCAGATTATCTTAAAGTAAAATTTTTAACAATTCACACAAGCACACCAACTATGCACCCCGCAGGAGGGATGGAAATGGTACAAAACACTAAAATTAAAAGATTAACTGACCACCACAGATGCAACTTGATTTTAACTCTAAGAAAAGTCTTCGGAGGAAGGGTGGCAACTTTATATACTAAAATGAACATTTAAATAAAAGCCCATGAAATGCAATCTTACATAAAATTATACAAAGTTGGCCAAACATGCTCTACAGTACACATATACCGCCTCTCAAGATGATAGGCAAGATAAAAAAAATCTTTCAGGAATTAGGCCGTTACACTTCAAGCAATAAATTCATTAACACACCGAATCCGACACACATGACAGAGGCAGCTACTAACGTACGGCAGACAGACAGACACTAACTGCCTAACAAATGCGGATGAGAGACTGACGACCAAGCTGGGGACGAGAGACTGACCAAGAAAAAAAGTAGAATTTAACAAGTAAATGAAACAACATATCACCAATCACTTAAATTCTAAGAAACTGCGATTTCTGGAAAAGACCTGGCGCAGCAGCCCCAAATCGCTCTCCCGAACCGACCGCTGCCAGCCGCTTCAACGGACGCAGGAAAGCGCACCGATCTCCCGTCTTTCCTGGTCCGCCCCAACCGACCGACTGCCCACTGCTCCGTCCGTGACTGCTGCTCCGTCGCGACTGCACTGCTGGTGCGTCTCCCACTCGCTTCCAGGCACACGACGGCGGAAATACTGGCTCTGACCCAACCATGCAGAGGAAATACGTCCACTGGCAAAACGACATCCCTGCTTTTGTGTAAGAAGAAGAGCCAACACCGTGTTACGAGGGGAGGCCGAAATGCACGCGTTTTAGCTCACGCAGGCTGGCGTGAGAAGGGAAGAACTATACTGAAATGACAAGGAATGAGAATTCATAAAGCGGACGAAATTAGTTTGATACTTAACTTTAATCCATTAATGATGAACGTCGCTCTTCAAGGTACATGATTCACAACATTATCTGTTCAGAATACATTCTTGAAGATAGTCCTTACAGTAACTGAATATGGCGCCCTGCTAGGCCGTAGCAAATGACGTAGCTGAAGGCTATGCTAAACTGTCATCTCTGCAAATGAGAGCGTATGTAGATAGTGAACCATCGCTAGCAAAGTCGGCTGTACAACTGGGGCGAGTGCTAGGAAGTCTCTCTAGACTAGACCTGCCATGTGGCGGCCGATCACGCTGAGTTACCCTGCCAGCTGTCATTACGAACACACTCACACACACACACATGCACATTTTTCTCTCCCACACACAGCCTATTATTTTACTAGCTATGAAACTGAACAGCCAATCATAACGCACTATTTCACTGGCAACCCAAACTAAATAGCTATCCAGTATTAAGTCATGCTAAAAAATGCCTAATTACACAGGTCTGAAAAAAAAGTTTTTTTTAGATTTGTTTTGGTTTTGATAACTGTGTGATATGTAGTTTTTGGCACTTATTTCAGAAGTCCTAAAAAAGGAGATTTTTATTAAAGTATTATTTATGTACAATATTATTAAACCACATTAAGCATAAGTTAATCTTAAATGTAGAGTGGAAAACGTTGTTATGGCTTTATTACAACACTTTTATAAGTGTTTGTAGTAATGTCTGCTTTTTCCTTCCAAATTTCTCTCTGTACTTGTCCAGCTGTGGATGTGACGATTTTCTCTTTTTAACATCCCACAGTAGTCAGTCATCATGTTCACGTCCCAGCATCCTTGATATCTCCATTTCATTTCTTTTATATCTCGTTCGAATCGTTCTCCTTGTTCTTCACTAACAGCTCCAAGATTTTCTCGTAAATAGTCCAGATGAGAATGAAGTAAACGAACCTTAACACTCATCTTGCAGACCAAGAGTTAGTAGTTAGTTAATAGATCAACAAAAATGTTCTTGTAGTTGTTAAAACGACTTCCATGCTTTCCTTTCCTGTTTTACCAATATTAACTCGATGTTTTCAGCTTTCATATGTTTTCTTACATCAGATTCACCAAATACCCCTTCTTTGAGTTTTGCCACGGAGAGGCCAGGAAATTGCTCACAAAGGTATCTGAAACATTTTCCTTCTTTAGGCTATGCTTTGATGAATTGTTTCATTAGTCCCAAAATGATGTGAAGTGCTGGAGCAAAATCATTTTGGAATTCACTGAATTCTCCTTCCCAACATTCTTAATTCCAGGACCCAAAATTTTTCCTACTGGCTACACTGTTTTCACATAATGTTGTTTACAGTCACAGCTATCCTGTTCATAGACGAAGCAGGGGAACTTGGTGTAGCCACTCTGTTGTCCTAGTAGCTTAGAGATCACTCTCCAATCTCCACAAATTGTCCACTTATGATCAGAGTACTTAAGCTTGTTAAGCATCATTTCAAGGCTCTCGTAACATTCTATCAAATGAAGTGGATGTCCTACTGGTACAGATACATACTGATCGCCATTTTGCAGAAGAACATCTTCCAGGCTTCTTTTGGAGGAATCAATAAAATGTCTCCATTAATTGGGCTGATATTTGCTACTGCTTGCTCCCCCCTCCCCCGCACCAGAGGTTCGAATCCTCCCTCGGGCATAGGTGTGTGTATTGTTCTTAGCATAAGTTAGTTTAAGTAGTGTGTAAGCTACGAACCGATGACGTAAGCAGTATGGTCCATTAGGAATTCACACACATTTGAACATTTTTTTGATATCGAATGTCTTCATCAAACCAGCAACATTAACGCCAGAAACAAGGCCATCCACTCGAAAGAAAAATGGCACAAACTCTTTTTTCTACCCCTCTACCAAGAAAACGACATTCCAAGAGGTAAGAACCCTTTATCTTTCAGCTTGGACCCTAAAATCTCGACTGAATCCCTAGAAAAGCCTATGTCTCTGACCAAATCATTTAGTTCCTGCTGTGTGAAGAGTTTTGGCTCATTGTTGGGAGGCTCATGACTACCATCACTGTCATCTTCATGACTGCCTTGAGACAAATGATCATCATCATCTAAAACGTTTTCAAGTGTAGCTGGAGGACAAGGTTCATATCAAAGTAGGCATAGTACATCTTTTTAACCAAATCAGAAATGTTTCTCCATTGCCCCTTAACAGTATACGCTCACAAATGTAGCAGACACAATCAGGAGAGTTCACAATACCTCTAGAAGCCTTTCTGAAACACAAAACTTAATTTCATTTCAACGAATAAACAATGGAAATGTGGTCAGCAGAGTGGTTACATCCACTCTGACAGTAGTTTGACCTTACAGTGGAGAGCAGACAATGAGTGGAGGGGGAAGGTGGAAGAGTGGAAGGGGTACTGGCGCAGACATCATATTGGCAGGAAATCTAGTATGAACCGGATTATATGAGTTTTTATCGTAAAGTTTTATAACAAAGGAAAGGCTGCCTGTTGATGGCAACCTACATTTAGACTGATTACATTTGCAGGTTAACTTATTATATATATTATACTTTAAAGTTATTGTTTAGATTCTACCAAAAGACCATGTACGTTAAAAACACAATAAAAGTAAACGTGTGATTTGATGGAAAATTTTCACTATGTTTTCTGTATACAGCACGAAAAGTATCGTAAGAATCACGATAAAATTTGGAAAAATTTTCGCATCTCAGACAAAGTACATTAAGATATATACATTATAACAGTATGTGCATGTCAAAAAAAATCCATATGCTTCACGTGAATTGCATAAATTGGCCTCATATCGAAATTAACGTGAACAATCTCAATTCTTTGCACCAGCTTAGAGATATTGGCATACTCCTTTAACTTACAGTACTGCCACATCTAAAATATGTAAGTACATTGAGGTGACTCATCAAGATTTAAGCCAGGGTGATCTTTACCACCAGCTGCACTCTCCCTTACTTGGCGTAATCAGTATATGTTAGCCACATCTACATCATCTACATCTTCATGGATACTCCGCAAATCGCACTTAAGAGCCTGGCAGAGGGTTCATCGAACCACCTTTACCTTATTTTCACATTCGGAGGAGAAAGTTTGCGATTGAAATTTCGTGAAAATATTCCGCGCAACGAAAAAAGCCTTTGTTCTAATGGTGTCCACCCCAAATCCTGTATCGTGTCTGTGACTCTCTCTCCCCCAATTTTGCGATGATACAAAACATGCTCCTCTTCTTTGAACTTCCTCTAGGTACTCAGTCAATCCTATCAGGTAAAGACCTCAGACTGCGCAGTAGTACTCACAAAGACGACGGACAAGCGTAGTGTAGGCAGTATCTTTGGTGGATCTGTTATATTTTCCAAGTGTTCTGCCAATAGAGCGCAGTCTTTGGTTTGCCTTCCCCACAACATTTGTGTGTGTTCCAATTTAAATAGTTTATGACTGTAATTCCTAGGCACGTAGGTGAAATCATACAATGTGCGTGCCGCTAAAACTCGGATATGAATCCAGGTACGATCAAAGGAGTTGTATGGTGTGGTAGCCCTTTATCTCTTATCGATGAAAATGGTTCCGGTTTTCACCTGAATGGCGTGTTTTTGAAAATATAAGAGCTGCGAAGTTTCGCAGTCCAGAAATTTCTAGAACATTCCAGAATATTCGAAAACATTTCAGAGCATTCTGCAACATTCTAGAACATTTCGGAATGTTCGACAATGATCCGGGATGTTCTGGAATGTTCGAGAATAATCTGGAACAATCGCGAAGATTCCAAAACGTTTGGAAACATCACAAAACATCCAAGATCATTGTGGCACATTCCAGAACACGCTCGAATGATTGTTAAACGTTATGAAAAATTTCGGACCATTCGAAGACATTTTGGTATCTTCTTGAATTCACCACTACTGGGGCTACCAATTGGTAGGAGTATATAAAGTAAGACTCGTCGTGTGTTTGAATGTTAGTTTCTTATCAGTGGTGAAGGGAGTAACCGAAATAGTAGTGCAGTGAGTGAATAAAAACAGTCAGGCTGCTACAACGACTGAACATGAATCGAAAATAAAGTGTGAAAAGTGTGTAAAGTGTACTTGGTGTGTTTGTTAATAAAAAGTTCATTTTATTTATATTTTAGACCATGGCCAAACGTAAGGGAGGAGGAGATCTTGGCAGTTCTGATATAAAACGACGAAAGCAAAAAGAATAGTGAAAAAACTAAATAGACGAAGAGCGCGAAGCAGATTTAAGTTTCCAACGAGAGACAATGAGCACCGTGGGAAGCAGAGAAACCGACAAACAACGAAATGAATGGACTGAAGGATCAAGAATTGCGACACAATCTTGTAACAAAAGACTCAGAACTTAAGCCAGCCATGAAAATATCACCCTACGAGAAGCGCAAACAAGGACAAGAAACAGTACAACCTAATAAATGAAGCATTCTAATACGACCAGGCGGAAGAATATAACGAAAACAAACTCTTCGCAATCGGAAAAACGGATAACATCAGCCAATTTCGAACGCGAAAAAATTCAGCAGAGAAACAATAGGAATCTGTTGCTTGAATGTAAATATTCTATAACCACCACTGGAAGAATCGCCGATGTAATTTTTACTTTACATTACCGGGGAAACTCCAAAATGAAAACACTTTCTTCAAAATATCAAAGCCTAATACTGCTACTTCTAAATGAATTATTTTGGTGTTACTTAGACCAACACTAAGATATATGAAATCGATTATGATTTTACAGTCACAACATAAGGTCATTACTATCACCATCCAACGAAGACCACGTATTTCTGCAAGTATATTCCAACGGAAATGAAGAAGCAGAAATTGATCAACGAAGCGCAAATATCAGTGGATTGAGACGAGAAGTAGTCCAAGATGTACTGAGGATCTTACACAAATACAATAAACTGCTTGACACATTAAAAACAGCACAAAACCTAATGATTTCTGATGAATCTAATGTTATAATTCGGGCCGACAAAAGGTTACCTGGAGAATATGAACGTCGATTTAATGCACTACAGATACTCGACGTCGCCGTCGTAATTGTGGAAAGTGAAATCACAAACTATGACATCATTATATTACGAAGAAGGGAAGGACTACAATGCATTGCAGAGACGCACCGTTCATAAGATACCCTCAAATATCCATTTATGATTCTGCAAGGAAAGGACGGGTATCACTTTAATGTGAAACAAATGCAACCTGAAACAGGCGTAGAAAGAAACATAAATTTCACTTCAAAGGACTTCAATGCCTACAGCTTAATGATCAGAGACAGATAGACATACAGTCACATTCGCAGCACTTGCCGTTTATTCCAACAACTCATGCTGTCCAAAATAGAAGCGGAACGGATGCTTTACGTAAGACTGAACCAGAAGAAACTACGCACTGAAGAGTGCATTCGCCTTAGAGATGCAATCCTAAATGACGGAACCATTGAAGACATTGGAACATTGGTAATCTTACCCTCATCATACACAGAAAGTGTGAGACACATCCGCAAATAAACTTAAGATGCCATGACCTACATAAAGAAATATGGACGACCTGACCTCTTCAAAACATTCACATCCAACTCGTTCTAGCCAGAAATCGAAGAACAACCATGATATTGACAAGACCCGTGCATCGACACGACAAACTAGCTCGAGTTTTCCGACAAAAAAAAAAAAAAATAAAAAATAAAATTGTTAGAGTCACAAAACATCATATCTTAGGAACCGTTGAATGCTGAATGTACAGAATAGAATGGCAAAAAAGAGGACTGACTCACTCACATGGCTAAACGACAGAATTCATCCCCAAGGATGTCGACAAAATCACCCAAGCTGAATTTCTCAATCCATAAGAAGATCCGGAACTGTACGACATACTAGTGAAAAACATAATTCACGGACCATGCGGCCATTAACCCCCAATGAGTGATGGAAAATGTATTAAAAAATACCCAAAACCATACTTTGAAGACACACAAACCGGAGTTGATGGCTATCCCGAATACAGAAGACGATCACCCAAAAACCGTTGCTTCACAGCAAAAATACGAATAACAGACAGCGATGAATTGGAGACATATAATCAGTGGTTAGTACCATGTAACACACTACTTTTCAAAATGTTGCAAGGAAACATAATCATAGAATACTGCAATTCAGTGGAATCAATCAAATATGTCTGTAAGTTTATGAACATAGGCAGTGACATGGCAATATTTCAAACAGTCAAAAGACAGCGAACAACAAAACAAAAACGACTAGATCTTCATGTATCAAATGGGAAGAAACGTCAACAGTAACGAAGGAGCGTGGTCGATTTTCTGTTTTCTCGTACACGAACGCAAACCATCTGTGCAACATTTAACCGTACATTTGGAGAATGGACAGAGAGTTTACTTCACAAAATGAACCACCTCAGAACACAACATTAACAGCTTTTAGTCAACTGTGCCAAACGGACCCATTCGTGAAAACATTGTTATATATTATTACACGCGGAACACAACAAGAAAAATGTTTCAGCGACGAAAACAAGGAATTCCATTAGAAGATCATCCAGGAATCATTAAAACTGGCGCACTAGGCCTAGTATACACCGTACGCCGAATGTTTCTGTTCTTGATGCTGCTGCACGAAATACAGATACCAACAAATTTCACACATCTCAAGGCTGACGGTTACCTATCCCAGACGTACAGACAAGTATGCTAACGCTTAGTACTGCTAGAAAACGGCAACCACTGAAAATTAATACTACAAGAACCCTCACATACTGCCAGCGAGATGTAACCCATCGAATCCAAAACAGCTATGGGTCTCCTCCATAGAGAATACGAGCGATGACATACTGTACCAAATACGACTCGCTCATCTTGAACTGACCATCGTATTCAATGATTACATATTTAATGAAACACTAATTCGCCTAGAAAATTAATATTTAGAGTAAACAACCAGGCTTTAGTAAAATTTGGTATGCAAGCTCTTCAATATGATGCTATCAGTTGGCATTGCGCCCACTCTTATGGAATTGTAAGAAAATAAGACTCCTTCCGCCGTCTTTATGATCTGATTTATTGTTTAGTTACAAGTCTAGGATCTTCAATGCGCCGTGTTCAGGCATTAGTCGATGCTGAAGGAGTTATTATGATCCATATATACGCTGCATCAGTAGCCAACACAACTAGTTTATGCAGGCTATCTGTAACTGTGATGCCGCGATGCGTAGTCACGCGTTCTGAGGCATCTTGTCACGGTCCACGTGGCTCCCCCCGTCGGAGGTTCGAGTCCTCCCTCTGATATGTTTGTGTGTGTGTGTGTGTATGTGTGTGTGTGTGGGTGGATGGGTGGGTGTCTTTCATAGCATAAGTCAGTTTAAGTTAGACTAAGTAGTGTGTAATCTTAGGGGCCGATGACTTAAGCAGTTTGGTCCCATAAGATCTTATCACAAACTTACAAATTTGTAACAGTCATGTCAGCATCTCAACAATCAACAGCCATGACGTATGGAAGAAGGCTGAGCTGCCCATATCGCCCTACACCTACCGTTGAATACGATAGCCGAAGAACAATTCACGGTAGGTAAAACCTTGAGAGTATCTGGACGGGGTGAACTTCCAAGGTAAACAAAATTATCTTCCGAGACGAAAGCACAATGGCACATAAAGTCACTCAAAGATATGGGCAGAATATTACAGTACATGCCAAGAACCACTGAAGTGCTGGGAGCTCTACTCTTTCTCTCGGGAGATTTTCGACAAACACTTGTCTCCAAGTCAACAGCAGCAGACGAGATCAATGCATGCTTAAAACAATCAGGTCTCTCAGCACACATACAAATATTGCGGCTAACAAAGAATGCGAGAGTTGAGCTATCGAAAGACAAAGCAACTGCACATTTTGCTCAACAACTTTTACAAACAGGGGCAGGCACACACCCCACTGACCAGATGACCGGCCTCATTGAACTCTACAGAGACTTCTGCAACACAGCCAATACAGGAAACGAGCTCATAGACCAAATTTATCCAAACATTGTTCACATCTGTACTAATCCGCAATAGCTATTTGAAAAGGCAATTTTGGCTACTGAAAATAATATTGTCAACGATATCAACTTTAATATTAAAAACAAAATTCTCGGTGAACAGAGAAAATACAAATCGATCGTCATGATGCTAAACGCTGAGGAAAATGTGAACTTCCCTACAGAAATCCTAAACTCTTTGCAAGTAGCAGGAGTGTCACTACATTTGACTTAAAATTGGATCTCCGATCATACTACTCAGAAATCTCAACTCACCAAAACTTAATAATTATAAAGAAACAAGTGTGGTCGTCGAACAGTGATCCAATACCATCATCGAAGGCGAACTTATGACTGGAAAGTACAAAGGACACACACTTTTTATCCCCAGAATACCACTGATCTCTACTGAACTGTCATTCCAATTTAAAAGACTGCAAATTCCAGTCAAATTAGCCTACAGTTTTACAATTAACAAAGTGCAAGGACAAACTTCAAATATTGCGGCATTAACCTCAAAACTCCTGCTTCTCTCATGGTCATCTGTGCGTAGGTTGCTCTCGAAGAGGAAATTCGAAAAATTTGTACATATATTCTCCATACAACAAAATAAAAATTTTCTTTATAAATAAGTATTGTAAATAGTTAAAACATGTTTTCAACAAATTTTTTTACCTCTTGTATTTCAAAGTTCACCTTTTATTCCAACTACCACATAATCTCATATCAACTTCATGAACGAATCCGGGAGCCCCAGCTAGAATAAATAATAATATGCTCTCCTGTCTTTAGTGTCCCACAGAGCTGAGCACCCTGTCATTGCATAAACGCCGATGAAGTGAACTGGTCCACCTAGATATGAACTGGCGCTGTATTCTTCATTCAGACGAATTAGAAAATAGTTTGTATAAAATAGTTAATATTGTATTGCATTGTCGTGCTGAGGTGGAGATGCTCCATGCGTGGACTAACTCTTCGAATTCGTGCTTTCATGTTTCTGAGAGATTATTTTCTGAGGGATTACAGCACGCTGTCTCTCATACACCGATATAGTTACGTTACATTCCGCCATGCTACACGCTAGAATTCGGACCCTTCCAATAATTATTTGAATTAATATTCAAATAGCACAATTTAAGTTTCGGAGGATACTAATTTCCCTGGGTGATTTCACGTGGAAGTATTTGGCCCGAAAATCATCAAACATTTTTCAAATTTTGAAGGTAACCGTCGAGGTTGATGAAGTACTATCTGAATTAAGTTGAAAAAAAAAAAAAGATCTTGGTAAGAATAAAAAGTGATTAAAAGATCGAAAATTTTCTTTATATGTTGGCAAATGTAAATGTATGCATTTTATTATCGTCTGACTACAATATCATTGTGTCACAAATGGTCTCAGTCAACTTATGCAAGTAGCAGAGTGTAACAAGTTTTGGGGATATGAAATGGAACGACCACATATGCTCAGTTCTATGTGAAACAGTGGCGGGCTTCGGTTCACTGGCAGAATACTAGGAAAATACAATCGATCTATAAAGGAAATGGTTCACAAAAAGCTAGTAGTACCCATCCTAGACTAGAACTCAAGTGAACAGCTAGAACTGAATGGGGACATTGAACTTATACAAAGAGGGGCAACACCCAAGGGCGCATATTTCCTTTAGCAATGGACGAGCGACAGGGAGATACTGGAGAAACCTATCAGGCAGACGCTTTAGACAGACGCAAATTAGCCCCGGACAATCTTCTTACAAAATTTGAAGAACCAGTTTTACCTATCAGCACTTCATTTCGTGTACAGTTCATGATATCGAAACCTGGTTCTTGACAAATAATAATCGCCGTGGGGTACATACCTTATCTGATACAACACGTGAAGCTCCCATAATACTTGATCGTATATCAGTGTAACTTTGCACACGTACACCATTGGAGAGAGCGTAAATTTTTAGAGTTGCACTTTTCTGTTAAAGGTAGGATGGCTGACAGAGTGTATCATATTTGCTTATGTTTAGTAAACCAGGCCTGGTATGCTATATAATGGATGTGAAGAGCATCAAATGTTGAGCGACCAATGTTAAGAACACGGAAATAACTTGGAGATACCGCTTTCTCACGTAAAGCAGCGTCACCAGCATCTTACAGAGTTCAAAAGGTGCCTCACTGTAGGTCTCCATTTTCTCAGCTAGTCAAATTTAAATATCCCAACTTGTGTGGCATCTGGATGTGACACTGGTCCGATATTGGACTGCATAGGAACGTGAAGGCAGGCACACACGTCGTTCAGGTAACGGTCGATTACGTATGACCATGACAAGGAGGGATCCTCGTATTGGGCACCAAGAACATCGTAAACCCTTGACATCTACTTGTGCATTCGGAGAACAAATAGGCGACTGCCTTCGGTATTCTGTGTCTTCCCACACCATTGGTTGGAGGCGAGCACGAGGCGGACTAGGGAATTAGCGACCCAAGGAGAGGGCGTCGTTAACACGACAACACAGACGACAGCGTCTGGAGTCGTGTCATAATTGGAAGGCATGGGCTGCTGATGAACACAGCAGCCATGTCTAAGTGATTGTTTTACTGATGTGACAAGACCTGAATTCCAAGGGCCTTCATTTTTAAGTATGAACATGTAGACCGTTGCCGGTAAGTTTCATGTGGATACAGCCTTTACTAAGTGAGTTGCTAATGTGAAGTCGTTTGCCTTCTGAAGAAGAAAGGTTTAGATCCGTCGAAACCTTGATGAAGGCTTTTTGAAAATCATCATTCTTTGCAATTGGTTGGCTGCCTTTTATTCCGGATCATCCGTAACCCTAGGCCCCTGAGAAGGGGACGGCGCCTATTCGCACCATTAACTATGTCCTTCAAAATTTTGGTGTATGCGTGGCTTGGCCAGGAAGGAAAGTGACAGAGTTGGGAGCGTTTGATGGCCAAGGGCTTAGAAGAAATTGGCGCGTTTCGGCTGAAGCATAAGCCATTTGCGTTGGAGTAACCTTCAGGGAGCAGTTAGCGCAACGGAAAGACCATATAACGGGAATTCCCGGGTGTAAAATGGAGTCACTATCCGGACACTTTTTATTTCTCATTTTTACTTTATTTACACTGCAAATAAATCAAATTAATGGCCAGTACGTAGTATTTATTGCTATTCTCGTAAAAGGCATCATAAGGAAAGGCAAAGGACAATTGATCTTATCTCATAGCGAGAAAAAAAGAATCACATCCCCTGTAGACTGCAAGTAACTGCATTCCATTGTACATCACCATCTGTCTTCACCAATATTTGGCGAAATGTTGCGTTACTGTGAGATGAGACGAAAGGGAACTTGTTATCAGTGCAAACCAAATTCGTCTTGGAAATCTTAAAATAAGCACGTAATTATAAAAATGAGACGCCTATAAAAGTATGAAAGTTTCCAGGAAATTACGATGAATATCCTCCCAGCACGTGTAAATCACCGTATGTAAAATACAAAAAAATTATGTAATTTTTACATATGAAGACCTCTTGTACGCTTTACACGCTCCCCTTGGACATTTAATTTCAAATACCAATTTTTCTTCGCTTTCCTTTTCATGCCTTTTACGAAAAAATTAATGAACATAATATATTGAGCATTATGCCTATTTAGGTTTATTTTAGTGTAATGTAGAATCTGCAAATTAAAAAAAGAGTTTCCGCATTGAGACTCAACCCAACGATCCTGCAGTTACCGTTCTGTACTCCTTCCGCTGTGTCAGTCGCTGCGTGAAAACTTCGCAATCGTAAATGGTTGATGCTTCGCCCGACCGGCAGTAAAAATGCTAAACAATTGGTCATCTGGAGCTCCTAGTTGTGTCACTTTCATTTAAGCCCAAGCCCAGCATGCACTAAAAATTTGAATAATTTGGTCATGAGGAGTAGTCGCGGTCCCTCTACAGGATGAAACTAATGTCCTCTGTATCCTGCCGTATGCAGCATAGGTATGTAGTTAAGATTGTTGCCGATGGAACAATCTGCTAATTTCCAGAATATCAGACGGAATTAGGACAGTTATTTCACGTGTTACGTACTCATATTTAAGTTGTAAGAGGTACATTGTTTTGGTACTTTATTCGAAGATTCTACCATCGAGTAATTTAACTTGGTATCATATTCTGTTTTTATCTGTTTTCAATTCTGTGGAGTAATGCCGATGCCCTGGAGAAATGTCCTTATCATTTTTAAGTGGCCTTTCTGATCAGCAAATCCTACCAACGTGCCGTTTCACTGTAGTACATGAATATCTAAGAGTAGCTGAGTTTTTAGATAGATTTCTGCCTTGCCTTGATGAAGGGGTCATGGAGGTTCTGTTAAATTTCATGAAACAATAGCGAGTGAACACACTGAAAAGAAATACCCTGTATGAGTGACTAACTGTACATTCCTGTGCAGCCTTCATAACTCAGGCGGTGTGCACCCATGTCGGAACGGCCATTCCCACCAAATTTACGGGCGAGGCGTTTCATTGGTCCGTCCTATTCCTCGGAAGAAGATTCTGGTAGCTTCCTCCCAGCAGAATGGTGCCAGAAAGTTGTTTAGGAAAACACTCTTCTCGGAATCTTATTGGACTGTACTACCGCGCAAGAAAGCGATGGTCAACGAGAACTGCGAAGAAGTTTGGGCAAGGTGAGTCTTGGTGACTGTAGTATAGGCACATAGCTTTGGGAACGAAGAGTGTAGAGTTCAGACAGTCATGGGCGCGCGAGGACAGTTCGTGTTAACTTTGGGGACTCTGAAAGTGGAGTCAGATATTGGAATAATTATAAAGTTCAGTTTTTTATTTAGCAAAGGTAAAGTCACCAGAGAAGCAGTTCTGATAATGGATGCAAGACAAAAGAAAAATTAAGACACGTTCATAGGATTTGTCGACCTGACAAAAAGCGTTCGACAATGTTAAACGGTGCAAGATGTTCGAAGTTCCCAGAAAAGGGTGAAGCTATAGAGAAATACGGGTAATATACAATATGAACAAGAGTCAAGAGGGAACAATAAGAGTGGAAGACCAAGACCGAAGTGCTCGAATTAAAAAAGTGTAAGGCAGGAATGTAGTCTTTCGCACCTACTGTTTAATCTACATTTCGGAGAAGCAGTCACAGAAGTAAAATACAGGTTCAAGAGTGAAATTAAATTTATGGTGAAATAAAATCAGTGATAAGATTCGCTGCTGATATTCTCAGTGAAAGTGGGGAAGAATTACACGATCAGCTGAATGAAATGTACCATATAATGAGTACAGAATGTGGAATGAGAGCAAATCGAAAAACGACTAAAGTATTAAAAAGTAGCAGAAATGACAGCACCAAGAAACTTAACATCTTGATTGGTGATCACAAAGTATATGAAGTTAAGAAATTCTGCGACCTGGGTAGCAAAACAACCCATTACGAGGGAGCAAGGAGGACATTAAAAGCAGACTAGCACTCGCCAAAACGGCATTCTTCGGCAAGAGAAATCTACTAGGTACAAACATAGGCCTTAGTTTGAGAAAGAAATTTATGAAAATGTATGTTTGGAGCACAGAATTGTAAGGTGTTGAAACATGGATTGTAGAGAAACTGGAACGAAAGAGAATCGAAGCATTTGCGATATGGTACTACAGAAGAATGTTGAAGAATGGTTCAAATGGCTCTGAGCACTATGGGACTTAACATCTGAGGTCATCAGTCCCCTAGAACTTAGAACTACTTAAACCTAGCTAACCTAAGGACATCACACACATCCATGCCCGAGGTAGGATTCGAACCTGCGACCGTAGCGGTCACGTAGTACCAAACTGAAGCTCCTAGAACCGCTCGGCCACACCCGTCGGTTCATGTGCAGTAGATGAGTGTGGGAAGACCACGCAGGTTGCTGGCATCCGAAGTTGTTCCAACCAGCACGTTGAAATGGTTAGAAACAAGTAATTGTAAGCGTGGCTAGCGATGAATTGTGGACTGCCGCGTCATTGGTAACTTGATCAGTATTTTCATCTTTCCTACTTTGAATAGAAACTAAACTATGCGATGATTTAAAATCATTGTTACAACTCGTGTGAGTGTCTGGTCTGTTGTTTCAAAATTACTTCGTCACAAAATTGTCCATCCTCTTATTAGCGACCAAAGCTTTAATTCGGGAAGCTTTAACTTGCCTCCCTCAGTTTGTTTCATACATGCTCTGTAGCTTTCATTCCCAAGGTATCCATGTTCGCTTTCTTTTATCTTAGTTTATTTCATCGAAGCAAGTCTCGTATTTACATGATTAACATCCCTTCCAATTTAGTATCCGGTTTTTCAGAGTACAGAGGACACATCACGCTGATGTTTCTTCCATTTACTTTCATTCAGCTGGAAAGTCTACGGAACAAGTAGATTAAATAAGTTTCCATTCGTTTAATGTCACATTCCATGCCAACTGGGCAAGAGAATGTTAATAAATGTTGAATTTTGCATTGCCTCTTTAAAATTACCAAGTTCCCATTCCCACGTAGTTGTAGTCGGTGGTAAAAGTCAGAAAGGAACTAACTTCATGCAGAGATCTAGCAGTCATCATCCTAAGGCAATACCGAGTTCACGTTACCTTGCTTAGGGTTGGATTAAGATTTCTTCATTGTTAAACGGGGCTTAAATACTTCATTTACTGCGGAGAGAACTCTTTACGGCCATTGCACTTAGGGATGACGAACGATATAAATTATAATCGAAAGATTTGGATCCTGCCGAAGAAGACACTAATATATTCATATAGGGCAAGAACGAGAAACTGTTAACTTTTCTCAAACATAATCCCCAGATATCTGCGACGTTTTGTACTACCAGTAATCCTAATAAAACAACAAGTACATCTCACAGTGAACAGCTTTTTTGCAAAGAAATAAACTGCCGAATACAGTGGTAGGACGGAGCCAGTCACGAGAGATTCACTGTGCGCTGTTTTTACCGCAACAGTCGCGTTGCCTTTCAGTTTTACCATAATTTGCGTATGTCAGCCCAAAAATTCTGGCGTCAACAAGCACTTTAAAACTGTACTCGTCTTTTCAAGAGCCACTGAACAGGGGTGAAATGGATGTTGTTCCGTTAAAGCAAACGTACATGTCTCAGTATCTCTGGTGATGCAAGAATTAACAAGTTTTATGTTACACCAGCATTATATTTTCCCGAATACCTCGTTTCGCTGTCTTGAGCTGTTCACGAAATGACAAGGGCGTTATTATGTTATTTTCTGGCCAACTTTTCGGATAATGCTGACTGAAAGTCATGGCGTAGGCTATGTTGACCACAAAATATCCTCAGTCGTTTATTTTTTACTCGTATGATTTAGAACGAAGTCTTGACGCAAAAATTGATAAGAAGTGAGAGCGTACGTATTGCTGTTTGAAAATCTTCTGCACTTGACAAAGAGTAATGAGGGCAACAACATCTGTAAGTAGGCTGTTTAGATTTCTATGTTGGGAACGCCACGCAGCGCTGTGCATTAAAATCGCTGACTGCGCTGTGTGCAGTCTGTGGCTGGTTGGACTCGTTGTTGGAATTCATTTGCCAGTGTAGTGTTGGGCAGTTGCATGTGAACAGCCCGTAGCGTTGGGCAGTTGGAGGTGGCCGCCAGGAGTGATGGATGTGGGGAGAGAAATTCCAGAGTTCTGACATGTTAATATGAGCGGACGATCTGGACGTGTGTCCGTCAGAAAAAGGAAATTTGTTAAACTGGATGTCAAGAATATATATACATAATGACCTTTGAACATTATTAAGTTAAATACATTGTTTGTTCTCTACCAAAATCTTTCATTTGCTAACTAAATGCCTATCAGTAGTTAGTGGCTTCAGTAGTTAGAATCTTTTATTTAGCTGGCAGTTTGGCACTCGCTGTATTGCAGTAGTTCCAGTAAGGAAGATTTTTTGTGATGTAAGGGATTCATGAAGGGTATTGGTTATTGTTAGTCAGGGCCATTCTTTTGTAGGGAGTACTGAAAGTCAGATTGCATTTCGCAAAAATTTTGTGTGTCAGTTTAGTGATGATCAGAATATGTAAAGAGGAAACAGTCTCAGTACGTTCAGTTTCACTCTGGAGTTTGAACATTAAGTTATTTAGAAGTTTTATGAGGTCAGTCATTCTTTACATTCAAAGGAGTAACAATGCAGCTATCTAAAAGGATAGAAAATTGCTCTGGAGTTCTTGGTGGCAATTTTGAACTTGAATTTTGTTCAATATTTGCTAACACCATTTCGTTGTTTACTGTGTTACATAACGATATTATTCATGAATAATGCCTGTTACTGATAGCCGATTGCTTTCAAATGTACTGTATGTATCATTAATCACAGCGAATACTCAACGCAATTAGTTCACAAAAAAGGCCCCGTTTGATAACTCACAGTGCCACATATCATACAGATTGTGAATGGAGAGTTTTTCTGTCATACCAGCATTAAATCTGTAAAAAGAGCAAAACATTTTCTGTTAATTCTACAGTATGATCGAGGAGATTGTACCACGATATTTGTATCCCAGTGATTGCTTTGAATAAACTTTTAAACGAAACAAATAAAAAGTAGATACGATAGCTCCCGATTTTGAGCCAGTCTGAAAATTGTGTCCAATCTTCCTCTCTAACATGGGAACAAGACTCTTTCTTTTTTTAATAGCTAATACAGTCATGTTCCTTTTTACCATTCAGTGAAATACAGTGGGAGTTAGGAATCTATTTCTATATTAACTTCCTAAGATCAATCCGTAAAAAGATTTTGCAGGTCGCTAATAGGCCTCCTGTTCACAGCATTTTTGTCGCAGTGGGACTAACCTGATCTGATACTCTGTATGCCTCCCTTTGAGCGGTGATGCCCATGAGAACAGCCTATGAAGTGCAGGGTTCCGCTTGTAATTATTAACCTTACAGGTCTCGAAGTCGACGAGAGAGACTACCGTTGAGAGCCAGTGACTGGTTGGCGTCTTCGTTTCTGGGTTCAACTGCAGATGGCGATTCCACTTCTAGACGTTGTACCACGACGCCAATTGTGGCTTTACGAGTTTACAATGCGAAAGATGTTGGAGGATGTTTATAAAGTGTTATTTGTGGTTTTCCTTAGTAACTGCCATAGACTATGATGCTTGTCTCTGTAACGTATGCACAGTTTCACATTTCAGTAGTTTTTGTGAACTTGTGTTAGGTGTTTAGTGGAACTGATTTTAGAATAAGTGTTTTTGAACTGTTGTGTCAAATTCGGCTATGTGGTCAACTTAAGCAGTCGATACCACGTTTTGTTGGCTTTCGTGAATTCGCATTAGATGTGTAGTGCGATTTATTTTACAATTTTTGTGTTGGTATCGGTGCATGAAGATGAACTATGTTGAACAACTTCGGTTGTCCTTACTTCATGTCGTTAGATTTCTGGGTTTGTCAATGTACGAGAGCGTGCTGAAAAGTAATGCCTCCGAATTTTCGATTCATTACTCGAGGTCGCTTGAGGCCGACCTTTCCGATTCTCTGACGCACGTTGCTACCCTCTACGGCTAGATGGTTCCGAATTTTAGCTTGAGGCCGACCTTTCCGATTCTCTGACGCACGTTGCTACCCTCTACGGCTAGATGGTTCCGAATTTTAGCGTGTAACACGGCGGTACGTAACGTAATTATGTCAGTGCGCGAGAAACAGCGTTTTGTAATCGAGTATCTAACCGCAGAAGCTTGCCTCCAATTGGTTCTCATAGAAGAAGGAATATTGTAAACGGTGATGACTGTATCGACATCAGTAACGTGCAACGTTCGGTTGTTCGTGTTCGCAATGAAGGAGACGTTTGTGATGGAGTTCGGATTGACGACCGCGTACGGCAACCAACGAGACTTACCGGAAGTAAGCTGATGAACTCATCAAAGAAAGTCGTCGGATAACACAGGCAAACCTCTCGTGAGACCGCCTACACGCCAACGTTGCAGAACTGAGGTACATTGATATGGTGGCACCTTGGGTACTCCGAATGCTCACTCCTGATATGAAACAGAAGAGATTGGACATCAGTAAAAAATTTATTTAGCATTTTGAGGGTGAGGGTGCTGGGTTTCTTAACAACACTGAGACAGGGCTCGTCATTTGGACCCTAATAACAAGATGTAATATCAGAATCATATTCGCGACAGCGTTGAGTGTGGAACCTGAATGAACATTCTCGTGATATTAACAAAAAGGACTTCCCCGTTACTAAAATAATAAATAAGTGTTGTCAGTGAAATAATTTAATATTATGTAAGTAACTATACCTCAGACAATACTCATGGAAAAGATAATAATATCTCCATCTTCTGTTGTCTACGATTCTTTTAGAATAATTTTTATCAATGACATAATTTAATATTCTGTAAGAAATTATATCTCAGACAATACTCATTGAAAAAGATAATAAAATCTCCATCTTCTGTTGTCTACGATTCTTTTAGAATAATCCTTCTTCTTGTTTGAACTGTTGTACTGATCGGATGTGATTGATGCCTCGTAACACAGAGGTCTGTAAAAACTGTATTATGCTGTTAATTTAATATTGGAAAAACAGAGTTGATGTGTAATTGAAATGAATCTTATTTGTCTGGAGTTTTGTTTCATTATGATTCTCGTCCTGTATAAATGTTAAGTTTTCTCATCAGCTACCGTGGAGCGCAGCCATTAGCGCTATTGATCTACAACGCGGTTTATTGGTAAATGCTGAATAATAAGCGATTAACATTGAGAAATATGTTAAACGTTAATGCATATAGTAAAGATACAGAAAAGATTTAATATATATTATTTGTTAGTACTAAAACAGTACTTGAAGGAGAATCGATAAGTGATTGTTTTATTTTAGCCGCCATCGTAGTGAAATATTGCAGCGGCAGTTTTGAATTGAATTTTTATACAGACATAAATCTTTTTGGTCATAATTGCGATAATAATTGTGTATTGGTGGCCCAGAACCCACTCTGAGGTAATAAATTACACTTAGATTGTGAATAGTCTCTAAATATAGTGAACTTATGTCAATGTAAAAAGCATCTTATGTGATACAAACTATTATATGCTGATGTATGAAACGTGGTTATTTCGTAACAACTTTGATCAAATATTTTGACAGGAAACAATACATTAGGGTTGTGTGCGTATCGTATTGTCTGGCAAAACTGTTCATTTTGGTTAAAGAAAAGTGTTGCAGAGTCGAATAAAGGTAGCGGTAAATTCGACAGACGATGTGCAACTGTAATGAGACTATTATGCAACAGTTCGGAAAATTGGTAAAAGTCATTACTCTTGTATGTTTGAGATCACGTATCATACATTTTGCTTGTTTGCTGGTTATATGTGATCACTTTTGTGCATGAACTTAGTGCCATTTCCACTGATTGACACACAACATTGCTACACGTTCCCAGGTGATTTCTTTAACAAAATAACGATCATTAGCTGGGAAAACCAGTGATTAAATAAAACTGGTTTTGCTGTAGTCTTGCTGAAACAGCACAATGCTCTACGACACGCCACAAAGAGACCATCAATGGAGTTCCTCCACCACCGACAAGGAAGCTCAAGACCACGCCGCTGGTGGACGAAGTCATGCTCACGAAACTCTGGGATGTTCAAGGTGTGCTGCATTTGGAAGTCGTTCTTAAAGGTATCGTCGTAAGTTTTACACATTACTGCGAAACCCTCAGAAAACTGGAAGCACGAATTGGAAGAGTTCACATAACACAGAACACCGTCTCCCTCAGCATGACAATTCCGAAGCACACTCGATCACTGCGACATCTGTAAAAAGCTGACGACTCGGGTTAACTGTCATCGAACATCCTCCATATGGTCTCGACTTAGCTTCATCTCGGTTTCACCCGTATCCAAAACTGAATAAGCACCTTTGAGCACTTCACATTAACAGTGATTAAGCAGCCCAAACAGTGGTGAGGTTGTGACTTCGTCAACGAAATGAACATCGTAGCCGGCAGCTGTGGCCGAGCGGTTCTAGGCGCTTCAGTCTGGAACAGCGTAACCACTACGGTCGCAGCTTCGAATCCTGCCTCAGGCATGTATGTGTGTGATGTCCTTAGGTTAGTTAGGTTTAAGTAGTTCTACGTTCTAAGGGACTGATGACCTTAGAAGTTAAGTCCCATAGTGCTCAGAGCCATTTGAACCATTTAAACACCATCGCAGGCTCTCCTGTCCGTGGTGCAGCGTCAAGGGTAACCGCAGCCATAGTCTCCGAGCTGATAGTCCATGCTGCTCAAACGTCGTCGAACTGTTCGTGCAGATGGTTGTTGTCTTGCAAACGTCCCCATCTGTTGACTCACGGATCGAGACGTGGCTGCACGATCCGATACAGCCATGCAGACAAGATGCCTGTCATCTCGACTGCCAGTGATACGAGGCCGTTGGGATCCAGCACGGCGTTCGGCATTACCGTCCTGAACCCACCGATTCCATATTCTGCTAACAGTCATTTGATCTCGACCAACGCGAGCAGCAATGTCGCGATACGATAAACCGCAATCGCGATAGGCTACAATCCGACCTTTATCAAAGTCGGAAACGTGATGGTACGCATTTCTCCTCCTTACACGAGACATCACAACAACGTTTCACAAGGCAGCGTCGGTCAACTGCTGTATGTGTATGAGAAATCGGTTGGAAACTTTCCACATGTCAGCACGTTGTAGGTGTCGCCAACCGTGTGTGAATGCTCAGAAAAGCTAATCATTTGCATATCACAGCATCTTCTTCCTGTCGGTTAAATTTCGCGTCTGTAGCACCTCATCTTCGTGGTGTAGCAATTTTAATGGCCAGTAGTGTAAATTAAGCCTCATGTTACTCTGTTATTCTAATTTGTATTTATTTCTACATATATTGATTACAATCATGTAAAGCAGTAAGCCAATAAAGAGTGCTTGAATTCTCTTTTTGGGAATTTTAAGAAAGCCTTTCTACTAACAGTTATTACACTTCATGATTTCGTTTTATGTATTGGCGGGATTACCCCCTTTTGATTTTCGGTAGTTATCGTAAATTTATCATCAGTTGCTGACTCCAGGGAAACATATCTACCTTATAAAAGGAGGTTTCTTCCTTTCGCTGGTAATATTTTCCCGACTATGGCTGCTACTGTATTTGCGACGACGGCTGTTGTGTCAGTGATCGTTCACATGTGCAGCAAGTGGTTTGACTGCGGGAATGTTGGGTTGTCCTAAATCTTCTTCTCTCGGGAGTCTTTGTGTTTGGTCAATGGTGTATTGTTCTGATGTGTGGTTAGTTGAATAGTGTTAGTAGTCACGGCTCCACGTGTTGGTTCCATTATAATTTTGTGCGTGTCTTCTAAGCATCTGTTTATTGGTAGTTGAAGGAGTCTACAAACTTAAAAACATTGCAACTGTAAGAGACCGACTTGTCCACATACCACTCACGTTTTGGGTTGTCCTTAATATACGGTCAGCTTCCAAAGAACTTTCACATTAATGTAAGACGCACATGTTATTCTAAATCAATGCAGACTGCTTGAACACCAATAAAACATTTAAGTAGGCACTGGTTGTCCACTTATTTCATTGTATTTGGAGAGTCTTACCAAAAATCTTCAATTAGGATGTCGGTGTTAGTGTGGTATCTCAAAAAGAGAACGAAATGTTTTTTTTTGCCTGAGTGGGTCAGAAAATTAGGTTCTCGTTAAGTCTTATCCATGACTCTCTGGCATTTTAGCTGAGAGTTAACTTCTGAAGTAAATCAATCCCCACATAATCTCTGAAAGTAAACCTAGATTCACAAGAAGCCAGCCATCAATCTCGGATATCCACAGTTTGTGAAGATACATGTGTTCGTATTCTTTGTGGATTCCACAAAAGTTACAAAATGATACACGGCCTATTATCAAATTACAACTTTTTATAGACAATCCTATACTGTAAATCATCAGTGTCAAATTGCGACCAAATGTTATTATCATTTAAAGCACAAACTGTATATATTTTAACGAAGTCCACAGCTTGGGTAAGAGTAACGGGCGCAAATAATTTAACATTATATTCGACTAATTTTGGCCAGAAGGTTACAAGCTTGCCCCACTGCGCTGACTCAACATTTAAACAGCCATGAAACTAGGGTGCAACGGCCTGAAATTTAGAATTAAAAAAAGTAACTGATATGAAATGTCGGGCCCAAGAGCTGTCTCTATCTACTGCGAGAAACAAATTCCGGTGTTATAGCTAACATTAAAGTTCAATGAGTGAAGAAATAAATTTAATATTTGGCGCTGCTCCCTTTCCTTTTCCCCTGTGGTTGTCATGGAATAGAAAAATAATTACATATGTACTCTTGAGCACGACCAAGAAACCTAAACAGCCAGAAAGTTGCAACTCAAGTCGGTTCCTCTCCGATTTACAAAGGCACCGTGAACGAACTAAGTGGGGCAGTGAGATTATAACTTGCCCGGAACTATTACCCTCCCTTGTAAAAGTTCGGACTGCGCATTCAGACAAGAAGTGGGTTTCTGGGAGCCGGAATTCACACTAGGTTAACCAGCAACAAGGTGACTTAATTCCGCGCCCACGAACGAGCTACCATGCGCAACTAGATTAACACACGGCAAATCAATCAGCTCTGGAAGACATGGCTGAGCTGTACATTAGGAAGCAGCTGTACACATACAAACATCCCAATGCCCAAAGTCAGACTGCCTCGCCCCAAACTCGAGCCCATTTTAAAGGTAAAGGAGCTGACACAGCTCAATTACCACTATAGGCTTAATGATTTAAGTCAGTCTCATATTTCTTTGTGATTCATGGGACTTGTTATGCGTAGTATTTTTTGTGCAGTGAGGTAACATATATTTAGTATACAAAACAGAAAACGTAATTCATAAGGTATTGACGTCTTGTTCTCTAGAAGTGTTACAGATGTTGGGATAATATGTAATAAACACTCTCACCATTTCCTTGCAGAGTTTTGTAGTAATCACGGATAATTTTAATGATGTTATCCTGAGGGAAGTGGAGTCCACTTTTTACGAATATGATTATTGTGCTTAAGAACTGTGATACCTCACTCTGTATCACGCTAATCAAAGAAACAACTGAGAAAATACATATGCTAAGCTTTATGAACCCCTGAGTCATATCGTGTGGGCCCATCTTTGGAAAGTGACACAACAGCGATTCTGAATGAATTGGACTCAGCAATGCCTTCCAGATTCCAGAATTACACTGAAGCGCCAAAGAAACTGGTAGAGGCATGCGTATTCAAATACAGAGATACGTAAACAGGGAGAATACGGCGCTGAGGTCGGCAACGCTTATATAAGACAACAAGTGTCTGGCGCAGTTATTAAATCGGTTACTGCTGCTACAATGGCAGGTTACCCAGATGGAGTTTGAAGGTGGTGTTATTGTCGGCGCACAAGCGATGGGACATAGCATCTCCGAGATAGTGACGAAATGTGGCTTTTCCCGTACGACCATTTCACGAGTGTACTGGGAATATCAGGAATCCGGAAAAACATCTAATCTTCGATATCGCGGCGGCCGGGAATAGATCCTGCAAGAACGGGAATAATAGCGGCTGAAGGGACTCTTTCAACATAATAGAAGTGCAATCCTTCAGCAAACTGCTGCAGATTTCATTGCTGGGGCATCAACAAGTATCAGCGTGCAAACCATTTAACAAAACATTATCGATAAGGGCTTCCGGAACCGAAGGCACACACGCGTACCCTTGATGACTGCACGACACAAAGCCTTACGCCTCCCATCGGCCCGTCAACACCGACAATGGAGTATTGATGAATGGAAACAGGTTTCCCGGTCTGACGAGTCTCGTTTCCAATTGTATCGAAAGGGTGGACGTGTGCGGGAATGTAGACAGCCTCATGAATCCATGTATCCTACCTGACAGCAGAGGACAGTTCAATCTGATACAAGCTCTGTAATGGAGTGGGGAGAGTGTAGTTGGAGGGATATGGGACCCCTGATACATCTAGATACGACTCCGACAGGTGACTCGACGTAAGCATTCTTTCTGATCACCTGCACCCATTCATGTCCATTGTGCCTTCCGTCGGACTTGGGCAATTCCAGCAGAACAATGCGACAACCGACACGTCCATAATTGCTACAGAGTGGCTCCAGACGTTTCCAATTGGCGAGAGATCTGGAGACTGTGCTGGCCAGGGCAGCAGTCGAACATTTTCTGTATCCAGGAAGCCCATTAGAGGACCTGCAACATGAGGTCGTGCATTATCCTGCTGGGTTTCGTAGGGATCGAATGAAGGGTACAGCCACGGGTCGTAGCACATCTGAAATGTAGCGTCCACTGTTCAAAGCGCCGTCAATGCGAACAAGAGGTGACTGAGACGTGTAACCAATGGCACCCCATACCATCACGCCAGGTGATACGCCAGTATGGCGATGACGTATACACGCTTCCAATGTGCGATCACCGTAATTTGGCCAAACACGAATGTGACGATCATGGTGCCTTAAACAGAACCTAGATTCATCCGAAAAAATGACGTTTTGCCATTCGTGCACCCAGGTTCTTCGTTGAGTACACCATCGCAGGCGCTCCTGTCTGTGTTGCAGCGTCAAGAGTAGCAGCAGCCGTGGTCTCCGAGCTGATAGTCCATGCTGCTCAAACGTCGTCGAACTGTTCGTGCAGATGGTTGTTGTCTTGCAAGAGTCCCCATCTGTTGACTCGGGGATCGAGACTTGGCCGCACGTGTAAGCCACTGGTGTAAGATGCCTGTCATCTCGACTGCCAGTGATGCAAGGCCGTTGGGATCCTGCATGGCGTTCCGTATTACCCTCCTGTACCCACCGATTCCATATTTTGCTAACAGTCATTGGATCTCGGCCAACGCGAGCAGCAATGTCGCGATACGATAAACCGCATTCGCGATAGGCTACAATCCGACCTTTATCAAAGTCGGAAACGTGACGGTACGCATTTCTCCTCTTTGCACGAGGCATCACAACAACGTTTCACCAGGCAACGCCGGTCAACTGCTGTTTGTGTATGAGAAATCAGTTGGAAACTTTCCTGATGTCATCATGTTGTAGTTGTCGCCACCGGCGCCAACCTTGTGTGAATGCTCTGATAAGCTAATCATTTGCATATCACAGCATCTTCTTTCTGTCGGTTAAATTTCGCGTGTGTTGCACGTCATCTTCGTGGTGGAGCTATATTAGTGGCCAGTAGTGTATGATACACCCGCGCCCGGGTTCCCGGGTTCGATTCCCGGCGGGGTCAGGGATTTTTGTCTGCCTCGTGATGACTGGGTGTTGTGTGATGTCCTTAGGTTAGTTAGGTTTAAGTAGTTCTAAGTTCTAGGGGACTGATGACCATAGTTGCCGGCCGAAGTGGCCGTGCGGTTAAAGGCGCTGCAGTCTGGAACCGCAAGACCGCTACGGTCGCAGGTTCGAATCCTGCCTCGGGTATGGATGTTTGTGATGTCCTTAGGTTAGTTAGGTTTAATTAGTTCTAAGTTCTAGGGGACTAATGACCTCAGCAGTTGAGTCCCATAGTGCTCAGAGCCATTTGAACCAACCATAGTTGTTAAGTCCCATAGTGCTCAGAGCCATTTGAGCCACTTGTATGATACAGAAAGCAATCAGCTGGTCAGAGTGTTCCATATGTTACATCCTGACGTAGTAGGACTTTGTCACCTGACGACAAGGTGAAACTACGACATATATAAATGATTCACTGCGTGGTGATGTCAGGAAGGTCAGGTCCACTGGTCCAAAAGTCTGAACGAAAATTGTTGGTTTATTTCCTTCAACAGACTGATTTCCAGGAAAATTCTTGTTCCTTTCCTTATTAATAGGAATAAAAGTCTTTTCAGTCTGATTTGCATGCATTTTGGTTTGAAACACGATCAGAACTACCAGTTATAAAGACTGAAGTTCTCAAATACGTTAGTAGGCTTTGCCTAATTCTTGGTTATCCAGAAAATGGCCTAGTTGAAGTCGGTTTGTACTGCTGACCCCAAGTGGGAGTGATTCTGTTCTGACGCTGCTAATTTCGTATCGTACTCGTAAAAACTACTTTCCTCTAATGAGGCATGCGACACTTGATACTTATAGACTTTATAATCACAATAACTCTCTACTGATCAATAGACATCAGCTCAGATGTCATTTCGCTGCTTCATATTTAACTTCTACTGCCGTTTGAATCTGGCATGTCCTAAACTGATAATCTACACGATGTGATCAAAAGTATCCGGACACCTGGCTGAAAATCACTTACAAGTTCGTGGCATCCTCCATCGAAAATGCTGGAATTCAGTATGTTGTTGGCCCACCCTTAGCCTTGATGAATGCTTCCACTCTCGCAGGTATACGTTTAGTCATGTGCTGGAAGGATTTTTGGGGAATCTCAGCCCATTCTTCACGGAGTGCTGCAATGAGGAGAAGTATCGATGTCGGTCGGTGAGGCCTGGCACGAATTCGGCATTCCAAAACATCCCAAAGGCGTTCTATAGGAATCAGGTCAGGACTCTGTGCACGCCAGTCCATTACAGGGTTGTTATCGTCGTGTAAACATTCCGCCACAGGCCGTGCATTATGAACAAATGCTGGATCGTGTTGAAAGATCAGTCGCAATCCCAGAATTGCTCTTCAACAGTTTGAAGCAATAAAAACATTAATGTAGGCCTGCGCTGTGATAGTACCACGCAAAACAACAAAAAACAACAAGCGGTGCAAGCCCGCTCCATGAAATTACGACTACACCGTAAGCCCACCTTGTACGAATTTTACTGTTGTCACTACTCACGCTGGCAGATGACGTTCACCGGGTATTCGCCATACCCACACCCTGAAATCGGATGGACAAATTGTGTACCGTGATTCGTCATTCCACACAACGTTTTCCCACTGTTCAATCGTCCAATGTTTACGCTGCTTACACCAAGCAAGGCGTCGTTTGGCATTTACCGGCGTGATGTGTGTCCTATGAGCAGCCGCTCGACCACAAAATCCAGGCTTTCTCACCTCCCGCCTAACTGCCATAGTACTTGTAGTGCCGGTCGGTGTGGCCGAGCGGTTGTCGGCGCTACAGTCTGGAACCGCGCGACTGCTAAGGTCGCAGGTTCGAATCCTGCCTCGGACATGGATGTGTGTAATATCCTTAGGTTAGTTAGGATTAAGTAGTTCTAAGTTCTAGGGGACTGATGACCTCAGAAGTTGAGTCCCATAGTGCTCAGTGCAATTTGAACCATTTTGAAGTACTTGTAGTGGATACTGATGCACTTTGGAATTCCTGTGTGATGGTCTGGATAGAAGTCTCCTATTACACATTACGACCCTCTTCAACTGTCGACGGTCTCTATCAGTCAACAGACGAGGTCGGTTTGTACGCTTTTGTGCTGTGCGTGTCCCTTCACGTTCACACTTCACTATCACATCGGAAACAGTAGACCTGGGGATGTTTAGGAGTGTGAAAATCCCGCATACATACATATGACACAAGTGATATCCAATCATTTGACCACGTTCGAAGTCCATGAGATCCGCGGAGCGCCGCATTCTGCTCTCTCGCGATGTCTAATGACTACTGAGGTTGTTGATATGGTGTACCTGGCATTAGGTGGCAGCAAAATGCACCTAATATGAAAAACGTATGTTTGATCACATGGTTTTCTTGTGAGAAAAGAATTACTGACTCAGTGATGAAGAACTGAGATCAAGGCACTTAGCATAATATTAAAAAGGTTATGATCGACGGTTTCTATCTCGTAAAGGAAATTTGCGTGGAACACTTGTATCTGATTGGTGAGATAAGAAAATGTACCACATATAATAAGAGGTACTAAGTAATATTGCGTTGTTGGAATGAATACATAAAAACTGGCTTGTACCGCAGGGAATTTTTGCAAGTGCAATAAGCAACGAAGAAACTGGGTCTACCTGACTACTGATAACAAACAACGTCATGAAACAGGTTGGCATGCAGCACATTCCTGTTGGAGAAAACCTACGAAGTTAACGTACCATCAGGCCACTGAAGGAAACGCAACACAATGAAATGATAACTTTTCCGACACTACGTAATTGCCTTCCATTGCGACTCATAGTTAGAAATTTGGTTCAAAGGTGCTACGCCCTTCCTCTGTCACTATGGAAAACTGTGGTGCCCTGCGATGTCACCCTCGGGCTCGATGTCGCCTCAAACAACAAGGTGTCGACACACGCGAAAAATAGGTCCGAGCGTCGAAGTTCACGTGACGTGTAAGTTGATGTCAAAATGGCATCAAATTTTACAATAGTTCTGGCCAGCGCCACCGTGCATGTTTCTCACAATGGAACATTATAACACTCTCTTCACACCATCCTTCGTTCGACGCCTCTGCAACTGAGATAACAACCGCGGTGCCCATCGCTGGAATCACGCGGTTTTCTTTTCGGTAGTGGAGGGAAATATTTCAGACACACCGCTCCTCGGAACTGACACGAAAAGTCCTCAGCACATCGCGTAAAAGACGTCAATGAAATCGATCCTTCTCTCGGGACATTGATTCCCGCACATTCCGCGATCGAGACCGACATTTGCAAAAAGTGATTCAAATGGCTCTGAGCACTATGCGACTTAATTTCTGAGGTCATCAGTCACCTAGAACGTAGAACTAATTAAACCTAACTAACGTACGGACATCACACACATCCATGCCCGAGGCGGGACTCGAACCTGCGACCGTAGCGGTCGCTCGGCTCCAGACTGTAGCACCTACAACCGCACGGCCACTCCGGCCGGCTGACATTTGCAATTTGATGAGCAGCAGGACGACGTTGCTGACACTTGATGGAGGATTCAATCATTTTCGAAGATCATCACGGGGTTGCAGTCACTCTTATTGTGATGTCACGTCTTTGTAGTGTAACGTGACCGCAATGTTTGCTTTGGTATGCAGGGTGGAAACGCCAGGGACTGTTCAAAACCAGGTTGAAGTAACTGGAACCCGAAACGAAGTAGAAAATGATTTTTATTCTCTTTCATCCTTCGTTTAAACGCCCTCTTGTTGCCTGTGAAAGGGGAGATGCAAGACGTAAATCCAAGTGAATGAGAAATGTGTCCTTCTAAGATGCCCAGATCGGCAACACCGTCGGTGTCACCTGCGCACATTTGTTGAGCGATTTAAAACTATCTCTGTACACTGACTCCAGTCTTCTGACCCCACCTGTCGACCAGATAGGCAAACCTTTTGATATCACTGTAACATCGCAAGCAGCCAGCAAGCACCGGTGTGGACCGGTTGCCTGGTCCGCCAGCGGGGAAGAGTGTAAGCACATCTGAGCCAAGTTTCAAACTTATGCATAGCAAAGGAAGGCAACCACATGGTCCGAAAAAGTGATCGTTTAATTTAGAACCAAATAATTTTGAGTATTAGAACTCGTCGCTATAAAACACAAAGATAGATACGACGCTGGAAACGCATTCGGGAGAATTAGAGTTCAGGTCTCCTACAATTATCCTGATTTAAGTGTACCCATACCTCAGTCGTTTTACGTGAATGTCACAACAACAACGATCGAGTTTCATTCCTGATCCTCATCAAGTTCGAAGTCACCCACCAATTGTAACGTTCTGGCAAGATTTTGTTTGACACATAACCATTTCTCCTTTTCAATGCTCATGAGAGTTTCGAAAGAATTAGATTTCATATTATACACAAGATATGTCTACTGATGTATCGTGTTAAACTTGGTTTAGTTACGTTTCACCTTCGTCTGCACCCTAGTTTTTCACGTGGGAAAATTGTCTTACTAATCCTTTTTCATCTATGCTATTACTGCGTTCATTTCTTGCTTTAAAGTTAGACACAGTGATAAGTACGTGATGCAGGACATTACCATTATCAATGGCACAACAATTCGCGGCTGACAAGTGAATACGAGGAGAGTCACAGAACATAACACTTACTTTGTAGTATAATCAGCATGATTCTCCATCAACTACTACCTTGGCTTACATGAATATCTGTTAGCAATAATGGAAGATGCACCTCATTGTATATTATACAAACATCAAATAAAGGTTTGCATCACCCCAGTTCCCAGAACTCCTGAAGATAGACGTCAACTGTGGATATTGTATCACAGACACAGTCCCTTGTTCAATCCCGCGTCCGGCCATCCTGATTTAGGTTTTCCGTGATTACCCTAAATCGCTCCAGGGAGATTCCGGGATGGTTCCTTTGAAAGGGAACGGCCGACTTCCTTCCTCGTCCTTCCCTAATCCGATGAGATCGATGACCTCGCAGTTTGGTCTCTTCCCCCCAAACAGCTCAAACCAACCCACAGTCCCTTTGACTATTCAGAGATGTCACTAAACCCGCCAAAAGGTGTAAACAACAATGCATGAGCAGCGCTGTTAGACGGAGTGGGTTCGATAGCTGATCAGTTTCAGTCTTTCCACCTGGAAGGAGGTACACGGCTCGTGTTGTCTGTAGTTCAGCCACGCCTAGACGGTCAATACCGCGGTTCGATCGCGCCCGCATTGTTACCTTGTGCCAGAAAGGGCTCTCACAAGGGAAGTGTCCGGGCGTTTCGGAGTGAACCAAAGTTGCTCGGAGATGGAGAAGATACAGAGACACATGAACTGTCCATGACATGCTTCGCTCAGGCCGCCCAACCGCTACTACTGCAGTACATAACCGCTACCTACGGGTTATGGCTCGGAGGAACCCTGACAGCAACGCCACCATGTTGAATAATGCTTTTCATGCAGCCACATAACATCGTGTTACGACTCAAACAGTGCGCAATAGGCTGCATGATGTGCAACATTACTCCCGACGTACATGGTGAGGTCCATCTTTGCAATCATGACACCATGCAGCGCGTTACAGATGGGCGCAACAAGATGTCGAATTGACCTCTCAACATTGGCATCAAGTTCCCTTCACCGATGAGTGTCGCATATGCCTTAACCAGACAATCGTCGGAGACGTATTTGAAGCCAACAAGGTCAGGCTGAACGCCTTACATACACTGTCCAGCGAGTGCAACGAGGTGGCGGTTCAAATGGTTCAAATGGCTCTGAGCACTATGGGACTTAACATCAGAGGTCATCAGTTCCCAAGAACTCAAAAATACTTAAACCTAACTAAGCTAAGGACATCACACAAATCCACGCCCGAGGCAGGGTTCGAAACTGCGAATCGCTCGGCCACTGCAGCCGACTTAGGAGGAGGTTACCTACTGTTTTGGGGGGTAATTATGTGGAGCCGACGTTCGTCGCTGGTGGTCATGAAAGACGCCGTAATGGCTGTACGGTACGTTAATGCGATGCTCCGACAGATAGTGCAACCATATCGGCAGCATGTTGGCGAGGCATTCGTCTTCATAGACGACAATTCGCGCCTCCGTCGTGCACATCTTGTGAATGACTTCCTTCATGATAACGACATCGCCCGACTAGAGTGGTCAGCATGTTCTCCATACATGAACCCTATCTAACATACCTGTGATAGACTGCAGAGGGCTGCTTATGGACGTTGTGACCCACCAACCACTCTGAGGGAGCTGCACCGAATCGCCGTTGACGAGTGGGACAATCTGGACCACTGTGTCTTGGTGAACATGTGGATAGTATGACACGACGAATACAGACATGCATCAATGCAAGAGGACGTGCTACTGGTTATTAGGGGTACCGGCGTGGACAGCAGTCTGGACCACCACAGCTGAAGGTCTCGCTGTATGATGATACAGCATGCAATGTGTGGTTGTCATGAGCAATAAAAAGGGCAAAGGGCAAAAATGATGTTTATGTTGATCTCTATTCCAGTTTTCTGTACAGGTTCCGAAACTCTCGGTACCGAGGTGGTGCAAAACGTTTTTTCATGTGTGTGTATTATTAGACGTGTGACCGTCTAGTCGTCACACCCTAAAATAATCGTATAGTATTTATGATTTTCGGTGTGGAAGAACAAACTACAGCGTCCTCTTTCATGTTTCCCCTTTTCTCTTGAAGTACGTGCATAGACCTGGCTGCATATTGTGTTTTGACGTGGTGTTTCCCTGCTTCTGCAGCTTTCTCCAAATGTTCTCTCCTTTCGGTACATGAGACTTTTCCTCCGGAAGTAATTTTGTTCCTCCAGCGAGCAAGCCCTTACACAAAATGCTCAGAGGAGAAAAGCTTAAATCTTACGCTGCGAGGTCTGTCTTGTGTCAAAGTTGCTGACAGGGCGATGTTACCAGCGTGGTTTGGTTGCCTCCCACAAAAGTAACTGGCGTAGATGGAAATGTATGAAAGCCTGTTTATAAGTAATGCCCTCGAATTTTTTGTTGGAAAACGCTTAAAGATTTTTAAATGAAAGAAACTTTACTTACATTCTACATCATTAAATAAAAATATGGCATTTCAGTCTTTGATCGCAATTTTTTATTTTCAATGGCCGGTTTCAGGCTAGCTGAGCTTCTTCAGATCTGTTATATAAATTTAAAAATACAATTAACAAAAGAGATATTGTTACTGATGGAACTACCCTAGTTTACAAAAAGATATTTTGGAATGTGTTAAATACCAACATACCATGTATTACAGTTACAGAGTAACCTGTCAGTACAGAACCACTGATTCTCTGTCATAACTGAAGTAATTTTTAATCTGTTACAACCTTATATAACAGCTTGCAGAAACGTGATTGGTAAAAGTAAAATGTGCCCTCTATCTATAAGAATTGTACATATGTACTAAGATGTTATTTTTTCACCATACATATTAATGGCGAATATACTTTTTAAAAACAAGACAATTTTTAAAGAAATAACATATGAATTATAATTTTTGAGTGGACCATGATCTGAAATAATTTACACTAATTTAAAATTGTTTATAAAGAAACGTCAAAATATAATTAAAACATATACATATTCTATCGAAAATGTGCGTTCCCTCTTCTTTGTATTGATTGGTGGTGGAGAGAATTTCCCTACGTCAGAACGTATACAGCGTCACGCCAAGTCCTCTTCCGCCGGGCCCAATTCACCTCGCCGCCAGTACGCTGAGGGCCATTCCGCTGCAGCTGGTTGTTACTGGAGCGTGCTGTTGCATTCTAGAGTAAGCCTAAAACATGTCTTTAAAAATCTTACAATAACTGCTGTGCATAAAATCAATTTGCTCATTAAGTAGTAGGTCTGGGTTTTTCCTTTGAAAAGGATCACGTTGAGATAAAGGCTTTTTGGAGCTTTTTGTAGCACCTCCATTTCATCATTTATATTGCTCACTTCAAGTTTACTATCCTTTTACATGCGCTCCAAATGCTGTCCGATTGCTATGACTGCAATGTTCCCTGTCTCGAATTTCAAAATTCCGCCTTGTCTGCCCTATATAATAACTGTCATATTAAGCACATTTGATCTTGTATACTCCGGAATTGTTGTACTTCATTTGTTTTTTCGTTGCAGAGAAATTTATACTGTCATCTGTTTGGTGTTCAACTGTGAATATTATGTTTTCATGAGAGTTGTTGAATAACTGTTTCAACTCACTGATGTAATCTTTAGTGCCTTTGATTAAAATGATGGTATCATCTACATATCTGTAGTAGTAGATGACATCTTTGAGGAGGTAGGGATTCGAATTCAGGATTTGAGTCTTCTAAGTAACATAAATATTTCAGTTAGCAATCCGGAAAGATTCGAGCCCATTGCCAGACCATCTGTTTGTTTGTAGACTCTATTGTTAAATTTACAATAGTTGTGTGAAAGTGTGAATTCAAGCAGGTCCATTAGTTCAGTAATGTGAGTTGAAGGTATTTCTTTGTGCTTTTGTAGGTTGGCATTGATTATCTGTAGTGTGGGATCTATTGGCACAGAGGAATAAAGGTTTTATATGTCACCCTCTCTCTCCGTCTTACTTTCTCTTTCTCTTCCTCTTGCTCCCCCACTGCCTCTAGCCTTCCATATCCATCTATGAATCCCAACCAAAATGCAATATGATTATTGCACTTAAAAGATTATAACACTTCACCTTATTGTATAAACGAGCATGAAGTTGAAGCTATTTTAACTTGTCAGAATCGGATTTATATACCACCTGAAGTATTTATTCCAACAAATGTATTCGACACCTCAAAAAACACCTCCAAATCTGTTAAAATTTATTCTGTAATAATTTTGTTAGGACGTATATTCTTTGTACTTTGTGATAATGTTTTCTCTTCTGCTATACGATCCATGCACCCAATAATTTCCGACGCCATATTTGTTTACAAAATACGATAGAAACAGTGTCCGACAGTGTAGAAGTTGCAAGATTTTGTAGGGAAATAGATGCAAGATATGGAGAAAGTTTGATAACATGTAATATATGAAAGAAAAGAGGGGTAACGTACAACCAAGAAAAAAAAGAATACTGGAAAATCAAGATCAAAGTGGTTGGATCAGAAATGGTTTAAGAATACGATGCAGTCTCTAGCTCCTACAGCCCAATCTACACGTCGAAGAAACAATGACAGAAAAACAAAAGTTTCAGGAGTGAAACTAAAATTCGTAGTGGAAGGATATCAGTGATAATATTAACTGATGACACAGCTATCCTCAGTGAATGTTTGGAAGAATTACAGGTACTCTCAAATAGAATGAACGGTGTAATGAACATACACAATGGACTGAGAGTAACAGAGGACTAAAATAGTTAGGAGAATCTGAAAAGAGGTTGGAGATATCCTTAACATAAAATTAGAGACACGAAGCTATTTTCGACGTAAGATGACGCAGGTGCATAGCACGCTAGTTGTTTCCGTGCGTATGTTATGTGCAACGAATACTACCGTAGCAATACAACTAACTATCGTGAAGATGATAAAGATCGTAGTTAATATTGTTCCGTTCAATTTCCTTTGAACTAGGGAAACTGTGTGTACATACTTCTGGGAAAGAGCTGAATGGTGTGTGTGACTATCTATAGCTATAATTGTCGCTTCCTGATCGTTAGATGTCGACCTCACTTAAATGTTATTTTTGAGTAAGACAGATATTTACGAATTGAGACATATTGTCATGCGTTATGAATGTAGTCGGTCTTGAACGTTAATGTTATTCCTTCTGATACGGGAAGTGAAGAGACAGGGTGGAGTCAGCTGACCATTGCTGATATTGCCAGTGAACTCCGTAATTCGATGTCACCCCAGGGCAACTGACATCTTGTTCATGTGGTTACGGAGACCGGTGGAGTTTTATCTCGTATAGTTGGACATTGCTGAAGCACTTGTGTAGATGTAGTGTTCTATGCACAGCCGATGGGCAGGCGGCCGACAGAATGTTTGTGTTCTTTTCTGCAAGACATCCGCGATACCAAACCAGCTGACACTATAAACCGTTTTCTGCTAGCTACCAGTTAGTGGTGTTTTCAATGGCACTCCAAATATTCGATTAGTAAAGAAGAGGTTTTCCGGAAAAAAATTGTTTCCTCACTGTATAGATTCTCCAATATCGTATGAGCCGATCTAATGAAGTGACGATCTGTGGCCGACTGGAAAACTTGCGTGATTCTAGCTGCTCCAGTACACTCGTATACACGACAGCTGTTGAGGCCATAGTGTTGCCTTACATCCGACGCTTCTTTGGAGCAGTATTATAGCAACAAAATGTTAGTTTGGGTCTTCCAGTGAAATGTCAGGTCATTCCCTCTGAATGACAGACAGCACTTCTTATATGTCTTACTCATTAAGTAAATTTAAAGCCAGATATAAGTTGTATGGGATTTTGTCGGGAAGCGTCTCCTTCGCAACTTACATCCATTCAGGTCCAACTTAGGAAGCAAGCAGAAGCTTCCGGTAATGATACACCTAAGAAAGACATTTCAAGTCAATTTTCTTCGACCTTCGTCGTGGAGATAAATAAACAGTGACTGGTAACAGTAAACGTGTTGTTTCATTTAATGACAAGACTTAAGATAAATCAAAATACATTCGTATGATTTGTCGACCTAGAAACAGTGTCAGACAGTGTCAAAGTTGCAAGATGCCCGATTTTGTAGGGAAATAGATGTAAGTTATGGGGAAAGATGGATAATATACAATATATGAAAGGAAATAGTCTTACTGTTTTTTCTAGTACAAAAATAAAAAGAATTTAGGATTGGTCATCACCTTGCCGTACACCCGTGTTTATTTCGAAAGTCTGATGTATTTCTCTCAAAGTTCACTTTAGATACTACGTCTGTGTTTCACGAATTAGAGTTCTTAATTTAGACTTTACACCAAATCCTCGAATTATTTGATGTATGTAATAGTGTTTTTGTGAAAAAATTTGGGTGATTTTTGTTGCTACTTTAATCATTAATTTATTGTGCGGACTTTCGTAATTTTACAGCTCTCTATTTCGTAATCGGAACCGTGTTATTTACTGAACTGTAACGCTCAATCAATATGCCTCTTTATAATGTCACCAACACATGTACCATCAACACTGATGGTAAGTATTGCTTTCACTGGTTCTTCTAAGCAGATAAACTAAACCAATATGAAGAAATAGATAATATAAATTGTCCCTTTAAAGCATTTTTATTTTCCGGTCATGCAGTATTATGAAAGAAATATAAACCACTAAGTTTACATTTTCTTCATAACGATTATATCGTAACGTAAGCTAGGCGAGAGGGATCCCTTTGTGGAGTAAATACTTGATGGGATGTTCGCAGTTTCCGCGGCGCAAGCATCCAGCTGACACCGGAAGATTCACAGTTGCCGTAATGTTAAAGGTCGACCGAGGCGCAGTGCTGTCTGCGCTAGATATTTCCAGCTCGGCAGCCATACACATAATACCTTTCAGTCCAGACACATTTCATGTGTAGAAAGATCATCTATTTTTATGTGGTTATTAGCGCTGAGATAAGTGTTTACTTCAAAGATGGAGGAAAGAACGTGACTGCTTAACATATTCGTAGAAAGTGATGTCTACAGGCACTAAGAATCTATAGAGGTTTCAGGCGCTATGTCACAGACTGCGTGGCCCCTCCCGCTGGAGGTTTGAGTCCCCCCCCCGCGGCATGGGTGTGTGTGTTGTTCTTAGTATAATTTAGTTTAAGTAGTGTCCGATGACCTCAGCAGTTTGGTCTCTTAAGAATTCACACAGATTTGAACAATCTATAGGGACGAAGAACGATCACAAATGAAATGGGATGAATTCAGATTGGTTCAAATGGCTCTGAGCACTATGGGTGTTAAGTTCTCAGGTCGTCGGTCCACTAGAACTTAGAACTACTTAAACCTAACTAACCTAAGGACATCACACACACATCCATGCCCGAGGCAGGATTCGAACCATATATATATATATATATATATATATATATATATATATATATATATATATATGTGTGTGTGTGTGTGTGTTTGTGCGAAGGAGGAAGAGCGTTACAACCTATCGCTTTTGCTTTGCGGCAGTTCATTAATTGATTCTTTTTGCTGAGACGTGTATTATTTTGTGATTCTTGAGTTTCTCCTGGCGTATTTGACAATCAAAATATCCACGGGTGTACTGCCGGTCTACAGTGTCCAACGGGCACAATATTTCGGCGATCATACATGCCGCCATCGAGCAAACGTATAGTTGTGACGACCACGGCGGACAGAGCCATCACTCCGACGTCATCTCAGACGCCGTCGCAATCTGTTCCACCGCGCGACCGCGGCGCGGGGCACGGACAGCGGAGGGAGCGCGCCGCGGGCGGAGGGTATTTAAATCGGCCGCCACCGCGACCGAACCCAGTTCCCTCTGAACAGCCATAACGTACGGATCTCCGTGCCGGCACGTTCACAGGAGCTCAATCCGTCAGTTCACCTAATGATGGCGACATGTATGATCGCCGAAATATTGTGCCCGTTGGACACTGTAGACCGGCATTACACCCGTGGATATTTTGTGTTTATTTTCTTTTTGAGCAATGTTTGAAGTTAGTAAGTCTCGTAGCTGTTTTTATGGATCTTTTGCTACGCAAGGCTGTCAGGGAATTTTGAATCCGCTGTAATACTGTGTAATTCTTTAGGTGTTTCAAAGGCAGTGTATTGAAACGGAAACAAGTAAACCACATGGTTGGCACCTATCAATTTTAATGTAAAGGCAGCTAAGAAAGGTCGTGAAAAAAATGTTTGGAATGAGAAGATGTATGGAGGTGTGGTTTTCACTAACGAGGGGACCAGCTGAGCCGTTAATGACGGATTCTGATGACTTTCAGGTATGTTGTAGAGGGACATTCTCTTAGCCCCTGGCTGGCGGTTATTCATGTGACGGTGCCTAGTTTCCGAGAAAATCGGTTTTCAAGTTTTGTGCGTACCTGCTATACCTGTAACACTGACTATATTTAGGCGACGTGAGAGTAGGGCAACGGCTACAGTACGCGGCTACCATGCTGGCCGTTCAAGTTCCGGTCCTCTGTGCTTTCTATTTCTTTTTAAATTTTGAAATATAGGATGCCGTTAAATAGCACTTTCAGAATTATTAAAAAATCGTTTTCGCCTTGATAATCTAATTAATAAACCAATCTTTACAGAAAAATTTTTTCATACGTGTATTCCGTGCATTATAGAATAGATTACAGAATCGTTTTAACTGCTCATTAATAAATGACTATTTACAGGAAACTTTCTTCATACATGTATTCCGTTTGTTTCAGAAAAGATTACAGAATCGTCGTAACTGCTATCGCTTGCACAGCTTCATGTGCTACAACAGACTGCCGAAAACACAAATTGGTAGAGCATCATAAATGTTTAATAAAAGCTTCTGCATTGTAGACACGAGTTTTCAAAAACAATAAAAAAACTCGTTGAAATTCAAAATGATTATTCCCTCTTCGATGAACATCGATGCGAACAACCATATCTGACCATACCTGAGAACGCAGGTGCTGCAAATTGATGCAGAAGTAAAGGACGTACTTGTCTCCACTCTTCCTTCAAAGGTATTTCTCTGCTAGTCTTTTGCACTTAGAATTTTTTTTTCTTGGAAATTTTAACCTGCTGTACAAATAAATAACATAGGGATTTTGTATTGTGAATTTTTGTCGTGAAAAGTTTAAGCTGTCTACAAAAATCAATGGCAATTTGGAGTACAGTTGAGGCGGATAATGCACCCGTGGTCTAGGTAGCGAGCAGCGTGTTTGGCCAGAGGGTTATCTGCCGTCAGTTATAAGAAACTGAGTCAACGGCTCAACACTGAACTTGAACGGGTGTCATGGGACATCCGCACCGAATAAATGCAACGAACAATATCTAACAAAATGAGAACCAAAAAAAGGGGTAGCGTCTTCGATTCGTAACGAAAACGTTTTCGGTTCCCGGTTCGAAACCCTCCGCTGCTTAAATTTTGATTAATAATGAGCATTGACGACCGAAGACTTCCGACATAAGAAGTCACCCCTCATTTTGCCAACGGCCTTGTCAAAGAGGACGGAGAAGCGGACAGAGGTTCAGGGCACTTTCTTGTCCTAGGGGTGGGAAATTGCCCCTAAAGGCGGGAGAATCAGCAATGATCAACGACATGAGGATGCAGAAGGCAATGGAAACCACTGCATTAAAGACACGTAACGTGTATCCACAGGACATGTGGCCTGTATTTGAAGAAGTGTCATGATGATCTCTCCATTGGCAAAAGATTCCTGAATAGTCCCCCATTCGGACTTCCTGTATGGGACTGCCGAGCGGGAGGTTACCATGAGAAAAAGTTGAATAATCAACGAAAGGATAACGTTATACGAGTTGTGGGAGTGGAATGACAGAAGCTTGAATGTGTTGGGCAAGCCAGGAAATCTGAAAATGGAATGCAAAGCCTCGATCTAGGTATAGTAGGGGTCAGTGAAGTGAAGTGGAAGGAAGATAAGGATTTCTGGTCAGATGAGTGTCGGGTAATATCAGCAGCAGCAGAAAATGGTATAACGGAAGTAGGATTTGTTATGAATAGGAAGGTAGGGCAGAGAGTGTGTTTCTGTGGACAGTTCAGTGATAGGCTTGTTCTTATCAAAATCGACAGTAAACCAACACCGGCAACGACAGTTCAGGTATACATGCCGATGTCGCAAGCTGAAGATGAAGAAATAGAGAAACTGTATGAGGATATTCAGAGGGTAATATAGTATGTAAAGGGATACGAGAGTCATGGGAGACTGGAATGCAGTTGTAGGGGAAGGAGTAGAAGGAAATGTTGCAGGAGAATATGGGCTTCGGACAAGGAATGAGAGAGGAGGATGACTAATTGAGTTCTGGCACAGGTTTCAGCTAGTAACAGCGAATATTTCGTTCAAGAATCACAATAGGCGGAGGTACACTTGGAAAAGGCCAGTGATACCCGAAGATTCCAGTAAGATTACGTCATGGTCAGACAGAGACTCTAAAAAGGGCAACAGAAGTTGGGAAGGGAAACATAGGCACAAAGAAGGCAGCTGCGAAGAAACGATGGGCACAGAAGAAATACTTCAATTGATAGATGAAAGGAGGAAGTACAAAAATGTTCCGGGAAACTCAGGAATAGAGAAACACAAGTCGCTGTGGAATGAAATAAATAGTATGTGCAGGGAACCTAAGACGAAATGGCTGCAAGAAAAATGTAAAGACATCGAAAAACAAATGATTGTCGGAAGGATAGACTCAGCATAGTGGAAAGTCAAAACAACCTTCAGTGACATTAAAAGCAAGGATGATAACATTAAGAGCGCAACGGGAATTCCTCTGTTAAATGCAGACGAGAGAGGGGATAGGTGGAAAGAATACATTGCAAGCCTCTATGACAGGGAAGATTTGTCAGATGTGATAGTAGAAGAATCAGGAGACGATTTAGAAGAGATAGTGGATCCAATTTTAGAATAAGAATTTAAAAGAGGACTTAGGATGAAATAAGGCAGAAGGGATAGATAAGATTCCATCAGAATTTATAAAATCACTTGGGGAAGTGGCAACACAACGACTATTCACAATGATGTGTAGAATGTATGAGTCTGGTGACATATCATCTGACTTTCGGGAACGCATCATCTACACAATTCCGAAGACGGGGTTACTGCACAATCAGCTTAACAGCTCATGGATCCAAGTTTCTTACAAGAATAATATACAGAATAACGCAAAATAAAATAGACGATGCGCTAGATGACGATCAGTTTGGCTTTAGGAAAGGTAAAGGCACCAAAGAGAGAATTCTGACGTTGCGGTTAATAACTGAAGCAAGACTAAAGAAGAATCAAGATCATGGGATTTGTCGACCTGCAAAAAGCGTTCGACAATGTAAAATGGTGCAAGATGTTCGAAATTTAGAGAAAAGTAGGTGTAAGCTGTAGGGAGAGACGGGGCATATACAATATGTACAACAGCCGAGAGGGAATAACAAGAGTGGACGACGAAGAACGAAGAGCTCATATTAAAAAGGGTGTAGGACAGGCATGCAGCCTTTCACTTCTACTGCTCAATCTGTACATCGAGGTAGCAATGATGGAAATAAAAGAATGGTTCAGGAGTGGCATTAGTATTCAAGGTGAAAGGATATTAGTGATACGATTTGCTGATGACGAAGTGAAGAAGAATTATATGATATACTGAACGGAATGAACAATCTAATGAGTACACAGTATAGGCTGAAAGTAACTCGAAGAAATACCACGGTATTGAGAAATAGTAGAAATGAGAACAGCGAGAAACTTAACATCAGGATTGAAGGTCACGAAGTAGATGAAATTCAGGAATTGAGCTACCTAGGCAGTAAAATAACCAATGACGGACGGAACAAGGAGGACATCAAAAGCAGACTATCAGTACCAAAATGGGCATTCCTGGTCAAGAGAAGTCTACTAAGATCAAACATCGGGCTTAATTTGAGGAGCCTGTCGGTGTGGCCGAGCGGGTGTAGGCGCTTCAGTCTGGAACCGCGCGACCGCTACGGTCGCAGGTTCGAATCCTGCCTCGGGCATGGATGTGTGTGATGTCCTTAGGTTAGTTAGGTTTACGTAGTTCTACGTTCTAGGGTACTGATGACCTCAGATGTTAAGTCCCATAGCACTCAGAGCCATTTGAACCATTTAAATTGAGGAAGAAATTTCTGAGAATATACGTCTGGAGTACAGCATTGTATGATAGTGTAACATGGACTGTGGGAAAACAGGAATAGAAGAGAACCGAAGCATTTGAGAAGTGGTACTACAGATGAATGTTGAAAATTAGGTGGACTGATAACGTAAGGAATGAGGAGGTTCTGCGCAGAATCGGAGAGGAAAGGAATACGTGAAAAACAGTGCCAAGGAGAAGGGAGAGGATGATAGGACATCTGTTAAGACATGAGGGAATGACTTTCATGGTACTAGAGGGAGCTGCAGAGGGCAAAAACTGTATAGGGAGATTGAGATTGGAATACATCTAGCAAATAATTGAGGACGTGGGTTGTAAGTGCTACTCTGAGATGATGAGATTAGCACCGGAGATGAATTCGTGGCGGGCCGCATCAAACCAGTCAGAAGACTCATGACAAAAAAGAAAAAAAATGTTCTTACGGACCAGATTTGATCGTAAAGTTCCAGACCGGTATGTCCTACCTACGAATCAATAAGGTGTAGAAATTTTTCGTGACCAACGAACAGAAGAATGACAGCATTTTGAAAACGCTTCGTACAGCACTTTCGAGAATTTTCCTGATTTTGGCAACTCACAATTAGATGTTCAATGAGTGAACCCGTCAACTCTTTTTTGACCAACGTTCCCTGTTAGTTCTTCCATATAAAGGAAAGCATAAGGAAATATCTTTCCTGGTGCATTTACCGTATACAATGCTGTGAGGGACTGACTAACCTTCTTTACAACTTTTTTTCTGCACAGTGGCAGTTTCTGCTTCTTGTTCTACAAGGGTTCTGTAGTACACCGACTGGTAGTTCTACAACATATACTATTTAATGCAATTGTGTAAAATCAAACTGACAAAAAAGAAAAAGGAAAATAGGAAGTACACAAGCAGGATTGGAATCCATACTTGAAGGGTGGTAGCCGTGTATACTAGCCGCTGCACTACAATCACTTGGTCAGAACAGGATTATCACTACGAGTATAGAAGGTTTGCATTAATTTTCAAAATCGGTTTTCTCGGGAACTAGGGGCCGTCACATGGAAAGCCTCTGCAACATAGTGAAGACATAAAAATCCGTGATTAACAGGTCTGGTGGTCCCCTCGTATGTTACAGTGGAAAATGGACAAAATTCTCTAACACAACCGATTTAATTTTAACGATTTAAGATGCCGTGTTGTGGGCAGATATATTTTAAGAGAACAATATAAACTTTACTCTACCTTGTAAAGACAATTTGGAGAAGAAGGGACAGAATGATGGAACACGTATTGAGACACCAAAGAAATAGTTTCATGACACCTGAAGCAGCTGTAAATGGTAAAAACTGTAGAGGAAGCCAGAGGTGGAAATACATACGGTGCATGCAACTGAATACGTCTAATTTTAGTACAGCTGTGAGATGAAGAGTTTTTCACATGGGAAGAAGTTTCGCGGGTTACGCATCAAACCAGTCATGTGACTAATAATCCAAGAAAAATGGACTGATATGATGAGAAATAAGCTGGTTCTCCTTTTATTAGGCAAGGAAAGGAAAAAGAATAATGGTACTAGTTTCACTGAGGAAGCCTTGGAGCAGGCAAGAAGGAAAAAATGGCAACGATGACTGGAATTCTAGTGATAGGAATCGAAGTGTGTAATCGTTCTTCCGTTCAGGGGGTGGGGGAGGAGGGGGGGGGGAGAGGCGTTAAAATTTAATTAGATCACCGATGTCATGTTGTTTTCAGTTACCGTTACTGTCTGTACATCTTTAACAGGAAAACTTTCATGTCTCAGTAACTAAAATAACCTGTAGAATGACGACTTCCGGATGTACAGTAAAAATTTAGAAAAATCCATCTCACAGTTAAATCATAAGGGATGGCAATGTGCGATGATGAGCCAAGAGGTGAAACTAATGGACGAAGTATTAATCTGGATGGATATACGAGTCAACGGTGGGTCAAACACAGTAGCTTTCGTTCGAAACTTTTACGGTAATATTGAAGGTAGTCGTGAAGTTCCTTCCACGATGTACCGACTGGACACCTGCCAGTCATCTTCAGGTGAGCCATCGAAGACTGACGAAGACGTTCTCCGCTCCGTGCTATGTAACCCGCGTTGCCGCGGCGCAAGCGTGAGAGTCCCGGCCGCGGTGGTCTCGCGGTTCTAGGCGCGCAGTCCGGAACCGCGCGACTGCTACGGTCGCAGGTTCGAATCCTGCCTCGGGCATGGCTGTGTGTGATGTCCTTAGGTTAGTTAGGTTTAAGTAGTTCTAAGTTCTAGGGGACTGATGACCACAGCTGTTAAGTCCCATAGTGCTCAGAGCCATTTGAACCATTTGAACCATTTGAACCATGCGTGAGAGTCACTGTGACAGAAGGACCATGCCGGCCGGCGGCAGCGCCCCCGCTGGTGAAGCTGCAAAGATCAGCTGTCTTCGGCGTTTACGTTTGCCATAGTCATCGGAGTATTCTGGCGTCTTCGTCTGGAGCAAATGTCGGAGATGACAGAATCCTACGTACCATCAAGCTGGCAGCAGCTGTCATGGTTCGGTAGATTTTCCGCGATGCGTGTTTCAACGGATTCTTTTATAATGGAGCCCCAGAAAGACGTTGCTGTGGCCAAAATTAATTTTTTTGTCATACTCCGTTGTATTTTAAATTTCGCATTAAACGCCCTTATGGGGAGGAGATGGTCTCACATGTAAGAAGTTTCGGTAAGAGAGCAAAACCTTTTAGTTCTTTAAGTTTTGTAATGAGATGTTGGGACCAAGGAATAATACCGAAATTCGTCAGAGTGACACACCTTATTAAGACTGCCACTGCACGAAAAATTACTGAGAATGCAATTCACACTGTTCTTAAGGGGAGAAATTGTTATACGAGACGAAGGTTGGATGCCATTTCAAAACTACTGCTCTTCCTACTTCTGACGTTGCAGCACTTCCCTCTCCTGTATCATGGGATTGGATTAATCGAGTGATTTCAGCCGAGATTGATTGGATATATAAGAATGCAAGTTCCCGGCAGATGTCAAAATTTTATCTTTTGGTGCCACGTGCCGTCGCCACGGGGAATAACTGCACGTTGTTCCGTTGCTAAATTCATGGAGAAGAATTTGGATGATGCGGCACTGTTTGTATTGGGGAAAGAACTCAGTTTTGCACCTACACCTGCACACTACTTCTGACACGTTTTGTGACTGGTTTTGGAGAAGCAGTACGGCATCTTCCTATGCGCGCTGCCAAAGAAATAAGGAGAATTTGCCTTGCTCTTATGAAAGTTCCTCCTCAACGCAGTATATATAAGAAAGGGCTGCACTACGGAATCTCCGAGAGGATCCGGACATAGTGGTGCTGAAGGCTGATAGAGGTAACTCAGCTGTTTTGTTACCTCGTTGTTTATATCTCGAGAAGATGTATGGCCTACTTAGCTACACTATGTACAGGAAGATTGATCACGACCCTATAGCAAATGTACAACGCAAGACGTATACATTCCTTAACCATCATGTGGTTAAGACCACATGGCAACTTACTACCAAGATGTATGGCCTACTTAGCGACACTATGTACAGGAAGATTGATCACGACCCTATAGCAAATGTACAACGCAAGACGTATACATTCCTTAACCATCATGTGGTTAAGACCACATGGCAACTTACTACCAAGACTGCATGGTCTTCACAAGGTGTACAAAGCTGGTCTTTCTTTTCGTCCTATAGTCAGTAATACTGACGCACCCTCATATGATTGAGCCAAACATTTCGCTCTCTCACTGAGGCCGTAGGTTGGTAAATGTACACATCATATACTGAACTCTGCCTATTTTATCAACAGACTGGAGGATCTTTTATTGAGTTTTGATGTTGTATCTCTTTCTACAAAGGTACCTCTTGCTGATTCCCTGTCACTAATTAGTAAACAGTTTCATACGGGCATCACTGCTTTTGGCACGCTCTGTCCTCTACCCACTTTAACCAAGAATATTTTGAACAGGTCGACGACATCGCGATATGCAGCCTGTTGTCTCCCATGGTGGGTAACTTTTTTATGGAGGTTTTTGAGGAAAGACCGCTTGAGTCAGCGGTTCTTAAGCCAACTGTTTTTTGGAGATACATGGATAATACAGTCACAGTGCGGCCCCAAGAAGAAAATAACTCAACGGAGTTTTTGCACCACCGCAGCTCCATGGATGAGGACAGTCTATTTACTATGGAATTAGAGAAAGAGGGTGGTCTCTCATTCCTGGACGTTTTGGTTAGACGGAAGAGTGACGGCTTTTTGGGACATCGTCTTTATCTTAAGCCCGCTCACACTGTTTTGTACTTACACTCTTCCAAGTTGCCATCATCCATCCCAAACCACGAGTGTGCTTAAAACCCTTGTACACAGAGCCTAAACAGTGTCGGATGCAGATAAACTGCCCAAAGAGGTTGCACATTTAAAGACAGTGTTCAGAGCCTGTGAGTACACTACCCGGCAAATTAACAGGGCATTCTCAGCTAGAACGAAGAGCGGGACGTGGGTAACGAGGAGAACGCACTAGCAAAGTCGAGAGCTTTTCTCCCCTTCGTTGGAAACATTTACTTCAAAATAATACTTTCCGCCCACCATCTTAGATTTTGGACCTTCTCGGATCAGTGAAGGACAATTTCTTATTGCGAAAGACGGCAATTTACAAAATACCTAGCCAGCGTGGTATGGCCTATATAGGCCTACCAACACGCACAGTGGAAAAGTGCTGCACAGAACAGAAACCGTTGCACTCGCCTTCTGCAACCTAACAAGTCTGCAGTTGCGGAACATATTATCTCCAATGGACACTCAACGGACGTAACAAAACATTAACTTTCGCCATAGCAACATATTTTTGGGATTTCATTACAAAATAATCCGTTGAAATAAGCATCACGGAAAATCTGATGAATCGTGACATTGTCTACCAGCTAGATAATGCGTGTAGTCACGTCGTCTCCGAGATTTGATCCAGACGAAGGAGCCAGAATACTCCTACGATTACGGCAAGCGACAACGCCGAAGACAGCTCATTTTTGCACTTCCCCCAGCGAGGGTGCTGCCGCTGGCTGGTGTGGTCCTTCTGTCGCCGTCACTCTGACACCTGTGCGACAACGTTCTGAGCGCGCTAAATGAGGCGGAGCGGAGAACTTCTTCGTCAGTCTTCGGTGGCTCACCTGAAGATGACTGGCAGGAGTCAAGACGAAATATCGCGGAGTGAAATTTACGACGACCAGCTGCTATCCCGAAATCTCTTCGAACATTTAATCTGCATCTAAAAATTTGAATTTCGCATGGTAGCTTTTACACAGCAGCCATCGCCAGTTAATGAATACTGTAGAATTAAGAGAGTTCCACTTTGTGAGTTCAGTTTGCCAGCGAAATTAACGTTTGGTGCAAGTGAAGGCAGTTCATTCTGTAGCTGTGTAAATGTAACGTACTGGATATAAGTTGACCATAGGACACATTAAATTCAAACAGCACTTTTACTAATGAATTACGGGAAATTTTAAGTAGCATAACGTATCTAGAGATATATCCATCCAGAGTTAAAAATATTTGATGACTTGCACAGAAGTAAGAATTGAAAAAGAAATTCCATGGTATTTAATTCAAAAAACCCTATGTGAACTTAATTCATACATGGAAGAGCGTGCCACACGATATTGTCAATCGAAAGAACCTTGAGACAGTCTGGAACCTTTAAATAGGTAGTGTAACAAGGAGATGGATAAAATTGAAACAAGTGTGACACATATATTCCTGGATCCATTTAGCAGGAGGGAGAGCGTCACTTCAGCAGCAGAGTTTACAACGGAGGCTTGACGCATAAAGCAGAGGCTCACAATTTTAAAGATAGAGCGTGCGTTCTAAGAAGTCGTGCATATCGCGAAGTGACCATGACAGGAAATCACAGAAATTATTCGTAGGGACGCATCACTGCAGTCATTCTTCCATCGCAGCATTCATTAATGATGTGGTGCCAAATTTAGTGTCTGCCACACACCGTCAGGTTGATTGTGGAGTATACAGTGTGATTCAGTTACTTCTGCCGAAATTTTCTGACGCAGAAATTGTATGCTGAAGCCCAACAAACATATTAATCCGTCAGAAGGTCTATATATCCCCACTGGGTTACTGTATGGTACTAATTTGGAGTAAGCTCATCTTAGAAGCGATTCTGAACGTACCTGACAGGTGGTAGAATCATTTCACAAAACATCAGTCCTTCCGATAACAGTGAACTAAATAATGTATTCAACACCAAGCTAACGGAGTATACACTGTATTCGAAATGTAAATCTTTCCCAGCAATATGGCATTCCCCAGGTGGATAGACGTCAGTCATTTTTGCGACGTAGCGTGTTATGTATAATACGAATCTTGCATCGTCCGAAAATTTTTACATCGGTATGATGTGTTAATTCGTAGGCACAGACCACGATTTTCCACATTCAGACGGGAAAACAATGCTGTTACTGATACCGTACCCTGCGCACACTGCACTGGTATACGGCCTGAATGTAGTTAGTCGTTACGTCTTCCACAGAGGAATATGTCGGCCCGCTCCTTATTTGTGGGGATGCAAGAAAAAAATAAAAATAAAAAAATATGTTCGAAGGACTACGTCCGTATCAGGAATGGTATCCAGACAGGCGACAACAGACCGCAAAGATATTCCACAGTATGGGAAGATGTGTATGGACAACAGAAGCGTTTCTTCAGAAAGTACCTCCTGTCTCCAAGAGACCTTAACATCCGGTGAAAACGAAGAGGCCGTCCTGGATACAGTTCGTATTAGTCCAGACATGAGTATAAGGGCAATTGGGTGACAGCTGAACGCCAGCTAGTCGTACACGTGTCGAAGTCTGTTTTCACATAAATATCACCCATACCATCTACAGCTACACCGAGAGCTCCTTCCACGTGAATTATAAATCCGGATGAACATACGTAAGTTGCTATTAGTAAATCTGGAAAATGATCCAGCATTCCTATCGCAGATCTTGTTCTCGGACGATTTGCTATTGTACAATAATTGGACTCTCAATGCGTGCGACAGGCGACCAGTCAACTTCAATGGGGAGTGACTGCTTGGTGTGGAATCAAGGGTGAACGCGATAAAAGGACCGTATTCTTTTGAGGGTTATTTGATGGGCGCAAGTTACATGCGCTTTCTGTGTCAGCACTTCCAACTGCTGCTGGCGAATGTGCCACTGCAATATGGTTTAAGCATGTGGTTTCAACTGGATGGAGCTCCGCCACATTCGACTTAACCCGTTCGTGACTATCTGACTGAGGAACTTCCAGGGAAATGGATAGGAAGAAGACGACCAGTTGCTTGACGCGCCAGATCTCAGGATTTAACACTATTAGGCCTCTTCTTGTGTGGGCGTTTGAAACCAATAGTTTACTCTCAAGAGATGGAAAATCCAGACCCCTCTGTCAAATCGTAGATACCTGGAGATCAGTAACACAGGGAATGCTTGGATGCGGAAGGAGATCTGTTCGGCAGCGAGCCCAGATATGCATACACAAAAACTGTCATCGCTTCGAGCATTCGATAACATGATAAATATAGTCAGTGCAATTTTCTTCCAGATTGTTCTGTTCCGTTTTTGTCCGGCCCGCTGAAAAAACTCAATGACAGCTTACTGTCTGGAACGCACCTCTGTTAAAGACGCTGTTTTTGAAGGCTGCATATAGCACCGACACCGATAGGAGCTTTACAAAACTACAAGGGCTGAAGCAGGAAAATTGCACGATGTCCCACAACAAATTCTGCATTTTGTCAACGAATACCGAACGCCCCTCGTAGTTGGAGGAAGTTATATCATAAGTTGAAATTACTGTCCAAGACAGCCAGGCCATAGTTATGTAGCCACTCAAGTACTACTCTACAGTGTGTCAAATCTTTACAAATAAGTGAATTAAACTTCATTCATGTCGGATAGTGGGCTCTGAATGGTCGTCTTATCTTTTCGTACTTGGAGTATGAAACGTCCTCGTAAGATGGAACCTGTAAATTCCTTAGGTGTGAGAATGCAGAGTCTGAGAAACGAGTCAGAGTAACAAATGGTCGCCCCGCGAGGGAGTGCGAAAGGCACGTGTCGGGCGCAGCACGACGCTGTTTGCTCAGCAGGTGTGACGGGAACTGGCCACGCCCTGCTAGCCTCCCCCGGACGGAGTGTGGCTGGAACACAGCCACCTGTTGTACTTTAGAGACACATTTTTGCAGTGACTTGTCTTACACTCATGCTTCTCCGTGTAACTCATGTACGTTCTGGTCAAGAGGCACAAAAAGTGAGTGCTGTTTCGTATCATTCCTCTTACAAAGATAGTTTCCGCTAAAATGAGAGGTTTACCACTTTATTATACATAGATCCGTGTATGACAAAAGTCGAAGCTTCTAACAAATACTAAATGGCGACTGTAGCCTTTGTCAAAATCTGTACTCGTGGCGGGTCCCCGTCTGCGCAAAGCACTGTACAGACTCGAGCATATTTCTGAAACCCATACAAATAGAACACTCTTACATTAAAGTGAAATAGGGGACCATCAAGACGGGGTGTATAAAAATACATCGAAACAAAAAAAAAACTGCTGGTAAATGAAAAGAAGCTGATTTCTTAGCATGTTTTTCGAAGTCCAGTTCCTTTAAAAAACTATTTAAAATTCGAATAGAAAGTGCCCTCATCTCCCTAATTCAAATTGTCCTTATTCAAAACATATCAAATGAATCGGTCAATCCGCCGAAATTCTAGAGGGCTTCGCGCGTTGAAAAATGCTGTTTCGAGGAAAATGCATTTAAAGTTTGGAGTAGAAGCAAAAGAGTTATTTCTAAATTTACACTTAATCTGCTATACCAGCAGCATGGGGAGATATTTCTTCCTCCTCAGACATGCTCTGGTTCTGAATCTAGTGCTATATATTTTCAATCTGGGCTCTTTTAACGAACAGAGAGATTCCTTGCTCCACAATAGCCACGTGTTTCCTGTCAGATAACTCCTACAACTTAGTGCTGTTCGCCTCTATGATGGTTCCTAACACATCCATGGTCTTCAAAATCGATTAATAGCCATCGATGAATAGACAGGGAACTACATATGCAGCTATTTTAACAGGTTTTTTCACGTAATGTAGGTGTTTCAGTACCGGTTTCCAAATGCACGCGTTGACGCATCCTTTAAGCAAATCTTCATTGTACAGAATTTCGTTTACTGCCCCAATTTTGAACTAATTTATCGAGATCGGTGCACGTTTTCATTCAGCGCACTGTAACTACTACAATACATTCACAATCAAACAGTTCCTTGGCAGACATAATCTGTACACAAAGAGGATGCAAATTACGTAAAAAAGTCAGTTTTTTTGTCGGTCTCGATCAGAACCTCCCCTTAATGCAGATAATTCTGAAAATGTATGTTTCGGAACCTCTATATGAATATAGTATAATTTTCATCCGATATTCTGTCTGCGTCTAGTGTAAAACCAAGCTTTTCATTTTTCCTGTGAAAATGGCAAGCAAACATGGGCTCTATAACGCAAGTCTTAAGAGCTATGGGCAATTCATGATCTTAGATACAGTGAAACAAATCTCTTCTCCTGTAAGGTCTTTGCTTTCCATATTTTGGGAAGTGGTAGTATGAACCAAAACAAGAACAAATGTCCAGTAAACGTATGCTCTAAAATGGACACCTTAAAAGTTATAAGCACTTGCTCATTAGAAGAGTTGTGTTTCAAAGTAGCTGATAGCTCTTAAGGTATGCATTTTAGAGTACATGTTTTCTGGATATTCTTTTCTTATTTTGGTTCATACTACCACTTCCCAGAATATGAAAAGCAAGGAGCTAGCAGTAGAAGAGATTTGTTTCACTGTATCGAAGATCAAGATTGCTCACAGCTCTAAAAGTATGCGTTTTAGGACCCATGTTTGCTTGATTGTTTTGTTTCGAATGATCATTCCTGTCATATCCCTGAATATTGACAATTCCTCCTAAAACACCTTGTAATTAACTTTTTATGGAATTTAATTTTTTTCAAAAAAATAATATATGTACCCTTTTCTCTGAAGACTTTCAAGAAATTTCTACACGAGTATCTCTGGTCAGTTATTTTTTTTGCATATAATAAGCTCCACTCATGAGGTTTTTTGAACATATCGAATAGGATAGCTATATTAACTATAATTCTGTAATTATACACTTCGTGCAAAATTCCAAGTACTTTGGCCCAAACCTCAGAATTTCGAAATTTACTCTCGAAATAAGATGTATTTGGTTTATGGAATATAAGTTTAAGAAATTTCTTAAATTTAGCCTTCATACACTCTGAGATAGAGGTACGTAAACCTTAAAACCCATAATTTTCAGGAAATGCAATACTTCAAACTATCGTTTTTTTCTTATGTCACCTCTCCAGAAGGCCCCAAATTTGTACTCAGGGTCTTCTTTCCTTCAAGTCTCTCTTCAGGTTTCATGTTTTCTACCTTCTCTTCTTCAACAGGTCTTCAACTGACTTTCCAATTGTAGAGAGCCGCTGTAAATGTGTTTTCTCAAGATATCTTGAGTGAAAGTTCATATCTTGAAGCTTATCCTCTCTACTACTTTTATACTCCCTACGTTCCCAATACAAGACTCATTTAGATTCCGAGTCTCGCCATGAACACCCTTTTTTAACTTAGAATCTGCCATAAACCTGCAAGTGGGTTTGACAACATCCAGGGTGCCATCTGGAAGTCTCTCTTTGTGAATGTTGATGTGGTTATCCCTCTGGGCCTGTGAGGTTGCGTCACACATTTAAGTCCTTTCAAGCACTTGGGATGCGATTTCTTCATTGACTCTTTGAGAACGTATTATCCATGAGTTCTACTAATAAATAAAAAATCAATTGAAAAATTTCATTTTCGGTTAATCTCATGAACATCCCCCCTGAAGTCTCACTAGACATTTTTGCTTCAAATGACCGTTCCTGTCATGTTCTTGAATACTGACCATTCGTCCTGGGAGACACCACATATTTTCTTAGTTTCATGTTCCAGACAACTTGTAGTACGTCAGTTACTATAGGTAATCAGTCTTCAATTGACTGTGATCTGATTAAAAAGAATTAGACCAATCGCGTTTCACTTTTATTTACAAAGAATCTTCTGTGGTTATTCTCTAAATTGGATGCAAACGTTTGTATATTTTTGATCGTTTTAGATTAAAAACAGCGTTTTCTTTATAATGTCGGTCTGAAAACTACTTACAATGTTTCTTTACATAATCTACTGCTTCTCCTCTTGCTAGCAGTGGCTGGTGTAGACAGGCTTCATTCCGCAACTGCACTTGGCCGTTTTTGGCATTCTGTATTATTCCTTGTGCTGCACTATTTACAATTGACTTTCTTAACTGTTTTTCATTCTTCACTGCCACAGTGTTTAGGCCTATTCGTTTGTTTTCTTTACGTGGTGAGTGTTGCCAACCTTGTGTGTGTGTGTGTGTGTGTGTGTGTGTGTGTGTGAAAAAGAGAGAGAGAGCGAGAGAGAGAGAGAGAGAGAGAGAGAGAGAGAGGAGGGGGAGAGAGAGAGAGTTAGTGATATTGTCTTGTATGCAGGTAGACACATGAGACGAGTGTGTTCTTTTTTCAAGTGGGGGGGGGGGGGGGGGGTGATTGGAGGAAACACGGGGATGGGCCTGGACAGTGATTACAGGACAGAATCTGGGAGGAAATGGTAGTGGTAAACGGGGCCTGTGGTTATATGTGTATTTTTAATGTTATATTAAGTGGCCAATCAGTTTAAAGAATGTGTCGTTTGCCAAGTTGAGCTGATGATTTATGAGTTGTTTCTCTTCTGTTATGGTGTTTTCGATGTGGTAGTATTCCTGTGAGGTGAATTGTTGTATTTTTGTGTTTGTTTATCCTGATGAATCCCTTGTCTGTGTCTCTGGTTGTAATTTTATGTTCGTGTTGGTGTAAGTGTTCTGCAAAAGTTGAATGATTTGTCCTGAACTTCTATGCTCTTCCACGTTCTTTGTATCTTGTGTCAAATGTTTTCCTGATTTGACCTATGTATCTTCCATCACATGTGTTGGGTTTCAGTTGATATGTTCCTGATTTCTGATATAGATCAGTTTTTCCTATTGTTTTTGGGAAGTATTTCTGAATTGAGTTGTTGGTTTGGTGTGCTATTTTTATACATTGTTTTTTGAACATATTGCATATTCTGTGTGTGTATTTGTGGTTTTATGTCATTGTGTACTATATTTTACTTTTTGTTTCTTCCACAGTTTGTGTTGTGTCTACTCTTGTATTTTGTGTATTTACTTGTGTGTGATTTTACCCTTGTGTTGGTGACAGCTGGGTTTTTGTTCTTTTCTGTTTCTTTTTCAGCTTTGTTACTAAGGTCCAGTTGTAGCCATTGTTTGTGGGTATTCGTATTACAGTATACATTTCTTTTTTGTAGTTGTCTGTCCCTTTAGGTACTGTAATCAGTCTGTCGGACATGTATCTAAGTGCTGCCTGCTTTTGAGAACTGGGGTGTTGTGATGTCTTATGTACAATTGTGTCTTCTGTTGTCGGTTTTCGGTATATGGCAAACGTATGTTGGTTGCTTTGAATTTTTATGGTGATGTCCAAGAAATTTATATGTCTATTTTGCTCTTTCTCTATTGTAAAATGTATCTTATCATGAACAGAATTTATGTGTGTGTGTAACTGGTCAATTTTATTGTTTTTATTGACGCAACATGGCAATCCATAAATCTAATCCAGTATAGAATGTTGTACCTATTTGGCACTATTTTGTTAAATATAATCTGTTCTCCCAGATTCTGTATTATAATTACTGGCCAGGCCCATCCTTGTTTTTCCTCCCTCCCTCCCCTGCTTGCAAAAAAAAAAAAAGGAAAAAATTCCTCTTAAGTCTCCACCTACATACAAGATAATTTCACTAACTCTGACTCTCTGTCTCTCTCTCTCTCTCTCTCTCTCTCTCTCTCTCTCTCTCTCTCTCACACACACACACACACACACACACACACACACACACACACACACACACACACGATTACACGCAGAAAATAGTTTCATATGTTGGCAACACTCAGCACGTGAAGGAAAACAAACGAATAGGCATAAACATTCTGGCAGTGAAGAATGAAAAACAGTTAAGAAAGTCAGTTGTAAATAGTGCACCACATGGAATAACACAGAATGCCAAAAACTGCCAAGTGCAGCTGTGAAATGAAGCCTGTCGAAACAACCAGTGCTAGCAGGAGGGGAAGCAGCACATTATGTAAAGAAACTCCGTAGGTACCTTGCAGACCAACTTTATGAAGAAATCGCTGTTTTTAAACTAAAACAATCAAAAAAGATATACAAACGTGTGTATCAAATTTACAGAATAGCGACAGAAGACAGAAAACGCGTCTGGTGTAATTCATTTTAGTCAGATTGCAGTCAGCTCAAGGCAGATAACCTACAGTAACAGATATTAACAGTTGCTGAGGAAGATGCCGCTAAACAAACGTAACTTGTAATAGAGTATGAATCAGTCACAGTTATATATGCTGATAAACGAACAGTGCTGTTTTGTTTTAAGGGTTTATTGAATATTATTGCCTTGTTAGTTCTAGTCGCGAGGCCTGCAGTCATTAATGTGTATGTATATGGTCTGCAGGGCATTAAAGTTGCAACACAAGAAAGTCAAGCAAATAAAAAAAATATTTTTGAGTATGTAGACAGCGCAGTAGGTTTAATCTACATGTGTTTTAGGGTTACAAATAGTACGAAATTTAGGAAGCAGAGCTGGAATCTCTAGCATCAGCAATTGGACTAAGCTGTCTTGGCATCTAGCAGAAGAGAACATTGATGATAAATGCAGGTGCGTAATTCCATGCTGCTTTATTTCAGTGAAGTAGCAGTGACTGGTAAGTGATAGTGTACCATTCTTCAGCAACACATGACTGGATGTTTTCAAGGGGTGACAGATTAGGAAAATGTGCAGGTAAGCATAACAGCCCAAAAGCCTCTGTGTTAAGTTAGATGAAGGCAGTGAGTGCAACATTGGGCCTTTACACATCACAAATGTGATGCTTGCTGTCCTAATACTGGCTGTGCGAAGCAGAGGTGATAGTTTGTTCAGCTCAATGTCACCTCATTTCATGACAGGTGCTGGTGCCCTATCACAATGATGAATAAATTCTGGTAATGTTCTTTCTGTTTCGAGCCTCAAATATGGGTCTGTTTGCCTCGAGGTTATATGCCAAACCTAAACTCGTCGGAAAAGTCGAAATGGTGCCGCTCTGGTGCCATCGAGCACACCACTACCGGTGCACTCCCTCTGCTGCCATATCAAGGGGAGCCGCAACATAGTCGTCGTGTTGACAGACCATAGCGCTCCAGTTCCCACTGCAATGTCCACGTGAATATTAGTCTTTCCTGACTCAGTGCATTTGGCTACTTGATCAGGCATGACCTTCCCATGCACCAGTCTTATATGATTGTTGCATGGAGTTTGGATATTTGTCTTTCCGGAGTCAGTGTACTTGGCTCCTTGAACAGACATGAAATTGCCAGGTGCTAGTCTCATAAGCCAGCAGAATTGTTTAAAGTGACTGGAAAGGATATGTCAAAAAATATGGATCACGCAGCAGTGGCCAGAAGACTGGAAAAGATCAGTATTCATCCCCATTCCAAAGAAGAAAAGTTCTAAAGAATGCTCAGATTACCGAACAATCGCACTTATTTCACATCCTAGCAAAGTTATGTTGAAAATCTTACAAAATAGACTTCGCAAATATCTAGATCGAGAGCTGCCAGAAGAACAAGCTGGATTTAGGAAAGGAAGAGGAACTAGAGATCAAATTGCTAACATTCGGTGGATTATGGAAAAAGCGAGAGAATTCCAGAAAGATGTGTACCTCTGCTTTATTTACTACGCCAAAGCCTTTGACTGCGTCGATCACAACAAATTATGGAACGTACTGAAAAACATGGGTGTACCAGATCACCTCATTCATCTGATACGGAGTTTATACCTTGACCAAGAAGCCACGGTGAGAACTATGTATGGAACAACGAAACGGATAAAGATTCAGAAAGGGGTCCGGCAAGGCTGCATACTGTCACCGTACTTATTCAGTCTGTATGCAGAACATGTCATGAGGAATGCGAGGCTAGATGAAAGAGAAACAGGAATTAAAATAGCTGGAATAAATGTAAAAAACCTCAGGTACGCGGATGATACTATCCTGTTGGCAGAAAGTGAAGAAGAATTGAGAACACTCTTACTGAAGGTGAAAGACGAAAATGAAAAGGCTGGTCTTATGCTGAATGTGAAGAAAACGAAAGTTATGGCAACTACACCTACCAATTCGTGGGATATAGCAGGAGAAACCATGGAGGTAGTGACCACACTTAGTTATCTCGGTTCCCAGATCTCTGCTGACGGTGACTGCGGCCATGAAATCCGGAGACTCCTGTTGCTCGGTAGACAGGCGATGTCAAACCTTGACAAGGTTATAAGGTCCAGAGATATAACACTAGCAACAAAGATCCTTATTGTGCGGGCTATGGTCTTTCCAGTTGTGATGTATGGATGTGAGACCTGGACCATTAGAAAGGCTGAACGGCGAAGAATTGACTCCTTCGAATTGTGGTGTTGGAGGAAACTTCTTAGAGTTCCATGGACTGCAAAGAGAACCAACAGATCAATAGTGGAGCAAATTAAACCAGATTTCTCCCTGGAAGGTCTAATCTTAAAACAAAAGCTGACCTACTTTGGACACACAATGCGAAGGCATGCCTCGCTGGAAAAAACATTAATGCTGGGGAAGATTGAAGGAACTAGAAGAAGAGGACGTGTTTCAACCTGGAAGATCTACGGGAGAAAGTTCAAGACAGGAAAAAGTGGCGTGATTTGGTTCATGGGGTCACGAAGAGTCGCAACCGACTAAACGAATAGAGAGAGAGAGAGAGTCTCATAAGGCTATTGCATGGAGTTAAGTACAGCCATTCTAAGCCCATCATTTCCATATTCCCGTGTTACTCATGCGAATACAGCCAACATGAATAGCAATATTGTGTAACGATAAAACGCGGTCGTGATATACGAGGATTCTGCCGCTGGTGAATTCCAACACTTGCTTGTACCTGTTTCTCCTTCTGACATGAAGTATCACACTATCTTCCTAAATAAACAACATTCAAACGAGTTTTTTGAATGAGAAACCCTATGCATAATCTTTCCTCTCGTAGAGAATGTAGATGGTGTACTCTTAACCTACAGTCGGCAATTCTTCTGAAGTGTTAATCATTTGCATATCCTAGTTTGTCGGATGTTTCATGCCACTTTGATATTTCCTGCAAGCTGTCTTTTAGGTGCTGGAACTTTAACGGTTAGCAGTGCACATCAGAATCAGGTTCTTCTTTACCTTATGGATTACATCTGCATGGTCCATAACGTGCTCCATGAATTGGTCCATGACATGGTCCATGATGGAATACATAGTTATACATGTGTATGGCACTCCTCTGATGAAACTGGAAGTAATTCTGCTACTAAACAAAATTATTTTTAATAATTTGTCATTGCAAGAAAAATGTAAAAGCAATTATAGTGAGCTGTTATTCGATTAATAATTTGCATTTTGAGAGAGAATTTTCTTAGCTACATAAATGATACCGAGCTCTGGAGTATACTTGCAGTATATGGAGCTGCAATAGGTAGTTTCAGCTATTTGTACCGACAAAAAGATTGTTCACCCAGTTATATTTGCAATAGCTTTAAGCGGAGCGATGCCATCAGTCAGGTCAAATGCAAAAATCGTAGCCTAAGTCACAGGATACATCCACGGGGACGCTGTGTTTGGGGCTACAGAAGTAGCTGAATAATGTAGGAAATATGTTAAGTTCAAAAAGGTTTTTCTAGTCAAACATTGCGCGACCGCTATGGTCGCAGGTTCGAATCCTGTCTCGGGCATGGATGTGCGTGATGTCCTTAGGTTAGTTAGGTTTAAGTAGTTCTAAGTTCTAGGGGACTGATGACATCAGAAATTAAGTCCCATAGTGCTCAGAGCGATATGAACCATTTTTTGTAGTCAGATATTGGTCTGCCAGAGTGCAGGAGTGGTTCCGTAGAAACGCTTTTACCCTGGAACCGTTCCAGGTAAGTCAGAGTGGTCTCAGAAGTATTTTGAAAAGTATTTGAGCACAGAAAGATACCTGGACAATCCCAAATCGCACTGGGATGTGGTGAGAATATTTAAGGCAAGGTTCCTCAGATAAATGTAACAAAAACTGATAAATATATTATAATCAAACTCAGAAGAGTTAACGTCTGTTTTAGATTAAATAGACTTCATCCTTGTAGACATGGAAGTGTCCTCGCACGATGGAAGGTACTATAACCGTCATGCAGAGCAAATCACCACACCAATCATACCGGCCAGCAGGGCGTGCCAAAGGAGCAGCGTGGTAATAACCATAACAATAATACACTCTGGAACAGAAAAAAGACTCTCGAATAAAGGGTTAAACAATTGGAATAGAAATTGGTAGATGTGACGTACTAGTACAAACAAACAAATGATTACAACTTCAGAAAAATTTGAAGAGCTGTTCAAGAGAAACAGATTCACAAATTCAGCAAGTCAGTAATGCAGTGGTTCAACTCTGGCTCCTGTGCAAGTAGTTACTTCACTTGTCATTTATTGATATAGTTGTTCGATGTCCTCCTGAGCAATATCTTCGGAAATTTTGTACAACTGGCTCGTAAGATTGTCAAAACCGGTACTGCTTGGAAGGCCTTGCGGATAATGCTACAGAACTTGTCAATTAGGGACCTTGCCGGCCAACACAGAGTATGGCATGCATGAAGACTAAAAGTAGAAACTCTCGCCGTGTGCAAATGGACATTATCTTGTTGAAATGTAAACCCTGGATAGCCTGCTATGAAGGGCAAGAAGGGGCGTACACTATCGTCGACGTACCGCTGTGCTATATGGGTGGTGTGGATGACATCAAAGGGGTCCTGACATGAAAATAAACCACACTCAATACGAGCGCTCCAGTTTGTGGAGCCGTATGTCGAGCTACAGTCAAGTTGCTATCTCACGTACCTCCAAGGGGTCTCCAGACACGTCTTCGACCTGAAATCTCATTGCCTGGAGTTGAGTTGTCTTCCGTTATGAGTTCTGTTTCGAACTGAGCCTCAGTGACCAGCGAAGACCTGTCTGGAGACGCTCTGGACAGTGGTATGATACCAACCATCACATAGCCTGACAACCGGGAGTGATGGTCTTTGCTGCCATTTTTCATAGCAGGACCTCTTCATAGCAAGTCATCCTAGGCTTACATTTTAGCAAGATAATGCCTGTCCACACAAGGCGAGAGTATCTACTGCTTGTCTTCGTGGTTCGCAAAACCTGTATTGTCCAGCAAGGTCGACCAGTTGAGAAAGTTTAGAGCATTATGGCAGAGCCTTCCAACCATCTCTGGATTGTGATCGGCTTTAGAAAGGGGTAGTGGTCGTAGGGAACAAGATAGCCCAGCACACGTCAGTACCCGCTACCGAATCGTACCTGTGAATGTATCAAACGGCCAGCGGTTGGTTGGCGATAATGCCTAGCAGAATAGCCCGTGTAGTTATGAGAATATTGTTGGTGCGACAGATGTGGGTGCAGTGCCCACTCTCGCACAGGTAAAACATGAGCAGTTGCTTATTAAGCACAGGCAGTTCCAAATTTTCACTGAGGAAAGAAAGTCAATCCAAGTAATGATATTTATCAAGAGTTTTAGAAATGCTTTGCCTCCTTCGCGGACGGAGAAATAGAAAACACAATTTGTGACCCCTTCCATGAATGGAGATGCAGTCCTCTGGGCAATGGAGCAGGTAATCGTCAGGTATACTCAGACTTTGACAAGATGCTTGTAGCTCGCTTCTGGTAGTCATGTATACGAGAACGACTCAGAAAGCAGGTGTATAACCTCAAGCCTTTAAATCCGCGGCAAGGCAAACTTCGAAAATACTTCGAAAGATATTTGAACAACACACGATACTGGCATGAACCCATGCTTCCGAGAGATGTATTGCGAATATTAAAGGGCAAGTTACAAATTTCAGTAAGGAAAAGTCTAGCTCATGTGCCCCGTACGGACCTGGAACCATCTATAACCACCATAGATTCATTGGATTTAATACAAGAAGACGCCAGGTGAAACATATTTGGCAGTGGTGGGCCAGGATCGAACAGTAGTAACAATAAGCAAAGAAATCCGAATGGAAACAGTCCCAGAATAGAGAAAGTGATTACCACGCCGACCACAGGAGCAGCAAACAAAATGGTCACACTGGTTCGGCTGGCTACCAATACAATGAAAGAAGCAACCGTTCCCCGAATAAAAACGGAAACGGAAATTTTGATAGGAAACGGAGGAACGAAGGAAGTTTTAACACGCCCTTTGATAGCAAAAATGTGCGAACTGCAAATGAGCAGTGGCCCAAATCTGACCCTGCAAATTGGCAGGAACAGCACTCTTCCGCCGACCGGAACGTGTCAGTGAAGAACATAAATGTAATACCAATGCCGCCGCTACCTACGCAGCACCATTGGACACCACAACCGCAATATGTGTCACAACAGCAACAAAATGAAACAGTACACATTGTGGAAGTGGTTAAAGAGCGGCAAACCGGATGTTCGGGGCGGTAAACTCCAACCGACCTATGTTGGCCTTCCACATAGGCTCGGTATGGCACAAGGAGAATGCAGACAAAGCGTTGAAGCATTCATGTGCAGATATAATGAACGCGAAAAACTCAGGGAGGAGTTAATTGCTGAGTCGAGACAGACACAGCAACAAAAGGTTGAGTTAGTACAAACTGCTTATAAGGCTCAGATAAACAGAATACCCGTAACTGTCATTATTGATACAGGAGCAAGTGCCTCAGTAATGAATCATGAATTTCATAAATGCGTAGACCAGGTTAAGAGACTGCCAATTTAGTCAGTGCAAAACTGTAAAACTGTGGGGGCCATATGTGGCCGGGTGTAGATCGCTAAAAATCAGTACAGGCCGTCCTAGACACGGCGGCCATTGTAGTTTGTGAATTTTGAAGAATATATTCTAATTTATGCAAATTGAGCATTTTTCTTTCATATATATGGTTACCTTCTTGCAGTAGTTAAAATAAGGTTTACTTTTCAAGGTTGTCAGTACTCTGGATAAACAACAAGAACGGCCGAACAGTCGACCATTCTTGGCAGACATATTGCCTAGGAATAATTTGATGATAATTTAGTTGCGTTCCGTGACCGAAGAAGCTTTAAAGACTCGCAGTCATAATTAGTAAAGAAAAGAATGTGCATAAATTAATTTATTTCATATTAAAGCAATAACTAAAAACTTTCAGTTCAGTACGGTAAGACAATGGCCGCTTCTCGGCAAAACAAAGATTACTTCGTTTAAAAAGAAAATACTTTCTTTAATTCAAAGGTTTCTTTTAATCAATTTCGCTACGGTAAAGATATCCAGCAGCATTATTTTAATGTGATAACACGAAATATAATCGCTGAGATTACGTCTTCGTTTTTGTTTCTACGGATGCTTCACGTAGACATCAATTTTGCTACAGATTCTAAAAGCGCCTCATGAAATCCTGCATTAACAACGCGGTGAGTCGCGTGCTGTTAAATAAGCAAAGCTCAGATAACTATTTTACGAAGGTATGGATTTCGGCACCCCATATTATCATCTTCCTTGAATCGGCTCCGCCAAATAAGTACTATTTTCACGCTTCTTGTCAGGCGTAAATATCAATAAAGTTAGGTGTTAATACTTTCTTACACTCTTTTTGTCACATTCATTGAGGACGCCGTTAGAATACTTGAGATGGTGTCCGGACCTGCGCGGTAGCGTTACATCGACACATTACCGTGCCACAGTCACCATTAAATATTTACATGGAGAATATCCCATCACGACTATACTATATAAAGGTGTTGTGGTTACTGTGATTTACACTAACCTATATAATAGGGTGTGTGAAAGCATCGATATATCTAACTTGACCGTAAGTAACTGCCGGAATCTGCTAGCAATTGGCACAAGAGTACGTAACATGAAGTATGGACCAAGTGAAATAGGAAATCTAGCGTCTTCAGGCTCGTTCCTAATCAGTGTTTCTCAGGTTGCAAACTACATTTTATGAATTGTTTTACTGCTTGCATGAAAGGAAATTATTGACCTCTCCACGGGATTACATAAATTAATAGCTCACGGAGTTGAGTTTGAAATACAATTAGGAAAAACAACCGTTGCTCATGGGAAATGCTGGCAGGGTCTAACAATGTGACTTACAGGCAAGACGATTCGCGATGTAATCTGGAAGAAACCTGAGAGAGCTACTGCCACCAATCTCGATGAGTAAATAGCAAATAAGGTAACAGAGTCCATATAGTTAAGTGATAAGTAAAGTGCAAACTTAAAGAGTACTTTTTTAAGTTTTCTCCAAGATGTTTAAAGAAAGGTCCAGTATAATAATGGGATACCAATGTTATGTCAGTGTCGGTTCACAAAAGAAGTTCTGCCAGCTGTCGCATAATACCTCCTGTGCCAGAAAGCCAGCCATCACAGTTTGTTGGAACATATTGTTCCGATGAATAATTCTACTGGATAAATTACGTATAACTATATATTCGGTAGCCTGCTCCATACCTCACCTACAACTACATCTACGTGGATACTCTGCAAATCGCACGTAAGTGCCAGCCAGAGGGTTCATCGAACCACTACAATTCTCTATTATTCCACTCTCGAACACCATGCGGAATAAACGAACATCTCTATCCTTCTGTGCGTACTCTTGATTTCCCTTTTTCTTGTTATGATTATCGTTTCTGCCTGTGGAGAGCAGAGTAAATAAAATATTTTCAAATTCGGAGGAGAAAGGTGGTGATGGATATTCCGTGAGAAGATCGCTTTGCAACGAGAAACGACTTTATTTTAACGATGTCGACCCCAAATCCTGTATCATGTCTGTGACACTCTCCCCCCCTACTTCTCGATACTACAAAACGTGCTGCTCTTGTCTGAACGTTCTCGATGTACTCCATTAATTCTATCTTGTAAGGATCCCAGATCGGGCAGCAGTATCTGGGGCTGTGGGTTAAATTTTTAGTAATAATAAGAAATAGTGCGACACCTTTTTCACGCGAGCCTGCAACTACTTTTGTGATTAGCCAGAAAGCGATGGAGAACATACTGACCATAGTTTCCAGTTTGCAAGTCCACATTCTTTTCCAGTCCACCGAAAGAAATGTTTCTGCTCTCTGTTTTCTTAGCGGGATCAAGACTATGATTATAAATGAAGATTTAGAGTTCTAATTGATTCTTATATTTAGTAAAGTTTCTCACGCACAACATGAAGCATTTACTATGTTCATACCGACATTACATCTTTCTATCCTAAACAGCACAATAAGCAGTTCAGAGGCCATCTCTATGATAGGTTCCTATCAAATTGCCTTTCGCCTTGACTAAGGGCGGACCCTACGGCAAAGATAATTCGAAAGTCGCACGCCTCGATTAAGGATTCGAGGACTGGCGCTGACACGGCCAAGGGCTTATTCCTAGAGTATCAGTCTCTCCTAGAATTTACGGTGCTCCAAAGATACATAAGGAAACTTATCCTTTTAGACCAATAGTGAATGGGATCAATTCACCTACTTACAATTTGGCAAAGTATCTAGCCTGCAAATTAAGGCGTCTAGTTGGTAAGAGGGACTCTTATGTGAAGAACTCGACGCACTTTACAGAACGCCTAAGGCGAGAAACAATTTTACCTACGGACATCACGGTCAGCTTTGACGTGAAGTCACTATTTACGAACGTGCCAGTAGATGTAACTATCCGCATCCTTCAGGAGCATGTTCCGCCACACATATGCTACCTGGTTGAGTTTTGCCTGACTGCAACGTACTTCAAATGGCAAGGAAAATACTACCAGCAGGCAGACGGCGTAGCAATGGGGTCTTCCCTATCTCCGCTGGCAGCCGACATATTCATGGATGCCTTTGAAGCAACTGCATTTGGTTCTGCTCCTTTACGCCCACATTGCTGGTTCAGTTACGTGGGCGACACGTTTACTATATAGCCTTATCGTTAAATGCAGATAAACAAATTTTACGAATATTTGAACAACATGGACCGGTCGATACTCTTCACGCTCGAAGTAGGGAAGAATAGTGCAATTCCATTTCCAGAGGTCTAAGTGTAAAGGACAACGGAGGGCACACTAAGGCACAGTGTACATTGCAAGCCTACACATACAGACAGGTTTCTGCACGCCCAATCCTACCACGACCCAGCGCAGAAGGATTTGGTCATCTGTTCTTAACAATTCGTGCGCAGCGCCTAAGTGATGCTCAAAACATAACACCTGAGCTTAAAAGGCTACGCACAACGTTTCTAGCCAATGGCTACAAAAAGAAAGAAAGAAAAGAAAAGACTCTGAGCATTATGGGACTTAACTGCTCAGGTCATCAGTCCCCTAGAACTTAGGACTACCTAAACCTAACTAACCTAAGGACATCACACACAACCATGCCCCCCGAGGCAGGATTCGAACCTGCGACCGTAGCGGTCGCGCGGCTCCAGACTGTAGCTCCTAGAACTGCTCGGCCACCTCGGCCGGCCCAATGGCTACAGCCATAATTCGATCCACACAGCCGTGACAACGAAACCTAGTAAGAAAGACAAGCAAGAAATTGACAAACTGCAGCCAACAGTGATCTAGCTTTATGTGAAAAATGTTACTGACCAAATAGACAAACACCTTCGCCTGGTTGGGGCGCAGCCTGTCTTCCATAGTGATCGCAGGATCCAGGAACTGCAACAAGGCCGATGCATTACACATTGCAGGCGTGTACAAGATGGAATGCGAATGTGGAGAGACTTAACATCTACGTGACTGACAGACAAATAGCAACGCGCATTCGGGTACACGAGCGCTATATTCGTCTAGGGAAACACAACAAATCTGCAGTGGAAGAAAATCAGCAAGATTGTGGAAAAGAAATAATATTCAGTGAAGCCTGTGTGTTGGCCAAGCAGCCGGTTATGACAAAACGCAGAATCAGAGAGGCTATCTTTACTTAAATATCCCAATAACATGAATAGGGAGGATGGACTCAGGCTTGCCCCGTCTCGGCTGCCAGCATTCAGAGCCCAACATACCGCATTGTCAACACGAGGGACGAGCACTATCGGCGAGTAATTGCCGCCGCGCGGGCGACGGCCAGCATTTGGTGAACAGCTATCAACTTCTCATTCGACAGTGACCACCAGTCATTGCACATAACAAGAGCCAATAGACAACGCAGGTTACGTTCTTCCTCCTCCACAACAACCTATTAAAATAAAGTTTCCTCTCCTTCTTCCTCAAGTGACGAATGAATCGAACTATCGTTTAAAATTATGACGTAATGGCATGCGCAGTGAACAGTAACAACAAAATATATGGGACACTGCATAGCTAGAACGCACCAGTAGACCCAGAAGGCCGCTGCAACCGTGGCATACACGTTGGTTTTTTTATCCAGCAGCAGTAGTTTCATACATTATGACGCGGTACCACACACAGAAAACTTTTATGTCGACTGACTCCTATCATATTTAGCGGAACCCAAAATCCGACCACCATACGGCGCAAGTCGAAGAATGTGTGGCCTAGACTGTCTAAGAGCCGTCTGAGCCTGTGACTCACACCTTCCACTCGGCACTGTATCAGAGGTCCGTATTCGGTCCTGTCGACTATGGTGCAAATGGTGAGCTCTGATACCATCTCGCAAGCAAGACAGGCAGCCTTTACCATTTATAACAACCCCTCGAAACTATTGAAAAATTCTTCCGATCCAGAGTGCCACACATCATTGGTACTGATGTGAGCCACCACCTGCAGATGGCTGTACCCTGTCCTCTTCGTGGCATCCGGAAGGACCTGTTCCACATCTGGAATGACTCCATCCAGTATATACATGGAGTGAACATCGGATTTCTTCCACCCCTCCCCCCTCCCTACACACACACACACACACACCCCGCTGTGCAGCCGTGCTCCTAAGGAACCCCATAACGTGCCTAAGATTGTATGATTGGACCTCCCAACTACCAATGATCCTACCCTCTGTGATTGCCCTGATCGTGCAGGCTGAGAGGTTTCCCCTGAAACAGGACAAGCGCCTGCATCTGGCTGAGGGACATTGTGAGCCACATACAGCGCCGGGAACTTGTTTGTCATACTAACCAGGGAGGCCTTACGTTCGGCCTATGGGAAGTCTTTCGCTACCTGAACGTCCTGAAGCAACCACTCACTCGAACATGGGTGAGAGGTCAACCTCAGTGCGAGTTAACTGGGATGGCCAACGGTGGGGAACGATCGCCAAACTGCACACAATGCTTACCATATCAAGTGCCGCTAAAGAAATCTGGAGGGAATGAATGGGTCGATCCTCTACCAAAGATCCCAACTGTGATGCCATGCCGTCACTAGAAACTGATTTGAGGTTATAGAGTGACTAAGACACTTGACTGTAGTGGCGCGGAAAACCATAAACAACAAGTATCTTTAAGCCACGACTTTACCTTGAAGTATCTAGACTTTTGCTGTGCATGCTTGTGTGTGGAGCCACTATCCGACATGAGCACAAACTCAAATACACTCCTGGAAATTGAAATAAGAACACCGTGAATTCATTGTCCCAGGAAGGGGAAAATTTATTGACACATTCCTGGGGTCAGATACATCACATGATCACACTGACAGAACCACAGGCACATAGACACAGGCAACAGAGCATGCACAATGTCGGCACTAATACAGTGTATATCCACCTTTCGCAGCAATGCAGGCTGCTATTCTCCCATGGAGACGATCGTAGAGATGCTGGATGTAGTCCTGTGGAACGGCTTGCCATGCCATTTCCACCTGGCGCCTCAGTTGGACCAGCGTTCGTGCTGGACGTGCAGACCGCGTGAGACGACGCTTCATCCAGTCCCAAACATGCTCAATGGGGGACAGATCCGGAGATCTTGCTGGCCAGGGTAGTTGACTTACACCTTCTAGAGCACGTTGGGTGGCACGGGATACATGCGGACGTGCATTGTCCTGTTGGAACAGCAAGTTCCCTTGCCGGTCTAGGAATGGTAGAACGATGGGTTCGATGACGGTTTGGATGTACCGTGCACTATTCAGTGTCCCCTCGACGATCACCAGTGGTGTACGGCCAGTGTAGGAGATCGCTCCCCACACCATGATGCCGGGTGTTGGCCCCGTGTGCCTCGGTCGTATGCAGTCCTGATTGTGGCGCTCACCTGCACGGCGCCAAACACGCATACGACCATCATTGGCACCAAGGCAGAAGCGACTCTCATCGCTGAAGACGACACGTCTCCATTCGTCCCTCCATTCACGCCTGTCGCGACACCACTGGAGGTGGGCTGCACGATGTTGGGGCGTGAGCGGAAGACGGCCTAACGGTGTGCGGGACCGTAGCCCAGCTTCATGGAGACGGTTGCGAATGGTCCTCGCCGATACCCCAGGAGCAACAGTGTCCCTAATTTGCTGGGAAGTGGCGGTGCGGTCCCCTACGGCACTGCGTAGGATCCTACAGTCTTGGCGTGCATCCGTGCGTCGCTGCAGTCCGGTCCCAGGTCGACGGGCACATGCACCTTCCGCCGACCACTGGCGACAACATCGATGTACTGTGGAGACCTCACGCCCCACGTGTTGAGCAATTCGGCGGTACGTCCACCCGGCCTCCCGCATGCCCACTATACGCCCTCGCTCAAAGTCCGTCAACTGCACATACGGTTCACGTCCACGCTGTCGCGGCATGCTACCAGTGTTAAAGACTGCGATGGAGCTCCGTATGCCACGGCGAACTGGCTGACACTGACGGCGGCGGTGCACAAATGCTGCGCAGCTAGCGCCATTCGACGGCCAACACCGCGGTTCCTGGTATGTCCGTTGTGCCGTGCGTGTGATCATTGCTTGTACAGCCCTCTCGCAGTGTCCGGAGCAAGTATGGTGGGTCTGACACACCGGTGTCAATGTGTTCTTTTTTCCATTTCCAGGAGTGTATTTTATGTAACAACTACTATACTGTCCTCACACTAGTCCGAGTGGAAGCCAACCGATGCTGAGAAACGATCGCTGACAGTCAAGTTTGTCAGCAGTGAACGTTGTTAGTTGGACACGGTACACACCATACTAGTCTAAAGCATACAAAATATTGAAGTCATCTGAAAGTTTGTGATTACACAGACGCTAGGCAAGTGCTTGTGGTTATTACAGAGAGTCATTTGTTACTGTGACTGTAGATTGTATTAAGCGAATGAAATTTGGTTATAAGAATAAAGATTGAGAGTACTGTAGCAGGTTCCATATAGGTAGCTGCTTAACTGCCACATATCCATAAGATTTCAGGAGTTAGGCTACGGTAGTTATAATGTGTGACAAGACAGCATATCTCTGCCTCCTGTTTTGCAACTAACAGTTTTCTCGCTTTCCTTCCCAGGAAGCTAATAACCTGATATGTTTTTGTGTTTATTTGTGCAATTGTTCCATGTCTTATGCTACCAGATGTGAGACGACGAGTCTACAAGCAGTATCTTCAGCCCGTAAGAAATGGCCCTGAGCACTATGCGACTTAACTCCTGAGGTCATCAGTCGCCTAGAACTTAGAACTAATTAAACGTAACTAACCTAATGACATCACACACATACATGCCCGAAGCAGGATTCGAACCTGCGACCGTAGCGGTCGCTCGGCTCCAGACTGTAGCGCCTAGAACCGCACGGCCACTCCGGCCGGCAGCCCTTAAGACATATCGACTAGCCACATTGGTAGCTGTAATGACAAGAGACAGTTCAATACGACAATCATAGATAATTGCCAGCCGAGCGCACTTCAAGATATCACTTTCGGTGAGCAAGTTAACTTGCGGCAAAATACCGTAGTAAAAATATCGAGAGTAAACAACTGACAAAACGAATAACTTTAGCCAAGCTACAATCGAAAGAGACATATATGAAACTAAATTCCTCCACTTAACACACTGAAAAAACGAAATAGGATTTGCTATTCATGCATACACGACGGTTTCTACAAATAATATTTAAATATTTTGTATTGTAACCTACAATACTAACGACCTTCGGCAAAACGAAACCACTCATTGTTAGAGAAGAATTCCATATGTAAAGATAAGTTATAGTGTGAAGAAAACTTTGTAATGAATTCATTCGAGACAATCAATTAAATATCTCCTGGAGTTAACACCTTTTTCATGGTGTTGCCCGATTTATCCGCAGTACTTCACTGAACGGTAAAACAGAATTAAAAATTATATCTCGGATAGAAAAATAAATGAAACCTCACGAGTAGCAGAGTAACACCAGCAACACTGAAGCCATGTACAATTTCAGTTGAAGCAAAAGACGTGCCAAACATATGATCATGACATAAATGCAATAATGAAAAATCTGAACTTTTCAGTCGACTGCTGAGATAAAAAAAGCTCGTGTTGACAGACAATACTATGTAATAAGGTCTAACAAACGGAAATTCTGTATCCAACGATATACGTATTCTAGTATTCCAATACCCAAATAAAGATAAAACTGCAATATATTTGGTACGTAAAGGCGAATGCAATTAGAACAGTACCATAGTTGTTTCCCATGCAAATAAAACCCGTCACCACTGGAGCTATACACTGTATCATGCTATGATCGCGTGATATGCAAAGTTTTTATCTTTGCTTTCGTTCATATACCACGCCATCGCTAAGGTTCTTTGCCGCTATTTTAATTCGATTCGCTCGAATGACAAATTCATAACAATATTAAACATACGTTTAAAGAAACCATTTTGTCGCAGTTATTCGAGATGAAAGGTAAATCGAAAGGCACAGTTATTGCGTAATTAGTGGATTAATAAATGAGCTACTTAAGTTAACTTATTCGAATTGATGTTCATAACTGTAATTAACCCTGTTCCAGAAATGTTCAAATGAGTCACTAAGGTAATGAATTTCAGTCATCGAAGAAAGAGCATGGGCTAACATATATTATACTGGGTAATGCATTGCAATATCAGTCGGGTTGCTTTCATTATTGAAACAAAATACGATCGTTAGGTTTCTTAGGTGACATCGAACCTACACTTTTGAGCGAATTTTCAGAGATTGACCCTCGCAATACGAATGTGTGTGTGTGTGTGTGTGTGTGTGTGTGTGTGTGTGTGTGTGTGTGTGTGTATGGGAGGGGGGAGGGGGAGTAAGCTAGGTCCTCCTTTCGGAAATACTGTAATCAAATCATTTGTATTATATTGTTTTCAATTCTTCTACCACTTTTCATACAAGTTTTAAATTTTTCAGTTACACGTAACACACAAATTTAAGTCTTAGTTGTAGAAGTCGTCACATGAATCAATAATTAACGAATGTTGCTTCTTCAAAAATTTGTTTCTAGGGTAATGCACCTCCACCTCCCGTTGATAGTACACATTATTTAAACAGCGTTGGTATTTCTGAGAGTGTACTAAGAAAAATTTCCTTGTTCTGGACCCTGTCAAGACATCGGCACCTCTTTAAAAAGTTGTCGTATGAGCCAACAACAATTAACGAATTTCTTTTCAAATCTTTTTTAAGATGGGCTTAACGTACCACCCCCCCCCCCTTTCACCTTGGGAATGCGCGTTGTGTTGGTGTTAAATTCTATAAATATAAACTGTTTTTCACTTTGTACCACCAGATAGGACAAGCAGATACACCACAATATATTCTGCTTGCCGAATGCGTTCATACGCGAAATATAAAACGATTGCTATATAATCGTCGCACAGTGGTCTCCGAATACAAGTTGAGTAAATATATCCAAAGAGGGTTTTGTGGGGAATACGTGGCTTTTATTACTGTTTGTGTCAAAAAGTCCCAGCCAGCATAACAATGATATGAAAGTCATTACGTACTCTTTGGGAGTGGTAATCTGAAAAACTGCTCAGTTTATTATTTATCCCCAAGTCCACACCGAATTATGGGGTGGTAAAAGGTCATAACCGATGAGTTATAAATACTTCATACTCTTTAGTATCACTACTAGGTTTGAAAAAATGTGCAGGAAATCATCAGCGTCAAATTCTGTTAGTAACATCCTCAGCCACTTCAGTATCAGTTTCAGGACTTCCATAAAATGCTTCTTCCTGCACACTCAGTCTACGCTACCAGTTGCATCTGTACTAATCGTGTCACACAGTGGTCCGCTTAACACTGTTACTCAGACTGCCATTGGTTACTGTGGTAGTGTTTGAAATGGCAGAATTAGCAGCTACGTCATCAACATCAGAGTCTCCTCCAAATTCTGAACCTTCTGGGTGCTCTTCTTTACCTTTCCCCCACTAATTCATTAGAAGATCAGCCAGAACCTCATCCGCCATTGACCTGTGCCACTTCCATGACATCATTCCTATAGATCCAAGAGAAACACTAAGAGATGTTAGTATAATCAGTGTAGGTGTGAAAACCAGGCAAAAATGAGGTACTATGACGCCCATTATATACACATGTATTAACCGTTTTCATCATGTAGCATATTTTCAGTACCTACGCTACAAGCCCACAGTCAGCCGAAATAATTTATGATATGTCAGTGGCAAAATTTGCGAGATAATTTGTGAAACAATGCCATCTGCAACGTTCATTCTTCATTAAAGGCAGTATCTCATAACTTATTATCAGTACAGTTCTGTGTAACTGGGAACTGAGTTCACGACAACTTATTTGGTACCATACACGGCGCGGAAGGAAATTTGCAGTAAATATACTTATACAAGACTCCCCTGTTGATTTCACACTTTATAATGCAGGAAACTGAATCGCAAACACCGCCATTTATATCAGATGATGTGAGAAGAGTGAATCTAAAGGCGTGAAATGCTAGCTGAACACAGCTCTGAAGCTGAGTGCATCGAACACCATTTAACGTTGAATGTTAATACCATTAGTGATATGTCCGTTGGTATCTTAAGCCTCCCGACTTACAAACACACAAGTGCTATACGCACTAATCACAGGTACTATTGTGAACACATTAATACCATGGAATCGATTGTCAGTAGTAAACAAAGTAATAAACAGGGACAGTTATATACGACTGACACTTTGGTTCTCCGACCATCTCTGTTACATTTTCGTATATGAATTACCGATCTGTCATACTCCTAACAGAAGGCCTGTAGTGACTACCTGATAGGGACTGTAATTGCCGGAGCAATACTCTTGAATTTGGCACACTTGCATCTAGCATGCTGTTCCCTTTAAAGATTCACTTCATTTTGTCAAAGCCCTCCCAGCTAGCCTTAGTCTTCCAGTCGTCACACTGCCGCGCGTGGTAGCCGTGCGATCTGAGGCGCCTTGGCCACGTTTCTGGTAACTCCCACCGTCGGAGGTTCGAGTCGTCCCTCGGGAATTGCTGTGTGTGTGTTGTCCTTGTCCTTAGCGTAAGTTAGTTTAAGTTACATTAAGTAGTGTGTGAGCCTAAGAACCGTTGTTCTTAGCAGTTTGGTCCCATAGAAACTTACTACAAATTTGCAAATTTTAACACGCGCACTCCACCGTGCACCATCAGTGGTTCACACTAGACTTTGCCATGGGGCGGCACGTACCACCGGTAGTTCACGCTCAGCTCTAACAAGTGTGCTATCAGGTATACAGCAACGTGTCATGCATTGGCTGGCACCCACGCGCAGCAAACAGCCCTGAATACAACTTTCTGTTAACCTTCAACGAGAGAGCTTTCTGAGAAAATGACTCATATCTTGTGATTAATTCAGTGTAAAACTATTTTGTGTTATCTCTCGTTATTTACAAGCGAAAGTTCAATACATTAAAATAGTGGCCCAAGGCCGTTTGAAACCGGCCACAGCCACATAGCGTTAAACAGAATTTGCTGCGCAGGCGTGAACGGTCAATGCTAATTTAACATATTTTTTCCCATTTTATGTCGGCTATAAGAATTGCTTAAATGATATGTTCTAGATGTGAACCACTAATCTATTAATAGGATACTATCAGTTCTCTGAAGACCTTGTATTGCCTTTAGAGCTACCACTAATCTTTACTCGTTCCTTACTAAGATCCTTCGACGATACCTTCCTGTGGACAGCAACAGCGTCGGCAAACAACTTAGTAGTAATGTTTATCATACTGGGTGTTTCCGTAAGAGCGTGCCTGGGGTCGGAGAAGCCAGCTTAAGGAGATAGTAGAGGTAAAATCACATTACTGTGTACTTTTTTATTTACGTTACTTACAGGTGACTGCATATACCATCACTGACACAATGAAGGTACCATTTGTACTGTATCTTATAAAATGTACTGAAACTGACGGCCATCAACCTCAATGCAAGCATGATATCAGCGAACAAGATTCTGAAGCACCCTGACTATCATCTGTGTTGTGTTTCGAATCACAGCACGGGCAGCTACAATTCTTGCAACTAACTCCATCCACAGTACCCACTGAGGTCTCATACACAAGTGACATTAGATATCCCCCTAGGAAGTAATCAAGCAGATTCAGGTCACGTGACCTTGCAGGCCATGGAATAGGACCTCCCGTTCCAATCAGCGACCAGAAAATACAGCGTTGAGATGGTTGCCGACAACCACACGGAAGTGAACCGGTGCATCGTCATGTTGCATCCACATTCTGTCACGAACAGCAGAGGGTACTTTCTCCAACAACTCAGGGAGAACTCTTTGCACGAACGTCAAGTACAGGTGACCACGTAGACGGTCCGGTAGAACAGACGTGCATCATGACTTCTTAGTGATCAGTCTCGTACTCCATATTTTCTTGAAGGAAATAAAGAATGTACATGTAAATAAACAGCACAGTACGTATAATCTTATCTTAGGTGTAAATAAACTGGAAAACAGTAATACTAGTCAAAGCGGTAGACGAGTTTACTTCCATATCTCTGTAAAATGGCTTTTCCGACCCCAGCTTCCTTACCTCAAGTTGTTCAGTGGAGGTTTCTCCATATTTCTGTTATATTTTTGCACATTCTTACGAAAACACCCTGTATATGTCGAAAACATATCGGACCGAGCCATCGATAAAAGATTGAGGACAGAAGAGCACACTGAAGTCCATAGTAAATGTCTTTAAGTCGATAATGGAAATCACTTCGTCTGATTTCTACCTACGAACAGGAAACCTTTCGCTGGGCTCTGTGAGCCTGTGCACATAACTCTGTTAACAGTTTATTGTAAACCATAGTGACGACCACTCAAAACCGGCTATCCAACTCTGTCCCATTTACTTGCACACATAACTGCATCATGAAGAACACCAACAGCATGACTGTACTTCATTGTTAAAAACACAGTGACCGACCTACATCCAAAGACCATGGCCGCAACGTAATGGAATCTAAGGGATTGGCCTTTCGGACTATCTTCGTAATACCTACTTGTCGGCCACCACTAAATTCATGAAGAGCTGAAACGTAGGGGAGGGGGGGAAGGGTCCGAAATGCTGCTGTAATATGTTTGAAGAAAACTGAGTACAAAAAAATTAAGAACTGTATTAAAGAAGGAACAACAAAATATCATCTACCTTTGTCGGACGAGAGTTCTGAGTTGGGCATATGCAGCCAAAAAAAGAAAAAAAAAGAGAGTCGTGTGACTAGGGCCTCCCGTCAGGTAGACCGTTCGCCGGGTGCAAGTCTTTCGATTTGACGCCACTTCGGCGACTTGCGCGTCGATGGTGATGAAATGATGATGATAAGGACAACACAACACGCAGTCCCTGAGCTGAGAAAGTCTCCGACCCAGCCAGGAATCGAACCCGGGCCCTTAAGTTTGAAATTCGGTCGCGCTGACCACTTTCGTTTTGCATTTTGTTCGTTATTGATCGTTGTTTTAGGTCGTTGCGGACGTCGCAAGTCATCCTGTTCAAGTTCGGTGGTTGATCCTTCCACTCAGTTTTTTATTACAGAGGCCAACCGGCTCTCTGACCGAACACGCTGAACTACCGTGCCGACAACCACTCATCTACCGGGGGCGGACGGCATATGCAGTGAAAAGCGCGGTTCAGCGAACTACTTTGATAGTATAGTGAGTTCCACTCAGAATGGAACGAATTTATGGACCAGAGATACAGTGCTGCTCGCTGACATGGTGTGCAAGTTACATTATCTGGGCTGTTGAGTGATTGTTTGACGTGGAGTCTGAACACAGTTAATTCGCTCTTACATATAGGTGAAGCAAAACGTCGGGATGACATCTCAACGCAAGACTGAATACCTTCAGATCGTGCAGGGGGCAGAAGATGGGTTAATAAAAAGTATGTACACTGTCCAGTCACATTTAAGTCTGAGCAAGAATAACCTTTTGCAGCGCAGACCACTGCGAGACACGCAGGAAGTGAGACAGTGAGTTTGAGGTAGGTGTCGACATGGATATTGAGCTATGCCGACTACAGAGCCGTGGCCAGAAGCGCTAGGTTTCTCCGTTGAGGATTAACGGCGTGAACAGCCCGCTCGCGTGGTCTCACAGAGTCTCGATCGAGTTTAAATCCGCGGAGTTTGTTGGCTAGGGGAGTACGGTAAACTCATTCTGGTGCTCTTCGAACCACGCACGTGCACCACGAGCTGTGACACGTATCATTGTCGTAGTGGTAGACACCGTCGTTCCGAGGAACAACAAACTGTATGTAATGGTGGGCATGGTGTCCAAGTATACATGCATACTTGTGATGACTCATAGTGGCTTCCAGAATCACGAGATCACCCAGTCTGGATCCTTCCGACGATTGCCTTCAGACGGCAATGGCCATCTGCCCGCCGTCTTTAAATTGAAAAGGGCACCTGTCGCCACTCGGTGGACGTCTAATTGTCGTACTAGCGTGCAAATTCCAGGCTTGGTTGCCGATGAATGGCAGTCGGCATGGGAAATGAAGCAGGCGCATGCTGCGGAGGCCCACTCGCAGCGACATTCGCTGAATGGTCGTTGAGGAGACGTTGTTGATAGCCCATTGGTCGATGTATGTGGTCAGTTGCTTAACAGTTACACGTCTGTTTGCCAGTATACATCTCCGCCGTCGTCGTTAGCGTCTATCATTTACGGTCCATGGTGTACCACATTGGCCTCGGCTCGGATTTTGAATAGCGCCGTTTTGCCATCGACTGTATACTTTAACCACGGTGGCACACGAACAGTTTACAAACTGCTGTTTTTTGCCGTTTCGGAAACGTTTCCACATTTGGCTCAAAGACAATGATCATCCGCTTTTGCACGTCAGATAAATTGCTGCGTTTCCACATTAGGGCAATTATATACTGTAAGTAGGCTGTTTATGTTTTCTCTATGTAAGTAGGCTGTTTATGTTTTCTCTATGTAAGTAGGCTGTTTATGTTTTCTCTATGTAAGTAGGCTGTTTATGTTTTCTCTATGTAAGTAGGCTGTTTATGTTTTCTCTATGTAAGTAGGCTGTTTATGTTTTCTTATTGGCAACGTTACGTAGCGCTCAATATGAAAATCACTGGCTGTGCTGTGTGCAGTCTGTGGCTAGTTTGCATTGTTGTCTGCCATTGTAGTGTTGGGCAGCGGCAGCTGGCTGTGAACAGCGCGTAGCGTTGCGCAGTTGGAGGTGAGCCGCCAGCAGTGGTGGATGTGGGGAGAGAGATGGCGGAGATTTGTAATTTGTCATGAACTGATATATATATATTATGACTTGTGATGATATCAAGGTAAATACATTGTTTGTTCTCTATTAATATCTTTCATTTGCTAACTATCCCTATCAGTAGTTAGTGCCTTCCATAGTTTGAATCTTTTATTTAGCTGGCAGTAGTGGCGCTCGCTGTATTGCAGTAGCTTGAGCAGCGAAGATTTTTGTGAGGTAAGTGATTTGTGAAAGGTATAGTTAAATGTTAGTCAGGGCCATTGTTTTGTAGGGAATTTTGAAAGTCAGATTGCGTTGCGCTAAAAATATTGTGTGTCAGGTTAAGCACAGCCATATATAAAATGTTCAAAGGGGAAGTTTCATATGTCGACCCTTAGCCGAGGATACCTCACTGGAATCTTCTGATTTTTTCTTGTAGTTTGTGTATTTAGTGTAGATTTTGTTTATTGCTAGCGCGTAATTATAGAGAGAATTTCCTTTGTAGTTGTAGTTTTTCATTGTTGTACAGTATAACAGTTGTGGCATGCATGTAGATTTGCAGCAAGTATTTCGCAGCTGCGCTTGCAATTAACTAGATATTATTTTCAGTGCTATGTTAATGTGTTCTCTTATTTTTGATCTTCAAATTGTGTTTTTCTGTGTTGTCGTGTGAAATATTGTGACAATAATGGCGTGTGAAAAACGTAATACTAGGCTCCAAAGTAAACTGAGAAATGACAGTGAAGACGAAAGCAGTGTGTTAGCGCCACCGAGTAATGAATTAACTGATGTTAAGAGTAGTAATTTGGTAACTGTTCATAGGGAAATGGAGCAGGCGGCAAACAATGGCGTGGACAGTGAAACAATTAGTGAAGAGGGACGCATTATCGATCGACCGGTCGGCAATAGCTCGCCTCAGGAATCCGAAATGACAGGACACAATTTCGCAAATACTGTAGATTCAGGTTTTGGGTCATCACCGTTTTCTCAAATAAGTCAAGACACATTTTCTGCTTGTCAAAATGTGAATGTTGCCGGTGCAAATGCACTGCCGAAAAGCGTAGAGAAACAGATTCCAGACACTAATACATTATTATTGCAATTAATGCAACAAATGGAACAAAATCAGAGACAAACACAGCAAAAGCTTCAAAAGTTAGACACACTGGAACAAAATCAGAGACAAACACAGCAACAGCTTCAAAAGTTAGACTCATTGGAACAAACTCTTGAACAAACGCGTGAAGATTTAACTGCTGAGTTACATAACATTGAATCGAAATGTCAGAAAGTGTGTAATGACGTAAAAACACAAATTTGTGAGCATTTTCAACCTATTTTTTCGCGGCATGAAAATGCATTACAGAATCACGAAGCAGCCATAAAAGAACTGCAAACCATTGTTCATGAAAATCATGAGACCTTGTGGGCTAAAATTGACTCAGTTGCATCTACCGATTCGGTTACGCAACTTGCAAAAACTCAGGAAAACTTAAAGGACACAGTAGATTCGATTTCAACACAAATGGACACTCTGAAGCTTGGTTCAGAAAAACACACTGAGGAAATGTGTTCATTATCAGAGAAAGTAGTTGAACTTTCGGATCAGCTAAATAATTTATCTACGAAGGTAGATGATAATCTGAATGACGCAAAACCGGTAGTCTTTAATGACACAGAACAGAGCGAACAAATTAGTAAACTGAAACAAAATCTGAATCAAATTGATACGCAACACCAAAGAGAAATCCGGGAAGTACAAGATCAGCTGACACAGGTAATACAAGAATTACGTATTTCAGGAGACACTCGCGCTCCAACACGGGAAGAGGGACTTAGAAATACGCAAAAGCCACAAAATAATAACACAGGGCATTTCGGTAATTATGAAAGAAATTGGCAAGGTACACCGAATTTTGAGATGGAACCGCCGACACGACGTAACTATGACCGAGATGCTACTCGCCGACACGATGATTTTGACTATAAGTTGTTCATTACTACACGTAAATTCAAAACGTTTAAGAATTCTGCCAACGACATTCATCCACAAGCGTGGCTCCATCAATTCTCTCATTGTTTCCCTCCCAACTGGTCATTGGAGCACAGGTTAGAATTTATGTGTGGCTACTTAGAGAATGAACCAGGTGTAAGAATGCGATCGGTCATTCACGATTGTCACAGTGAAGGAGATTTTTATCATGCCTTCCTCTCAGCGTATTGGTCTCAAGCTACACAAGACCGTGTAAAACATAACATCATAATGATGAAACACTTCGAACAATCTGAATTTTCCAGTCTTGTGAAATATTTTGAAGACATGTTGCACAAGAATCAATACCTGTCTAACCCATACAGCCCCTCAGAACTCATCCGCATTTGCTTAATCAAACTGCCTGAACATTTACGACATATTATTTTGGCAGGACGTTGCAAAGACGACATTGAAGCATTTCAGGGACTCTTACAAGAATTAGAAATTGACACTGACAATCGCGGAACGCGAAACCAGGAACACAGCAATTACAGGTCACATCCGTCACAATTCCGTGACGACAGAAACAATAACCGGACACGACTGGTCTATTCTTACAACGCAAATCGTGACCAAAATAGACACCACCCGTACGACAACCGTTGGCAGAGTAATAATAGTTACAGAGAAAGATCGCATTTCCGTAGTAATGACTATCACAGAGACAATCAGAGAAACAGACAATATGGGAACCAAAACAAGTATTATCAAGGGAGGCAGAATAACTTCAGACGCAACAGTTCGGCGAAGAGTTACGATTCAGGGAGAAATTCTCCACCACATGACCGACAAGCAAGAAACTATGTAAACTACCGACAAAACGACAGACGTGAATTTCATCAGAACTGGCGGGATTCTAACAGAGCTGGGCCCTCTCGGCAAGGCGAATTTGTAGAAGTTAGGTCTCCTAATCCCAATAACAACGCGCGCCAACAAAGAGACAGACAATGACTCGCGCCACAGGCACCCACGTGCGCCGGCTGGCTCAGAGAAAAATAACATAGACGCTAACCTTGAGAAAAATTCCAGTATTCTTGGCCGACGTATACCGCATGATAATTGCGTTGAAGTTGAAACTCTGCATACTAGGAAGAGTAAAGGTTTACACCACATTTCACATGTAAAACCATTTATTGAAAGATAATCTGCTTTTTAACTTAGTCTTTGTCATAAAATTTTTCGCTTCACATTACTAATATGCTTTGTCAGACTTAGAATCTGTTAACATACAACAATGTTTGAAGTTAAATATCCAATCAAGAACCAAGAGAACTTATTTAAACAGAAATGACGAATGCATTGTTATAGTGAACAGACGTCACAGTGTTATTGTGTGTGTACATTCTTGCTTGTTAGTTGTGCGATTACGTAACGACTATAAGGCTCACATACTTAGAACATTTACCAGTACTGCTAATGAGATTTTAATGCAACATTTTGGTTACCTGAAAATACATTCTGTATTTAAAGTGCTTTCTGAGAGATACCAGATGACACAGAGGATAGTTTATGTGACAGCTACACGATTTTTATCACGACGCTACTAATGAGTGACAATTTACAATGTTGCTTTTGCGGTGTATCTGTTTTATATCTGCACAGTTTTCTGAATTCTTCTGGAAAGTAAAACATATTTTAGTAGTAGCTTTTGTGGTATAGCTACAAGGAGACAGCCTTTTCTGTAGCACAACAATACGTTACAGCACAGTACTTTCTTCATCACAGCAATAAGCGTAATAAGTATGATATCTATATGCAAAGCATTTCACTTTGTTTATCATGAGGTCAGTACATTGACTTCTGCAGAACTTAGCTTTGGGGGACGATAACTACGACACTTCCACAGAGATTATCTTACAGCAAGACGCATGTTTAGCGCTACAGGACACGTATTTGAGTGATCAATTTCGTACTAAAACATTTATTTTCAAAGATATTTGAAACACAATGATACAAAGTTTTTCCGTGATATATTTCATTCCATTGGTGTAATCTGTAACACCTGAGGGTATAATTACATTAATCCTCAGGGGGGTACATGCTTACTTTGTGTACCATGTGTGTGGCAACCACAAGGAACCCTAGCTAATATGGTATTTGCTTATACAACTTTACACATCGGTACCATATTTCTCTAACACACAATTTACACAGCTATCTGATCATTTAACTGAGAGAGACAAACATTTATTTTTACTACATCAGTGACACATGTTTACGTAATTACACCGTTGGATAACTTCACACTTACGAAATTGTATTTTGTCTGTACTGTGTGAACTCTTCATATTTTTTTGGAACCATTGTGATACTATGAGAGCTTTGAATGATGTATTTGGTAAAGGGATTATGATTTTTAAAGTACGTTTGAGGCAGATGACACTTTTGACATGAGCAGAGAATTTTTTTAATTATTGGAGGAAGCTACGACGATTTTGAGATTTGACCGAGGTGTTATGATGTTATTTTTACGACGACGATGTGTATTATGCTGCTGAGGTATGTTTACGATTAATAGGCTGAGGCTATATGAGTTATTTGATTATGCTTCATATTTATAATGACGAAATATTGACGAGTGTCGATGGATACGTATATGTGTAATAAGGTAAGGAGTAATGAATAGTGGGTAGGGACTCTTGACTTGTGAAAAAGGATGTTGGAAACCAAGAATCGTACTTTAAGAGCTATGACATGTGTGAATCATGTGTGAATGTATCACAATGCCACTGAACATTTTTTGGACACTGTTATATTCATAGGATTTTGTTTCTACAGATTTGCAACGCTAATTCTTGCCCTGTATTTTTATGTGAGACTGTCACTTTAGCGAAAATTGCTGTCGTAAATATTTCCGTACGAAAGTTAAGTGACCACCTGCACGTAATGCGTCGCGGGCACCCAGCTGTGTCAGACGCCTGGAGAAAAAGTCATTAGCGCGTGCCTTTCAGAGCACAGGAAGATAGAACAAAAAAAAAGGGGAGGCCATTATCCTTGGAAATATTTTTACATCTGCACACCTGATTATGACAAGCGTCTTTCTACGAGAGTTGAGAGAATTTCTACTAACTTATGAAATGTCACATGACTATTGAATGATATTTTTATGCTTTGGTTTGCGTAATTGCTTATTTCATTTGATACCTGTTTTTCAGCTGTGTTGCAGCATTGCTTTTATAAAATAAAATGCATTTGCTAATGTGAACACTTTCTGTCAACAGATCTATTAAATAATTATTTTATGATCCACATTCTTTAAAAAAGGAGCACTTGGAAAGGAAAGAACAATAAGAAGGAACTAGTAACTGCATTCATAATTTTCTTTTCAAGTAATTGGTAACTTTTTGGTAGAATAACTTCTTGTGGTGCACCACTTTAATTACATAGACATTAAGATGTGAATATACATTTCCCTTATCTGCATTGTTGTTTAGTGTAATATTTTTTCTGCTTGCGCTATGTCATGTTTAGGTATAAGTTGCTGCTGTTTGCCAGGCATAGTGTTATTGAATTTGACTTTTGCTCATTTATGCTGCTAGCTTTGCCAATTTGCATTTTTTGCATTGCTGTTTGTGTTGATTTGTTATGTGATGCTGCATTGCCTCGTCCCTTAGTTTAGCATCTGAGCTCAGTAGATTTAAGTTAGCTTAAGAGGGGGTAGCCTCTAAGAGAATGAGTTGCGATGAATTGGAAGAAATGCATTGAGAAAACAGGTTTAGGTAGGATTTTCTTGGAAATAAATGTTGAGGTAAGAAATGTGTGAACATATAAATACAGAAAGCATGCTTAGATAGAATTTTTTTTGGTGGAAACAAAGGATGAAATAAGAGGAAAGATATATGAAGTTTTGGGTTGGACTGCAGTACCAAATGTTACACTGAAAACGAACCCTGTCCTTTCCTATTGGTGTTATCCCACTATGTGTTTGTGTACCCTTGAGTATTTGTTTTCTTCCTGTCTCTGTGTACTGTTTCATAGAATTTTTTTCTCTTCTAATACTAAGCTATATTCACTATGAGGAGGAATACTGTTATCCTCAAATATAAGTTGCATTAATAATATGTTATTTTCTTTGTAAAGTTGTTTACAATTCTGTTCTGTTTCAATGTTCATGTGTGAAATTAATGTTTCGAAAACTATTCTCATTATTTTATGCATGTACTTATGTCACTATTTTTGTAACACTGATGTATATGTTTATTTCTATTCTTTTGTAAAGCCTGTACTACAAATGTTATCTGTATTATTATGTTTTTAATGATGTATTTTGTACCTTTGTAATTGTATTCTTATGTTATAAAATTGTAATTGTCACCAGTTCATGACATTATTAACTTGTAAGTTACATTTCACTGCACACGTTTCTGTTGGTCATAGTATATGGACAATATGTGAGAAGTAGGGACTGTTAGTGTTTGCAAGTGTGTTAATAATTCAGCAAGGGACTGGATAACAGCATTGCTGGTTCTAAGGACAATTCCAAAAACTTTGTGAGTGCACAAGTGGTGGTTTATGGACTTGCTATATTCTCCGCAAGACTCTTCAGTGGTGATTGTGCACCTGCACAGTCACAACAGATGGCTGCTGGCTATCTCTACAAGGACTACAGTGGGTCTGCATCTATGATGACCCACCAATACCATTATTTCTACAAGGACTGCAGTGGGTCTGCACCTCTGGTGGCCCACCAATACCGTAATCTCTACCAGGACTACAGTGGGTCTGCTCTGTGATGACCTACCTACCAATACTCTTCAAAATTTCGACTGACTCTGCTGTGGGTTTGCTCTGTTGTGGCCCATTACCTGTATGCATATCAAGAGTCAGCACTGTCTTTCCATTGGAAGAACAACACTACTTCTTCAAGACTGCATGGAAATCCACTACTTCCGTGTGCATTTTCTTTTACTGCTCAGACTTTGAGAAAAAACACTGCTATTCTACTGTTATGTACGATTAGGACTGTCTTTATGGACTGTGAGAAAATTTTAGCTTTTGACCAACATTGTATCAATAAGTGTGTGCATTTGACATGTTTGTTATTTTAATTATGAAAAATTTTATCAAATCATTATTGGCCACTGCCCAAAAAATATTTTGTAAAATTTTTGTGGGGAGCATGGGGGCTATGTAAGTAGGCTGTTTATGTTTTCTCTATGTAAGTAGGCTGTTTATGTTTTCTCTATGTAAGTAGGCTGTTTATGTTTTCTCTATGTAAGTAGGCTGTTTATGTTTTCTTATTGGCAACGTTACGTAGCGCTCAATATGAAAATCACTGGCTGTGCTGTGTGCAGTCTGTGGCTAGTTTGCATTGTTGTCTGCCATTGTAGTGTTGGGCAGCGGCAGCTGGCTGTGAACAGCGCGTAGCGTTGCGCAGTTGGAGGTGAGCCGCCAGCAGTGGTGGATGTGGGGAGAGAGATGGCGGAGATTTGTGATTTGTCATGAACTGATATATATATTATGACTTGTGATGATATCAAGGTAAATACATTGTTTGTTCTCTATTAATATCTTTCATTTGCTAACTATCCCTATCAGTAGTTAGTGCCTTCCATAGTTTGAATCTTTTATTTAGCTGGCAGTAGTGGCGCTCGCTGTATTGCAGTAGCTTGAGCAGCGAAGATTTTTGTGAGGTAAGTGATTTGTGAAAGGTATAGTTAAATGTTAGTCAGGGCCATTGTTTTGTAGGGAATTTTGAAAGTCAGATTGCGTTGCGCTAAAAATATTGTGTGTCAGGTTAAGCACAGTCCTGTATAATTGTTTAAAGGAGACGTTTCAATACCCTCTACAGTTACTGCTGCCACCTGCCATCTCTGAGTGATTATCGAATGTTGATATCGAACGTAGTAGGTGGTGACATTAATGTGGCCGGACCGTACATGTGGTAGAGAGAAGAATGAGGAGCCAGTCTAGCTATAATACAGGTCACAGACTGAAGAATTCACTGGCAAAGTGGCTTTAATGAAAGCCAATAATTATGTCCCAGCTCCAGCAAAGGAGCTTCTCTGTAAGTGAAATCTATTTCAACTGTTCGCCTGCTGCTGTCATGAACAGCTATGGACACTAGCTGAAGGATGGTGAAAGCATTTGCAACATGACAGTATCTACAAAAAACACAGATACTTCGTTAGATTTGGCTTCGCTGAACGAAAAAACGGGTAGCTTTGTGCATGCAATATATAATACAAAACAATATAAACTCAAACTCTACTCTGTGTAGAAGTAGATTTAGAATAATGTACCAATCTGAAAAGACAGTCAGTAAGAAGTAATATATAAATCGTATGATCGGTTGGACACAGAATGTCCAAGACGTGGGTAGTAATGTGGATAGTGTCAGAACACCACCAGCAGCATCACACGCAACATACAGGGTGGTCCATTGATAGTGACAGGGCAAAATATTTCACGAAATCAGCATTAAACGAAAAAACTACAAAGAACGAAACTCGTATAGCTTGAAGGAGGGAACCAGATGGCGCTATGGTTGGCCCGCTAGATGGCGCTGCCGTAGGTCAAACGGATAACAACTGCGTTTTTTTAAAACTAGGAACACCCATTTTTTGTTACACATTCGTGTAGTACGTAAAGAAATATGAATGTTTTAGTTGCACCACTTATTTCACTTCGTGATAGATGGCGCTGTAATAGTCACAAACGTATAAGTACGTGCTGTCACGTAACATTCCGCCAGTGCGGACGGTGTTTGCTTCGTGATACATTATTCATGTTAAAATGGACCGTATACCAACTGCGGAAAAGGTCGATATCGTGTTGATGTATGGCTATTGTGATCAAAAGCCCAACGGGCGTGTGCTGTGTATGCTGCTCGGTATCCTGGATGACATTATCCAAGTGTCTGCACCGTTCGCCAGATAGTTACGTTATTTAAGGAAACAGGAAGTGTTCAGCCACATGTGAAACGTCAACCACGACCTGCAACAAATGATGATGCCCAAGTAGGTGTTTTAGCTGCTGTCGCAGCTAATCCGCACATCAGTAGCAAACAAGTTGCGTGAGAATCGGGAATCACAAAAACGTCGGCGTGGAAAATGCTACATCAACATCGATTACACCTGTACCATATTTATAAGCACCAGGAATTGCGTGGCGACGACTTTGAACGGCGTGTACCATTTTGCCACGGGGCACAAAAAAAATAACGGGACGATGACAGATTTTTTGCACGTGTTCTTTTTAGCGACGAAGCGTCATTCACCAACAGCGATATCGTAAACCGGCGTAATATGCACTATTCGGCAACGGAAAATCCACGATGGCTGCGACTAGGGGAACATCAGCGACCTTGGCGGGTTAATGTATGGTGCGGTATTATGGGAGGAAGGATAATTGGCCCCCATTTTATCGATGGCAATCTAAATGGTGCAGTGTATGCTGATTTCCTACGTAATGTTCTACCGATGTTACTACAAGATGTTTCACTGCATGACAGAATGGCGATGTACTTCCAACATGATGAATGTCCGGCACATAACTCGCGTCCGGTTGAAGCTGTATTGAATAGCATATTTCATGACAGGTGGATTGGTCGTCGAAGCAGCATACCATGGCGATCTGACGTTCCTGGATTTATTTCTGTGGAGAAAGTTGAAGGATATTTGCTATCGTGATTTACCGACAACGCATGAAGACATGCGTCAGCGCATTGTTAATGTATGTGCGAACATTACGGAAGGCGAACTACTCGCTGTGGAGAGGAATGTCGTTACACGTATTGCCCAATGTATTGAGGTTGACGAACATCATTTTGAGCATTTATTGCATTAATGTGGTATTTACAGGAAATGACGCTGTAACAGCATGCGTTCTCAGAAATGATAAGTTCACAAAGGTACATGTATCACATTGGAACAACCGAAATAAAATGTTCAGAGGTACCTACGTTATGTATTTTGATTTAAAAAACCTGTTTGTCTAAAATTGTGAGCCATATGTTTGTGACTATTACAGCGCCATCTATCACAAAGCGAAAAAGTGGTCCAACTAAAACATTGATATTTCTTTACGTACTACACGAATATGCAATAAAAATGGTTCAAATGTCTCTGAGCACTATGGGACTTAACTTCGAAGGTCATCAGTCCCCTAGAACTTAGAACTACTTAAACCTAACTAACCTAAGGACATCACACACATCCATGCCCGAGGCAGGATTCGAACCTGCGACCGTAGCGGTCGCGCGGTTCCAGACCGTAGCGTCTAGAACCGCTCGGCCAGGAATATGTAATAAAAAAATCGGGTTTCCTATTTTAAAAAACGCAGTTGATATCCGTTTGACCTATGGCAACGCCATCTAGCGGGCCTACCATAGCGCCATCTGATTTCCCCCTTCAAACTAGACAACTTTCGTTCTTTGTAGTATTTTCGTTTGACACTTATGTCGTGTGATATTTGGCCTGGTCACGATCAATGGACCACCTGTATAAACACACTAGGGTCGACGCCGAGAATGGTAGACTGGACAGGGGAGGCAAGAGACTCAGACGTCGGCAGATACTGCCGGACAACAGACATGGCGAACTGGGAAGATTTAATCCGATATGAACGGAGGTGTTAATTGACAGATCGAAGACAATATTTCGAGATTGCAAAGGAACTAGTGTGTAATTATACTGGTGTATATAAGTTTATTTTGACTGAGTGGACAAAAATGGTGCAGTCATGAAACTAAGTTTCTAGCTGTAGTTGGTACCACAAATGAACTTAAATTCGAATGAGAATAATAGAACGGAGTGTTTATAGACATTTTTATACTGTTAACAACTAATTTCACTACAGATAGAACGACGCAATACATCTCAATGCCAAATAATACAACCTAATAGAAGAACAGAGTTATTACAGGAGGTACCACAGACCTGTTCAGCAGCACGGAGTGGCCGCGCAGTTGGAGGCGCCATGTCACGAATCGCGCGGCCCCTCCCGCCGGAGGTTCGAGTCCCCCCTCGTTCATGGGTGTGTGTGTTGTTCTTAGCATAACTTAGTTTAAGTTAGTTGAAGTAGTGCGTAAGTCTAGGGACCGATGACCCCAGCAGTTTGGTCCCTTAGGAATTCACACATTTTGAGACTTGTTCAGAAAAGAGGACGACGGTACATAGCACTTTGATGGTATCTAAGTTATTGACATGGTGCAGGAACTGTAAGTAACTTTCATTTGAATCTGAACTCAGTCCCCAAACACATTGAGGTTGCATGTAAAAAGGAAGCACATTAAATAACATAAACAGTTATAATGTTTCTGTTGGGCCAAGGCATTTATTATTTTCAGGCAGGGACAATAACAAGTAGATTATACTTGGCGCGAAGTACGAGAACCATTTAGATACAGATTTTCAGTTGATTTGTACATTATCGCCACATAACTATGATTCACTGAGATAACAATTGTGATTGCAATACTTGCTTCAGATTGACCGATTAAGTGAAAGCTTATACGTAACGATATTAGTTGGCGACCAGGCAAGGGACTTCCCCGCCGCATCATAGAACGTGGATGCTGGATCCGTACCTGCTCTTCATTGCAAGAAAAGCGGCGGTCAACATCTACATCTACATTTATACTCCGCAAGCCACCCAACGCGTATGGTTTGCGGGAAGAACGACTGCCGGAAATGCTCCGGGCGCGCTCGAATCTCTCTAATTATACATTCGTGATCTCCTCGGGAGGTTTAAGTAGGAGGAAGCAATATATTCGATACCTCATCCAGAAAAGCGCCCTCTCGAAACCTGGACAGCAAGCTACACCGTGATGCAGAGGGCCTCTCTTGCAGAGTCTGCCACTTGAGTTTGCTAAACATCTCCGTAACGCTATCACGCTTACCAAATAACCCTGTGACGAAACGCCCCGCTCTTCTTTGGATCTTCTCTATCTCCCCTGTCAACCCGACCTGGTACGGATACCACACTGATGAGCAATACTCAAGTATTGGTTGAACGACTGTTTTGTAAGCCACCTCCTTTGTTGATGGACTACATGTGGTTCACCGCCAGACACCACACTTGCTGGGTGGTAGCCTTTAAATCGGCCGCGGTCCGTTAGTATACGTCGGACCCGAGTGTCGCCACTATCAGTGATTGCAGTCCGAGCGCCGCTACACGGCAGGTCTAGAGAGACTTCCTAGCACTCGCCCCAGTTGTACAGCCGACTTTGCTAGCGATGGTTCACTGACAAATTACGCTCTCATTTGCCGAGACGATAGTTAACATAGCCTTCAGCTACGTCATTTGCTACGACCTAGAAAGGCGCCATTATCATTTGATATTTATCTTGTGATACATGTACCGTCAGACCGATGTTCACCAATTATGGATTAAAGTTAAGTATTCCAGAAGCTACGTACCTGTTTTGCTAGTCTCAATTCCTTGTCATTTTCCAGACCTCACGCCAGCCTGCGTGAGCTTAAACGCGTGCCTTTCGGCTTCTTGTCATAGTGGATTGGCTGTCTTGCCAGTCCAAAACACTACATTTTCTAAGGACTCCCCCCAATGAATCTCAACCTGGCACCCGCCTTACCAACAATTAATTTTATATGATCATTCCACCTCAAATCGTTCCTCACGCATACTCCCAGATATTTTACAGAAGTAACTGCTACCAGTGTTTGTTCCGCTATCATAAAATCATACAATAAAGGATCCTTCTTTCTATGTATTCGCAACACATTGCATTTGTCTATGTTAAGGGTCAGTTGCCACTCCCTGCACCAAGTGCCTATCCTCTGCAGATCTTCCTGCATTTCGCTGCAATTTTCTAATGCTGCAACTTCTCTGTATACTACAGCATCATCCGCAAAAAGTCGCATGGAACTTCCGACACTATCTACTAGGTTATTTATATATATTGTGAAAAGCTATGGTCCTATAACACTCCCTTTTAGCACGCCAGGGTTACTTTAACGTCTGTAGACGTCTCTCCATTGAGAACAACATGCTGTGTTGTGTTTGCTAAAAACTCTTCAATCCAGCCACACAGCTGGTCTGATATTCCGTAGGTTCTTACTTTGTTTATCAGGCGACAGTGCGGAACTGTATCGAACGCCTTCAGGAAGTCAAGGAAAATGGCATCTACCTGGGAGCCTGTATCAAATATTTTCTGGGTCTCATGAAAAAATAAAGCGAGTTGGCTCCCACGATCGCTGTTTCCGGAATCCATGTTGATTCCTACAGAGTAGATTCTGGGTTTCCAGAAATGACATGGTACGCGAGCATAAAACATGTTCTAAAATTCTGCAAGAGATCGATGTTAGAGATATAGGTCTATAGTTTTGCGCATCTGCTCGACGACCCTTCTTGAAGACTGGGACTACATGTGCTCTTTTCCATTCATTTGGAACCTTCCGTTCCTCTAGAGGCTTGCGGTACACGGCTGTTAGAAGGGGGCAAGTTCTTTCGCGTACTCTGTGTAGAACCGAATTAGTAACCCGTCAGGTATAGTGGATTTTCTTCTGTTGAACGATTTCAGTTGCTTTTTCTATTCCTTAGACTCTTATTTCGATGTCAGCCATTATTTCATTTGTGCGATGATTTAGAGAGCGAACTGCAGTGCGGTCTTCCTCTGTGAAACAGCTTTGGAAAACGGTATTTAGTATTTCAGCTTTACGCGCGTCATCCTCTGTTTCAATGCCATCATCATCCCATGGTGTCTGAATATGATGTTTCGAGCCACTTACTGATTTAGCGTAAGACCAGAACTTCCTAGGATTTTCTGTCAAGTCGGTACATAGAATTTTACTTTTGAATTCACTGAACGCTTCACGAATAGCCCTCCTTGACATCGTTTAGCTTCTGTTTGTCTGAGAGATTTTGGCTGCATTTAAACTTGCAGTGAAGCTCTCTTTGCTTTTGTAGTAGTTTCCTAAATTTGTTGTTGAACAACGGCGGGTTTTTCCCGTCCCTCACAGTTTTACTCGGCACGTACCTGTCTAGAACGCATTTTGCGATTGCCTTGAACTTTTTCCATAAACACTCAGCATTGCCAGTGTCGGAACAGATATTTTCGTTTTGATCTGTTTAGGTAGTCTGAAATCTGTCTTCTATTACTCTTGCTAAACAGATAAACCTTCCTCCCTCTTTTTATATTCCTATTTACTTCCATATTCAGGGACGCTGCAACGGCCTTATGATTACTAATTCCCTGTTCTGCGCGTACAGAGTCGAAAAGTTCGGGTTTGTTTGTTATCAGTAGGTCCAAGATGTTATCTCCACGAGTCGGTTCTCTGTTTAATTGCTCGAGGTAATTTTCGGATAGTGCAGTCAGTATAATGTCTCTCGATGCTCTGTCCCTACCACCCGTCCTAAACATCTGAGTGTCCCAGTCTATATCTGGTAAATTGAAATCTCCACCTAAGACTATAACAAGCTGAGAAAATTTATGTGAAATGTATTCCAGATTTTCTCTCAGTTGTTCTGCCACTAATGCTGCTGAGTCTGGAGGTCGGTAAAAGGAGCCAGTTATTAACCTAGCTCGGTTGTTGAGTGTAACCTCCACCCATAATAATTCACGGGAACTATCCACTTCTAATTCACTACAGGACAAACTACTACTAACAGCGACAAACACGCCACCACCGGTTGCATGCAATCTATCCTCTCTAAACACCGTATGTGCGTTTGTCAAAATTTCGGCAGAATGTATCTCTGGCTTCAGCCAGCTTTCCATACCTATTATGATTTCAGCTTCGGTGCTTTCTATCAGCGCTTCATGTTCCGGTACTTTACCAACGCAGCTTCGACAGTTTACAATTACAATACCGATTGCTGCTTGGTCCCCGCATGTCGTGACTTTGCCCCGCACCCTTAGAGGCTGTTGCACTTTCTGTACTTGCCCGAGGCCATCTAACCAGCGGCAAAATTCATCAAGACCTGCGGCATATCTGACAACACACAGTAGAATGTTGATGTAGACACAACTGTTTCATGGCAATTAGCTCAGGAAGTTGTTGAAAATGTGGTTTCGTAGCAGACAGCCCCAACTCGTACACGCTCGTTCCCATGTTGACCGGGGGAGATTGTCATTTACGACTACAGTGGGAACGGGACGAACAATAACGGACCGTAGATTAATAGAAACTTGTCTCCTTGTTGGAAGAAAAACGCTTTATATCACATCAAAGTGACTATTGTTTCGAGAAACGCTGTCATCCAGGTGGACGTATGCTCCAAATGTGTACCGTGCCAGGGGATGCAGGACGGTGAGGTTGGTGTTATGGAGGGAAATCAACTGGGTTTCCTTGGGAGCAGTTGTAGTAATCAAAGGCACAACGAAAGCTGTGGGCTATGTGAACTGTTGCGGCGCACAAATATATCATGGGTAAATACAAGCTTACCTTAAAATTTTCCCCAGCGGGCTCTAAGCCAAGTTAAACCAGGCCAGTGCACCTTCTAGCAATCTGAATGACAATTACGCAGAGAACCGGTACGGCAAAAAATACGGCACATCCTGGAAGCTATTGCTTCACCTTAGTCCATCGAGAAGTTTGAATCATTAATTCCGCTACAATACCTCACTAAAGAGGGATCGTTACGCCCCTCGGACGGCAAACCACGTTGGATCAAGGTTGAGTAAATGCTCCGCAAAATCACCTATCTTCCCACTGACATGGCGGAAAACCACCAAGCTGAAGTACTGAATGCCACTGTTGCAACATTGAGCTGCGTTGAAGAGTGCTGACGGCAGAGAATGACATATTTTGTCTTCCTCGACAAGACATAAAATCATTGCCTGAGACAGACAGAATTATATATTTAGGATTTCAAGCTCATCTACAGTGATCCAGCTACGATGCAGACTCTATGACGTGCTGCCTACCATTCGCCTTCGAGATTACTGCCCTCCTGGTTTGTCGAACCTGGTCACTGTGAGCTGCCTACTTCTCATCTGCTGATGTGCCTTGATGAATTTCGCCTCTGGCGAGTCCAGAACTGATGGCTCAAAAAAATGTTCAAATGTATGTGAAATCTTACGGGACTTAACTGCTAAGGTCATCAGTCCCTACGCTTACACACTACTTAACCTAAATTATCCGAAGGACTAACACACACACCTATGCCCGAGGGAGGACTCGAACCTCCACTGGGACCAGCCGCACAGTCCATGACTGCAGCGCCCTAAGACCGCTCGGCTAATCCCGCGCGGTCAGAACTGATGGCACCTGGCACACTGTCAACATGTCGCTGAATCCAAGAGGTTTGATAAAGCCCTTAGCAGCTGACTAGTATCTGTGAGGCAGACGTGGGCGTCTTCGATCTATCTGCCACAACTCTGCACTGTCATCTACATGCAGTAAAGTCCTGCTGGAATTTACTCAGGCAAACCCCATCGATGTACGCCATCGAAGTACATGAGAGAGACATTTAAAACGGAGTCACTGATCTGGTGTTCAACGCCACTGCTGGATCTCTGCCCTGCATGGCGCCATGGTGTCATGTAAGCAGCCGCGACAAAGAAAATGGCCTCAATAATAGAAAGTTGGCGGCGTCAGCGCAACTTTTTTATAAGATGATATGGAAAATAATTAAACTCATAAATTAATCACCTCCATCTGCACCCACCCCCTCCCACGACCAGCCCCTCCCCCCCCCCCTCCCGCCCCATGGATGACATTACGTGTTTTCCCAGTCATGCATGTGCCCCAGCCTCCTCATCTCCTTCCCCCCACCTCTTCATCATCAGAGGACTTCCAACTCATGTGTGATGAAACGTGACCATCCTGTTTCGATACATGCCTCTAAACGAACGAAGATTTATGCGATGTATTCCATGCCTTGTCGCATCTTCAGTATAAATCGATACTTCAGTTTCATAACTAAGATGATACTAAATTAACGATAGGTGTTTGTGAGACACTGCAAGCCCCATGTATACATTAGCTTGACAGATGTCCTGTGTACAGAGTTAGTGGCAGCATGACGTGTAATTTCATATGTCGGACGCCACTGCTACGCATTTATCTGTTTCCTTTAAAGAGGTATTCTCCGTGACTAATGATCAATTTGTATAGGACTGATGAGAGCACAGTATAATTTCTGAACCATGATCGGATGTGGTGGACGCTATAAATCACTGGAAAGCAACGCTGTGCGCGTATCACACAGAATCGATGTTTTAAGTAAGTAGTTTTTTTCATTTTACAGTTTGTTACCATAGTTTATCGTAGAGAAACCTGCCAGAAGTTTATATGTCATATGCAGGAAATATTTCTTACAACGGAATGCTAACAGCAGTGCATTTCACATGACTGATAGGTCAGAAACTGAAGCGATCTAACATTATAGCCTGCTTTAAGTGCAGAACCATGTAGCCTTAGGAGTGTGTTTTTGTTCCCTCTTACCAATACCCTCCTGTTACTGATCCCAGACCCTAGAATAGTACTTTTAAAATTGATATCGTAGTTGATTTACGTGAAATGCTTCGAACTCCATCCGTCTGGAGCTCCACCATGCATGATAACCACCCGTTTCTTGTTCTTCTTAACCGTCTGCTATTACATCACAGCCCTTTGAAATGTACTACTATACACCGATAAGAGATGCTACCCTCCTTGACGTCGGAATTTCTAGAGAAATCTTGTGCACCTGGATGTGCGAGAACTCGGCAAGCTCCATTCATTCACGAGACGTGGAATGTAGCGGTCTACTTCTGGTCAGCTGCAGATTAACTCGGTAACGGTACTGTGGGGTGGAGTGGTCAAACACAATGCTAGGGGCTCTTTCTGTCTCCTATTTTATTGTAAGATTGCGAGAATGCTCTGTGAGTCCCATCCGCATAGAGATAGATCGTAATTGTTCACTGTGCTCGAAGTGCTAGAAATATGTAGGGCACTGTCTGTACACTTTGATGATGTACATGTTCGAGAATTAACAGTGAATGGACATACTGCACAGTCATCTGTCCACATTCACAATGACACTCGCAAGGTAAGGAAGGGACGGTTTAGCGACTATATGGAAATTGGAAAACATGCTGTCACATCATTGGTCGGTGTCGAAATTACTGTAAAATTCCTAAAATTGTTCACACTACTAACTATGAGGCTTATTATTACAGTACATCGATGGTGTCTTTTCTTAATGATTGACTGACATCACTTGTTTGAGATAGAATAAGAGTTTTGGTGGAGGGGCAACACCTTCTGGGACATCATGAATGTTGCGCAATACAATAAAAGTAAAGTAAACAATCCGAAAAGTTAATAGCATGTCAGTAGTGATGCTAAAATAATAATGATTTAGGTTTCAGTTTAGTAACTTTAACAATTTTCGAAATTTGGATGTTTTACATAAAAATCATCAGCGCAACAGGAATGTGCTAGAAATTTATATTCAGATTCCTTTTTCATTGTAGTTTAATGGAAACAGCATGTTGGATCTCACAAAGTAATATTTTGGTTGACGTTAACGATTTTCTGTTTTTGTGTCCTAAGAGTATGGAAGTAAGATAGATTAAGTAAGTGATCAGATAAAGCTGGGATGTTTAGATTTAGGTAGAATGGAGATATGATGTAATAACAAAGATGTGAGAAGTTTCCAAAAGGTAGCTATAAAACTATAGCTGTAGCGTCTCTCCAAAGGGCAAGTTCAGAGCTCATCTACTGCGTGCAGTGCAACTAAAATAATTCTCTCGCCAAACGTACGTAACCTAGCTACTTCAGAATTTTATTACAGATACTTACCTGTGTGCTGATAGCACAGTTAAATTGAGAGCTTCATTGCCCTTCAGCGAATGAAGCAATTAATTATTTAATAGTTTGAAGTGATGCTTTACTAGCCCAAGCGGCTAGTTAGGTAGGCAAATTCTGTCGGCTGCGCCTTTGGCGGTCGGCACCGGGCTATATAAATAAGAGCGCCGCGCACTAGAGACAGGCCCCAGTTCTCTTCTAGATTCGTATCAGCGCGCAGTCCGTGTCGGAAGCCGCGTCGTGTTTGTGCAGTTGCAAGGAACAACCTTGTTATATTATGTAACTCGATATGCACGTAACAATGAGTTCACATCGTGGTAAAGTGTTAATTGCGGAACGACTCCCGTGATTTATTCTCAGTTTGCGTATGTCGTATTTTCACGTGTCGCCGCAGGACAGACATTCTGTCATTACTAGCGTGGCGTTTGATGAGTGTTAACATAGAATTTTGGCGAGCATTCACTTTGAACATTTACATCGATAACGACTATTGAACAGTTTCGTTATCTAGGGAAAATAGGATCCGGGCAATAGACTCTGAACAGCTGTGATAGTACATTAGCTGATAGGGTAAACTTTTGTCTGGAACTTTAAGCTTTATCGTTTTCAGAATATAGTGAAAATTGCTATAGTAAACTACATTTTCTATGAATCCCATTCTAAATCCTCAGCGTAATTAACTTCAATGATCAATAACTTTATTTCTCCATCAAAGTGGGCACAGGGAACTTTAATTACAGGCGTCACGTTTTTGCTAGTCACTTTCTGGTTGTCAACTTTGTAGTTAGAGAGCCTGTGTTGAGAACGGCAACACAATAGAAATAAAAGTTTCCACCCACCGCCCCACAAGCAGTTTGGGGACTCTCCACAATGCCGTGAAACTCTTCCAGTTTCCTTATGTTGTAGCTGTCTTTTATTTAAAATCATCAAGTGTGTGTGGTGTGTTATGGTAGCATCAGCAGCAACATGATTTATACCATGCGATGTCTAGTTTTCTGTGAGAAGCAATGGATCAGAATGTGTTAATGGCAGTTTAGAACCTGACACAGACCTCGAAGTCGTGGCGGGAAAAAACAAAATCCGTGACAGAGCACAAAGCGTGTTACAAAAGAAAAAAACAATGTTTCAAACAACGACACAGTGTCACAGGGAGCGTTTCTTGCAACTTATTGTATAGTTTGTGGGCTACGGTCATCCTCATACAGTACAGTCGATGCAACTATGCACTGGTCCGTGCAATGGATCAATGCTTATATATTTAATAGGATCGTTACATGTGCTCGATGCCGGCACGCTGGATGGTACAGAACAGCGATAATAGAATGTTTGGGTGGTAGACATGAATGGAATATGAGGAACGTATATCTGCTTTGATGCTGAGTCTCGCTAACTTTCCCACCAAGAAACGCCACTGTAACTAGTTGTACTGTCTTCGTGTTGCCTGAGCAGGCTTCATTTGACACTAACTTTACACATCGTACTCGGTTGGTGGAGCTACGAGAACATGTTCCCACTTCCACCGAGCGGTCGAAACACGCTCCTATAGCATTAACTCAGCTTACTCTGTTTTTAAACAGGTTGCATAATGTGGTGGATATTGCTCTCTCTCCAACTTCTGGGTAATATTGCTAAAATTGATCTCGCTATCAACTGCAGTGTGTATTACAGTACATCACCCCACATCAACGGCATCTTTCCAATCCCGACTGTCCACTGGGTACACTGTTGATTACCGCATAATGATTGGCTGACACCACTCCAGTGAGATGGAGGGAACCTTGGCGGAACAGTGGATATCTGCTTCTTGTCACTGTGGAACATGGGATTAAATGTAGAGGTCATTACCGTAACGCAGTTGTCTGGAAGCGTTGCTTATTCCTACAGACTTATCCTATTTACATATGCTGTGATACCATACACATGTTTTTTTTAAATTTTTTTTACCATTTAATTAACAGTACTTCTTTTTATTTGTGCTACACAAGGCATGTTGTAACAGCACCCTCTGGCGATGGGCAACACCGGAACAGAAACCATGTACATGACTGCAAAATGAAGGAACAACGCTTTTCGAAATGGAGAACCGAGACATACGCTACCCTTCGATGGGAAGATGTGATTACTGGACAGGTAATCACCTTCGAATAGTTGTTGGAAGGACTCTACAATACCACAGACTCTTCCAGTTTCCATATGTTACGATGTCTCCTCAATTTTGTCAATGAGTAACTTCGCATGTGTTTTATTTCTATCAGCCTGTGGTGTGGTAGCTGTACAATTTATGCCATTCACTGTTCATTTTTTTGTTTGAGCCAGAGGATCGAAGTTTGTTAATGTCAGTTTAGCAGCAGCTGGCGTGGGTGTCTAAGTCATGGTAGAAAAAACTATGTGTATGGTGGTGTACACTGATTGGATGCGTTACAACCGAAGAAACAATGTATTAACCTGCTTATGAAGGAGAAATCTGATTGATAGTCTGTAGGATACGGTCATCCTACAGTACAGGTGATGAAACCTTACACCAGTCTGTGGAAGCGACTTCCATAACGAACCTGGTGCTCCAATGAACCAATACCTGAATATTTAACAGAACCGCCACGTTTGTTTGAGTAATAGACATGTATGCACCCTGAGAGACCAACAGTGACTAATTTCGAGATATGAGAGTGCCACGAATATGATTCGCTAGTGGCTGTAATCATTAAAGATGTCTCTACAGGATCCAACGCAAGTAAGTGGTTGAATGGCTAGACTTGATTCCAAATTGCAGACCACATTTCTACCATAAAACATTGCACTACCAGAGGCTCGTGTGTGTACGTGTACACTCAAGACCACCTTTTATGCAGGGTGACGGTAACGTAGTTGCGACGATCGTGTTTTTAATAGCACAGTCCTTACGCGAAATGTATGTTGTAGGCTGTAGAGTCCCTCTGTGGTCAGCTTCAGATGTCATTTCTCAATAATGTTCCTCGAAAAGAGCATCGTGTTCCCTCCACGGATACCCATTTGACCTACCTGGTGAGTGTAATCCGACTACTGAAAAAGAAAAACAAAAAACAAAAATTACTCGCACCGGTAGTTTTTGCATCATATTCGAAGGTTTTGTTTTCCTGATTTTGTGCCGGGTGGGTATGGCTCAAATGGTTCAAATGGCTCTGAGCACTATGGGACTTAACATCAATGGTCATCAGTCCCCTGGAACTTAGAACTACTTAAACCTAACTAACCTCAGCACACAACTCCCAGTCATCACGAGGCATATGGGTAAGTCTCTGCTGGTCATTTGTTATCGGTGGCGGTACACTTCCCTGGACATCACTAAATAATGAGATTTTGCTCATAAAACTAAATGAAAATGTTAAACAGTCCAGCGCAGAACGGTGGGCGAGTTTTCTACAGTATTGTGACTCTCCCTCGGTCCCATCTGCAGCATCTTACATGACGTTAAACAAAAGTGTTTTCCATCGCGGAACGAGAGGCCTATTGGTGATGTTGGCGACCTGTCTAGTCTGTTACAGCTCGTCGCCGCAAGAGCGCCCCCTAACCATTAGGGGAGACTGTGTCACTATGCTTTAGACGACCAACATGGACTCGGCAGCGCCGTTCTTTTATCTCGTATTGTTTTGTTAACTATACCTGCTTTTGTGTTGGTGAAGAACATCGCCTTAAAGGTGGACAGCGGTCAGCACGTGTCAAACGGTTCGAATAGCTCTGAGCACTATGCGACTTAACTTCTGAGGTCATCAGTTGCCTAGAACTTAGTATTAATTAAACCTAACTAACCTAAGGACATCACACACATCCATGCCCGAGGCAGGATTCGAACCTGCGACTGTAGCGATCGCTCGGTTCCAGACTGTAGCGCCTAGAACCGCACGGCCACTTCGGCCGACCAGCACGTGTCGCGATGCTGTCAGAAGAGTAGCTCCTTCCCTCTCTCCATCAACCCCGTAGGTGGTTGGAGGGAGGGGAGAGGGCCTCGATTTTCAGCAGTTTGTGATTGTACTTCGAGGACAGCGCATGTTCAACTACCGCCTCTTCTGCAGTCGTTTAAGAGTTCGTTACAAGTTCTGTTTTTATTCATGACAATTTCGATGTGTAATTAGAACTGAGACGCAATTTTTCCATCAGCTGAGATGGCGTGTATTGGTTTCAGTTATCTGGACTGTAGGGTGATTTTTAGTAGGCGTCTGTAGTGAACTCTGACGTGAAAGAGCGATAGACACTGTATGCTTGCAGGTAATATACTTTTTAAACTCCTCTCTGTCCAACACCAGCATCTCGTTGGTTGAACATGTTTCCTGCCAAAAAGAATAAAGATAGTACTTTGTACCACTGCCTTCTTCCCGCCAGCTTGTAGGCATAGGATAGAGTTTGAGTGTTTCTGTAATTAGTTCCGAGTGGTATTGAGAAATTTTTTCCCAGCAGAATAACACCAGTTGTATGATATCATCAGTTTTGCGCTGTATTACACTTCTTGCCGCCCTTGTGTAGCGCTATGTATATGGTTGTGTAGTTAGGATCGATCTTTGTGATTAATTACGTTGTTACAATCGGTATTTACCTCAGTTTCCCAACCAAAATAAATAAAGTACACTAAGATAACCTTCTTCTCCCGCATGTAGACAGTTTCCATGTGTTATGGGCTGAACATGGGCCTTACATAAAGTAGAATCAGGGTTTTAGTCCGGAATAAGTCACCGCCATTTTTAATTTTCCGTCAATTCCAAGCACCTCAGGTGATTTAATTGTGTTAGGGGGTTGCACTTGTGCTTTTCGCCCAGGAGGTCCAGGATTCGAGTCACTGATACATTGCGTTTTTTTACGTGCACTGAGTGTTTGTGCAGTGCAATATTTTCGGGTGTCTAAGCATTTTGAGCATATTTGCATAGCTTGACACATACATTATTTCGGTGAACCACGAGTAGTTTGCGCGTCTGTATGCTGTGTACTCCATTATTTCGGTAATTTACTAATTTTTTGCGTCTCTGCACATCAGTACGAGTAGTTTGCAGGTCTGTAGACAATTTACTGCGACCTCAAGCACATCAGGGTGAGTGTTTTATATCAGCGTAATATATAAACTATGTGAAACCCGTCCCTACATAAATTGTTCGAAAAATAAATAAAACACACTCCTTCCTCTCTCCAGCAGCCCAGAACAGGCTGAGTCCTTTTCCCGTCATTTTCCCCTCCAGACGACCATTTTGGATTACGTCACAGGAGGGACGATGGCGCCCCGTACTCGCAGTGCTGTGTACTAGATCAGTTTGACTCCAGACCCAATGGTGAACACACTGGATGGCGTTACCGCCTCAGATTTTGTAAATAAAGAGTGTTTAAATAAAGACATACGTACATCCTCTCCAGCGCAGGCTGAGTCTGTAACACCATAGCTGTAATACTCTACTGATTTATTTTGTGTTTTTGTTTTATTTAATGTTACATCGTTGAGCTTCTGTAAACGTCTTTGAATCGATAACACAGAATTGTATACTCCTTTCTTTCTAAAAACTTTGATGTCATGGTTTGATTCTATGCAGTGCAGTATATCTGTCATTTAAATTCTTTGTCTCAATTGGAGGGAGACAAAAGTTACTGTATATATTTGGAATTTGGGTGAATAATTTGTTTGTAGAAATACCAATATGTGCAAATGTTCTGTTTTATTTAAATGTTTGTTTGGTGTTACGTAAACTGCTGACCTTCGCTTAGGGTTCTTAGTTATTTTGTACGTGAAAGGTGTTGTGGTTCCCCTCGAGAACGGAACTGTGTAGCGCGCGCAAATTGTGGTTGGCCTAGGTAGAAAAGGTGGAACTAAGTCAGTCGGGGACGAGCTACCAAACTGTCAACTGCTCGTGTAAGAGTTGTATATTGTGCTGGTGCTGAGAGAGGCTTTCCATGCTGCTGTCCGACGCCTCGGATGGATGGATAAAGAGCTGGAACTATTCTGGAATTGGTATCTATCATCGCCACCAAGGAATGACAGAGTCCAGCAATTCTACCTGAAAATCCACCTACCAACATGCAATCGCCACCATATTGCGCAATCACTATAATGGAACACTATAGTAATGTACAGTGAAGGAACAGCTTATTGGATGTGTTAGTATGCTCAAATTTAATGTAATTTATATCTGATTTTATGTACCTACCTCGATATTTTTTCCCTTTCATAACACCTCTCAGGTTCCTCTCAGTTTGAACTAAAGTGTCCTTACCGAGTGTCCTTGTTGAAAGAACGTTAAAGCCTAGTGTTTTAACTGATTAATACCTCTTGAACATAGTAAAAAGAAAGTTAAAGTTAATGTGGCAAGAGAGTGAACTAAAGTAAATGATGCTTGCTGAAAATGATTTTTCAATTAAAACTGCTTATTAATATGTTGTTGCCAACTTCAAAATTAAAAGTTCTTAGAACTGAGGCTTATAAAGTTTTGCTTAGTAAATGATCACATTGCTGCCTGTTGTAAATCACAAAAGGTGAGTCAGTATCTTACAAATATGTCAATTTTGTGTCTCACTATAGTAAAAGTTCAAAACTGTTATTGTTTCTCTTGTGTATTGAAAGTGCATATTAACGGTGTAATAGGATCCACAGTTTATCCTTCATGCTCATGATAAATAGCAATTAATAGAAAGACCACTACCTATGAAAACAGTAACTTCTTATATTCAAAAGATACTGAGAAGTAATCTGTTAGTGAATTCCATTTAACTTTCATTCTAAATAGAATAGTATTTAGTTGAGAGAGACTTAACCTGTGATCAGTTCATAATTTTGCAGTGAACTGCATTTACAATTTTATGACAGCTAGGAAAATGTGTGAAAAGTAATACTGAACCTATATCCAATTTACGGTTCAACAGTGAATAATAATGGTAAAGTTATAAAAACCATTCAGTTTCAATAAGCCCTGAAAGTAATAGTGTGTAGTGTTATAAGGTTATATCTATGCTAATAGCTTGTTCTGATCTGGTAGCTCCAACCTTAACGTGAACATACTGTATTCAGGTGTCAGAGTTCATTGGACTCGCGTGTGGCAAATTATAGGTTGTGTTTGTCCGTTAGAGTTACTCATACTTATTTTCTTGAACAAGAATGTCAATCATTCTCTTGCCTGATTAGGCTGGCGACCGTCTTCTTTATCCTTTGAACAGTGTGGATAGGTTAAATATTATTTATTACTGTTTAAATATTTACGTAATTATGACTTTCAGTTCCGATAAGCCATCTCCGTTAGGTACAACACGGTCAACATAACAAAATTCCTCTCAGAGGGTTGCACTGCTCTGATTCTTCATACTATAACTAAATTACTGCCTTCAGCTTTGAGGTTATGGTATAGTAGTAGCGGACGGTAGTGTTGTATGTCCTTCCCTGCCAGTTCCCAGGCGGGGGTGGGTTGTGGGGTAGGTGGGGTGGACACATCAGCACAGCCTCGGAACAACGAAATTCCCGCCAAAATTCGAAATTCCCGCCAGTAGGGTAGCTTGGGTGGAGGGTGGGAGGGGAATGAGGAGGCTGGGGCACACATGCAGCTGAGAAACTATGTGACGTCATCAGGGGGTTGGAGTTGGTGAGGGTGGGGTTGGGGGTGATTAACTGATCAATTTACTTAATTTACGTATCAGTTTGATATCAAAATTGCACTGACGCTGCCAATTCCCTACTACTAAAAATCATCTGAGCTGCATGAGTCAGCACATTCCAAGGCTGCATCTGCACCACTGCCTTGGCCACGGCCACTGAGAAGATGATTCTGTTGTATCACTTAAGCCGAATAAATGTATGACTTGCAAATGTAATTTCACTATTGCACAGAGCGCCATCTGGCCTTCAGCACCGTAATTCACACTTCCCCATCAATCAATGATAAGGATCACATCCCAGGTCCTTTCAAATTGGAGTCAGAACTGGTTACATCGGCTGCGGCTGCCGTAGTGTAACCATACTTGCAGCATTGTAACTGTTATCGTCTAGACTTCTATCCCCACGTACTGTAGTGTGATGAGGGAGCACATGTCTGTTGGCCTTTCTGACTGTGTTTATTGAGTTTATTTGAGGAACTGCAGACCTCCCATTATTTGTAGGGAATACCACGGAATGGTATTTAACGCAAGTGAGGTGCAAATTTTGTATTTGATCATGGAATGAGTTGCCATACACTAAGTACCAACTATGTGTAGCACTTGAAGACAGTATGGTCATTTAGCACAGGATTGTTTGAATCACAGCTGAGCCATGATCCGGCAAAGAAACCTGTGTAATTCTTGGTTGGGTGTAATGTAAGTCTAGTTCCTTTCCATATCTACGGTACAGTAATACGCGAAATAGTAGAAACACACGCTGTTACAGTGGGTGAAACAGTTACCGCATTAATGGAGCGAGTACAAACGAATGAGGAACAAAATTAAGAATAATTTCGTCAGGTTGAAACTTTACAAGATGCGGTACAGCAATTGCAGACGGGACCAGGGAAGATAAGGCAATTTCAGTTCCACGCTCTCTTCCTTTCGATGGATCAGCAGTGATCTGAATAATGCTTTTTCCCAGAAAGCCGACGGCGGATGTAACTGTGTGCGTTAAACATGTATTAGTTACCGCAAAATTGTCCAGTTGTACAGATGAAACATATTTACATATTGCATGGGGGCTTAATTAAATATTATTGAAAATACTTTTTAAATTTTTCGTAGCTGTATGTCCGATTACGCTGTTTCGTAAACGGTTGGCCCTGACTAGTATTATTACGCTATCTGACTGCAAAGAACAACAACAAAGAATGAAATGAAAATTTTCATAAACACAGTTAATTAATTAAGTCCCCAGCAACTATAAAACCTACAAAACCCAAGCACAAATGTAACTGTTCTGTGTGTGGGAGTGTGACTCAACGTACACATCTGGCACGGTTCTTCTTCAACAAGACAAGAAATTTTAAATACCATTTATACAGAAGTAACTAAAGGAAATAAAAATACCATAATTACTCAAGAAAACCAGAATTACACTCTAATACAAGAACACAAGCCAGATGCTTTGTTGACTGAACCTGTCATGACGCATTATTTAAAACATGGAAATAATGAAAAAACACGCAATATTTTACCTTCATATATATTGACGAAAAGCACTCTGATCGTTACAATATCTTCATTAGAATAACATCTGCTATCTCTCCCATCAAATAACTGGATAAAACATGGAACAAGCACTTCTTACTACAACATCTCGACAAGCCTTGCCCACTCGCACATCTCAACACGAACTGTCTTCTACGAGCTCTGCCCACGCACTGACTTCCACGAGTTCTTAACAGGTACTGACTGCCACGAGTTCTTAACAGGCACTGACTGCTACGAGTTCTCTCCAAGCACTGACTTCCACGAGCTCTCTCCAAGCACTGTGGAGGCGTCTTAATAATACTCTTTGGCGCAATCTCTGGCGCAGTGGCTCAGTGTAGCCGCCTATCATATGCCCCTCCTCCACAGGCCAGAATTTGATGGTATTTTTGCCAGCATTGGTGGTGAAAATACCACCAAATTCGTCCAGAAAAATACAGACAAAAATAAAAGATAATATTAATACCTAAATATCACATAATTAGTTAAAATTTTGGCTTTGCACTGACCTCTCAATAACCTAATATATAAAATACAGTAGGCAATACAAATTCTTTTCATACATGTGGCTTTACATAATAGTTCACACAATACACAAAAAATCAGTTTATACAAATGTTCATATAAAATGCTTTCAATGATTAGTTTATACAAAAAAAAAAGGACACCAACAGGTAACCTCTTTTCAGTAAAAGCAGTCCATCAGTGGCACCCAGTAAAGTTTAGCAGGTACAGACACCAACAAGTGACATCATTTCTGTAGAAGCAGTCCATCAGTTGCACCCAGCAATGTTGAGCAGGTGCAGACACCAACAAGTGACATCATTTCAGTAGAATCAGTCCATCAGTTGCACCCAGCAATGTTGAGCAGGTGCAGACACCAACAAGTGACATCATTTCAGTAGAAGCAGTCCATCAGTTGCACCCAGCAATGTTGAGCAGGTGCAGACACCGGCAAGTGACATCATTTCCATAGAAGTAGCTTCATCTGTGCACCCAGTAATGTTGAGCAGGTGCAGACACCAACAAGTGACATCATTTCAGTAGAAACAGTTCTAACAGTGGCACCCAGCAATGTTGAGTAGGTGCAGACAGCAACAAGTGACTTCATTTCAGCAGAAACAGTTCATCAGTGGCACCCAGTAAAGTTGAGCAGGTGCAGACACCGACAAGTGACATCATTTCCATAGAAGTAGCTCCATCTGTGCACCCAGTAATGTTGAGCAGGTGCAGACACCGACAAGTGACATCATTTCAGTAGAATCAGTCCATTAGTGGCACCCAGCAATGTTGAGCAGGTGCAGACACCAACAAGTGACATCATTTCAGTAGAATCAGTCCATTAGTGGCACCTTGCAATGATGAGCAGGTCCAGAGAGCAGTCTATAATATTCACTATCACTAATCACACCGTTCATCAGCAGAAATTAAACATGTCCTAGTGGCACCAATCATGTAGAAAAAGTACAAGTAACAGTCCATAATATTTACTATCACTGATCACACAGTTCATCAGCAGAAATTAAACATTTCTAAGTGTCACACATCATGTTGAAAAGTGCAGGTAACAGTCCATAATATTCACCATCACTAATCAGACAGATCAGGCATGAACAATAGTTTGAGTACACATACAAATGCTTTTACACACTGAACATATAAATTCTAATAAACACAAAAACGATATCAGATAATTTTCATATTAACTATTACAAATACACAAATACCAGTAAACCTATAATATTTATGGGTGTCAGTGCAAGCCACAACAAACAAATAAAAAAATATTTAGGAGATAGGTGGGTAGGATTAGGAAAGGAAAACACACAAAACACACTCACTCATCTTTCATCCACATTGAGTACTACTGTGTAATTGAATGGTGTTAACTGTGTAAATGTAATTCTGTCAAAATCTGATGTTCATTATGTGTATCAAGTAGTAGTGGCAGCAATGTATAACAGTCAATAATAGTTAGGTCAACGTCATAGTCATCATGTCAAGACCAATGTTTGCCAAGCCAGATCAAACGTACTGTTGTTGAACAACTGTCAGTGAGCCAAGATATGCAAATACTTCCTCTCTTCAAAAAAATGTATATACTGCTTAGTGATTTAACAAAGTGTGTGTATAGACTATCTTCCTTCTACTTTAGTGTTCTAGTCTGCTATCTTCATCCTCCTTGTTCCATAAGACCAACAAAAAAAATATGCATCTCACTTACTTTACCTCGTATCCACCAAAACTCCAATAATCATCAACTTCACACAATCTCAATAATACCTCAATAATACCTCTTCAATGCGTCGATACATATAATCCTTATTGCCAATATATGCTCCTCACTTACTTTACCTCTTATCCACCAAAACTCCAATAATCATCAACTTCACACAATCTCAATAATACCTCTTCAATGCGTCGATACATATAAACCTTGTTACCAATATCATTTCACTTCCATAAGAACTCTTTCCTCTAGTCAGTCTCCTCGAACAAGTACAGATAAAATCCTAGTGCAAACTTCAGATCATCATCCCATACAATCTGAAGACACATTGTCAACACACGACTTCTGTGTAATCCGTCTGACCCAAATCTTCTACTCATTATGAATTATAAACAAAGAAATGCATACATGACCTCTAACAGACTTAGTTCGAATAACTCTCAGTAATTAAGTACGATAACGGAGTGTGAATGATCATAATATTTCACAGTGTGTACACCACTTCAAGAATTATGGCAAACAGAAGCAAACATGTGGAGTATTTCTTGTGTCAAGTGTCACTTCCTATTTCAATTGCTCACAAAAAATGCAGTGTAATGACTGTCAATGGTCTAAACCTAGTAATGGTATGTCATGTCGTTAGCTTCCTTCCTATTAGCATAAAGTTATACAGCTTCCATAAAACCTCAGCTCATGTGACTTCTATGAAGTTCTTTGTACCAATGTCGTTCGTCGAATTATAGCAGTTCATTTTCTTATCTCAAAAATATAAGGCACTGAGCGTAAGCAAAACAAGCACTAGCGAGTAAATATACCAGTAGAGAACAGAATGTCAACAAGTGGATGCAGCACAATTCCTACAACAAGGCTCTGCCAAGCGAACAATCTGTAATTAATCCAATAGTGTGACCTAAACTCTATGTTCGTACACTGTACATCAGCATTGCTATATACCAAATTAAAGAGTAGTTGTGACAACAACAGATATGTATAAATATGCAATCCATACACATAGCAGCAAACATATGTTATCTAACATAATAAACAGGTCATTAGCATCATATCAGCATAAGCAAATAAATGTTCATATGTCATCTTAATAAGTAGACATGAAGGCGCAAGCAGATAAATCACAAAGTATAACTTACATACCTAACCACATCAGCACAATAAATCAGGTGACAATTATAATTTAAATAAATAAGCACAGCAGGCACATAATTAAAAAAAATATGACATCAGTGAAAAAGCAGTGCAGCCAAGCGATGCATAATATATACAAATAACAATCCTGTTCATTAATAATCATTGTCAAAATCAGTTAACGTACGCAAGCACGTCGCTTCACAAGTAATTTCATAGAACATGAAATTTAGCACAAAGTATGAATCACGTAATCGCGAGCAGCAAATTACGTCTAAAGTACGTACCTAAGTGGAAATATGTTACCTGAAAAATAAACTCAATTAATAGTTACCCTTTTTAGTTTATTAGTTTCTTCTTCGAAATTACATCCTTCCTGAAAATTTCTCGATAGCAAGTCCTCTTAACGTCGGACAGACACAGAATTTACCTGAAGTTCTTAAATATTTTATAGAACCGTATCCTGAAAAATACTAAATGTTAATAACAGAATTCATCAAGTCACTATAGCTTTATACTGAATTTAATCGGAGAAATTAAACTGTGTATTTGTTTACAGCTGTCAGTGCATTCGCACTGAGCGTTCGATCAGCTGTAGGCGCGTGACGTAGGAAGCAATTGTTCGCGGTCAACGACTGCCTTGTGCGGCGCGCAGACTTGACTGTTGCTTTGAGTATATGCCGCCGCCAAAACACAGCGCGGTATCTTTGTATTCTCTGCATGTTTACATCTAGCTGTTGGTTTCTCACAAGTATGTCAATCCACAAAAATTTTAACGTTTGATATATGATGTATTCCTTTAGAGCGTCGAGATTTGAGAGTTTCTACTTCAACAGTGTTATCATGTATAATTTTGCGAACTCTATATGGACCGTCATAAAGCAGAAAAAAATTGCGACACAAACCTTTTCCTTTGTGCGACAAACGGTGAGACTTAATTAACACCTTCTGACCAACTGACAAGATTTTTGAACGACCAGGACGCTTAGCTGATTTCTCTCTTCTAGCAGCCGCAGATGCAATATTTTGCAGAGCCAGGTTGACAACTTCAGAATGCCGCAGTTTCCGTGAAGGTGGAAAAGGAACTATTTCAGATATGCGATTTGTCGGTGCTTTATTTTTTAATACCAGTAAAGGCGGTAAAGAAGTTGAATCATTAGGGAGTTCATTCAGAATGTTTTGAAAAATATGAAGATACTGATCCCAAGTTCTGTGATTCTGATGACAATAAAGACGACACAATTTATTGATTTCCTTCATCCATCTCTCTGAAGCGTTAGATTGAGGGTGAAAAAGTGAAATGAAAATTGGTTTAATTTTACGACGCTGTAGAGTACGAAGCCAAATTTTAGAACGAAACTGTGATCCATTATCTGATATAACCTTATCAACATGACCAACTTCTTTAAGAAAATGTTTGATGAAAGCGTTAGATACTGAACGAGCTGTTGCTTTGCGTAAAGGTGTAAAACACACATATTTTGACGTCAACTCCACTGCTACGAAAATGTACGCAAAACCATTAGTAGATCGAACCACTGGACCAAACAAATCAACTGCAGCCATCTCCTTTAATTTCGCTGGAATGATAGGAAACAACGGTGCTCTGTGAGAAACTGTTGGCGGCTTAGTCTTTTGACATAATTTGCATTTGGCCAGAACAGATCGAATACGTTTTTCCATATTATTGAAGTAGCAATTTTCTCGTAATTTATGAAAGCATTTTCTGGGACCAAAGTGTGCATAACTGAAATGCGTATACCAAATCAGCTTATTAACCCACTCATCAGGAATACAAACTAACCAAACAGAGTTGTCGACCGATTTTCGTTTAAAAAGAATGTCATTGCGAACTAAATAATGCTGTCTAATCGCCACGCTTTCCTTTCTCGTCCACTTCTCCTTAATGTCCTTCCAGATTGGATCCTTATTTTGCTCCTTAGCGATGTCCTGGAGCGAAGACGAAATAAAGTTCTCAAACGCAACACCTTGAATATACATCAAACAATAATTGTTTTCTTTGCAGTCCTCTTCAGCACTTTGTTTCAAACCCATAGGTGCACGTGATAAAGCATCAGCAACAATATTTGAAGATCCCTGTATGTAAACAATACTAAAATCAAATTATGTAGGTACAGCGCCCATCGTGACAATCTGCCGTGAGTTAATTTTGTTGACATAAGAAATTCCAGAGCTCGATGATCGGTGTAAACCTTAGTATGTCTGCCAAACAAAAATGTGCGAAATTTTGTGAAAGCCCAAACAACAGCCAAAGCTTCAAGTTCCGTAATCGAATAATTCTTTTCTGATTTAGAGAGGACACAACTTCCAAATGCAATAGTTTTCTGTACTACAACGCCGTTTTCTTCTATCTCTTGAAATAAGTGTGCCCCTAGGCCCTTGTATGATGAGTCCGTCGCCAAACAAAATTCTTTAGATAAATCCGGATGTGAAAGAAATGGAGCAGCAACTAAAGCATCACGAAGCTGTTCAAATTCTGACTGAGCTTCCTCATCCCAACACCAATTAGATTTCTTTCCAGATAGTTCACATAAACGACGTGTGGCCAAATCGTCCAATCTAAAAAAGCGTCGAAGAAAATTACAGACACCAAGGAAACTACGAACATCACGTTTTGTGGTAGGAACAGCATAATTACGAATAGCGTCTAATTTCTCTGGATCAGGAAGAATACCTTCTGTATAAATAATGTGACCGAGAAATTTCACCTGAGAACGACCAAATTCAGATTTTTCTAAGTTCACTGTAATGCCAACTCTTGCAAAAATACGTAATAATGAATCCAAAATTTTGTTGTGGTCACTCCAAGAATGTTTAGCAATAAGAATATCGTCAACATATGAAGTAATATTGTCACGAAGATAAACAGGTAAAATTTCATTTAAGCTACGAATGAATGCTGCTGAAGATACAGTAAGTCCAAACGGTAATTTCCGAAACTGGTAACAGTTACCAAAGGCTAAAAAGGCAGTATATTTTCTACAATCAGGGTGGAGTTCTATCTGCCAAAAACTTGCGCGCACATCAATCGTGGATAAAACTTTAATTCCATGGAAATGTTGAAGAAGTTCATCTAAATTTTGTGGGCGGTCAGTTTCAGGAATGATGATATTATTTATCTGTCTGGAATCCATAACCAAACGAATTGACCCATCCTTTTTAAGAACAACGTGTAATGGGCTGGTATAAGGACTGACTGCAGGCTCAATAATGCCCTGATCTAACATGTATTGAAGTTCATTCTTAACCTTGTCTCTGTAAGCCAAAGGAATAGCGTACGTTTTTCCGCGAAATGGTGTGTGTTCTTTTACTTTAAATAAATATTGTAAGCCTTGTATAGTTCCTGTGTGATGACTAAACACTGTAGCATGTGAAGACAAAATGTGTTGCAACTCTTCTCTTGCAACGTCATCTGGCACTTCAGCTTTCTTAACCTTTTCATTAATTAATTCTTCGCTATTAATTATATCGTCCATCGCGTCCCTGTATCTATTGTCATTGTCATGAATGAACACATTGTCGTCATAATGCTCAACGAAAACATCAGAAGTAAGAAACCTTAAACATTTTGTATCTGACTCAGATCTTGTTAAACACTTGAAAAATTTCAAACTTTTCGGCGTTCCGGCAACAGTCAAATTCACACTTCCTTCCTTAAAGTTCAAAATTGCCTTATGTGCGTTAAGAAACTCCATACCTAATATAATTTGGGTACTGAGTAATGGAACAATAATAAAATTAGCAGAAAATTCGTATCCTTGACAAATGAAATTTAAATTGGTCTGTTGTTTGACTTCCACACTTTTTCCAGAAATCGCACCTCGAATTGTAGTTTTAGAAATAGGTAACACAGGACAAGCAATAGTTCTTTCACATATACGAAAAACTGATTCACTAATGACATTCAATGGGCTCCCAGAATCTAAAACTGCAGTGAACTTATTCTTACCCACACATACTTCAATAACAGGATGTAAAAATGCGTCTACATTATTTTCCTTTTCATCTAACAAAATGTATCTCATGTCTTCCAGGCGTACGTAGTGTAAAGTCGTAGTGTCATTACTTTCTGAACCGTCTATATTGCTGCCAGAAGCCGAAGCTGCAAGTCATTGTCGATTGTTTGCGTCACGTCTTTGAGTATTCGCGTCGTTTCGCGGATCAATTTCTACTATTTGCACCTGTCTCTCTGAAGTTCTGTCACGTGGAGGATGCCAATTAGGTCCCTCCTGTCTGTTAGATGCAAATTCTTGGTTGTGTCTGTTATTAAAATTTCTGTTTTCCTGTCTGTCTGCATAACTACTTCTTGTGTAATTTCGACTGTCACTTCTGAAATTATTGTTGTATCTACTACCCTGGTTATTTCTGTAGTAAGAATTTCTATTACTGTATGAATAATTTCTGTCCTGATGATACCGATTACTGTTTCCGTATGATTGATCATTCCGGTACGAGTTACCGCTATTGTCTGTGTAATTTCTGTTAGAACGTCTGTTATTGTCATAAGGCTGGTATCTGTTGTCCTGTCTGTTACGTCTGTCATTCTCAAAATTACCGCTATAACGTCCGTTCCGACCACTATCCCTTTTCTCTGAAAATCTATTGTAATTACTGTTACTGAAAAAGTTACAAGATGTCCCGTCATCGTTGTCATACTCAAGTTCTAGCAACAAAGTCTTAAAAGTCTCAATGTCGTCTTTACATCTTCCGGCTAAAGCAATTTGTCTTATGGATTGTGGCAGCTTAGTTAAACAAATGCGAATTAATTCAGTCGGGCTGTAAGGGTTGGAAAGGAACTGATTCTTTCGAATCATGTCTTCAAAATATTCCGCTGGCGTGCGGAATTCAGACTGTTTAAAGTTACGCTGCATAATCAGACTATGTTTGACTCTGTCTTGTGTGTTTTCGGACCAATATGCCGATAGAAATGCATGATAAAAATCATTTAGATTATTACAATCTCTAATGAGTGCGCGCATCCGCGTCGCCGGTTCGTTTTCTAAATATCCACACATAAATTCCAGTTTGTGACTTAGTGGCCAATTTGGTGGAAGTGCGTCATAAATTGATCTAACCATGCACATGGATGTATGTCATTCTTAGAATTGCGGAAGATCTTAAATTTCCGGACAGTCAAAAAGTGTTTATAGTCAAAGTTTTCGCCTCGTGGCGACAAAGACCTACCGCGTCTGTCCCAGTCCGAATGTCGATTATTGTAAAGTTCGCGCGCCTGGCGCTCTCTTGTTGCATCCCGTAAATGAAACAAATTATTTTCTTCAAACCCCTCCACTATCTGTGATTCTAAATTTCTTTTGCCGTCTTTTCCCACGATTTCACCCTCAATCTGTTTGACTTGCTTTTTTAAAGCCTCAAATTCCCTTTTCACGCGTTCATTAAATTTTCCCTGATTCTCAACATGCTTATTTATGTTCTGATACTCTTCGGTTTCTGCAAATGGTAATGGAGCTGTATCATCCGAATCTCTGTCCCCATGTAAACTAAGATTTGTCAATTTGTCTGAAATCTCCTCAACTCTTTCCGATAAATCACCTATTTGTTCTTTCTGTTTATTTACGACTTCCGTAAGTGTCGCGACTCGGGTTTCAGTATTAACACATTTAGTAGTTAATTGTTCATACTGTTGTGTTAGGTTATTTAATCTGTCATTCGGTACGGATTCCTCGATTCTCTCAAATATTTCTTCCTTATCCTTTGCACGTTGGAAATTTAACTCTGAAAATTTCTGTACTATCACGCGATCTCTTTCTTCCTGTTCTCTATCCTGTTCCCTTTGTCTAATCTCTACTGCAACTAATCTATTATTGCGAGCATTCAAAATCGGTTGTACTTCTTCTCTGATTTCTTTCTTTAATTCATCTTTCATGTTTTTGAAACATGTCCCTATTCGTGAGTCTAACCGTGTTTCCATTGTTCCCATCTCAGTTTTAATTGTCCCTATCTCTGTTTTTAATTCAGATCCTAACTGCGATCCAAGTGAGTCTAACCGTGTTTCCATTGTTCCCATATCAGTTTTAATTGTTCCCATCTCAGTTTTAATTGTTCCCATCTCAGTTTTAATTGTTCCTATCTCTGTTTTAAATTCAGATTGAAAATTTAATATTACACTCATCAACTGCTCCATATTAAGTTGTTCGAAATTCCTTTCGCCCCTAACATTTCCCGCAAAACTAACTTCCTTCTGCATAGCCATAAGGCTATCTGTGTTCGATACTATTCTAGAATCTTCTGTCGTTAATCTCAGATTCTGTGAATTTTCTGATTGAGAAAAATTTTGAAATGGTTCCGGACTGTTTTCCCGGCCTATTAAATTGTTTTCCACTTCATTATTCATCACACTGTTTTCCTCTGTTGGCGAGTTCGCCATGTTAACAATTTCGTCATTCTCACTATTCATCATTTTTGCCTTTTTCATTGGTCGCGTAATCATTTACAAAATATACCAAACTCATCACTATATGAAAATTACACACAATGACTCTTTATCTCCAACAATACCATACACACGAGATGTTTCCCTCAAACACGATTAACGAACAATTGAAATAATTGCACTAAATTGTCAAACCCATAGACAAGACAACAAATTTAAATTTTGGAAAATACCATTAGAAGAATGACAATTGCCAAATCTACACATGCAAAATAGACTACAATTACTAAACTACAGATTACTACAACAATACTACTGTCTACTATTTTTACAATGAGAAGAATTCCAAGGGACGATCCGAAGCAGCGGTCGCCACGTGCATGGGGGCTTAATTAAATATTATTGAAAATACTTTTTAAATTTTTCGTAGCTGTATGTCTTATTACGCTGTTTCGTAAACGGTTGGCCCTGACTAGTATTATTACGCTATCTGACTGCAAAGAACAACAACAAAGAATGAAATGAAAATTTTCATAAACACAGTTAATTAATTAAGTCCCCAGCAACTATAAAACCTACAAAACCCAAGCACAAATGTAACTGTTCTGTGTGTGGGAGTGTGACTCAACGTACACATCTGGCACGGTTCTTCTTCAACAAGACAAGAAGTTTTAAATACCATTTATACAGAAGTAACTAAAGGAAATAAAAATACCATAATTACTCAAGAAAACCAGAATTACACTCTAATACAAGAACACAAGCCAGGTGCTTTGTTGACTGAACCTGTCATGACGCATTATTTAAAACATGGAAATAATGAAAAAACACGCAATATTTTACCTTCATATATATTGACGAAAAGCACTCTGATCGTTACAACATCTTCATTAGAATAACATCTGCTATCTCTCCCATCAAATAACTGGATAAAACATGGAACAAGCACTTCTTACTACAACATCTCGACAAGCCTTGCCCACTCGCACATCTCAACACGAACTGTCTTCTACGAGCTCTGCCCACGCACTGACTTCCACGAGTTCTTAACAGGCACTGACTGCTACGAGTTCTCTCCAAGCACTGACTTCCACGAGCTCTCTCCAAGCACTGTGGAGGCGGCTTAATAATACTCTTTGGCGCAATCTCTGGCGCAGTGGCTCAGTGTAGCCACCTTTCAATATGAGTAACTTATAATTAGTGGGCGAAGCTAAAACATATCGAATGTATCATTAGGCACTTAGTAAAGCATAAAGATTACAGGAATTAAATAGTGGCTTACACAAGCGCTACTGGAAACAGAATGACTCGAGAATATTTTACGCTGAAACTACGTAGTTCGGTGCAGAAGCCCAATGAGCCCATGTAGTCCTTCTTGGACAAAATCTGGAAGGTTAATGCATAGAAGTATGAACCGATCAAAGTGCGAAGACTTGCAGTTACCTTCAAGCTGATAACAGAGCTCTCGATGTCGTCTTAAGGGGTATACCTGCCGATAATTCACTCAGAGTCAGGATTCTATTACAATCGCTAGTCATTTGGAAGAAATCGATATTGGTACGAAAGGGCGTAATGATCATCGGACCTTCACCTCCAAAGGGCTACCGATGTGGGAGTTAAGTGTCTTCTGCAGAGGGACCGTCGTCAACCAGAGTGCTGTGAATGTTGTTGGGTCAGTCATAAGGTACGGGAGTACAAGAATAAGAAAGTACGAAAACAGCACCATGAAAAGGGCTCGTTAAACGCAAACGGGAATGCGTCACCTGTCGCAGACCATTTTCTCAGCAGAACAGAATGTTTCACAGGCGTATACAGTGACAGAACCCCACACATTAGCCATAATACAGTACAAGGAACACACGTTTTCAGTAGAAAAGGTACACAAGTGTCGTCAGTTGTTAGTTTGGAGCTCTTAGGTAAGATGAAACTACACCCTTACAGGTTATGTGGAGTAGGTGAAAATGACGTGAAGTCATAAGGGACAAAACTTCTCGACTTAAGCATTGGAGGTACGAGTTTTCATGATTACATGGAAGCGTTTCTACATGTTCGTGAAGGTTAATTTCCAGTTCTTTCTTCAGAAACATCATGGTGAAACCGATCTTTAGTGATATACAATTGAACTCAGTTGAACTTGATTTGCACTGGGAACAATGACTGCAAGAGAGGCAATGTCACCAGGTACTCCGATCACGAAGCTATTGCGAACTGAATTGCAAACACGTATTATAGAGATAGGTTCTGGAGGTGACATGCTTCCAAGTGGTTGGGATTCCTGTAGCCATCGATGAGTCACAAGAAGTATGGTGTGTGTTGTAAGTAACGAAGTGTTTGATAAAATGCATAGTTTTGATTGCAGAAGGTCAGTCGCCCATTAGCAGCATAAATGGAGAATGCATGGTTCGTGTTAACCTGGATGATTTCGTATGGACTAAGTTAGTCTTCCAAAGGGCTTAATGATTGTCACATCAGATTTTCAGGAAGAAGAGAACATTGATACGTCGCGTGATGTCCAGAGCTGCAAGCAAATCGTTAGCGCACCTGCATTACGTAAAAAGGTGAATCATTTGCAAGTAAGTGATGCACAGGTGATGGGAGTTTAGTCGCTATGATTTCTAGATGTGCTTGACACAAGACTTTCCCTCGGCATCATTCTATTGACCTGACAGTGTTAGAATTTGACATAAACATACGCCATTACTTACTTCTTGCTGCAACTCAAGGAGGAAGAAGTAAATCACGCATCGGTGCCAATAGAACTATCTCGAAGTATCATGTGTTATCAAATTCATGTAACCAAGCAGCGTGTTCCTGTGAAGACATGAAAGATATGGAAATTATGAAGTAAACTGAAAGGAATTCAGACTGTACTGTATGAAACACACAAAGAAAAGCAACGAAGATCAAATGAATCTCCTCAGTAATTATTTTAAATTACTTGATGCGAAATTAGAGAGCCAAAGAGAGCTAAAGGAGAGCAGTTGAGGCATACAGCCGTGTCACATTTCTGTGAGCCATCTGATACGGAAGAAATGTCTGCGTAGTCTCTTCACTGAAAGCGGACGACATTGTTTGCAGCTGTAATTTGCCAACGGCAAGAGGACGCCACAGAGGGGGCGAGGGATCAAGATTTGGTTGAGGTCGCTTTTGACGCGTCACCGTGACTTTTAATTATCGCCTATCCACATCTGTATTCGCAGAGTGCCGCGATGATGTAATGGGCGAGAAAATCGTGTTTGTTTTTGTGACATCGAGTTATATCGTTACACATACATCCATACACCGCTATATTTGGAATACATCACCGAGCGAGGTGGCGCAGTGGTTAAACACTGGACTCGCATTCGGGAGGACGATGGTTCAATCCCGCGTCCAGCTATCCTGATTTAGGTTTTCCGTGATTTCCCTAAATCGCTCCAGGCATATGCCGGGACGGTTACTTTGAAAGGGCACGGCCGACTTCCTTCCCCGTCCTTCCCTAATCCGATGAGACCGATGACCTCGCTGTCTGGTCTCCTTCCCCAAAAACAGCCCAGCCCAATACATCCGAATGCTAATGAAATGTCCAATAACGCTTTTACTGAATCCAGCAGATTACAGATTCGCGGGAACGAAGAATGAAAACGCGACAAATGACGTTATGCGAACCGTACCTCGCAGTTAGTTGACATCATTCACAGCTGAAATATTGTCCTTATGGAATAATTACAACGTTCATCTCTACTGGAGAATCTATTTATATTCTACATCGGTAATGTGAAGGTTTCATCTCCGTAAGTTGTTTTTAAAACTTTGGACAATAGGTTTTCTTGAAAGAAATAGCTAACCAAAGAGGGACGCATTGTGTCTAAAGATCATACTAAGCTGCAAAAGTAATATTTTGATAAAACGAATATGTACTTCATAAAACATCAGTCGACATTGTGTGTCATTTGCAAAATAAAACTGAAAAAATCAGGTGAACAACATTGTGTCGCATCGAATAACGGCTAAAAGAAGTGAATGAAATGAAAATTTAATTTTGAAGCAGAAGAATGTTTGCGTAAGATGTAGGACCAAATTCCTCAGAACTTCATCTTGTTGAGAGTCCTCCAGTCCTTCATGACCTGATGTTAGATATCATGTCTCTTTTCGTAATTTGTAGACAAATAGCATTTACCCCCGCCATTTATTCTGTAAGACACAGGGAAGTTCATAAATTTTCGCTGTAAAGCACCTTCGCCTGTCGAGTAGCTCTCAACAACAATGGTGAATTCCACCCTCCACTGAAAGCACAGAAACAATCGATAATCCCATAGCTAAACCGTGAGTCGTTTCTCGCTATGGATTATGTAGTAAAAGATTCAATAAGAAAGTGAAGGTTCCAACGAATAGCAGTTTCAAGGATGGTGCGACCAATAGCTGGGAGCAATACTCAGAACATGCCTTTTCGTGAAGTAACATTACGTTCATCACCTACCGCAACAGAAAACTTCAGTTTCGCTACTGTATTTGTGATCCGAAATAATCTGCATAGCTTTAAAACCGACTTTTAGTTTCATGTATTAAGTGAACCACTGTTTATTTATTTAGCGTATGATACATAAGAATCAGAATAACACATAAAATACAGTACCACAGACACATTAAAATACAGTTTAAATCTTTATATCTAAGCCATTTATCCAATCCACCACTTCGGGAGTAGCCAGGTTCGAATCCAATAGATTTCCAGGAAAGGCACGGAGGGGGCAGTTGTAACACCCCAAGAAACCCGAAAACCCAAATAAGGATGCCATGATAATTTAAAGTAGGGAACAGTGTTATCTTGACAGGTACGACAACTTTGACAACAATATAACACCTTAAAGTGTTGATGAGCAACAAATTTCAATAATTACTGAATATGTCATGATATAAAGGTAGAAAGAAAGAAAGGTTATTTTTAAATAACTATCAAACATCACAGTAATAACTGCTAATCAGTACGACGAAAGTTAAGTCCAAGGTAATACGTCGGACAGAGATAACATTTATTGTGAAAGAGAGTTGTAAACGCGGCGAAAAGGAAATTCATTGCGTCTACAATGCTCGACAACCAAGAGGCAATAATAACAGTGGACGATCAAGAACGAAGTGCTCGTATTAAGAAGGGTGTAAGACAATGCTGTAGCCTTTCGACCCTCTGTACATCGAGGAAGCAATGATGGAAATAAAAGAAAGGTTCAGGAGTGGAATTAAAATAGAAGGTGAAAGGATATCAATGATACGATTCGCTGATGACATTGCTATCCTGAGTGAAAGTGAAGAAGAATTAAATGATCTGCTGAACGGAATGAACAGTCTAATGAGTACACAGTATGGTTTGACAGTGAGTCGGAGAAAGACGAAGGTAATGAGAAGTAGTAGAAATGAGAACAGCGAGAAACTTAATATCAGGATTGATGGTCACGAAGTCAATGAAGTTAAGGAATTCTGCTACCTAGGCAGTAAAATAACCAATAACGGACGGAGCAAGGAGGACATCAAAAGCAGACTCGCTATGGCAAAAAAGGCATATCTGGCCAAGAGAAGTCTACTAATATCAAATACTGGCCTTAATTTGAGGAAGAAATTTCTGAGGATGTACGTCTGGAGTACAGCATTGTATGGTAGTGAAACATGGACTGTGGGAAAACCGGAACAGAAGAGAATCGAAGCATTTGAGATGTGGTGCTATAGACGAATGTTGAAAATTAGGTGGACTGATAAGGTAAGGAATGAGGAGGTTCTACGCAGAATCGGAGAGGAAAGGAATATGTGGAAAACACTGATAAGGAGAAGGGACAGGATGGTAGGACATCTGCTAAGACATGAGGGAATGACTTCCATGGTACTAGAGGGAGCTGTAGAGGGCAAAAACTGTGGAGGAAGACAGAGATTGGAATACGTCAAGCAAATAATTGCGGACGTAGGTTGCAAGTGCTACTCTGAGATGAAGAGGTTAGCACAGGAAAGGAATTCGTGGCGGGCCGCATCAAACCAGTCAGTAGACTGATGACCAAAAAAAAAAACAATGCTCGATCATGGAAATGTCAGTCGCTTGCTAGCTTGCTTGCTATCAAGCCGTGAGAGAGCACCGTTTGTTATAGTACTACAAACGGAACGCTACGAGATTGTTTCTATTCAAAAAAAGTTCTATTGCGTGATAGAGATGCGCGGATTTTGTTCTCAGTTATTCTGACTTGAGAACTTGAACTGAAGTGATATTCTGATAGCGTACGACGAGTTAATGAACTCTAATTATTGGAGATATTATTGTTCGACTCAATCTTCATCAAAGTGAACAGTTACAACGAAGAATGGACATAGTATCGAAGACTGCAATACCTGATTACCCTCGAGTAGGCAACATTAATACGGCTACACGAAGATAGTACAAACACGCCGATTGCATAAGTTGTCTTAATTGTCACGATCACCGAACTGAAAAGAATCGTATCTGATCCATCAGTGTGCGTGTGGTGTGATGATTATAAAGTAACTGCTAAGAAGGAACAATAAAAATTGTTCGTCAGTAATGGAAATCTCACGTGTTGGCTCCATCATTTATTGAACTGTGTGATAGTTGATGATCAAAGTCAATTAACTGTGAACATTTTAATTGAAGGAGTGACTTGAAGATTGAGCATTGAAAGGAGTGTTTTGCCGAAATAATATTACGACGCACGAAAGCAAGATTGCATTATAGATTATCTCTGGATTTGTGTCGTGCCGTAGTGAATAATTCTGCCTTGCAACGGAACAACAACTACTAATACTGAACCGCAAATGAATTTTTGTTCCCTTTAGTAGTGTGAAACGATGCCGATGATGAATGATTCACTCAGTACTGCAGTAACTAACTAACCGGGCATAACAAATCGTCATAAAACCATAAGAGACAGTTAAAACCAGCAGTTCGCATCGCTGAGAAGACTGTGCGGACTCGCAAACGGACCTTCATACATTACACGAGGAACAATTTTCTTTAGAGATTTTCAGGTGCTGTTCCACGTTATCCGACGGGGACAACCATCACTGCGCATCACGTCTCCATTCCACCGACCGAGCTGTAGCAGTAGCGGCTCAACATCAACAGCGACAACAAAAGGGGAGAGGGGACGTCACATCATTCTGGCAACTACAACGTGGGGCCCGACGACGCCAGCTGCCATCTCATCTAGCAGACGAGGCAGAGCCTGACAACGCTAGCCGACGAATTATCGACCAGACGACGTATTATTCGACGACGGCTTTTATACAGCGTTTGTCCACAGAACAGGATTCAACGACTCCGGACGACACATTATCCGACGCTTCACACTAATTACGAGAGCAGAGACAACGTGTGGAGCTGACGCCTCTACAGCTGCAACGCGACGGTTAGCTCTTCACGACTTCGAGAGATCGAAAAGGCGACGCAGTGCATCGGAGAACTGTTCGAGACAACGATATTAGCTTCCACCAGAGACGAGAATAACGCCACGACAATCTCAAATAAACGAGAAACCGTAAGCACTCAACAGAGTAAGTGATCATTCAAGTATCGTAGAGTCGAGTATTTTGCCGTAGTGGTAATACTGAACTTTTATTGTGCTTGCGTTACGCAGAAGTAAAGTAGTGGTTGAAATATTGTAATAATAGTAGGCCGTAGCAAACAGGAGTTAGTATCATGTCTGAAAGAAAGATAAGATTACGTAGTGACACTGATAAAATCATTCCAGAATCGGGGTAGGAATTAAGTGATTCGTCTGAGCAAAGAGGAAAGTAGTAGAACAATAGTCAATGTAAGATGAGAAACCTTTACAGAATCAGATAAAGTAATTACTCTTAGTGTATCAGGTGTTGGAATGGGAAGTAAAGTTGTGGAGTTAGCAGATAATAATAGTTCTGATACTAAGGAGGAAGCAGGTCACGAATGTATGACGAGTGTCACACAGACCAGTTCCGGAAGTGTCGAGGTACTCAGTGTTATATTAGCAAAATTAAATACATTGGGTGATATGAATGCTAAAATCAATGAACAGCAAGTAATATTAACTAGTAAATTTTCTAACGCAGATAAAAGGTTAACTGAGCAACAAGCAAGTTTTATTAACTAGATTATCTAACGTAGATGCTAAGATAGTGCAGCAACAAGCTGCTATTGAAGCCAATCTTAGGGAACAAATAGAAATCTTTGAAGATAAATTTGCCGAACAGTAGGATAATGAAATCGAGGATGTGGAATCCAGACTAAGTAAACGGGAAAAGGAGGAAGTAAAAATTATCGACCGTGTAGATAAAATGCAGGAAAGTGTCGGTAATTTATCAGAGCAATTTGGAATGGTATCATAAAGGATTAATTCATTGGCAGAAACTAATAGTAATATTACAGATCGTTTAAGTGAAATAGAGACTAACTGAGCTAAGAAGATAGGTAATTACCTATTAGGTCAAAGCAAGAAGTTCGAAGATCTCTCTCAGTGGATAGAGCTTACGACCATAGAGATTGACGATAAGGTGCGATCCACACTTGATACCGCACAGAAATTGGTGGAAGAACGGGCCCAGAAGGGTAACGAGCTAATAAATACATTTGTAAAAGAACTGAAACAAATTAATAATTAAACTTTTGAAGGTAGCCCTTTTCGAACTAGAAAATGAATATATATGTAGCCAGTCGAAATCTAACTGCGAAAGGAAACGACCGCGAATACAACTTAGCGCGTGTACCAGTGAACCGTGAGAAATAAACACACAATCGGATATAGAGGATGATCCCTATGTACACCGCAGTTGTATTTCTTCATTAAAGGTTGAACACAGTATTTTCAAGAATAGACGATTCCCAGTTTTCTCTAGTGAAAAGAGTAACATTAACCCAAAGGTATTTATCAATTCCTTTAAGAGAATATTTCCGGGTACTTGGACCGAGTTTGACAAGATCCAATTCGTAGTATGTAAAATTATAGGAGAAGCTGATTTGTGGGCCGCTGAAATAAGCTAAACCTGCAATACATGCCCCGAGTTTGAGAAACTATTCTTAGCAAAATATTGGTCTTTAAGTCGACAAGAGCGTTTACGTAAAGAGGTTTATCAGCCTGAGTTTTACAATTCAAAGAAAGAAAGAGACCTTAAGACAATATTTTTAGCGTTGTTTTAACAAGACAAGACATTGGACTGAACCAATTTCGAGTCGTGAAGTCATGAGAATATTAAGAGGAAGATTAGCGTTCTATATAAGAGAGAAACTTATTCACGTACCTGATAGTGATGTAGAGCAATGTCTATCCTTCATAGATTCATTCCATACGTTAATGGAGGATGCGAGACAATGGCAAAACAACAGCAATAATTATCATTCTAGGAATAATGGAGGTAATTGTCAATGGCGTCGGAATAAGAAGATTAATAATCATTTTCCAGACGTCAACCGAAATAACAATAATCCCCAAAACGGTAGTGGACAGATAGATCGCATGACAAAAAATAACCAGAACTGGAATGCTAATTACAATTATCCTAAAGGTTCATCCATAGTAAATAATAATCAAATGGCAGGGCCAAGTGGTTTTCTTAAAGGGTGAATTTGGTATCAACGAATGGGAAAAGGAAGTTTGGGGGACGGAAATCGCCAAACCATCAATGTTGTGACGATGGCCGAAGAATCAACTATGCTCCATGGAACCGCCAAATAACTCCAGTTTTGGGACATATCAAATGAATAACGTCGGTTGGACAAATACCAATACTACAGGCACGTAATTTGAATCTAATAGACCTATACCATTAACGGATGGAAGAAGTGTGGTAACAGACAGTGCATATCCCTAAAAGGTAAATGAAGTACATTTGGTAGAAGTGCATGAACCACCGAGGAAACAATGGCGGACGGTCAAACGAGAACCAGTCATTTTAGTCCGTCCTTGGATGGCTGTTAATGATGAGTGAGTCAAGCTTCGCGAGTCTGTAAACATCCTTAGGCATAACAATGTATCAGATATAAGATCTAATGATTGAACCAAGGGCTGAATTAAATAAGAACGGGTATACTTTACAAGCTATTGTGGTAGCAAAAATCAATAAAATACTTGTAAATACACTAATTGATATGGGGTCAACGGTCAGTGTAATGACAATTAATTTCCTAAATGTGGTTAGTCAACAGCAGAAATTACTCATCTGTAGAGGGTCGTCGTCTATCAGCAGTGGAAGATGGTTTGCTAGGAGGCTGTGATACCTGTCCGCGTTGAAAGTTCCTCCTGTGAAAAACGAGCCTATGAACTGATGCTTGACGACCCCACACATACGTTTACACTTCATGAAAGCTGATCCACCTGACAAAGCCAGCGGGGATTGTCATCAGACCAGTCGTGCATGTTTCGGTGGTTTATTAGGTTCAAAAAACGGCTCTGAGCACTATGGGACTTAACATCTATGGTCATCAGTCCCCTAGAACTTAGAACTACTTAAACCTAACCAACCTAAGGTCATCACACAACACCCAATCATCACGAGGCAGAGAAAATCCCTGACCCCGCCGCGATTTATTAGGGCATGGTTTGTGAAAATGGCTTCATCACTACACGATACATCTGGAGTATCCTGTTTTAACATCCATGTACAGAATTTAACACGATTCTCATAATCGTTTCCATGCAGCTCATGATGGAGGATGATATGATAGGGATGGAACCTACGTCGTTGAAGAATGCGTAGGATACTTGCAAGGCTCATGCCAATTTTCGTGCGACTGCGCGGGAACATTAAGTGCGGATCGACTACAGCAACAGCAAGAAAAATTTCTTCCTCTACGTTGTCTACGGGTTACGCTACTACTTTCATGTAACTGGTTGAAGAGGCTAATAAATAACTGCCGACATTGTTGACGCCTACCGGAATATTTTGTCGTTTACTCCGTACAGGAACGAACTGCGTTCTTGCTACATTCTCCATACACTATGAGCATGTATGCTTTTTCGGGGTTGGTAAATCCGTCGTCCACTCACGATCTATTGCTCGGACTGCCACACACTGACTAGCAAGTCGCAATGCACTCAAGGAACACACAAGCGACTACGCAGGTTGAATTGCATGAACAAATGTCTGCGGAAACTTTAAAAATGCAACGACTCGCACTAGAAACTTGTAGCAAACACTAATGACATTGAAATTTACCCTCCTTTTAATCAGATAGTATCAGTAGGTTTTGTTTCATTTAGAAAAGTATATGTTTGCACAACAATACGAGGCCCTAACTTCCAAACCACTCTGTGAAAAGCGCACCGCAATAGCACATTCCATTTCGCCATTATTTGCGGTGCAAGTTTTAGGTGATTGAACCTGCATTTGTGAACTGTAATGTGGTAATAAATTTCCTAAAGGCTATTTATAAATGAAGCAGGCTATGTTCAATTTGTTATCCAGTCCTTCCACTACGACATGTTGATTGTTTCTTCTAATTACTTGACGTTATTGTTACGCCACATCAACTAACTTATAAGCAAATGTTTCCTGTGAATGTTTCTTGTAAAAATAAGAGAACATAAATATAAACAATATACGTAACTTGTAAGTAATTATACAAACATTGTGCTAGTGAAAACCACATCGTGGTCTTAAGTTGTATGGAAGTGTTGGAACAATCTCAGTTACACTCAACGTCATTAAATTATATCTTGGCGCTTCAGTCCGGAACCGCGCGACCACTACGGTAGCAGGTTCGAATCCTGCCTCGGGCATGGATGTGTGTGATGTCCTTAGGTTTAAGTAGTTCTAAGTCTAGGGGACTGATGACCACAGATGTTACGTCCCATAGTGCTCAGAGCCATTTGAACCAAATCATATCAACCTTTGTGTCTTCTGTTTTCTTCACGCAGTTCCCTACCACGTTCGGAAGGAGCTGCTAGCATCTGAGGCAGTGTTTCGTGTTTACTTTGAATGGGGCCGGATCCACTCATATGGTGAACTGTTGCTCGCGTGGGGAGCTGTCTTTTAAGGTTAACTAGGGTTGTCGTCTCAAATACCTGAGAGGGTCTTTCGTACCGTGGAATGAACTTCCTTTTACCCTACGGAATGTGAGGGTTAGCTTATATAACGCAGTGTCCGATATGATATTTGTGTGATACCGATTTTTTGTTATGTATGTGTTCCTGTATTTCTAGAGCCTTTATGTTCTTTTTCTTTCGCCCGTTGCTATATCCGTCTCAGCTATTTATTTAAGTGCTGAACAGAGGACACATTCTTCCCTAGAGTAGGCTGACATAGTTCAAAAGGTGTGGGCATTTTTCTACAAGAAACCATATCGTAGGGAGAAAGACCCATGTTTTCATATATATTTGAACTTCACGAACCTACAGCGTATGGTAACAAACTGTCGCAATTGCCCTAGCTACTATTCACGTGTTAACTTGGTATTTTGCTCAGTACCCAGGCACTCTCTCTGTTCTGTCGTTAGCTTGTGGGTGAAGGATGCTATTTCGCAACTTTCTAACGTGCAGTAGTGAACATAGTTGCTTAAACAGTTCAGACGCATAGTTCGTGCCTTGGTCTGTTATTACTGCTTATTATGTGCCTAGTTTTAATAGCCAACGGTTAACGAAAGATGAGGCACTGTGTCTTCTAGATAGTTTGGTATGGCGGTAATAAAAAAGTAAAACGAAAAATGATCCGTTATGGTTAGTACACATCGGTTTCCAAGGTGTTTGCACAGGAGACACAAGGACGTCGAGGTCAATCAATTGGAAAGGTTCTCTGTCCCAGGCAGTCTTTGCAGTGATATTCACTGATGATTCAGCTCGGTTCTTTGAGCTCAGGGGATGCAGTTGTTTATGTAGCGCTCATCGTTTTGTTCAGTAATTTTCGACAACACAGCGGTCCATGTCTCGTCGACCGCCGTGCCCAACTTAAATGGAATTATGGGTTTGCTTCAACACCTCGTACTGTAAACAGGCTGGCGCAACGATTCGACGGCCACATCGTTTCTTGCCCGTTAAACACTCCGTCATCGGAGCTGAACTGTGCTTATTTCGATGCATACTACGTCTGATTATGCGTGGCTTAATCCGAGAGCTAGGCGTTACTATGAGGCTTCTCTGGACGACGCACTACCTCAAAGTCAATTTCGCTGAGCCTTAAGGCTCAGCGGGTTAGCCTGGATCCTTTGATCCTAAAGCCAGTTTAGTGCGACGTGATCTGTTACGAACTTAAAACGCCTCCCGTACATATAACAACGAAAATACGTGACACCTAAAATGATGTCCCTCATTTCGTTTTCGGTAATTAGACAGCTTTTTCTACTTTATTCAGTTGCCTGGAAGCATAGGCTATGGGATATCCTTTCCCACCCACCTATTGACTGAGGGCACACATGAAGGCACGATTGATCGGATCAGAGGAATCCTAAATTGTTTTTGATAGTCTTGACAAATGAGAACAGGACTCGTGGTTAGTCATACCTTTAAACCATTGAAATGCTTCTTGACAAACTGAAGTTTTACACATTTTTTTCTAACAAACGTGTAAAGAGTCGCGCTACCCCTGCTAATTTTAGAATATTTTTTTCTGTATAAATTCGAAATCCGAAGACACGACCCCAGTTATTTTAACGTACTAGGTATTGTAAATTCTTTTATTGCTTGAAAAAGTCAGGGTCAGTACGTACACTTATTTGGCCAATAAAGTGACTTAAATAGTTGACCCCCTGCAATAAAAGTGACACTTTTCTAACCTGAGTGCCAGCCACGCTGCACGGAACCGCCGAAATATTTCTCGGAGATGCATCATGGGGGCCTGGATGCCCTTGGAATGTATGTTATCTAGATATACTAGGCACTCCTTTGATTTTGGGTCTTGCAGTTCTCTAATAAGCATTGGCAAGTCGTCGTTTTTCAGGCCGAAAGGCATGCGACAAAATCAGAAGTGTCGGTATTGGACCGAAAATGGTGTCTTTGGCCGGTCCTACAGTCCTACACCTAATAGGTGACAACCGCTGTGTAAATCTAAGCTCCAATAACAGCATTGTCCCAGACTGTCTAATGTCTCTGTTTTTTTAGGAGTGAGGTTTGATCCGGTGACCATTCGCAGATGTATTTTTCCCGTCTGAGAATTTCCTGAGCACAGTTATTTCCGGGGGCTGACCAGGGGCTAGTACTTTCGTCTAAGATTCCATCCTGAAGCCTTTGAGCTATGAACTCCTCCATTACTGGTTCCACATAGTTGGGGGACGCAGTATGGTTTCTCATATACTGTCTGGTCATTCCCTGTGGGAGTGCTGTATTGTACCAGTTGCTTAACTAGTATAGTCCAGGTGGATTATAAAATCCTGTACATTCCTCTAATACCTTCACCATATCTACACTTTCACGTCCTTTCAGATGCAACACTTTTCCACTCAGTGCATTTAAATCGAGGGACTGTATCAGCATTTTGTATTCTGCACTGAAAACAAACTTTCTAATTCCTCCTCTAAAGTCTCTAAGTTAGCTATCAGTATTCCTTTTGACAGACTTGCTCCTCTGAACCAAAGTTATCTGTACTGCGGGGCACTTCTCGGCTACAGTCTAAGTCTTGCACATACGACAAACTTCGTCGTAAAAAACATTGTGCCTGATCCAGTACCTCGTTCTACCATGAACACAGTATTACCCGACAGATCAGCACCTACTTTCATCCATACCAATCTTCCTGTACTTTCGGTATCGTGTCACGCGAATCGATTCTAAGAGGCCATCTAAGCAGTTTAACCCGTTTACCAGACGTCTCGGGTGTTCCTTGCGACAGTCCGGATCTTGCAGCCATAAAACCGAGACGGAACTATGCCCCATCCAGCTGTACCATGCTATTCTGCAGATCGTCTTTAGCCTGATGTTTATCCAGGAAGTCGAGACCGAGAATGACGTCGTAGCTAACGTCCACGGAAGGCAGAATTTCATCACATATCCGGAAATCTCTGCTGCCCACTCCGAAACCCAGCAACATGCAACCGAGACAGTTCACACTGTTATCCCCCGTACCACTTAACCTATAGCATGGTAGGTTCAGATTCACGGCATTCAGTATACGCCGGCTAGCCATGGGTACCTGTGATTCCGCATCCAACAAAACTTTACACGACCTCCCTTTATTAACGCGGAATAGACAAATGTCTGTCACTTATTTTGCCTGTAATCGCACCCGTAACTGCTCATTAGTGACACTACCCCTCCACCATTTAACGCAGCGGCGCGATTGTTGCGGATTCCACCGTCTATTCGCCTGTAAACATTTTTAAACAGTGTGTTCCACTTACTTGCCCCTCTGACATTGTGGTTTCGAACAGAAAATTTGAACGTGGGCCGGAGCACCACACTTATATACAACACACTATCTCCACACAGAATACTACCGCTTTTTCCTTGGTCTGGCTTCGGAAACAATTGCAGTCAAAGCTACTGCAGATGCCACTGCCTCGTGCAGGGTTCTCGGTAACTCCATGCGCACTTTCCGGACGGCAATCAGCGCAAAAACACATGAAGCTCCTGTTGTTCTGCCTTCTGCAAAACAGCTTTACTGGCACCATGATCATTCGTTAATTCATATCTACTGTCATTCATTCGGCTGATGTTGTCAAAAATACCTTCTATTGATTCCCCCTGCTTCTGCACTACACCATTAAGTAATACACGAAATACCTTGAGGAATTGTCCTTACTGTAACGATGCACTAACCCTTCCTGAAATTCGGCGCAGGACTGTGTGTCTGCTGTGTACAATTCCACATCACATACATCCTGTCATCCCTTACTAATTTGAAACGAGCTACGTTTAACAACTGTTATCACTCTTGTTCTGTAATTTCGTGGCCATATGCCAACTATCCATGAAAACAAAAATTTCTTCGACAGACTTACCGGGAAACGGTGCCGGCAGTGAGGCCATACGAGCGTCCGGAATAGGCGAAGAGACGCCCGAAGGTGATCCTTCCCTTGTTATACCCTTAAAACAATTTACTTCTCTACCAAAACTTCATTGTCAGCTCTAACCTTCACTGCTTCATTTAGCAGATGCTGAACTATCCCAAGGATTGTTGCTTTATCAGGGGCAACCGTTTCGCTCAGAACTTCCAACACAGGCGTATAGTATACCCAAAATATGAATGGAAGGACAAATGTGACGAGACAGGCCCAAAATAAAATACTTGTTGCGGGCAGTTACTTGAAAACTTGTGGTGAACGCCACTGCTATGACGCCTCCTGCTCTTCAGGGTTCCGTTGAGTGATCATTTCCCGCTACAAAAGGTTTCCTGACATCAGTATTGTAATGGGGCGACTAAGCAGGCCAACTGGATGCTGGAAAACATTATTGATGAACACAAATAGACATATTTCACCACAACTGAAACAGACATACAGAAAGTGGTGGGAGGTGATCCATGGACTCCAGCACACCGGTTAAGGGTGTGCCGACGCAGTCACAGCTGTCAGTGGTTGAGATGTTACGTTATTTTCTATGAATCCAATTTTTCACTATTGAGAGGATTGTCACGCCTTACTCTTATGATATACACTGAATCTAAGGTGACAATGATGTGGGTGTAGAGATTATTTACAGTTTTTATCGTTTTTGGCCTTGTTGCTTATTATTGTTTCTAAAATTATAATGTATATCTGTGGTGGTTGTCAAATTTCATTGATGTTATCATTCAGACCAAAATATACTTCTTATCAATACTATGTCTTAATGATTATGTTGGAGTATGTGGTCCATCATGTCAAGGGCTTTGAAATGGTGCATTATTGAGTGTGTTGCTATTAGACTTCAGATGAAAAAAGAAAAGTTATTCCCAGTTATTCTAATGGTTTCAGTCCTGTACAGCCTGTTCTGGGTTGTGTCATGTCATCTACCTTTCGTTTCTTTAACTCATTTTCATCTCTGAGATATTCTTGTTCCGATTAAATGTGAATACTAGTTATGAGCAACCGCAGTGGTTGCAACAATGAAGTCAGCAATTCCAATAATTTCAATATTCTCTCGACACTGGGATGCTATTGCAAATGCTGCTGTAGTTGCATGTCTAGGTTGTTTAATGAGCTGAGGAATGGACAGGCAACAATGGCACCTCGGTAGGTCCCAGGTTTTCGGTTCAATTTCCACAGCCATCCATTCACAGCCTGATTGGCACGCTAAATCGCTCGCCAAGCCCTCTGACTTTGTGTGGGATATGCTGCTGCTTGGCAGAACCTACCAGCCTGCACTGACTGAATATGGGTGGGTAGGTAGCGGTCAGGGCATGCAGACCGAAGTAGGTCTGCCATCAAACTAATACGTGGGGGCCACATTGCGTCCTGCATACTCAGTCAAAGCAAAAGCAAATTTTTAACTGTTTGTGCTCCAATTGTCCGTCAGCCTCTTCCAGGAGCAATTCAGAAATCCCCAGTTAATTCGAACTTACGAATCATGGTCTCCATCGTCAGTTGAATAAGAGGACCTCCCCGTATAACATTAATGCGGCTTTATTCGCGAGGAGCAGTAGCACTATGGCTGTTATTTTGATAAAGGAAATTAATGTGTCATGTTGTCATCTTATAAAGAGCCATGCAGACGTCTGCAGCTGTAATGCACACAGATATTTGTTTTTTAATCAAACGTGGCAATACCAGTAGTGGCTCCTAAAGGCAAGGTACAACACTAACACTGCAAACAACGCAAATCCTGTTGCGTACATTCTTCCTGTAAAATTTGGTACCCATACGGAAAATCGTTTTCCGTCTAAATTATAACAGCCCTGTAGACCTGGAATTTTTCTTACGGATAAGATGACCTTCCGGCCATAACCTAAACCTCGCTGAGCCTTGGCAAAATTAAACTGATTTGGAATGGCGAGGCCAGCAATACATTTGGCAGAGATCGGAGGTCCTGACTCGTTTTTCCATACTAGGGTTATTCTGCGTTACTGAAAAGTGTTTTGTCCCCGCGACAGAAGAGTGAGTCTTGTTGATTATCAGTTATTTGATTTATGCGTATGGTATTTGTGTGACTGAAGGCAGCATTCTAACCGAGATTAATTTTTCTTGTTGATTCGTCCAATCACCAAAGCCAAATGGAGAATACCGCAAATCATTGAAATAAGATGGATGAAATTTCGAAAGGCATGGGTAGTCAGGAAACAGACGTTGTAGGACGTGATGGATCAGTTAGCAGGACTAACTAGCCTGATGGATGTGTCCTGAATTGCGATGAATCCCTTGATAGTGAGAAGGCTAGTGTAGTTTCCATCGGTGTGAACACAAAGGTGTGAGACGGTGTGTCTAGAGTAGAGAACAGAGAGAAAACTGTGGGCGATGGAGGCAGTTTAGGTGTTGTTGAGAATGTGGGAGTACCCACAATACCAGTCGAATCTCGTGTTCTATGAATTCAGATACGCAAGGCAAGGCTGGGTTCTATTCCACGGCGGACATCGAGATTCATTTGAGCCAGTTTAATACTTCAATGGGAAAGATTCCAGAGCGAAATATGACGTCTCAATACTTGATGTTCAGTACATGTAAGATGTAAGAGAGATTCGATCGGAAGACATCTGAAATTGAACGTCGTTAAGAGCGTATAATTGGAGGAATTTCAGATTGGCATTTGGGTGGGAGAGAGCAGATTGGAAGGATTTTCAGAGCTCAGAAGCAAGTTTCTTCCATGTCATGTGAAACAAGAAAAACAGACTAGTTACATTATTAATGATCGATCTTGGTGTTGAGAGTAGGAGTATTATAAACATTTATTACTGATACAGAATTTACAGGGTTTCAGAAATGATAGCAGGACAGTACACTCGAAACCTTGGTTTCAACAACTTGATCGACCTATGCCTCCCGATAGCCGAACACAATGCATGGAATTTCTGTGTGACTACCTCAAGTGTGGAGAGCCGACGCCGTTAGAGAAGCAGGAGAGAATTCAAAAGGAAATATACGGAACCCGAATTTAGGGGGATCTTATCCAAGCCATCCAGTAAAATTTTTGAAAGAGATGATAAATAAAAATCAGTTTCTCGTGCTCCCTTTGATGCGGCGCGCTGAAGTACGTGGTTTTCAGCGCCCGTACAAATTCCCAACCTTTCCACTCCCAGTCTCTCCGCTTTCCCGAATGATGATGAAATGATGAGAAAACACCTAGTCCCCCGATCGAGAAAATCGCCGACCTGGATAAGGATCGAACCGAGGTCCCCCTGATCCAAAGACAGCAACGCTAGTCACTAGACCACGAGCTGCGGACTTAACCCGTTTGAGTAGACAGAGTGTGTCAATATGTGTTACAGGAAGTTATCAGCTAACTACAAACAAGATGTTGCCGGTCAGGAACTTTGGAAGGGCTACTATATATGTTGCTAGGAAGAAAATGGATGGGGATGAGGGTATAATCGATCCCCTCATTTTGGGCTGCGTTGAATGGGGAGGAGATGATATGATTACAGCCGAACTGCACCGTACTTCAGACGATGTGAGAGAAATGAGGAGAAAACCGGGAGAGGACTTCGTGACAGAAACGGGAGTGGCACCTTGAGATCGAAGTGGGGTAAACTGAAGGACTCGTGGAAGTGGCAAACTTAAACCTTTCTGGCCATTGCCATTCTCAGTGTGGCGGGTAAAGTAATATCTGACAAACCCAACATTGCCAAGAAAGTCTTTTTGCCAGTTTCCTATTGCGAATGGAAAAAATGAACTGTATTTATAGCCTAACGTGAATAATATTCGTTTCCCTGTATTTGTGAAAACATCTTTAAAAATATGAAACAGTGGTACAAAGAAACCTGTGTAATGTACAACTGTGTCAGTATAATATTCAGATTAAGAAACGTAGTATGCAAAATCCCAATTCTCTGTAATGTCTGCTTAACTGAGAAACTGATTGTAAACATTTCCAGTTGCATTTCCAGCTGCATTTTTTCAACCACCTCAGTGTTATGACGTCATATCTCTTGATTATGTATCGCACAATGACATTCTGCGGCATATATAGATACTTCTGCTAAATATGTTGCGAACAGACTTAGTGGCAATGAATTAACAAATTTAAACGTCAGCGTAATTCGGGAGTTTTTCACGCATCTTATTGTTGATGACGTCATATCTAATGAACTATGATAGATGGTTCTTACCCCGGCAGCGGTTATACTTGACGTTAATGGATATATTTACCACATTTGGTTTAAATTGTTCCTGTGGTTTGTAACCTCCCCACAAAAATGTAAAAGATAATTATTCTAATCTTAATGGCCATAGTGCCAAGTGTTACCTCCCGGAGAATTTTGAAAAGACATTAGCGTAATTTCACCGGAGAATTTTGCAATGACAATACTTAAATGTGAATACTCATCGTGCTAAGTGTAACCTCCCAGCAAAAAAAGAAATTTAATGACAATAAATGACAAATGTCAATCTGAGCCAAATGTAAGCTACCCACAAAAATGTAAGACAATTCAATGATAATGAAATCTCAGTGACAATGAAAACGCAAATAGATCGAAATGTCGATCTTAGGCCCTGTCAAATAATTAAACTCAAATTCTTACCTCAGTAAAACTGCATCTGCTCTTATTTTCGCCATAGCTTGGAGGAAATGCATCGGAAATATTCTTTGAACTTAAGTAAATTTTTCTTTAGGGAAATGCATGGGAAATTTTCTTTCAATAAAATGATTCTTTTGTTAAAAATGCTTGGTTTGAAAACAAAATTATTATTGGGGCGATTCTTGAACAAATTAATTACAGTTAAGATATATTACATTCTCAGATGTGCGCAATGCTGCTTCATTACCTTATTTAAAAAATATACCTCGTCCTGAATCTTGACCAGAGGCCCATGTCGACGCCCGCCGACTCCTCACACACAACTCCGACTGTCTCTCGCGCGCTACTAGCACTGACTGAGTGCAACTAGCAACTGCCACAACTGACTCCCTACATGCAACTAAACTCTCGCGCGGTCAAGCGCAGACCAGCAACGATAAATAACTCTCTGGTCAGAGATTCTGTCATGCCTCGCCATCGCTGTACTAAATACATACGCGTTTCAGGTTCCTGAGGAGATGTGGAACCTCGACACTACGTACATCCATCTGTATAATGTTAATGGATATACTCTTGGTCTGTTAGACGTAAGGTATATGTTCAAGGTAATTTGTTACTAGGGGAAGAGAAGAGATGTGCGGAATAATGAAAGAAAAATATTGTAAACTCTGGTGTATAAGAAAGCAGACGTTGCTAGGAAAAAGGAACTAAGATACCGAAGGTTTTTCTAACGTTTTTCATTGTATTTTCTCTTGAGTGACAGAAATCAGTGGTCATTTACTCTTTTCAGAAGTAGATCAATGAAGCAATTTGTATGTGTTTAGTGGTAAGGCTGCGTATATAGATAATGATGTGAACGAAAGATATAATGCATAAATTAAGGGGTACACTTTGCAATTTAATAGGATATTGGATTCTTATTATAGCTGTGAGCGTACGGATCAATATGTCAGTTTGCCTGGGAACAACGTCTGCTTGCTGACTGATAGGAGGGTTCGTGATTTTGAATTAATGAGCTAATAAACCAGTGTGTCAAGCGGATTAATAATGGAGCGCAAATAACTTCTTTATGTATTTCCATATTCAATTTATTACTAATATATAGGATACAATGTTCAAATTAATCATCGCCATGATAACTGTACAGTTTTTCTTCTTTTATCTCTGTTCCTAGGAATTTAATTCTTCTACTGTCTTGTTTGGCTATGTGCCTAAGTAGGGAAGTGAGATGTCTATGAAGGGAGTCCTGTGTTGCGTTGACCGCAGAGTTGTGTGTTCCTACGTATTTCAGGGGAAGGAACATCAAACGTTTCATAGAGCAGAAGACTTTAAGAGCACAGGATAACTAGAGTTAAATCTTTGTAGCATAAGTAAAGCCCATATGTAAGTGCCGTGAACAACTGTTTTGTCATGAAATAATAGGAGATATGGGCAGTGTCATTCGTAATACTTGGTGATTTATAGAACGGTAAATATTTCTACAGTATTCCTCTTGTGCACGAGAGCACAAAGTAGGTGGTTTTACCGAAGAAGACGTACAAAAGCCAGATTTATCAAAGGGGAAAGCAGGTTACATGCCGCGAATGTACCCATAAACGATAAAATCAGTCAACACGTTCTTTTCATCATTTGCTGTTGCCAAATGTATATATGGGGAAATGAACGTAGGTTAACGTCTTTTAAGAAATGGTTGTTCTGCAGGTCCTGTAACTATCCAATTCTGTAAAACTATGTTGCAGGCTGGCAGTGCAGTTCAATGCTGTAATGGAAGAAGTGGGAAAATAAAGCATAACTTTGAAAATCGAAGGAGAGAACAGGAAGTCTGTTTAAGAAATAATGTTACCCCTGGAATCAATGGTAGTGGTAGAAAGAGTAGAGGGTATTGTGGATACTCTGACGCTTTCTTTACAGTATCATTTAGATTTCTACCTGGAGTAAAATAAGGTAGCATGTGATGATTGATCTAACTGTGGAGATTCAGGAGGTTCAGTTCTCCTTCAGAGAAATTATCAGTTGATTAAGGAACACATCCAACTACATGATCAGATATTTAACAAATTTCTTTTACGTTTTATGAACTACAACATATATCAATTATATTAGGATAAGGTTACACATTTTCTTTCCATTTTTAACAATTTAGGATACTATAAAAGAAGCTTCTTCAGCTTTATCTTACATAAAAGGAGTAATAGTCTAACTTCATATTTCAGTTATTTTAAGAATTTTGTTTTGTTTCTGTTATCTATTGAAATGTGGCATGTCCCTTATTCCAAATAAAATGTACTGTAGCAAAAGAGAGCAATTATGGCACACATTTTGTGCAGAATCCGGCTCACAGATGCAGGGACTGGAGTTAAAGGTTCCGATGTTGTCCACGGATGCCAGCTGCTCGGAAACAGACGTTGGGGACCAACAAAAGAGGCAAACCCACCTCAGCTCTGAGCACTATGGGACTTAACATCTATAGTCACCAGTCCCCTAGAACTTAGAACTACCTAAACCTAACTAACCTGAGGACATCACACAACACCCAGTCATCATGAGGCAGAGAAAATCCCTGACCCCGCCGGGAATCGAACCCAGTAACCCGGGCGCTGGAAGCGAGAACGCTACCGCACGACCACGAGCTGCGAACTCAGCTACAAGGAGGCAGAAGGTGAATGGAAGGATGGAGGCACCAATTGATCTTGTAGATGGATAAAAGTGAGGTAGTCCTGCATCTGCTCCCACTGTGTAGGTCACCAAGTCGACCAGTCTGACTGTGTGTGGTGGACTGGATGGCCGAGCGGTGACCTCACCAGTTGTCAGGATGCTAGGAAATGGCTGTAGAAGCGTTAGAAACGCCAAAGAAACATTATTAATTCATAACACCTATGTTTCTGCCGAGTACAATGTGGCTTGGTGATATCAACGACCTTCCCCGAGTCCTCGCTGACTCGTAGCGATGACACTAGATGCGGGCCGCACAGTCTTGCAATCGCAGCGCTGCGTGCTGTGACGTAGCGGAGGAATGTCATTACTTCGGCCGCGCGTAGCTGACAGCGCCCGGCTGGGTTGCGGACTGCAAGCTGCTGGACGTGGGGGCTCTGGGTTGGAGTCCCGGCGCTGTCGGCATGAGAGGCGTTCTCGTAGTGCGGAGTGTACTCTATCCCACCCCGTCTTCTTCCCTGCTCCTCCTGGTGGCTCGTCTGTGGTGGACGGGCGGAACAGGCTGCAGTCCCCCAGCATCGTCGGCTCACCCGTTTGTGACAGCGGATGCACAGGGCCTAGGCCCCGCTCGATCTCAACGACGGCTCACTGATGTGGTCAGCATTGGCGGCGATGTGTGTTATCCCTGGGTTGATGATTGACATGGCAGCAGAGAGGACCAGAGCTGGTACTGTCCCCTGACGTCTGCTGCACCATCTTCTTAATGAAGGTTAACATGTCGATCACCAAGCTGAGCGCTACGCAGCGACCCAGTACACACCTAACTGCAAGTCTAACTGCGGGTGCGAGTGCCTTGTTGCTATCAAAGCAGCGTATTTAAAGGAAGCACGAACGACTTCCTGACGTCATATTAGCTTGTAATGAACGCATTCGTTCCACTTATACTGATGATTCATCTGTCGTACTCGCCCCTTAGGTGCTCTTGCGACAGAGTTACGTGTTGTTACGGCAGACTTACGCGAAGTTGTGAAATGCAGTACAGCTGACGCTATACCTCTGTCTTACACTCTACGAAAGTCTCCGTCTAACACAAACCCACGTGCTAAGCAATTCTCTCTCGCCTGTCGTGTGTAACCAGGCCATTGCCCCTGCGTGACGACACATTCCGATATATGTGCAATCCTCTTACCTCTCGGCTAAGTTACTGCCTCTGGCTCTCGTCATAGGTAATGAAACTTTGTCAATATTCCACGTTTCCAACTCTTTACTATTCCGCAACACTACAGTGGGCACACTGCGAGTATATGGCAGACGCTACATTTGTCCAGTCACGTGGCGCCTTTCATAGTCCATCAACAGTGTAACCTCCCCACAGAAATATTTTATTTAAAATATTAACCATGAATAAACTCCCCACGGAAATAAGAATTAAATGAATTTTAGTGTAACTTCCCCACGGAAATATTAATTAAATGATGAACCATGAACCAAGTGTAACCTCTGCACAAAAATAATAATTAAATGAATTTTAAATATTGTAACCTCTGAACAAAAGTGGCTCCCATTTATAATCTCTGTGCAGAAATGCATTCACATTTAACGTACCCACAAAATTCTTTTCTCATTTAATGTTAAGTTCGAAACAGAAAAATTCCTAAACACCAAAATAAAAAAAAAAAATTCAGTAACCTGGTAAATTTTATGACGACAGCAACGCTGCGCCTCGGCCCTGCATTCTGAATAAAAAAAAAGCAAAAAATTCTTACCTCAATAAAAACTGCGAATATATCTGCTCTTACATAAAAAAATTTCGGCACAGCTCCCGTGCAATGCTGGCCTATGCTTTGTGACTCGTGAAAGGAATAATTATCCATTGGATAAAATCTTTAAATTGAAATGAATGCTTTTTCTTTTTAAAAAAAATTACTTTATATTATAAAAATTATTATTGTGGCATTTAAAAAAATTGGAATGACAATTCACATACATTACTAGATATGCGCAAGGCTGCTTCTTTACCTTAAAAAATAATACTCATCCTCCAGAGTCCTGACCAGAGCAGACTCCCGACACGCGCTGACACGCGCACACAGCTGCCGATTACTGCCGACTCACGCAGATTACAGAAGACTACTGCCGACAAGCGACAAGCAACAACTAACTAAATACTGCTCTCTGGTCAGAGACGCATACATCTTACATAACCCTCCACTGGTGGGGCAAAAATTTGGCAGCGATGGTGAGTCAATTGGACTTGCCATGAGCAACAAATTTTTCTTAATTAACTAAGGTTACAATTACAGAATATATACATATATATAAGCGCAGAACATGTAATAAAATATAGTGCACATGCATTGAGTACAGAACATATCAAGCAATGACAAAAATGTATACGCAATGAGTATAAAACATATTAACAAATGGCAAAACTGCATACGTACTGTAGTACAGAACATATCAGCAAATTACAAAATGTGTACGGTATGAGAACAAATCATATTAATAAATGATATAAAGTGCACACGCACTGTAGTTCAGAATATATCAGGAAATCACAAAATGTATAGGCAATGAGTACAAATCATATTAACAAATGACATGCAGTGCACACGCACTGTAGTACATATGTAATGAATACAAATCATATTAACAAATGACATAAAGTGCATATGCACTGTAGTTCAGAATATATCAGCAAATCACAAAATGTATATGCAATGAATACAAATCATATTAACAAAATGACAAAAGTGCACATGCACTGTAGTACATACGTAATGAATACAAATCATATTAACAAATGACATAAAATGCACATGCACTGTAGTTCAAAATATATCAGCAAATCACAAAATGTATGTGCAATGAATACAAATCGTATTAACAAAATGACAAAAGTGCACACACACTGTAGTACATACGTAATGAATACAAATCATATTAACAAATGACATAAAATGCACACACACTGTAGTTTTTTTTCTTATTTTACAAGAACTAGGATAGGAAAGGGAAGGATTGCATTATGGTTGTAGCACATTAGGTTGCACGCAGCTGCACTGAAAGTCCATATCTTTCTGCAGAAGCACAACACCAAGTGAGACAATCTGAAGTTCTTTTCCTTGAAGTATTAATCAGCGTAGCCAAGACACTGAAATGTCGTAGTAATATTCCATATTATCATTTTGGTAGTACATTAGGTACACCAAACAGTGAGACCATAATAACATCTCCATCGCTCAAGGTGGTGGACAGCATGTCGCGTCAACACCACGTTCTTGTAAGGTACACCAACGAAGAATTAGTGCAAAAACCAAATATAGTGCTCCATGAGCATGAGGATAGACAGGACAAATGGATATTACAGTAATTTCTGGTAATTAGGTCACAAGGTGAAGGACATGAAGTCTTATGCTAGTCATCATTGATAATTACACTAGTCTAACAACTAATTTGAGTAATTTGTGGCACTCATCGCCCAGTTATTGAACATTTCTGTACCATGTATGAAGTATTACAGAATAATGTTCATAAGTCATTTTTTTACTGATGACATTGGTACTCATTGACCAGTTACAAACCATCAGAAGTCATCATTCAAAACAGGATCTAATGAGTGTAGCATAAAGCTACTGGTATTCATATATATAGCATGTAAGTGACATAATACAAATTTAAAATATAAGAAACAGTAGCATTAATTGGTCAGCAAGTATTGAATATTACAAAACATTTTTCATCATTCAAGTGACATATGACATATTTAAAAATAATTATTGGCGCTCATTGGCCAGTTACAAATCATCAGAAGTCATCATTCAAAACAGGAGTTAATGAGTGTAGCGTCAAGCTATTGGTATTCATATATATAGCATGAAAGTGACATAATACAAATTTAAAATATAAGAAACATTGACATTCATTGGTCACCAAGTATTGAATATTACAAAACATTTTTCATCATTCAAGTGACATATAACATATTTAAAATGTAACACTCTGTAGCTATTACTCAAAGTCTGTGGTTGGAAAAAAAATTATTCAGTATTACTCACAACTCTTTTAAATTGGTATCATTATTTGGGAATGGTAATACATTTTTTTGTGCTAGCAATGCATTGCGTTGGGATCGATAATTAATTGCTGGAGCATAACAATATTTGCTTTTGACTTATCGCTGCAAATGAAGATGGGTAACATCATTCGTCATGAGTCAGCTGTAGCAAGGTTATGAAACAAATAGAGTATATGTGATCACATTCATGAAAGACACAGGTTTAATGACCAACTGCTTATAGCACATTAATTTCATGAATAATTTCTCCTGCAAGAAAAATACAAATGGATTATTAAGCTGAAAGAAGAAACGCATATTATGCTGAAAAGTAGTGAACTTCGAATTAACAGGTAACGAAAGCATAAATACATAAACTTCAACATTATCCTCATCTGCAAAGAAAAACTTCATTATCCATATCAACATAATTCCATTATTATCATCACCTATAAAGAAAAACTTCATTATCCATATTAGCACATTCTGCATCACTGTTCATCATCATTCATTATCATCTGCAAAAAAGTCACTTCATTATTCATTATACAACTATTCATAGTATAAAGTTCCTTATTTCTAGCATATTTCATCACTAAAACTAAGACGTGTAGTTCTGTCTGACAGTCTGCATCAATCGCCTCGTATTCTGAAAGAAAAAATTAGTCAAGACTGCTATCGTACAATGCGTATAGTATATTCTTATTAATGCTTGTTAATTCTCATCCATTTACTCTTCGTGACGAGGTATTGCATCTTCTTTCGTTCATTGCAAAGGTGAAATTCCCATAATTTATTTCTTTTACACGTTATTTCTTTCTGAAAATGATAAACAATGATTAATGTCTTGCATTTAAATCATATACCCATTAAATAAAAGTTGGTTTCTAGTGATATAATTTAGCATACAGCATAGCATGACAGAAAACGTAATATATCAAATACATAGACAGTGTTCAAATGCAAAAATGTACACAGAGTATCACAATGTAACAGCAAAAAAAAAAAAAAAAAAAAAAAATATATATAAATATAGTCACAATGTTGAGATATCATAAGGCAAAATGTCAAAGTCAACTGGTGTTTGTTATATCTTAAATATTTCATAGTGCATACAAACAAAACAGTAAAACAATCATACATACATGAAGAATGGAAAATGTGCACGGTCTGATATGTAACGACAAGAAAAGCGACCTGCTAGCCTTACCTTGCCGGCCACTTGCCAAGAAAAAATACCATAATCATCAATAAGTGCTCATGTGAATATAATTGCATAAGTGGTCATAAAAAAATCAGGAAATGGCATTATACTGTGATAAATCATAAAGTATGTTCATTCAATAAAGGATTTGATGTTGGAGATGTGATTGCCTTTGGTTTTTCTGGTTCTCAGAGTTTCGACGTGTAATACATTGGGGTGAGGAATGCTGCGAATTCGATATGGACCTGCATATAGAAGCTCAAATTTAATACATCTACTTTTTCCTCTATTAGATAAATAATGTGTGCATACTAATATCTTCTGTCCAATGTGAAAATCACGGCGTGTACAAACCTGTTTTTGGTGTCTTCTCCGGCGCTCTGTGGCACGTTTGATGTTGTTTAGCGCTATGTCAATTATTTCATGGTGTCGTAGTCGACGAGATGTAGGAAAAGTTACTAAGTCTTTAATTTTGTTAGGTGGTTCAACATTTATCAGTATAACAGTCGGAGATAGCATAGTAGTTTCTTTTGGTATGGAATTAATTACATCCTGGAATGAGAGTATGTGTGTGTCCCAATCAATATGTTTTTTATGCCAGTATATTCTGCACAGTTTACCAATTTCTTTCATTAATCGTTCACAAGGGTTCGAAGAAGCATGGTACCTGGATATATAGATCGGAGAAATGTTTCTAGCTCGTAACATACGTCTCCATATAGCAGATCGAAACTGTGATCCATTGTCGGAAATAACTTTCAATACATGCCCTACATGAAATAGAAAATGTTTTACAAATGCTTTCGAAACAGTTTGAGCAGTAGCTTTGCATAACGGAGTAAAGGTAACAAATTTTGAAGTGAGTTCAACAGCGACAAAGATGTAGCAAAAACGTCTATTAGTTCTGGGAATCGGACCAAAAATATCTACAGCGGCCATGTGTCTCAATTTAACAGGTACAATGGGATGTAATGGAGGAACATGTGAAGTCGTATCTGACTTAGCTTTCTGGCAGATTTTACATGACGCTAAAACTCGTCGAATACGTTTCTCCATGTTGGTAAAATAACAGTTCTGTCTCAGTATAAGAAAACATTTTCTGGCTCCGTAATGTGCGTAACTTAAATGAGTATACCAGATTAATTTGTTAACAAGCTCGTCAGGAACGCATAATAACAAATTGTTGCTGTCAGGGTGAGAGCGGCGAAACAGAATGTCATTGCGTACAGTGTAATGGTTTCTAATGGTAACATTATTCCTATCTTGCCAAAGGTGTTTAATTTCTTTCCATACGTTGTCTTTACTCTGCTCTTGTGCTATGTCTTGTAATGACGACGAAATGAAATTTTCAAATGCAACTTGTTGAATGTACATGACGCTGAAATTTGCTTTGCAGAAGTTGGTTGCGATGTCTTGCTGATTGTTGCTGAGAGAACGGGATAGTGCGTCTGCTACAATACTTTGTGTACCGGGAATGTGAACAATTGTGAAATAAAATTCCTGCAAATGAAGTTTCCATCTACTTAATCTGTCGTGTGTAAATTTAGCGGAAAGTAAAAGCTGTATCGCTATATGGTCTGTGTAAATGGTCGTGTGTCTTCCATAAAGAAAACGCCGAAATCTCGTAAATGGCCAAACAACACATAGTGTTTCAAGTTCTGTAACAGAATAATTGCGTTCAGCAGGTGACAGAATGCGACTCGCAAAGGCTATGTTTTTAATTACTGTAGTGCCATCTTCTTCAATTTCCTGAAAAATGTGTACGCCTAAAGCGGTGTTAGAACTGTCGGTGGCAATGGAAAAATTTATAGTAAGATCTGGGTGTGATAAAAGTGGTGCATTCAACAAAGCTTGTTTCAGGTTCACAAATTCAGAATGTGCTTGCTTATCCCAGGACGAAATAGTGTTTTTACCTGTCAATTTACATAATCTAGGGGTGCCTAAAGCAGAGTAATGAATAAATTTACGAAAAACGTTAATTAATCCCAAAAAGCTGCGAAGTGGTTTCTTCGCCGTACGAACAGTAATGTCACGTAAAGCTTGAAGTTTTTCCGGGTCAGGCGCAATGCCTTCTGCTGAAATTACATGTCCAAGAAAATTTATAGAAGTTTTGCCAAAGTGCGATTTACTGAGATTAACTGAGAGTCCTTGTGCACGAAAAGTTTGCAACAGTTGTTCAAGAATCAGATTGTGTTCAGACCAGTTAGCTTCTGCAATAAGAATGTCGTCTACGTACGTTGTGATTCTGTCTTTAAGTTTTGTCGGAAGTATTGTATTCAAACCGCGAATAAATGCTGCTGAAGAAATAATTAAACCAAACGGTAATTTACAAAATTGATAACAGCCACCAAAACAGAGAAAAGCCGTGTACTTTCTGCAGTCCGGATGGAGCTGTATCTGCCAAAATCCCGATTTCAAATCTAATGTGGAATAAATAGCAGTACCATGAAATTTCTGTAGAAGTTCTTCTAGTGTCTGTGGGCGATCTGTTTCATTAATAATAATGTCATTAATGTGACGCGAATCAAATACGAGGCGAAGTGAACCATCCTTTTTCTTAACAATATGGAGCGGGTTTATGTACGGACTAACTGCCGGTTCAATAATTCCTTGGTCAAGCATAGCTTGCAATTCTTTCTTAACTTGTTCTCTATCAATATACGGAATGGGATAATGTTTGGCTTTAAATGTGTCGTGCTGTTTAACAAGAAATTCATACATAAAACCGGACATAGTACCAGGAACGTTGTCAAAAACTGGAGCTTGCTGTAAAAGAATTTTGCGTAGTTGCGTGCGTTCGTCGTCTGTATTTGCACTGCTCTGTTTAACTTTATCAGAAATCATATGTATAACGTCATAGTCGGCTTCGTCTGGAGTATTACAGTTGTGTACGTACGTATCTGTGAACAATGTGGAATGATAGTCTATGTTACGTGATGCGGAAATGACCTCTGTACGATTAATTGTTTGTTCTTCTGCAGATAAAGAGCGCTGAAATTCTAAAGCCAGTTGTACATTTTCATCCTTTAACATTAAATAGGAGTTTTGAAAGTCAATAATTGCGTCGTGTTGTACTAGAAAATTCGTACCTAAAATAGCGTCTGTCGTCAATAAGGGAACAATCCAAAAATTTGAGTGAACTGTATGACCTGCAATACAAAATGATAAATGTGTCTGTAATTTTACATCTACTCCTTTTCCAGATACTGCTCATTTTACTTTAGTTTTGCCTAATGGTAACGTAGGATAGGTATTCTCTTTGTTACATTCATTGAAAGTTTCCTCATTTATGACTGACATAGGCGATCCAGAATCGATTACTGCTGAAAATTTGGATGATCCAATTTTTACTTCGATGACAGGGTGTGAAATGGTTTTTTGAATAACTGGTCTTTCCTGCAAAGAGTGTCTCGGATGTCGTCAAAAGTAATAACATTTTCGTGAACAAGATTCTGCATGTCAAAAGTATTGCTTGCGTTGCTGGAAGGTGCAACCTGTACTGCATCTAGTCAAATTCTATCTGACGTGCTATTATTTTCCGGAGGATGCTGTGGCATTTCAACTATTTGAACTGTTCTGTTATTAATAATTACTATTAAAAACAGTGTTCAGTTATTTATTCCTGACGTATTACGTTCGGGATGATATCTACTGTCTGATTCATTCATGAGAATTTGTTGCTGCTGATCATTTTGCTGCTCGTAAGACCGACTGTTATTATACGTACGCTGATAATTGTGCTCATTGTTTTTACGTCTTTCGTGATAGTCGTTTCTATATGATGCATTGCGATAGGAATTGAAATGATGTGTTTTCTGTACGTAGTTATTTCCTTGTTGCTGTGCGTTACTATTTGGTGGAACCGACGCTATACGCGTAGGCGGCGAAACATTAAAGCTTGGTTGACCTTGTACATTACATTGCTAGTTAGGTATGCTAACCGGCTGGTTTTGTTGCTGTTGTGGGGAAAAACCTCTATTATTACCAAAATGCGTTTGCTGTTGCTGACAATTTTGACGATACTGATAATTAAAAATTTGTCTGTTATTAAAGTTCGGGTGGTTGTCGTTCCTGAAGCGTCTATTAGCTTTGCTATTGAAATAGCGTGACTGATCGTAATTGCTGTATGTTTGTTGACCTTGGTTATTGTATGAAAAATTTTTGTTTATAAAGGAATAATCCGATTGCTGCGCTTCCAAAAGCTGTAACAAATCTCTGAATGCCGAAATATTTTCTTTCTGCGGACCCGTTAAAAGTGACACTCTTAATGATCGTGGTAATTTAGAAATACATAATTGAATAAGTGCAGATTCACTGTATGGTTCACTTAAGTACTGGTTTAGTTGGACCATGTGTTCAAAAAATTGCGTGACAGTGGAAAAATTTGAGTTCTCATAATTCGGTAAACTAATTAATTGATCCTTAATTCCGCGCTGTGTCGTCTTCGACCAATACGCTGACGGAAAAGCATTCTGAAATTCTTCTACCGAATAGCATTGTCTCGCGATCGGTCTCATACGAGTTGCCGGTTCGCCTTCCAAAAAACTGCAAATAAATTCAAGTTTATGTGTTACGGGCCAAGTTGGTGGAAAAGCAAAGTTAAATTGTTGTATCCAATCCAATGGGTGAATCTGTGATCTGTCATTTTTAAATACTTTAAATTTTCTCACCGATAGAAAATGCTTGTAATCAAAATTATTGTCTCTGTATGTCTGAACAGGTTCAGGATTGTATGAGAATCTATTCGTCTGTGATTTTTCGGAATCTAAGTCACGTACTCTCTATAAATTACCTAAATTATACCGGCTGTGTGAGTGTGACAAATGTTCGGAATGTGCCGTATGCTGTGACGTGTTATTGACTGAAATATTTTTTTTCTCTGTCACCTCTTGCTGTAAAGTCAACAATTTTCTACGTAATGTATTATTGGACGAATCTCTCTCACTGATCGTCTGCTGTAAATTTTGGAATTCAGGTGTTTGATTAAACGAAATCGGTGAAGTATCGTCTGATTTGCTGTCATTATTACTTTCAATAACGTCAATATGACTGGCCAATTCATCATATTTTTCAGTCAGTATTTTTACCTGATCATCGTTTTTAGTGTCACAAGCATTAATTTGTTTTTGTATTTTATGTGTGGTTTCGTTCAATTTTTTAATGTCTGCTTTGATGACATCGGAATCCTGTATTAGTTCTAATTGTTCATGTCTGTCGGTCATTGTCTGAAAGTCTACTGTATGTGTATCTGTTTTTGTTTTAAGATCGGAAATTTCATCACGCAATTCGTTGTTCAACTGTTTGATAATATTAATTGCGTCTTGTACTGTAGCAATATTGTTGTCTACGTATGTTTTTGCTTTCGTAAACAATTCACGTTTATCTTCCTGCCTCTGTGCAGAAATTGTTTCCATGACTTGTCGCTTTACTTTATTCTGTTCCTGTATGAATTTACGGTAACGCGTTTCACTGTTTTGTAGGTGGTGATTAAAACGTTCGTCAACTTTTGCATCCAGTGTGCGTGAAAGTTCTGCTGACATTAATTTAAACTCGTCGCATAACTGTGTTGCTTTTTCAGAGCATTGTTTACCGACTGCACTAATTTCGTCTCTAAGTGATTCTGTTGCAGCTGTTTGCGTATTCCTTAATTCTTGAGCAACAGATCTAATTTCTTCACTACTTTTCCTAGTACAAGCCCTAATTTCCTCACGTAATTGTTCTTTAGTATCATGACATTGCGCGGCAATGGCTGTAATCTGTTCACTAAGCTGTTTATTCTGTTCACTAAGTTGTTTGAAATTTTCATTAAGGTTGTCTTGTTTTTCATTCAAGTTGTCATGTTTTTCATTAAGTTGTTTGAAATTTTCACTAAGTTGTTTGTGATTGTTGTCTGGTCTTTCATTCTGTTGTATGGAATTTTCATTAAGTAGTTTGTGATTGTTGTCATATTCTTTCTTAAACTGTAGCAATACTGCCATAATTTGATCCAGGCCAAAATTAGCGACCCTATTTTCTATGCTGTGTGTTGGTGTATCTGCATTTATCACATTTTCTGCAACCATTTGGTCATTCTGTAATTCTTGAAAATGCTTCCCAATCGGATGTGCACTGTTAGTCGCTATCTCGGAATCAAATAAATCTGTCGTACTTTGAGTACACTGTTCATTTTCGTTACAAACAATTATCTGTTCACAATTCAAATTTTGCAAATCGGGTGTGTTAAACTGAGCAGCGTTCATTGTAACAGAACGTCCCGCGTCATCAATTGTCGTTAAATTAACAGAAGGCACAATTGAATTTATTTGTTCATCATTAGGATCAAAATCATTACTAGTGGTCGGTACGCACTGATTGTCTGTAAGTGGAGGATTATCATTATTATTACACAGAGTGTCACAAGTATTATCGGTCAGATTATTAGAGTCGGCTATTTCACTCATTACACGTCGCGATGTACTGTTAACAGTTTTTCGCGGCATTTTTCACAAATCAAAATTAATCACAAATGAAACAAAGGCAATGCAAAAATGTAAGAAACACAATTACAACAATGAGCAACAAATTGCCGATGTTCTGTGAAAGAACGAGTGACAAATTAGTAAATGCGTTGCGCCAGATGCAAACTACATTTAAGTAAATAAGACCAGATATATGACTACTTATCAGAAGATTCACAAAGAAATACGATCGTGGCCGGATGTCGCCAAGTGTATCCTCCCCACAGAAATATTTTATTTAAAATATTAACCATGAATAATCTCCCCACGGAAATAAGAATTAAATGAATTTTAGTGTAACTTCCCCACGGAAATATTAATTAAATGATGAACCATGAACCAAGTGTAACCTCCGCACAAAAATAATAATTAAATGAATTTTAAATATTGTAACCTCTGAACAAAATTGGCTCCCATTTATAATCTCTGTGCAGAAATGCATTCACATTTAATGTACCCACAAAATTCTTTTCTCATTTAATGTTAAGTTCGAAACAGAAAAATTCCTAAACATCAAAATAATAAAAAAATTCAGTAACCTGGTAAATTTTATGACGACAGCAAAGCTGCGCTTCGGCCCTGCATTCTGAATAAAAAAAGCAAAAAATTCTTATCTCAATAAAAACTGCGAATATATCTGCTCTTACATAAAAAATTTTCGGCACAGCTCCCGTGCAATGCTGGCCTATGCTTTGTGACTCGTGAAAGGAATAGTTATCCATTGGATAAAATCTTTAAATTGAAATGAATGCTTTTTCTTTTTTAAAAAAATTACTTTATATTATAGAAATTATTATTGTGGCATTTAAAAAGAATTGGAATGACAATTCACATACATTACTAGATATGCGCAAGGCTGCTTCTTTACCTTAAACAATAATACTCATCCTCCAGAGTCCTGACCAGAGCAGACTCCCGACACTCGCCGACACGCGCACACAACTGCCGATTACTGCCGACTCAACGCAGACTACAGAAGACTACTGCCGACTAGCGACAAGCAACAACTAACTACATACTGCTCTCTGGTCAGAGACGCATACGTCTTACAACAGAAAAGAAAAGGTCAGAGTGTCGGATAGCAGGTAGTGGTCGGGACTAGCAGGTAGCGGAGGGACTATGGAGGTGATGCAATCAGACCATGGAACTGACTGCTCTATTGTCGCCTGTACAAATACAGTGTGTCAGTGCATATCCGCTCGATAACTGGGATAGGGGGGAGGGGGAGAAAGAAAGGTTTGCCAACTGGTCGGTATGAGTACGATGGGCGGCTTAAGGAGGGAGCAGTGGTCATATGGGGACACTCTTGGGTGGTAACAGCATGGTGACAGCCAACGCCAACAGGATGGAAAGCCACAAGAGCCGAATCAGGTGGAGCTGTGAGCCTCAAAGGCCACATTCATGATATAGCTTTGACAGGACATGTCCACTGAGCAAATTTCGTTTTATACTGGTTTCCTGCAACCACAGAGATTTGATAGTTGAACCTGTCTGCCCAAAGCTATGCATGGAGGACACTTCCAGTTTGGGATGTCACTACGAAACTATGTATTTCCGAAGTCATATTAATAGTGGATTATATATTATGTCTGGTAGCGCTACGCTATGGACGAATACCCTTTTTATCTTAATGAGTCACACCATAATGTCACCAGTCAACCGGTTGCTAAAGATACCCTTAACTGTCACAAATATTTTCCATGGCATACTGCATTTGTTAAGCCATGACTCACAATTATCCCTTATTCCACTTGAGAATCTGGGACATCCTCACAAGAACGTTGGTCGAAGCCTGTCTGTAGCTAGCACTTCCACCACAACGATGAGTCGTCATTTGACAGACTTTACTTTCCATGAGAAACGCTGTCCTGGATCATGAAAGTGATGCCAGCGAATTCCCTTTACAATTGAGGCAGCCAGCCGCAGGTGACGACAATCAGACCCTTTCAACCAACTAGTGTCATTCCCACCACATCGTGTGCCAGAGCATGTGAACATTAAAGTGTGAAGCGTTAAAAGTGACAAGGTGTTTTGTACTCATTTTTGGTCGAAGTTAGTACTAACAACAAAACCCTTTTGTATTGTTTAAATACTATTTCTTTCCTCAGCGAGACTCTTACAGAAATATGTAAATGGTTTTGTATATATATATATATATATATATATATATATATATATATGTATTACATCTGTGTATTTCGCTATTAAATTTAATGTATTTAGGTTTAAAATGCAATCACTTAATACTCATGCTTCTCTACTGTGAGAATGAGTGACAAAACATTTTTACATACGCGTTAGGAACACTGGTGGCTGATATTAAATTATTTAAAAAGGAGGTGACATGTTGTGGGACAACTTAGTTAATTTCTTGTATACAGTTAAATTGCGCTTCTTGCATGTCCATGAGTAGAACTCATACCTCATATGAAGAGGTTGCCTATTGTGTTGATTTAATTGATGAACAGTAGCTATGTCTTTAGAGCACATTAGGTTTGGTCATTTGGATTTTTCATGTTTTACTCTTGTTAATACTAATTATTTTAATTTCTTTTTTCCTGTGCTTGTCAGCCACCCATTTGAATCTACATCATATAAACAGTTATGTTATTTTATACGAATGACGAATAAATGATAGTAAGGAATTTCAGTTGTTTAATGGCAATCCTTGTTAACCACTGAATGAATGAATTGACTTCAAAGTGAATGATATATGGTTAAGATGATTGAGGTAGTTTTTGTGCCTCATTAAGAAATACCAATTTGTACACTATAGGATGAATGAGAGATTAGCTTGAAAAAAGTATGGTAACGTTTTTAAAATGAGTGAGTGTAAGATATTAGCTGATGTTACGCCTCATTTCATTTCTGCAACAAGAAGTAGTCTTCATTTTACACTAGCATTTGGTATGAGTGCGACCGACAGATCCATAGTTAAGTGAGTGAGGTATCCAGAGGCCAAAATGGTGCTTCATAGAACAATCGTCTCCGGTTATTTCTGACCATTTCCTCGCATAATATGGGACTCTCTTGGAATAAATAATGCTTGTTATGGCCACACTATTCTATCTCAGTGTGACACCTTTGGTTCAGTTTTCTCGCAAATTTAGGTTGTGAAGAAATGCATGTCTGTTCTGAACTACCTTGTCTCATATTTATTTTGTTACTTTTATTTCATATTTCTCATCGGAGATACCTTGTAGCGATTAAATATGTCGAGGTTGCTTATGAGGAGCCTAATTGATTGATTCAATAAGACGTCAATTCTCATTTTCATATTCTTTCCAGTGGGTAGCTAGTGCGTGGAAATTTTAGTGTAGTAGCTTAGCTCGGTTGGGTGAAGGGGTAAGGAAGGACTGGTGAGGTTTAGTGACTCCAGAGTGGTCCCAGGTGTGGGGGGAAAGGTTTCACTTCTGTTTTAAAGAGCAGTGTCGCTGAGGTTTGAGGGGTCCTGTGCAGGGCAGGTAGGTCGTCATCTGTTTTATTTAGGCTGGGTACCAACCACCACCAACTGCAAACATTATCTCTGAACGTGGGCATCAAAGCATGAGAGTTTGTGGGCAGTAGAATGAGCCATGATGAAAAACTGGCCCTATGCAGAATACTACCATTTTACACAGCACTATAGAATTTTGTATGCAAGCCCAGCAACCTTCCTAGAAGGAAGGGCAATGGGATCCCAGCCGCAGTTAAAGACCTCTGTCCTTTTCCAGAAAAGAGAAATTGTGTTAGTATTTGTTTTCTGACTCTGCAAGGGCGAAGTGCTATCAGCCTAATGCCTTCCTCATCCGGGGTCAAAGACCTGTTTGGTCATAGAAAATATGGTAAATAACTCCATTCGTGCTAGTAACAGATTACCAGAGAGAGGGAGATAGATGATCACTTTTGAGAAGTATAGATGTGAAAGAACCACAGTTTGGGTAAAATAAAATGTGTGTGAAGAGTAGGGAGTTTTCAGCAAACGTTTAGGATCCGTGCACTTGGTAAAGTAAGCCACTGGCTGGCTGACAAAACTTCTCCCGTTTCTGTTTTTGGAGTCTTCAGTCTCCTGACTGGTTGACAAGGGCAACCACAAATCCCTCTCATGTGATAATCCCTTCATCTCAGAGCGTCACTAGCAACCAGTGTAGTTATTAGCTGAATGTATTCCAGTCTCTGCCTCTCTCATTAGTTTTTACCATCTACAACTACCTCTAATACCAAGCCAGTTATTCGCTGATATCTTAACAGATGTCCTATCATCCTGACCGTTCCTCATCAGTGTTTTCGGTATATTTCTCTCAATGCCGATACTGTTGAGAACCTCTTCATTTCTTATCTTTTAAGTCCACCCAATTTGTAAACTCTTCTGTAGCAGATCATATCAAATGCATCATTTTCCCACAGTCCATGTCTCACAACGCTGTGTTCCAAACGTACATCCCCAGAAATGTATTCCTCAAACTGAAACTTAAGTTTACTTGTATACTTCTCTTGGCCTAGAATGCCTTTTTTGTCAGTGCTAGTCACTTTATGAACGTTCCCTGCTCCAGTCATTGTCAGTTATTTTGCTGCCTAGGTAGCAGAATTCCTCAAGTTCATCTGTTTCGTTGTCACCAATTCTGATGTTTAGTTCCTTCCTGTTCCCATTTCTGTCATTTCTCATTACTTTCGTCTTTCTTCAGTATACCCTCAGTTCGTACCCTGCACGCATTAGAATGTTCATTTCATTCAATGGATACCGTAATTCCTCTTCACTTTGACTCAGGTTGGCAATGTTAACAGAGAATATTATCATTGATATCCTGTCACCATGAGCCCTAGCCCCACTCTTGAAGCTTCCGTTTCTTCCCTTCTTCGCTTCTTCGATGTGTAAATTGAACACCTCACCACCATTTTTTTTAGAATTTCGAACATCTTGCACCATTTTGTATGGTCGAAGGTCATTTCCTGGTATTGTATTGTATGTTAGGCGGGGGCCTGGAAACGACGGAGAGGCTCCGTTCCTGCCGCAGCCACAGTGTTCCACAACCCCACGACGACTACAGCAGTCTACTTCACCCATCCGCCGCCCCACACCGAACCAATCTTTCAGCGTTACGGTTCGGTTCAGCCCCAGTTGGACCCCCCCCCCCCCCCCGCCCCCCAGGTAACGTCTCACTCCAGACGAGTGTAACCCCGATGTTTGCGTGGCAGAGTAAAGGTGGTGTACGCATACGTCGAAAACTTGTTTGCGCAGCAGTCGCCGACATATGGTAGCTGATGCGGAATAAGGGAAACCAGGCTGCATTCGCCGAGGCAGATGGGAAACCGCCTAAAAACCATCCACAGACTGTCGAACTCACCGGACCTCGACACAAATCCGCCGGACAGATTCGTGCCGGAGACCTGGCGCTCCTTTCCAGTCCGGAAAGCCGTGCGTTAGATCGTATGTCTAACCGGACGGGATCATTTCCTGGTATTCAAGTCTTATGAATTGCCTTGGTTTTTCCCAAACCTTCCTTCCCTTATCAAACTCAACGACATACTTCCTCTCTGCTACCTTTACCTTTCCTGAATCCAACTTGGTCATCCTCTGACGGATCCTCCAGTTCCTTTTCCATTCTTTTCTGGTCCCACGTGCTGTTAGTCTGATTGAGCTATTATTCTCACACTTATTGCTACCTTCGTAATTGTGTGGCTGATGTTTTTCCGGAAGTCTGAGGGCATATCGCCTGTCTCATACATTCTTTACACCAATGAGAACAGTCATTTTATCGCAACTTCCTCCAATCGTTTTAAAAACTTTGATGGTGTGCTATCTATCCACTAAGCCATATTTGATTTCAAGTCTTCCAAAGTTCTTTTAAATTCCGATTCTATTACGTAATCCGCTACCTCTTTCCTGTCGACTCTTGTTTATTCTTCTGCCTCGTAAACAGCAAATCCTCCCCGTCACAGATGCTGGGTGCCTATCCGCACTCTCCTCTGTATATAAGAGGATAGTTACCACTGGATTCTTGATGTTATCGCCCGTGTTTCTCAGGCTGTTTTGACTTTTCGATACGCTGAGACATTTCTCCCGAGAATCATTTCCTTTTCGGTTTCTGCACGTTTTTCATGCAGACATTTCGCCTTAGCTTCCCTGCACTTCTTGTTTGTTTCATTCCCTTCGCATTTATCTTCCTTGTGCCGACTATTTTCTGTCCACCTTCTCTAACTTCCCTTTTCAGGTATGTCCATTCCTCTTCAATTTAACTGCCTAGCGAGCCGTTTCTTATCGCAATATCTATAGCATCAGAGAATTCCAAGAACATCTGTTCCTTTCTCAGTACTTCCGTATCCCACATCTTCGCACACTGATTCTTCCTGTCTAGTCTCTTAAGCTGCAGCCTGCTCTTAGTCATTACTAAATTGCGATCTGAGTCTGTATCTGCTGCTGGACATGCCTTACAATCCAGTATTTGACTTGGGAATCTCTGTCTGACCATCATGTAACGTAACTGAAATCTCGCGTCTTTTGCCTTGTATAACTCAACCTCTTGTGATTCTTGAACTGTACATTCGCTATTACTAGCTAAAATCTATTACAGAGCTCAGCTCAGCTAGTCTGTCATTCCTAGTATGAAGCCCATATTCTCCCGTGGCCCTTTCCTCTGCTGTTTCCCCTGCAACCGCATTCGAGTCCGCTGTGACTCTCAGATTTTCAACTCCCTTTACGTTTTGAATTACCCGTTCAATATCCTCATGTATTTTCTGTATCTCCTCTTCTTCTACCTTCGACGTCGGCTTGTATCTCTGAAATGTCATTGTCGGTGTCGGTCTGCGGTCCAATCTGAGGGGAACAATCCTATCACTGAAGTGTTCACAGTAATTCAGTTCGTCTAACCTCTTTCATAAGAAATCCTACTCCCGTTATACTATTTTCTGCTGCTGTTGATATGACTCTCAACGCGTTTGACCTGAAATCCATACCTTATTTCCATAACAAAATGGTTCAAATGGTTCTGAGCATTATGGGACTCAACATCTTAGGTCATAAGTCCCCTAGAACTTAGAACTACTTAAACCTAACTAACCTAAGGACATCACACACACCCATGCCCGAGGCAGGATTCGAACCTGCGACCGTAGCAGTCCCGCGGTTCCGGACTGCAGCGCCAGAACCGCACGGCCACCGTGGCCGGCTATTTCCATAACACTTTACTGACACCCACTATATCCAGATTGAGCCTCTGCATTTTCCTTTTCAGATTTTGTAGTTTCGCTACCAAGTTCAAACTGACTTCCCGTGTGGTAGAAAGTTCTCCTTCCGTTGGTTATTCAGTCTTTTTCTCAGGGACAACTTGGCAAGTCTCCTCCCGGAGATCCGAGTGAGGGACTAGTCTGGAATCTTTTGCCAACGAAAAGTTCCTGACACTTCTTCAGTTGCAGATCACATGATAATTGTTGATTCTCCCGGCGTTTTTGGGGCACTTTCCCACGCCAAGGCAACAGGAGTGACCTGAACCTCTGTCCGTTTCTCCTTCATATTTCACATGTCCTTTGGCAGAATGAGGATGACTTCTTCGCTGGAAGTCTTCGGAAAATATTATTGATGGTTTTTATTCAAAATTTAAGCAGTGGCGCTGTTAGAACGTGAGACCGAGGACATTTTGCCTATATATCAAAGAGGATATCAGAAGGCAGAACATATTTGGCAGGTTTTTATGAACGGTTACGCTGGTTAGATTTTAACGGAGCCTTACCATTGGGGAGAAGTAGCTTATGTGAAGTTTTGGGAGAGTATATGAGATGCAGTTCTTGTGAATGCTCTCTGATTCCACGGCTCCGTAAGAACACATGGACCCTACACCTCTGCGAGAGCACTTGAGTCTCCAGCCAGTTCCGTATCTCTATACGGATGGAGTAGCTTCTGAAGGATGAGAAATATCCTGCAGCCGATCTGTTGGTAGCCGTTGACAATGTGATGAATAAAGAGGCAGGGAACAGTCGTCCTCCAAAGAGGATGATACAAGTCTCCCGCGATTTGTAACATGTTTATGGTTGGGTGCGGATAGTAAATGGTACGCAGTGCCTAGTGACCTAGCTATTAGTAAAGCTTTAGCGCACATGAAGTGTTGTGAAAGCAGCACCTGTAAGCTCATTGGCATGTGTAAAAATATATTCGCAACATTCGGCATAAGTGTGTGAAGTATTCCTTCACTCATTTACATAAACAAAAATAGTCGTTTCACTCCCACTATAATTTTAGCTACCGTGATTGTAACATACTGTGCTGGCAAAATAACTACCAGTTTCGATAAATATTTGTCTCATATCGTGAACATACAAAATACTCGGAGAACGTGTCTTTAATTGCTCTAAAAGTCGACTGTTGCAGTATTCGCGGATACAAATCCTCATAGTGATTCACTTCCTGATGGCGTATATATTTATCGAAGAGCCCACGAGATTACTTCTAGTTCGTAGTGACCCGTTGGCATCGTATTTAGGTGATCAGTCATATCACTATCGTCGGCTGCGCTGATGGAGGCATGTATGAACGCCAAAATATTGTACAGTATGAACCCGAGACACTCGTGGACCGTTGAATCAGTTTTTCATTTTGGTAATGATGTGATGTTCGGTGGTTTTCTCCGGTTATCACTTACTTGAATAACTCATTATGACGGACTCGTCCCATTAATGAAAGTTGAGCTAGGCAGCCATCCGGCTGCTCTGATCGACAGAGAACGTGAAAGGGCAGATGAATTTCAGGGCGATGAAAGGATGTACTTTGACGGCACATGGTCTGCAAAAGGTCGGTATTGTTGAGAGCAGGTACCCAGTAACTCAGTAACAATGACTTAGTGAAGAATCTGACAAGCCATAGTAGTCGAAAGAGAACAATAGCTTCCGTCATGAACGTGGGGATCGTTGCATAATACGACAAATAGTATACCACAGTCACGCAATAATGTGCCAAACGTAATTACAAAGTGACAGCACATTATGATCAATAATACAGCTCAGGGATATAGCAAACATTTGTTCTCAGTGTGCTACATAACATACAACAACACCTGGTTATAGAGAATGTCACAACAAAGTTAGTGGTGATAATAGCTTGTCGATATGACAGTTGTATTAATACGTATTCACAACGAAAGTAAAATGTGCTAGCATTTATAAAAGTAATGTCTTAGAATCACCTACCACATATCTGATGGATAGCTGTTGACAAATGCTGTCAGTGCATCTGTCCTGAACTGCAATATGAGACACCCGTCTGGTGCAAAAGCATCAAGTATTGTTAGTATACAATTAATTACTCTCCAGCCAAGTAGCTATAAGGAACATACTGACACTCAACATCATGTCAAGATGGAGGCGTTATAGTACCATAATAGACAGTCAAAAGACATACTATATTTCCATTTAATTAGGAAAAGTAGTAAATGATGATAACGAAATTAAATATGTAAATTTGTAAAGAACCAACTTGAATAATTGAGTAGAAACAGAACACAGTTCCCGGTCATTAACACATGCTTCGAATTATTTACATATACAATATGATTAAAAGTATCTGAACACCCACATGTAATGTCGACCTTACCAACAGATTTCATGAAAAACTGACCCGACATTCTGAAATTAGTGAAAGGTGTTGTGTTTTCAGTAAAGAAACATTAACAGTGTATGGTTAAGTGCCGGCCGGAGTGGCCGTGCGGTTCTAGGCGCTACAGTCTGGAGCCGAGTTAACGCTACGGTCGCAGGTTAGAATCCTGCCTCGGGCATGGATGTGTGTGATGTCCTTAGGTTAGTTATGTTTAAGTAGTTCTAAGTTCTAGGCGACTGATGACCTCAGAAGTTAAGTCGCATAGTGCTCAGAGCCATTTGAACCATTTGTGTTTGTTAAGTTGGGAGTCACTCGATGTCCCTTGAGTATCAAATCTGTCAGGAACATCTAAGATCCAATAAAGCTACCCAAGTCGACTGTTGGTGATATGAATGTAAACCAAAATCGCTTAGAAACCATCACAGCTAAACTAATACTAAACAGCACTACATGGAGGTTTACTTACCTTTAGTAGTCATAAAGTATCTACGGCTCTCGTCTCGCAGTCCGGTTTGCGACGTCGTACGTTTTGATTGAGCCGCTTAGGGTGTTTTTCTTTATCTTTCATCGTACATGTAAATTATTTTTAATGTTGTTTCCCGTTACACACATTTGATGTGCTCCGCGTGACAGTATCTTGAAGTCTTGGAGAATAGTAGCGCCACAGCCATCTCACTTTAATGGGTATTGCTATCGTATGATGTAAACCCCTCTTGTTTCCATCGGTATGTAGCGTACGGCCGATACCGACCACAGGACATAGTGGTATTTCAACGTATGGACGAGGGAGTTATGGTAGGATTGGTAGTGATGTAACTGATATGACGTAAACCCAGTTGTTGGGACAATACACATGGGCGGCCTTTACGATTGAGGACCAATGCGAGACTCTAGCAGTAGCGATGACCATATACTTGAGGAAAGATGAGAACAACATGCATGATACTTAAAAGGTAGCTCTTTGTTGTGGGTTAGCACACTGGACTCGCATTCGGGAGGACGACGGTTCAATCCCATCTCCGGCCATCCTGATTTAGGTTTTCCGTGATTTCCCTAAATCGCTTCAGGCAAATGCCGGGATGGTTCCTTTGAAAGGGCACGGCCGATTTCCTTCCCCATCCTTCCCTCACCCGAGCTTGCGCTCTGTCTCTAATGACCTCGTCGTCGACGGGACGTTAAACACTAATTTCCTCCTCCTCCTTTGTTGTGGGTTAAGGAGATGAATAATTTCAGAGGCTGGTTTTCGTACAGGGAACTTCTCGTGTCAATAGCTGTCAACATGTAAATGTATTAAAGCGTTGTTAATCAAGTTTTTTAAAACGTCTTCCTCATGGCTGTTGAATTCAGAGTGTCAGCTATGAATGCCATGCGTGATGTCCCTTCATTAGTGACCAAGAGGCCAAAAACCGCATAGAAAACATAGTCAAAATCAAATCGGATTATCAATTTCAGTGTGACTGGCGAAAAACATGGTCAATATGCTGTCCACCGTTTCCTGCAACAAGTTGAAATCGAGAAACAGCATGATCCACAATTGATCGAAGTGTTTCCGGGGTCACGTTCAGCATGTGCTGCGCAATGTGTGTCTTGAATGCAGCTAAGTTTGCAGTCGGAACACTAAACAGAACGTCTTTCAGATAGCCCCACAGCCAGAAGTCACATGGATTAAGATTAGGTCATCGGGACATCCCGGTTGTAGGGAAATGGCGGCTGAAAATTCTAGTACTTCCGAAATGGCGCTTCAGCAGCTACTTAACTGGGTTTGCCATGTGCGGAAGTGCGCCATCTTGCATAAAAATGATTCCATCCACACATCCACGTTGTTGGAGACCTGGAATGACATGGTTGCGCAAAAGACACTTATAGCGCTTACCAGCGACGTTACAGGTAACAGGACCGGAAGCATCTGTTTCTTCGAAAAAATATGCCCTATGATAAATGATGCCGTAAACCCGCACCACGCTTCAGTCTGGAACTGCGCGACCGCTACGGTCGCAGGTTCGAATCCTGTCTCGGGCATGGATGTGTGTTATGTCCTTAGGTTGGTTAGGTTTAAGTAGTTCTAAGTTCTAGGGGACTGATGACCTCAGATGTTAAGTCCCATAGTGCTCAGAGCCATTTGAACCAAACCCGCACCACACAGTGACCTTTTCAGGGTGAAGGGTACTGGATGATTTGCGAGTGGATTTCCCGCTGCCCATATTCAACAATTCCATGTATTGACAAATCCTGTCAAATGGAAGTGGGGCTTCGTCTGTCGACAAAATCGTCCACGGCCTATCACTGTCCACTTCCATGCGAGCAAGAAATTCTTAAGCAAAGGATTCTCTTTCTGGTGGATCAACCGGAATCAACTCGTGCACATGGGTAATTCTGAACAGACAGCAAAGAAGGATGTTTTGTAGGACTTTACGCACCGTGCTCACGGTTATGTCCAATGTTCGAGCAATTTGCTGTGCAATACACGTTTGCACACTATCACTCGTCTCGTCCTGCATTGTTGTGGCCACTGCTTCCACTGACGTCGAATCAATTCGACTCCTCCCTCTACGAGGCTGCACACCATAAAACCCATCTTTTCGATTTTACGAATTATTTTCTCCAGACCCACGGCAGTCATTAGTCCAACACCTTTATTTCAAACCCTTTAGTGTCCGGAACATCTTCAGAGTGACGTGTGCACAGTCATCATTCTGGTAATACAGCTTTACAAGCAGAGCGCGATCCTGCACTGAGACAGTCATGGCGAACGTCGCAGACGCGAAAGGAGGAAACGCCGTGTTTATACCAACTTCAATGGGCCGTGCGCATGATAGGTGTTTTTATTTACGTATTCTGACACATACAGTGCCGTCTATTGATCGATTTTCACAATATTTTCGTTCCTCTGCCATACGTTTTCCAACTTCTCCGATAATATTCCGTTGCAATTTGACATCATTTTGACCAGTCTTGTTTTCTCTACAGTGTCTTGAAAGTTTAACTTTAATTATAATCACCTTGTAGAACAAGTGACAGATTACCTACAAACTGTAAGAAATCAAACTGTGGTTTTGTCAAAAGGAGTAAAAAAAAGTTTGAAGCCCACCCCCAATATCATTCAAGACGACATTCTGAAAGGAAATTACGCTTTATGGAGAGGCAATAAAACTTTTGGTTCTGGTGATGACAGTGCAGTTCTGTCGGACGCCTAGCAGTAACGTCGTGTGCCAAGTCTGGCGGACAGTACAGGTGCCATGCGAGGCAGCAGGAAGAGCATATCGAAAAAGGGGCTGTTTACCCGGGTGACGGTGCTGTAGGAAATATCGCTGGCGTGGAAGCAGTCACGTTACTGGGAAGCCATTGGGGTATTTCGCTTGCCTTGTCTCCTGGCAGCCGGATCTGCGGCGGCTGGTTTCGTCGAACGAGCAAGAGGGTAACGGCCTTGCTTGTGCTATAAATTGTGGCCGGAATCGACTTCTGGGTTCTTTGCTGTCCGCTTCATGGATGTGTTGGCCGGCCGTTGCTACTCCTACTGAGTCTGTCCTCGAATGTGTTTAATTTCAACTTGCTTAGTACGCATGTTCTTGTGAGAGCTATATGTGATGTGATGATTAAACATTTACTAGGGCCTGGAGTGCTGATACATTCTGTTTGTTGGTTGCTACTGCCAGTGTTTCATCGACGTTGAAAACAGTTTGGATTGCCCTTGACTAAGTGCCGCCTGTTTATTGTATTTTTAACACAAGACGATGTTAAGACGGCCAATTGCTATATTTGTACATGGATAAGTTTTCCCTGGATATCTTTTGCCGTGAATTGCAACAACATCATTGTTACGTTTCTATCTGAAGTAACAGTGTGTCTGAGAGTCACGTGTCTTATTCTAAATGAGTAGTTCCATAAATTCGTACGAGTTACTGAGAGGCCAGTTGCTATTGTGTGTTTAAATAGTTTGAAACTGATTCTATTAATGAAAGAACCAGAATTCCTTCATTGACAATATGAGGATATTGCAATTAATTCTGATTTAATCACTAATTTAAGTGTGGCTATTTGCTGTAAAGTAGCTTTGTGTTTGCTTAGGGGGGTGGGGGAAGTCACTATACGGCTAGCCTGCAGGCTAGTTATTTGCATTTTGATTTCGTTTTATCGGGACATCTGATGTTTGCCTTGGTAGCGGGTGCTGGGTCCTGGGTTGTGTCCTGCTTGTGCTGTTGTGTATTTTCCACCTCCTTTGCCCGCGCGTGCCGGCTGGCGGTGAATCTAGTTCGCTCGCGGTTTAATGTATAACTGGCCTTACGCACATAAGATTATAGATTTGTACTGCTTAGCTGATGTTCATTAATAGGTTGATCAATTCTACAGATGATGTGCTGTAATGAATTATTGTGTTTCTAGTTACTTAAGGCAGATGTCAGTCTGTTGTAGGTACCCATTAGTTCTGGGATTTTTCGCACTGATTCGTGACCATTGCTGCTCCCGTTTGGAGGTCCATGCCGAGACTGTATTGGAAATAGCTGAGTGAGCTGGTGTCCGCTTCTGGACGTAGTTTGCCGAATCTCACGAGGTTGCTTGGTCACATGAAATTTTATATTTCATATCCTACATTGTAGGGTGCCTGCCATTTAAGTAACGTTGTTGTATGCCATGGTATCTGATTTTTTGTTACCTGTACTCTGAATTACTTTGGTAATACCGATCTCTGCAGTAACGAAAGAAGACATTTTCTCGGTCAATTTTAGTAATTGTTCTTCAGGTTGATCATAGTTTTTGAGTAAATAATTTTTAACTCATTTCACTAAATGAGTAATGGGCCATAAGTGCCGTGATTTATGAAAGTTTAAATTTTGAAGTACGAGACTTGCTCTCATCTAAATGGTAAATTTGAAGATGTGTGGTAATTTTAAAAATTGGTAATGGTTTCATTTGTTATTTGTCTTGTTTAAATGTGCCAAATAAATGTTCAGTGCAACTGCCGATGGTGATTGCCTGATGTGTCACTTGGTCCAGTCCTACCACCTCTCAGCCTATTGTGCTGAGCTTGTGTCGTTGTGTAAAAGGTTGAATTCCATGTTGTGATGACACATAATTGGTCTTCAAAAATCAACTGAAAGGAATGGATACTGTCTAGAAAAGAGGTTACGAAGTGAACATCAACAGATAAAAGCAACTGTAATGAAATGAAATTGAATCAGACAGCAGTGGTGAAGGAAATAGATTAGGAAATTGGATACTGAAACTAGCGGACGAGTTTTAGTATTTGGCTGCAAAATAAATAAAGATGGCAGAAGCTGAGGAAAACAAAAAACAACTAGCAGTAGCAACAAAATGCATTCTGAAAAAGATAAATTTCCTAACACTGTGTATAAATTTAAAGTTAAGAAGTAGACCTGAAGATGCTTGGCTGGAATGTGGCTTATTGCGCAAGAGCAAGTGAACGATATACAATTCAATCAAGTAACAAATACAATATTGTGAAATGTGGTGCTTCAGGAGAATGTTGTTGATCACATGGGTGTACGGACAGCTAGTGGAAAAGTACTTTATCTAACTGGAGAGAATGGAAGTTTATCGCATAACTTGACTAAAGCAAGCAAGCGTTTGATAGGACACGTAAGGCATCAGGTGCTCGTGAATCTGATAGCTGGTGGGAACTGTGCTATGTAAAAATTGTAGATCGAGATCAGTGCTGTAACAGAATGAGCAGTTTCAAATGTATGTATATTACAGTAGCGGTGTAGAGACGAAGATGTTTACATAGGACAGCCTGGCATGGAGAGCTGCAACAAAATAGTTACGAACTACTTTGTTAAGTACGGTGCAGAAATGTGCGAGTGCGGAGGTATCTGATTGTATCTCATGCAATCTAAGACAAAAAAGGGGAAAAAACGATACACCACGAAGAAATTATCCAAAGTGGACGGAAATTGGTAGATGTGCATGTGCAGACAAACAAATGATTCCAGTTTGAGAAAAATGCATGAGTTATTCAAGAGAAAAATCTTTATAAACCGAGCAAATCAATAACGCGTTGGCCCGCCTCTGGTCCTTATGCAAGCAGTTATTCGAATTGGTACCGATTGACAGTTACTGGATATCCTCCTGAGGGGTACTGTGCCAATTTGTTTCCAGTTGGCCTTGCCCTTAACGCTTTAAAGTTTCTCAGTTTGGGAGAGAGAGATACTCTGAACTTGCTGTCAAAGGTAGGGTTTGGCAAGCATTGAGGACAAACAGTCGAAGCTTTCGGTCTGGAGTCTCGCTGACTTTATTACAATTCATATGTTTTTGGATGGTGTCTGCCTTTAGCAAAACACATAACTATGTTTTGCTAAAGGCAGACTTCATAAAATAAATCTGTGCGTTGTTAAAAAAGGCACTCCGTCATCAGGCCACATGTGGCCCACCGGGACCATCCGACCGCCGTATCAGCCTGAGCTGAGGATGAGGATAGGAGGGGCGTGTGGTCAGCACACCGCTTTCCCGGTCGTTATGATGGTTTACTTTGACCGGAGCCGGTACTATTCGGTCGAGTAGCTCCTCAATTGGCATCACTAGGCTGAGTGCACCGCGAAAAATGGCAACAGCGCATGGCGGCCCGGGTAGTCACCCCTCCAAGTGCCGGCCACGCCCTACAGCGCTTAACTTCGGTGATCTGACGGGAACCGGTGTATCCACTGCGGCAAGGCCGTTCCCATGTATTGTAAAAGCAAACAGACAAATGGTTCAAATGGCTCTGAGCACTATGGGACTTAACAGCTGTGGTCATCAGTCCCCTAGAACTTAGAACTACTTAAACCTAACTAACCTAAGGACATCACACACATCCATGCCCGAGGCAGGATTCGAACCTGCGACCATAGCAGTCGCGCGGTTCCGGACTGAGCGCCTTAACCGCGAGACCACCGCGGCCGGCGCAAACAGACAAAAAAGCTTCAACCTCAAGAGCCGGCCGAAGTGGCCGTGCGGCTAAAGGCGCTGCAGTCTGGAACCGCAAGACCGCTACGGTCGCAGGTTCGAATCCTGCCTCGGGCATGGATGTTTGTGATGTCCTTAGGTTAGTTAGGTTTAACTAGTTCTAAGTTCTAGGGGACTAATGACCTCAGCAGTTGAGTCCCATAGTGCTCAGAGCCATTTGAACCTCAAGATGATTATTAGAATAGAATTGTTTTCACTGATGAGTCCCGCTTCGAACTGAGCCTCGACGTGTCTAGAGATGCCTCTGATAGGCTGGCTTTTCTTTTCATAGCAGGACCCCACTGATTATCATCCGCGGCTGATTTACAAAACAGCGGTATGTAGACGATATTCTACGTCCTTTTTTATTGCTTTTCAAGGCAAACCATCCTGGGTTTACGTTTCAACAAGGCAATGCCCGCCTGCACAAGGCGAGCGAGAGTTTCCATTGCTTGTCTGCATGCCGGGCTAACATTTCAGGAAGATAACGCCCCCCCCCCCCCCCCCCAGAGAGAGTTTCCACTGCTTCTGTTCATGCTTTCCAAATCTCGAATCCCCAGGTCGCAAGATCTCTCCCGATTGAAAAATCTTTGGAGCACTGCCGGCAGGTTCCTCCAACTGGACTCGGATTTTGACTATCTAACGCGCCAGTTGAACAGAATTTGGCACAATATCCCTCAAGAGGACATCCAACAAATTCATCAATCAATGCAAAGCCGAAGAACATCTGGCATAAGTGCCGGAGGTGGTCCATTGCGTTATTGACTTGTTCAACTTGTGAATCTGTTTCTCTTGAATAAATCATCCAATTTTCCTGAAAGTGCGATAATTTGTTTATCTGTTGGTACACATCGCATCTAACGATTACCGCCGCATTCTGATACTTCCTTCATGGTGCGTCATGTTTTCTTTTCTTAGAGTCAACTGTTCACAATTATCTTTCACACACGTTGCAGAAACTCACAGGGCATCTGACCTGAGGTTCCTTCCTGTTGAAAACAAGCCTACTGACGCCAAAGAGCTCAGGAAGACATATTATCATTACCAAATGGAAGAAAAATAATTTTAAAGGTCTCAGCTGAGTCATTAGATAAGGCTAAGCCTTGGCATAGTCATGAGTTTGTCAAAACGGACCTCATGCCAATAGTATCATTTTCCAGGTAGCTGTAAGACTTTTCTCTCAGAGTTTTGCATTCTTTGTCTCATCTCGCTGTCTGCTTTGAAAATTGATGGTCAGCCCATCAAAATTAGTTTTTACCTTACGGCTAGTAACAGCTGCTGAACATGGTCGCCTGGAATGGAGAATGGAATCAGTCAACGTCGGTGCCCTTAACCTTCACAAAGGTATAATTTCGGACTCCTAGTGTAGTATTTTGCAGAAGCTAACACAAAAGAAGATCCAGAATGAGATTTTGACTCTGCAGCGGAGTGTGCGCTGATATGAAACTTCCTGGCAGTTTAAAACTGCGAAACTCGCAGGAGAGCTTCTGTGAAGTTTGGAAGGTGGGAAACGAGGTACTGGCAAAAGCAAAGCTGTGAGAACGGGGCGTGAGTCGTGCTTGGGTAGTTCAGATGATAGAGCACTTGCCCGTGAAAGACAAAGGTCCCGAGTTCGAGTCTCGGTCGGGCACACAGTTTTAATCTGCCAGGAAGTTTCACTAGTAAAGATATTTATACACTCAACTAGAGAGAGATAAGTGAATTAAATTTTGGTAAAAATATTCGTACTAAGTCTTTTACTCAAAGCCACGTAAAGATGTTGATATGTAAATGATGGATCCATGTCAAAGAAACGTCACTGCTTTTTAATAAACGAGGCCTCTAAACTATCAGTATTTTGGTAATACACCCGCCACGCAGGAGGGACGGAAAATCCAAATAAAAGTTGTGCGCAATAAATCACAAAAAGAAGAGAAGTTATCGCTGACCTCCGTATCGCCAAGAACGGATTTTCCTGGAGCTGAAATGTGGGCTGTCGGTACGTAAAAGGTCATTCACATTGGACGTCCCGTCGCTAGAGGCTTGTAATACTGGAGGATCTTTTGGCTCTCTAACATGACATGTACAATAACGATGATGAGTAAGAAGCACGTCATATGGATAATCTCTCACATGCAAAATAGATGTCACACCTTGCACACGCCACTTTTGTCCTGCTATTCGCTGCCTTCACAGAGTAAAGTTTACCGTGCAGCTATGGAATCTTTACTATTGTGACTGACTGGTTAATATAGGTTCATTCATTACATCAGCCTCACTAATTAAGAAATTATAATAAGTTTCTGAACACAGTGCGGAAATTCTACAATCTAAGGCAAATCTTAATCACACCATATCTGTCCTAAAATGATGTCTCAAACTAGTTAAAAGAAAAACTGCAGGAACTCAAGTTTCACATTTCAGAGAAAAGTAAGGAACAGCCTTAAACCGTTTTATTGTCACGCAACAGTAGCCAAGAGATGCCATTACGTTTAACAAGAATACGACTTGTTAGCAATGCAACATTCTAAAATAGATGCAAAAAGAACAGCCATGGTAGTCGATCTATTCCTCAGAGTAAGATGAACTGATACATGGCAAAGTACAGGGTTATTATTAAGTACTATACCTCGAGGATTTCAGAAGACGACTGTCCGAAAACTGTAACTTATAAGTAATCATATATATATATATATATATATATATATATATATATATATATATATATATATATATATATATATAAGGCTTTTAATGCAAGATGTTTTTAAGACGGAGTAAAACGTACAAAATAATTTCTCCTAACCCCAATAGATTCCTAAGCCCATAGAGATTACAGCTCCTCTTCAAGTGAATCTACCAATACAGTGCTTTCAACTCCTATTATCTCACTAAAAGTCATCGAAGACAGGAATTAGATAGGCTCACACAGGGAGTTACAAGCAACCGTTGTTTCACGAATCACTAGCATATGGAACAGAAAGAGAGGAAATGTCAGTGTTACACAGAGTACTGTCAGCCATACACCAGACATGAAAGCAGGTTAATATTGCAATGTCATCAAGTTTTCAGCTACTCTGAAAGTTTCAAGTCTTGAGGTCGTCGAGAAATGATAATGGAAACAAAGTACCCTCCGCCACACATCAGAAAAGAAAACGAGTTAATACTGCGTTGTCATCTAGTTCTGAACTAAGTCCAACATTATGTATTCTGCAACATTCTATTTCCGTTGCTTTTTATTAAAATAAATTACGCCTACTTGCTATTGTTATTCTCAATATTAGAGATTTTCAAGACATATCAGTTTGTTTCATTTTTCTGAAGACAACTGAAACATTCCTTGTTATTTCACTGTTTCTGTTATATATATATATATATATATATATATATATATATATACCATGGGCTCCCAAACGTTTATTAGAGTATTGTGTAAAAATCTGAAGTAAAGTGGTCTCCAACTTTTCCAGATATTTGGTAACAAGTATGTCTTTATATATACATGTTTTATGTTCTGTATATATTTCAAAAATATGTAGCCTACGTCTTTCAAAACCTTTATTAGAATATCATCCAAAAATTTGAATTACGTACGTCAAAATTTCCAATATTTTTACTAAAAGCTTTTCCCTCAGGTGCGTTTGTGTTTGTGTTTATATGTGTGTGTGTGTGTGTGTGTGTGTGTGTGTGTGTGTGTGTAGCATATGTCTGTCCGAACATTTATTAGAGCAAAATTTTGAAGTAAATCGCTCACGAATTTTTCGAGATCCTTAGTAACAATGTGAAACTATAATTTGTCTTTATGTGACTATACAGATGAAGGAATGTGTACTAGAGACCGACATAAGTAGTTTCCCATTCTACAACTTTTGCTGTTGTCAGACGTGAGGCTGTGTTTTGCGCAGAATTTGCAAATGTATAGAGTTACACATATTTAGCTGCTGCATAGTATCTTAAAGCTATTTGAAATACAAGCATTAGCTATGGTGAATTAAATATTATATAATTTTAGAAAAATTTATATGACATGCGTGGGGTTAAGCCACATTCCCACGGTCGTGCACCATCTTGTACTCTGAAACGGAAAAACGTCTGTTACCATGGGACGTTTGATACTTGCATTTCTTTGACTTTTAACTATTGTACGTGTCTTGAGGGTGGAAAATTGTGTTAGTTGCCAATAATTTCTGTATCAAAGTGCTTTTAACTTGTAATTGGTTTCCGACAATACTTCTGCTTCATCTAATTTCGCTTGTGAATTAATTGGTGTCTAGTAAAGTAGCAGTGTAATAGATACATTATTAAATGCACCACTGAACAGCTTTTTCTCCATTGCAACTCTTTTATATTTCAGTCAAATATTTGTCCCTAGGTACGTGACCACGCTGTACCTTATAATATGTTTTCACGTTTTGGGAAACCTTAATGATCCGCAGTGAGTTCAGTAATTTCACAAAACGACTGCAGCACAGGCGAAGAGAATACTATAATTCAAAAATGGAACAAGAATATATATTAAATTTCTATTACGGGGTTGGCTGGAGGTAAAAGACTGAAAAGTGTACCAGGATTCAATACTCCTCCTTTTTATTGACGTTTGCCTTAAGTGTTTAAGATGCTAACCTTGAGCGCTAATATATAGAGCAATTCGAGACAGATAATGCTGCACGTTGAATAACATCTGAACTTACCACAGCACAGGCACGTTTTGTACGGCTTTTCATGTCTCCGTAAGCCGTCCATGTTTCCTCGGAGATAGATTGAAGTACAGAGATGTTACGTCTGGTGAGAGTGCAGATGAGTCTGTGTTTCAGAAGCCACTGATCCAATGATCTCCGTAACGTCTTTTTTAAGTTGGTCTGTAATTCTCTCTGCGGAATGGACCGTGCATCCGCCGTAATGATACCATGTGGGTAGCCTCGTGTTCTGTGTGATGTCTTGCAATATCTGCCCCTGCGTATCTTTTAGTAACTGCAGATATTCAGGGCTATTTAGAGCACGTACATAAAACAAAGACCAATGATGTAATTCTTGAAAACCTCGCACTACTCGACGGACCAATGTTGCTTTTATGCACATTTCTCAGCCGCCATGGGCTTTCAAATGATCAAAAGAGTATTACTAGGTTGATATTTCCATGAATTATAACCAATCGCCTGTTAAGAAAATCTCGCATAGAAACGCCATATCACATTGCAATTTTCATACATACCATTCAGAGAAATATGTCCAATACTCAATGTCATTAGCATGTACCTGTTGATGGAGTGAAATGTGGAGAAACTGAAATTCAGTGGAATTTAATATTCTATAAACCCTCCTTTCGCTTATCTAACCAGCACATTTAAGCTGCCTCATTGTGGAATGTAGGCGGTATAGGATCACAATTGAAACTTTACTGTCGTCTCTCGTAAGTCACTACTCTTTATCGTTGGCGTATTTTGTTCCGCAGGACAATCCGGCTACCTCTCAGAACACAACCACGTCATTGATCTGACATAAACGAAACTCCAGCAAACTTCTTCTACTGTCGTATACATTCTGAGAGACAAAACAGCTTCACGAGAAAATTGTCTGATTCCTACAACAGCAGAGCACTCATTCATGGGTGTCTATCGTACAGGTGAACAAGTGAACCGTGTGTGAATCAGATGTTTCCTTACATTTGGTAGAGATGGGCATATGCTTGTGTATCCGCTCTCTCCAGGTGATATGTGCCGCTCTTACCCTGCAGTTTCATCACGTTCCAAAGAATAACTTTGTAGTCCCTTTCGCAGGTTCTTTCAGTGCCACAGAAAAGAGTACATCAACTAAAAAGAAATGAGAAGTTGGTACCATAATTGCACAGCTGTAAACGTTACAAACTACGTAGACACGGCAGAAAATTTTCCACTACAGCCTAGCGAAAACCACACATCGATGCACTTATTTGTTCAATATACACTCCTGGAAATGGAAAAAAGAACACATTGACACCGGTGTGTCAGACCCACCATACTTGCTCCGGACACTGCGAGAGGGTTGTACAAGCAATGATCACACGCACGGCACAGCGGACACACCAGGAACCGCGGTGTTGGCCGTCGAATGGCGCTAGCTGCGCAGCATTTGTGCACCGCCGCCGTCAGTGTCAGCCAGTTTTCCGTGGCATACGGAGCTCCATCGCAGTCTTTAACACTGGTAGCATGCCGCGACAGCGTGGACGTGAACCGTATGTGCAGTTGACGGACTTTGAGCGAGGGCGTATAGTGGGCATGCGGGAGGCCGGGTGGACGTACCGCCGAATTGCTCAACACGTGGGGCGTGAGGTCTCCACAGTACATCGATGTTGTCGCCAGTAGTCGGCGGAAGGTGCACGTGCCCGTCGACCTGGGACCGGACCGCAGCGACACACGGATGCACGCCAAGACCGTAGGATCCTACGCAGTGCCGTAGGGGACCGCACCGCCACTTCCCAGCAAATTAGGGACACTGTTGCTCCTGGGGTATCGGCGAGGACCATTCGCAACCGTCTCCATGAAGCTGGGCTACGGTCCCGCACACCGTTAGGCCGTCTTCCGCTCACGCCCCAACATCGTGCAGCCCGCCTCCAGTGGTGTCGCGACAGGCGTGAATGGAGGGACGAATGGAGACGTGTCGTCTTCAGCGATGAAAGTCGCTTCTGCCTTGGTGCCAATGATGGTCGTATGCGTGTTTGGCGCCGTGCAGGTGAGCGCCACAATCAGGACTGCATACGACCGAGGCACACAGGGCCAACACCCGGCATCATGGTGTGGGGAGCGATCTCCTACACTGGCCGTACACCACTGGTGATCGTCGAGGGGACACTGAATAGTGCACGGTACATCCAAACCGTCATCGAACCCATCGTTCTACCATTCCTAGACCGGCAAGGGAACTTGCTGTTCCAACAGGACAATGCACGTCCGCATGTATCCCGTGCCACCCAACGTGCTCTAGAAGGTGTAAGTCAACTACCCTGGCCAGCAAGATCTCCGGATCTGTCCCCCATTGAGCATGTTTGGGACTGGATGAAGCGTCGTCTCACGCGGTCTGCACGTCCAGCACGAACGCTGGTCCAACTGAGGCGCCAGGTGGAAATGGCATGGCAAGCCGTTCCACAGGACTACATCCAGCATCTCTACGATCGTCTCCATGGGAGAATAGCAGCCTGCATTGCTGCGAAAGGTGGATATACACTGTACTAGTGCCGACATTGTGCATGCTCTGTTGCCTGTGTCTATGTGCCTGTGGTTCTGTCAGTGTGATCATGTGATGTATCTGACCCCAGGAATGTGTCAATAAAGTTTCCCCTTCCTGGGACAATGAATTCACGGTGTTCTTATTTCAATTTCCAGGAGTGTACAAACTGCATGGCCGCGCGAAGTGGCCGCGCGCTTAGAGGCGCCTTGTCACGGGTTGCGCAGCCCCTCCCGTCGGAGGTTTCAGTCCTTCCTCGGGCATGGGTGTGTGTGTTGTTCTTAGCATAAGTTAGTTTAAGTAGTGTGTAAGTCTAGGGACCGATAACCTCAGCAGTTTGGTTCATTAGGAATTCATACAAAAACTGTATGACAACGTAAGTGAAGCACGCGGGAACAGGAGGCGACTAAAAATGAAGCATTGCAGATTGAGAGGGTATGCGGTGTTATTACAGTGTTTAGGAAATCGACTCAAATAACGAAGAACTTGGTGGTTTGAGTACACCGATCAGAATGATGTTGGACCCCACACGGGCAACGGGTTCTTAATATCCTGGATTGTGGCACTGGGACGGGGATCGCTTCCGAGCTGTTTCCACTCATATTCTACTGCGTACGGAACAGGAGCAGGCGATGTTACTGCCACAGGAGTATGTCAGCATGTCACCGACAGTTTGTAGAGACATGTACCACGTCTGGACGACCATTGTCCTCCTGAAAAATGTCAGCCACCCCGACACTGTCACACGATAAGTGACATGAGAATGTAAGACGTCCGGGACCCAGATTTCGACATGCAGAATTTAATCAATCACTGACTGCAGTGACTTGAAGTCACACTCGAGATCACTCCAGATGATGATTCCGCACGTTGACTGCCATGATTTAGTTGGGTTACCGACCCGTTGACGCCATTTACTTTTTGTCAATATCCTGCTTTAGTTTGCTCCAAGTAAATTTTTTAAGTGCAAAAAAAGTGAAAATATGGCATTTTAGTACCATTTTTTAAATTTTCTTGTGTGATCTACATATGATTCACGTAATGTAATGCTACAGCGCTAATAATTTAAGGTTTGCACTCCTGTCAGTTTTTCATTCCACAGCATTATTTGTGTACAGTTCCATTATTGCTTTCCTGCATGGTTGCTACAGTCTTTATTCAGTGTTGTTTTCTTCGTAACAAAGTGATATTGTGGCAGAAAAAAAGTCTCGTATAAGTCATGAAGATGAACAAAGGTATTAACCAGCTTTTCCATAAAGTTATGGACACAAGCGATGAGGATTCTGTGTCTTTATTTGGTGATAGTTCAGACGAACTTTTACCAGAGGAGACCGGAAGCGAAACCAGAACTTCTGATGATGGAATCACATCAGTGAGGGTAGTAAGAAGAGTTTTACGTTCCCATTCAGTCAAAGAACCAGACTTCACAGCTGTAAAAATCTGGCAAGAAAGCACCTCTAACTGTGTTAGTGCCTTATCTACAGCAGTTGATTCAGGTTCAATTGAAGTTAAGTGTAATATCAGAATGCTCTGAAGACGAAGATGATATACTTAGAACAGATTCTTATCAGATTGCCTGGGGGCCAGTTACGGGTAAAAATATGAAAAACTTTACATTTATTCATTCCAGTTCTGGTGTCAATGCTTCTGTTGCACTAAGTCTCAAAGGAAAAACACCATATGACTTCTTCAAATATTTTGTAACTGATGAAATTTTAGAATATGTGTCTCAACAAACTAATCTGTACACAAAACAAGTCTTAGAAAGTCATTCAGTAACTGTTAATTCGCGACTGTAAAAGTGGACTGATCTCAGCGAAACTGAAATTGAACAATGTTTGGGAATTTTTATGGATGTCACTAAATGTAAAACCGAGGATTCAGAATTATTTCTCAAGAAATATACTCTATCACAACAATGTACAAAAATGTTATGTCACGCAATCGTTTGAACTGCTTTTACGTATTGGCATTTTTCCGATAACAACCAGCGCTCACTGGGAAACTGCTTATTCAAAATTCAACCTGTTATTGGTAAATTACTGGAGAGATTTCAAAGTGCAGTTGTGTTCGAGAAAGACGTATGCATTGACGAAACTCTGAATGACAGTATATAAAAAATAAGCACCATAAGCTCGGAATTGAATTGTTCAAACTCTGTCTAATGGGTAGCTACACCTGGAATATGAAAGTTTACTCTGCGAAAAATGTGAAACCTGGAATTCCTCTTGCCACTTCTGTTGTTATGAGCCTAATGAGTGGATTACTAAATGAGGGAAGAATCTTATATACAGACAATTTTTACACAAGTGTGCATCTAGCACACCAGTTCCTTGAACGATCAACACATTTAGTTGGTATTCTAAGATCAAACAGAAAACGTAATCCTCAAGATGTTGTAAGGCAAAACTGAAGAAGGGGGAACACAAAGCAAAGTACCACAGGTGTAGCAGTACTGAAATGAAAAGATAAGAGCGATATTCTGATGCTGAGTACTGTTCATGGGGAAGAAGAAGCAGAAGTTCAAACCAGGATGGGCACAAAGAAAAAACCAGCAATGATAATTGACTATAATCAGCCAAAGTCTTTTATAGATCTTTCTGACCAAATGAAGTCGTACTCGCATTGTCTAAGGCGGGGAGTGAAATGGTACACGAAGCTTGCAATTGAATTGTTGACAGGGTCAGCACTGGTAAAAGCTCATGTGATTTACCGATACATCAACAACAAGATCTCAATCACAGAATTCAAAGAGGAAGGGACTTTGAGACTACTCCATAGAGAAGATGCCGATGAGCCTGACACATCTCTCACCAAAGCCACCGCGTTACCTGCAGATTGTGCACTTGTGAACATGGGAGCAGCCATCTACGAAAAAATGAAGAATGAATGTGGGTGAGAGCAAGCTGTCAAAAAATGCAAACAAACTGCATGGAAATGTAAGAACTGTGACACATATTTTTGCGTAGAGTGTTTTTTCGTGACTCACAGAGCATACAGGTGTTAGAGAAACAACGTGGAATCACCAAAATTTTACAGATTCATTGTTGTTGGAGTTAGAGTTGAAGAATGTAAATAAAACTATATGTGATTTGCAATCTACTGTGTAAGTAATATGTCAAACTAAATAATAAATAAATAATAAAAAGAAGAAAAGTCAAATACGACTGAGCCATCTGAGTTATATACAGGGTGATTCAAAAAGAATACCACAACTTTAGGAATTTAAAACTCTGCAACGACAAAAGGCAGAGCTAAGCACTATCTGTCGGCGAATTAAGGAAGCTATAAAGTTTCATTTAGTTGTACATTTGTTCGCTTGAGGCGCTGTTGACTAGGCGTCAACGTCAGTTGATGCTAAGATGGCGACCGCTCAACAGAAAGCTTTTTGTGTTATTGAGTACGGCAGAAGTGAATCGACGACAGTTGTTCAGCGTGCATTTCGAACGAAGTATGGTGTTAAACCTCCTGATAGGTGGTGTATTAAACGATGGTATAAACAGTTTACAGAGAATGGGTGTTTGTGCAAAGGGAAAAGTTCTGGACGGCCGAGAACGAGTGATGAAAATGTAACACGCATCCAGCAAGCATTTGTTCGCAGCCCAGGAAAATCGACTCGCAGAGCTAGCAGAGAGCTGCAAATTCCACAATCAACTGTATGGAGAGTCCTACGAAAAAGGTTAGTTATGAAACCTTATCCGTACCTACCTGAACGTCAACTACCCGAGGCGATGGATCGGCCGCCAGGCAGCCCGTGACAGAGCACTTCATCACTGGCCTCCAAGAAGCCCTGATCTTATTCCCTGCGATTTTTTCTTATGGGGGTATGTTAAGGATATGGTGTTTCGGCCACCTCTCCCAGCCACCATTGATGATTTGAAACGAGAAATAACAGCAGCTATCCAAACTGTTACGCCTGATATGCTACAGAGAGTGTGGAACGAGTTGGAGTATCGGGTTGATATTGCTCGAGTGTCTGGAGGGGGTCATATTGAACATCTCTGAACTTGTTTTTGAGTGAAAAAAAACCTTTTTAAATACTCTTTGTAATGATATATAACAGAAGGTTATATTATGTTTCTTTCATCAAATACACACTTTTAAAGTTGTGGTATTCTTTTTGAATCACCCTGTATAACTCACGAATTCAAATGTCAACAACTGCTCTTTCGCTCTTGAAAGCCGTAGGCCACCAATATGATTTGTTACTGGGGGCGTAACCTACTGTAACACCGTGTCACAGCACGCTTCTGTGAGTTACAAATGCACCACCGAGCTTTAAATGGAAAAATGTCCGTGAGTTGTATTTACTTCGCGTGACCCGAAGAGAAAACTTCCTGTGAGTTATATTAACTCAAGTGACAGTCAATGTGTTAATATCCTGTATAGTGGCACTGGGACGGGGATCGCTTCCGAGTTGTTTCCACTCATATTCTACTGCGGAGGGATCAGGAGCAAGAGATGTTGCTGCCACAGGAGTATGTCATCCTGTCACAGATTGTTCATAGAGACAGGTACCACGTGTGGACGACCGTTGTCCTCCTGAGAAATGTCACCGCCCCCACACTGTCACACGAAAAGTGAGAATGTAAGACGCCCGGGACCCAGATATCGAGACGCCCAATCACGTCAATCACTGACTGCAGTGACCTGAAGTGACACAAGAAATCTCTCTAGATGATGATCCCGGATGTAACACTGCTATGCCTCTCCAAATATTGGAAGAATGCACGCAGCCATAGTCTATCAAGATGCTCTTCCGGGATAGTGCAGAACACCAATTCATTGCTAAACAAAGTGCGACGACGTTCATTAGCAGTCCATATTCCCCTATCACGGCATCTCCAAACGCAGCCTTTTGTGATGTGTGTGAAGAGAGCCTACACCTGGCACATTAACTCCCTACTCCGGCCGCTGCAACATACCGACTAATGGTGTGGGAGATCTCAGAAAATTGCGAGGTAGTCCGGTACTTGTCCTTACGTGCAGCGGGCCGCGGTGGCCGTGCGGTTCTAGGCTCTTCAGTCCGGAGCCGCGCTGCTGCTACGGTCGCAGGTTCGAATCCTGCCTCGGGCATGGATGTGTGTGATGTCCTTAGGTTAGTTAGGTTTAAGTAGTTCTAATTTCTAGGGGACCGGTGACCTCAGATGTTAAGTTCCATAGTGCTCAGAGTCATTTGAACCATTTGAACCTGCCTCGGGCATGGGTGTGTGTGATGTCCTTAGGTTAGTTAGGTTTAAGTACTTCTAAATTCTAGGGGACTGATTACCACAGCAGTTGAGTCCCATCGTGCTCAGAGCCATTTGAACCATCTTACGTGCAGACGCATATTTGAAGAGGTTTAAGACGCGCATTGTTCACAATATGGCAATCCTTCGTTGCGATGGTGAGTCGTGGTCGACCAGAACCTTGACGGTGACTGCAACTGTCCTCACGTTCCCATGCACAAATCATGGGGCCAGTGTTACATCTGAATGCCTGCTCCACAAGTCTGTATAGTGAATGATTTGACAAGCAGATAAAATGGAGAGCCACATTCAACCCCGTTCAAGTGCTGATAACGCTGTTTCATACGAGCACATGGCATCTCCGCGTCTTTCAGCGTGATCCCTCAACCGCTTTAGCTGTTCTCGTCTCTTATATTCCGTATCAAGCCTGGTAACAACACTAACCACGATCAACGCTGATGCCCTCTAGTGGCCTTTCTACATGTCACAGAGAATGGATAACTTTTAATCATTTACATACCCACTGTTGAGGTATACGTGTACGAACTTAACATTCACATCCGACCATGTCTTCTGGATGCTTCACTTTTTATTTGGGGAGGCCTGCCTTCGTAGTACACCATAGGTTACCACTCATGTTATCTAGTCCGTTTAATTATGAGAGGACTCATAACCCGTTAAGTGTCAAAACACGAAACACAAGCCAGTATGTATTCTCTGGGAGTAGTGATGGATAAACCTGATCAATATATTATACACACATCAAAAAATTTTGATCATCCTCGTTCCCAGAACTCCTGAAGATAGACGTTGACTGTGGGTATAGTATCACAGACACAGTCCCTTTGAATGTTCAGAGATGTCACTAAACCCGCCCAAAGATGTAAACCACCATGCATGAGCAGCGCCTATTAGACGGAAGGGACCCCACAGCCGATCAGTTCCAGTCATTCCACCAGGATCGAGGTACATGGCTCTTGTCGTCTGTAGTTCAACCATGGCTTGACGGTCAATTCCACGGTTCGATCACGTCCGCATTGTTACTTTGTGTCAGGAAGAGCTCTCAACAAGGGAAGTGTACAGGCGTTTCGGAGTGAACCAAAGCGGTGTTGTTCGGACATGCAGGAGATGGAACAGGAACTGTCCGTGACATGCCTCGCTCAGGCCGCCCAAGGGCTACTAGTGCAGTGCATGACCGCTACCTACGGTTTGTGGCTCGGAGGAACGCTGACAGCAATGCCACCATGTTGGATAATGCTTTCCATGCAGCGCAATAGGCTGCATGATGCGCTGCTTAACTACCGACGTCCATGGCGAGGTCCGTCTTTGCAACCACGACACCATGCAGCGCGGTGCAGATGGGCCCAACAATATGCCGAATGGGCCACTCAGGATTGGCATCACGTTCTCTTCACCAATGAGTGTCGCATATGCCTTCAACCAGACAATCATCGGAGACTTGTTTGGAGGCAACCCGGTCTCGCTGAACGCCTTAGAGACACTGCAGAGCGAGTGCAAGGAGGTGGAGGTTCCCTGCTGTGGCATTATGTGGGGCCGACGTACGCCACTGGTGGTCGTGGAAGGCACCGTAACGGCTGTACAATACGTGAATGCGATCCTTCGACCGATAGTGCAACCATATTGTCAGCATACTGGCGAGACATTCGTCTTCAATCCGCATCCCCATCATGCACATCTTGTGAAAGACTTCCTTTAGAATAACGACATCGCTCGACTAGAGTGACGAGCATTTTCTCCAGACATGAACCGTATAGAACATGCGTGGGTTGGATTGAAAAGGGCTGTTTATCGCCGACGTGAGCCACCAACCACTCTGCGGTATCTACGCGGAATCGCCGTTGAGGAGTGGGAACAATCTGGATCAACAGTGTCTTGATGAACTTGTGGATAGCATTCCACGGCGAATACGGGCATGTATGAATGCAAGAGGGCGTGCTAATGGGTGTTAGAGGTACCGGAGTGTACAGAAATCTCGTCCACCATCTCTGAAGGTCTCGCTGGCTGGTGGTACAACATTGAATGTGTGGTCCTCCTGAGCAATAAAAAGGGCAGAAATGATGTTTATGTTGATCTCTATTCTAATTTTCTGTACAGGTTCTGGAACTCTCGGAACCGAGGTGATGCAAACCGTTTTTCGTGTTTGTTTATTTTGAGCCTACCGAGAGGCATGTGACGATAAATATTCATTCCATTAAATCAAGAGCTAAGCAATTACGTATGGCAAATTCCAGTTGTTTACCCATAGAATATACGAGTGCGGATCAAATATTAACGGTATTTTATTTTTTATTTAAATTCATTTATTGAAAAACTTACGGCAATAATAATTAATTTTTCCACGTAGTCTCCTTACTAGGAAATGCATTTGTCCCAGCGTATGGGCAGCTTTTTGATGTCCTCATCGTAAAAAGAACTGGGTCGTGTCACCAGCCAGTTGCACACGAAGTCTTCCACACTCGCGTCATCTTCAAATCGTCGGTCTTCTACAGCCTCCTTAAGTGGTCCGAATAAATTCAAATCGCAGGGCTATAAGTATGGGCTGTAAGGAGAATGATCATGTGTAGTCCAGTGCATTTCCTGCAGCTTGGAGACAGTTAAAGCTGCAGCATGGGGTCGCGCATTGTCATGGAGGAGGATGACCTGTCAAATCGATTGGTCTCGGCTTTTGCGGCGATATGCAACTCTCACCTTGTTGAACAGTTCGCTGTAGTAAGCAGCATTTATTGTGCCTCCCTCATGCAAAAAATCATTCAGAAAAGTGCCTCTATCTATCTACATCCGGATCCCGCTTTAGGTATTGCCGGGGCTGGGTGCTGACGAGTCCTCTCCATTTGGCTCGGTCCTCCCACCACACAGACGAGAAATGTCTCACTGATCGGAAAAAAACAATTGAAAGAACCTTGCCAGCTGACAATCGAGTCTTGGCTTTCACTGGTGCTGCCTCCTATTTCCTCTGCCATTGCTTACTGTCCTTACTGGCTTCTGGAGTGCAGTGGTGAACCCATGTTTCATCGCAGATAATGCTCCTACTCAAAAATACATCACTTTCTTCCGCAAACCTTGATATACGTGTCTGACAGAACTCCAAACTTCTCAACTCCAGATTTTCGGTCAAAAGTTTAGGTACCCATCTGGAACACACTTTATGGAATTGCACGTTATTTGTGATATTTGTTTGACAGCAGCCATAAATGATTCCGACTGGATGGCGATCATGTTGCTGATTTTCCACACAGTCTTGTTCTACCTTGAACTTTTATGCCAGACAAACACACGCATCCTTGATAACTCTTCATCACCGAATTATGCAGTCAATCTCTGACAAATTTTCCGTCGCTATAACTCCTTCATGAGAAAGAAATTGGATAATAATGCACTGCGCAATGGATAGTTGCACCTGTTGCTCAGACATCGTGGGCGTTACTGACGAAAAGGAGGGAAATATCTAACAGCACGACCTCCTCATTCGTAATGGTCCCGCCTAAGCATAGCAAAAGCGTGGGGCCAGTCCTACCAACTGTTGATGTTCACGAACAAAAATTCCGGTTGTATTTGATCCCTTCTCGTATTTTTACCAAACTTAAAGGGTTAAACTACGCTCTGAGTCATCAGATCAGTAACCGTGGTCCTCTAATGCAAACTGAGTCTCAGATAGTCCAGTATGTGCTGATCCTGTGCATAGCCATGAACTTCGGCGGTTTCAAATATTTTGGCAGAACGTAACCTTAATTAAGGAACTGATTATGAGTTGTGCCCCGAAATGGATTTTGGCAGAAAATGAATGTTATAACTCTAACAGTCGTCAAGAGAAAATGTGATACTTTATGAGGTGCTCTGGAACCTTCGAGATAACCAAATCTTTATTTACGCTTGGATGACAGGTCTCATTTAAACGAAAACATTGTCTGTTAATGTAAGACAGGCAGTAGAGCGCTGCATTGAACGTAATTCCATACAGTCAACATCTTCAGTATTACAAACTTCTTGTGTTGCGACCGGTACGTAATACACGTAATATCCTCCACAAGCATATGTTAGAAAGCAGTGCGTATCCATTTTACAAGAAACAAGGTAATGGAGTCTTGTTTCTAGTTCTCTTGACTGCTTACATGATAACATTATTTGTTATCACATGATATCGCCTTTAATAAGTAATCCCACCTCACCCATAACTCGAGCTATATAATTATAAAGAGCATTCAAATGGAAAATAGACAGATGTAAATAAATAAATAAACTGTTTATTATTTCAAAAGAAATCGCCGAAATGTTAATACGTTGATCCCACTGTCAGACATTTATGGAAAACTAGTTGCGGCTACATGCGGATCCGTGATTGTACCCAGACGTACACCGATTTGTCCGAAGCAAATCGACGTTCACTAGTGTCTTCCTTCAGGACTCCAAAATATGAATACCATATGGGGAGAGATCGGGACTGTATGGAGCATGTGTAAGGCTTCCCAGCGAAACAAGAAAAAATTATGAAAATCTCAGCATCAAATGTGCAGTATATGTCCACCTACCCTAAAATGTTGAGTCGACTAACTCCCGGACGAGAACTGTGTAGTGCATCGATGCGATGTCGTGCAGAAACCAAATTTTTTCACAAATACATTGCGATTGAGCATGGTGGCTTTCATATAGAGCATTGTTGTGGTTGACCAAACGATAAAAATTAATATTATCACCCATATTGACAACGTCAGTTGACTTTGTTTACGTTGAAATGTAGGAACAGACATATTCCTAAATAAAACTTTTTCAGTTACCCCTCGAGAGAGCCGAAAGTTGTAGTAGATATTTATAAACACGCTGTGTACGTATTCACGCACGAGAACATACTGTACGTAGGCTGTTCAGGTTTTCTTATTGGTAACGTCACGTAGGGCTCTGTATGAAAATCACTGGCTGTGCTGTGGGCAGTTTGTGGCTAGTTTTCCTTGCTGTCTGCCATTGTAGTGTTGGGCAGCTGGATGTTAACAGCGCATAGCGTTAAGCAATTGGAGGTGAGCCGCCAGCAGTGGTGGATGTGGGGAGAGAAATGGAGGAGTTTTGAAATTTGTAAGACTGGATGTCATGAACTGCTATGTATATTATGATTTTTCAACACTATTAAGGTAAATACATTGTTTGTTCTCTATTAAAATCTTTCATTTGCTAACTGTGCCTATCAGTAGTTAGTGCCTTCAGTAGTTTGAATCTTTTATTTAGCTGGCAGTAGTGGCGCTTGCTGTATTGCAGTAGGTCGAGTAACGAAGATTTTTGGTGAAGTAAGTGACTTGTGAAAGGTATAGGTTAATGTTAGTCAGGGCCATTCTTTTGTAGGGATTTTTGAAAGTCAGATTGCGCTGCGCTAAAAATATTGTGTGTCAGTTTGAGTACAGTCATGTATAATTGTTCTAAGGGGACGTTACATATGTCGACCCTTACCCGAGGATACCTCACTGGAATCTTCTGATATTTTCTTGTAGTTTGTGTAATTAGTGCAGCCTTTGTTTATTGCTAGCGCTTAATTGTAGAGAGAATTTCCTTTGTAGTTGTAGTTTTTCATTCTTGTACAGTAAAAAAGGTGTGGCATGCATGTATATTTGCACCAAGCATTTCGCAGCTGCTCTTGCAATTAACGAGATATTATTTTCAATGCTATGTTAATGTGTTTTCTTATTTTTCTCTTCAAATTGTGCTTTTCTGTGTTGTCGTGTGAAGTATTGTGACAATAATGGCGTGTGAAAAACGTAATACTAGGCTCCAAAGTAAACTGAGAAATGACAGTGAAGACGAAAGCAGTGTGTTAGCGCCACCGTGTAATGAATTAACCAATGTTCAAAGTAGTAATTTGGTAATTGTGCATAGGAAAATGGAGCAGGCTGCAAATAATGGTTTAGGCAGTGAAACACTTAGTGAACAGGGAAGCATTATTGATCGATCGGTCGGCAACAGCTTGCTTCAGGAATCCGAAATGACAGGACACAATCTTGCAAATACTGTAGATTCAGGTTTTGCGTCCTCACCGTTTTCTCAAATAGGTCGAGACACATTTTCTGCTTGTCAAAATGTGAATGTTGCCGGTGCAAATGCACTGCCGAAAAGCATAGAGGAACAGATTCCAGACACTAATACATTATTATTGCAATTAATGCAACAAATGAAACAAAATCAGAGACAAACACAGCAAAAGCTTCAAAAGTTAGACACAATGGAAGAAAATCTTCAAAAGTTAGACACAATGGAACAACACCAGAGACAAACACAGCAGCAGTTAGACACAATGGAACACAATCAGAGACAAATACAGCAAAAGCCTCAAAAGTTAGACACAATGGAACAAAATCTTCGGAAGTTAGACACCACACTTGAACAAACACGTGAAGATTTAACTACTGAGTTGCATAACATTGAATCGAAATGTCAAAAAGTCTGTAGCGACGTAAAAACACAAATTTGTAAGCATTTTCAACCTATTTTTTCGCGGCATGAAAATGCATTACAGAATCACGAAGCAGCCATAAAAGAACTGCAAACTATTGTTCATGAAAATCATGAGACCTTGCAAGGTAAAATTGACTCAGTTGCATCTTCGGTTACGCAACTTGCAAAAACTCAGGAAAACTTAAAGGACGCAGTAGATACGATTTCAACACAAATGGAAACTCTGAAAATTGGTTCAGAAAAACACACTGAGGAAATAAGTACACTATCGGAGAAAGTAGCCGAACTTTCGGATCAGTTCACTAACTTATCTTCAAAGGTAGATGATGATCTGAATGACACAAGACCTGTAGCCTTTACTGACACTGAAGAGTATGAACAAATTAGAAAATTCAAACAAAATAAAAATCAAATCAATACACTGTACAAAAGAGAAATCCGGGAAGTACAAGATCAGTTGGCACAAGTAATACAAGAATTACATATTTCAGAGGACACTCGCGCTCCAGTATGGGAAGAGGGACATAGAAATACAGGACAACCACAAGATAATAACACAGGACACTTCGGAAAATATGAAAGAAATTGGCAAGGCGCATTGAATTTTGAGATGGATCCGCCGAAACGACGTAACAATGAGCGTTGTGCGACTCGACGACACGATGATTTTGACTATAAGCTGTTCATTACTACACGTAAATTCAAAACATTTAAGAATTCTGGCAACGACATTCATCCACGAGCATGGCTTCATCAATTCTCTCATTGTTTCCCTCCCAACTGGTCACTGCAGCACAGATTAGAATTTATGTGTGGCTACTTAGAGAATGAACCAGCTGTAAGAATGCGATCGGTCATTCACGATTGTCACAGTGAAGGAGAATTTTATCATGCCTTCCTCTCAGCATATTGGCCTCAAGCTACACAAGACCGAGTAAAACATAGCATCATAATGATGAAACGTTTCGAACAATCTGAATTTTCCAGCCTTATGAAATATTTTGAAGACATTTTGCACAAGAATCAGTACCTGTCAAACCCATACAGCCCCTCAGAACTCATCCGCATTTGCTTAATCAAATTACCTGAACATTTACGACATATTATTTTAGCAGGACGTTGCAAAGACGACATTGAAGCTTTTCAGGGACTATTACAAGAACTCGAAATTGACACTGACAATCGCGGAACGCGAAAACAAGAGCACAACAATTGCAGGTCACATCCGTCACGATTCCGTGATGAAAGAAATAATAACTGGACACGACAAGGCTATTCTCACAACACAAATCGTGACCAAAACAGACACCACCCTTATGACAACCGTTGGCAGAATAATAGTTACAGAGAAAGATCGCACTTCCGTAGCAATGAATATGACTGAGATAACCATAGAAACAGACAATATGGGAACCAAAACAACTATTATCAAGGGAGACAGAATAACTTCAGACGCAATAGTCAACCGTGCAGTTACGATTCCGGGAGAAATTCTCCACCACGTGACCGACAAGAAAGAAATTATGGAATCTACCGACATGACGACAGACGATATAATCATAATGACAGACCTGAATTTTATCAGAACTGGCGGGATTCAAACAGAGCAGGGCGCTCTCGACAAGGTGAATTTGTAGAAGTTAGATCTCCAAATCCCAATAACGACGCGCGCCAACAAAGAGACAGACAATGACTCGTACCGCAGGCAGCCACGTGCGCTGGCTGGGCTTCAGAAAAACAACGTAAGCTAACCTTGAGAAAAATTCCAGTATTTCTTACCGACATATACCACATGATAATTGTGTTGAAACTGAAACTCTGCATACTAGGAAGAGTAGAGGTTTACACCATATTTCAAGTGTAAAACCATTTACTGGGAGATAATCTGTTTTTTAATTTAGTCTTTGTCATAAAATTTTTCACTTCATGTTACTAGTATGCTTTGTCAGACTTAGAAACTGTTAACATGCAACAATGTTTTGAAGTTCACTATCCATTTTAGAACCTAGGGAACATATTTAGACATTATTTACGAGTGTATTGTTATAGTGAACAGACGACAAAGTGTTATTGTGTGTGTACATTCTTGCTTGTTAGTTGCACGATTACGTAACGACTATAAGGCTGACATACTTAAGAACATGTACCAGTAATGCTAATGAGATTTTAATGCAATATTTTGGTTTACTTGAAAATACATTCTAGATTTAAAGTACTTTCTGAGAGATACCAGATGACACAGTGGTTAGTTTATGTGACAGCTACACGATTTTATCATGACGCTACTAATATGTGACACACTTTACATTGTTGCTTTTGCGGTGTATCTGTTTTGTATCTGCACAGTTTTTCTGTATTATTCTGGAAAGTAAAAGATGTTTTAGTAGTAACTTTTGTGGTATAGCTACAATGGGATAGACTTTTCCGTAGCACAACAATACGTTACGTTATAGTACTTTCTTGATCATGGTGAGGTACGTAATTACTACGATATCTATACGCAAAGCATTTCACTTTCGTTTATGATGAGGTAAGTACATTGACTTCAGCAGAACTTTGCTTACAGAGGACGATAACTACGACACTTCCACAGAATTATCTTACAGCAAGACGCACATTTAGCGCTACAGGACACACATTTGAGAGATTAATTTTGTACTTAAGCCATTTATTTTTCAACAATTTTGAATTACAAAGAAAGTTTTCCATGATATATTTCATTCCATTGCTGGAATCTATAACACCTGAGGGTATAATTACATTAATCCTCAGGGGGGTACACACTTACTTTTGTGTATCATGTGTTTGGCAAGCACAAGGAGCCCTAGCTAATATGGTATTTGCTTACACAACTTTACAAATCGGTACCATATTTCTCTAACACATAAATTACACAGCTATCTGATCATTTAACTGAGAGACAAACATTTTTTTGACTACATCAGTGACAGATGTTTACGTAATTACACAGTTGGATAACTTCACACTTATGAAACTGTATTTTGTCTCTACTTTGTGAACTGTTCATATTTTTTCAGAACCATTGTGACACTATGAGAGCTTTGAATGATGTATTTGGTATGAGATCATGATTTTTAAAGTACGTTTGAGGTAGATGACACTATTGAAATGAGCAGAGAATTTTTTTTAGGTTTTGAAATTATTGCAGATAGCTACGATTTTGAGATTTGACTGAGGTGTTATGTTGTTATTATTACGATGACAATGTGTATTATGCTGTTGAGGTATGTTTATGATCAATAAGCTGATGCTATATGAGTTATTTGATTATGCTACGTATCTGTTATGATGAAATATTGAAGAAGTGTTGACGAATAAGGTAAGGAATAATGAGTAGTGGTTAGGGACTCTGGTTTGTGAAAAAGGTTGTTGGAAACCAAGAACCGTACTTTAAGAGTTATGAATTGTATGTAAATGCATGAATGTATTACAATGCCTACGAAAATTTTTTGGACACTGTTATATCAATAGGATTTTGTTTCTACAGATTTGTAACGCAAATTCTTAACCTGTGAAATATTTTTTTATGAGACTGTCACTGTAGCGGAAACTGTTGTCGTAAATGTTTCGGTAAGAATGTTAAGTGACCACCTTCACGTAATGCGTCGTAGGCACCCAGCTGCGCGACAGACGCCTGGAAAAAAGTTATTAGTGTGTGCCTTTCATAGGCACAGGTGGAGAAGGAAAAAAAAAAGAGGCCATACCCTCGCTATTGACATTCCTTTGTAGAAAGCATCGTAAATACGACACCCTCAAACTTGAAAACATGATTACGCTGTAGAGTTCTTAATTTATGATATTTACTGAAATGAAATGATGAGAAAAATTTTATGTCTATTGTCTTGCTAGTTGAAAGATTGTTTACTGCATTATGAAATGCCATATGGCTAGTGAATGACGTTTCACGCCTTGATTTGCCTGTTTTGTTTAATATCTAGTTCCTAGCTGCACTGCAGCATTGGTTAAAATAAAATTTTATAGATGGACTACATATCCAGTAAAAAATAACTTTATGATGTATGTACCCCAAAAAAATGAGGGAGCACGAAAAGACATTTCCATTCCACAGGAATTGCATACATAATTTTTGTCAGTGACTTGGTAACTTGTCTGCTAGAGCAAGTTACAGTGATGCATCACTCTAGTGTTAAGATGTGACATAGGTATTAAACATGGCCATTTTTACTGTAATATTTTTTCTGCTTGAGCTTTGTCATGTTTAGATATAAGTTATTGCATTTGCTGTTGCTGTTTGCCGGGCATAAGGTTACTGAATTTGACTTTGTATTACTCTGTTAAGCCAGTTTTATTACGGATTTATTTTTCTTGTTTGCTGCGCATTGCCTTATATCAGTTGTAATACTGCATTTGCTTTGCTAATTTATGCTGCTTGTTTGTATTAATTGTTTTGTGCTGCTGCATTGGCTCGTCCCTTAGTTTAGCATCTGAGCTCAGTAGATTTAAGTTAGCTTAAGATGGGGTAGACTATATAAGAGAACGAGTTGTGATGAATGGAAAGAAATGCATTGAGAAGCTATAACAAATTGGTTTGGCAAAATATAGTAGTGTACAGTGGAGAAAAACTACTTTTGAAAGAGGATGTGAACAGAATACAGAAAGCAGGCCTAGATATGACTTTTTGGGAATAATGATGAACGAAGGGAGATCTCCATGCAAAATACTGCAGTAAAACGAACCCTGTCCTTTCCTTTTGTGTTATCCATCTACGTGTTTGTGTTTCCTTGTGTATTTGTGTTTTTCCTGTCTGTATGTGTCCAGCTAATAAGATTTATGTTCTAGAATTTTTCTGATAATATGTTATTTACCTTTTAAATATGCTTAGGCATTATTTATTCTGTTCAGTTTTAATGCTCATGTGTGAAGTTGATGTTTCGAAAGTTATCCTGATCTTTTACGTATGTACTCATGTCATAATTCCTGTAACACTGATGTACATGTTATTTCGATTCTTTTGTAAAGCTTGTACTACAAATGTTATCAGTATTGTTATGTTCTTTAATGATATATTTTGTACCTTAGTAATTGTATTCTTATATTATAGAATTGTAATTGACACCAGCTCATCATATTATTAACTTGTAAGTTCCATTTCACTGCACACATTTCTGTTGGTCATAGTATATGGACAATATGTGAGAAGTAGGGACTGTTAGTGTTTGCACAGGTGTTAATAATTCAGCAAGGGACTGGATAACAGCATTGCTGGTTCCAAGGACAATTTAAAAAAATTTTTTTGTGAGTGCAGAAGTGGTGGTTTATGGACTTGCTATATTGTCCGCAAGACTCTTCAATGGTGATTGTGCACCTGCACAGTCGCAACGGATGGTTGCTGGCTGTCTCTACATGGACTACAGTGGGTCTGCATCTTTGATGATCCACCAATACCATTATTTCTACAAGGACTACAGTGGGTCTGCATCTTTGATGATCCACCAATACCATTATTTCTACAAGGACTCCAGTGGGTCTGCACCTCTGGTAGTCCACCAATACCATAATATCTACCAGGACTACAGTGGGTCTGCTCTGTGATGACCTACCTACCAATACTCTTCAAAATTTCGACTGACTCTGCTGTGGATTTGCTCTGTTGTGGACCAATATCTGTCTGCATGTCAAGAGTCAGCACTGTCTTTCCGTTGGAAGGACAACACTACTTCTTCAAGATTGCATGGAAATCCACTACTTCCGAGTGCATTTTCTTTTACTGCTCAGACTTTGAGAAAAAAAAACACTGCAATTTTACTGTGATGGATGATCAGGACTGTCTTTATGGACTGTGAGAAAATTTCAGCTTTTGACCAACATTGTATCAATAAGTGTGTGCGTTTGATTTCTTTGTTATTGTAATTGTGAAAAAAATTTTTTAACAAATATGTATTGGCCAGTGCCCAAACAAATTTGTAAAATTTTTTGTGGGGAGCATGGGGGCTATGTAAGTAGGCTGTTTAGGTTTACTTATTGGTAACGCCACGTAGCGCTCTGTATGAAAATCACTGGCTGTGCTGTGTGCAGTCTGTGGCTAGTTTGCATTGCTGTCTGCCATTGTAGTGTTGGGCAGCTGGATGTTAACGGCGCATAGCGTTGGGCAGTTGAGGGTGAGCGGCCAGCAGTGGTGGATGTGGGGAGAGAAATGGCGGAGTTGTAAGACTAGATGTCATGAACTGCTATGTATATTATGATTTTTCAACACTATTAAGGTAAATACATTGTTTGTTCTCTATTAAAATCTTTCATTTTCTAACTATGCCTATCAGTAGTTAGTGCCTTCAGCAGTCTGAATCTTTTATTTAGCTGGCAGTAGTGGCGCTCGCTGTATTACAGTAGTTCGAGTAACGAAGATTTTTGGTGAGGTAAGTGATTTGTGAAAGGTATAGGTTAATGATAGTCAGGGCCATTCTTTTGTAGGGATTTTTGAAAGTCAGATTGCGCTGCGCTAAAAATATTGTGTGTCAGTTTGAGTACAGTCATGTGTAATTGTTCTAAGAGGACGTTACATATGTCGTTAAGAGAACATACATCAGCAATCCTGGAGTTCGGAACTGAATGCAGGTATAGCCGCCGGTCTCATTCTGTCGTTTAGAAACATTTTCTTCTCGTTTCAGAAACAGAAGACGTCTCATTCGCTTAAATTCGCCTGAGTATATGACATAACTGAATTTTCTGGAATATTGTACTTCACCAATACGCCTTAAGGGGTTGTTACGCTCACATCAGGAAGCAGGTTTATCGTCAACTTCTGAGGATACCACAGAAACAGCCACCGTTTTCCTGTTTTCTTCCTTCTGCTCTTCTGCTTTCTCGCCGCAGCCCCCGACGATATTTTAACGTATGTTGGGTTCCGCTGTCTCAGGAAAAAGGAACGCGCTGTTTAATTCGAGCCATCCATTGGACATGGCACCTCCATTTGTTTTATTCAGTGACAGTATTTTCGTATCATGGACAAGTTAAAAATTTTACACCGAGGCAGCCACGTTTCGAATTCTTGTTCACTTCATCAGTTCACAATTCATTAAGCCAAGGAGAAGGGATGGACTGGTTTAAATTGCTGTCGGATTTAGATTGTCCATGGCTCACCTAAATGACATTAAGTAAAGATGACTCCTTCGGTAAGGTCTCGATTTAGTTCTCTTATTTACATCTCCCCATCGGCAACTGATTTTTTTCCTCAACTTGTGAAGGAATCGATGTTACTGACGCGCTAAACTTTATTATGTTGAAAACAGATTTTGTCGAATTGGCACGTATATGTATTTGAAATCAATTATCTTCGGTTTCGTTTCTTTAGTACGTCTTGCAAGACAAGCGTTGTCACGATGTGTGAAATGATTATGGTAACCATTTTTAGTATTCGTGTTGAGTTTCTCGTATTGATGCTGCTTCTAATGTTCCGATAAGTCACAGGAGCTCATATTCAGAATGCCGGCAGTTATGTAAGTAGGCTGTTTAGGTTTTTATGTTGATAACGCCACGTAGCGCGGTATATGAAAATCACTGACTGTGCTGTGTGAAATCTGTGACTGGTTGGCATTGTTGGAGTAGTCGCTATTGTAGTGTTGGGTAGTTTGATGTGAACAGCGCGTAGCATTGTGCAGTTGGAGGTGAGCCGCCAGCAGTGGTGGATGTGTGAGAGAGATGGCAGAATTTTAAGAGCGGACGATCTGGACGTGTGCCCGTCAGAAAGAGTAAATTTGTAATACTGGATAACTTTTGAACACTATCAAGGTAAATACATTGTTCTCTATCAAAATCTTTCATTTGCTAAGTATGCCTATCAGTAGCTAGTGCCTTCAGTAGTTAGAATCTTTTATTCAGCTGGCAGTATTGGCGCACACTGTATTGCAGTAGTTTGAGTAACGAAGATTTTTGTGAGGTAAGTGATTCATGAAAAGTATAGGTTATTGTTAGTCAGGGCTATTATTTTGTAGGGATTTTTCAAAGTCAGATTGCGTTGCGCTAAAAATATTGTGTGTTAGTTTAGTGTTGATCAGAATAAGTTAAGAGCGAAATGTCTGAGTACGTTCAGTTTTGGTCAGCTGTTTGAAAGTCAAATAACGTAAGAGGTTTATCAGCACAGTCATTCATAAATTTTTCTAAGGGGATGTTTCAGTTAAATCTGAAGAGCTGCCGAGCAGATAAATGTTTTCTGCGGTTTCCAAAAATTACAGTAGTTTTAGCCAGTGTGGTGTCTTAAAGCAGGTCGTAATCAATTTCCTCACTCATTGTTGAGGTTTTTGACTTAAGTGACTCCTCAGACTGCATTGTATTGATTTTGTTATATTATTTCACAAGATCAATTTCAGGACTTTGACCCTATCGTCAGATATTCCCGAAAACCACAGTAGAACAATGAGGTATTTGTACGTTGCTAATCTGTCAACAGATTGTGTCACCATCTACAGATTGCTTGAGACAAAAACTGTTATGCACTGACGATCCTTTGGATGAAAAGAGACGCTATCCCAACTCTTCTGGCGTTACTTTTACAGTGATGAGTGAAAATATTCCCACCACGGCCCAATGCGGCCACGTGACATGACAAGGAAATTGTACACCGATCAGCCAGAACATTAGGACCAATTTCCTAATAGCCGGTATGTCCACGTTAGGCACAGATAACAGCGGCGACGCGTCGTGGCATGGAAGGAATGAGGCCTTGATAGATCACTGGAGGTAGTTGGCACATCTGTACACACAATTCATTAATTCCCGTGAATTCCCGGGACGGTGGCAATGGAATCAGACTCCACTTTAAAAAAATGTTCAAATGTGTGTGAAATGTTATGGGACTTAACTACTAAGGTCATCACTCCCTAAGCTTACACACTACTTAACCTAAATTATCCTAAGGACAAACACACACACCCATGCCCGAGGGAGGACTCGAACCTCCGTCGGGACGAGCAGCACAATCCATGAGACTCCACTTTAATCATATCCCAGATGTGTTCGATCGGGTTCACATACGGCGAATTGGGGGTCAGCATATCAACTGGAACCAGCCACTTCGTTCCTCGAACTGCTCCATCACACTCCTGACATTGTGTCATGGTGCATTATCTTGTTGAAAAATGCCACTTCCTTCGGGAAACATGATAGTGGAGAAGCGGTGTATATTGTCTGCAACCAGTGTACGACACTCCTTGGCTGTTACGGTGCCTTGCACGAGTTTCACTGTGCCCACGGATGCTCACATGAGTATTCCCCACGGCATAACGGGGCTGCCGCCAGCTTGTCTCTTTCCCGCAGTACAGGCGTCAGGGACCTGTTCCCCCGGGAAGGCGACGGCCTGGCGTCCTTGCGTCAGCATGATGAAGAAGATAAGAAGATATCGGGACTCATGAGACCACGCAACGCTCTGAAACTGCACCATCGTCCAGTGCCAATGGCCACTTGTCCATTTCAGTCGTAGTTTCTGATGTCATGGTGTTAACATCGACTCATGCAATTGTAGTCAGCTGTGGAGGCCCTCGTTAGGAGTGTTGGCCACACTGCTTGTTAAGGCACATTTGCACTCTGCCCAGCGTTGAAGTCCGATGTTAATTCCACCACAATTCCATGCTTGTTCTATTTTACCAATCTGCACACCCTACGACGTCCGACTTCTGCATTGCCGGGTGGAAGCCCAACCCCACGTCGTCTGGCGTGGTTTCAGCTTAGTTTCGCCACGTGGTGAAGACACACACCACAAGAATCCTCGAACACCTGACAAGTCGTGCAGTTTCCGAAATGTTCGTGCCCTCGATCAAACGCAGACAGATTGGCGCTTTCCTCTTTCTACACATTGACAGCACGCTCCCTAATATCACATGCTCTGTGCTTGTGTCTGACTAACAGTCACTCGTCCTCAGGTGACGCTGCTAAGTCCTGGACGAGTTTATATCGATAGTAGGTCGGTGATCATAATTTTTCGGCTGATCAGTTCATAAGTGCAGTATAGGGGAGTGGGTAATCATACTAGAGACAATATGGGCAGGAAATGCGAAAATCTTCTGATGCAGGCGAACTTGACATGTGACAGACTAGCATGGCCCCGGCTCCTGGGAACGAGTATCTCGGGAATGGCGGGCAGGTTTGCTATTCCCGTGCTGCTGTAGTCAGAAATTACTGAAAGTACTTTGAGGATGGTGAAACTACAAGTAGTCGGTCCGCGCGGCTAGCCGCGCCGTCTTACGCGCAGCTTCATGAGTATGAAGGCGTGCCGGTCCCCGGCTCCAATCCGCCTGCCGGATTAGAGTCGAGGTCTGGTGTGTCGGCCAGTCTATGGATTGTTTTTAAGGCGGTTTTCCGTCTGCCTCGGCGAATGTGCGCTGGTTCCCTTTATTCCGCCTCAGTTACACTATGTCGGCGATTGCTGCGCAAACACTGTCTCCACGTACGCATACACCATAATTACTCTGCCACGCAACATTTGGGGTACACTCGTCTGGTATGAGACGTTCCCGGAGAGGGCCCACTAGGGGCCGAAACGCACAATAACCCTGGGTTCGGAGTGGGGCCGCGGTGGGGTGGATGGACTGCTGTGGCCTGTTGAGTTGTGAACCATTGAGGGCTAGGGCGGGACGAATCCTCTCCGTTTCTAGTTCCCCGGTTCAATGCACAGTACACGCACACACACACACAAGTAGGCGACAACTTGCTGGACGTCCACGCCTCATAACAGTATGGCGATACTGGACGCTTGCATGCTCTCTGAAGCAGAATAGGCGGCGATCCATGGTAGATCTTACGACAGAATACAATGCTGATGTACTAAAAGACGTGAATATTAATGGTACATTTAATTAGTGTAACAACAAATAGTCGTTCTATCACAATGAAAAGTACCTACAAAGTCAAGACAAAGATAAAGCCAGTTATTTTAGATTTCGGTACCTACGAAAGACTCGAGATAGGATTTCGAAAAAGAAAACGCCTAATCCCTGTGTTTTCATTCTTAACAAATGAGGAGACATGAATAGACATAGCGATGCCACCATAATATCTAGATTTTCTACTAACGACGTATACCGAATTCGCTGTGACAACTGCCCGGCGTAATACATAGGATACACCGGTAGGAGTTTCGAGATTAGATTCCAAGAACACATAAATTTGACAAAGTCCAGATGAGTGTCAAGTATCAATTTACGAGAACATAACCACACCATCAATAATGTGGCAAATAATTTAAAAACTTAACATGGCCAAATCAGAGGCTTTACTTTAAATATACTGGAAGATGCAAAATGGGAATTGTCAAACAGAAGCATATTAAGCAGTCGTACTGAACTGACGCATTATAATAGACTCCTCGGTTCTGATTGGCTACAATGTTACTAATAAAACCCTGTTACATCTAAAAAATTAAAGCGCTTTTTAATATTGAATGACTACTGTAAGGACAGCTCCAAAAATTCTTGTTGATTACAATTTTACAGACCGTCTGCCTCCTCCGGGTAAGCCGCGGCCGCTGTTAGCATGTCACACATGTACGAGCTCAGTAATCTGCTGACCGTTCTTACCGTCATGCATGAGGTCCGTCCAGGAGGACCTGTTCTCTTTGTTTTACATCTCTTTACCGTTCTCCTGTTCGGCCCCTTTCTTTTTGGCGATTTTCATTACGTTCTGTATTTTATTCCAAACACCACTTAATATTTCTGTTCATCATTTAGTCCATTTATTTTGATCGCAACTAACACTTAATATTGCTGTTCGTGTTTTAGTCCATTTTTCTGGTCTTACAACTTTACTCATTCCAGTTCTGTCCTGCTTTTAAGGCGGTCTTCTTCACTTCGTCTATTTTAAATTTTGACTGTCGTCACTATTTCGACGAATTTGATTAAAACCCGACTTTTACTTGTAAATGATCAGGAAATAAGTAAGCTGACTAGTATATTTAAATCTGCTTCTGTCAGTTACGTATCTTTTATCACTTTACGTTTTTCTCTTCAGGCACGTGCTATATCTAAAGGAATTTTATAATTTCTAAATCCATCATGTGTTGTTCTTCTTAATTTAGACGTACCTGAAGATGCAACTCTAACTTCGTGAAACAGGTAATACTATTGAAGAATCATACAACAGACGTTTGCGGTTCATTTTTCAAGAATCTTTTGTGTAAGATAGCGATAATCCTGCCTGTAACCACAACGGCACTTTGTAGAGAAGGAAGCTGGAAAAATGTAAAGTTTCAACGATTGGCCGGAAGCAGGAGGGACAGAGTTCGGCCACGGATTGACTGTTAAATGACAAGGTCCTAAAGTGACGTGTTTTCACTTCTCCAGGGATTTCCAAAGGGACTGAAGAAATCCGACCAGCGACATTGTCGAATGTGGTCCACTTAAGTAATTAAGAGAACTGAATAACGGCACGCACGAGGTATACTGGCAATTCACTCTACCTGGAAAGATCGTCCCGCTCCGCTCGGAAAAGGGAAAAGTAAAACAGCGTACAGCACTCTAAGCTGTACTGTATTTAGGTCGTGTTTGATTCAGATTGCATCAACAACAGATTTATCTACCGATCAAACTCGAACAATCACACAACCCTCACCCTGTCCGTCGCATGTCTAGTTAAAGCCGAATTTCTATCAGGTCTTTGCTTCTTCGAAACCATTCAAATTACTCCCAATTCAACATCAACAATTAACTGCACAAGAATAATTCTCTATTACGTCATACAGTAATTGTTGCACTGCCTTAGCGGCAGTGCTGCCTTTATTTGGCAAGAATTGCGAAGATAGTTAAACTGAGCGTGTTATCATCACTCGGGGTTCCGCTTGAGTTCCTGTTAATGCACTGATGGGCTAAACGTAGGGACGAAAGAAATTTCCCCGTGATCTGTAACTCCCAATTAACTCGACAAAAATGGGACATCACGTAGAAAGAACCGCTACAGTATAGGACAGAATAAAACTGAAAGAAATAGTTAATGAGACGACCAGAAATTAAACTTGCAACCGAAGACCAAAATTACACTGAAATCTTCACGATTTACGATGGCCTCCTGACCACTAGGCAGTATGAGCGGGGACAGGGTTCTTAATAGGGCGTGTGATCACCATGGATGAAAATGTATGCTCTGCCTCTGCTAGGCACAAAGTTGGTGAGGAGTTATTGTGTTGGGCGTTCCACTCCTTCATCAGGGCGGTTAACAATTGCTAGACGGTTTTCATGGCATGTGGAAGTACTGTAATACGTCTCCCAAATGGATCCCATGAGTACTCACTAGGAAATGTCGGGGAAACGCGTAGGCCAGTGAATTTGCCGTTTATACTGCACCTACAGGACCTCGTTCACCTGCGCTGTTCGATGCGCTCACACGTTGTCACGCAAAGAAATGAATCCAGGGCGGAAGCACAGTTGAAAAGATGCACAGCGGGAAAGAACACAGTGTCACAATAACGCAGAGAAGTTAGGGTACTGTGGCTAAAGATTTGGAGCGCAGTACGCCCATGCGACATTATGCTTCCTCATACCGTAACACCTCGACCACCAAACAACCTTGTCTGACGATGTTTCAGGGCCGTGTGCCATGTATGGTGAGAGGTGGGAAAACACATTACAAAGCTTGTGGCCAGCAAGGAGCCATGTTGGAGACCACGCATTGCGTCTGTGGTGATCACATGCCACAATAAAAACCATTTCCACCTTTTTAATGTCCATGAAATCATCATAAATTGTGGGGGTGGTAGTGTAATTATTGTCTTTGAACATAATTGTCAATCGTGTTCGTCTGCTCTCTCCACATTCCCTATGAAACAGCGACCAACAAAGGATATACACTTGTGTTTACAGTCGGAATTCATTTATTTTGCCTACTGGCAACTGGTTTCGGTACACAGTACCATCCTCATGCCATCCCCTGGAAATTAGTCATCACCCTTGAGTCCGAAGAAGGTGTATTGATTTGGAAGGTGAGACAGAACACATCCTTGACGATAAAGGCTGTAATAGGATTTTAAGTTCAGGGCAACATTCTGACGTAGAAAGAAGTGAAGCTTATAACTGTGATTGCATGCGTAACTTACATAAAAGATTACGAAGTTTCTGTAGCGAGTAAGCAACTGTGTCACCCTTCCGGCAACTGCAGGTGAGGTAGTAAGACGGAAGGGGCAGCAGATCTCCAGCCTCAAATGTTCAAATATGTGTAAAATCTTACGGGACTTAACTGCTAAGGTCATCAGTCCCTAAGCTTACACACTACCTAACCTAAATTATCCTTAGGACAAACACACACATCCATGCCCGAGGGAGGACTCGACGTCCGCCGGGACCAGCGGCACAGTCCATGACTGCAGCGTCTGAGACCGCTCGACTAATCCCGCGCGGCTCTCCAGCCTCAATTGAGTAGCACCAAACATCACCGATCGGCGTGTCTACGTCACTGGCAGATCTCTGTTGAACTCACCGATTGCCGAAACTGGTCAACAACATATGTTTATGAATGAAAGACAAATAACCGTGAGTCCAGTCTGTTAATGACCACAAAACAATGAGACCATTCCTATCACTAAGCTGTATCAGCCTTGAGGAAGATACACCTTTCTCAACTACTCTTTCTTATGAATTCGCTCTATCAGAGTTGGTCGACAAGTAATAATAATTTCATCATTCTTCTCGGATCGAAAATGCATGCCGTCACGTCACGAGCGGGAGAAAAATTGTACAGTATTTTACGATCGTCAAAACTTTATTTCGATAAATACAGTGGTAGGACACATCCTATGACGATCTGATTCTTTACTTCACGTATATAACGTCTTCGTGAAGACTTAAGTATTTACTACTGGCTCATACATCCGCTTCGCGTGTATGGAAATACAACAGACAATAATTTTCTTCAATGAATACCGTAGCGTTTGGCCGCCCTTAGTGAAATCTTCTCTGTATCTTTTCTTTGGCGACAGTCTGTGAACCAAGAGGAGGAAGACCTATGAAACACCTAGCCTAGTTTTACTTATCAACGGACAAAAGACCATGTTTCGTGTTTAGTGTTGTGAATGACTCGTTTATGCCATTAACCCAATACTTGTCTCTCATTCTCTCATGTGCATGAATTTTCTATTTGTCAATGGAAATGTAACGCAAGAAGACTGTATGACAGAGAGCTGGAAACTGATACTGAAATGCACTGCTATTCTGTTTAAAACAAACTCAACATTCTTGTGAATCAGTTTTCCCACGACATTCGTTTTTGTGATTTATTTCGAAAGTCACGCCAACTGTCGACCATTGTCAAATAACGGAGCTGCGGTTAAAGTCAAAGTCTGTACTACAAACCCTCCTATTCCCGTTCAACGTTTCATCTAAAAGGAAAATAGCTTTTGAAGTCATGGATGACACGTCGCGTGACGTACAGTCACGTTTATCAGATGCAATCCATTCATCGGAACTCATTAATTACATGGTAATTCGTGGAACAAGAAGCGACGTATCTGTAAAACAACAACCCCTATCAGGTAGAATTCCTCCCTTCCCTGACGTTCACAAACTGTGTATGAACAGATCTTTAGACGACGGAAACGCTCAAGGCACGATTAATTTTTTGCATCACTTGTTAACAGCTTGTAACGTCATGAGATATAAAACACAAGGTATAGAGCAACAAATGCAGAGCAGTAAATGGGCAGGGCCCCTGCCCATTCTTTAGGCCTTATATTTAATCAATACTCACTTCCTTGTTTTATTATGGTAACATGAGAAGAGACCATACGTTGCCGGAGCATTCATAAAACATAATTGATATCATAATAATCAAGAGAGAAATATAATTAAACACGGATAAACAATGTGGACTCCGAAAATCCGATGTGCTAATTTTACCTCCTGACTCTGTTCCACGGACGAAATTCTGAGATATGCAATTCAGTGACGAAAACGTAGTACCGCTCTTCAACCTGTCACGCACTGAATTTGACATATTCTTTGTAGATTAATGAAAATCCTAAAACATCATTGTACACTTGAAGTCATGTCGATACTGTTTGTTCAAACCATCTGAGATTCTCCTTTCCTCCTTTCGTTACTCTAAAAAAATTACGGATGTTAGCATGTTTTGGCGAATGGTAATTGAACGTACTGTGTGGCCATTTGTCGTCTTTAATTTTACGATTTTAGCTTAAAATAGTTCCCCCCAGATTGATGATTGATGACTTGGGACTATTTATGACCTGGCAATCGCATTCAGTCGAAGGGTAGGCAACACACAATCTGCATTGTATCCCTTTAGCAAGGAAACTAAGTAACTGAATCGAATTGATAGCAAGACCATTGCAGCTAGATTACAAACGACGTTAGCCGGCACATTCAAATTTACTGAATATTGATTTCTTCTATTCAGATTACTCTATCGTCGGCGAAAAGCGGAAGGATTCCATCACTTAACAAGACGTGGTAAATCTAGTTTTACTGTTACTTAAAATTGGGTGATAAAGCGATACAAGTGTTTCCTAAATCAAAAACCGCACTATATAAGTAAAATTAATTTCGGGTGTTGGGTAGGTCTCTCAAATGAACACAAAAATAACTTGTGCCTCCCACAAAGAAAAAAAAAATCTGTGCCTCTAACAAATAAAATAGGTTGATGGTGTGAGCATCAAAGTGCAAGTTGCCGCTACTGCTACGTACTGACATTTCAAACTAATAAAAAATCTTAATTATAGGATGATGAGAATTTTTAATGTCACTTAAAGTCGACATCCCCTTTTCAACATTGCTTGGTTCACGTTTTAATAGATCTCTTTGGCATACAATTACACACCCTTCCCTAATCTTTTCAACTTGTTGAACTAACTCCATCTAATTACGGCACGCACCTATGAGATATTACGTATCTGGACTGTAGTGATTGTCCCAAGAAACAAATTAACGCTCCAAACAAATTTGTATATTTCCTAATTTGCTTAGGAGTTCTTTATTCTGGACAAAAGTCAACAATTGCAGCACGTATTGTACAAAAAGAATTATTTCTCAGATTTTTCCAGTAAAAACTATGTGCCCAGTATTGTTGATGTCTGGGTACAATATAATTTAATATTTTCAGAGAGATACTTTTTTGTGATGGCTTTCAGACGGATGATTTTCACGCACAGATCCCACTGAAGTTAATCTTACTTTCATACGGTTTAAAGATAAGGAGTGGTCTTCTTTTAAGACTTCCCCAATTTTGGCTGAATTTCCGGAGGCCATACGTCACATGAACAAAAGAATATTCAGAGTATACACTACGCCAATTCATCCACTGTATAGAAAGTACGTATCACGACTTCTCTGAAATGACGCACGAGCACAGTTGTCCTGCAGCGAAAGTAACAAGACTCCTCACTTGTTGCGTAACATCTGTCAACGTAAGAAAGACGAAAATTTCTCAGCCTTCAATTAAAATTGAACGCTAAGTTGAGAGTTTTTCTCTTTCCCTAAGCACATATTTACCTGTTGCTAACATCGGTACCTTTAAAGACAGATTTGAATTGAGAGGGAATGAATAGGCGAAGTAATTGAAAATCAATCATAACAGCATTTGCCTTGTTTTTTCTTTAAACATTTCTACAAAAAAGACGAAGAAAACGGGTGCAAAGTAGACTTTTAAAAAGACGAATTATGAAAATTATGAGGTACCTGCAGGAAATTAATTTTAAAAATGCAGTTATTAGTCATAACTGAAGTGCATCGATCCACACATTTATATTCTTCTAAGAACTCTAAATAACTAAAGGCTCAAAATACAAACAGTTTACTTACAGGACCAAAATGATATAGATAGCGAGTGACCAGGGATATCTGACGTCCCTTTCTCTGGTTACTCACTCCACGCCGGATAATGGACAGCCATTAATAGGGGCCGGATGGCGTGACTGCACGACGTATAGCTTATGGTAGTCCGAGCGTGGAAGCTGATAACAGCCATACTGCACGATCAATCGCGCGAAGAGTAAATATCAGTGGTGCGAACACAGATAGAGGATAATCCTTACGATTACCGTCCACGGACGATAGTATTTCTCTGTTTCAGTTCACAGTAAGTTCGTACGGTTTCAGTTACTGAATAGCTTGCTTCAATGACAACTCGACAGCAAGCAAGGTGAGGTGACATAATGGTAAAGCTGGTCGACACCGAAACGGATATCGTAGTATTTACATTTCAGAACACACCACACGACAGTAGATAGCTATCATTATTAACTCCCACTTCGTCTCTACACATGCTTTTGTGCCAGAGAAAAGATTTAGATGCAAACGTTTTACAAATTTGCAAATGATAGAGAACAACAATCAGTCGACCATTTTTGCAGGTTTTATTTGGCGAATGTAGATTTCGGCTAGTGCCTAACCATTATCAACGCACTATTTCATAGCATCAATGCATATGAATCCCCTGTTTTTCGGACATCTGTCACAGTTCTCTCACGACTACTATAAAGTATTTTACTATAGCCGAAGACTTAACTTGTCAAACTACTGTATTATTACTGATTAGAGTTAATTTTATCAGTGTAGTTCATTATCGGCTATAGATGCCATTTTTTAGGGTCACGTATTGAAACAATACAGGTAAGAATAAAATTGTATCACTTCATTTGAATTAAAACAAAAAACAGTAATATCTTACCAGAAGGTACCAACCACAAATTAACGCCATAAGAAGTTCATAAAATCGGGCAGTCCTGAACAGGCAATAGGGATTCAGCCTTAGAGCTGTAGTGAGCACACATGGCCTTTCACATTTATGATCCTTCATTTTCAATTTTCCTTGTTTATTACCCTGGGAGAATATGGGAGATTCTGACCATGAGATGAAGCAGCTCTAGCTTTTGAGTCTTTTTTTAAAAATTCGATACTGAAAGGAGCAAAAATAACAGGTCGTATTATTAATGCAAATAGTGTTCATAAGTCCATGAAAGCTTGCTTTGTTTTGAATTGCACGACAAATGTTCTTCCTTCAGTGACTGGCTGAAAAGTTTGGTTTACCTACTATGGTTCGATGCCACAGCATACTGATGGATGCAACGGGAGGAAAGTAGAAGTACCACGTAAGAAGGCAAGTGATTTGGGCGTTAGAGAATGGACTGAGTCAGGTTTTATTCCTGGCGTTCGGGCAAAGGGAGTAGCATTTGTTTGTACTTGTGGTGAGGCCTCAGTGAAGTAAGGAGGGATTGGCAGAACATCGAAGGTTGGGACTGTCATCAGAGAAGCCTACCTAAGTGTAACAAAAAGAAATAGAAACGGTTTTGGGAGTAGGTGATAGTATCATTAAGGAGAAATACGAATTGAGAATCAGTGTAATTTGCAGAAAGGCATAGGGCCGCTGGATAGGATGGATACTTTAGAAGCAAATTGTTTGAAACGGACTGTATTCTCTGTAGTGAGGACAAAACGCAGGGAGTTGTTCAGATCGAGTGTTTGTCTGTGGAGCGGATGGAAATAATGTTTTCAATTTTGTGGGCGGAATTCTCAACTTGTTGTATTTGGTCAGATTCAACAGGTTTCAGGTATTATGTTGAAGACTGGAAGTTGGGTTATGGCTTATCTTGGGATGGGGACATGTGGTTGTCGTTATACACTCATTGCCAGCTGTTCAGTGTATGTAAGGCATTTTGGGGAAATGTATGCTTGGGCTTGCGATGAGAAACATTCTGTACACTGCGATGAGAAACATTCTGTAAACCAGGGAGAAGTACTAATGAGATAATCACTATTCCAGATTAAGGATACATGTGAACAAAGAAAAATTGACAGCAGTTTTTGTGGTAATGCATGTCTCATGAATTCACATTGGGTTTCAGTTCTCAGTCAGTTTCTTCTCCTGCCATCTCGTGCCCGATCCTGTTGGTGCCAATCGGGCTGGGACACTGTGAGGCGGATAAGCAGGAGAACGTCGTTTGTCAGCCACATGACAACTACCGGTTAACAAATGCTCACCGTTCACGTTAGAAAATGAAACACCTACAGTCGTCATTATGATGTCATTTATAGAATGGCTACTTGTTTCGGTGCACACCCTCTGCCACACACCGTCAGGTGGCTTGCGGAGTATGGATGTAGATGTAGATGTATGCATAAATGGTAATTAGGGCGACATCAACTTGCCATGCAATACGAAGGCAGATTAAAAACAGAATAAGAATCCAGGACAAGACTCGATAAGTGAATTTACAGTAATGATTTGATAAAACCAACAGATACATCCGTTGTCACATACCTGAAGTATACCGTAACGAATTATTTCCACTTTATACATTGTACAAATATACTATTTATTAATACATTCATTAATTAAATATTCCACGACTTTTATTGGCCAGTTGGACGATACAAAATCCTGAAATAGCTTACTAAACGACAAAAATAGCTGTAGAAAACGATAAACGTGTGAATGAAACTACAACATAAAAAATAAGGAAAGCGAAGAAACATGCATCTGCGCGCAAGTAGTCCTTGCAGAAGAACAGCATCACATCAGAGTTACAAAATGCTATGCAGAATACCGAATACAGGCATATTTATGTCATATGTATAAAATTAATGCCCACAAATGAACGAAAAGACCAAATGTAGAGAATTTGGACGAAATCGGTGATGAGTAGGCTCGGTCCCCTGGTTATGTTGCCTAATTTTCACAGAGATAGATACCACAAGCTGCACATCGTTTATTCTGTTCTGGAAAAATTTATGCAACCTTTTTAGTTCATTGACAGGTCTTTTATATTACTGACAGATACGAGCGAAGAGTATGATGATTATTCTATTAATTAAATTGCAATGCCCTTTGCTTTTATTTAATGCTTGATATGTATAGTGCGGAGAATTGTTTAGTGTTGGGCGTTACACTGAGGTGACAAAAGTCATGAGGTAGCGATATGCACAGATACAGATGGCGGTAGTATCGTGTACACAAGTTATGAAAGAGCAGCACTCTTAAAGTTTTAAACATGGCTGCGTGGTCAGTGGCCGTTTGCAAATTAAAATTAAAGCAATTGCAGACCTCGGTCGCAAAAATTAAGTCTTTTGACCTGGTTTCGGCCTTCTGACGAAGGGACTCATAAAAGTGCCGAAACTAGGTCAAAAAACTTAATTTTTGCGACCGAGGGCTGTAACTCCTTTCATTTTGAAGAGCAGTACCTTGCCGGAGCTGTCATGTATACTCATATGATACATGTGAAAACGTTTTCGACCTGGTTATGCCTGCACGACTTTGAAAGCGGAATGGTATAGTGCTAGATGCATGCGGTATTCCATTTCGGAAATGGATCCACAGTGTCAAGAGTGTGCCGAGATTTCCAGATTTCTGGCACTACTTCCTATCACGACCAACGCAATGGCCTATCACTTAAGGACCGAGAGCAGCGGTGTTTGCGTAGAGACAGACAAGCAACACTGCGTGAAATAACTTCAGATATCAATGTGGTACGTACGGTGAACCTATCCGTTAGAACAGTGGGACTAAACTGGGAGTTAATGGGCTATGGCGGCAGACAACCAAGGCTATTGCCTTCGCTAACAGCACGAAATCGCCGGCAGCGTCTGATCTAGGGTCGTGGCCATTTCAGTTGGATCCTATACGACTGGAAAACCGTGGCCTGCGCTTATGTGTCCCGATTTCATTTGGTAGGAGCTGATGGTAGCGTACGGGTGTGGCGCAGACCTCACGAAGCCATGGACCCAAGTTGTCAACACGGCACTCTGAAAACTCATGGTGCCTGTGTGATGTTTACGTGGATTTACTCGGTCCTCTGACCCAATTACAACCGGCAAGTGGCTATGTTAGGCTACCTGAAGAACATTTTCAACCATTCGTGGACTTGATGTTGTGAAACAACGATGTTATTTTTTATGGAAGAGCATGTCACCAGCCCAGATTAGTTCATTATTGGCATGGAGAACTTCCTGGACCATTAGAGTGAATGACTGGCCACCCAGATAGCCCGACATGATTCCCATCGAGCATTTGTGGGACATAATCGAGAGATCAGTTCCTGCACAAAATCCTGTACCGGCAACACTTTCGCAATTATGGACTGCTGTACAGACAGCATGGCTCAATATATCTGCTGCGGCCTTTCAACGACTTGCTGAGTCCATGCTGCGACGAGCTGCTGCTTTACGCCGAGCAAAAGGACGGCCGAAATAATATTAGGAAGTATCCCTGACTTTCGTCATCTTGGTTATACGCTTGATGCAGTGCAACGTTTATTATCGTAGGAAGTTGACAGAAATCGCAACCGGAAAATAAATTTCGGGCGCCATTCGGATATTATGTACTGAATACATTGCTACGGCCGAGAGTGCTTTATGTGAGGCCCCTATTATAGTCCGTTCTTTCGACCCAAATAAACAGAACAGATACTGTTATGAGGCCTTAGAACGAGTGACTGATGGTTGAACTTCTGTAAGTTGAGACCGGTGTGTAAGCCTAAATATTAGAATCGCTACACTGTAGCTGCCCTCTCAAACAGAACTACCACGGTACGGACAGAACGCCTTGATGCATAGAAATTTCGAAACGTGGTGATCCACTTACGAACCCCGAAGTCAAGTGGCTGAATTGCCACAGGCCTTGCCAACCACCCCTGGCGTTACGCCAAGAATTGACGACTGCTATACCATGTGCCAGGGCAATAATATATCGATCGCCCTGTGTGCGTTGCGCCGCCATCCTGCTGAACAACTCGACTTGGGGACGCAGTAAACAGGCAGGCTACGTGGCCTTCCCAGCAGCGAAGAGTTTGGCGACAGAGCTCAGTGGTCCTGTGTATCAAGTCAGACATCCTCCGCCAGGCAACAACAGACCATGTTCCTTCATGTCCATGGTTCGACATCGCGGGGCTGTCGGTGGAATGCAGTGAATGCAATGAGCCTCCGCCACTTTCCAGCCTCCTGGATAAAGGCGGCGATACTGCCTAACATGTTTCTGGTTACTCAGCAGGTGACAGTCATTGCAGCGCCTCTCCAACGTGCCACTACCAGCGGCGTTTCGGGCACGGCCAGCTCCGCTGTAACGGATACAAAGATGGCATGGGCCACCGTCAAGATGCTCTCAGCGATCGAAACCGCACATCTGTGTCTGCTCCAGCTTGATGTAACAACAAAGAGTTTCAGTATCAAATGAATGTTTTGTCTGGAGTGTGGCACTATATGGGGCAGCAACATGGACGCTGAGACGAGAGGATGAATTCAGGTTAGAGGCTTTTGAGATGTGGATGTGGAGGAGAATTGAGAGAATAAGCTGGATGGAAAGAGTTAGTAATGAAAGAGTGTAACCTCCCCACAAAAAATATTAATAATTAACCATGAACCATTAACCTCCCCACAGAAATATTTAAATGAGAAACCAAGAACCATTAACCTCCTCACAAAAATAATAATTAAATGAATTTTTTTTAAATTGTAACCTCTGAATAAAATTAATTTTAATGTAATCTCTGAACAAAATTGGCTCCCATTTATGATCTCTATGCTGAAATGCATTCACATTTAATGTAACCACAAAATTCAATTCCTAAACGCGAAAATAATAAAAAAATTCAGTAACCTGGTAAATTTTATGACGACAGCAGCGCTGCGCCTCGGCCCTGTATTGTGAATAAAAAAGGAAAAAATTCTTACCTCAATAGAAACTGCGAATATATATCTGCTCTTATGTAGAAATTTTTTGGCACAGCTTCGTGCGATGCTGGCGTATATTTTTTTCTGATTCTTGGAAGGAATGATCATGCATTGGAAATATTCTTTAAATTGAAATGAATGCTTTTCTTAAAAAAATTACTTTATATTATAAAAATTATTATTGGGGCATTTTTTTAAAACAAATTAATGACAGTTAATATACATTACTAGATATGCGCAAGGCTGCTTCTTTACGTTCTACAACAATACTCATCCTCCAGAGTACCGACCAGAGCAGACTGCCGACACGCGCAGGCACGCGCCAACCACTGCATACTACAGCTTACTAGCACGGACTAAAGACTAAAGCCGACTGACTACTACTGCCGACTGACGACAAGCAACAACTAACTACATACTACTCTCTGGTCAGAGATTCTGCCATGCCTCGCCCATCGCCGGCTACACATACGTCTTACATAACCCTCCACTGGGGAGGGGGGGGGGGGGCAAAAATTTGGCAGCGATGGTGAGCCAATTGGACTTGCCATGAGCAACAAATTTTTCCTAATTAACTAAGTTTACAATCACAGAATATATACATATATATAAGTGCAGAACATGAAATAAAATATAGTGCACATGCACTGAGTACAGAACATATCAAGCAAAGACAAAATGTATACGCAATGAGTGCAAAACATATTAACATATGACGAAAGTGCACACGCACTGTAGTACAGAACATATCAGCAAATCACAAAATGTATGCGCAATGAATACAAATCATACTAACAAATGGCATAAAGTGCACACGTACTGTAGATCAGAACATATCAGGAAATCACAAAGTATACGGAATGAGTACAAATCATATTAACATTTGACATAAAGTGCACACGCACTGTAGTTGAAAACGTATCAGGAAATCACAAAGTATACGGAATGAGTATAAAGCATATTAACAGATGACATAAAGTGCACACGCACTGTAGAAGTCTTAAACATTTTTACAACATATAAACATATCAAGGAGTGAAATAAAGTGCACATGGACTGTAAAAGTCTTTAGTATATTTACATAACATATCGTGGATTGAAATAAAGGGCACACGCACTGTAAAAACCTTTAGTATTTTTAGGAGAACTGATCTTGTTAACAAATGAAATGAAGTGCACATGCACTGTATATGTCTTTATCATTTTATAAGAACTAGGAAAGGAATGGGAATGATTGCGTCATGGTTGTAGCACATTAGGTTGCACGCAGCTGCACTGAAAGTCCATAATTTCTACAGAAGCACAACACCAAGTGAGACAATCTGAAGTTCTTTTCTCTGAGGTATTAATCAGTGTAGCCAAGACACTGAAATATCGTAGTAATATTCCATGTTATCATTTTGGTAGTACATTAGGTACACCAAACAGTGGGACCGTAGTAATATCTCCATCGCTCAAGGTGGTGGAAGCATGTCGTGTCAACACAACGTTCTTGTAAGGTACACCAACGTAGAATTAGTGCAGAAACCAAATATAGTGCTCCATGAGCATGAGGATAGACAGGACAGACGTATATTGCAGTAATTTCAGGTAATTAGGTCAGAAGGTGAAGGACATTAAATCTTATGCCAGTCATAATTGATAATTACACTAGTCGATTAACTGATTTTTAAGTAATTCGAGGCACTCATCGCCCAGTTATTGAACATTTCTGTACCATGTATGAAGTATTACAGAATAATGTTCATAAGTTATCTGTTTACAGAGAATATTGGCCAGTTACAAATTGGCCAGTTACAAATCATCAGAAGTCATCATTCAAAACAGGAGCTAATTCATATATAAAGCATGAAAGTGACATAATATAAATTTAAAGTATAAGAAACAGTGGCATTCGTTGGTCAGCAAGTATTGATTATTACAAAACATTTTTCATCCTTCAAGTGACATAGGACATATTTAACATGTAACACACTGTAACTATTACTCAAAGTCTGTGATTAGGAAAACATCATTCAGTATTACTCAAAACACATCATTCAAGTGACATAGGACATAATAAATGTAACATACTGTAACTATTATTCAAGGTCTGTGATTAGAAAAACATCATTCAGTATTACTCAGAACTCTCTTAAACTGGTAGCATTATTTGGGACTAGTAATACATTTTTTTGTGCTAGCAATGCATTGCGTTGGGATCGATAATTAATTACTGGGGTATAACAATATTTGCTTTTGAGTTATTGCTGGAAATAAAGATGTGTAACGTCATTCGTCATGAGTCAGCTGTAGCAAGGTTATGAAGCAAATAAAGTATATGTGATCACATTCATGAATGACACACACAAATGGGTAAAAAATGCAAGTACTAGAACAGGTTTAATGATCAACTGCTTATAGCACATTAATTTCATGAATAGCTTCTCCTGGAAAAAAATACAAAATGGACTATTAAGCTGAAATAAGAAACGCAGATTATGCTGAAAAGTAGTGAACTTCGAATTAACACGTAATGAAATGTGTATTAAATATATATGTTCTCTAGCTGTCCTTTCCAAAACCTTCAGTCATCATACCATGCGACATAAGACATACTGTCAAAACGAACTGCAACAAATACTTAAATAACTACATAGCATTTCTTAACTGACAGTAAATATATAAACTTCATCATTATTTTCATCTGCAAAGAGAAAACTTCATTATCATTACTATCATTACCTGCAAAGAAAAACTTCATTATCAATATCAATATATTCTTTATCATTATTCATCACCATTCATTATCATCTGCAAAAAAGTCACTTCATTATTCATTATACAACTATTCATAGTATAGAGCTCCTTATTTCTAGCATATTTCATCACTAAAACTAAGATGTGTAGTTCTGTCTGACAGCCTGCATCAATCGCCTCGTATTCGGAAAGAAAAAATTAGTTAAGACTGCTATTCTACGATGTGTATAGTATATTCTTGTTAATGCTTGTCAATTCTGATCCATTTACTCTTCGTGACGAGGTATTGTACCTTGTTTCATTCATTTCGAATGAGAAATTCCCATTTCTGTTTAATTTATTTCTTTTACACATTATTTCTTTCTGAAAATGATAAACAATGATTAATGTCTTGCATTTAAATTATATACCCATTACATAAAGCTGGTTTCTAGTGATATAATTGAGCATACAGCATAGCATGACAGAAAACGTAATATGTCAAAAACATAGACAGTGTAAAGGTGCAAAAATGTACACAGAGTATCACAATGTAGCAACAAAAAAAAAAAAAAAGTAAAATAGTCACGATGTTGAGCTATTATAAAGCAAATGTCAAAGTCAACTGGTGTTTGTTAGATCTTAAATATTTCATTCTGCATACAAACAAAACAGGAAAACAATCATACATACATGAAGAATGGAAAATGTGCACAGTCTGATGTGTAACGACAAGAAGAGCGACCTGCTAACCTTACCTTGCCGGGCACTTGCCAAGAAAAAATACGATAATCATCAGTAAGTGTTCATGTGAATATAATTGCATAAGTGGTCATAAAAAAAATTAGGAAATGGCATTACAGTGTGATAAATCATAAAGTATGTTTTTTCAATGAAGGGTTTGATGTTGGAGATATGGTGATTGCCTTTGGTTTTTCTGGTTCTCAAAGTTTCGACGTGTACTACATTGGGGTGAGGAATGCTGCGAATTCGGTATGGACCTGCGTATAGAAGCTCAAATTTACTGCATCTACTCTGTCCTCTGTTGGATAAATAGTGTGTACGTACTAATATCTTCTGTCCAATGTGAAAGTCTCGGCGTATACAAACCTGTTTTTGCTGTCTTCTCCGCGCTCTGCGGCACGTTTGATGTCGTTCAGCGCAATGTCAATTATTTCATGGTGTCGTAGTTGACGAGATGTAGGAAAGGTTACTAGTTCTTTAATTTTGTTAGGTGGTTCAATATTTTTCAGTATAACAGACGGAGATAGCATAGTAGATTCATTTGGTATGGAATGAATTACATCCTGGAATGAGAGTATGTGTGTGTCCCAATCAATATGTTTTTTATGGCAGTATATTCTGCACAGTATACCAATGTCTTTCATTAATCGTTCACAAGGGTACGAAGAAGCATGGTACCTGGATATATAGATCGGAGAAATATTTCTAGCTCGTAACATACGTGTCCATATAGCAGATCGAAACTGTGGTCCATTGTCGGAAATTACTTTCAATACATGCTCTACATGAAATAGAAAATGTTTTACAAATGCTTTCGAAACAGTTTTAGCAGTAGCTTTGCGTAACGGAGTGAATGTAAAAAATTTTGAAGTGAGTTCAACAGCGACAAAGATGTAGCAAAAACGTCTATTAGTTCTGGGAATCGGACCAAAAATGTCTACAGCGGCCATGTGTCTCAATTTAACAGGTACAATGGGATGTAATGGAGGAATATGTGAAGTCGTATCTGACTTAGCTTTCTGGCAGATTTTACATGACGCTAAAACTCGTCGAATACGTTTCTCCATGTTGGTAAAATAACAGTTCTGTCTCAGTATAAGAAAACATTTTCTGGCTCCGTAACGTGCGTAACTTAAATGAGTATACTATATAAATTTATTAACCAGTTCGTCACGAATGCATAATAACCAATTGTTGCTGTCAGTGTGAGAGCGGCGAAACAGAATGTTATTGCCTACAGTGTAATGGTTTCTAATGGTAACATTATTCCTATCTTGCCAAAGGTGTTTAATCTCTTCCCACACGTTGTATTTACTCTGCTCTTGTGCTATGTCTTGTAATGGCGACGAAATAAAATTTTCAAATGCAACTTGTTGAATGTACATGACGCTGAAATTTGCTTTGCAGAAGTTGGTTGTGATGTCTTGCTGATTGTTGCTGAGAGAACGGGATAGTGCGTCTGCTACAATATTTCGTGTGCCGGGAATGTGAACAATTATAAAATTAAATTCCTGTAAATAGAGTTTTCATCTACTTAATCAGTCGTGTGTAAATTTAGCCGAAAGTAAAAACTGTATAGTCCTATGATCTGGGCAACGGTAATGGATCTTCCATAAAGAAAATGCCGAAATCTCGTAAATGCCCATGCAACACATAATGTTTCAAGTTCTGTAACAGAATAATTACGTTCAGCAAGTGACAGAATGCGACTCGCAAAGGCAATGTTTTTAATTACTGTACAACCATGTTCTTCAGTTTTCTGAAAAAAATGTTTACGCCTAAAGCGGTGTTAGAACTGTCGGTGGCAATGGAAAAATTTCTAGTAAGATCTGGGTGCGATAAAAGTGGTGCATTCAACAAAGCATGTTTCAGGTTCATAAATTCAGACTATTGGTTTTTCATGTAAAAGTATGTCTCAGATGTCGTCAAAAGTAATAACATTTTCGTGTACAACATTCTCTGTGTCAAAAGTATTGCTTGCGTTACTGGAAGATGCAACCTGTACTGTATTTAGTCAAATTCTATCTGACGTGCTATTATTTTCGGGAGGATGCTGCGCCATTTCCACTATTTGTACTGTTCTGTTATTTCTTCCTGACGTATTACGTTCGGGATGATACCTACTGTCTGGTTCATTCGTGATAATATGTTGTTGCGGATGATTTTGTTGCTGCTAAGATCGACTGTTATTAAACGTACGCTGATAATTGTGCTCATTACTTTTACGTCTATCATGATAGTCATTTCGATACGGTGCATTGCGATAGGAATTGAAATAGTGTGTTTTCTGTACGTAGCTATTTCCTTGTTGTTGTGCGTTACTATTTGTTGGAGCTGATGCTATACGTGCACGCGGCGAAACATTAAAGCTTGGTTGACCTTGTACATTACATTGTTGGTTAGGTACGCTAACCGGTTGGTTTTGTTGCTATTGCTGTGAAAAACCTCTATTATTACCAAAATGCTTTCGCTGTTCCTGATAATTTTACACATACTGATGATTAACTTTTTGTCAGGTATTAAAGTTTTCGTGATTGTCATTTCTGGAGCGTCTAATGATAAATGTCACTTTCGCCAAAAGTTGTCTTATCGGGTTTTCTTTACTCATTCTTAATCCTAGATAGAGCGATAGTTAAAGATCTGTTTTAATAGATATAAAGGATAGTAGAAGAGAAGGCAGCAGTGCAGATAACTAAAGATGAAATAGCACTACTACGGCTCGGGGCCCTGTGCACTCTACAGCACATATTCATAATGAATCCCCTGAGGTTTATTACGCGCTGCAAATAAATTTTAGCTTTTGCGTTACAGGCAATGCCGGTGAAAGTACAAAAATAAATTGTCGTATCCAGTTCAATGCTTGTACCTGTGCTCTGTCATTTTCAAATATCTTAGATTTTATTACAGATAAAAATTGCTCGTAATCAACGTTATCGTCTCTGAATGTGTGAATAGGTTCAGGATTGAATGACAATCTGTTTGTCTGTGTCACTTCGTATTCTAAGTCGCGTGGTCTCTGTAAATTACCTAAGTTACACGGGCTGTGTGAATGTGACAAATGTTCGGAATGTGGCGTCAGCTGTGACGTGTTAGTGACTGAAACATTTTTCATTTCTGTCATTTTAATACGTTCGTCAATTTGGTGGATCTGTTGTTCACATTTCTTATCGACTTCCGTATCCACAGTGTGTGGAAGTTCTGGTGACTTTAAATTAAACTCGTCGCGTAACTGTGTTGTGTTTTCAGAGCATTGTTTAGCTACTGCACTAATTTCGTGTCCAAGTCATTCTGTTGTGGCTGCTTGTATATTACTTAATTCTTGTGCAACAGATCTAATTTCTTCACTACTGTTCCAAGTACAAGCCTAAATTTCGTCACATAATTGTTTTTTAGTATCATGACGTTGCACGGTAACGGCTGTAATCTGTTCACCAAGTTGTTTGTTCTGTTCATCAAGTTTTTTGAGAAAGTCGTCTTGTTTTTTATTAATTCGTAGCAATACTGCCATAATTTGATCCAAGCCAATATTACCTACTCTATTCTCTGTGCTGTTTGATGACGTACCTGCAGTTGTCACGTTTTGTATATCCATTTGGATATTCTGTGATTCTTGAAAACGTTTGAAAATCGGATGTGCACTGTTAGTCACTACCTCAGAATCAAATAAGTTTGACGTACTTTGAGTACATTGTTCATTTTCGTTAGAAAAATTTGTCTGTTGGTTACGTAAATTTTGCAAACCGGGTGTGTCAAACTGGGCAGCGTTCATTGTATCGGAACGTGCCGCGTCATCAATTGTCGTTAAATTAACAGAGGACACAATTGAATTCGTTTGCTGATCATTAGGATCAAAATCATTACTAGTGGTCGGTACGCACTGATTGTCTACAAATAATCATTATTACACAAACTGTGGCTAGTATGATCGGTCAAATTATTAGAGTCGGCTATTTCGCTCATTGTACATAGCGATGTACTGTTAACAGTTTTTCGCGGCATTTTACATAAAATAAAATCAAGCACAAATGAAACAAGGACAATGCGAAATGCAACAAACACAATTACAAAAAAGAGCAACAAATTGCCGATGATCTGTGAAAGAAAGAGTGACAAATTAGTAAATGCGTTGCGCCAGATGCAAACTACATTTAACTAAATGAGAGCAGATATATGACTACTTCTCAGAAGATTCACAAAGAAATACGATCCTGGCCGGATGTCGCCAAGTGTAACCTCCCCACAAAAAATGAAAATGAACCATGAGCCAAGTGTAACCTCCCCACAAAAAATATTAATAATTAACCTTGAACCATTAACCTCCCCACAGAAATATTTAAATGAGAAACCAAGAACCATTAACCTCCTCACAAAAATAATAATTAAACGAATTTTTTTAAATTGTAACCTCTGAATAAAATTAATTTTAATGTAATCTCTGAACAAAATTGGCTCCCATTTATGATCTCTATGCTGAAATGCATTCACATTTAATGTAACCACAAAATTCAATTCCTAAACGCGAAAATAATAAAAAAATTCAGTAACCTGGTAAATTTTATGACGACAGCAGCGCTGCGCCTCGGCCCTGTATTGTGAATAAAAAAGGAAAAAATTCTTACCTCAATAGAAACTGCGAATATATATCTGCTCTTATGTAGAAATTTTTTGGCACAGCTTCGTGCAATGCTGGCGTATATTTTTTTCTGATTCTTGGAAGGAATGATCATGCATTGGAAATATTCTTTAAATTGAAATGAATGCTTTTCTTAAAAAAATTACTTTATATTATAAAAATTATTATTGGGGCATTTTTTTAAAACAAATTAATGACAGTTAATATACATTACTAGATATGCGCAAGGCTGCTTCTTTACGTTCTACAATAATACTCATCCTCCAGAGTACCGACCAGAGCAGACTGCCGACACGCGCAGGCACGCGCCAACCACTGCATACTACAGCTTACTAGCACGGACTAAAGACTAAAGCCGACTGACTACTACTGCCGACTGACGACAAGCAACAACTAACTACATACTACTCTCTGGTCAGAGATTCTGCCATGCCTCGCCCGTCGCCGGCAACATATACGTCTTACAAGAGTATTGGAAATGGTTGGTGAGAGAAAATGTCTGCTGAAGGTTGTAAGAGAAAGGAAAAAGATCTGGTTGGGACATTCATTGAGAAGGGAGTGCTAGCTAGCAGATGCTTTGGAAGGATTGGTTTGTGGGAGAAGACCGAGAGGAAGAAGGAGATACAAGACGACAGACGACGTAAAGGGAAGAGGAAATTATGCAGACCTGGAGAGAAGACTGGACAGCCTGGAGAACTACCACGCGAAAACCTGCCTTTTGGCAGAGCACTGATGATGATGACGACTGTCTAGTGTCTATCTCTCTGCAGCCCCCATTACTTCGTCGTAACTGCATAATCTTGATAGAACGAAGTAATGCTGCCCTACCACTCAACGACTGACAGCAAGCGAACAGTTACAGGTGAGTCGGCCTGCAGTCGATCCCAAAGAACTGCTTGTACGTCGTTGATACATGATATAGCTAGCCGCTGAGAGGCGGGCGAGTCATACCATCGATGGTTAAAGTTGGTACGCGAGATAACTGGGAGACTGCCGGCGCTATCTGACTTGTGACTTGGCTGAATTGTTAGTCAGTTTTAAATGCTTCCGTTTTGAGTCAGTGAAGTCATACTAGGCCCGTACTGGGACGCAGCGTGATATGTATTCTTTGCCACATTGACCTTTATATAGGACCGGTCGATACAGATGAAATGGCGTTCACAGTCAAAAGTGAAAGGAGTTTGGTGAAGTGAATTTGGATAAAAAGAGGCGTCTAAAAAATTATCTTCAGTCTTTTCGAGCACTCGATGAATAATCGACTCTGAGAACCTGTTTGTGGAGGCTACAGCGCTGCATTTCGGAAACGGTGAGCATCTACCAGTTTACATGCATTGGCCGTTTAAGAACTGTTTGCAACTGGTGCTCTCCCTTAACGTTGTCAGTGTTACGCTCTAACTGCAATGAGCTGTTGGGAACTTGTTTCCGTATTGTGTTATGGCACCTTGTTGTGCTGCTCGTGAAGAGCTATTGGTTTTGAAAAACAGCTGTTATTGTCGCTTTTGAAATCATAAGGTAGCTGTGCTAAACCGCCTGCCGCTTTATTTCTCTGTTACTAATGTAAAGCATATTCTGGCTCATTTAATTCACAACTGTGTTAACTCACAATTTATTTGAGACCAGACCTACTAACAGTTAACAGAAACGATTTCAAATTTTATACCTGAGCTGTTAATTTTAATTACACTGCTCGCCGGCTTTGTTTAGAGATTCATTTGTTTTGCAGACAATTTTTTTTTAAGTTCGTGATAATCTTTGTATGTTTTATAACATTTCAGTGATGTTAATTACTTCTCCCTTTGTTGGTTAAAAGTCACATATAGCCCCTAGCTCCGGTGAATTTTCTTTTAAAGGGCGTTTTATATCAATTCGGTGTTTTATTTAAAATTTTCATCTGTAGCAATTGTTTTACTCCATTTATGTTTCAGAAACTCTTGTTCATACTGTTGTAAACTGTTGTGTAAAGTTGATCTCAGGCGGCCGGTGTTGGTGTTTAGTGAGGGCCTGCAGATGGTTTGTTCCGATTAAATGAAATGAGTTTCCATTTCTAAACAATTTCATAAAAGTTTTACTTAATAAAATTTAGAGTTCGAAGTTTGTTTCCTCGGGTGGTCTGTTCAAGCATCTTGCACTACCAGGTCTGAGCGTTTATTTCTGTGGTCCTCCAATGATTACACTAGTCAACAGCCATTTTGCATCTGGTTCAAATGGTTCAAATGGCTCTGAGCACTATGGGACTTAACATCTATGGTCATCAGTCCCCTAGAACTTAGAACTACTTAAACCTAACTAACCTAAGGACATCACACAACACCCAGCCAGCACGAGGCAGAGAAAATCCCTGACCCTGCCGGGAATCGAACCCGGGAACCCGGGCGTGGGAAGCGAGAACGCTACCGCACGAACACGAGATGCGGGCTTTGCATCTGGGATGTAATACGTCGACGAGTATGTAGTTTTGTGTGTAGAATTCGAATATACCTTTCAAAATGTTCTAGCACGTACCATTTTTGAGTTTTTAAAGGTTTTTTTATCTTTAGTATTCAGTATTTCGCTTTTTGCTGTTCTTCTGTTTTGATGTTTAATTGTTTGTTTTTGAATTGCAGAGGAAAGCTAGAAGATCTATAAAACGTCAGTAAATGGTTGGTGTGGTAATTCAGTGATGTGAAAGAAACCCTAAGTGAGTCTTTCCTGTGAAAAATTGTGCAAACTTTCTGTATTTAAGACTTACACTAAGAAAAAAAGGGAACTACTAATTCTCGTTGCTGTCTAAACCATCCCGACAACTTTTGTTATGTGTGTGGGAAATTCACTCCAAAGGCCCAATGAAAACCAATCACTGATTTGCTTAAGAATGCATATAAATTGTATTTTGATCGTCCTCTATGTGATCAAGATAAAAATTTGGCACCTCATACTGCCTACATAAACTTTACTAGAACCTTAACCGAGTGGTTGAAAGGAAAACGCCGACCCATGCTATTCGCTGTTCCCATGGTGTGGTGTGAGCCTAAAGACCATTATTCCGATTGTTACTTCTGTCTTATAAATATTGCGGGACATTCAAGCAAAACTAGACATAAAACACAGTATCCAAATGTTTCTTCATTGCATTTGCCTGAGCCACATGATGAGGGGTGCCTGTTCTTGTCTGTAACTCAAAAGCCACGGAACCAGACACCATGTCAAGTGAATCAGAAAGTATTGAACATATAAATGAGTACTGTGCTCAATATCATGACACTTCGCCTCAGATCTTTAATCAAAAGGAACTGAAAGATATAGTCCGCGATCTAAAGCATTCGAAACAGGTAGTTGAACTCTTGGGTCGAGACAGCAACAACGAAAGCTTCCAGCTCTAATGGCAAAAATTTCCTGTTTCAGATCAAGAGGTGCTTACTTCGCTCAATATTTCTACATGCTGAATTCACTGTGTGTATGTAGATATGTCAGTGGTCTGATGATGCAGCTAGATCTACAACATGATCCACAGGAGTGCCGACTGTTTATTGGCTCCAGTAAAAACAGCTTGAAAGCAATACTACTGCATAATGGCAATGCATTTCCATCGGTACGTTTGGCTTAAGCAGTAGACTTGAAAGAAACTTATGAAACTATGGCTTTGCTGCTAGCGGCAATCAAATATAAGGATCATGAATGGCAGCTTTGCTGTAATTCAGTAGTTGTTGCACTCTTTACAGGTTTAGAGGCTGGATTCACGAAATACTGCCACTTTTTGTGCCTTTGGGAGGAAACTTAAATGTGAACAATACCCCATTGGTTGAGCCCTATAAAATCATTTTGCCTCCTCTTAATAGCAAGTTGGACCTTACCAAGAACTTTGTAAAAGCTCTGAATAAAGTAGGTGAGGCCTTCAATCACTTAAAAGAAAAGTTTCCCAAATTAAGTGAGGCCAAGTTGAAAGAGAGTATATTTGTTGGACTACAAGTAACAAAATTTCTGAAAGATCCAACCTTTGATACCAAACTCACAGATATCCAATTACCAGCTTGATCTTCTTTTAAAGCAATTGTGAACGGCTTTTTGGGGAACAGAAACGACAAAAACTGTGTTACCATTGTGAATGATCTGTTGGACAACTTTAAGAACATGGGGGCAGAATGTCGCTTAAAGATCACTTTTTACGTTCTCACCTCGATTTCTTCCCGGAAAATTTGGGAGCCGTAAGCGATGAGCATGGTTAACGCTTTCACCAAGATATTCTTACGATGGAACAATGTTACCAAGGCCATTCGAAACCTTCGAAGATGGGTGACTACTGCAGGGATCTTGTTAGGGAGAGTGATGAAATGGCAAACAAAAGAAGAGCTACGTCGTCGCATTTTTCAAAAACTAAAGACGACTAAAGGTGAAAATATCTTCTGAACTAGTCTGGATCTCTCATTGGCATCATGCCCATACATTCACATAAAATAGTATTGATTTGAAAGGTTCTGAATGTGTATTTTTGTTTGACTTAATTGTGCCGATTTTCACTTCCACCATTTCTTATTCTGCTGTGTATCCAGCAAATGTGACTTCATTGAGAAAAACTGATTTTACCAGTGTATTCAGCATCCCCAAATCAGGTAAATCCACCGATTTACAAACCAGATTCAGAAAAAAGTTTAATTTTGTTAACTAGTGTTATTCTGTGTTTATATTTATGCTGTTTGTTCTTTGTGATATGGTGGGATACCAGACCATGGGTTGCTAAAAACTAAGCCTAAGTCGCGGATACAGCAAAAAATATGACTTTTTCTTATTACTGAGACACTTGGAAGAGTTTACACTCGTAGCATGCATAGAACAAGTAAGGAACTTGTAGATTTACAGACAAGCTCAGCAATATGAGCAGTCAGAACAAATATTTAGACAGACATCAATTAAAATAAAATTTAGTTGATACAGCCACACTTAGCGAGACGAATATAAAAATAGACTCAAGTCCGAAGTTTAAACGGAAGGCCAGTCAAAGCCAAAATTTTACTTGAAACATTGTATTACATGCACGATCAGCTATCTGAACTGCAAAATAGACTCCAGTTCAGAGTTTAAATAGAGGTTAATTGAAACAGAATTTAACTAAAAATTTTCAATGAAGTAAAACTGGATAGAACTCAGTTCCGTGGAAATTACTTGCACTTACTTCCATTACTTTGCTCAAAATTTATGTGGAAGGCAACTTCAACATATTAAAAACAGTTTTTGACATGCTGATTATGTGCCGGTCCTCTTAACTGACGAAGAGACCTGGCTACACATGGAGTATTTCAGCAATATTACATAAATGAATCGATCTAAAGAGACTGACCATTGAATATAGGCTATTCCAGTGATCAGCAGGTTAGTTAGTAGCAACTGATTGAGGTTAATACTTAACCTTAAAAAAATCAATAACAAGAGCACAAGGGGAACATTAAGAGTTGATGTAAGCTGATGATTTTAAAGGGCACAATTCAGACTGACCCCTTTTAAAGGAACTATTAGAATTCTTTCCAACATCTGGGAATCAATTACTCTCAACCACCTTTAAATGGTTGATTAAAATCCTTGATTAAAATCCCAAAATATATCTTCAGGTGCCTGTAAAAGTGAAAATAAAAACCACTCGTTAAACTTAAGCAAATTTCAAGGAAGTCTTGCAACTTATAGTAAATGTATACAACCGAAAATAGTGCTTGTTATGTAAATTGAAGGTGGAGTGGGAAGAAAGGAGAGGACAGGGAGGGAACTGTTGATATCAGCTGCATCGGAACTTTATGCACAATCAGCCGCGATGAGTGAAAATGTGTGCCATTTCGCGACTCGAACCTAGTATTTCCTGATTTTTAGGCAGGTAACCATTGCGCCACCCTGACACAGTGTTAATCGAACATGCATGTACTACCTCGGTACGCTCACCGGTCGATCCACTGAGCAACACCTAACTGCAGTCCCCGCCCATGTGGGTTCAAAGCGCATCGAGGCATATCAGTTATGAATGCCTGGTGTCAGTTCTTTCGTACTTTAAAACAGTGCATTTCCACAGCGCTGTCCTTAGAAGGAAAAACAATTGTTCAGACATTAAACAAACAGCAAGCATTTCCGTCATTGCTGAACTTAACAAAATCTTCGGAATGAAACTTACCCAATAAAGCGGAGTCTGTGCTGATATGAAACTTCCTGGAAGAGTAAAACTGCGTGCCGGCCTGAGATTCGGACCCTTGACCTTTGCCTTTCGCGGACAAGTGCTCTACCATCTGAGCTATCCAAGTACGACTCTCAACGAATTGTTATAGTGTTAATTCCGCCAGTACCTCGTCTCCTGCCTTCCAAGTCGAGCGTGGATAGCTCAGATAGAGCACCGCAGTTTTACTCTGCCAGCAAGTTTCGTAACCAAGTCTTGACTCTTCGTAAAGTACTGAACGGACTTCCGATGGTGTACGTTGTGCAGGGCTGGGTAAGTGAAATATGAAGCGTCTGTTTTAGGGCTTGGTAAAACAGTTGTGTTTCTTTAACTAGCGCATTTCTTTCAGTTCGCTCTGTGCCACATATTTTTGTTCCCACATATTGTACCACGGTTCAGTCTCACCAAGAGAACCACTTAAACAGTAATAACTACAATATGGTTCAATTTGAAACGGCGAGCACTGTATCCTGGAGATCTTCCTCCAGGTCTGAGACAGAGGTTCCAGAATTACAATACAAACAACAAATTAGCAAGTTGAACCTAGAAAGTGGGCACGACCAATCTAAATCAAATAACAGCTGCGTCGACTTGGTCTAGGAACAAGGTGCACTACGGGTAGGGGAGCGTTAACAGTAACCATTAATGGTAAAAACCGAAGAATTACTTCCAAAAAGCAACATTCAAATAAAGCGGTCCATCAAGAAAGGTAGTGGCCAACAGAGCAGCTCGCACGGTCTCAATGTGGCAAATAATTCTGTGAGACGATACATAAAGTCCCATCCAAACCAAGTTTGTACCACGTTCAACACCTGGGAAACGTTGCAACAGTCACTAACCGCTCCTGAGTGACCATCCCTACTCGGCCGACGATGCTGCGCCATGGCCTACAACTTCTTCACACCAGAGCCCGTTCCACCGGCAACCCGAGCTGCCCCCTCTGTGTCTCTCGCGAACTAGCTCTCCATCAGCTCTCTCTGCAGACTCTGTTTTTCTCTCCACTATGACTTCCACTTAAGATCACAGCCAAGCCGAAATGGCGATTGGCAGAAGTATACCTGCGAGATAAACCTCTGGCCAGCGATATGGGCGCTACGTACTTGGAACGCACGTATCAATTTGCGTTAAGAAATTTGTTGTGCCTGTGATGAACTGAAGTAAGCAAGTGATTTGAGAAGAGTAATGTAATAGAAGGACTACGTAAGAGAGTCTAATGCAAGGGGATACGGAATCACCTATCCCCGCAATGTTAATATATGCCTACTATAGGGAACATTTTCTCACAAACTACTGGAGACAGAGAGGTAAAAATTTTACTGTATGTGCATTCATATGTTACAACAATACTGAAACAACAGTTTATTGTCAAAGTATTTTCTTACAGAGATATTGTACATTTGTTTTAAGTAAATTTTTTCCATCGCTTTTTACTAGACTATCACCCCTAAGTCTTTTGTAAATCAAGTAATTAAAAAATCGTTGTTTCAGTATGTAATAGGGACCTATGTCACTACGTCATAAAAATTTCAGACTTCTAGGTTGACCAGTACCTGAGATAATGTTCCTAGATGAAGTAAAAAGTAAACTTACGGGAAACGGAGAAAGAAGATTAAAACATTCCTGATCCGTAGCTAATACCCCCTTCACAGTCTTCATAATCATCTTCAAGTCTTCTTTTGGCACCCCTCTGCACCTGTCTTGCTTTTTTCACTAATGTCTTGATTATATTATCAGCATGCCTTAGTCTGTGCTGATCTAAAAAGAACATAGCACGTACCGTACGGGAACCAACACACATACCCAACTTTTGAAGGACCTGGCATTTAGTTATATTTCCAAGATTGAAGGTTGCCACAGCATCATACACACCAAAATGTAGTGTATTAATTCCGACAAACACTGTTTTTGGGAGACGATGCCATATCACACTATTCAAGCACTCGTTGGGGTTCTGCGTTTTTCCGTGAAGACATTTCATCAGAAGACTTCTGTCAGCCAGATCTCTGAAAATGGGCTTTATTTCTGCCATGATGGCTGATGGTAGACTGTGGTGGTGAATGTATTTCTCTCCTGTTGTTAGTCCCCTATTGTATTTACACCAGCTGTTTTCACCTTTGGGGCACAAACCATGTTGTGGATGCTCATCCGTGGATGCGGTGTGGAAATATAAAGCCCATATAGCTCTCCTAATTTCTTCAAGATTGCCTGTATTTTGCCTGATTGCAAGGCCATAGCAGTTCTGAATGTGGTCTATTATGGAATCAGTCAATCTTCCTCTGCCATCCAAGGTTTTCCCATCATCTAGTTTTTTCCCTTTCATAACTGATTTTAACCTTCTCAGCCTGGCACCCATTCTCTTCTGCACATGTCCTATACATTCAAGTTTGCTTATATTTACACTGTTCCCATATGGTTTGCTTTCCAAAACTTCTTTGAATGCTTTAGAGTCACCATCTCCCAGATATTTGACATAGCGAACATTATACCACTGCGAAGAGCGATGAAAAATTTTCTTCACCCCAGCAACCTCCATGCCACCACTACTACCATAATAATTAGCAATACAGTCATCACTGTGTTCATTTTTCAGCCTGCCTGTGCACCTACAGTATTTAGACATTATTGCAACATCAATAACCTTGCCAGTATCAACACTAGTTGCTGTTACAACACCATTGTTGGAGGTGTGGCCCCTTTTCTGCCACGTGCCATCAAACGCCACTGTGAGGTCACGACTGCCGTCATTTTCTTCCACTGCTTCTTCCACAGCAACCTGCATTGACTTCTGTGCTACATCTTCAACTGCAGATCCTAGTACATAATTGTAAGCTTCAAACTTTGAAGGTGCACTTGGAAGATTTAGAACACCACATAGCATATCACCAGCTGCTTTGCCCTTACCAATTGCTCGCAATCCATAAACTAACCTAATATTTACACTATAAACTTCAGTTTTCTTGTATCCATTATTTACAGTTACTGAAACCGAACTTGGAAACTTACAGCTGTATTTACAAACACTGCATATTAAATTAAACTGGGCAGCCAGGCCAACATGGGATTCTACTTTCAGAGAAACGTTTCCATGACATTTTTTGCAGCACAAACTGTTTTCAAGAGCTTCACACAATATATTCGTATCAATGAGTTCAAAAACTTCATTCCCTCTATCAAGTAAATTATATTTCTCTTCCAAATCTCTTAGTTTTTTATGAGAAGCACTGTTTTCATTTGGTGTAAGTTCGTTCGGCAAATCAGTAATAAGTGGATTCACATTTACCAACAGTGATGATGATGAACTGCTTTGCTTTGCTAATGAATCATTATTTCTTTTCTTTTGCCAGTTCACACGCTTTTTAAATACTTTTGCTTTAGCTCTAGGCATTTTCACTGCGAAAAATGAAGCACTAAATACGAAATAACTCAACAACAACTACACTGTTTACAAAACAGTCCCGCCACAAAGTCAAAGAGTAACTTGAGGAAACCAGAGAGAAACATTTTCGGGCAACTAGTGTATAAATAGTCGCTGGAAACCGGGATATTTGAATTCATGTCACTTTAAAGGTACTGCCAAAAAGTTCATGGTCAGCCACGAGAGACGTGTATAACTAAAGCGCAATACCCGATCTCACAAATATATAAAAATAAAATAGTTATAATTGTAGTAGAGCTATGTATGATACGTCATTTTAAAGAGGAAACATGGCAGAATATAATACGCCAATAAAAAAAATTCGATTTTTTAACCCAAAATCCGATTCCGTATCCCCTTTTAAGAAAATCGACCATAGCTCAACAGAAGCGAGATAGGTTCAATACTAAGGCCCAGGACAATGAACCACTTATGGAGCCATGGACTCATCGCTTCGTAATTTTTTTGTTTAACTTGTTCTGCACTGCGAAACATTGCACTTTTCATCCCCGACGACAACTGATAAAACTCTTGTACATATAATTGAGGAGCCAGAGAACTTAGAAGCATGCGAACAAGTCAGGCCACTAGAGATTTCCAATGTGCCTGTGATGTTTGTCACGAGTGAGTAGAATTTTCTAGTCTGAAGAGCTGCACGTATTTGCGACATGATGTACAGACTTAACCTTTCTGAATGCACATTTGCACTGGTGAAGCTAATGGTTCCATAACTTTTGGTGATGCAGAGTCTTTCTCATTTTCTCCATTCCCTTTTACACACTACTACCTTAGCCCATTTCCAAATCACCTTGCGCCTACCTATTCACAGCCCCTCTATTAGTATTAAACTCAAGGAGCCCTTATCAGTGTACCTTTCACTCGAACAACACGTCGACTTGGCGTGGGTTCTATGCTTTGAAACTGCGTTATCAACTTCTTCGTGAGTACGAGGTAACACCAGTGTCTGTCCTTTTCGTTACCTAATTCTTTGTTGTGCGTGTATTTCAGTATCATGTTTGTGTTATCATCACAAAGTAAGGCTTTCAGCAAGTATGTTACTGACTCCCTCCATCCGGCCGTCATTGAATCATCCATTCTACGAAATGCCAGCACGATAACAAATCCCTTCACCTTCTCAGTTAACAACTTGTACGATCATTGCCATATCTAAAATTGCTGCAGTAGCTTGCGAAAACACTAATCTCAGTTCATTCTTTTAGTTTCCCGAGGTATTCACGAAGCCTCACAGTGCCATGTTGAGTAGCCTGTATCACCTTGATAAACATTTCTCTTTCATCTTACTTTTAGCTAAAAATGGAAATTTCTGAGATCCATGAGATGGTAGCCTAACTTTATGTTTTTCTTGAATGTGTAAGTGTTCTGTGCTCTTAATATAAAGTCAGCTGGTAGCTGTGCACTCTAGCTTATATGGACTCCTTTATAAAAACTGCTGTGTCCGCAACTAAACGATCCTAATACCTTTTACTGACGTCAATCAATCACTCTTCCCTCTGCTGGTCTCGCTCTTTTATCGATACATCTGTCTTCAATAACAACTTTATTACGGTCGCTGGATATCATGATAGAGGTATTTTCCAGCTACATTAATTTTAGTGTTGCCATCCGGTTTGCTGAAGCTATATCTGTGTTAGAGGAAACACCTGGACTGGACTCGTTTAATCATCTAGAATGGAATCAATGAAATCTAGTTCCTGTATTGTGTTCATAAGTATTTCATATAGATCGTCAGTTTGCATACTGTGCAACACAGTTGATGGTACATTCACATCAGTTGCCACAAGGATACTCTATCAATGTCCTCAGAGAGCTACTGCTGTGCTTGTCTATAAAAAGTTCGATCTACAGGTCCTTCACCTCTGCTGTGAACATACACTTGCTACACAGCTGTGCCACCTTAGTCACAATTTCCTACTTATTGTGACAATTGTGGACATTACGTCTTTGTAGCCACTTAATGTGGAGCGTATTATTCACACAAGATTTGGCTTTTTCAAACAGAGTACATCAAAACTCACCTAGTCCATTGGTTTCGCATTTCGGTCCTAGCCAGTTTACTTAGCGCAGCGATAAGTTGTAGTATATTTGAACCGCTTGCTCCAAAATGCAACAAGTCCACATTTCGTATTTTTACAACAGGAAAAGTGGATAAAACCTGTTGAATGCAATTTATCTCTTAACAGGTATCCCTGGTTTCTTGATGTTGTTGTATTTATTATGTATATGTGAATGTCAATTATGACGTAAGAGGAAAGACGTGGCCACTTGGTTGGGGTTGGACCTGTTCCGTTCCTGCAGCACAGTGGAGTTTCAAATTAATTTTAGTGTTAAGTTATTTGTTTTAAAATAAGATTCTGCATTTAAACGTCTTTCATTATAATAATCGTCGTTTGTTACATATATCTTTCTGAATAATATTTGCCGTTTTTCTACGTTTTATTACTTAGATACCTTCATATACATCACGAGATGCCGTTATTGTCAACTATGAAGTGACTGAGTTCCAAAAGTGCATCTTTCTTTGAGGAATATAGGCCAACTGTTTATGATCCCAGCCATTTTGTTGCTATTTACAGGCAGTCAAGTTATACAGACTTTCTTTGAAAGGATTTTCGAAGGTTGTACAGCTTTTCTGAAACTAAAAGTGTCAATCGTCAAGCCCACAATACTCCATGTTTCCTGTAACACTACGCTGACTCTCAGCTGAAAATGTCTTCTCATGATATGCTGACTCTCAGCTGAAAATGTCATCTCGTAGTATTTTGAAACAGTGAGAATCCTTTTTAGATGACTAACAAGACTTTACCACAGCGACCATCACTTATGCAGATTCTTTTGTGTAATTTGGGCTACCAGGAAGAATCCACCTTCATTTGAACAGTGGAAAACTTGTAGTCGTCTTTTGAGGAATGCTCTATTACTTCAAGGAGTTCTTCGACCACCAATATTTCCCGGACCAGTATCTTATCTCCACTAACCGAAAAATTGTCGGCATTAATGGATCCTTGTCGTAGTGCGAACAGGTTTCTTATTTGTGGCAATCAGTACACTGAACCGCTCAAATTCACAATAACCAAAAACTGATTATAAATTTCGAACTAGTTGCCTTTCTGCAGTAAGCATTTGATCTATCCTTTTACGCGTGTGAAGTCTGCACAAAGCATTTCGGAGAGGAGAGATTGGTGTAAAGTATACGCTTTAAGAAAATTGTTTTCTTACTATGGTTCACCTTTTTTTCGTGAACACCTGCGGAGTGAGCTTTCATAATTGGCCGGTTATTCATTCTCAAACGAACTCTTTGTGATGGCCTGGATACCTAACGGTTCCCACTTTAGGATGCCCACTTCTGATATGTGTAAGTGTAACCTACGGTATGCTGAAATACTCTAATCGACTCAACTGGACATTAAGTTCTAAATTTAAATAAAATTTGTCGAAACGTAATTCGGTGCCAGTTTTAGTAGGGCTTCAAATGCTAGAAAGATTTCTCGTTTTAAATAAAAAGCACTGATTCTCACTTCACTTCACTGTCTTGGAGTTTTTTATACTCATCCGTTTTATAACGGTAAACACACAATACCATGCGAAATTCGGGAGGCTCAGCAGATGATGTCGAATTTGCCTGAGCTTCTGCTTCTACAATAGGTGCAGTAACGATGTCATCATAGGCAACATCATCACCAACACTACGAAGAAACCGCATAGGGTTGACAAGTTGACAGGCAAGCGCCCTTCTGCCGGCTTTGCTGCAGCAGGGACATCTCTTCTGTCATCAGCCACCGCAGCTATAGAAGTGGATGCCGGTGTTCCTCGCATAGCCTCTCGATAAACGAAGTTCGTGGATGCAGTCTGGTGCTTACTACATTATGCACGTGATGAAGAAGTACTTACTACTCATTTTGAGTCATACAATCTGTCTTTAGGTTTCCTAAATTTTCATCTTCACTTACACAGAGCTGCTGTAGCTTTAGTTTATCATACAACAGATCTTAGTCCTCACCGTTACCCGTCTGAAAGCATTTCACTTAACATACTTTGCATTTGCTGCCTCTTACCTCTCCTTCAGTATCAAGTCTTCTATGAATTTCACAAAGTAAAGATGCTGCTTCTCAATTAACTCTGTACTGCTTCCCTCTGGAACATCTTCAAATTGTGACTGTCTCCTGCTAGAGGATATAAGCGCAACTGCTGACACAGGGTACCGAACGAAGCGAACTTGTGGCTACTCTCAACGAGCATTTTTGTTGTCGTTTCTTGTGCAACGAGTCTCCTTTTTTCTGGTTTCGTTCCTTGCGCAACGTGTCTCCCATTACTAGATTTACTGCGATTTGATACAGAAGTGACCAGTCAAGTTTTTTTCTACTTTAGATGGTCCCACAGACTTTTTTAGCTTTGTCCCTTTATAACAGACTAAGTTGCACCTTCTGTCCCAGATACGTTTCATTTTCATTTCTTGTAGTGAAAGTGAATGTGGAAGGATTTCTCTTTGATTTTTGTTCAAAAAATGTGCAAATGTGTGGAAAATCTTATGGGACTTAACCGCTAAGCTCATCAGTCCCTAAGCTTACACGCTACTTAACCTAAATTATCCTAAGGACAAACACACACACCCATGCCCGAGGGACGACTCGAACTCCGCCGGGACCAGCCGCACAGTCCATGACTGCAGCGCCCTAGACCGCTCGGCTAATCCCGAGCGGCTTGATTTTTGTACATACCTTTTCCTGATCTCCTTCTGCTCTGCAATGGGTGGACACTCGGTGCTCACACTTGTACATATTCAATGTTTGACCTAAGCGACAGCATTTATAACTCTTTAACGAAACACAGCTATCATCTCTAGAGCGCAGAAACCAGCATGTACAGTTTTAATTTCTCGTAGAAGCTTTCGAATATTGGGAATGATATCCAAAATAACATAGACTTGCGCTCTGGGATCGGTTGGAAACCTTGGTCCTACCCGTACCTATAGTAATTAACGAAAGTTGACACCAAATGGACTTCGACATCTGCACGAGAATTTGATAGAAGTAAGAGTGCAATTACAGCTTTACTCAGTCGCTGAGCAGCTGTTTACATTGCTGTTCCTCTAGTGGATGGCAGTCTGACACTTGTTTCAAAACATGTAGACCGGAGGAAACTAATATCCGCTTTGTAAAAGTGAAGACGGGTGTGATGTGCTTGTGGAGACCTCGCAGTGTGTCAATGGACGATGTGGACATGTGGAGTTGGGGTTGCTTGGTATACGGGTGAGGGTGGAAGGGTTGGGCGATCACACATAAAGCAGATTTGCATGAGAAAAAAAGTAGGAAGGAGAGTTTGCACAGATGGCAAGTGCGGAATTCAGGCTGTTGTGGATATCAGCATGGTATGTTAGAGTTAGTGAGATAGATACAGATTTCGAACGATAAGATCTTAATTAGTATTTCTTCAGCTCTGAGATTACAAATCAATGTGTAGGAATAGTAATTTAGGATGTAACGACGGTAGATGTCATAGGTTCAGCGCTGTTGGGTTCACGCATGTGTGTGGTACTTACTTCTTTTAGGATGTGACAGATAAAAGAACTGGTGATGGTGTAGGTGACGGCTGTAGTGATGGCGCTTATGATGTCACTGCTGAAGGCTATGATAGTGACGATGTGTTCCTGTAGAAGCAGCAGATAGTGCTGCTGGTACTGATGATGCAGGTTATTATGGCGATGACTGTATAGTTGTGTGTTGTTATTCAGAGTAACAAAGCGTGAATCTCTAAAACATATGAAAGGAAACATTTTAAAATTCATAGGATTTCGTTAATTAATATAGGTACAGGTAGGACCAAGATTTCGAATCGATACCAGAGTGCCCCTATGTTTTTTTGGATATCATTCCCAATATTCGAAAGCTTATATGAGAAATTAAAACGGTATATGATGGTTCTTGCGCTCTAGACATGATTGCTTTGTTTCGTTAAAGAGTTATAAATGCTGTCACGCAACTTACTCTGTTATAACGTGGCACAGGTAAAATGTCTATGGGCCCATCTAAAGTAGCAAAAAACTTGACTGGTCACTTCTGTATCAAATCTCAGTAAATCCAGTAATGGGAGACACGTTGCACGAAACAAAAAAAAAAAAAGAATGGAGACACTTAGCACAAAGCACAAGTAACGAAAGCAAAATTGTTCGTTGACAATAGCCACAAATTCTCTTCGTTCGGTACCCTGTGTCAGCAGTTGCTCTTGTATCCTCTAGCAGGAGACAGTCACAATTTGAGGATGTTCCAGAGGGAAGCAATACAGAGTATATTGAGAAGCAGCATCTTCACTTTGTGAAATTCATAGATGACTTGATACTGCAGGAGAGATAAGAGGCAGCAATTGAAAAGTACGTTAAGTGACATTCTTTCAAATAGGTAATGGTGAAGACTGAGATCTGTTGTATGATAAACTAACTTAAGCTGCAGCAGCTTTGTGTAAGTGAAGATGAAAATTTAGGAAACCTAAAGACGGAAAGTATGATTCACAATGAGTAGTAAGTACTTCGTCATCACATGTGGAGTCCTGTCCTCCGGGAAATTCCTGTTAGAATGCTGTGTCTAAGATCCACGGTCACGTCAACAGAATCAGTTCTGGACTAGCAGCGCCACTGAATGAATGCGCTAGTCAGCTGTCACGTACGACGCAGGATTGTGTGTGTCAGTCATAAAATGGATTATTAACTTTACTCAGTTACGACAATAATGGCCACGGTTGGTCGGATTATTACGTGCAGAGCTTTGTGGAAGGTTTGCTCTAAGAAATGAAAGCTGGAGGCAAGAATGTTCAAGAGTGGTCTCCGAGGTTGCGCAGCATTACATTACGCAAGGAATGGCGTTAGCTGCTGCACGTCACAACAGTAACAGGCAAGATCCTTCTCTCAGGCTTTTCAAATTTGTAACAGGGTGCTTATCATGTTAATCTCCGAAATGATTGTTTAAAATTAATATGTATAGGCTTAACAAAATAAAAATGAGAAAAGGCCTTTATTAGATGGTGTCAAAGTTTGCTAATTTTGAATGTCGACGGTGAAGTACTATCGAAATTTATTCCATGACCCTGGGAGTTGCACAGACAAGTTATTCGATGTTATAATAACAGGCTCCAAGGCTTGGGTGATCTTAGTTCCTGCAAAAACTGTTGGTAAACATAGGGAATTACGATTATGAGAAACGCTACTGTGAAAACAATATAATAAAATAATACTTACCAGATTAACGTACAAAAAACGAAAATGCAAACCGTATCACAGCGCATTATATCTTATACGTAGTCACAAGGAAAGGTACTTCTGGATCTGTTTCAAGAGACGCGTATTCACCAGCGTCTATGCAACTGACCTTGAAATTAATGTGTCGTCAGTTCTTTGTGTTCAGTATGTGAAAGGACACTAAGCATTTTCATTTTAATTCCTGTTTGCTAATCTTCTGTTTCCTTTAACCATTATCGAAGACAAAAGCTGCATTGTAATAACATGAGCAGGATTGCCGAGGTTCGTGAGACCAAGCTGTTATGGGTGGATAGTGTATCAGTCTATTTCTAAGCAACATCTGCCATAAAACCGAGTGAGACTCTAACATTTTACATTCATACAAGTGTCCATTTTATGCTCGAGTGTTCTGAGTCAACGAATACTTTAACTACTGAGATCCCAGCATCTCCGACTATTCGGGTAATAACAGTACCACAAAATTTCATGGCATATAAAGGTATTTTTCAGTTCATAAAAGAGAAATTACTTCTTACAAACGGTTTCGGATATATGATTCTACGGTGCAGGGAGGGTACAGAAACAAAGAGAACTTGGCACTGTGAGTCCGGAAGGGGATGCCGTCAGCAAAAGACTGCGTTTCTGATCGCTTTATTGCTCTCATAACATTTCCTCTCAAGTATCTTCTCACTGATCGGAGAAGTAGCGAACAATGCAGACTCTAGAAGGGCCTTTCATTCAGAGATGCATGTCAGTTGCAGTTTCGTCTGTTCAAACGGGAAGAGCCCTAGGGACAGCAATTTTTTTTTCTTTTTTGTCTATTTTTCCTGTATTCATCTCGTTTTCCTTCTTCGTGGAACATCGAATTTAGTTGCAAAGAGCCACATATTTTGCTATTCCACAGTTAGAGACTTCGTACAATTTATCTAGTATTTATACTAAATGTATTTAATTCCGGATATTCGTGCGTGTTAAAGGGCCAGTTCCGGAACGGGGAGGTGCACCGGCCACATATCGAATCCGATCGGTGGATTAACGACGAGAGTAGGTTGGCTGGCTAGCCTGGGCGTGGCTTTTAGGCGGTTCCCTACATCAGAATAACTGAATACTGGGCTGGTACCCAAATCCCGGCGGATTAACGTGCTTCACCAACATGTAGGTGCACCTATTAAAACCCAGCGGGTAACGGGAGGCAACAGGAAGGGCAACAAGCAACCCCTTTCAGTAGCCTAGCCAAGTGCGCTAATAACCATTCCGAACATGCACTGATGCAGGACAAAAGCACAGGAAAAAGAAGATACCAAATATACTGTATTTTCCCTTCCGCTCACGCTTACTTTCCGAGGGGGATGAATTTAAAAAAAAAGTAGTCATGCTAATAGTCGAACAAAAATACATTTAAAGTGCTAGATTATAATTAACAACCATAAGCCACAAAAAGTTTGCCTGTTTTCTAGATATCTTGCCAAAGTCATAGTTTCGTTCCATAACTGCAAATGTGTCAATGGAGGACGTTAGCGAGCGTTTGGTCGTTGGATCATGTCATATACTTACTCAGTTGCAGGTCTCAAACCTATAGTTGTACGTTCCATTTACTTTACTTTATTCTGTGTGATGAGTAAATGTAATTACTGATATAACGGTCAATTCCAGTATAAAAGATGGGTAACAACACAAAGCATAAGGTAATGAGATCGGTCGAGGAGTGACTCCTATCCAGTTATAGTGTCAAATTTTTAGATAGTTTAAAATGAAAGTCAGTGGAGGGCTAGTATTCATATTGTCGGTACTCGTTACTTAGCAACTCTTCGACAAAAGAAAAATACACGAGAATCTCATAGATTTTATCTGAATGTAGGGTTTGCGCCAGTATTAGTTTTTAGGCCATAATTAATCGTAAGATAAATTAATATGCAGTAGAATTATAGAAATATGATCACATAATTTTAACATTAACAGCAGGAATGAGAGTAGAAAAATGAAGTTGTGATATTTTTACTCTACGTCACCGTTAACTTATTTGTTAGATGTACGGTCTGCTGCATCTTCAGTGAAGAAGGTCAGCGAAGCAGATTCAGACTGAAAAGAGGGAGACGGCTGCTCATCGTAGTGCCGTTAATCTCCAGCCTACGTGAATCTTTAAAGGTTTTTTGAGTATTTTAAGGAAATTGAAGTAAATTTCACAAATATATATATCACGTTGCTATATATGTTGACGTTTACCACCAAATGTGTGCGCAGGACTGCTGAGTTGTTGGCTGTTCCTACTAAAGTAAATTAACATCGGTAACGTCAGGTATCTTTCGTTAGAGCATTGCAAACGGAGAAAGATTTCGGTTTTATAGTTTTTTTTAAAGGTATGGAGAGGCAGGTAACAGATCCTCGAGGAATAGAAATGAAAGTGGCTACAGGCGTTGGCAGTAACAGGTTTCTGAACGAAATTGTGGATAACGACGCGAGGCTTGTGTAAGATTGTTATTACGTTGGTAATTTGGCTCCTGTTCTATCTTTGTTATATCCATCTACGAGGTGTAGACTTTGAGTAGTAGTTCATTTTTCTGTGTGCACCATGCAACACGTTTTCTATTAATACAAATATTATGAATAATGTAATCGGTCTTTATCACCAGATACCTCGTCTCCTAACAGATTATGCATCCAGAAAGGCAAATCTGTGCAGTGAACTACGTATGTTGCTCTAGTTGGAAAATAAACAACTGAACATGCGTTTAGGTTGTGCGTCCACGTTGTGAGAGATACTTGCTTTGGTGTGTTTTTCGTCAAATCCATTAGGCGTTTTAATTAATTTTTTTGGCTTATTCGTTCTTCGATCGAATTATAGTAGTGAATATAAAAAAATTTCATGCAGACTCTCGATGCTTGAGCAAGGCTTTTTTTTTGTTAAAGTTCCGTACATTTATATTTAACCGTGTTTCTTCTCTCTGTGGTAAATCGGACGTCGCGAAAAAACAACACCCGAAGACGACGGTGGATCGAGCTGGGCGACTTTTTGCTTAAAAGTACGGAACCGTTTGCCATGCCAAGTCACCAAACATCTTACAATGACTAAAGATACAAAATAAACATACAGTACTTAGTTTAGTAATAACACTATATTCTGAAAAAAACACAATTTAAAGTAGGACACTTACAGTATGCAATTACGGGTGCCGTTTGGTTGCAACTCCTGAATAAATAAAATAATATAGTATTAATTGCAGTGTGCCACATACGTCCGATCTGGACAACAGCTAGAAAACAAAAGGTGACTCTTCTTCTTTCGCTAATAATAAGACCATCAAAATTCTTCAAATGTTTCCAGAGGCTGCATACAATATTTATACAGCCATGGACTATATCAATGGCTGAAATTGTTTATTTATTTCATTACTTATAATAACGTTTTCTGTTAATAAAAGCTCAGCATGCTAATGTGCCTGTAAAGCGTTTGAACTCTCGTTTTAGAACGAAATTAGCTACGTGATTTAGCACCTGTGAATTTGGGTTTCCGAAAAGTCTTCAAATTTAAATTTGACCAAAACCATTACCTCAGTGGAATACAGTCTGAGAAACAAGGATGGTTATAACACGTGGACGTTTACAGTGGAATTCATTCTACTGCGCAAAATACTGTGGAGTTATATTGTAGTTAAAAGTAATGCTAACACTACAGAGAAGTGCAAGCAAACATTATAATGAGTGCTAACAATGTCAAATTAGTAAGTGAAGGGAAAGGAAATGTTATGTCAATTCAACACATATATCTTCATTCACGAATGCCATTCTTGTCCCTGGCTTAACCACAAATTTGATGTAAGATTCTGTTTTGGTTAAGAAAGGCATAAACGTAGCTTTTGACAAAAGTGGATGTAAGATGCTCAAACGTGAAGAGCTGTTCTGTTCTAGATCAGTTCAAATCTCGTTTATGCGCTAAAATGCGTTGAACCTATGTTGTCAGATGAGCATTCGAACGCTGTTTAGTAATATCGAAGATATACGGCATTATAGCCAGGAAAGTCAAAGCCACCTTCTTTGACACAAAAAGGAAGGGTGGCAACGTTAAAGAGCGCAACGGGAATTCCACTGTTAACTGCACAGGAGATTGCGCGCTGGTGGAAAGAGTACACTGAAGGACTCTATGAAGAGGAAGATTTGTTAGGAGTGATAGAAGAAGAAACAGGAGTCGATTTAGAAGAAACGGGGGGTCCAGTATTAGAACCAGAATTTAAAAGAGCTTTGGAAGGCCTAACATCAAAAAACGCAGAAGGGATAGATAACATTCCATCAGAATTTCTAAAATCATTGGGAGAAATGGCAACAAAGTGGCTATTCACGTTGTTGTGTAGAATGTATGAGTCTAAGGACTTAACATCTGCCATTCGGAAAAATATCATCCACACAATTACGAAGACTGCAAGAGCTGATAAGTAAGAGAACTATCGTTCAATCAGCTTAACAGCTCCCGCGTCCAAGTTGTTGACAAGAATTATATACAGAAGAATGGAAAAGAAAATTGGGTATGTGCTAGATGACGATCACTGGCTTTGGAAAAGGTAAAGGCACCAGAGAGGCAATTCTGACTTTGCAGTTGATAAAGGAAGCAAGGCCAAGGAACAATCAAGACACGTTCATAAGATTTGTCGACCTGAAAATAGCGTTCGAAAGAGTAAAATGGTGCAAGATTTTCGAATTCTGAGAAAAATGTAGATAAGCTATAGGGAGAGACGGGGTACATACATTATGCACAAGAGTCAAGAAGGAATAGTACGAGAGGACGACTGAGAAGGAAGTGCTTGGATTAAAAAGAGTGTAAGACAAGGCAGTAGTGTTTCCCCTCTACTGTTCAATCTGTACATTGAACGAGTAATGATGCAAATAAAAGAAAGCTTCACGAGTGGAATTAAAATTTAATGTGGAAGGATATCAGTGATACGATTCGCTGATGACTGGGTGTTGTGTGATGTCCTTAGGTTAGTTAGGTTTAAGTAGTTCTAAGTTCTATGGGACTGATGACCATAGATGTTAAATCCCATAGTGCTCAGAGCCATTTGAACCATTTGAACGATTCGCTGATGACGTTGCTATTCTGAGTGGAAGTGAAGAAGAAGTACATGATCCGCTGAAGGAATGAACAGTCTAATGAGTACAGCGAATGGATTGAGAGTAAATCGAAGAAAGACGAAGGCTATGATAACTAGTAGAAATGAGAACAATGAGAAACTTAACATCAGGATTGGTGGTCACGAAGTAGATGAAGTTAAGGAATTCTGCTACCTAGGCAGTAAAACAATTAATGACGTACGGAGCAAGAGGGACATCAAAAACAGACTAGCAATGGCAGAAAGGGCATTCCTGGCCAAGAGAAGTCTACTAATATCAAGTATCGGCCTAAATTTGAGGAAGAAATTTCTGAGAATGTGCGTCTGGAATACAGCATTGTATGGTAGTGAAACATAGACTGTGGGAAAACCGAAACAGAAGAAAATTGGACTTGGGATGTGGTGCTACAGGCGAGTGTTGAGCTGATAAGGATAAGGTGTTGCGCAGAATCGGAGGAGAAAGGAGTCTATGGAAAACACTGTCGCGGGGAAGGGAGAAGATGACAGGACATCCGTTAAGACATCAGTTAATGACTTCCATGTTACTAGAGGAAGCTGTAGAGGGCAAAAACTGTAGAGGACGACAGAGATTGGAATGCATCCACCAAATAATTGGGCACGTAGGTTGCAAGTGCTACTCTGAGATGAAGAGGTAGGGACAGGAGAGGAATTTGTGGCAGGCCTCATCTGACCAGTCAGAAGACCGATAACACAAAAAAGACTTGTTAATGTTAGCGTTGACACTTTGACAAGTGTAAACCAAGAGAGCTTGGTCAGATATCTACATTCGCATTTCCTAGGAGTGGATGTCAGCGTGCAACTGGGTTTTTGGGCTTTGTACATAAGGGTTTATTTAGCCCCACAAAGTACATGTCAGAAAGTATGGCCAAGTACATGTATGTACTAGAGGATGATTGTTGCAGAAGGAATTCCTGTTATTTTCTTAAGAGTACAGATCAAACACTGGAATTTTTCTGTGAGTTTAAAACGGGCAAGAAATTGACTTGGTAAGAATAACAAAGCAGTTAGACGAGACGATGGCAATGAATTTATGATGTTTCATTCATTTGTCAGAGAAAATGGAATAGAGCAGAAGATTTGCGTGCCCTGTAGACATGAACAGAATTGTGTAGTGGACAGCACTAACAGATCATTTTGTGAGAAGGCATACCGCATGTTATTTAAAAAAAATGGTTCAAATGGCTTTGAGCACTATGGGAGTTAACTTCTACGGTCATCAGTCCCGTAGAACGTAGAACTACTTAAACCTAACAAACCCATGGACATAACACCGTAGCGGTCGCGCGGTTCCAGAACCGCTCGGCCACCCCACCCGGCTGTTATTGTAATCTGGTCCGCTTAAGCAATACTGGGCAGAGACATGCAGTACAGCTGTTTGCATGAAGACCTGTGGTTCTCACTGAGCACTTCCACAGGTGTTACAGAAGCGAAAAGTATCTTGTTTGAACCGTATAAAGGTGTCTTCTTTCATATAATAAAACTCCGTCCAAACAGGCCTCAGAAGGCCCAACAGTACTGACTGACTTTTGTGTCCTTCTCAGCTTCTAGGCATCACAGAATGCAGATATGGAGGGGCACGTTGTCAGCACACTGCTCTCCCAGCCGTTGTCGGTTTCGTGACTGGAGCAGCTACGTTTTAATCAAAAGAGCTGAGTGCATCCAGCTTGCCAACAGCAGGCCTTAAACCCAGACGGTAACCCATCCACGTGCTAGCTAAGCGCAACAGCGCTTAACTTCAGTGATCTGACGGGAAACGGTGTTACTGTGGCAAAGCCGTTCGCCCCTCCTCCATATACCAGATCAGAGTAAACGAAAGTGGGAAGCCAAAGCTCAAGATCTTGTTTCGGAGTGTTATTTATATATGATAAAATGACGAAAAGCTACAGACTATCCACAGAACCCCAAGAAATTTGTGAAAGGCAGGATTGTTCTTTTGCTGAAGAATGAGAGCATGACTGACACTACCGGGACATCAGCTTCACATAATGAAGATTAGCGTATTTTGTGGCTGAATAAACAGTATCGTGAACCGGGAGGGGCTGAGGAAGTAGTGGAAGTCAGCAGTGCTGGGAGTGGCAGAGACACCGGTCAAGAACCATATTACATCCTTGATGCTCAGTCAGTGGTAGACGCAGAAGACATTGAGATGCACCAAGGGATACAGATGCTCCAGAAGAGAACCAGCCAGGCAGGACAGCCCATGTACCTGAACCCAAGGAGTACCTGGATTATGACGCCTACTTGGTAAGTGAGTTCCCCATTTTGGAAAGAGATCCTGTGAACTTGGAGGATGCCATGTACGAGAGTGATGGAGAAGGTTGGATAAAGGTCGGTGAAAGACGAGAAACGGGAAAATGATGTTTGGGAACTTGAGGACCTACCAAAGAGTATAAGTATTGTGGGTAAAAAATGGGCATTTAAGCCGAAAGCCAATGCAGATATTACAGCACTATACTGTGCTAGACTTGTTGGTTACAGATTTTCACTTTGGTGTAGATGACTATGAATCCTTCCCACCCGTTGTGAGATGTAGCGCTCTGTATCTCTCTTTATTTAGCCATAAATCTTGGTTCTGCCATTAAGACTGTTTTCTGTGTGGGGACATGGATGAAACTTTTCTCATGACGCAAGTGGTTTGATATCAAAAGGGAATGAAAGAAAAATCTATAGGGCATCTAAGGCCATTTACGCATTAAACTGTCAGCTGAACAGTTAACTTACAAGGCAAAAGGGTTTTTTTTAGACTTAGATTATATTGCAAATACTGATGAAGTGTTCATTAAAAGTTGAGGTGAAAATCTTGCATTTGTTGCTTTGTATGTGATGAAAGAGAATTTGTATCAGGGATTATGAGAGCATTTTGAAGTTAAAGATCTAGGGGGAGCAAAGTTCTGCCTAGGTGTAGGCAGAAACAGCGAGGAAAGTAGTTTAAAACTTGACCAGAAGGGCGATATTGTACCGGGTGACCAAAAAGTCAGTATAAATTTGAAAACTGAATAAATCACGGAATAATGTAGATAGAGAGGTACAAATTGACACACAAGCTTGGAATGACATGGGGTTTTATTAGAACCAAAGTTCAAAAAATGTCCGACAGATGGCGCTTCATCTGATCAGAATAGCAATAATTAGCATAACAAAGTAAGACAAAGCAAAGATGACGTTCTTTACAGGAAATGCTCAGTATGTCCACCATCATTCCTCAACAATAGCTGTAGTCAGGTTATAATGTTGTGAACAGCACTACAAAGTATGTCCGGAGTTATGGTGAGGCGTTGGCGTCGGATGTTGTCTTTCAGCATCCCTAGAGATGTCAGTCGATCACGATACACTTGCCACTTCAGGTAACCCCAAAGCCAATAATCGCACGGACAGAGGTCGGGGACCTGGGAGGCCAAGCAAGACGGAAGTGGCGGCTGAGCACACGATCATCACCAAACGACGCGCGCTAATGATCTTTCACGCGTCTAGCAATATGGGGTGGAGTACCATCCTGCATTTTGGTTCTAATAAAACCCCATGTCATTCCAAGCATGTGTGTCAAGATTTACCTCTCTATCTACATTATTCCGTGATTTATCAAGTTTTCAAATTTATACTGACTTTTTGATCACCCGGTAGATTTGCTGAAACGCTGTGATAGTTTTGACTTTACTCCTTTGCAATAGTAATGGAAGCTGGATTAAAGCTTTAAGATGTGCAGGATGATAAGGTTCAATTGCCATATAAATAACTTGTGAGATTTTTGCTATATATCAGTACTAACACAAGACGTGACATATGTTACGCAACTGGTGTTTTAAGTCAATATAATTATAAGCTTACAAGAGTGCAGCAGAAGGGAAGCAAAAAGAGTTGTTATCTGAATGGCACTCTGAATAATTATGACACTGTGTTTAACAAAGGAGATTTTAAACATACGCATATAAGTATTTACTTAGACTCAAATTTTGTAGAGAACTGCAAATTGGTCACAATATGGAAGTGCTTTTGCGTAGGGGATAAATGTAATTTCCTAAAAGAGTAAGGAACTGTAGGATGTAGCAGCCTCAACTAATGAAGCTGAATACGTTACTTTAAACTCTGTAGCCAAAGAGGCAGCGTATTTGAGAGGGCTGACGGGAGAATTGTTAAATAATACTGATGAATTCTTCTCAGGTTATCAGCCGAGTGGTGGCGTCATCTTGTCGTAACGTTCCAATGAGTTTCGTACCCATCATCTTCTGGCGAAGTGTTTATTTTGTTAAATAATAACAGCATAAACCTGTAACCATTTTCAATGGTGTTCAATTAGACTGACACGAAATCGTGTTGCATTCTAGATTGCAAATCTTTATGATACAGAAATTTTATCACAGAATGTATAAAAAGAAGTGACACGGTTAAGTGCTTTCACTCAAAGGAAATGCCTGCTGATGCCTTAACGAAACCACTTACTAGAGAGTAACGTGTGTATCTCGTTCACAAATCGAAACTGTTGCCATATTTAAGTGGTAGTGCCGTGTCGGTAATATGGATCATTGTTTTATCTTTGTCATTGGCGTCTACCAGGTGTACTTGCCATTTAACATGTTTTCTGTGAATACAAGTATTATGAACAATGTAATTGTTTTTATCACCACAAATCTTGCTCTGCTATAGAGAACTTCTTTGGCAAAAAAAGGAGGATACTGAAGCGAATAGCACAATATATGTTGTCGTAGGCATGTGGCAGTGCCCCGACATCAATGAAAAATGTGCAGAATGGAATTTTGGTGGTCCATATTTCAGGATATCTAGACTCTCCGGAGCAGCTGCAGCAGTTTCAGGAGTGAGATCAGGATTAATTGGAAAATGAGGGGTGTAGGTGTGGGCAGATGGAAACAAGAAGTGAGGCACAGAAAATGTTGCCCAAGGACTTGGAGTTGAAAGCCTATTGTACGAATCTGATATGGACGCATTGTTGATAACACTGACCAGACAATCAGAAATATGGAATGAGTTCATTACAAATGACATAAAAGTGTGCTTGCTTTTGGTGAGTATATTATAGAATATCCAGTGGCAACATTAAATCGAAACTTCGTAAAATATGATTACGTACATACTTTTTAGCGCTGCAATTTTCTTTGACATGTGATCGAAAATGTATCATAATGTAATTATGCATAGGATACCATACTTAGCAGGATATTTGGTTAGATGATAAACTATCATTAAAGGTCCTCACTCGGTTTTCTTTGTATATATGGGGTGGCGAGCATGTTTTGAGCAAGTTATGCAGAAATACCATTAGTATCGAAAATTAAATGCCTTAATAGTCACGAAAAACGGATATTATAGTTTTTAGTACTGTAAAATGATTTTTCTTCTTGACGGTTCTCATTAGATAAACTGAATTTCTACGGATATGTTTTGTGTTCAGTTTGGTATCATGTAGTAAGTTGTGCATACAGAATTGAAATTCAGCATCTCCTACTTGAGCTACAATCTATGTCGGTCTGCTACTGTAGTCACGAAAGGAACATCAGTACCAGTACTTTTATACACATCAAAAAAAGTTTTGCACCACCTCGGTTCCACGAGATCCGGAACCTGTACAGAAAATTGGAATAGCGATCAACATAAACATCATTTTTGTCATTTTTATTGCTCATGAAAACCACACATTGCATGTTGTACCACTACACAGCGAGACCTACAGAGATGGTGGTCCAGATTGCTGTATACACTGGTACATCTAATACCCGGTAGCTCATCCTCTTACGTTGATGCATGCCTGTATTCGTCGTGGCATACTATCCACAAGTTCATCAAGATACTGTTGGTCTAGATTGTCCCACTCGTCAATGGCGATTCGGCATAGATTCCTCAGAGTGGTTGGTGGGTCACGTCGTCCATAAACAGTCCTTTTTCGTCTATCTCAGGCATTTTCGATAGGGTTCATGTCTGAAGAAAATGATGGCCACCCTAGTCGAGCGATGTCGTTATCCTGAAGGAAGTCATTCACAAGATGTATACGATTGTGCCGCGAATTGTCGTCCATGAAGAGGAATGCCTCGCCAGTATGCAGCCGATACGGTTGCACTATCGGTCGGAGGATGGCATTCACGTATTTTACAGCCATTACGACGCCTTCCACGACCATCAATGGCGTACGTCAGCTCCACATAATTCCATCCCAAAACAGCAGGGAACCTCCACCTTGGAGCACTCGCTGCACACTGTGTCTAAGGCGTTCAGCCTGAACGGGTTGCCTCCAAACACTGGTTGAAGGCATTTGCGCCACTCATCAGTGAAGAGAACGTGATTCCAATCCTGAGTGGTCCATTTGGCATGTTGTTGGGCCTATTGTACCGTGCTGCTTGGTGTCGTGGTTGCAAAGATGAACCTCACCATGGACGTCGGGAGTGAAGTTGCGCATCATGTAGCCTACTGCACACAGTTTGAGTCGTAACACGACGTCCTGTGGTTGAATGAAAAGAATTATCCAACATGGTGGGGTTGCTGTCACGATTCCTCTGAGTCATAATCTGTAGGTAGCGGTCATCCACTGCACTAGTAGCCCTTGGGAGGCCTGAGCGAGGCATGTCATTGACGAACCGCAAGACCGCTACGGTCGCAGGTTCGAATCCTGCCTCGGGCATGGATGTTTGTGATGTCCTTAGGTTAGTTAGGTTAAACTAGTTCTAAGTTCTAGGGGACTAATGACCTCAGCAGTTGAGTCCCATAGTGCTCAGAGCCATTTGAACCATGTCATTGACAATTCCTGTCTCTCTGCATCTCCTCCATGTTCGAACAATATTCCTTTCGTTCAGTCTGAGATACCTGGACACTTCCTTTGTTGAGAGTGCTTCCTGGCACAAAGTAACGATATGGACACGATCGAACCGCGGTACTGGCAGTCTTGGCGTGGTTGAACTACAGACAACAAGAGCTGTGTATCGCCCCCCCCCCTCCCTCTGGCGCTGCTCATGCATGGGCTGGTTTAGTGACATCTGTGAACACTCAAAGGGGCTGTGTCTGTGATAAACTATCCATAGTCAACGTCTATCTTCAAGAGTTCTGGGAAGAGGGGTGATGCAAAACTTTTTTTGACGTGTGTTTGTTCATACAACACGAATTCTTGTTTTCCATATAAGGGAAACTACTGTAATACAAATTTTGTAATTTTTTCTTGTTTTGTTAATAATCTCTGGTACAAACGGTCTCTGCTCAGACATTTTGCAGGCAGCTTACGTCGGAGACACAGTACGAAAGATTGAAAGAATAGATGGTGCAATACTGATTCTGGTAGGGTGACTAACTATAAAGTATATAGTTCTCACATAACTTCTCACATCATAATTAAGCCAGAGGTGGACAATCACATATAATCTCCTGCGAGTGATTTTGGTTCTCCATGTTGGAAAACTCGCTTCGAGAGCGTTATTTGAAGCCACAATTCCCTAAAGAATTATCGAATTCCCTTGTGATGCCAGTCTGCTATATTCACTCTCTAGTGTACTGATACCAACAGCACATTGTTTACGGCTACCTTCGGGATAGCTCTGGCTCTATCTCCTGCCACTACTAATTAGGATGCTACCAACTGTGGGATAACTGTGCAGTGCTGTTTCAGGAATTCAAATGTGAACGAACAATGGACAGCTAAAAACCACCTAAGACTCTTAACAGGCCGAAAGGTGAATTCCACTGATCGAGGATCTTCCGCACCTACTATCTTGTTGCGACGTAGCAGCGGAAATTCTGCCGACCCTCCCGGTGACTAAAACAATGGAGTTGAGTACAGCAACCACATGCAGTGAGAGTGCTGAACACTGAACTGTAGTATCGCTCTGTTCCAGCTACCGGTTCTATTATCAATGTTATTTCACATCTGAGGTGCTCTTCCTTTTATGTTAATATATTCAAAGCAATTTTAGGAGGCCAGGAAAGGAATAGCTGTGTTTATCTAGATGCTACTAACAGTTGTTTATCTTATGTTTTATAATTATTAAATTATCCCCAATTATAATTCAGTGTGCATAGCTCAAGAGCAAAGAGATAAGTGCGGTAAACAATTTCACGAGAGTGGATTCATTTTCCGTTAGTAATGCTTGTGTGAAATTTCAGACTGCAGTGCTATCTCGTGTTTCCATGTTACAATAAGTTTCAAAAACAGCTGTGAAGAAGGTCAAACTGCTAGCATTGCAGGAGCAGGTGTTCTGGCTGCGTATGTAACACCGCCCCAGTCCACAAGTGGAAGACCGTGCAGAGCTTTTAGGTCAGCGAACGGAGTAGATTACTCGATTACCCGCCTTATTCGCCGGATTTGGCTCCAGCGAATTTCTCGTTGTTCCTCAAATTGAAGTTTGCAAAGGAAGAACGCTTTTGCATCTCAGTTAAGAGCATCCTAAAAAATTGTACTCCATTCTAAATGCAGTTCCAAAAAAAGTGCAACATTGATTGTTTCAAAACACTTTTAAAAGAATTTAATCTGTTTATTGATTCAGGAAGAGGCTACTTTAAATAAATATAAGTGAGGTTTATTCTTCATAGTCACAGTTCTAACCGAACTGGAACACACTCTACAAACGACGTCATTGCAGCCGTGATTCATAGAACGTATTACAGTGAGTTTGACATCAACAAACGGAATTCTAAAGAAAAAATAAAATAAAATAAAAAACTACATTAAGTTAAAAATACATTAATTAATAAAGATAAAAAATATCAGTCTTTGAGCAGTTGGTGACTCCACGAAGGACTTACATAGATGCTTAGCTTCTTCCCAATATACATACTTTTTCAATCATAAATTACAAGCACTGAGAGAACGGATTATAACTGTTGACCCTCACGGCCTGTTTCACCTGACATTAATTCCTAGATGCTAATATAGTGTAGCTGCGGCTGACCTGAGGGTGTGACAGAGACCTTAGAATGAGGTACTAATTTCACTTATAGGCTCCCCTTGTCCTTTGTCAGATTTCTGACCCACTTTTTAATTTGCCCCCTCTTATGTCTTCACGTCTTTCTGCTGATTGTAAAAGCGAATAAATATTTGTTATCTTTATTTCTAATGGAAACTCGCTTTTTAAGTACATTTTGAATTATCATCGTCAGTAGTTGTCCTGCTTTGTGACAGATACAGACATTGTACTTCCCGACATCTACATCTCACGCGCTTTTATTTTTTGCTCCATATAGTGACCTCTTCTTTCCTGACACTTTCTGATAGTTGGCATATTGTTTTTCTTCTCCCTTTCTTTTCCTTTACCATTTCTGAAGAACCATGTTAGAGTATGCACCCACGTCTCAACTTGTGGCCTAATCCACTTCTCTTTCGTTGTCTAATGGTGCCCAAAATCTTAAGGTTCTCCGCAACTGTTCTCACCATGTCTCTCCAAATAACATTCTCCTGATTCTTCCTTGCATTTCCGGTGCCTCCAATCATCTTTACTCATGATCGCTTCACAGACGGGGAAGTATTGTTCAAATGGTTCAAATGGCTCTGAGCACTATGCGACTTAACTTATGAGGTCATCAGGCACCTAGAACTTAGAATTAATTAACCCTAACTAACCTATGGACATCACACATATCCATGCCAGAGGCAGGATTCGAACCTGCGACCGTAGCGGTCGCCCGGCTCCAGACTGTAGCGCCTAGAACCGCACGGCCACTCGGGCCTGAGAGGAAGTATGCCGACCTCTGATACAATCCGTTCAGGAGTCTGTTTGCCAGTCTGCCTGGATGAGGGTTTTAGGCGCTTTCCCACATGCCACATAACCACCTCAGATACATGCTACCCAAACAATCGAACACATCTTTTAGGGAACTCTGTGACCTTAATGGCACTGACACGGAGGACAACACAGGTAAGGTCGTAATACTAAAAGTCTCCTTCTCAGGGGAAGATAGCACTTCAGTACCTCCCGTAAATCGTCGCACGAATTACAACGTGACTGATTTAGAAATTAGTGAGCGTGGGATAGAAAAGGAAATGAAACAGTTCAACGAACTAAAGGCCATTGGACTTGGCGGGATAGCCATATCACTCTATTTAGAGCAGGATTGGCCAAGATTTCGGCTCGGGGGCCACGCCTCGCTTCACATCCCCCCTCCCCCCCCCCCCCCCACACACACACACCATCCCACGCTGTCAGAGCGCGAGGAGGGGGAAGACGGGAAAATATTTTAATAGCTGTACAGTCATACTACATACGACTTGGTTTATTATTCCACATCTGTCGACAACACAGATCAAATACAAATAAGTTTTCAGTTTTAATTAATTATGTTTGACACAATACGATTTTTTTTCTGCTACAAACTGTCGGCATACAGATAGACGCAGACAGTTTCACAGAGTTTTGCACCCATGTTGACGTGTAATCTTGACTTATTTAGTTTCATAATCGAGGAAAAGTCTCTCACACACATGTATCAATCGAAATATTGTAGCACTGTTGTAACTTCATTATGGACACTTGCAAGATTTACCTGAGAAAAGCAATACAGCGTCCTGGACAGCTTTAACGAAAAACTATTTGTATTTGACCCTGGATTCACCTTGCAGGTCAATCAGTTGCATGGGCACATGCCCAGGGGCGCTAACAACTGAAACGGCAAACAGTTTCGAAAACAACTAGAAAATACATGTAAAATTAACAGTGTCCTCAAAACCTTTATAAAACAATAGTTGTAATTTGTACAAAGCCGTAACAAGTTCTTCAGACCTGAGAGGAAGTGTGCGGCCGTCAAGTCCACTTAAAATAAGTCAGAATTTCTTTCTGGATGTTCTATTTTCGTTCCTGCAGTCCTTTTTCCTTCTTAAATTCAACAGTAGCGAGTTGTAAATCAAAAAATTGTTCCAGGCATTACCCTTGACTGAGTCAACGTACTTTACACTAATACCTGTAGTCCCCGTACTCTTAGCTCATTTCCGTTGATAACTGCTGCAACTGAAAATGAAGTAATGAATGCAGCTTCAGATATTGTACTGTTCATTCCATCAGTTTCTTCAAGTGCTTCATGCCTGCAAGTTTAGTACCAAGTGTTTCTTGAAGTACAGAACAATCAATCCCTTCTGTCGATCGTTATAATTTTTTCTTGTTTTAGTGTCATCTAAAAGTTTAAATTCCTTCTGCAGAGTACTATAACGTCATTTCGTAGCAAATAAACAGTACTCACCGCTTATGCGAATTGATAATTGTGATGTCACCGCCAGACACCACACTTGCTAGGTGGTAGCCTTTAAATCGGCCGCGGTCCATTAGTATACGTCGGACCCGCGTGCCGCCACTATCAGTGATTGCAGACCGAGCGCCGCCACACGGCAGGTCTAGAGAGACTTTCTAGCACTCTCCCCAGTTGTACAACCGACTTTGCTAGCGATGGTTCACTGACAAATTATGCTCTCATTTGCCGAGACGAGAGTTAGCATAGCCTTCAGCTACGTCATTTGCTACGACCTAGCAAAGCGCCATTACCAGTTACTATTGATGCTGTAAAACATGTACCATCAAGAGCGATGTTCACCATTTACGGATTAAAGTCAAGTATTCCAACAGCTACGTCCTTTTTTGCTAAAGTCTAACTTCCTTGTCCTGTTCCAGACCTCACGCCAGCCTGCGTGAGCTAAAACACGTGCCTTTCGACTTCCTCTCATAGTGGGTTGGCTCTCTTGCCAATCCACAACAATAATTCTCATCACTCTATTCTGACACTCGAGTTCATTTTTAAGGATTGAAAACACTGAGCGCTACACTGCCTCTTTTTGAACAAACAGCCACTGCACCTCTGAACGTCCTTCATACTAAAAACGAATAGCGAAGAGTAAACAGCGATGACACAACGGTTCTGTCGAACTCAGAGAGTTGTACCGACCGCAAAATGCCGCATAGCAGTAGTAAATGAAATGTCGCGCGGTTCAGTGTACTTCCGGGAAGGACCGGGCAAAAGCGAGTGACAATCGGGGCCTTGGCAGGTCACCTGCCCACACACGCTGCACACATGAAGTTTAGCTCGCCCTGACGTAAGGTATGCGATAGAGCTGGCCCCTCTGGTAGCAACGGGGTGCCGTAGGCCTCTGAAGGAACTAAGTGTTCCTAATGACTGGAAACGAGGACAGGTCTTTTTCGTTTTCAAGAACGTTCATCGAATTGACACACAAAACTGTTGGCTTATATCTCTGACGACCGTGTGTTCGTGACATTTATGCCCCGCGTCAGCCCACACTTTGTTGCATTTTATCATAAGTGGATCAAAATTCACGCTGCTCCGAGTTAGCGGGCAGGCAAGATCAATAGACTAATCAATCCCACAAACGACAGGTGGCCAGAGGGAGTGAGAATGACGCATACTCTTATTCAGAGTAGGCTTGATTGAACTGTTAACCTTGGCGCCAAGTAGATAACTTTAATTATTTACATTTGCTATTTAAACGTTTCTGTAAAGATCCAAGTGCAGGCTTTCTGATAATGATTTCAGTAACTTTAACCTCACACTCTAAAATTAGCTAAAGCGTTTATTTAATGTCATTTACCGTTGGTGGACAGAAACGAAGAAACGTGAGCGCGACCTGGGCAGGCAGGCGCGGAATTGTAAGCCAGTTCACATGGGCAGTCTAGAAAACACTTTCAGAGACACAATACCTTTGTGTGTACAATGTAGTTTACTGAGCACTTCGTCATTAGCCTTCATGCTGACAGTATGTGTGTATTACAACCTCTAGTATCAGGGTCGTACTTAAAAGTGGACGAAGGTTGAAACCTGTCTGCTGCTAAGATACCGAGAAGTAATAAGTGTGTGTGTGTGTGTGTGTGTGTGTGTGTGTGTGTGTGTGTGTGGAGGATGCAACATTACCTAGAATAAAAGTGGAGTGTTAGTAAAGTAAAGAGATGGATAAGTGAAAATTTGATTCCGTCATTTCTTATGCAGTCTTTGATGCTAAGTTGACTCTTTCAAAAAGTAAACAGTAATCACGGTTCCTCGTTCCATGATAAAACTGCATTCATGTTCAGAAAGGAACAGAACACCTTGAACGAGTAGAGTTAGGATGTTCATATTCACAGGTCGTGTACATTAGCACGTGCTGCAGAAACTATTATCATTTGAACCATGTCGGCCAGCGGGTTCACGATCAACATCGATATCGCGGCGCGACACCACCTACCGTTAGAATGTATCTGCAGTCGCTATCAGTGTGATTTTGAGCAGACATATGCGGGAACCGTATCGTCAAATCAATAAATTTTAAATAGGGCGCATTATTGGTATGAGAGAATGTGATGCATCCACGAGGGAAACTGCTCCTCGTGTGGGACGAAGTCCTTCGGCGGTGGCAATGTGTGTGTGCAGAATGGTTCACGGAAGCCCGTGAAACAACACCCAGCCCCCCCCCCCCCCTCCCCTCGAGAAGATCGGTACCTCACTGGAATGGCATTACAGGACATATCTGCGTCCTCCTTGGTTCTGACGCAACAGTGTTAACAGTGCAACACGTTGTACGCTGTCAGGGGTGACAATCGGTCGATGTTTATTACGGCGTGCGTTACGTGCGCGTCGTCCACTTCTCCGCCTATCTTTGTCGAATGTGCAGAAACATGGTAGACGGAAATGGTGTAGAGGACGACGTTATATAGGACGACGTCACTGGGGATAAGAATGGCATGAGATACTGTTTTCAGACGAATCTGGGTTGTGTTTGTTCGAAAATGATGGCCGCATTTTGGTTCGCCGCAGACAGGGGAAGTGGCATCACAATGACTCCACTCGCACAAGACATACAGCACCAACTCAAGGCCACTTTTTGAGGGTGATATTGGGGACAGCCACAAATCACAGTTGGTGGCACTGAGACCAATGTGACCTCCGTGAAAGATCCTACGACCCACAGCCATAAGTTTTTGCACGGCATCCGATACGCTATTTTACAGCAAGGCAATGAACAACCACGTGTTGCTACAGGAAAAAGTGCCTTATTGGTGTCATAGGATGTCAGTCTTTTGCCATGTCGCACGAAATCACCCTATTTGTCGCCAAACGATAACGTGCGGGACATGGTGAAACGACGGGTGCCGCGCTGTGACCCAATGTCAACCACCACAGATGAACTTCGGAACCAGGTGGTTGCAGCATGGATGGCGATAGCACAGGACGCCATTCGTGCATTATACGTGTCGATGCCATCACGCTTAGAACAAGTTATCAGGACCCATGCTGGACCCCGTGCATCCTTGGTAACAGGATACTTGCTGGACCAAGGTGACTGAAATGCTAATTTTATCTGGAGAACATACTCACATCCTCTGAATATGAAAGTCCTATCTCTAGTCGTTCACGGTGTTCTGTTTCCTCTGAATATGAGTATAATAAAATTCATGTGGTACCCAAATATTTTGAACTTTCGTCATAGTAGTATCGATTATACTACAAAGATTCACTGTTTAATTAATGGAGCTTAGTACCTCCAGCGGACGGGGATGAAATTCAGTTCAGAGCTAGACAAGATATAATAAGCATACCGCCTCAAGCTCATTCTACAAGACGATTTGGGGAAAAACTAGAGCCTTTCTGAAGAGTTACCCAATGTAGCTCTCCACGTGCAGCAACTCGCAAAGCACAACTTAAGCTATTAATGTATACCGACAGGAACATTTCACATTCCATCCTAGTTAGTTAGGAAACACTACATGTTGTATAATTTTGAAACATGTTTTATGCTACCATGTTGTGACATTTATGGAGGTCGAAAATGTCCCGTGTAGGAATCAACACGGTTCTGTAAACAACGATAGGGTGAGGCCTGGCTCGCTCTGTTTGCCCACAAGAACCAGAAGGCGGTAGGTACCAGCGCTGTGGTAGATGTTGTGTTCCTTGAGTTAAGACATTCGATACAAATTCCGCACTGCCGACTAATGAACAAACTACGAGTTTGCAGAACATCAGATCAACTGTGTGAGTGAATGGAAGAGTTTCTAGGAAACAGAGGACAACATTACATACTCAACGACGTGAAGTCTTCAGGCATTAAGTAACTTGGGGCGTACCAATAAGGACTGTTATAAGTCCCTCACTTTTCACAATGTATGCAAATAATATCTTACACTACGTCGCAATTTCTATGATGATTTTCGGAATGATACAATTGTATAGAGAGAAATCGCAACGTTATAAAAGTGTAGACCGGGAGAAGATCGACACTTGGTGCAGGGAATGCCAGTTGGCCCTTAACATAAACAAATGTAGCTTATTCCATTAATAGAGACCGATTATATTATGATTACACGATAGGAGATCTATTACTGGAAGCCGTTACTTCCAGAAAATATCCAGGAGTACGCGTACAAAGAGCTGTAACATGAAACATTCCCGTAAAACCTATCACAGAAAAGGCAGATCCCAGACAAATTCATGTCAAGGATCCTCAGGAAATATAGTCAGTCAACAGTATTTGAATATTACTCGTCAGTATGGGATTTGTACTTGATAAAATTGACAGAGGAAACAGCGAAGATCGAAGGAAGAGAGTACATTTCTTTAGGGGTTCATTTGGTAAGCACGGAAACGTCGCGGAGATTGATCAGTCGACTCTACTGACAGACGCTGGAAGAGGCGATATGTACCACGGCGTGGATGACTGTTAAAGTTCCGAGAGTGTCCGTACGCTGAAGAGTCAGCAAACACATTGCTTCCTCCTGCGTCTATCTCGCGAAACGACCATGAAGTTAAGCTGAGAGAGATTCGAGACCACACAGGGTCTTACCGCCATACTTGACTTCAAAAGGAAAAGGGATAGGAACGGTAGTACACAAAATAATCTCAGCCACCCACCGCAAGATGACTTGAAGAGTGTAGTTGTAGACTTATAAATTGATCCGAGAGGTTTTTATTCAGTGGCTCTATTGCCTAAGGTAAGGGCGAATCCATCCCATCCCAACCCATCGACTACTTTTATCAAGTTAAAAAAAGGGATAAATCTTCCATTTCTTTCCAATATACGTGTCTCTTCTGAAAGCTTTCTGTTCTGCTCCCGTGATTCTGTTGACCTTGGAATACGTTGTATAGATACAACCTATTTTCTTGCCTACCTCCGGATGGCCTGTTTTGGTGGAGTCCATTCAGGCAAGAGGGGTGTTCCCTTACATGTTCTACGCAGCGCCACGTCCTGCAAGACGCATTTTCCACCCCTGTCCCAGAAGAACGATGTTGAAATTACCGCATCATAGTTCTGCATAGTTATGCATAGTTATGCATTGCACCTCGTGGCAGCAGATGATGCACATCATTGCTGTATTACTTATAACGATTACACGAATAAACTAAATGTACTGTCGACCAGCATGATAACACCCCTTGAACTCTCATGATAACTGACATTAATAAGGATTAATTTTCTGAACATGAACTGAAGGTCCTGTCATATCATTAGTAGCGTCAAGATTAAATGAAGTGTACTGGATTATCATTTACGCTGATCACGCCTCATAGAGGAGCGGTGATATTCTCTACAAAGCCACTTTACATGGTCATTATTTATGTTGGAAACTTCGCTTGGATTTAGGAACCTCCTAAATAGCATTATTCGATCGCTGATGAGATACAGGAATGTACGCTGTTGTTAATGTTTTTTCTGTCCCTACGTAATGCTGTAAGTATGTATAGTCTTCTGCAGCGTATTAACGTAACTTCCAGGTTAGATTCGCTACAAGACTTTCTGATAGCAGAATTTTTTTTAACAATCATTTAACTTGCACCATCTATTAAATTTGCTTATGCGAAGCATGCTCCAGGTGCAATCTGTCAAAGATGTGTTGAGGATGCACAGCTACTTCCCTTGTAGATGCAGAATAGCTACCGCACAGCTATCTGTCGTTATGGCTGTCCCGTGATGGCAAAGACTGATACGTTGTACGTGGCTAACATTTAGTTATGTTCTCATCATATCACACCCCGGCAGGAACAGACAGATAAGTCAAAAATGCAATACTTGAGAATATCGACTTAAAGACTTCTTTAGAACTAACATTGAAATAGTACAAGACACGTTAAAATTTTAAGTAAGTGTTCTGGCAGTAAATTCGATTACCTTCTATACAACTGTAATGTTGTAATCGAATGTGAGTTGTTATTAAGTAACTGTTACTGAGTTCTTCGAGTTGTGCCACTATTCATGCTGTTCTAAAAATTTTTGTTTTTGTTACAACCACTTTCGCCAATTTCCATCTCAAATACTGTTTTTTTACTTGTCGTACATACGAACCTCTATTAGGCAAACGTACTACATACGTCAGCATAAAAAATAAAAAAAAAAAGTTGAAATTTGTTTATTAGAAAGCTACGGAGTACAAAATATAATTTATGAAAATTAATACAATTTAATATGCAACATCAATAAGGTACAATTTAAGGAACGCAATTTACGAAAAAGTAGGATCCTAAATGGGCTTACATAATGTAGGAGTACGTTTCGTCGAGAAAAAGAATTCAGTATGAACTTTCTTTACAAACAAAAATTTCCACTTTATCCTTGTACGCTGCAAAGCACGACTTTTCGAAGTATTTATAGCAGCTGCGATCGTTAAAATAGTGTCTGTTCCTTCACACAAGCATGCACACACGTCTCAAGCACATTGTAACTTAAGATACACTCTATAAACAGTGTCTTTGTAACACTCAGTGATATGAAAAATTACGTTCAGCTTACCATATACATGAAATGTATTACAACTCAGAATGAGCCGCTCTTCTCTACTGACCCACGCTCTATTCTTTTCCAGGCGAATCATAAAATAGCCTACAACAAAACTGACACAACTGCCCTGAATTGGATAAATCGCAAGATAGAAATGTGACGTTTGTCTTGCACGTTGGGGCACTGTACACGCATCATTTGTATTAATGGAGGATGATTTATAAAACTAAAATTGATATTAATTTAATTATCTTTTGTCGGCAAATAATTATGATACCAATAATAAAACATATCGCATTTCAGTGTTAAATGTTAATTAATGCGGTTTAATTTATTGAATTTGACAGCACACAGCCAGAAAATTTAGTGAATACTGAAATACGAGGAATCTCCTGTTGCATCGAACCAGACATAATAATACCATGCGGGAGTTTCCCACTCGTCGGGTTACGCTGTTCCATACACCGCAGAATGATATAGCTTAGGTACAAAAATTGCCTACCTCTAAATTAACATGTAATTTCACAGAGCAGGAAATTCGGATGGAAACAGTCAGTTACTGAAAACCTGCAAGCATGTTAAATTTTTCGCATAAACACAAATAACCGATTTACTTTGGAATGGCTGCCAGCTCCGTGGAACAACAATTTTTAGATTTCCAGAACGTTTTTAAAACTGAATCTCACAAGCGACTTATAATCAAATTGTGTGTCTACGAAGTATCATCTGAGTTGTGTGATTGGATTCGTGGTTTCCTGTCAGAAAGGTTATTTTTCGTAGTAACTGACAGAAAGTCCCCGGCCGGAGTGGCCGTGCGGTTCTAGGCGCTACAGTCTGGAACCGAGCGACCGCTACGGTCGCAGGTTCGAATCCTGCCTCGGGCATGGATGTGTGTGATGTCCTCAGGTTAGTTGGGTTTAATTAGTTCTAAGTTCTAGGCGACTCATGACCTCAGAAGTTAAGTCGCATAGTGCTCAGAGCCATTTGAACCATTTGACAGAAAGTCATCGGGTAAACATAAGTAGTATCTGGTGTCCACTGAGGAAATGCTGTTTCTGTTCTACATAAGCGATTTAACAGACAATCTGAGTAAGACTCTTAGATATATTTGCAGATGATGATGTCGTTTATCGTCTTATAGAATCATCAGATGATCAAAAGAAATTGAAAAGCAGTTTAGACAACATATCTGCACGGTGCGAAAGGTGGCCATTGAAGTCGTGAGTACCAATAGGAATGCACTAAATTTCATTTACACGATAAATCATACAGATATAAAGGCTCTAAATTCTGCTAAATACATAGGGCTTACAATTACGAATAACGTGAGTTGGAACGATCACATCAGTTATGTTGTGCGCAAAACAAACCAAAGACTACGATTTAATGACACACTGAAGAGTATCCTCATGGGTCACTCCTTCTATTCTGTCGAGGAGTTCCTTGAGAAATTAAGCTGATTTCTGCGTTAAATTGTTGATTACGTTAACATGAACTTACGGTTTGTCTTTCTTGTTAATAATCATTTTATTTTATGAATTATTAGTTCTATGTTGTAATTTCATTTACAGACACATTCCATTACCTTGGAGAATTGCTCCTCAATTTGATCAATCGGAATTAGATGTGTAAAAATGGAAAGAAAAGAAAAAAAAGAACCTGAGAAATGCAACAGGTCTACTAAAGAGGCTGACTACACTACAATTGTCCCTCTTTTTCTAAAGTATTATTGGGCAGTTCGGGGTCCCCATCAGATAGGGTCGACCGAGGACATCGGAAAAGTTCAAAACGGGGCATCTCGTTTAGTGCTGTCTCGGAATACGGGATGGAGGACCACGGATATGATACGTGAATTGCCGGCCAAATTGGCCGAGTGGTTCTAGGCGCTACAGTCTGGAGCTGCGCGACCGCTACGGTCGCAGGTTCGAATCCTGCTTCGGTCATGGATGTGTGTGATGTCGTTAGGTTAGTTAAGTTTAAGTAGTTCTAAGTTCTAGGGGACTGATGACCTCAGAAGTTAAGTCCCATAGTGCTCAGAGCCATTTGAACCATTTGATACGCGAATTGGAGAGGAAATCATTCGTTGTGGCATCAACTATCTCCTCAGAGTCTGAAAGTATTTTGTTGGTGCCTACCTACAAAGGGAGGAATGATCATCACAATAAAATAAGAGAAATTAGAGCTCGCACACAAATATTTAAGTGTTCGTTTTCCCTGTATGCTGCTAGAGGATGGAACGGTAGAGAAATAGCTTGAATGTGTTTCCATGAACACTCTGCCAGGCACTTAATAACGAACTGCAGATTAATCATGTAGATGTAGATGTGGAAATTATTAGGTTCACTTTCTGGCGCAGAGGGAACGTAAGCTAACCTATACACCACTATGGCGTCCGTAACTGTGTTCGATTCCTCCTTCGGGCATGTGTGTGTGTGTGTGTGTGTGTGTGTGTGTGTGTGTGTGTGTGTGTGTGTATGTTGTCCTTAGTGTATGTTAGTTTAAGTTGGATCACGTAGCGTTTAAGCTTAGGGACCGATGACCACGACAGTTTGTTCCCATAAGACCTTACAACAAAGTTCGAAATTTTTCCTGGGATTTTAAGCGGCTGAAAAGGTTTTGCACCACCTGGAACTTTCCGACGCATGTGGCCTTAGATTATAGGGAAGCAGAGAATGAAAAAAATAAGTTTCATGAATCTATAAAAGCAGCTTCACTAGTCAAATCAAGAAGCAGCGTATCTGACACTTGCTTTAGTACCTGGGTGCATGCGCACACTTCAACGACAATCATCAGAGGACAAACGCTCTTTGGTAAAGAGAAGTCGGCGCCACTGTTCTGCATTAAAATCGCAGTACCTACGGGCTATAAATTGTAGAGGGCGTTCAGCAACTGATGCAGTTGACTGAAAGTGATCAGTAAGAGGCCGATCTTTAGTGTCTTGCGGTTCAGTTGTCATACACTCCTGGAAATTGAAATAAGAACACCGTGAATTCATTGTCCCAGGAAGGGGAAACTTTATTGACACATTCCTGGGGTCAGATACATCACATGATCACACTGACAGAACCAGAGGTACATAGACACAGGCAACAGAGCATGCACAATGTCGGCACTAGTACAGTGTATATCCACCTTCCGCAGCAATGTAGGCTGCTATTCTCCCATGGAGACGATCGTAGAGATGCTGGATGTAGTCCTGTGGAACGGCTTGCCATGCCATTTCCACCTGGCGCCTCAGTTGGACCAGTGTTCGTGCTGGACGTGCAGACCGCGTGAGACGACGCTTCATCCAGTCCCAAACATGCTCAATGGGGGACAGATCCGGAGATCTTGTTGGCCAGGGTAGTTGACGTACACCTTCTAGAGCACGTTGGGTGGCACGGGATACATGCGGACGTGCATTGTCCTGTTGGAACAGCAAGTTCCCTTGCCGGTCTAGGAATGGTAGAACGATGGGTTCGATGACGGTTTGGATGTACCGTGCACTATTCAGTGTCCCCTCGACGATCACCAATGGTGTACGGCCAGTGTAGGAGATCGCTCCCCACACCATGATGCCGGGTGTTGGCCCTGTGTGCCTTGGTCGTATGCAGTCCTGATTGTGGCGCTCACCTGCACGGCGCCAAACACGCGTACGACCATCATTGGCACCAAGGCAGAAGCGACTCTCATCGCTGAAGACGACACGTCTCCATTCGTCCCTCCATTCACGCCTGTCGCGACACCACTGGAGGCGGGCTGCACGATGTTGGGGCGTGAGCGGAAGACGGCCTAACGGTGTGCGGGGCCGTAGCCCAGCTTCATGGAGACGGTTGCGAATGGTCCTCGCAGATACCCCAGGAGCAACAGTGTCCCTAATTTGCTGGGAAGTGGCGGTGCCGTCCCCTACGGCACTGCGTAGGATCCTACGGTCTTGGCGTGCATCTGTGCGTCGCTGCGGTCCGGTCCCAGGTCGACGGGCACGTGCACCTTCCGCCGACCACTGGCGACAACATCGATGTACTGTGGTGACCTCACGCCCCACGTGTTGAGCAATTCGGCGGTACGTCCACACGGCCTCCCGCATGCCCGCTATACGCCCTCGCTCAAAGTCCGTCAACTGCACATACGGTTCACGTCCACGCTGTCGCGGCATGCTACCAGTGTTAAAGACTGCGATGGAGCTCCGTATGCCACGGCAAACTGGCTGACACTGACGGCGGCGGTGCACAAATGCTGCGCAGCTAGCGCCATTCGACGACCAACACCGCGGTTCCTGGTGTGTCCGCTGTGCCGTGCGTGTGATCATTGCTTGTACAGCCCTCTCGCAGTGTCCGGAGCAAGTATGGTTGGTCTGACACACCGGTGTCAATGTGTTCTTTTTTCCATTTGCAGGAGTGTATATTGATGACTTAATGATTTATATGTTGTTACGCTTAAGGCTGCTGGGAGCCATAAAGGACACTCCAAGATAGGCAATCAGAGACACAATGCAGAGAGCAGGCAAAAGTGGTAGCGCTTAGGTTACCGGAGCTACACAGTAACAATAGAGCCCGGCAAATTGCAGTGGTCTGGGCAGCTGACCCAGGGGTGAAGTTACACTTCAGACAGTTAACAAGTCACTCCACCCACCACTTAGAGGCTGTTATATGACCTCACGGTAGAAGATGGCCACGAAAAGGCACGTCTTAGCAGAGGTACCAGGTTTGATACTTGCTCGCGAGAACTGCAACGGCAGTTGGTTTACACAGGTTAGAGTGCTAATACAGCAGCTCTCATTCTCAAAAGGATGGAGGACGGGGCCTAGTGACGTAAAACGCTGCGGTCGCTAGCTACAATAGGAGCGAGAATGACGCGTAGTTTTCAGCTGAACGCTGTTGATACCAAACTTGGAGTTTGTTAGCGTAAAATCCAGAAGCATATCTACCTACGGAGTAAGAGCAGGGGAGGAATCTAGATGAGATCGGCCACAGATGTTTAGGAGGTGCAGAGACTCGCGAGATGGTCCGAAGTCTGTTGACTACCGGTGAATTGGAAATAGGAAGGGAGAAATAGTGCGCAGCCACGATCCTTTAAATACCCGTGTTTTTCTGTTCAGCGGGCGTTCTCTGTCAAATCGCTGTGGCGCCGACTCCATGCCGCTCATGACCAGGCTCGGTAAGCTACGACATATCAATTTTTCTCACTTAGAGGGTTGCCCACAAGTCCGTACTTGAATTAGCCTTCAGTGTAGTAGGAACCCTGATCGCAAATAGTGTTAATATGACGTCTGAATTCCATGAGTTTCCAGATGCAAGGATCCTGTCGATCCCAGAATCCGCACCTGTCGTGACAGTTACTGGCGCCGATCCAAATCACTGAAAATTTGTTTTTTGCTTCTCAACGCTATTAAATTGTAGACCTCAGACCACCTGTTTTCCATCAAATATAACGTCTCTATGACGTCTGTATGACGTCGCTGCGTTGGACACTAATTTAACGGCATATATCCATTGCTTTCACCCAGGCAGCAAAGTAAACGTCGGAGCTCCAAATGATGCTTCGAGCCGTCTTGACGGACTGGACACCGTTGGTGACAGAACGAGCTCTTGTGATATATACTGAGATCACCAGTCTAATGCCTCTTGTATTACACTTGTGGCTGTACGTGGAGTTTTTCTGTGGTCAAAACAATAATACGAAAGAGGTTTCCTGTGTACAAAACCAACTATGAAGGTCATGGGTGTGGTAGAGGAGAACTGGCGGAACAAGTTCGCAGGGCACTTTTCTCGTGAACTATGCCTGATACAGCGCTACCGATAATCGATGATTAATGCTTTCGTCTGCCGAGGGCTCTCACAATTGAGTGAATATCTTAGAGCGAAGGATAACTTTATAAGTAGTCCACACTTCTACTTGAAAATGATAAACGTATGAAAATGACAACAGTTATTTTGTTTTTCAGTAGGTTATTTCGGGGTTGTGCAGATAATGTACGTTCCGCTGGCCAATAAAAATCATGGAAAAGCTATTTAATAAAGTTATTACTAAACAGATTAATTGTACAATGTATAGAGTGGAATTCGTTATGGTATACTTTAGGTATGTGACAATGAATGTATCTGTTCGTTCTATCAAATGATTACTGTAAATTAACTTGTAGAGCCTTGTCCTTGATTCTGTTTTGTTTTCAGTCTGTCTTTGTATTGCATGGTTCACAAGTTGATAGTGCCATCAGTACTGTTTATGGATACATGCATGAAGATGGCGCACTGAAGCGCCGAAACTGATAACTACACAATAAATAAGATCATAAGGACGGCTGTAGGCGTTTCATTTTCTTACAAGAAAAATTCTGTTTCCCAACGTGATCTTCCCAATGGCAGAGAAAATATGAGCATGGGAAATAGGAACAAATTTGTACAGAGAGAAGATACTCTACAAGGCAGAAACCACAAAAATTACTTGTGTTTTTGTGCAGGGTCATTCAAGTCGACTGATGCGTGATACTACTTGAGGTTGTATTTCAATCACATTGCTTTGCAATTGCATGTTATTGATTTAGGATAAAATGGATTACCACAGGTGCTGGAACTGGATATCATTATTTGTCCTCACTTACGACTAGTTAAAATTCACAACACGATATACCGGGTGATCAAAAAGTCAATATAAATTTGAAAACTTAATAAACCACGGAATAATGTAGGTACAGAGGTAAAAATTGGCACACATGCTTGGAATGACACGGTGTTTTATTAGAACAACAACAAAAAGAAGAAAACAAAGTATTGCTAGACGCGTGAAAGATCTCTTGCGCGCGTCGTTTGGTGATGATCGTGTGCTCAGCCGCCACTTTCGTCATGCTTGGCCTCCCAGGCCCCCAGACCTTAGTCCGTGAGATTATTGGCTTTGGTGTTACCTGAAGTCGCAAGTGTATCGTGATCGACCGATATCTCTACGGATGCTGAAAGACGACTTCCGACGCCAATGCCTCAACATAACTCCGGACTTGCTTTACAGTGCTGTTAACAACATTATTCCTCGACTACAGCTATTGTTGAGGAATGATGGTGGACATATTGAGCTTTTCCTGTAAATAACATCATCTTTGCTTTGCCTTACTTTGTTATGCTAATTATTGCTATTCTGATCAGATGAAGCGCCATCTGTTGGGCATTTTTTGAACGATTGTTTTTTTCGCTCTAATAAAACCCCATGTCATTCCAAGCATGTGTGTCAATTTGTACCTCTCTATCTACATTATTCTGTGATTTATTCAGTTTTCAAATTTATACTGTTTTTTTTATCACCCGGTATTTAGATACACTTGTCATCTTCTTGCACTTATAACACTGGGGCTATGTAATACTTCTGGATTTCGGTCTGTAAGGTTCCTTCCCAGGATTCACTAGATAGTTTGGTTCAGATTATAATAGATGAGGCATGACGAAAGAGATAGGGTGAGAGGAAGACAACACATAGTGCACGGGGTACTAATTCTATCAGACATTGCGCCAAGTTTGTGGAAGGATGATCTGATGAGCTGCCGGCACAAGAGCCAGCGCTCAGAATTTCTTATACTCATGTATTAATGTTTGATTAAGTGTAATTGAGAATTTATTGTCTGCAGTGCTAAACACACTCTCAATAGCAAGCTCTAATCCACTTATTTCAGGTCTGACCACACGACTTGGATCTTGCGTGCCACATGGTGTTAGTAGTAGTTGTAGCAGTAGTTTCATTCACCCGTAGGTCTCTTTCTTCAGTTATATAGGACATGTCAAAGTATTTACAAATTTAGATCAATTTAAAATAATCTAATTCGTATACATATATATTTAAAGACTTCTAGTTAGAGACAATCATTAGATTTACTCCTAGTATACAATACTTTTTTTTACAAATAACTTATGAAATAATCTAATGCCACACTGTTCACTCATATCTCACTATCGGTCACTGCACACACTATACACACATTTTTTCAAAACACTTCACTCACTACACACACACACACACACACACACACACACACACACACACACACAGACACACACACACACACACGCTGGTAATCTCTGGGCCATTTTCTGTACTGCAACTTCCCATTTGCTGTCCTGAAAAACTAAGTCAGCATCCCTCCATAATGAGTGAATTGTTCAGCTCAGAAACTGGAAGAGGTGTTAGTACTGTATTACACATAGCTTGTGGGTAAGTTGTTCTAGAAAGAAAAAAATAAGGATAAAAACATAATGTGAAGGTGTAATGTGGAATGTTGGATATTTCTTAATCATTATTATTATTATTTATTTGTATAACATTTTTTATCAAACCCCTACTCTGTTTTAGCTAAGTAGTCCACCAATGTATAAAATGTATTGCATAAGAGGTACATTTTAGCTGCCTTTTTAAATAAGTGTATCTTTGCAATTACTTTAATCTCTTTTGATAATTTATTGTACAACGCTGTTTAGAGTTTTAAGTTTATTTTTTCTTGGTAAATCTAAGTTGAGTCTATCTCTTGTTTCGTCGTCATGGACAGAGTTGTTTGTGCAGTAATTACCAATGTTATTTTTAATGTATACAACTGACTGGTAAATGTATTTACATGGAACAGTTAAAATCCCCAGTGTTTTGAACAGATTTTTACAATGAGCTCGACTAGTATTTTTGGGAATTATTCTAATGGCTCTTTTCTGGAATTTGAAAATTGTGTTCTTATTTTGTGCATTTGTTCCCCGAAAAAGAGTGCCATAGCTAAGAACTGAGTGTACATATGAATAATATGTAACTAAAAGACACTGCATGTTACACACTGATAATAGGATTCTAAGGACATAACATGCTGATGACATTCTGTTTGCAAGTATCTTTGTGTGTTCCCACGACTTCGACTGAGAATCAATATTCATTCCTAGAAATTAGCATTTTGTACACAATCTATAGAGGTGCCATCTATAGATGTGTCATCTACATTTAACATTCTTAATTTTCCTCTTCAAACTAAAATTCATGGCATTAGTTTTCTTTATGTTCAATGTCACTTTATTGCTTATTGACCAATCATAAACTTCCTTGACAGTTTCATTTGCTTTCTCAGCAAGAAGTTCTCTTGTTTTCTCAGTGACTATAACATTTCTGTCATGAGCAAAGAGAATTTTTTCACCATAAGTAACACTACTGGGAAAGTCAATTATGTATATCATGAACAGTATTGGTCCTAATATGCTACCTTTAATATATTAATGTATTTTGGTTCTGATAAGTGTTTTACTAAATGTTTAGATCTATTTGAAGTATGTGTTATCACTACCCTTTGTACCCTATTTGGTAGGTATGATGGAAGCCAGTCATTAGCTACACCTCTTATTCCTAATGTTTCTAATTTATTTAATAAAATCTTGTGGTCGACTGTATCAAACGCTTTAGAAAGTTCCAAGCATGTCTCTGCAACACACTCATCTTTATGAAGAGCATCAACTATAACTTTTGTAAATTCTGCTATGGCTGATTCAGTATTTTTGCCACTTCGGAAACCAAACTGTGATTCGCTTAAAATATTGTATTTATTCAGGTAATTGATTAATCTGTCTTTCATAATTGCTTCTATTATTTTCTTGAATGGTGAAACCGGGAAAATGGGCCAGTAATTTTCTGTGTCTTCTGCACTACCTTTCTTAAGCAAAGTTACAACTCTAGCCTGTTTTAACTGCTCTGGAAATGTCCCTGATGTGAAGGATTCATTTATTACATTTGTTAAGGGGCCTTGTATAATCCCTTTGCATTGTTTCAGTACACACATTGGTACTTCATCTAAGCCTACTGACTTTTAATTTTTTAATTTTTGAACAGTTTTATTTTCATTCTCTGTGGTTTGAAGTAACATCATTGTATTTAATGCAACATTATTTACAGGTGTTATATTTATTTGGGGGAATTATTGCTGGAACGTCTCTGCAATACTCGAAAAATCCTCGTTTATACAGTTTGCTAGGTGTTGTAAATCATTTATTACCTTATCCTTCTCCCTTAGCAGTATGTAATTATGCGTTTGTTTGCCTCTCCCCGTTTCCTTTCTTGTAACATGCCAGGCAGCTTTGCTTTTATTCTCTGCATTATATATTATTTTGTCATTAAATGACTTTTTTGTGACAGTCAGCACCTTCCTATAGATCTTTTTGTATCTGTGATGTTCTGGATCATTGCGAATGTTCTTCATGGAAGTGAGGTATTTAAGTGTTTGGGAGGATTTCTTAATACCTGCCGTTACCCATCTGTTTTTGTGAGATGTTTATACACACATGCATACTTTTGGAAATGCCTTTCAAAGTTCAATTTAAACAATGTGGAGAATTTAGAGAATTTCATATTCACATTGGTTTCCTTATACATTCCATCTCAGCTTTGTTTTTCTAGTTCTTTTGAAAATTCTTTTATTGTGATTTCTGATAGACGTCGTTTGTAGGCTTAAAGTTTAGGCAATGATTCCATGCCTGATTTTACTGTTGTTATTTGGCAGAGATGGTTCTATAGTACAAGATCTTTTATGGCTGTATCACATTTTTCCTTGTCTATATTTGTGGCCACATGGTCAATTACTGATGAAGTCGTTGTAGTAATCATTGTGACACTATTGACGAATAGCGATATGCCAAAACTTTGAAGGATGTTTATGAAGGTGCTGCTGGATTCCTTTATGATATTAGTGTTGATGTTATTGTCCTCAAACTAAGTTATGTTGACCTTTGTACTTGAGACTTGATTTAGAACTTCTGTTAAATTGTTGAAAAAAGTGTCCACACTACCACTGGGAGATCTATACACACACAAAATGATTAATTTTTTGGTGATATCAAGCCCTGTTATTTCAATAGCTGATATTTCAATGTGTTTGTCTTCACTTATTGTACTGAGGTCATGTCTTGATTTGAACTATGTTTCTTTTCTGATGTAAATGCATGATCCTGCACCCCTTGAAGTAGTTCTGCAGTAAGAGTTTGCCTTTTCATACAATGATAATACTACATGTTGGATTTCTGTGTCACTACACCACAGCTCAGTAATACAAACTACTGTGCAGTTTAAACATTGGAGCTCAACTTCTAATAGCTGTATTTAATTTTTTTATTGATTGCATGTTTTGATGGAGGTTTGTTAAGTCTGTGAAATGCCCCATGTTACTCTTTCCAATGGTTTGTTTTTCTTTGTTACATCTGGTATATGTGATATTGGAGTTGTTAAAATCTGTCTTGTGAGTGATTGTTTCAGTATTTTTTAAAGTGCTGGAGACCCTCTTTAGGCAGGGGAACCTATTGTCAGGATTTATCCTAAAAAAGACCTACTTTTCCTATGTATGACAACAGTTTGACCATTTGTGGCCGAGATCCACCTCCTACACTTTCATGAATCATCTATACCAATCCTCCGTTCCCATTCCTGTTTAGGTGTAGGCCATGCCTAGTAAAACCCCATCTGTTGATAATCCCGACTGGCCCCAGAGAAACATGAACTACGCTGGCTGTCCTCAGAGTCATCCCTAACCCCACATTGATTCGCCTTACAGCTCCATCAAGGTGTGGTCGATCATGACGCCGGAACAGCCATGAGTCAGGGAAGCTATCTCGTCCAGGTCACCCTCTACGTCATATGCCCCATCCCTGTCCAAACTATTTCCCACCCCACCATCTGTCACTATTTGATTCTCTTTCGTAAAGTCCTTACATAAAGACCCTAGGTCCTCAATCACATGACTCAGCTCTGCATTTGGCTTGAAGATACTGGTGGCGTGGTACGCTGCCCCTAAACTATCCTGTAACTGAGGGCATACACCTCGCCCATGGCTACTACCTAGCAGCAGCACAGTCTTCTTCCTAAGATTTTGTACATTCCTAGACTTCTTGGCCTCTGTAAAACTGTGCTGCAAATTTCCTGCTCTTCGTTCTACCTGAGGCTCTTCTCCACTTAACTCTGGCAGTGGTAGATACCTGTTTTTGGTGTTAACGAATAAAAACTTGTCAGATCGAGTTCTGTTCCTTCCTATCCTCCTATTATCGACAGTTCCCAACCACCCTCCTCCCCCCTATCTCCCTTGATCCTTATGAGATCCTTCCTTGCTTCCTCCAACTGCGCCTGAAGTGCACAGTTTTTCCTTTCCTGTTCCCCAATCAAAATGTTCCTACTGCATAGTCTGCAGTTCCAGGAGAGAGCCTCTTCTGTTCTCCCAACATTCTCCTCACTGCACCCCCCCCCCCCCACAATGAATATATTTCCTACAAGATTGGCAATAAATCCCTTTACTCACTGTCCTATAACAGCTCCCACATTTCTCACTCATTGTCAGTTCAAAAGAATAATTAAGTTTAAAGTATGTTTTAAATTTGTCAAAGACTGGCTGTCTGTAAACAAATAAAAAACGACAGGAAGTTCTTACGTGCGGTGGTTGTTGGTTTTGTACTGATTTAGAGATACAATGACAGAAGAATTCTGGATTTCTTCCAATAGCGTGAGTGGGGTAACAGTGTATGAGTTGCTAACATATATTTTTACTTGCTTAATGTAACAGGATTTTGACTGGTTTTAACATGACATATGTGACTTTGTAATCGAACATATGAAAAACGTCTTGCTTGTAGTTTATACCTTTATCTTCTTCGTGATTTGTAAACAATACAGAAAAGTGATGCCGTCCCTTGTTCGGATCTTATCAGATTGTTTCATAGAATCGAGATCCGTAGACACCTCACAAGAGCGGCCGTTACGAAAATGGGCACTCCCAGGTCAAACCCACTCTATGCAGTCCGTCGGCGGACGCGACGTGGTTCGACCGCCTCATAGCTTTGTTGCCACATGCCACTGAACAGCGCCGTCGGTTTACGCCCGCTGTATATTCAGTGTTTTCCCGCGATATCGTGTGTTCATGTGTGGCTTCAGTTTTCTGTGGAATGGTACATTGACACGTGTTTGGTAGTGAGCAAAATGCAGCAGCATCGAACCGATACTCCGGTCGGCGAGGGCGAAAAGACATTCGAAAACAATCTAAAACTGTTGTATCGAATGTATTGAAGTTCAATACTTCTCTGGCCAGCAATGAAAAGGCCAGGAAAAATATAAATTTTGCACAAATTTATAAACAGGCAGCAATAGCGTGTGGTCTATCCAAGTCTCCTGTAGGCCATATTAGCAGATCAGTAACATTGGCAGAATCTCCAGATGTGAACAATTGATTCGATTCTCCGAGAAAGGGATATAAACGAGAACGTAAATCTACAGAATTTGACAATCTCAATAAGGAGCTTGTATGTAGAAATGTATTCCTTCACTACGACTTCTTCTTTGCTTGCTCGGTTTTTGATGCAGAATATATAGTGAAAGACAAATAGTTTCAATTGAGTGCAGAGACATTGTAGCAGCAAGAACAACATTTTGTGTAAAATACATGCATGCTGAGGACAACAGTCTTGCTTCGATTAAACTTGTGCTTCGAAAAATCATACGCTAAAATATATTTTGCTCGTCTTCAACGGTAAAATTAGCCTGAAAGTATCTACAGATATTTCTGTATATCGTGTATCGGCGATGTGGGTGATGGGTGCAGTGACAAATCGTCAGGAAGAGCTGCAGTTAAGATTTTTCTGTATGTAGGAAATATTCTCGGCCGTATTACGGCGAGAGGTCTGAACTTAAATTCTAGCAGCGGCACTCAAGTACTCTCGCGCCGTTGCGAACCCAGTCTCTCGTAAATAAAATGCGTTCATATGTGACACGATACAATAATAATGTCTGAGATCTTAGCAAAATTAATTTCATTACTTTCTTAACAATTGTATTGCTGGAAGTTTCTACAAGGTCCGACACAAGGCTAATTCATCAGATACAACCTTTTGCGTTGTACCATTTGAATAATTTCACATCTTTTACAGTATTTTATTTTTTATCTCGGAATATTTTTATGTTTTCACGATAAAATATATATCAAATGCATCCATAAGTTTGCGACGGTCATATATTATTTTCAGTCCAAATATGTCAGTGGTTCCGCTTTTTCCACAGGTTGAAAGAAAAAATACTTTTGTTTCGAAATTATTCTGACGTTGGTTTTTATTTGTTTTACGTAGCAGCTGGGAGGAAATTTTCGTTAGTAAGGTACTCCATCATATTCTAGACAAGAAATAGAGATGTGTAATATTTTTTTATATTTTTTGTAACATTGCAAATTTTCACTAACTCGTAATGCAGTGGGATGGTGAGACGACCTCGAGGTGCCTGTTTTCGTGATGGCCTCTGTAGTTATTTTACAGCCTCCCTCCGAAAACAACAACTCGCGACCTGAGCGTTGTATCTGCGTTAGGACATAGACATCTGCACAGGATATCTGGTTAATGAACTGTAACTGATGCGACGTAGCATGACTAGGCTTCTTGCATGACCTGCGTTTCAGTACAATTACAGACAATTACTTGTCAGTCGTGGTAACATGAAGAAGGGTAGGTGAAGGAAGAATTAATGTGGGAAATTAATGATCATTGGGAAGCCGACTATTATCCTCACGTTTAATAGTTAACAGCTTTGGCCTGACGAAAAAAATCCATATAACGTCTCATTTACATCTCACTCTCATTTCTCAAGTCCCAACCTATTTTTTTTTTTAATTTTTCAGCACCGTACGTGGCATCCCTTGTGGGGATGTCTTTGAAGATTCTGTTCATTGGGGAATATCTTCTTGAAGAAGTGAGGCTATAAAATTTATTAATGACAACTGTGAACTACGGAGACATCGTTAATGGATAGTGTTAACACTATGCCTGTTTGTTTCATACTGATATTGAAACTGTAACTGCCCGGGTTCCCGGGTCCGATTCCCGGCGGGGTCAGGGATTTTCTCTGCCTCGTAATGACTGGGTGTTGTGTGATGTCCCTAGGTTAGTTAGGTTTAAGTAGTTCTAAGTTCTAGGGAACTGATGACCATAGAAGTTAAGTCCCATAGTGCTCAGAGCCATTTGAACCATTTTTTTAAACTGTAACTGAATAATTTGTGTACTATACTTAAACTATGTTTGGACTGTATGTGAACTGTGAGGAGCTCATGCTATGAATTGTTAGTTTCGTAATCTTGAGCACTGTGTATGGCGTTGCTAAAGGCTCAGTTTATTTTAGCTTATGAAACGAAGTGGTGAACATGAGACTTGTGTACTGTCCTTGTATTATGAGTGCTGGCGCTGATTTCATTGGGCTGAGAAATAACGCTTGAGAGTAAGCAGTGCAATGCGGCTATTTTAGAAGCGGTGGACCACACCAGTTCTAGCAGCCATGCCACAGCAAACTCAGCATCATAAAAAAGACACTGGAACGGTTGATTCAGCGGTCCTGAGAGCAGTACGTCACACCAGATTCAGCTAGGAGTAGGACATCCTAACGGCAGCACACAGAGGCAGGTTAGTGCTACGCCTGCACAGAGTAGTTTAATGTATAGTGTGGCAAGGAAAATGGACTGGGTAGTCTGAAATTTGGCTATAGCGTACAGTGTAATAAGTTGCTCTATTAAAGAAGATTAGCATAAAACTAGTAAATAGAAAAGTGGCAAGCATTAATGAAAAACCGAGATCTGACATTAAGATATATGGTAAACATATTAATGAAGAAATTAAAAGAATGGCAGAGAGAATTTATTAGCAAAATCGATGCTTTGAATCAAAAGTTAAGTAATGATCTCAAAGTTGACACTGGTAAATTAATAAAAATGTTAACAGAGGAAGAAAAACAGACTCAAACGCAGGAAATGAGCGACAGCTTCGCGGAACATCGCTATAAAACAAATGTTAGGATAAGTGAATAGAATGATGGTAATGAGATGAATGGCTATGATAAGGAAATCGAGGCTAATGCAGTCAATAGTAATCAAACTCGAAATTAGTAATGAAGTAGTTAATGTACAGAGTAATGTCAGAAAACTTTGTGATCCAGATAATCAAAGTAAACATACTACTACTGTGTCGGTAACTGAAGAACAATGTAAACGTAACTGTTAGATTGTTAACTCAGAATCAGCTAGTAAGGACGAAACAAATGTGAGCGAAATTTGTATTGAAACATAGAATAGAAAAATTAGTGAAACTGTCCGAAACAAGAGTTAAAGTTATTGAACTCAGTAATATTGAATATATATATCAGTAAGTACAGATTAAAACAATTACAAAAAAATCGAGTGAATTTGGAAGTAAAGTTTCCAATGTAGAATCCGTTTGTAAGGACAGTAACAGTTTGATCAAGTTAATTTCACAGACAACGCGGAAGAGGTAGCGAAATGTAACGAGGTAGTTAAGTACACTGGGGACTAATGACCTCAGAAGTTGAGTCCCATAGTGCTCAGAGCCAGTTAAGTACACTGTGACTTATGTAGTCACTAATCTTACAGAGAAATCAAACCCAAAGTCAAACCATAGTGTTATTGGAGAAACAGAATAAGTAGCCTTTATGAAAGTGATGCAGCAAGTGGCATCACTGTTGAAAAAAGGCACGCCATGTCAACAGAAAGAAAAACACGGTCACTGACTTTCAAGCTTCAGCTAGAGGTAATCGTTTAGATTGTATGGACGCAACAAAAACATCACAATGGATTTCCTGTGAAATAAAAATCACCCAGTCGAGAACAGTGGTTAGGTAAAGTGCACATAATGTTTTTGAGTTGCGTGTGATAACAGTAAATGGTAAAATAAATTTGATGTTATGTAGTTTGAGTAAAAGGTCTACCGTGAATAAAGATCTCTGAAGTCATTGCGATCTATTCAATGCTAGGTGCGTAACGATCACGAAGACTCAAATTTTTGGCAACATGACCTCATGTTCTTTTCATATTGCCAGCTTTCCTCTTCATTGATTCAGAACTAAATCTATCATCTGCATCAGCCTTCACCATCACAAATTAAAAAGAGAGTCGTAGGAGAAGTTTTAAGAGTAGTAATCATGGTAAGTGGAATTATGTACAGAGTTAAGATGGACTGACGTGATTCAGTGTGTTATCTCTTAAATGGGAGACGTTAGGTGAACATGAAATGAGAGTATCCATACTTCAAGATGTTATGCCAAAATGTCACACTGATCTGGAATGAGAACACTAACCTAATTTTTGTAATAGTCTGTGTACCGAAACTACATGTAGCTGAGAAAACAGCGAGGAATAGCAGGTATTGTTTAGCGCTTGGCATTAGCAAAACATTCGACAGCTAATGAAAATTAATATAAAATATTTAGACTTCATAGTATCCTGAGGAACTACATTTCTTATTTAATAAGTAAATACACGAAGAGTACAGTTGTGTATTGAGGTTAATGAAAAAACATCACTTTGAAAATAATGAACTGAGCTGGCAATCATCACTGCAAAGAATACAACAGAAACACTATATTACATGTGGTATAAACTCGTTGCTGCAGGAGAAGAGAATTAAACAACACAAGGAAATTGAATATAATGAGATGACAATCGCAATTTTCTAACAGAAAGTGGCAATAATAGTACGCGATCTCAAGGTCATATGGTGAGTCCTCTACTGAGTGTAAATAATAGTATGCTGCGTAACAAAAAGTTAATTAGCCGATGTCAATTTTCGCCACGATTTTGTTGGATGTCAATTCGTTCTATTATATCTCTTGCATTGTAAGTGGCAGTGACTCAGTAATGTATTGTAATGAAGTTTGTGTGACACTATACGAACATGCTGCCAGAAGCAAAAAGAAAAGCTGAAAAACACACAAATTTGATGCTGAAGAAAAAAGTTGTCCAACTCTCCCTGAAATGCTCCATGTATCAAACGTTGTAAATTATGCAGTTGTATCGAACGTTGCAAATAGTGAAGTTGCTATAAACTCTTTACGATGCGATGTTGCAATGCCTATGTACTTCAGATGTACGACGCAATGATCCTCCGCACGTGAATGTACCTGCGAAGGAAGAAGCACTCAAGCAACTCGAGCCCTTATGAAGAACATGAAATGCATTCGCATTTGCGAATATGAACAGCCACCAGTTGTGTAATGGAATGACGACACCGAAAATCTGTGCCGGACTGGGCCTCGAAACCATGTTTACCGCTTATCGCGAGCAATCATCTTACCATTAAGCTATCCGAGTAGCCTCATGACCAGGCGTAAAAACCCCGTGCTATATCTCCAACCTGGACTCTTGCATGCATTATGTATATTCCGGTACAGGGCAGACATTTTCAGTGAAAGTAGCTTTCCTGATATAGGCTGATAAATACGATATTGCAGTGCCTGTGTTGTTCGCAAGTATGATGCAGTGCTCTTTCGGACATGCATGAATGACGACATGCGGTAGTTTGGGTCTGGCCATCACGTGTGCTCGGATAGCCTAATGGTAAGGCGACCGCACCGGAGCAAATTTTCATTGCCGTCATTCCATTACACAGCTGATAGTTGGTCCACATTCACAGCTGCTGCAGAAACTCGTTAAGTGACGGAGATGCTAGATTTTCTGAGGAGGTGTGACCAGAAGACATAAATAGTTGGCGGCTATCATGCAAGAAAACAGTGTTCTGTAAGACCTGAGTGAGGCAAGAACTGTGCTGGCTTGAGTAGTGTTTCAGCCGCTGACGTTTTCGGTGTTAGAGTAATTTTCGTATCTTCAGTAGTGACACTTAGAATTATTTTCCCGCTGTGGTCTTTGAATAACTCTGCACTAGTCAGGACTATGATTTATTTCTACTATCAGTTCAACTGAAACTGTAATCTTTCGAGTGAAGTTGTTTCGGATCCTGACTTTGTGCACTGAAGCTGAACTTTAACCTGTTTTACAAAGAAAGGGCTAGTTATACTGCTACCACTGATTCACACTTACTTTATAGTATTGTATGTCAGCAAGACGCTGACTGTGTGTGGGTTAGTACGAGATTTATTAGTACGAGATATAGCTTCGGTTAGTGTTCAACAAAACGAAATGTATTCACTGTTGCGAAAACGAACAACCATCAACTATGAAGGGAATGACGACAATGAATCTACGTGACGGACTGATACTCGAATCTGGGTTGCCCGATTTACGCGAGCGGTCGGCTTAACCGATATGGCTATTCGTGCTCGACTCACGATCACCCACCAGACTTCCATATGTCGTTGCTCTTGTGTCACAACCTGTATTCGTACTCACGTTATGTAATTCTCATACAGAGGAGCACATTTTAATTGAAAGTGGCTATCTGATATTGGCGAATAAACGGGATATTGCAGCGTTTATGATCATAAAAACATTGCATCATTCTTCTTAACACCACAGGCCGTGTAATCTCGTAATATTTATCGGTGAACACATGTGTTCTCCTGCTGTTTTTGATAAATTGATTTTTGTGTAGTGAGTTCCATAACCACTATATTGTGGGGCCAAGCTGTTGTTACTATTTCCTTGGGCATAGTTGCTTTCACTGACCAACAAATTAATATGTTAACTTTCATGGACAGTAAGCTTTTATGAGTTTAAGTTATATACTGTAGTTAAAGCCCTCTTTTTAAGCAATTAGCACTTATGAACTGCACATTTACCATCTGTCTTACTGATTAATAACATCAGGAAGAATTTATTTATTTTTTAATGGCTGTGATCAAGTTGGAAAATCACAGCGTCAAATTTATTCGTGTAAATGGTCTCTTTTCTCAGAAACAATTGGGAATAAAAATTAAAAAAAAAGTGCTTTCTAGATTTCACATTTCTAACCATTTTAACAGAGAGATTTGTTACAGTATTGATTAGTTTCGAGATGATAATTATTTTTCTAAAAAGTGGACCTAAACCAAAGAACTGTCTACACTTTTCTACCTACGTAAGACCCTAACTTCTTTCAGATTTACAAAATAAGAAAACCCCTGTGGTAAAACATGAAAAATGCTTAAGCGAGTTTACCCTGTAAATATGAACCAATTATGACAGTAAGAAGCTGAGAAAAGCTACACTTTACTCTTAAAAAATACAACTTTCAGGAAGCAGCCATTAACGTTATCAGTGTACCCATCTCCATATGAGGAACTGCCTGCATCTTCTTCCATCTCTACTTGCAAATTCCTTTTTCCTGCTCTTCTGCGTGGTATTCGTCTCTAACGGCTCTGTCTGATGCCCTAAGTCATTCTGTACAAAAATTTAACATTTGTTTCACTGTGAAACGACCAACAGTTTCTAGCAGTCTTTTCAGGACCTCACACCTAACAACATTTCCTTCTCTGAATTTTGCCACTGTATCAAAGACAGTAAAATGCAGTTTACTATCTGACACAAACACTGTCTTGGGAATTCCGACCAAGATTATGCTTTTTATTGACTCGTTGCGATTCTGGGTGGGGCCATTAAGACATTTCTTCAGTAGTCCTAGATCTGATAAATATTTCTGAAAGTTTTTTTCAAGACCTCCACTATGGCAAAAGGTATAGCTGGTTTGTGAATAAATTTCTTGCGGTTTTTTTGTGCTGTGTTGTCTTTGCACCATGAATCACTTCCTGGAGGGTACGAGCCATGAATTAATTTATCGTTTGTTGAAGAGAGGTGACACAGTATTGCACGTATAGCGTTTCCTCTGTCTTCTACGCCGTTGACGTGTTTCCTGATGGTAATGCCAGAATATTTTTGAATTTTGTCTATGATACATTCCATGAGTATTTTATTGCCTGCTAATCGTCTGCTAACTTCCAGTTTCTTTCTTCTGAAGGCAGTTTCAAGTCGTCACAGCCTCGTACCCATTCACTTTTGTAAATAACCTATGCACTCCAGTTTTACTAATAGTTATATTTTCACCATCTGCCTTCTCTCCATCAACTACGTTTGAATCCTCATTTTTTAAGTAATTTCTCTTGGGGGCGGGTGTGTTGAGTGGTACTTAAGTAAATAAATTAGTGAAATCAAAGTGAAGCAGAAATTAGAATATAAATGAAAAACTTGGTTTAGTTTAGAGAGTTGCATACTCGCAAACAGCGGGCAGAACAGCAGAACAGAAGAGACAGTGACCGTGAAGTCAGCAAGTTCCACATTAGCGGGCGCTGTCGAATCAGCCGTCAGGGCATCGCCCAACTGGCTCACGTGTTTCTCAGTTGTCGCATGTGATCAAAGGCCCTCGCCTACATTCCAAGAGCCAATGACCGACGTTAAGAAGATTTTTCGAGGAGCTCCTCAACGTGACAGAAGAGGCAATGACCGTGAAGTCGTTTACCTCCAGTAAACTGAAGTGAATAAATACGCGAGACGCGGTGGGCCCGACAGACGGAGACGACAGACGAAGACGGAGACGAGCGATGAAGAAGACAAAGAAGTGAAGAAGCATAGCAGTTGTTTTAAGTCAGTTTCGGTGCTGAAGACCGTCATGCAAGAAGAGACTACATAATGCACAGACGCACCAAGTCCGCCGCTGTAATGGAATAGCAAGCAGCAGCCTCAGCGCCAGAAGACAGAAGTTAAAAGGTATTTGAAGTCTTATTTTTACGTACCCGGGTGACTCGTGAGGACGGGAAGGAGACGGCCTCATATCAGCAGTCACCTGTGAGCTGGGATGAAGAACTGACAGCCGAAGGCTGGCAAGCGGCAGTTCGTAGTTCGAGTCCAGGACACTGGCCTTCCCCCGCCGCGCCGCTCCGCTGGCCGACGCACAACACACGCGGCCGCTTGGAGAAGGGAAACACTGGGACGCCACATTCAAGGTATCACCATCCGATGCACGACTTCGTTCGCAATAATTAAACGGGCCACCTCGCGCTGCGCGTCTCCAGTCAGCTGGGCGAGACGGCGACACGAGATACACACCGCTACGCGTAATCAGACGCCGCCGCCGCCGCTGCCGCAGCAGAAGGCTACGCAAACGACACAGCTGCCGTTCTCCGAACCAGAACATCCAGTAAGATACAGTTGTACGAAACTTTCAATAAAGGTTATCTTATGTAAAAATGCTGTTTCTTTCCACCTCATACCCGAGCCAAGGAAGAACCCACACCGCACACATGTTGTTAAGAGAGAAAAGTTAATTTATTTAATATTTTCACCCTGACAGAATGCTTTAGAATGCTCATCCTGACAATTGACAGCGTCAAAAGAAAAAAACCAGATACATGTAGCGACAGAAGTGTTACATTTAGTATCACAGCTGTTACAGGTGAATAAAAAATCAAATTTTGGCCTGAGAACTGTAAATGTATATGGTCAGACCCACAAAGCGTTTCTTTATATAACTGAATAAACCAGAAATAAGGGAATAATATATATGTACAATGAGGTGCCTAAAGTCGTGGGATACCTCGTAATGTTGTGTCGGATCTCCATCTGCCTCGGTTAGTGCAGCAAATGGTTCAAATAGCTCTGAGCACTATGGGACTTAACTGCTGTGGTCATCAGTCCCTAGAACTTAGAACTAGTTAAACCTAACTAACCTAAGGACATCACAAACATCCATGCCCGAGGCAGGATTCGAACCTGCGACCGTAGCGGTCTTGCGGTTCCAGACTGCAGCGCCTTTAACCACATGGCCACTTCGGCCGGCTGGCCTCTCGATTATGGCCCATTAATGTTCTATGGGGTTACGTGGGGCGATCAGGGTGGCCAAATCATTTTTGCGAATTCTCCAGAATGTTCTTCAAGCCAGTCGCGAACAGCTGTGGTTTGGTGACATGGCGCGTCGTTGTTTGGGACATAAAGTCAATTATAGATGGGCTCCCAGTAGCCGAACGTAATGATTTACAATCAATGATGGGTTTGGTTGGTCCAGGGGACCCAGTCCACTACATGTAAACACAGCACACACAATTATGAACCAACCACCAGCTTGCATAGTGCCTTGGCGACAACTTGGATTCATGGCTCCATCGGGTCTGCTCTACATTCGACCCCTACCATGAGATCTTACCAAGTGGAATCGAGGTTCTTCTCATAAAGCCACCGTTTCCCAGTCGTCTAGGGTCCAACCAATATGGCCACGAGCCCAGAAGAGGGGCTGCAGGCGATGTCATGCTGTTATCAAAGACAATCGCGTCAGTTGTCTGCTGCCATAGCCCATTAACGCTAGATTTCGCATCAGTGATCTAACGATTTGTGCAGTTATTTCACTCTGTGTTGCTTGTCTGTTAGCACTGACAACTCTACGCAAAAGCCGCTGTTGTCGGTCGTTACGTGGAGGCCGTCGGCCACTGCATTGTTCGTGATGAGTGGTAACGCCTGAAATCTGGTATTCTCGGCACGCTCTGGACACTGCGGATATCAACATACTGAATTCCCTAACGATTACAAAATGGAATGTGTTGCCCTTTCCCGCGAATCACCCAAGTACAAATAGCTGTTCTTTATATATCTTGTGTACGCGATACTACCTACTCGATGACTTTCCAGCAACACAAACTTGACATTAGCTATCTACGCGGATGACACAGCCATTTTTGCGCTATATTGGAAACCGTCGAAAATAAATTTACGAATACAGACGGCCCTCAGAAGTGCTGAGTCTTGGTTGGAACAATGGCGTATTAAAGTAAACGTCGACAAGTTCTGTTGACACGCAGACCGAAACTACTGTACAAACATCAACACTGTAGACAGGTATCATTACATACACGCCAAATACGTTTCCGAGAGAAAGTCAGATATGTCGGTGTCTGGCTGGACCAGAAACTTACCACATCGAATACATTGCCAACAGAGCGCACGCGATGCTCAAACTAGTCTATCCAATGCTCAACAGGCAACGCACACTGAATAAGAGGGTGTCGAGGTCCATATACATGACACTGATTAGACCTCTGATGACGTACGCAGCTCCCGTCTGGCGATACGCGGCTCCTACACACCTGCGCCGTCTGCAGACCATACAGTACAAAGTGCTACGGATCATTAGCAACGCTCCATGCTACACATGCACCGTGAATCTTAACAATGAATACGGCATTGATATCCTCAAGGAAGTATTTAAAAAGCACGGTTCACGACTATACAGGAACTGGAGACACTCCAGTCCTTTCATCATTACTCTGGGAAATAATCACAAACATAGGTGGAAGCATAAGCAGCCAATGACACTAGTAGCTAGGGCATAACCACTTATGGCAAGCTAACATACATTCACAAGCGACAAACGGCGGCAAGCCCCTGCTTAACAGTAACGTTGACTGAATATGCCAACCAACAGGCTGGAGCAGGGAAATCGACAAGCTCGCACACTGACGCACAAACAAATCTCCAACATTACCCTGCACTGTGCATCTGGTATATGACCTATCAGACACAAAACCATGATGAATGTTGTGGCGTAGAAAGACAGCCACGCCACGGAAGTAGCCGAAAGGCACGCGTTTAGCAGGCAAGATATAGGTCTGTAACAGGATACGTAATGAATGCTATAAAGAAAAGTATGTAGCTTCAGTATTACTTAACTTTAATCCATCCTTTTGGTACATCTGGAGATTGTGGCGATACAAGTGAGACTCTTTAGATACATGCAATGTTACTAATGGCGCCTTGCTAGGTCATAGCCATTGACTTAGCTGAAGGCTATTCTAACTATTGGCTCGGCTAATGAGCAATGCTTCGTCCGTGTAGTTGCTAGCAAAGTCGTCCGTACAACTGGGGCGAGTGCTAGTCTGTATCTCGAGACCTGCCTTGTGGTGGCGCTCGGTCTGCGATCACACAGTGGCGACACGCAGGTCCGACCTGTACTAATGGACCGCGGCCGATTTAAAGCTACCACCTAGCAAGTGTGGTGTCTAGCGGTGACACCACATTCCTCCCCCGCAAATCGGCGAACGGTCGTGTGATTAGGCTTCCGCCCGCCGTGGGGAGGACCCCATGTTGACGTAGGCGATGAGGTGGGGAGCCTAACAACAGGCGAGGCTGTGCCATCCGCACCCGGCCATTCGGTCCGAGGGGATCTAGGAAACGCCTGAAAACCTAGTCCAGGGTGCACGTCAACATGCGGTATATGCGCCCGTAAAGAGACAGGAGGGGCTGAAGGGTCGACCTCCATTGCGTCGGGGTATCCGACGCGGGATGACGTCATGTGGTCCGGAGCGGGCAAGAGTTCCATGGCGGAGGACAGCTGGTCACGGGAAGCGATCGGCGGCGCGTGACCCAGGGAGGCGCTTGGCGGCTGCAGCGAAGCGTCCACTGCGGGCGGCGCCGGCGGGAGAACAGGCGGCGGCGGCGGCGGCTGCGGCGGCGCGTCGCCATGGGGCAAAATGGAAGGCATCGTCGGTAACACCTGGGGATGAGGCGAGCCAGTAGATGGGTCCCCAGGGCGCTGACCGGACGGCACCGTCGCTGAAAGCAGACGGGGAGCGGCAGAACCCGGGGGACGACAGAGGCGCAGCTGATTGAGATGCCGACGCACCTCACTAGAGGCCCCCAAAAGCAAATACATCGCGCGGCCGATGCAGCGAAGAATGCGCCCTGCGAGCCAACGCCGTGAACCTCGATAGTGGCGATACAATACAACGTCGCCTGGAGCAAAAGCAGGAGTCTGCCGCTGCACAGGAACCAGATGCGGCGGGTGCAGCAAAGACATCAAGGTTCGATGAGGACGACCGTGGAGCAACTCAGCCGGCGAGCGACCATCTCGGGGCTGAGAGCGATACGATGACAAAAAGAGCAACAACGCGTCCTCCCGAGAATGTGACTCTTTCAACTTCAACATCTGTGACTTGAAAGTCCGGACCAATCGTTCAGCGGCACCGTTTGACTGAGGCGAAAACGGCGCGGATGTCAGATGTTGAATACCATTGGCCTGGCAGAATGACTGAAATTCTGCGGACATGAATTGTGGGCCATTGTCGGAAACAATAGTCTGCGGAAGACCTTCAATGCAAAAGATAGCAGACAACGCTTGGATGGTGGCAAATGACGTCGTGGAAGACATTCGGACAACAAAAGGAAAATTACTGAAGGCATCTACCAGAACCAACCATCGACCATTCCAGAATGGACCAGCAAAATCGATGTGCAAGCGTTGCCAAGGAGAAGTGGCTTGTGGCCATGCAAAGACTTTCCGCGGCGGTGCGGATTGTTGTGCGGCACACGCCATGCAAGAAGAGCACATATTCGTAATCGCAGCATCGATGCCGAACCAAGTACAGTGCTGACGAGCAAGTTGTTTCGTTCGCACTATACCCCAATGTCCTTGGTGAAGAAGCCGTAAAACAGAGAACGAACGTGGGACCACGACTCTGGACTGACCATTATCAGAACGCAACAACAAAACACCACGTCGAACAAAAAGTCTCTCCTTGTGAGCAAAAAATCGGCGAACCAACGGATCCTCGATCCGAGACTATGACAAAGGCCACTGCGTAGCAACAAAACGCAAAACGGGTCAGCAGCTGTGGCTGTAGCTACACGACGAAAATCAATCGGAAACGATTCGACCACGTCATCAGTTTCCGCATCAATGAACATGCAAGCAAGTTCGGAAGAATCGAATGCTCTATCCTCAGCAACAGGCAAACGGGACAACGCATCGGCGTTTCCGTGCTTAGCAGTGGACCGATACAAGATATCGTAGCGGTACTGCGAGAGGAAAATAGACCAGCGAATGAATTTCTGCGCTGTACGCGGAGGTACAGGCTTGTTTGGATGAAAAAGCGATGTCAAAGGTTTGTAGTCTGTGATGATGGTAAAGTGACGACCATACAAGAAATCATGGAACTTAGTAACAGCAAACACGAGAGCCAAAGCTTCTTTCTCTATCTGTGAATAATTCCTTTGTGCAGACGAGTGCAATTTGGACGCAAAGGCAATAGGGCGATCATGCGACCCATCTGTGTGCGCAAGCACAGCACCGATCCCGAAATCCGATGCATCTACCATCAACAAAAGGGGTTTCTGGGGATCGAATGGCGTAAGGCAAGTATTTGAATGCAACGCTGATTTCAACTGGCGAAAGGCGCGTTCGCATTCCGTCGTCCAGACGAACGGAACACCTTTACGGCGTAGGCGATGAACCGGAGCTGAAATGGAAGAGACATTGCGCAGAAAGCGATGATAATAGTTAACTTTACCCAACACACTCTGTAGCTGCTGCAAATTCTGCGGCGACGGCAAATCGTGTATGGCACGGAGGTGCTCTGGACTCGGATGTATGCCTTGTGCATTTATGACATGTCCCAGATATGGTAAGTCGCGAGCAAAGAAAACACATTTGTACTTCCGCAAGCGAAGACTATTTTGTCGCAGTACCTGAAATAATGTTCTTAGATTTGCTAAATGTTCGTCGGCTGTCCGTCCGGAGATCACAATATCGTCCAGATAGTTCGCAGCAGTAGGGCCCGACGCACAAACAGTTTGTAAATATTGCTGAAACAAGGCAGGGGCGGACGCACACCCAAATGGCAGTCTTTTGAAGCGGTACAAACCAAGATGCGTGTTAACCACTAAAACGCGCTGGGATTCTTCGTCCACTGGTATTTGCAAGTACGATCTGCGAGGTCCAACTTCGAAAAGTATTGACCCGGGCACAGTTTATCAAAAAGATCTTCCGGGCGGGGTAATGGAAAAATTGCAATCACTAGTTGTGGATTCACAGTGGCCTTGAAGTCCACACAAAGTCTCAATTTTCCGGAAGGTTTCGGCAAAATTACCAAGGGTGAGGCCCAGAGAGAAGCTTGCACACGTTCAATTACACCTTGTGATTCTAAATCGTGTAATGTTCTTGCCACCTCATCACGCAATGCGTGAGGAACATTGCGCACTCTGAAAAATTTCAGTTGCGCGTTTACTTTCAGTTCCAAATGTGCTTTATAGTTCTGAGCGCAACCTAAGCCCGGTGCAAAAGGTCTGCAAATTCTTCACACAGACGAGAAACACTGTCTGAAGGCACAGTCTGATTCACTGATAGGACCTGATTTACAATAGACATGTTAAACAACTGAACCAAACAAGTTCACAGCAGTAGAAGAACGAAGAACGTAAGTTTTGTTTGTTCCTTATATGTTGCAAGAAGAGTGCACTGTCCTAACACAGGGATATTCTGACCTGAATAACTATTTAACTGAACATTTGTGGCACGCAACGGAGGTTTGCCCAGTTGTTTGTACGTGTCATGATTGAGCAATGAAACTGCAGCTCCGGTATCGAGCTGGAATGGTATGACCTTGCCTTCAAAGTCCAAGTCTACAAAAAGTTTATTGTCCTGCCGACGACAAGAGCGACTTTCGCGTGCAATTTGAACGGACACTGGTACAGAAGCACTTGCGACTTGACGGGATTTCCGGCGACACCGACGCACACTTTGTGTGGGACGAACACAGTCACTGTTAGAGAAAGTGGCACTGGACGAAGCGCAATTAACTACATGAATGTCCATGGGCGAAGGTTCACGAGCCTGAGTATTCTTGGTTCGATTCCGGCGCGAAGCAAAGGGCCTGGAATGGTTGTGATTGTCTGATCTGAGCCTTTTCTGGCAAACACTTTGAACATGTCCTTTTTTATTACAGTAAAAACAAATAGCTTGGCGTGACGGGCAATGTTCACGCGAATGTCTAGTAGCACACCGCGGGCATGATTTCACTGCATTTGTGGGCTGGCGCGGCACACCTGGTTTAGAGCGTGGCAGCAGCCGCGCGGACGAGCGCGAGGGCTGTTTATCGGTCCGTGCAGCGCGCCCGGCGGGCCGGTTAATGTTACACACGGCTGGCGAAGTTGCAAATGATTCCTGAGCAAAGTCAAGTGTGTCTTGTCTATCTAATATGTCTATCACTTGTTGAAGGGAGGGATTGACTAGTTTCAAAATCTGTTCCCGTATACGAACATCAGAAATTTTCTGTGCAATTGCATCACGTACCATTGTATCTGAATAAGGGAGTCCACATTCACACTCAAAAGCACAATCCCTTGTAAGGCCTTGCAATGTTGCAACCCACTCCCTATTAGTTTGACCGGCCGTACGTTTTGTACGAAAGAAAGTATACCTTTTTGCAACTACATTAACTGTTTCCTTGAAATAGGCATCTAAAGCAGACAAAATTTCTTCGTAGGACAGAGTTGCTGCGTCGCGTTGGGGAAAAAATTTCACTATCACGCGGTAGTTTTGCACCCCTACACACGCCAATAAATGAGGCAGCCGCTCGTTACCTTGAATTCTGTAGGCGGCGAGATGAAATCCAAACTGGCGTGACCACTCCGTCCATGTTTCCTTAGCTGGGTCAAACGGCCTAAAAGGCGGTGCAACTGCGAGTTGTGGCTGCGGTAGCGGTGGAGCGGCGGCTGCCGCATCGTTTGGCAGTGCATGTTGACCCTGGACGAGCTGTCCAAGGGCATCCAATAACGCCTGCGTCTGCTGATTCTGCAAGCGATAAAATTCGGACAGTACATCTGGCGAAGCCATGACACAAGGAAATGTAAGCAATTAGAAAGAACAAGACCCTTTCCGTTGACTCGTCGCCAACTGTTGTGGCGTAGAAAGACAGCCACGCCACGGAAGTAGCCGAAAGGCACGCGTTTAGCAGGCAAGATATAGGTCTGTAACAGGATACGTAATGAATGCTATAAAGAAAAGTATGTAGCTTCAGTATTACTTAACTTTAATCCATCCTTTTGGTACATCTGGAGATTGTGGCGATACAAGTGAGACTCTTTAGATACATGCAATGTTACTAATGGCGCCTTGCTAGGTCGTAGCCATTGACTTAGCTGAAGGCTATTCTAACTATTGGCTCTGCTAATGAGCAATGCTTCGTCCTTGTAGTTGCTAGCAAAGTCGTCCGTACAACTGGGGCGAGTGCTAGTCCGTATCTCGAGACCTGCCTTGTGGTGGCGCTCGGTCTGTGATCACACAGTGGCGACACGCAGGTCCGACCTGTACTAATGGACCGCGGCCGATTTAAAGCTACCACCTAGCAAGTGTGGTGTTTAGCGGTGACACCACAATGAACCTAGCTGTTACGGGTTTCCTGAGACTGGCTACGAGATCAATACCTGCACCCAGTGGCACCCACCGAGTAGCAGTACCGCATAACGTCAGGGGTATCGGCCTGCACGATACCCACTACTAACAAAACCTGCCCTTGCATGACCTGCCGCAGGCCGCAAGAAAACCGCTGCTGCTCTTGCAACCCGATCAAACTATTGCAGAGGTTTTTTTCCCTTGGCTCTTGCCTTGGCACTTTTTCCCCCTCTGCCCTTCAAACGGCTACCCTTCGTTCAGCTTTCGACCCAATCTATCTCCAGATGAGCATGTATCTATGGTTAAACTTAACCAGACGTATGCAAACATCGCAGTTCCCACATCCTGTAAGACGTCACTGTAGTGAAAACTAACCCTTTTGCATAGATGACAACGGACCTTTTGTGTAGGCCATCATGCCGGTGTGGGCGTGGAGGAGCTTCACCTCTTTATAAAAAACTACCTCCATCGCTAAACCATTACTTTTGTCACCTAAGCGTATTATATGTCATTGGAAAAGGGAAATTCCTTAGATTAAGAAGAATGAAAAACATAAAAATTGGAAATTTCAAAATCTCAACCAGGAGCCTCTTAATGGCAAAAGAGACAAAATATCATCATTGAGTAGACCACTTCCTTCTAAATTTCAGCCAAAGACTAAGTCGCAAAAAGAAAGGATACCCTATGTAGGCCATCTTGTGTAAAGAACACAGTGGCGCCTTATTTCTGTATGTCCACCCTTCTGACTGGGGGCCTGCAGCCGTTCACTTACATAATGAAACGGAACCAGTTGGTAACTGATGGTTACAGACACAAAATCGCTGTTACAGTAGTCTACGGGAATCAGTTCATAGCTGTTGGCCACTGATGTGATCGTGTATACGCTTGGAGTTCACCCACTCAGCGTCAGTTGATATCTAAAGATGATGTATTGAATCACTGAAACTGGTAGCTATATAATGAATAACATCTGTAGGACGGTTGCAGGTGTTCCATTCTATTACACAGTGGAATCTTGTGAGTGGAGGCCACAGTACACGTCAGTTTAATGAGTTTCGGCGCCACTTGGCAGAGGCGGCGCCCCACACCGACTGACAGGGGACAGCACCCGACTGGCCGCCCGCGGCTTATCACGTTTCACGCCCGGCGGGCCGCGACCGGCGGCTCGCCGTCCACCGCCAATTACAGCTGTCGATATTCAAACAGGGCCGGTGACGCGGCGACGCGGCGCACCCAATCACGCGAGCAAGCGCGCTGCGGGACCGCTCAGTGACAGACTGATGTCGAAGTCAATGCTGTGTACAGACATTCCTCAGTCGAAATTATACATGTGTAGTAATTACACCAAAGTAAGTTTTTTATCCAGTTTACTGTTGGTATTAGGATGGTGTACAAGTTCGCTTCGTTTATGTTTTGCGTGTTGGTATTCACGTTGCTATTGATTTATTTATCGACTGTCATTTTTGTTTGTGTTTCACCGCTGCTGCTTGAGTTGTCGGAGATGTGCACGATAGAAACCGAGTCCGAAGTGGAGAAATCTGAACATTTCCCACGTATTCTTGCTGGAAGCAGTTAATTCCATAAATTATGTGGTAGTAGGCATAACGAGTAATCTAAAATGGAATGATCATATAAAATTAACCGTCGGTAAAGCAGATGCAGACTGAGATTCATTGGAAGAATCCTAAGGAAATGCAGTCCGAAAATAAAGGAAGTAGATTACAGTACGCTTGTTCGCCCACTGCTTGAATACTGCTCACCGGTGTGGGATCTGTAGCAGAGAGGGCTGATAGAAGAGATAGAGAGATGCAACGGAGAGCAGCGCGCTTCGCTACAGGATCATTTAGTAATCGCGAAATCGTTATGGAGATGATGGATAAACTCCAGTGTAATACTCTGCAAGAGAACGCTCAGTAGTTCGGTATGCTCTTTTCTTGAAGTTTCGAGAACATGACGATAAAATCAAAGAGATTAGAGCCCACACAGAGGCATACCGACAATATTTCTCTCCTCGAACAATTCGAGACTGGATTAGAAGGGAGAACCGCGAGAGGTACTCAAGGTACCCTCCACCACACACCGTCAGATGGCTTGCAGAGTATGGATGTAGATGTAGATGTAGATCCTTCTGTTTGAGATCCATAGAGGGGTGGTAGTAGCGGAGGCAGGCGGAAACATTGGGGTCGTGAGTGGGGTAATGCCATTGGACAGAGCACGGCACGAAAATGGTTTTCTTTTTTGAAGGAGGATCGTTTTGACTCTACAAGTTCGGGAAGATATTCGGAACTTGATGAGGATCATTTAAATGCATTAATCCACAAATATCCACATCCGTGGAGAACTGGCAAGGTAATGAATTGTGATCTTTCCACCATCATGCGACATTTTCATGTAATGGGAAAGGTTCTATAATCGTTTATATGGGTACCCTATGCTTTAAGCCAAAAATCACAGAAATCAGAGGTTTTCCATATGTGCATCGCTACTTGCTCGTAATCAATTGGCTCGTGAACAACACCGACCATTCCTATCCAGTATTGTTATTGGTGACGAGGTGTCTTTATGAGAACGTAAGGAAAATAAAGGAATAGTCGAATCCAAAGAAAGGAGCAACTACCCGTACAAAGAAATGAACGCCTCCACAAACGATAATGTTACGAATGTGGTAAAACATCGACGGTGTGATGTACTAGAAATTGCTTCCTTGAAGTGTATTCATCACAACTGACACTTCTTGTCAACACCTAAGACTTCTTTCGGACGCAATCCAAGAACAACGACCACGAGATGTGTGTTAAGTAATGGTACTTCACGATAACACCCGCCCGCAATCTCATAGACTGACAGAGAGCACTGAACAGAAGTTGGTTAGGGAAATTGTTCCGCGCCCGCCTTATTCACCTAATCTTGGACCCTCAGATTTTCATATTCTCCGTCCTGTATCGAACAACCGTCAAGGGACTTGAGTTCATCACTTTGAAAGCACGTAATTTCTACAGTCGCTCAGTGGAAAAGTTACCCCAGAGACGGAAAACCGTGGAAAATAATGAAGGAGGATATGTTATCGACGAATAAAGTGTCTTTTATGTGAGTCTGTTCTGTTTATTAAACGTAGGAGAAAATCTACGAACTTATGCACCATCCAAATACACAATATCTATTGAAAGCATGACACGTTCATATCAGAGGGGACAACAAAATGAGCTCTGTTACACAATCTGTTTCGTCGTCTAAGGATTTCTCAGAGGTATACCCTCATCTCACAAACGTATGAGCATCCTTAGCTTATCAGCTGCTCTTTGAAGCATTTCTGTTTAGGACGCACTCATTTAAAAAAAATTCTCCAAAGAACTCTACCTACGTGTAAGAATGCACGAAAATTGGTAATGCTTTGGTGTCGACTAATTGAGTCTCATTCCCGAATTGGCTCACCACATACCGTTACTTACGGTATCAAGTGAGCGTATCACGGGAGCTTTCAGTGTTACGTTTTGCTATTTGATGTCTGACATCCGCTTCTTAACAAAAAATTGATGACTACAAGCGCTGCGTTGCCCCATTCTCTTTTCTCGCTTGTAACACGAAATGATGATGCAGTTAAAATGCTGCGAATACGGTTGTGCCCACAGCTTAAGATGTTTTGTCTTCAAAATGTTATATCCCGGATGTCGCTGCCCTGACTACAAAGTCTTATGCCGAGCTTAAATTCTGTTAAATAACAATTCATGTTAGCATCTCTTTGCTTACAAGGATTACTGATAAGGTGTTGTAAAAACATAGTCAATAATGCTCTGACATCCCTTCATTGTATTTTAATATATATATTTTTTATAACTATTCCCATACATATTTTTTTTGCTTGGTGTTAAGTGCGAAAAGAGAACTTGGCCGTACCTTCTGTCCTTGATGTAGTTAGAAATTCAACTCTTCTAGAGTCTTTTACACCGCAGAACACAATTAAGGAACGCTTTTTGAAATACCGTAGCTATTATCCACTGCAGAAGTTTGATATTTGGCACAAAGGTAGCTACAACCTTCGTCTGTAAAAATAGAAAAGCTTGGCGACCTGCGACATTATTTTCGGACTTGGCGACGCTTCTAACAGCAAGGTGTTGACACATTCGGAGAAAACGCCAGAGCTCAGAATTTCATGTGACATGTGAGGTGAATTAATGGTGACACATTGGCACCAAATTTCACCACAATTCTGACCAGCGACACTGCGAGCGCGTCACAAAGTGGGAAGGTCATCACTGCCCCCACCACATTTCACTCCTTCTTTCGACGCCTTTCTTTCAGAACGGTGACGCCGAGCGTTGAAATCACGTGTTTTTCTTATGAGTGGACCGAGCGAGGTGGCGCAGTGGTTAGCACACTGGACTCGCATTCGGGAGGACGACGGTTCAATCCCGCGTCCGGTTATCCTGATTTAAGTTTTCCGTGATTTCCCTAAATCGATCCAGGCAAATGCCGGGATGGTTCCTCTGAAAGGGCACGGCCGACTTCCTTCCCCGTCCTTCCCTAATCCGATGAGACCGATGACCTCGCTGTTTGGTCTCTTCCCCCAAACAACCCACCCTCTTATGGGTGGCCGAGGAAAACTTATCACACACATCGCCGCTCAGAATCAAGACTAAAAGGCCTCAGTGAAACGACCACTTTCCTTGCAGTGTTGATTCACACACATTTTGTAGTCGGAAAAGACATTTCACAGTGATAAAACCAACAGGTCAACGTTACCGACACCTTTGATACTGCTGAAACGGCCAGAAGGTTCACCCCTTCTCTAAGACCACTGTGGGGCTGCATCCCAATTGAATGAGATCGCACCACTGTAAATACAGCACAACTGCAATTTTTCCTCCGATGTACAGACTGGACCACTAGCGACCGCTCGAAGGCATTTAACGAAATTTGAAAGTGATCCGATGACTGCTTATCCCTTTGCAACCTTCCTGTTTGGTTATTTCCAGTGGCGTGATCACTGGGAGATGCATCATTGAGTCATGCATGAATTAAAATGCAAAAGGACCCTCCTAAAACCCATTATACGGCAGAAATCTCACTGTCATCCACCCACCTTTATTGAAAATTTTAAAATCGTTCCTTCACAGTGACGTGGTGTATGGATTCGGAATGGTGTCAAAATTCGCCTTTGCCTTTCTGCAACTTATGAGACTCTGATATTTGAAGCGTCATCAAAAACGAAGGTGACGTCGCAGAGCATCACAGCTTTGCACTATTACAGGGTAGGCTGTAGGTATTTTTGAGCGAAGTTTCAAACTTTTGCGTCGCATTGGGAGACAATTAGGAGTGACGCTTTGTGTTGCGCAGTGGAAACTAATCAATTTCCAGATTGAACTGCCACGGAACAGCGGAGTGTGTTCTGACTGAAAAGTTTCTGATGCATTAGAAGGCACGGCGAGGCAAGCAAAGGATCCCAGGTTCGAAACCCAGTTCGACACAAAGTACTAATCTGCCGCAACGTTTTAGGTACCCAGTTTTTCTATCCGATAATTTACACACCAAACTCATACAACAGCAGATTAGTTTCATATGTTACTTCTACAGAGTGGTGAAAGCTACACGAACGAAAGTACACTACTGGCCATTAATATTGCTACACCACGAAGATGACGTGCTTCAGACGCGAAATTTAACCGACAGGAAGAAGATGCTTAGCTTTTCAGAGCATTCACACAAGGTTGTCGCCGGTGGCGACACCTACAACGTGTTGACATGAGGAAAGTTTCCGAACGATTTCTTTCGCACAAACAGCAGTTGACCGGCGTTGTCTGGTGAAATGTTGTTGTTATGGCTCGTGTAAGGATCAGAAATGCGTACCATCACGTTTCCGACTTTGATAATGGTCGGATTGTAGCCTACCGCTATTGCGGTTTATCGTATGGCGACATTGCTGCTCACGTTGGTCGAGATCCAATGACTGTTAGCAGAATATGGAATCAGTGGGTTCAGGAGGGTAATGGGCAATGCGGAACGCCGTGCTGGATCCCAAAGGCCTCGTATCACTAGCAGTCGAGATTACAGGCATCTTATCCGCATGGCTGTAACGGATCGTGCAGCTACGTCTCGATCCTTGAGTCAACAGATGGGGATGTTTGCAACACAACAACCACCTGCACGAACAGTTCGACCACGTTTGCAGCAGCATGGACTATTAGCTCGGAGACCATGGCTGCGGTTACCCTTGACGCTGCATCACAGACAGGAGCGCCTTCGATGGTGTACTAAAAGACGAACCTGGATGCACGAATGGCAAAACGTCATTTTTTTCGGATGAATCCAGGTTCTGTTTACAGCATCATGATGGTCACATCCGTGTATCGCGACATCGCGGTAAACGCACAGTGGAAGCGTGTATTCGTCAGCTCTATACTGGCGTATCATCCGGAGTGATGGTATTGGGTGCCATTGGTTACTCGTCTCGGTCACCTCTTGTTCGCATTGAGGGCTCTTTGGACAGTGGACATAACATTTCATATGTGTTACGACCCGTGGATCTATTCTTCGATCCCTGCGAAACCCTACATTTCAGCAGGATAATGCACGACCGCATGTTGCAGGTCCTGTAAGGGCCTTTGTGGATACAGGAAACGTTCGACTGCTGTCCTGGCCAGCACATTCTCCAGATCTCTCACCAACTGAAAACGTCTGGTCAATGGTGTCCGAGCAACTGACTCGTCACAATACGCCAGTCAGTACTCTTGATGAACTGTGGTATCGAGTTGAAGCTGCATGGGCACGCCATCAAACCTCTGTTTGACTCAATTTCCAGGCATATCAAGGCCGTTATTACGGCCAGAGGTGGTTGTTCTGAATACTGATTGCTCAAGAGCTATGCAACCAAATTGCGTGAAAATGTAATCACATGTCAGTTCTAGTATAATATATTTGTCCAATGAATACCCGTTTATCTTCTGCATTTCTTCTTGGTGTAGCAATTTTAATGGCCAGTAGTGTATTTTCGTAATTCGACGAGATAGGACATTTGCATACTGCATCCAGCCAGCCTGTCATTTATCTCGACTTCCTCTCCTGCACTACGTGATCTTTTGATCAGTGTCGCTGACAGTCTATAAAGGGGCACTGAGTTCGACCTCCGGTCGGATGGGGAAGCGGTTTTTATGCTGACGTCACGATGGTTTCATCATAGCTGCGGAAGTCACCGAAGCGGCGACAAGTAAAAAAGACTTACAACAGGCGGCCGCAATCCCTGTAAGGGGACTCCTGACCAAAAATGGCATCAGCACAGTTCATTTCATTTCTCGATTTCTTAGTTAAAGAACAAGGTGTTTCAAAGTGGATATACGGATTTTTGGGTTTTTTAGCATTTATTACAGTCAGATTGCAAATATAAATTACACATGAAATGGAAGAACAACTCACACAGTTTTTCTTACAAATGCTCGATGTGAGTACCATTCATCACACGGGGTGATAGGTGATTTTTCCCAAGCCTTGATCAGTATGTCTGGAGTAATTGCCGCAACAATGGTTTTTTTGAAGTCCGGTAGATCAGCTGGTAGTCAGGCTCGTACACGTCATTCGCTATGAAACACGAATTGTAAAAATCGGATGGTAGTCAGATCGAGTGTGAACGTGAAGGTCATACAAAACAAATAGGGGGCCCTTTGCGGGCAATCCAACTGTTGGGTAAAACGTCTTTTAACCAATCGCGTAGTGAATGGTTCAACTTCTTCCAACTGAAGAAAGAACCATACTCCTAGCGGGCGCCGGCCTTGGTGGCCGAGCGGTTCTAAGCGCTCTAGTCCGGAATCGCGCTGCTGCTAAGGTCGCAGGTTCGAATCCTGCCTCGGGCGTGGGTGTGTGTGATGTCCTTAGGTTTAAGTAGTTCTAAGTCAAGGGGACTGATGACCTCAGATGTTGAGTCCCATAGTACTCAGAGCCATTTGTACCATTTTTTCCTAGCGGGTCAAGATAAGAACACCGATTAAGTAGCTTCATCGAAAATGAAAGGCCCCTAAACTTTCCGCCGGAATATGGCACAAATAACATTCCGTTGAAGGGAGTCTCGTTGCAGCTGTACTATCTCATGGGAATTTGCAGACCCCCAAGATGCGCACATTATCTATGTTCACATTTCCACTTACCTGAAATGGCCTCGTCACTGAAGACGACACGATTCAGTAAATCTCACTACCACGCAGTATTTCTTTTGCACATTTGGCACGTAAAGCGTTGTCTGTAGGCCTTAGAGTTTGTAACATCTGCAACCGATGAAGACGTAGTTGTCACAATCTTATTAAAAGTCTCCACACAGACTTCACTTGAATTACTAATTCACGATTAGCTTTCGGAACTGAATTCTTAGGGCTATGCGTGAAACTCACTCCTGTGACGATTTTACCTCTACGCACGCGCTGGGTGGAGACATCCAAGGACCGTGGGAGAGAAGCCACATGTCGATGGCGAGCCGCCGGCGGTGAGCGTCACTTCCAGACCACAGGCTTTCGACCTTGCACCAGCTGCTGGCTGGCGAAGAAGTGCTTCCTTCCTGACTCTTTCGTGAACTGTAATTCCACAGAGGCTAGCTTATTTTTCTAAGGCAAACTTCTCTCGTCCGCCACGACTGACAGGCGCCCTGCAAACCTACCTACGTTCATCTCCCCGTGCTCCGTATAGAGACTAAACTACCACTTTGAAACTTACTGGGAGATTAAAACTGTTTGCGGACCGAGACTCGAACTCGGGACCTTTACCTTTCGCGGGCAAAGGTCCCGAGTTCGAGTCTCGGTCCGGCACACAGCTTTAATCTGACAGGAAGTTTCATATCAGCGCACACTCCGCTGCAGAGTGAAAATCTCATTCTGGAAACATCCCCGAGGCTGAGGCTAAGCCATGTCTCCCCAATATCCTTTCTTTCAGGAGTGTTAGTTCTGGAAGGTTCGCAGGAGAGCTTCTGTAAAGTTTGGAAGGTAGGAGACGAGGTACTTGCAGAAGTAAAGCTCTGAGGACGGGGCGTGAGTCATGCTTGGGTGGGTCAGATGGTAGAGCACTTGCCCGCGAAAGGCAAAGATCCCGAGTTCGAGTCTCGCTCCGCCACCCAGTTTTAATCTGCCAGGACGTTTCATATCAGCGCACACTCCGCTGCAGAGTGAAAATCTAATTCTGTAAACTACCACTTTGTTCATGAAATTCTACATATTCTGATTTATCGCCCTTAACAATAAGCGGCCATGAGTAACATAGTTGTAATGTCACGAAAAAAAACCAGTAATGCGACATTATAACAATGAAATTTGAATTTGATAGAAAAATATTATGGCTGGGTTCAAAGTGAAATCACTGGGCCATTATGAAGATTTTAATGGCAACAATATTTTGGCGGAGTTCAGTAAAACAGTTCCTTGTTTTCTTTATACACATACCTACGTTGAATGTTTTGCGTATTGATGTTGTGCGATGCAGCACTTTAGCAGTACTACAGTGTCCACATCTTCGATACAGTCCTCTTTCCTGCAGATAGTCCACATTGTCAAAGCGCTTTTGTAGCGCAGCGCATGGCCTGAATCTGCTCTGTCAGATCTGATACCTCTCTCGGTGTTAATGAGGATGCCGCAACTAGACCAGCAGTTAAAGAGAGCTGCTTCAACGATATCTGCTCGTAACTGGAAGGTTCGTTATAAATGATGAAAGCATTTGCAACAGTGACGTCAAGAAATATCCAGAAAATTCTTCACCGCTACTTTCTACACTTCCTATTAACCTCAAACACTCATTTTTACCTGTCGGCTTCGTTTATAAGCCCCACATACTCACTGAAATCCTTTACAATATCTTGGCATGAAAGTTCTATATGTGAACAATCTTTACATTCTCAAGATGCTGTGATTACGTTTCAAGTATTATGGACATTCGAAAGGAACTGTAATGTTTTGCGATCTTTCCAAACCATTACCGCGGTACCTTGTCTGCTACATTGACACTGGATATATCCCCACGACAAAATCTAGCTTTACTGTCCCAAAAACAACAATAAAATATTTTTGATGGCTTCAAAGCGAAACCAGTCGTCTGTTACTATGATTTTAATGGCTACATATGACGGTAACTGTGTCCCAGTGTTTCAGAATGAAACTACCAGTATTTTTGTACGAAATGAAAATTGTTATTTTCAGTTGTTAATAAAATGTCTTCCTAAGTGAAGTGTAAGATCAAAGCATTACCTGAAATTAGAAACGTCTGCTGTAGAGATGTTACAAATGAAGTATAAACAAAGTCTATGTTGCATCCCTCTGCACTCAGCGCAACTCTACGCTGAAAATGAGGTTAACCTTCAATAATCACTTTCCTGAAGCAAGGTGTCACCCAATGTTGTTACATAAGCTCTTTTAGAGTTACTTCTGGCCTCTTTTTGATCCCATTTAGCTGGAAGATGAGTCGGTTAGCTGAAATCTGGATGTATGCCTTTTTTCACAATCATTTGGCTTCTTTTCGAGCTTTTTCTCTCCACTATAGGCATGAACTCAAATCCATATTGATTAAAGGAAAATTATTCGAACTGAACTAAAATTTAAAAGCCCGCTGAATTATTCTATGAAAATATGTCATTAGACTGAATTAAAACGCATAAAAAATGAAATTACAGCTTTGTTGCTGGGATTTCCTAGGGTCGTCAGGATAAGCATACATACTCGGGGAAAAATAAGGATGTACAAAAGAAACTGAAGATTGGGACTGTGATTCTTATTTGTCTCATAAATTACCTTTTGTACATCTATGTACTTGTAACACACGCAGCAACGTCCTTATGCTGACAATCTAGATTTCTAATTCTCTAAATCACTCAGTGGACGAACTTCTGCTCAGTGCCCCTCTCTAATCAGCCGCACCATAGATTTCTTTTTTCAATTAGAAACATTCTTGAAGTGACAGAGAACATCTTCTCAGTTTCAGATTTGGCAATGCTTGTGTTAACTTGATACTGGAGCATTTAGGTCCCTTTTCAAAAATCTCAGTTACCGTCTTTTCTTTGTATTATTAAGATGATGTAAATGGTCTCCAGCTTTGTGGGGTCTCGTAATACAGTTTAAGTCGTTTTAAATGTATAAAATGATGGAAATGTCAAAATACTGGGATCTTTGAAACAATTTCTGCAAGATTCTTTTTGCTTCCTTTTCAATATAATTCGAATGCCTTTCTTTTGCAGTCTGAATATTCTTTTCATTCCTGTGATGCTCCAGTTCCCCATAATGTGATTCTATATTGCATGTATGGTTCAAAACGTCCATGACAGACAGTGAACAAGAGGTCTTGATATGCATACTGAGCCACTTATTTCATTACAAATATCACTGTATTTAGCTTAATTTGATCTGCATTCGAAGTACTAGAGCGTCCAGAAATCATTTGTATGATGAGATGCGCAAGGCAGACCTCTGAATTTTTATTCTTTTGTGTTTTTCAAAAGCTTTACTTTTTCGAATGTCGGTACATTTCCTCTCTGGCTTTTAAATCCTTTAAAATGAAACGTCGTGTAAGCGTTTAAGATATGAAGCGAGATCCTGTGTAACAGTTAGTTCCAGAAGTTATTTTAAACTGAATTATGTAGCTATATGTTATGAGGAAATAACTTTTCAAGATATTGTTTCTATAGTAAAACTTTTTATATCAAAATAAATTCAGCACTGATTACATTCTGGCTTCTCTGTGTACAAAATTTGTTTAAATAGTTCATTCAGTTAGAGATATCTAAGAACATCCACCTTACTGCATTTTCGTATACGTCCTTCACCCCCCGAAATTCCGTACAAAGTATAATTTCTGCCAAAATGAAGCTGCAGTAATATAAATCTTGTTTTATTACAGCTATTTTCTGGCTTTTTTTGTAGACTTTTAGCTTCTTTTGTTTTGGAGAGCTGACAACACTACTGACACCAGCAGTCTGTGTATGGTCTAGGTTTCAAGATAACACCAGTGAGCCGGATGAGGAAGTTAATTAAAAATAAGGTTTCAGGCTGAAACCACTGGGCTGGAGGGGGCTGACTGTCGCGACCAGGCTCACGCTGCCCCTTGTAAAACATTTACGTCATATTATACAAGTGGACATGTTCTTTCAGCTAATTAAAAATATAGAGCACTGTGCATTTGTAGAACTGCAAACAGGACAGGAAATTGTTGCATCTGCTCGTTTTCTCTCGCATACTGTCTATCCATCAAAGGCAGCTTCTAGCCTATCGCTACAGTGCAGCTCTAACCATGCTATGGGAGAGTTACAATTTGATCAGCGTTATGTGAAGATTTACTACTCACTCTGGCCAGGAGCTAAAGAGATTTTGCTACGCCAGGTTTCTCATCCAGGAATGTGTCAAAATAGTAAGTGTCCTCCCTTTTTAGAAATAGTAGGTGGCTCACACAGCACACTCTTTCTGGGAGTATGATTGATCAGCTAAGGGTTAAGTGCAACTGAATAAACTACTCAAAGTAATTTCCATTAGGCATTAATGGAAGGATTAGTGCATAATGTCTCTGCGCTGTGTAAAGCTCGTCAGAACACCATACGGCAAATACCCTAAAAATGAGCAAGGTCTCTGTACTATTGGACTTCAGTTAATCTGCCAAAGTAATTGGACATGAAGATGGTTACATTTATCATAGATAGAAGATAACAGACGAAAGACGATCTGGGTGGCTAGGCACATAACTTTAACGAAAGTTGTCAGCATTTATGAACCCACAGTTTGTTTCCCAGTGTAAAAATCTTTGTTCATAATGAACCCATGTCCACATAATAAAAATAAATGAAAGACACATTTGGGGGTTCGGTTAGGGAGTAGTTCCAAAACTATCACTGCGGAAGTCAGTTTGAATAACACTACATTATAATGAAAGAGATAATACATATAGAGAGCAGGGTCGTCTGACAAGCAGAGATGTAGAAATCCTTTTACTTAATTGTTTTTCGAAAAGCATAGGTTAAAGAGTTAAGTTTGCATTCTATATTATGTTATTTTTCAGCTCAATATATTTCTTGCCGCTCATGCCAAAATCGCTATAACCTGCAATGGCCGAGACCCTATGCTCTTGCTACATAGCCAGAAACGTGTCCTGTCTGCCCTTTAAATCTACCTCCCTGGGTTTTGAAAATACCTTTCATAGAAAAAGAGTGAGGGACAGGAAAAAAAACCTAACTGCAGCATCTTTTAAATTTTTATAGGAACGAGTATTTACTTAAATGTCGATTCACTGCTGTTTATCTTCCACACAATAAAAGCTATTAATTATCTGGTGCATTAGATTTTATTTCGTATTTTACACAAATACGTTTCACGTTATTGTTTTAGACATTTTCAGTTATTTAAAAATGCAATGAACAATATAATGATTATTACTACCCTTAATCTGTATATTTCATTTTGGGTAGTGTCGTAATGATATTTACCGTTTAATGTTAGCATTTGTAAGTTAACTGATTATTCCCAGACTACTTATCATTAAGGCATCCAAAACTGAGTACTTACTTTCATCTATAACGTTACTTATGAATCATGGGAATAATGAAAATATAATTTTCTTGTATACAACGTTCACATCAATGATTTACCAAGTGAAGTGGTGACTGCAAATATTAACAGATTATAAATGCATTATCAATACAATTCAGTCTTGGGCAAATATTGTTCAAGGTAGTACACTACTTACCATCATGCAATGTAAGAAGTGTTAACGGCAAGCAAAATATGAAATGTATGTTATATTAGACTCAACTGACTATAGGTAATATTCTAACAAAACTGATTATTCTGAATGTGAATTGGCATACCTGACTTCTGGGGAGCCTAATCCCGACCTACATTACATTACTAATACGACATTTAACTATAATATTTTATTCCAATCAGTTTAACAGTATGTTGTAATCCTTGTGCAGCCTTGTGATTCGAATAATTATCAAGAACAGCAGCACTAAAAATGACCACATTTTCATATAAGTAAGCAGTACTAGTTAATGATGTTCATTGCCATGAAAAGCACATCTTATTCAAAAGTATAACAAATAATGCCAATACTAGTCAGCCCACACACAAATAAAATGCTTGGAAACCTTACGTGACATTTAGTCATAAAACGTAAATCGTAGGAACGGTTAGTATGGTTCTTCTGATTGATAAGGAAGAAGGGAAACGTTTCAGAAAATAAACAATTTTTTCAGCCTTCAGTTGGAAGGTAATTTTTACTCGTTTACCTAGGTTTCGATTCCAGTAATGGAATCTTCTTCAGAACAAAAAATTACCTTGCAACTGAATGCTGAAAAAATTGTTTACTTTCTTTACATTTCACAGTTGCTGACGCGCTGCAATATGTTAAAGATTTGGAAACGTTTCACACCTTATAAACCAGATATTACAATGGGAAGCCGACACATAAATGTTATTTTACTTCAGGATATTAAAACGGTTGCGAAAAAGTCAACTTATCTGAAATAAAACAAGGCAGAGTAATAGAATTCTCTCAAGTAGTAAACTGCATCAAATTCTCCTGAGTACAGACTATAGAGTGAACGAAAATACAAGAATTATGGAGTTATGGCGTACTGAACACGTGACTAGCGAATTGCATCGAAACTTCTAGGTACCATGGGAAACAGATAAGGTTTGGTGGACTACCCAAGATGGATATAAGAAGGAGGCCAACATTTTCTGAGAGAGCATTCCAACCCAAAATATGTCTATTAGTACAAACATAGGCCTAAATTAGGTGAATAAATTAATCAAGAAACACATCTGTATCACAGCATTGTATAAAAGGCATCATTTGAAGCGTGTGAGAAATGCTGTTATTGAGTGGTGAAGATTGATTGAATTGATAAAAAAAAAGATTTCCACCAAATCGGTGAATAGAGGAATGCGTAGAAAGTAATGACCAGAAGTTCCTATATCCAACTGCTTCGGGCTCCAAACGTGACTGATCTGATAAGTCATTCCGTTTCGCTTTACAAGAAACGTTGTTTCATGGATCGTTTGCCTTACTTTTGTGACATTCTCATGATATTAGAAAATGTCTGAGAAACAAAAAATTGTGGAATCAGATTTTCACTTTGTAGTGGAATGTGCCCTGATATGAAACATCCTAGTAGGTTAAGACTGTGTACCTAGCAGGGACTGGAACTCAGATCTTTCATCCTACGCTGGCAAATGCTCTACCGACTCTTTTTCCTATTTTTAAATTTTGTTTTTGCTTCATGTGATTACTAGGGGCTAGCAAATCATGGCCAACGAATGGATATGATAAGATATGCCGATGATATAGCTGTCCTGGCTGAAAGTGAAGAAGATCTTGTAGTCCTACTGAATAGAATGGATAAAGTTATGGGTGAAGAATATAATATGAGAATTAATAAAGCAAAAACAAAAGTAGTGGCATGCGACAAAGAAGATCAAGTGAAAGTCCAAGTTCATGTAGGCAATGAACTGCTTGAACAAGTTGATAAATTTACTTATCTGGGCAGTAATATTACCAGGGATGGAAGGAGCAAGCCAGAAGTAAGCAAAGGCTGCTTTTAACAAGAAGAAAAACATATTAACATCTAAGAGCATCAGCCTTGAAATCAGGAAAAGATTTTTGAAATCATATATGTGGAGTGTGGCATGCTATGGGTGTGAAACATGGACTCTCGGGACAGAGGAAGACCAGAAGCTAAATTCTTTTGAAATGTGGTGCTATAGACGCATGCTCAAAATAAAATGGATCGACAAGGTCACAAACGAAGTGGTTCTGGGAAGAGCAGGTGAGAAGAGAAGCTTCTGGAGTTTCATTGTTAAAAGAAGAGTGAAATTTACAGGCCATCTATTAAGACATAAAGGACTCCTGAACACAATCACAGAGAGATATGTCGAGGGAAAAAGACCAAGAGGAAGACCACGACTGAGGTACACGGATCAAATCATGAAAGGTGTGGGATGTAACACCTATAAAGAAATGAAGAGAAAAGCTGAAAGACGCACAGAATGGAGACAAGCTGCCATTGTAGCTGTTGCAAACCAATCCTTGGATTGACCACTACAGAAGAAGAAGGGGCTACACTAGCAGAGCCCATGAAAAACAAATAACGCTGCAAATGCATAGCCGTATGTGAATAAACATGTGTAAGAAAAATTTGTACAAGATGAAGAGAAAAAGGAGGTTAAACAGACCATAAAGACTTATAGCGCCACGCTCCACGTTGTATCGCCTGCAGGACAATGTCCTTACTATCATTGGAAGGGGGATGCGGGTCGTCTTGTCTTTGTTATCGCGTTAAGTAGAGACTCCAGCTCCTGGACAGGTTGGCTAAAATAATCAGTAAATGATTCGCAAAAGTGGCCCGATAGTGTCCACGTTCTCGCGGGGTGTGGTGTCGTGCTTGGAGACGTGTCCAGAAGTCCTCCGGGTCCACAGTGTCTTCGCGGAAGAGGTAGTTGATAGCCCTGCCACTGATCCGTGTGATGGCGTGCCACTTAGAATGATGGAAAGCAGGTCGCTTCAGGATATGTCAGCATGTCTAGAAAACCACGATCATCTGTAAAAGGGTCCAAAAAGCTGCTGATGCCACAGACACAAAACGGTGGAAATCCGTATCTTCGACATTGCACTGGAGACCCAGGGGTGAGTGTACCAGCGAGATATGGGATATCCGGCCTGCGAGGTGTGTATTGACGAATGTGACCCTCTGGCACATATTTGGCAGGCGTAGTACGTGGTTCTGTATATTTCCCAGGATGTGTTGCAGTAGGACCAGTAAACTGATTGCCGAGGTATGGCCACTGCCCCTCTTGTTCACCACTCCCAGACAGCGGAGTGTGTCCACCGGTTGAAAGGAGGGTACGCTATTTGTGGGAAGGCCACAACCGAAGATCATGGCACGAGTTTTCGGCGTTCATAGTGCTCCACGCCTGTGCAATGTAACGAGTATCCATTGCATTGTGGGCTTGTATTTCGTCCTCGTAGGCATGGTAGAGGGACGTGTAGGTTCTGATGGAATGTTATCTACTCCTTCTGCTTCATTTAACTTAAATCTTCCAAACCTCTCTGAAATTCTGATTCTAATACTGGATCCCCTAGCTCTTCTACATGGACTCGTATATCTTCTCGTATCACGTCATCAGACACGTTGTAAGGTGTCAGGCAAATCCAACACCTTCCATGAAAACCCTGACATGATAGCAAATCCAGCAGTATGTCACATAGCTCCGAATAAATCCTGACATTAAATTAACCAAAGTAATAAGATCAACGAATGAGCAAATGGAATACCACAGACTAACACAAGAACACCTAAATGCATGTCATACCCTCCCACCGTGAAACAGACGCAGTTCCGAGAGAAGAAACGAGAACAGAAGCCGAGAGCAGAGTCGTGCAGGCTAGGAGGCCCTATGATAAGGGACGGACACCCACGTTGCCAGCCGACCGCCAGGACCACCCCCCAGCCCATGTTAAAAGATAGAGCCCTCCAGAAGAACAGCATAGATCATACGATAACACTAAAAGGACCACACTAGCTGAAAGTTTTAGTGTGAGACTATATGCGTCTCTGTTACATTGCAAACGTTAAAAACATTGCCCCACCACGAATAGTATAACGTTTCTCATTGGATAGACAGAATTTTTGTGGGCAGAGCTTAAGGTTAACAATGAGACCCTGATTGGTCAGTTGAAAACACAGCCAGATACCTTCTTTTTGAACCAACTTCGGTAAATTGTAGTAAGGAGAAGTTAGGAGAGAGTTGCTTCCGAGACGGCGAGGTGCGTGGAGCTGCGCACCCGCCGCCTCCTGCCGCTGCCTAAACACCGACAAGGTAATGAACGCACGCGGTGCCACCATAAGGCTTCACTCAGAACTGCAGAAGTCTCATCTGTTATATCCCCTTTTTACGTAATACTAGAGTCGATGGTCAATTAAACTTCGTGATATTCACATTTGCTACTAGAAGTGTGACATTCCCGAATGTTACGCTACCTTTCCCCATATCTATTATCGCTCGTCTCTCATTTAAAAAACATGCATCTATAATCAAATCTACAGTTAGTTTAGGTATAATCATGAAGTTGGCTTCGACCTTTTGACCTTGGCACGAAATAGTTAACCTTGTTTGTCTCGTAACTTCCGCAGAATTGTTTCTAATAGGACCTCTTACTTTAATCTTACGTGTTTTCAGGACTAGCAATTCCTCATTGGCATTACACTGCATGAATAAATTTGCTGAGATCGCGGTCAGTTCACTTCCGCTATCAATTACAATATTGACTGGGATACGCTTTACCATGGCCTTCACAATTGGTTGAATTTGAAAGGGTTGGTTACGTTCATCTTCTTCTTGCATCAACGAACCCCGCACTGAATCATACATGAGTCTTTTCAGGAATTTCCCTTGTGAATTCGAACTTTCTGTAGGATAAGCTTCGACTGCTACTTCTCTCTCTTTTATTTCCTCTTCTCTATTTTTTCCTTCATTTACGCTTTCTTCAACATCCTTTACTTTTTCCTCATCCTCGTCTATCTTCTCCTTCTTCGTCGCTACTTCCACATAATCGCATTTAAATTCTCTAATTATCGCTTCATAACTTCCTTCATTATATAGGTTGGGTTGTGTGCCCACTAGTAACTTATTTTCAACTTCTGTCGACTGCGCATTATTCTCATTGAATTTGCTTTCCCTGGTTTCCATGTCAAATAGCTCTGCGATACTCATTACTTCGTCCTTCCCTCATACATTCGTTGTGCATGCCTCTGGTAATTCATCTTCCTCGTCAGTATTCTCCCAATTAATTTCGTCCCAACACGATGTTGTTATTTTTCCTGTCTTCGTTTTCATCTGGTCCCTGCGGTTTTGTTTCTTCCTTCCTCTCTTCACGTGATAAGGTATTTACTTCTCTGTTCAAGGTGCTGCAATTATCCTGGGTCGGTGAGTCATTCTCCTTGGCATGGGAGCTTAGCTGTCAATTCGAACGTTTTCCAGGGTTTGGTGTTCTTACCTCCACCTCTTTTATCTGTAATCTCTTATCTTGCTCAACTTGTTGATATTGGTTTCTTTGTTGATAATTTGTCGGTCTATTGGTTCTCCAATACCCTTTCCGGTTTTCATTGTAGCCTCTGTAATAATTGTTGCCATTACCGCGTGAATTATAGTTATTGCCGTATTCTCTTCTAAATTCATAACCGTTTTTTTGTTGAAATCTGTTGTCGTCTTTTGGTGCGAAGTTATTACGTGGTTCGTAATTATTGTTTCTTCGTACTGTGTCTTGTGGATTCCACTGCTTTTTGCCTTCGTTTTCACGTGCGCTTCGTCTTTTTCTTGCGTTATCTTCCGAAAATATAAACTCTAGTTCCCTTAGAATTCCTTTAAATGCTTCGACCTCATTGCCTCCGCGACCTACTAATGATTGCTGGTATTTCAATGGTAACTTCATCGCGCATAATTTAATCAACTCTCTGTCACTGTATGGTGCATCTAAGCATTGATTTTTCTTCGCCATTAATTCGAAAAATTTCACGGGACTCTTCTCTCCTGAATTTTCAAAATATGGGTTCTGTAATAATTCGTAGTTCACTTTGTCCTGTGCTTCGCTGGACCAATATCATGAGAGAAACTTCTCTCTGAAATCTTCGTACGATCGGCATGTCGCTGCAACATTCTGCATGGTTTCTGCGACTGTTCCTGACATGTGTGCACATATAAAGTCTAATTTGTGTGCTAGCGTCCAGTGTTCTCGTAATCCTACTCGGAATTGATCAATAAATGTTCGTGGATGTAATGAGTTTCCTTCTCGAAAGTGTTGAAATTTTCTGACTGTGAGGAAATGATCGTTGTCGTACTTTGTCATAGTTTCACATGAAATTCGCGATTCTTCGCCACTTTTGTTTCTGATCATTTCTCCCGTCATTCTTTCCGGTTGTGGTAGATCCATTGGATAGTGTCCACTGTAATTTTCGCCTACACTTGCGTAGTATCGTTGTAGTAGTACGCAATAATTTTCTTCCATCGGTTGTGAACGTGTAGCTGAATGCATTGCACTGTACTCTTCGCGACCTGGCTTTCCATTGTCACGTATTGGTTCGGTATCTTGTCTGGCTAACCTTGCCGCTTCATTGCACGATCCAGACTGTCTTGAAACATACATTTGTGGTTCTGCATGTGTTTGTGGTGCCGTTTGTTCATCAAGAATTTCGAAACGTGTTTGTTGCTGTGCAGGCTGTCTGATTTCACGTATGTTACTTTCCGCCTGTGATTGGAATCGCAAATGCGTAATATCTTCGTTAATTGCTTATTTTTCCGGTGCTGTTACAGATACGGATCTGGTTGCAGACTCAGTGCTTGTTCGATCCTGTTCACTACGCTCTTCAATGGTTTGCAACAACTCTGTTCGCAATTTCTGAAATTGTCGCTTCGTTTGCTCTTCTATTTTGACTACGCGATTATCATATCTTTTCAGCGCTGCTTTTGTGATACGTTTGTGCAACACAATGTTTTCAACAATTTCACGAGCTGTACCTGCTGCTTGTCTAGTAATTACGTTTATTTGTTTCTCAAGTTTCTTGACTTCTCCCTGGGTGTTGTTACGTAATGTTTTGATCTCGTCCTGAATGTCACTACGCAATGTATGTACGTCCGCTTGTACCTTGTCAATGTCTGTTCTCAACTGATTGAGATCTGTTATTAAGTTTCCTATTACTTCTCGAGATTCTTTTGCCTCGTCTTCAATATGACTTAGGTGTAACTGTTTTTTTTTTTTTTTTTGTTCTTTAATCTCACGCATTTGTCTCGAGGTTTCTGCAATTTGTTTCGTCGTTTCTGCATTCTGAATTTTAATTTGGTTCGCAATATCTTTATTTTGTCTTGTCATGGTTTCCGTCATTTGTTGTAATAATTCTGCCAGATTGGTGGGTCCTATTGCGTTTTCTTCCGACGTCCTACGCTCTGTACTTACGCCCAAGTGTTGGTTTGCAACCGATTACATTGAACTGTGCGGTGACACGTTTCTGCTCGAATTCCTTGTACTCTGTGGTGAGGGAGCTCTGATTACTTGTACTACGGGTTCTACGTATTCAAGACACAAGTTAGAATCCTCATTGACTGTCTTCTTTTCTGCTCCTCTGTTGTATGCTGACCTACGTTTTCTATGCCTTGGCGTACATTATCCTCGTTATGGTGCGTTATCTGTCCTATTTCTCGCGATACTGCATCGTCTGTTGTACTGTCCTCTATTCTCTGTCCATCTTCATGCTGGGTCTCTACCTCAATTCGGTCAATGTCTCGATCTGCCATTCTAATCTTTCCGAATCCCTTATTTTCTGTTTTAAAAGCAATTCACGTGTCCTACTTCTCGTCAACATGCGCTCAATGATCTCACGCGTTTCATAAACTTTTTGTTCACACGACTTCACTTTTATTATACCCAAGACTTTCAATCCATTCACTTACTTGTTAGGTCAGAACCAGCTTGTCAACGATGTATCCGCCACCTGTGTGCTTGCATTGGAGAGAAAACTTAATTCTAACAATATTAAAATTCATAAGTTAATTATGCTATTGTCTCTGCTAGACTGTATCACTCTCTTTTGAATACTTTCTTACTATCTATCGCAGCAGCTACTGCTTTCAAGTATTTATGCCTTACAAAAATTTTGTAACAGGATATTTTTCTGACCCAGTTAGGCATGTGGTGGACCTTCAAAAAGGTATTTTACCATCCTGGCAGGGTCGCCATTCTCTAACATTCCACATGGTGTCTGTTTGTTCTAAGTCGTGTCTCCCTACCATTTTCGCGCTAAAATTAGAAGAAAAACCAGTTATAAACAAATAATTAAGACAATATGAGATAAAGAGGATGATGAATTCGAATGGTATGCACAAAAGGAGGTATCGCCTCAGCTCATGTTAGAAGTCCAGAAAGAAATTGACGAAGAATTACAAGAAGTACAAGTAAATAATCAGCACAATATTTCAAGTTTATGTTGCAGATAAGATCGTCAGGAGAAAGAAGAATGAGGAGAGAGGAAGGTGGGAAAAAGAAAGTAGTTTCAATAAAAACAAAAACAAAAATAACACCAATAGTAGCATAGATTAAGGTGAAGGGATAAAGCGTAAATAGTCTATCAGCATGAAATACTAAAATGCTATACACCACGACACAACACACAAATAAAAAACGAATTTGAGGATTCTTGTAGAAGTTAAGACTCAAAATATCTTAGAATTGTAACATGGAAAGGGCGCCGAAATTGGTAAAGCTTTTTAAAAAGGCATAAAACAATGTAGGTACTAGACATATGTTAGATAATTATAAGTGAAAGTTTTTGTAAGAACCATTGTAAAAACTCCAGCAAGAAGCAAATACAACGACCCACAAGTTGCAATGAGAAAAGTATCAAGATAGGAAAGAACATAATTAGCAAGACACGATTCCTACAAGGCAGAAGCGTCGAGAGAATGGAAAGGACAGTGAAATCAACAAAGGGCACTTGTATCTGAAGTCGGCAGTAAATCTACAGCTAAGGAGAATCCTGCTGGGACACGACACGACACGGAAGGCTAGAAAGGTCCCAGGACGCCCCGACTCAGCAGAGCGAGCAAAAAACAGCCCGACGAGAAGACCACTTGGGCAAACCACCACTGGCAAAACATATGTGTAAAAGACACACTACTGCTATTAAACAGCACACTGATGCATGAAACTGAAGAAAACTTCCACAAAGTAGATCTGACATGTCTAAATAATTGATCAAACTGTTACTAAGAGGAGAACTTCAAAGCGACTAGTTATCAATAAATATTCCCATATCCTGCCCAGAGAAGAACCAAGAATCAGGTAAGAAGCAGAGAAAAAGCAGGAAGAACAGAAGTTGAAGATTTGCAAGATTGAGACCAAGAAAGAAGATGGGTGAACAATAGACGACATATCTTCCGAAATCCCTATCGTATTGTAAACTAGTCGACTGCGATGTATTACAACGGAAAACGACCGCTTTCAGCGACACATAACGATGACTTTCACGCATACAAAGACAGTAAACCACGAATTTCTGCACTCACGGCTCCATTCCATTATGGGACCTCCACAACAGAAACATGCAGTTGCAAAACCAACAAGGAATGACGAAAGAGGCTGTACATCAAATACTTGCCCACATCCATCTTGCTCAAGTCCATCAACTTCGTGCAAAAACATTCGTCAGCCTCATGCATAAACATTCATAGGATAATGAAAATGTAAGAAAGCATGTGATGTAGGAATTGTGCAGAAGATGTGTGTGAAAAACTAAATAAGTAAAGCACACCAGACAGCTAATAAGCTACAAAATAACAGTCATTGACTATGGACTTAAGTAAAAAATAGACTATCGATAAAAATAAGTCATTAGTTCTGAAATTGACAGTATATAAAGAACAAAAGTAAGGCATAATAAATACTAAAACTATATACCACTTATTTTCTCCTGATAAAAATAAAAGAAAAACTGTATTTTACTTATTTTCTCCTTATAAAAACAAAGAACAAAAAATTATCTTGTTGGATGTTTCCACTTTTTTAACGCTTGTACCATTTGTTTGCATAATATCTCAATACTTGTGTATGTATATATCTTTGTCAAAGCAATTCTTGGAAATAATTCTTATTTGTTAGTGTAACAATGTTGAAATGAGTGTCTAGAAACAAAACATTTTACTTGCACATGATATTTAGAAAATGTGTTAGGAATAGATTTTACTTAATTACTATATTTATAAAAAAATATTTCTAAGAAAATCGATGTGAAAGACTCCTCACTTTCGATAACAAACTTCTTAAAAAACAAACTTCACACTAAAATAAAGAAAGAAAATAATTAATAATTAATAATGATAGTAGCATGAAAATACACTTCTCTTGTCAATATAAGCATATTTTTGAGAATAATGTGGAAGAATACAAAAATATAAATTAGTAATGCAAACTAACATAGAACTAGAATAACATGTCAAAACAGTATGCAACAAAACTTAGATAAAGGAATATTTTTGACTGACTTAGACAACGATTCAATCATTGCCTAACTTCAGTGCAAAATTAACTCGAAGGGTGGTGACATGTAAGGTGTCAGGCAAATACAACACCTTCCATGGAAACCCTAACATGATAGCAAATCCGGCAGTATGTCACATAGCTCCTAATAAATCCTGACATTAAATTAACCAAAGTAATACGATCAATAAGTGAGCAAATGGAATAGCACAGACTAAGACAAGAACGCCTAAATGCATGTCATACCTTCCCACCGTGAAACACGCAGATCCGAGGGAAGAAACGAGAACAGAAGCCGAGAGCAGAGTCGTGTATGATAGGAGGCCCTACGATAAGGGACGGACACCCACGGGGCCAGCCGACCGCCAGGACCACCTCCCAGCCCATGTTAAAAGACAGAGCCCTCCAGAAGAACAGCATAGATCGTACGATAACACTAAAAGGACCACAATAGCTGAAAGTTTTAGTGTGAGACTATATGCGTCTCTGTTACATTGCAAACGTTAAAAACATTGCCCCACCACGAAAAGAATAACGTTTCTCATTGGATAGACAGAATTTTTGTAGGTGGAACTTAAGGTTAACATTGAGACCCTGATTGGTCAGTTGAAAACACAGCCAGAAACCTTCCTTTTGAACCAACTGCGGTAAATTGTAGTAAGGAGAAGTAAGGAGAGAGTTGCTTCCGAGACGGCGAGGTGCGTGGAGCTGCGCACCCGCCGCCCCCTGACGCTGCCTAAACACCGACAAGGTAATGAACGCACGCAGTGCCACCATAAGACTTCACTCAGAACTGCAGAAGTCTCATCTGTTACATCCCTTTTTACGTAATACTAGTGTCGATCGTCAATTAAACTTCGTGGTATTCACATTTGCTACTAGAAGTTAAAATCTGAAACGCAATGGTTTTTCTGTTATATAATTATTGAGAAGCGACATCAGCCACTGTAAATTACGACAAGTTAAATAAGTAATTAAAGATAACTGAGGGTCACTGTAGACCACTTTGATAGTTTTCTCTTTCATGAAACTTAAATCTAGATTATAGATGTCATATGGCATAGGTCATCCTTCGATCCATTGTAGAACTTCGAAACCCATTCAGGGAATATTCGTTCACATTTTTGTTGAACGCAGTTGGTTTTTATCATACTGTATTAAAATATTTCCTTTTATCAATAGTGCAATTTATAAACGATATTTTGTGAGTAGAATAAAATTTCCAATGGTAAACTTAACTGCTTTTTCGACGTTATTTTACCAGCTAACTAAAAATAGGAAAGCCTTGAACCCCTTCCACTAAATTTAGTTAGTATTAAGATTCTTTTACAGTGAGTGCAGTGGAGCTGACGCTGAAATGATTAAGTATTTGATTATATCATCGCTAGTCTCACTAAACTCTTCTGAACCCTACATGTCATGTGTGGTCTAGCGTCTTCTTACCAGCAACAGGTCCGAGGTTCAAACTAGTCAATTCCCTAAAAAACACGCTCAGAGCGTCGTTGCGCGAAAGTGGTAGGGAGACACGACTTAGAACAAACAGACAACACAAAGAATGTTAGAACGTCTTTACCCTCATAGTGGCTTTCAGTGTCCTGTTTCCAACTATCCACTCTGTGACGGTACAAACCCCCGTTACTAGATGAATAGATCTAGTATGCAAGGATTGCTTTGTGGAGAGCGAGCGCGCGACATGGTGCGCCATTCGCGGAAGTGCGTTGCGCGCCCGCTCGAGGTTTGTAACGGTCGGTGATGTGTCTCTGCCGCCGGGTGGCTACATGGCCCGCAGCTTGGGGCATTGTTTTTTTTTTTCGTGCATTATGCGAAAACTATGTAACTTACAGTGAAGAGCGATGTGGCAGTGGATTGTGGTCAGCAATATCCACCTTCTGAAGGTTCGATCTTTTATAAGTCACGATACACAAAAGTTATAGTAACCTTAAAATCGGTTAACAATACGAATACTGAAAGATTAATAAAAATAGTAAATAACAACTTACAGGGATGAGGGAACACTCATTAAAAACGTTTCGTCATAGCGGATCGAGTGCCGTAGACATGTGTTAAGATTTATAAATAATTAAGCCCGTAAAGAGCAATAAACAAAGTCTGACGGAATATTGTTTATAAAATTCAATAGAAAATTCATGACGTAAAGAACGGCAGTATATAATATATTCGGTGGCATTACACGTGTTTTAAACTAATTAAGTTATACTATACACTTAACTTGCAGTACTTTTCATTGTTTGAAAATTATTATTAACATTTATCGCCCATAATGAATTAATTATTAAAGATATGAAGATTTTGAGCATCGCAATGTGTAGATCGTTATAGATTACGTCTAAAAACGGTTCTATGTGCAGTTATATGTTAAAACGTAGCAGCACAGATGTCGACAAACAAATTTGCGCTAAGTGGCGAAATTTTACCAAAACTAAAACCTGATTTACAGGCGATAGAATAATTCTAGAAATTAATGTAACATAGTGAATAAGATGTACTTTTTATCGCGGTTCCGATGTTGTACCTATTTCTGTCGAGGGATGTATGTATCAACATTTGTAACCTTAACTGGTGAGATTGGTACTTGCATAACGACGAGGTTGACGTCCGAGCCCATATAAGCGAGCGGCCATGTTGGCCAAGGGGCAGTCGTTGGTCAGTCGTTGGAGGGTGGGTGGAGAGCGAGCCCCACTTGAAGGGTCGCCCGTCTGGTCATTTGGAAGTGTACTAATGCACCAAGTGTGGAAATCGTCCCCTGAGACTTACGTGAGAACCAAAATTTGCAATAACATTTTTTTAACCAACGTTTGTATATGAACTCTCGTTTGAACTCGCTTCAACAGCACTTCTTCTTTATTTTACCGCCCCATCGCTGCTCTCTATTCTGCACTTAACAGTGCAGTTTCCTCTGCACTCTTAATGCTGAAACCCTTACTTTTCATTTCGCTGCAGGCTGTTTCCACTTTGGTGTATGCTGAATCAGTCCTTCCGGCAATCATTTCTTCGACTTCTTCACTTTTTTGTACAACTATTTCGCCTTTGCTTCCCTGCACATCGTATTTATGTAATTGATACGTGACTTTTATTTCTGTATTCCAAATCTCCCTGAACATTTATATGTACTTCCTTCTGTCGTCGATCAGCTGAAATGTTTCTTCTCTTACCAATGATTTCCTCGTAGTTTCCTCCTTAAAGAAGGTCTTCCGCAGCCTTACTAAAGACCTGCTACCTACTGGTTAGTAATTCATCATTAGTCTTTCAAGTTTATTCTACATTCCTTTATCAGCTAATTCAAGTTTTGATTCTACATTCCTTAATTCACTCCCATTTCTTCTCTGTCAGCATTCATTGTCAGATAGTTTGTATGCAGCTACTCTTATTAGGAATTGGATCGCCACTGCTTGTATTTTTTGTTCGTTACCGTTTGTTACAATCCACAAATAGCTTCCAGAAGCAAAAGTCCTTTCGTCGCTGAGTCAATACCCTGTGAGCATAACTTTACAAAACTAACGCAAATGCACTGAGAATAGAAACCGCCTCACTTCGGGTAAAACAGGTCAGATTTAATTTATAAAGCATAATATTGATCAATCTTTCTTCCTTGTGTACGTATATTGTCATACTGATTGTAAATGACAACTGTCGATGCTTAAATTAGTCTCAAAAAAATGGTTCAAATGGCTCTGAGCTCTATGGGACTTAACTACTGAGGTCATCAGTCCCCTAGAACTTAGAACTACTTAAACCTAACTAACCTAAGGACATCACACACATCCATGCCCGAGGCAGGATTCGAACCTGCGACCGTAGCGGTCACGCGGTTCCAAACTGACGCGCTTAGAACCGCACGGCCACACCGGCCGGCAAAGTAGTCTCAATAATGTAATAATTTCTATATTGCGTTTTGCTTTTCAGTCAAGACATAACAAGAAACAGTTTTATTTTGAAATATTTCTCACTAGATAAAAAGCATTTGGTACGTTGTAACATTTTAAATGTCAAAAATGCCGGGGACGTAAATTACATTTATTAATCCTTCCTCAGAGTTATTTCAAAATTGGGTAAAATCAGATAAAGTCGCAGGTGCAATTAACGAATTTCTTATATCCTTTCGAGGTCAGATTAATTTTTACTCTGAATTTAACAATCGTTTTGGTGACTAATACAGCCCAAACACATTGGTAGACTCTGAGAGAAATGAGAACATCAGACTCTAATTTACAGCCTGCTGTTGGACGTAATGCACTGTTACAGTAAGCGACAGTTTGCTGCAGTGTGTGGCGATAACGAACCTCAAATGCTAGTAAATGTTCAAATGTGTCCCTAAGCTTACACACTACTTAACCTAAATTATCCTAAGGACAAACACACACACCCATGCCCGAGGGGAGACTCGAACCTCCGTCGGGACCAGCCACACAGTCCATGACTGCAGCGCCTTAGACCGCTCGGCTAATCCTGGACGGCAAATGCTAGTATGATGTCCTAATTCAGCCGCTGAGTTTGGCAAAAACTGAATTTTTATTTTCCCACCTTCTTATTGCAACAAATCAGCAGGTGGATAAGCTGCACTGTGGTCCTTTTATGATGACGATGAATGAATCGTCGCCAATGTGAATGACTGGTGGCCAATACTAAATAGAAACATACAAAATTCTGTATTGCATATACAGCAGGTTTGTCAGTGAAGTCGATAAGGAGAGGACTGCATCGTCTGGGTCTACAACGACTAAAATAATCAGAAGTCGTTGGTAAAAAATAATATATTGTACTTAACTGGTGGTACAGGGGTCTTCACAGTCAGGAGGAGTATAATTACAAACAGAGAGCTATAGAGGCATCACAAAGGCTCTACTTTAACTAAGCTCCTTGTTACAGGTTGCTTCCTATCAGCTGACGGCTATACTTTTTTCCTACTGGACGTCCCGAGCAAGAGTCGCCGAGAGCACGCTAGAGACTTGTTGCAAGCCGCGGAGCGGCGCTAGTCTCGACTCGCGGGTCCAGCGATACTACATTCATGCTCATAAATTAAGGATAATGCTGGTACATGATGAAACAACGCTCTGGTCGGCGGTTTACGGGTTTACATCACCTGGGCGTATAATCATGCGGTGCATTCCACTTACGGTCGTCGCACGGTGGGGCTGGCAGCAGTCCACATACGCAGAGGTGTGTTGATGCATGTCAGAGTACGGTGCAGCGAGTAAGTGTGCAGACGCTTTCAGGCGTGGTAATGGCGACTGTGTGTTGAAAATGGCTCAGAGAACACATATTGATGACGTAATGAGGGGTAGAATACTAGGGCGACTGGATACAGGTCAAACACAGCAGATCGTAGCACAGGTCCTCAGTGTGCCACAAAGTGTGATCTAACGATTATGGCAACGATTCCAGCAGCCAGGAAACGTATCCAGGCGCTACAGTACGGTACATCCACAGTGAACAACACCACAAGAAGACCGATATCTCAGCATCAGTGCCCGCAGACGGCCACGGAGTACTGCAGGTAGCCTTGCTCGGGACCTTACTGCAGCCATTGGAACAGGTGTCTCCAGACACTCGGTCTGCAGACGACTGAATAGACATGGTTTATTGGCCTGGAGACCTGCAAGGTGAATTCCACTGACCCCTTGTCACAGAAGAGCCCGTAAAGCCTGGTGTCAAGAACACAGTACATGGTCATTGGAACAGTGGTCCTAGGTTATGTTCACGGACGAGTCCGGGTATAGTCTAACAGTGAATCGCTCCGGGTTTTCATCTGGCGTGAACCTGGAACGAGATACCAACCCCTTAATGTCCTTGAAAGGGACCTGTATGGGGGTCGTGGTTTGATGGTGGGGGTGGGATTATGATTGGAGCATGTACACTCCTGCATGTCTTTGACAGAAGAACTGTAACAGGTCAGGTGTATCGGGACTCATTTTCCACCAGTATGTCCGCCTTTTCAGGGGTGCAGTGGATCCCGCCTTCCTCCTGATTGATGATAACGCACGGCACCACCGAGTTGCCATCGTGGAGGAGTACCTTTAAACAGAAGATATCAGGCGAATGGAGTGGCCTGCCTGTTCTCCAGACCTAAACCTCACCGAGCGTGTCTGGGACGCACTCGGTCGACGTATCGCTGCACGTCTTCAAACCCCTGCGACACTTCAGGAGCTCCGACAGGCACTGGTGCAAGAATGGGAGGTTATACCCCAGCAGCTGCTCGACCACCTGATCCAGAGTATTCCAACCCGTTGGGCGGCCTTTGTGCATGTGCATGGTGATTACATCCCATATTGATGTTTGGGTACATGCGCAGGAAACAGTGGCGTTTTGTAGCACATGTGTTTCGGGACGGTTTTCTCAACTTATCACCAATACCGTTTACTTACAGATCTGTGTTGTGTGTGTTCTCTATGCACCAATGCTATTAGCGCCAGTTTTGTGTAGTGCCACATTATGTGGCACCACATTTTACAATTATCCTTAATTTATGAGCATGAGTGTAGTACGGATCGCGGTCGATAACTGCAACCCCTAACAAATTGCACAGGTTGATACCACAGGTCCGGGACTAGAAGAGTTTCTTCTCTCAGGTTAAGTGAGCGTAGGTGCTTTCTCACTGAGGGAACAAATTCTTCTTGAAACCAGTTGGTGAAAATGTCACATGTCGTCCAAGCCATCTCTGAATGCCTGTAAATGAATTTGAATGAAGACATGTTTAAATCTCGGGCTTTTGTTTTCACCTATACAAAGAGATTTCATCTTACGGCTGCCCTATTTATTTGTGGTAAAGGGAATGGTTATTCTGTCTTTATTCATTTCCAGACCCGCCTTAACTCCTGATGTTTTTGGATCGACAGTTATGGTTTGAAGCAATCGATAATAAACTGCCGTTTCATCACAATTATACACTTGATGATCATTTAAATTTTCGTCTACCATTACTTTGTTAGAATCTGTGAAGCAAACTGATGTCACGAGACCTTGCTTCTCCTCAAGTGGTCGTCTGTCGAATTCCATGGCGTCATTTCCGTCTTGAAACCCATCTTCCAGGAGAAATTAAATCTTTGCTTCCATGTAAATCAGAATGTTGTGTTTCAGCTTGTGCTTTAATAATGGGCCCGGAAAAAGTCCATCTTTTCTTTATTACAGACCATCTATAAGAGCGTCCGTCAAGTTTATCGTGTTTTCCTAGTTTAGTCTTTTTTCGGTTCATTCTCATATTACTTTCAACTGTGTTTACAAAACTTATACGTTTAGTCTCTCCTGTCACTCATCCCCTGATTTTATGATATCTTGGGGGATATACTTTGTGCCGCGTTATATCCAAATCCGACAGCAGTGTAAAGGTGCTTTTACTGTACTGTTAAAACAGAAGTACAGCCGTACACAGTAGTTAGTTTTCTGACTGAACACGATGAACACTTGGTACCACTTTACCTAATTAGGTTTCGAACGTTCTTCGGTTTATATAATTTATAGTTGACTTTAAAACTAGTATAACCTTGGTTCGATTGCAGATAGGTCCACTAATGTTCCCTATCAATAGGGGATTGGTTAACGAAAGATAGTGCGATAGCATTTCCATCAACGCACGACAACGATCATTTTAAACTCTTTCTATAGGAGTACCATCATCGGAGAGTTGCCCAATCTTCATAAGGAGAAAAGATAATTCCGCCAAAATCGCTCATAACAGTTATTAAAACATTTCTGCAGACGATAATGATCATAAAACGTATTTATGTAATTCATTTTCACCATGTCTGAATAACATAGTGAAAACAGTCAGGTATTCGCTGCCAATAACAATGTGACAGTGTGCGACGCAAGAGGTCGTTGTGGACTTGTTGGTTTAAAACATTCATGAACGTCAACAATAGCTCCGTGTAATAATGAAATTTTGCTGTCGTGTATGTATTGCTTTCATCTCTCTTTCCGCTGCACGGAGTGGATATACGTACGTATATCATGTGGCGGACGTCTCTTTTTATCTAAGGAACAGTTACCGTTTCTTACACACTCTAGGCCTACAAGCCCTCCGTTAAGTTATAAGAAACTTTCTTACTTCCGGAAGTAATTTCGCTGCCCTGACACACCAGCCATCAAGGGAAAGGAGCTTGGGAGAAAAGCTTCAGATTTATGAAGCGAGGTCGGCCCTCAGTCATACTCACTGCCTGCACGCATCCCCTGAATAGAATGACGCCTCGGCAAAGAGCACATCGTTCCGCCAGCGGAGAACCGTTATTCACGTTTCGCAACCGCAATCACTCATCCTACGTGGCCGTATTCCTTCACGTGCAGAAATAGGGCGTCGTTTCTCGGGCGAGATAAGGCAAGGAATGAGTCCGTCCTTGACATGACGACCATTTCTGAGCAGTATTGTGACTTAACAATGTCTTTCATCTATACAGGCTGTACATAAAGTCCGGGAACACTTTCAATTAGTTATTGCACAAGAACTAAACATTGTACAGATGTCATACATATTGCATTTTGAAGAGAAACTCTGGAAGCATTTATTTTTTTTACAAACATTTGATATGTGAACCATGAGTGAGCCGGCAGACGCCAATACGGTAATCGAATTCTTGCCATACCCGTCCCAGAATGGCATCGTCGACTGTGGCAGTCGCTTCCCGTACACTCTCCCGGAGCTCTGCTACATCACATGGTAGAAGCGGTACATACACCAGATCTTTAATGTGTCCCCACAGGAAAAAGTCACACGGAGTGAGATCTGGTGATCGAGGAGGCCATTTCATGAAACAGCTCGCTCCACACCTGAACTCGCCATGTTTGCGACTAGCGCTGACTATCGGCAAATAACCAAACTACATGAAAAAAAAAACTTTCGGGGTTTCTCTTCAAACTGACATATGTGTGATATCTGTACACTGTTTGGTTCCTGTGGAATAAATAACTGAAAGTGTTCCCGTGCCTTATGTTCACCCTGTACGTTATAGTCAGTAATGCCGGAAAATATGAGTGAAGTATTAAAAATTAAAAAAAAATTTGGCGATATGACCATCAAAAGAAAAATATTAACTAATTTGGTTTCGTGAGTTTCAAAATACAACTTCATTGTTGTAAATATATCCTTATTGGTGACTGCTGCATCAATGAAAATTTTCTATCAACATCCATAACTGGTAATATACAAACGTTTATATGATCAATATTATAGCGCATCTGCAGTCAAAATAAATTGTAGCCTTAAGAAATTATAATTTTCATGTAAATATTGTTTTATTTATGCGCGGTTGGCTAATGTAATTATTTGATATAATTTATGTTCTAAGTTAGAATGCAGCAAATGTCTGTGTTGCTTCTATAAGTATTATTGCCATGTCGTTGGAAACGCTTTGTGTACGTTACTTGCGGCTTAATGGTTTGTTCAAGACCAAATAAGTACGAGAAAGGAGAAGAAAACAAAAGGACATCTCTGCTTTCTAACATGAGGTAATGTAAATTTCTCAAGCAATGGTGGTCATTGCTCAAAAGTAAGTAAACTCATAAAATTAAGAATTATCGTGCCTTCTTAACTATTCGGTGAAAATCTCAAGCATTATTATTGTAGAAATGAGCATGTTGTTCAACAGAATTAACCACTCACTCCAAAAACCAGAAAACGTAAAATGCCAATCAACGTACAGTAACTGCAAACCGTTTTGTATTTAAATGAATCATGTGTTACTGCTAGCCAATATCTACGCGTAATGTTATATCGCACATTGCTTTATCTTGCAATAAGTATCATAACATGATAGTGACCTAGCATGACCGAATATGTCACAGGTTCATATGATTATGGACAATTGTTATTATTCGACTGGAACATAGAGTATAAAGGTTCTAGGAACATCGTTCCTTCTATAAAAGAGTAGTATAGTTTTTGTTAGAACATACATAGTATTTATTTGCGAATCTTTTCTAACATTATTGAATATTGTAGGTTCCGGAAGTAACGGATTTTTAGGCAGAGGGAATTCGTATTCGCTGTCGGCAGTGAGTCGTACTAGATGCAATCTTCGACTTGTTATCTTTGCCACTGTTTTAGATTCTGTGCGACGCAAGGATATGTTTTAGCATAATGATCCGCTTTAAATGCATGGCGTATCGTCTGGGCATCTGGTTGCCAATGCTTTCCCCTGGGAACCACTTCTATCAACCGTCAGTAAATAACTAATGCTTATGGCAACTTGGCTCTCAGACACAACGAAATAGGATGTACTGTTAGTTCGCTTCTACGCCTCCTGACTGACTGTGTCAATACTGATGAAAGGTGATCTTTTCAGGCAAGCAGTGTGCATGCTTCGACTTTACGCAATCGTTATGTACAAACACTGAAAATGGCCTAATAGAAGCAAATGGCACCGTTATCATTTGTTACTTTTTACTTTTCTCTGAGCATTTTTTTAGATAACACTTAATATTTGAAAGTGTGTCGATTCTGGAGATTAGATTTTTAATTTGTGGTAGATCCGCATAAGAGCGGGACAGTGTACAAGTGAGGTGGCTCTTATAAATCAAACATCGCTCTTCTCGCCGCAGCAGTTGTTGAGCGGAGCAGAATTAATTCACATCTCGGCATGTAAGGAAAAAAGTGAATTGTAAATTTCGGGTCACTAATGGTTCAAAGTGGTTCAAATGGCTCTGAGCACTATGCGACTTAACTTCTGATGTCATCAGTCGCCTAGAACTTAGAACTAATTAAACCTAACTAACCTAAGGACATCACACATATCCATGCCCGAGGTAGGATTCGAACCTGCGACCGTAGCGGTCGCTCGGTTCCAGACTGCAGCGCCCAGAACCGCACGGCCACTCCGGCCGGCGGGGTCACTAATGTCATTGTGGCTAGATACTACTTCACTCTTCGTATGCCACTGATATTGGGATGGCTTTGAATAAGTCTAATGTACGCTTTTCAGAATATTTAAAATGACTTCCATAAATAGCAATTATTGGGAATGTACCTATAAATACTGTATTAAGTTGAATCATATTATTTCGTGAGAAGTAAATTGTCAGTCCCGGTTGTTTCTATAAATAAATAAGTTGTATTATGTCAGCTGGGAATTGTGGTATAAGGAAGTGCATCGTAATAGGTCAATAACGAAGTACTTAAAGTTGCCAGATAGAAGTTTAGGAGCAATATTACTTTTAATTACATTTTCGAGCGTACAATCTCTTGCTAACGTCTAAGAACATCTATTCTGATTCCTAAGGACGAATACATACACTATCTCACAAAAATAAATCCGTGCACTTATTTGTGGGAATTAATATAGGGTGTGTCAACCCTTCGCCTTTACAGCGACGTAAAACCTGCTGGGAAAACGTTGAGTGAGGTGTCTGAATGTCTGTTGAGGAATGGCGGTCTTCCTCAAGACCAGAAACGAGAGAAAGCAGAGATGTTTAATGTCTGGAGCGAAGAAGAAATACTGCTACATCCCATAGGCGTTCCATTGGGTTTAAGGTCAGTCCAGTTCAGGGATGCTATCGTCCACGCACCATTGCCACACAGAGGCTTCTTTATCATAGGGTGCATTGTCATGCTGATACAGTTATCGTCTCTGAACATTCCCTCTACTGCACACAGCACACAAGGCTTTAAAATAAAATGTGTTCATATCCTACACATTTAGCACATTTAAGCGCAATAATAGAACCACACACTAACTACGAAAAACATCTCCGTATCGTAGCACCACATACTCCGTACTTTACTTGGCTCTATACATACGGCAGCGAACATTATCCATACATTCTCCAGACTCAGATGCCTCCATCGGATAGCCCAGGTAAAGCGTCATTCGTCACTCCAATCAACAAGTTTTCCTTCATCTGCTGTCCAGTGGCGTGCTGTTCACATCAATTCAAGCGTCACTTAGCATTCACTACATGAATGTGTGGCTTATGAGGAAAGTTTCGACCATCGTACTCCATTCTTTGTAACTTCCTACGCATATCCCTTGCACTAACTCGACTGCCTGGCAGGTCTTCTGAACTCGACAGTTACTTGTTACTGCAGATGTCATGTGACTCCTTACAACCACCCACCGCAGTGCTCGACGGCCCCTATCTATCCGTACGTGAGGTTGGCCTGGTCTTGCTTTAGCTGTGGTTGTTCCCTCACATTTCCACTTTAACAATCACATGGCCAACAGCCGGTATGGACGGCTTTAGAAGTTTTGAAATGTCCCTGATGGATCGATGGATTCTTTACTCAGGTGATCCACTGACTAGTCCACGTTCGAAGTCACAGATCTGTCCTCACTGATCCAGTACGCTGTTACTGCTTCTGCATTTACACTGGCATTTCACCCTCTCGTGACAGCTAGTGCTCAGTTCCGCATTAAATAGTGGCGCCCGGATACCTTTGATCAGATAATGCCTAAGATGTAGCATTAAAATGTTTTTCGAATGAAATTAATTTTTCAGCAGCTGTTACGTTTTTGGAATGATTGTGGTATTACAAAACCAACTGTGAATCAAGTACACGAATTTCTGTCCTTCAACTGACGTGTAAGTTTTCGAATAAATATGTATCTGTTCCTTCAAGTGTAAGTACGGCATGGAACACCAGTAGAGTCAGAAACTTGGACTGACAGGCGACTTAATTTATCGCTAAAGCAACCTTAGCTTTTGCAATGGGCCTTTATTGCTCCACGTATTCTGTGCTAGCATGATTGTCGTCAGTGACCCATAACACTTGCAGTGAGAGTGCATTAGGATTATTGTTCGTTGTTTAGATGACCTAAACGTACTAGGGAGAGTACCTGAACCAATAATTTCTTGGTTCATAAATAAATCCCATTACTTTAACTGAAATTTATTTTGCGACATATCAGCAAAGTGTACAGAACGTAGTGACATTAATGGTACTTATTCATTCGTTTTCGTGCATCATTGCAACTCAAAAGCATCTCTTATTGTAGTGAATAGCCAAATAAATTTCTAACGCTCGTCATCTAACGGTGCGTTAGTAGAACGCCTAAAATATACGCGTATACGAGTTTCTGTACCCTCCGTAGAATTTTCTTCAAAAATCAGTATTCAAGAAAATCATACCCTTCGGACGCTACCGTACAAGAAAATCTTCCTCATCACCAACGCAACTTATGTTAGCTGTAAATAAAAGTAGCCACCAGCCTTTAAATATCGTCCGTTGCATTCCATGGTGCGGGTCGGCTGCTGTCACTAACGACGAAGAAACTAAAAGGAAATTCTTTGAGGAGTAAAGGCCCACTTCAAAATCTAGTACTGCGTTTAGCACTAACTTAGGCCACGTTTCGTTTCAAAGTGTTGATTCAATACGCCTTACACGGCTTACTTATACGGGAAAGAACCAATATGCATTTCCAATGCAACGTAACTGTTAGAGGTTACTACTAATATCCCGACGTTAACGTAGCAATTAAAATTTTTCGTGTAAATAACTCTGTTAAGATGTTGAGTAATACACCAAAGCACACAAAATTCACCTGTCTTAAAAATTTTGCAATCACTTTACATATAGGCAAAGTATATGAGACTGTCAGAACTGCTTCTGATACAAACGGTTTACGGAGACTATTCTAGAAACATTCAGGGACGATGAAAAGGAGCAAATATATTAATCTGACATGTGTACATCGGGCGGGAAAATGGCATCTTTCCAAGAGGTGTATGAGAACCGTCGAACTGTTCTTTTGATCATGAAAGAAATTTTTTTTTTATATTAGGAGTGCACGCCAGGAAGTGGAACGTTATAAACAACTTGAATAGAACCTAGAATACCGAAGTACATGAAAGGAGGTCAGTAGTTGAGAAATGAGTGAGACGTGATGGTAATTTATCTGTTAGGTTACTCAGTTTAGACACAGAAGAAGAATGGAAGGAATGTAGGAAAGTTTTAGGAAAAGGAATTAAACTTTGTGCTGTAGAACAATACCATTACGTTCGCCGATGACATTGTGATTACGTTTGGCACACATAAAGGCCCGAAAGATCAGCTGAACAGAATGGTTAGCATCCTGCAGAGAGATGAAAATTGATAAAAAGTAAAACGCTGGTAATGCAGTGCTTCCGAATTGAGGCTCCAATGGCTCTGAGCACTATGGGACTCAACTGCTGTGGTCATCAGTCCCCTAGAACTTAGAACTACTTAAACCTAACTAACCTAAGGACATCACACACACCCATGCCCGAGGCAGGATTCGAACCTGCGACCGTAGCAGCAGCACGGCTCCGGAATGGAGCGCCTAGAACCGCACGGCCACCGCGGCCGGCCGAATTGAGGCTCTTGATGCTCGAGGAATTAGATTAGGAAATGTAACATTAAAAGGAGTAGACGAATTCCACTGTTTGAGTAGCATATTACTGAGAACGGAGAATTAAAGAAAATTTAATATTCGCACTGCTTATAAAGAAAGAAAATTCCTGAAAACTAATAATATATCAATAACTAAAATAAACTGAAGTACTAGCGAGTCTATTTTGAAAGGTATCGCATCATATCGTCTCGTGTGCAAAGATATGTTCAAGTCACACAATAAAAGAAGCTTTGAAAGTTTTAATCTGCCATGAAGTTTCTTTTGCAATTTGTTGACACAGAAGAATGCTGGGAAGTAGACAGGCAGATAACATAACTAATGAGAAGGTGGTGAACCTAATCTGGTTGAAATGAAATTAATGACAGAATTTGACTAAAAGAAGGGGTAGGATGGTAAGAAGGATTCTAAGGTATAAGGGAATAGGTAATTCAGTAATGGAGTTAGTTGTGTATAAGTAGGTGGGGGCGGGGCCGGAGGGATGTTAGAGATCCTGGCTTTAGTTCAGTAAACAGATTCAAATGTAATTTGGTTGCATTAGATAAAGTTAAATGAAGAACTTAGCAAGGAGATGAATAACGTGGAGAGGCAGCTCAAACCAGTCTCCGAAATGAAGACCGCAACAACAACCATATGTTCATGACTGCTAATATAAAAAAAAAGTGTCTCATCTCTCAGCTCACGTGGCCTATCTCGTTCCTGAAAGCAAGCGTCATACTACCTTTGAGAGTGGAAAGGAAGAGGACATCTTGTTAAGACTCTAGCTTTATCACCTGATGCTATCCCATTTTATTTCCTCTTCTACGGTAAAATGTACAGTGTTGTATAAGATACGTTTGGACAAGATTTGTGGTTCTTCGGACGGGCGCGACAGAACTTTGGTCGCGGATCCTTGCCGAATAAGAAGTCGGCGATATCATTTTAAATAAACGTTGTATATGTATCAAATTGTGCAAGTTGTTCAGATATAGAAAACTGTTTAAGGAGTGCCTTCCTGCATTTTTGTCACCCTCAGCCGGTCAGCGACGTTTGCTCGTAACATTTGATTCGGTCTTACCAAGTGTGGATCTCCTTTCGAAATTTGATACGTTTCTCCGTATCAGTTATCAATGAAAGTTTGGATCACTATTATCCGCAACATACAGCACAAATCCAGAGATTTCTTGATTAACTTTTCGCCGTTCCAGCTGTGTCTAAAAAGAAAAAAATAAACGGCGGCGCATGAATGCGTGCCCCGACTTCACTCAGATGAAGAACACAGACAATTCTTGTCTGGAAAAAAGGAGGTGCTAATGTGACGCGTGACTTGTACAACATCCGAAAACGTGACTTCCTACAATGTCAAATGATTGTATGACCGCTCCCTACCTTGTACGCAACTGGGATGAGGTTATGCAGAACACCTGAGGCTTCTAAAATGACATCGTAGCTTTTGTTTACTTCTACTAACTCACTCTCGGAACTTTTTTAGACTGAAGAAGTAGGCCGCTGCAATATGGCCTTGAAATCTTATGTGTATATACCCTGGTCTTACGTTAAATCAGTAAGTGGCTCGAAACAGCATATCCAGACACTCCGGGATGATGATGGCATTGAAACAGAGGATGACACGCGTAAAGCTGAAATACTAAACACCTTTTTCCAAAGCTGTTTCACAGAGGAAGACCGCACTGCAGTTCCTTCTCTAAATCCTCGCACAAACGAAAAAATGACTGACATCGAAATAAGTGTCCAAGGAATAGAAAAGCAACTGGAATCACTCAACAGAGGAAAGTCCACTGGACCTGACGGGATACCAATTCGATTCTACACAGAGTACGCGAAAGAACTTGCCCCCCTTCTAACAGCCGTGTACCGCAAGTCTCTAGAGGAACGGAAGGTTCCAAATGATTGGAAAAGAGCACAGGTAGTCCCAGTCTTCAAGAAGGGTCGTCGAGCAGATGCGCAAAACTATAGACCTATATCTCTGACGTCAATCTGTTGTAGAATTTTAGAACATGTTTTTTGCTCGAGTATCATGTCGTTTTTGGAAACCCAGAATCTACTATGTAGGAATAAACTTGGATTCCGGAAACAGCGATCGTGTGAGACCCAACTCGCTTTATTTGTTCATGAGACCCAGAAAATATTAGATACAGGCTCCCAGGTAGATGATATTTTTCTTGACTTCCGGAAGGCGTTCGATACAGTTCCGCACTGTCGCCTGATAAACAAAGTGAGAGCCTACGGAATATCAGACCAGCTGTGTGACTGGATTGAAGAGTTTTTACCAAACAGAGCACAGCATGTTGTTATCAATGGAGAGACGTCTACAGGCTTTAAAGTAACCTCTGGCGTGCCACAGGGGAGTGTTGTGGGACCATTGCTTTTCACAATATATATAAATGACCTAGTAGATAATGTCGGAAGTTCCATGCGGCTTTTCGCGGATGATGCTGTAGTATACAGAGAAGTTGCAGCATTAGAAAATTGTAGCGAAATGCAGGAAGATCTACAGCGGATAGGCGCTTGGTGCAGGGAGTGGCAACTGACCCTTAACATAGACAAATGTAATTATTAAGAATACATAGAAAGAAGGATCCTTTATTGTATGATTATATGATAGCGGAACAAACACTGGTAGCAGTTACTTCTGTAAGATATCTGGGAGTATGCGTGCGGAACGATTTGAAGTGGAATGATCATATAAAATTAATTGTTGATAAGGCGGGTACCAGGTTGAGATTCATTGGGAGAGTCCTTAGAAAATGTAGTCCATCAACAAAGGAGGTGGCTTACAAAACACTCGTTCGACCTATACTTGAGTATTGCTCATCAGTGTGGGATCCGTACCAGATTGGGTTGACGGAGGAGATAGAGAAGATCCAAAGAAGAGCGGCGCGTTTCGTCACAGGGTTATTTGGTAACCGTGATAGCGTTACGGAGATGTTTAACAAACTCAAGTGGCAGACTCTGCAAGAGAGGCGCTCTGCATCGTGGTGTAGCTTGCTCGCCAGGTTTCGAGAGGGTGCGTTTCTAGATGAGGTATCGAATATATTGCTTCCCCCTACTTATACCTCCCGAGCAGATCACGAATGTAAAATTAGAGAGATTAGAGCGCGCACGGAGGCTCTCAGACAGTCGTTCTTCTCGCGAACCATACGCGACTGGAACAGGAAAGGGAGGTAATGACAGTGGCACGTAAAGTGCTCTCCGCCACACACCGTTGGGTGGCTTGCGGAGTATAAATGTAGATGTAGATGTAGAACGTCTCATTTAGAACTACGGAAATTTATGGCTATGACTTCAACAGATTTTCAGTGAAAAGAGACAAATTTAGGATGAAATCAATTGAAGTAATACTATTAAACATCTTAAAATGTTTCGGTATGAATACTCTTGGTTACGGCTTACGTCTTATATGACGTTCCAAGTATTGTTCGAGGGTCGCCCAGAAAGTAAATAACCCCATGTATTTCTTCAACAATTATTTTTTGAATACAATGAAACGTACATGCAAGAGGGAATGATCTTCCTTCTACATTCCCTATTTTCCCCAAGTAGTCTCCTTCCCGTTTTAAGGCCTTTCTCAAACGAAACACAAGGGAGTGTATGCCCTGTCCCTACCACTCCCGTATACGAAGTCATTTCCTCGTTGTGGGAATCACTTCTCTGTCACCTTGAAAATGTGTTTCATGAATGGCATCCATTAATGTCTGTCGCTAGGCCATCTGGGCGTTCGCCCCATTCTAGCCGGACATGTAACCTCGGGCATTTCCCAGAACAGGGCTCTGTCCGCACATCTGCCGGCGCACGGCCACACGGCCTCCTCGCTCATGCCGAGCCGCCGTCCTACCTGCCTGGCCCACTTGGCCCAGCCATAATTGCAGCAATTCGGCTCTCGGGTTTCGCCTCTACTCAGCGCTAAAAGGACCCCACTGTTTTTCACGTCACTCCTAAAATTATACAGTAAATAGCAGTAGTAAAACCACATTAGGGATTAGGTAAAATAAAGACAGGAAGCCGATTGTTACTATTGTTCCAGGAAACCTAGATGTTGCTTCGTGCTATATTTATGACTTGCCTCTTTAATTTAGAAAAATCTTCCTCTTTCTATAGTTTTAGAATTTCCAATTCTCTGGTTTGATATAGTCCTCCATCAATTCATATACTGCGTCAAACATTTCATCACATTTTAACACTTTCTTCGAATGGCTTGGATGTATTACAGTCTCTCTCTCTCTCTCTCTCTCTCTCTCTCTCTCTTTCTATACCATCCCCCCTCACTCCTCCCCCCAGCGGGCTTTTCACGCTCTCTCAAATACGTCGATTTCTTATCAACAGTCCTTGCATTCTTTCCCTTCTTCTTTTCAGTATTTCCCAGTTAAAGCTTTCCTCGCCAATGACGCATAGAACCTCCCGTTTATGATCTTCTCACCCTAATTATATTCGACGCCGATACTTCAGCATCACATGTCAAAGGCTCCGATCCTCTTCTCTTGCGTTTATCCCACATTTCAAGATTAAATTCCGAGCATTCTATGCTAAGAACGTACATTCTCAGAATCGTTTCTCTAATTAAGGCTGAGTCTGCCATTAGTGGCCTTCGTTCGGTCAGGATTGCCCTCTTTGACTATATTAGTCTGTTTCTCATGGTACTCTGGTTTTTCTGTGCCCTTCCTTCGATCATCGTGTAGATATGCTTTCAATGTAGCAGAACTTCTTCGGTCCCACATCTTTGTAGTCCTCAGTTCTGATGTTCAGTTTATCGCTAATCACATTTGTGCTACTCCTCACTATTTTCATCTTACGTTGGTTTACTCTCGGTCTGTATACAGTTTCTCACGATAGTCTGGTTTTTCTATTCCACTTGTTTTGATTGTGTTGCGTAGATAGGCTTTCAACGTAACAGAAATTTTTCGCTTCCACCCCTTTGTGGTCCTCATTTATGATGTTCAATTTATCGCTAATCACATTTGTGCTGTTCCTCACTGTTTTCATGTTTCGTTGGTTTACCCAGTCTGTACACTTTTTTTCATTATGTAGTTCATTTCACTGTGAGTAGCAAAGTAATCCGTGAATCGTTTCACTGATAGGCTGAATTTTAATTCCACTCCCTAGTCATTCATTTGTGTCTGTCATTACTTCTTCGATATACGAAAGTGTGCTGGAAGGTAACGCCTCCGAAATTTTCGTATGAAAAACCTAAAAGCTTTTTTATTGTGTTGGCAGAAAGCCAACACCGTGTTACGAATGGAGGCCGAAATGCACGCGTTTTAGCTCACGCAGGCTGGCGTGAGGAGGGAAGGACTATAATGACGTGAGGTCTGGAACATGACAAGGAATTAGATTTCAGAAAGCGGACGTAATTAGTTTGATACTTAACTTTAATCCATTAATGATGAACGTCGCACTTGACGGTACATGAGTTACAGTATTATCTGTTTAGAAGACATAGTAACTGAATACGGCGCCTTGCTAGGTCGTAGCAAATGACGTAGCTGAAGGCTATGCTAAACAGTCGTCTCTGCAAATGAGAGCGTCTGTAGTCAGTGAACCATCGCTAGCAAAGTCGGCTGTACAACTGGGGCGAGTGCTAGGGAGTCTCTCTAGACTAGACCTGCCGTGTGGCGGCGCTCGGTCTGCAATCACTGATAGTGGCGACACGCGGGACCGACGTATATTAACGAACCGCGGCCGATTTAAGGGCTACCACCTATCAAGTGTGGTGTCTGGCGGTGACACCACATTTTTAAATAAAACAGACGCTATTAACTTTCTACATCTTTATTTTCATGTTTACATATTGGCATTGCAATGCTGATGGAGGGCGCCGAATAATAGCTCCCAATAAGGCGGTGTGTAACGCAACTATGTCAGTGTGTGAAATCTAGATGCGATATCCAAAAGTTCGTCCACATATAGGGCACCCTCTCCTTCAGCATGAAATGCCAGGTCACATACGAGGGCTGCGACATCTGCAGCAATCCAACTGACCCACCCGATCTTCATGTTTCCAGTACTTGAAGAACACCTTAGAGAACTACACTTTGATAGTGATCAAGCGGTACAATCAGAGGTGAGGTTGTGGCTGCGTGAACAAAGACAAGCATTTTTCTGTGACAGTATCAAAAAACTTGTCTCTCGTTCGAAGAAATGTGATCACCGGCAGGGAGATTACGCTGAGAAATAAATAGATAGACATGGAAAATGAAGATGCGGGATGTTAATAAGTTTGTGTTATTTTAAAAGCCATAAGAGTTTTCACATAAAAAAATCGGAGGCATTACTTTTCAGCACGATCTCGTACATAATGAACAGTAGGGGTGAAAAATAATCTTATTGTCTTACACTCTTTCGAATTTGTGTACTTCGTTCTTAGTCTTTCATCCTGTAGTACAATCTTGATTCACGTAGTTGTAGTAAATGGTTTATCTACTTCTACAATTGAAATCTATTTTCCTAAGACCTTCGCACTTCTTGCGTGATTTTACATTGACGAATCATATTTCCAAGTCGACAAATCCTATGAACGTATCCCGATTTTTCTTAAATGTTGCATCCGTTACGAAGGGCTACTTCAGAATTGCCTGGCTGGTGTTTTACCCTCCCTAAAACCCAAGTGATTTACCATATCCTTAGTTTTGTCGAAGTTCAACAGTTTACTGTCTCAGAAAAACAGTATGTTAGGTTCCATCTAGGTTAAACCGCTCCGATAAGCTTGTTTTATGTAACTACTTTTCCAATATCAACAATTATGATCCAGTGTAATAACATTAATTGTTTGGTCAGGAACAATACGTTGTGAAAATCTTACTGGAATTCAAATAATAGAAAAGAGGCTCCGATTCCGCATGATACTTTCTATGCATCTGAATATTTATGTTAGACTATAACATCTCTCATTACTATTGCCATTGTAACGATACCAATGAAGAATGCTCGCTGCCTTTCGATCGTTATTTTCCAGTCGCCCAGAAAGTGATGCACCACTTTCTTTCTCATCCAAAAACAGTGGTACAAATGCGAAACATTAGGTATGCATCATGGTGCACGCACAAACTTTCTCTTTCGTCAAGCAAATAGCGTGGCGGCAGTAGTGTTTCAGAATGACTTCTGTAAGTGATGTACTTTACAAACAGCGTGTCGTCATTCGGCTTCTCGATGTGGGGTACATTCACAAACGTTTGTGTGCAGTTTATGGAGCGTCTGTGGTCGTCAGAGGTTCTGCTAGTCGCTGGGCAGAGAATATGGGCCATCAGAAAGCGATTCGGCCGAGCACCGTGATTTGCAGTGAGGTGATATACCGTCCAAGGCTGTCACGGCTCGCAAGATGCAGCTTACTTCTGCGCTCAATCGAATTCCAAGAGACATCAGTTCACTTTTAGGGTTATTCTCACGAGAATCGATAGCAAAGCGACACAAACAATAGTTGCAACAAGCAGAATCGACAGCAAACTAACACCGACAACAATAGTTCAGGTATACTTAACGACGTCGCAAACTGAAGATAAGAGAAAGAAAGTACATGAGGATACTGAACGGGTAATTCAGAAAGTAAAGGGAAATGAAAATGTAAAAGTCATGGGGGATTCGAATGCGATTGTAGCGGATGGAGTACAAGAAAGTGCTACGGGAGAATACGTGTTTGGTAGTAGGGATGAGAGGGAAGAAACAATAATTGAGTTCTGCAATAAATTTCAGATGGTGAAAGCGAATACTCTGTTAAATAATCACAAGAGGAGAGGGTATGCTTGGAAAAGTCCGGGAGATAGTGAAAGATTTCAGTTAGATTACATCATGGGCTAGGCAGAGATTCTGAAATCAGATTTTAGATTGTGGGACGTACGCAGCAGCAGATATAGACTCAGGCCACAATTTGGTAACGATGAAGAGTAGGTCTAAATTGAAGAGAATAATCAGGGAGGATCAATGCGAATGCGCAAAGAAATGTGATACTTAAGTTCTAAGGGATGAAGAGATACTTTCGACATTCTCTAGGCTATACGTACTGCAATAATGCATAGCTCAGTAGGCAGTTCAATTGAAGAGGAATTGCCATGTCTAAAAAGGGAAATCCCTGACGTTTGAGAGGAAAGCGTAGGTACAAGGAAGGTAACTGCAAAGAAACCTGAGAAACAGAAGAAATCCTTCAATTGATCGATGAAAGAAGGAAATACAAAAATGTTCAGAGAAATTTAGAAATACGGAAATATCACCGTCTTAGAAATGAAATAAATAGAAAGTGCAAGGTAACTAAGACGAAATGGATACATGAAAAATTCCGATAAACCGAAAAAGTGATTGTCGGAAGGAATGACTCAGCATACAGAAAAATCAAAATTGTCTTCGGTGATATTGAAAGCAAGAGTGGTGACATTAAGAGCGAAAGTTGAGCAGAAGTACAAGCCCTGTTGAATGGAATCAGCATTGCAATGAGTACAGAACATGGACTAAAAGTACATCGAACAAAGACGAAAGCAATGACAAGTAGCAGCAAAGAGAACAGCAAGACATTTTACGTCAGAATTGGGGATCACCTGGTAGATGAAGTTAAGTAATTCAGCTACCTAGACAACAAAATAACCCATGACGGATGGAGCAAGGATGACATATAAAGCCGACAGGCACTGAAAAAATGGCATTCCTGGCCCCTTTTGGACGTTTGTGTGATCATGGGTCCTTTCAGAGAGAAAAATAGGCAAGCAGGCGGAGAGTTCTCCTGTGCGTACACCAGATTTAGAGGACATGGTTCTAAAGGATATTGAGACCAATCCTAGTAAATACACCAGCCAAGTGGCCCGTCAACATAGTGTGGACCGAATTACGCTTGTGTATATCCTGCGTGCCAACTGCTACTATCACTGTCACCTGCAACGAATTCAAGGCTTATCGGCATCGGATTTTCCTCTACGGGACGATCGTGTCGATGGATTTTGCGCCAGATCATCACAATTATGTAATTTCTGTCATCAGTTCTCTTTACCGACAAAGAAACCTTCACCGCAACTGGCACCACCAATCTGCATAATCGTCATCTATGGGCTACAGGCAATCCTCGGAGAATGGTTAAGGCGTCTCATCAGCATCGGTTGAGCCATAGCACGCGGGTAGAGGTACTGGTGACTACGTACCTGGACCGGTTATTATTCCACAATGCCTCAACGGAGGAACGTATCTGGACTGCCGAATAAGCTGCCTGGGCTACTTGAGAATGTGCCTCTGGCAATGCGACAATGCGTTTCTGCATGACGAAAAACCACTTCACTTCCGCATTACAGTTCGACGACTCCTCAACAACGTCTTTCCCGAACTTTGGATAGGACGCGCAGGCCCTGTACATGTCTTGCTAGATCACAGCACTTCAGCCCTCTGGATTTTTACCTTTGGTGGCATCTGAAAAGCGTCATGTATTCTGAACCAGTTTCTGATGTGCTTACTCTTCAACAGCGTATTTATGAAGCATGTGACGCTAAGCGGAGGGATGCCGGAAGGTGCGACAGAGTGCGGCAATCCATGATGCGACGTTAGAACGCCGGCATTGTATACCATGGAGCCCACTTTAAACACCTGTTGTGATGTAGATGCGCTGCAGCCCTGTACTGTGTTCCGGAACGATTTGTTGTCGTTGCAGGCACGCTACCTATTTTCGGAAACATGTTCGTTGGAGCTATTTAACTCCATTTCCAATTAGGAATCCGTCCCTGCTCTTTGTCGTATTTATTGAGGTTCACGCTGTGCTAAGTCACATTTCAATGGACAGAAACCTTAGAACTCAGTAAACTTACCGCAATATTTGTACGTGTTATTTGGAAGCTATTAAAGTTTAAATGTTAATTTATTAGATATAATAATACAGAGTGTAGTCTAATGGTAGTTTTCCCGTAACAAAATTGAGAGAAACTATTTTCAGCTGTTCTGTATATACTGTGGAGTACTGAACAAGAATTTCACGTTTGGTGCCTTGTAGTCCGTTGAAGGGCGCCTAACTTCCGAAATATCATCGAAAACTTGAAACAGTGTGAAAATTTTCATATTTTTTGCATTTTTCGTTGCGGAGACGGCCTCCTACGAGGCAGCAAACATGAAATTCGGTTTCAGTTAGGCCCCAAAACTACAAATACGAGAATAGCTGAGAAAAGAACTGACACAATTCTGTTACGAAAACGGCCATTCTGAACACTAGTTATTATGCAGACACAATTATTGTGCATACAGAATTATTATGCATATGGAACTTATTAAGTTTACATGAATAAATAAATGTACTTCGGGTCACGTTGCGCTCAACGGCGGGCGGATTACCGACGTGCTCTTCACTATGTTCTGTGACTTCTTCTCACAAAAAACGCAAAAAATATTAAATTAGAAATACACAACAAAGGTGTTTAGACATTCAACCAGATATTTAGATTTACGAATACCTAGATTTTGTGAGTGAATCGTTTTCAGCTGTATATGAACCTTTATTTAGAGGAACGTCTATAAATACTTGTTCATAGAGAGATAGAGGCGGTTTACTTCCTAAATATGGATTACTCCATCTGCGTTTGCCAACATCATAAAACCCTTTGTAATTTATGAATATATTTTTTAATGTCTAGAGTGCATACAAATCAGTGCAAAGCGTATTGTTTCGATAAGCTGGTCCATGGAAAGTGGTAATCTTGACCTGAGTGTTGGTCATGTGACCGAGCGTCGGAGTATGCAGACAGCGGGATCTAGTGGTCTGTTGTCGGTGTAATCTTGCTTGGCCGGTAATTTTGATAAGATAAGGAGGTCGTCCATTCACGAATGTTAAACTTATGCTGTTTAATTGTATTACGGCGATTGTTGGTGGTCGCAATGGGAAACTATAATAACATGCGAGAGAGTATGAGACCTAATAGCAGTGTCCAACTTCACCTTTTAATGGATATTAGTACAACTTTTGCGAGCACTGTAAATTATTGAAACTATGATATACAGACCACCAACTGTGAAATTAGTTAGCGTTCCGAACGTTCGTCTGTCTCTCTGCTTGCTTTGCTCTTCTCTGTCGAGCGATTCATTTACGTATTTGCTGTATATCCATTAGAAATGTATGGTCATCTTTTCGTACGTGTTTCTTATCCTTTGCTTGTAATAAATTTACAAATTGAATCTAAACCAGTATTAGGTTACATCAATAGCCTCATTTCATTTTGTTAACCAATCTGATTTCCAAACGTGTTTGAAAACCTCTGTTTAACTACATAAATATTCGCTATTTACTGTACTAAACAACACAAATGTTCAACTGTTATTTCGGACATGAACCAGCAGTACAGAAAGGACACTTGGATGGCGTAGAGCCACAATTGTTATAGTTGTGCGCTTGCTTAATCACACCATAATGTTACTGTTAGGGTCTCAGTGAACACGCAACTGGTTTGCCAGTCCGAGAAGTGAGCCTAGAGGACTCACATTGTCCGGAAGCACGGTTTATAAACATTTGTTCACAAGACTTCCATTACCTTTAACCCTACCCTCCATTCCCTTGGGAAGTTATTTGTTAGTGTCCTGCCATTGCTACAAATCTATTTTACAAACGTTCCGTTACAACGTGCGTGAAAATCAATCAAATACTTTTTGTGTTACTTTAGGGAAAAGGATTTCCCTTTGAAACACATAGATTCAGAAACACGATTTAGTATTCCTCCTTAGTTATGACGAGTAGTGCTTTTAGAAATCTGTAATTCTATAAATTAACGTTTCTGAAGTGAGAGTGCAAACAACCATACACGGACACCTTCATCCGATTTACAGAAATCGAAATAGTAAGTCTGATTCTATAAAATAATGACTTACGAACTTCTTTGGAACTTCATTACAATTATTGAACATTATGTTGGTACGCAAAGGTACAATCCGATGGGTATTATATTGTAGGGATGCTTTCTCCAAGATTTTTCATGGTCTTATGGTGTACTTCTGTTGTAAATTCTTTGGGACACGGCATTAACTCATATCACAGATTTGTCTTTGCTAAATCCTGAGGATCTCACTGGCTGTAGATTCTTAGTTACAACCGTGTTAAATTAAATGAAAAATTATACCTGATTATTTATAGTAACACAGTATTAAACATAAAATTTTCATTAAATTTGCTTGAAGAAAAAAATGAACTCACTTTGAACCGTTGAAGTTAGTGGTTATATTCCTGGTTTTCATAACAGAGCATATACTTTGATTCTTGGGAAAGACCTATCCATTAGATCTTGCTGGTTCTTTCCCGTCATCCTGAGGAGACCAGCGTAGTTTTCTTCTCTCTGGATGGATCGTTTGCTTCCATCCACTTTATGAAGTACAAAGAATTCTCATCGTAAGTGAAAACGTGGTATTCCTCATACAGCATCAATTTGACTTCGAAGTTTATATCTAAATATACACTGCCAGCAGTTACTAGGATTCAAGACTATCCTGAAAAGGGAAATGAACAAAGATTTTCAGTATATTTTGAAACTGATAGGTTTTATATCGTTACTTTTCATGCACACAGAGAAATTCGCATGACTTCATCTCACTGCCAATGAAAAGCATTTAATTGTTCACTGCTTGTGTTGTTATACGTAGTTTCCTATCATCATTAAGTTCAAGTTAGTGACCTACAGACTTATCTATAGGGATTGTTGTATTTCTTATCACATGTAAAATATCAGTGTGCTGCGTTACGGAAATTTCTCAGACCGTCTGCAAATTACAACACTCGTATAGCGTCCATTAGCTGGAGACGATTTTGCTGCGACCGATTCCGCATTTTTTACGTTTATTCTAAATCTTTATTCCGGAGATTTAATTATAATTTTTCCTTGTTGTACGCTATTCAGATGTTTTCGGTTACTAGGAGATATCAGGTATTTTTACTGCAATGTTGCTTGACTTCCTGCTAAATATGTTACATCATCGATTCTAAATAGGCACAGCCGCTCACTTGTAAACATGAATTAAGATGCAGATTAATAGCAAACAATTTAATCGAGAAGTATTTTTTAACTCGCCACGTTCTAATAACGTTCCTCGTTTCGTTTGTCGCAGCCACAAATTTACTGAAGGAGAGTTCAATTTTCGACCCAGGCTCTTACAAAATCACTGTTGTTTTACCCACGATGTACTGTTTTCTGCTATTATCGATTCAAAAGTGCGCCCTTAGAGAGTGCACACCACTGTGAACCTGTCATAGTACTCAAGCAGAACGACATCCAGTGCTCGTCAGCTCTTTAGAATAACGTTACTGCGGTATAGGCATACTTACAGAAACATTTAAAGCACATAATTTATCACACAGAACAGTTCCCTATCTGAGTGAATCTGCTGTGTTGAGTCTAAACTAACAATGTTCTAAAATGGAGTGAAAGGCAATCACCACCTAGTACACATAAATTCAGGAGTTGGACGATAATATGGGAACACTGTGAGTTCGCATGCTTCAAAATAAGTGGATATGCTAGCCAAACTAGAAAGATACTGTTGTATCCGACCAGATAGCAACTATGCAGTATCCTAAACACGTTGCAAGTGTCACACGTGGTCAGAACAGTGTTCTATTTAGTGATGGGTGCATTAATCAGAGCTAAGTTCATTGGAATATGTTGATAATGTTGGTGCTCATTGATACTCATCTGGTGGGTGCTTTCGTAACCACGGGATCCGAAATATTTTGTGTTTCAAGAGGCAACTGATAGAGGATTTGCGCTGCTTCCAGAGAGAGCCGCATATGATCTTCCGTTAGGTCACAACGCGAACAAAAGTTTGTGTTGTGATCGTGACTGATGGCCATTGAAGAGGATTGCGAGGAAAGATAAGAATACGACAGTTGCAAAGGCACTGCAGAATTGAACTGCAAGGCAAGCTGGAATTCCAAAACCGCAAATCAGTGATTCAAGTGTCCAGAGCAGGAAAACGTGGCAACGAAGTCTTATCCTGGGGTTTGTAGCACTGAAAAAATGTAGTGTAGTCGCATGAGCATTGATTGGTGACTGTTTCCTTTTTCTGGCCGAGTTTAGGTCCAACGAGTGAACATGGCGTGGGTTCGGTGGTAACTTGGGCAGCCTTATCGTGGTACCCCATGGGCACAAGGGCTGATCTGCAAGGTTGGATTACTGCTAAGGATTATGTGACCTCTTTGGTTGATCAGTCCTACTCCATGGTACAATATTTGCCCCCCCAGTGGCGATGCTGTGTTCCAAGACGCCAGGACCTTTATTCACAAAGATCGCAGCGCGAGGACGAACTGTCGCATTCACCCTGACCGTTACAGTCGCCAGATGTCAATATTCTTGAACGTTCGCCGTCTGCTTAGGAAAGAATGTTGCATGATCGCTATCTACCTCTATCAACGACACCTAAACATCCCACTATTTTGGAATAAGAATAAGATTCCCTTGAAAACCACTTAAAGACCTGTATTCACCCATACGAGCCGACTGGAAGTAGCTCTGAATACCATCGTACCATCGGTTTCCTTTACCGTAATTGGCTTGGTAATATTTTGTGTTTTTGGTGTAACGATATTTTTCTCCAACCTCTGTATGTTCATGTCTACAGTATGCAGTACAACGAATTGGCGCATAAAATGAAATCACAACTTTAAGACAAACTGTTCCAAGTAGCGGAATTTAAAATTTTCACAGAACTGACAAGATTGTAAGTTGTCATACAATAACCCACATGTATGTGATCTCAGGCTTTCCCGGCGAAAGTGCTGTATCCAAGGTTCTCGGGTGTAATTTCAGACTGCACTCAATGGAACATCATGCTAAAATAGAGAAGACGGGGTGGAGGGGGGGGGGGGGCGAGGCAATATGTTGAACAAAAAGGCAGAATTAAATTGTATAAGGTTTTTACAGTCCTTTAGCCGAGTATTTGATGAAATTGGAGCTATAAACTAGGTCATCCATATGTTACTGATGGCATCAGTCTAGGTGGCACATTGTCACCAGAATGTTATAAGGCGGTATCCAGGCAGCGCAATCGACGTGAACTCTGATGAGGAACCGGAACAGATTTTCTGAGCTGCAGCCACGTCCATTTATCAAACGCTGTCACAGCTGCGATCCATCGGATTCCCCGGCTTTTTCTGCACAGTTTGTCTTCCGCTTACAGCGACTGCACCTTTCTTTCCAGACCTCCATTTTCGTTGCTCCTATGAAATTTTCTGAAACCTAAAGCCCACTGCAGTAAAGGGGAATCTCATCCCACATATATGGCTATCGAGATATACTTCTTTGCATCAAGAAATTCAGAAACTTCGTGCGTAGTACACTATACAGAGTGACCGCAAAGTCCCATTATTTGCCTGTATATTACATAGATGTTGCACTGTTGTGTCTTACTATTTCAGGTGCTGACGTTGTTGTGGTCTTCAGTCAAGAGACTGGTTTGATGCAGCTCTCCATGCTACTCTATCCTGTGCAAGCTTCTTCATCTCCCAGTACATACTTCAACCTATATCCTTCTGAATCTGTTTAGTGTATTCATCTCTTGACCTCCCTCTACAGTTTTTACCCTCCAGGTTTCCCTCCAGTACTAAATTGGTGATCCCTTGATGCCTAACAACATATCCTACCAACTGTAACCTCCCCACAAAAATTTAATAATGAATGAAAATATTATTTAGAATTACTTATGGACATTGCGCTAATTGTAACCTCGCCCACAATGAGAGATACTGACAATGGCAACAAAAATGTGAAATTCGCAATCTGACTCAAATATAAATTCCTCACAAAAATTAAAGTCCATTCAGTGATAAGAAAATTCAATTAAACAGAAATATCGGTCTTTGGCCCTGTGCAAAACAATCAGAATTAAAGTCTTACCTCAGAATAACTCGATGTCAAATTTCTGCTCTTTTTCGTGCGCTCGGCTTGGAGGAACTGCATTGCAAATAATAATATTCCTTTTTTTTGTGATTTTACTGAAATTTTTCTTTTAAAAAAAAGTGGAGTGAAGTGGGAAGTGCAATTAAATAAATTTTGTTTGTAAAAAAACTGCTTTGGAATAAAAATTATTATTGGGGCACTTGTTGGAGAATAATTACAATAAATAAATTTTTACATTATCTAATGATTATATTAATTAACAGTATACCTCATTCAGCATCTTGACCAGTGTTGCCGACCGCCTACATCACACAACCGCACTGGGCTGCTACTACTGACCGACCGCTCTGCATGACGACTATTAGCGTACTGCACTGCACGACTACTACTGACCGACTGCTCGTAACTAAATCGAGCTACAGACTGCCACGACTACAGACAGAGTACTGCTCTGCATAGCGACAACTAGCGAACTGCTCGCAACACTCGCGCGGTCAAGCGCAGGCTCTCTGGTCAGAGACGCTGCAATGCCTCGCCATCGCTGCTGCGTTACATACGTGTTTCACAACTGATCCATTCATATAGTCAAAGTGTGCTACAAATTTCTCTTCTCTCTAATTCTATTCAATACCTCCTCATTAGTTACGTGATCTAACAATCTAATCGTCAGCATTCTTCGGTAGCACCACATTTCGAAAGCTCCTATTCTCTTCTTGTCCAAACCGATTATCGTCCATGTTTCACTTCCATACGTGGCTACACACCATACAAATACTTTCAGAAAAAGACCTCCTGACACTTAAATCTATACTCGATGTTAACAAATTTCTCTTCTTCAGAAACGCTTTCCTTGCCATTGCCAGTCTACATTTGATATCCTCTCTACTTCGACCATGATCAGTTATTTTGCTCCCCAAATAGCAAAACTCATTTACTACTTTAAGCGTCTCATTTCCTAATCTAATATCCTCAGCATCACCCTATTTAATTCGACTGCATTCCATTATCCTCGTTTTGCTTTTGTTGATGCTGATGTTGATGCTGATATACCTCTAAATAATGGCTAAATAATAATAGAGCGGATCGTGATGAGCACATGGACTCAAGAAGTACCCTATACAGGAAAATCGATTAGAGATATTCAACATAATTTCGCTGTAGGGTTTCAGACACTGAAACGCGTACGTTTCATATGTATTCATTACCAGCGATGGCGAGGCATGACAGAATCTCTGACCAGAGAGTTATTTATCGTGGCTAGTCTGCGCTTGACCACGCGAGACGACAGTGCTTGTGTATGGCGAGTCGGCGGAGGGAGTAGACAGTTGGATAGTTGTACTCAGTCGGTGCTAGTGTGTAGCGAGTCAGCATGCGTCCGCGGTGTGCTCTGCCCACGAGTCTGGTCAGGAATGTGGTGTATGATATGTATATTATTGTAGAAGGTAATGAAGCAGCATTACGCTCAGCTAATAACGTATGTTAATTGTAATTAATTTGTTCAAAATTATGCCCCAATAATAACTTTTTATAAAGTAACTCATTTAAAGAAAAAGATTCATTTCAAGCTAAATAATATTTCCTATGCATTCCCTCCAAGAATCAAAATTAAATATAAGCCAGCATTGCACGAAGCTATGCCGAAAAATAAGAGCAGATATAGATGCAGTTTTACTGAGGTAAGAATTTTGGTTTAATTATTTCACAAGGCCGAAGGTCAGCGTTGGTGCCCTTATAAGATTTATCAGGTCTAACTATTTGTGTTGAGATGTTACATTCAGTTCATGGTTCATTATTTAATTAACATTATTGTGGGTTTAATGCGCAATCTTCATTTCTTAACGATATTTTGTGGGGAGTTTACACTTGCGCAATTTTTATTCTTTAATTTTGCAAGGAGGTTACGGTTGTCTCATTTTTATTATTCAGTTTTGTGGGAAGACAACATCTGGCACATTCTTTTATAATCACTGACTTCGAAATTTGTCACGAGGAGGTTACACTTGCCGACATCCGGAACAGAATCGTATTTCTTTGAGAATCTTCTGATAAGTAGTCGCATATCTGCTCTTATGCTGTTATTTACTTAAATATAATTAGCTTTTGGCGCTACGCTTTTACTAATTTTGTCACTTCCTTTCACAGATCATCGGCAATTCGTTGCTCTTTGTTGTATTTGTGTTTGTTGCATTTTGTATTGTCTTTGTTTCATTATTGAATAATTGTGATTTGTGTTCAAATGCCGCAAAAAACTGTTAATAGTACATCGCGAGGTATAATGAGTGAAATAGCCGACTTAAACAACTTGACCGATAGTAATTGTGACACGCAATGTAATGATGACAATCCTCCATTTAGTGACAATCAGTGCGTACCGCCCACTAATAATGATTTTTATCATAGTGATGAAGAAACGAATTCAATTGTATCGTCTGTTAATTTGACGGCAATTGATGATGCGGGGCGTTCTGTTGCAATGAGCGCTGCCCAGCTTTACACACACGGTTTGCAGGATTTATGTAACAAACAGATAAATTTTTCTAATGAAAATGAACAGTGTAATCAGAGTACGGCAAATTTATTTAATTCCGGTTTAGTGACTAACAGTGCACATCCGACTGGCAAACATTTTCTAGAATCACAGAATAATCAAATGGTTACACAAAACGTGACAATTGCAGGTACGTCATCAAACAGCACAGAGAATAGAGCCGGTAATATTGACTTGGAACAAATTATGGCAAGATTGCTACAACAACAATTTAATGAAAATTTCAAACAATTTAGTGAACAGAACAAACAACAACTTAATGAAATTAATAAAACACAAGACAACCTTAAAGAAGATTTCAAACAACTTAGTGAACAGAACAAACACCTTAATGAAAAATTAGACAACAACTCCAGACAGTTAAATGAAAAATTAGACAACAATTCCAGATAGTTAAATGAAAAATTAGACAACAGTTCCAGACAGCTTAGTGAACAGATTAGAGCCATTGCCGCGCAGTGTCATGATAATAAGGAACAATTACGTGTGGAAATTGAGGCTTGTGCTAGGAAGAGTAGTGGAGAGATTAGATCTGTTGCTCAAGAATTAAGGGATATGCAAACAGCTACACCAGAAACACATAGAGACGAAACTAGTGCAGTCGCTGAACAATGTCCTAAAAACGCAACACAGATACGCGACGAGTTTAATTTAAAGTCACCGGAACTTTCACGCACTCTGAATACGGAAGTCGATAAGAAATGTGGACAACAGAACAAGCAGAATGACAAACGTATTAAAGTAACAGAAATGAAAAATGTTTCACTCAATAACACAGCACAGCATACGCGCCATTCCGAACATTCTCACACTCGCACAGCCAGTGTAACTTAAGCAATTTACAGAGACTACGCGACTTAAAATCCGAAAAGCTACGCGACTTAAAATCTGAAAAGCTACGCGACTTAAAATCCGAAAAGACACAGACAAACAGATTCTTATGTAATCGTGAACGTGTTCTCAAATTCAGTGACGAGAACGTAGATTACGAGCAAATTTTATCCGTAAGAAAATCTAATGACAGAGCACAGGTACACGCTTTGAACTGGATACGACAATTTGCTTTTGTATTTTCAACAGCATTGCGTGTAATACAGAAACTACAATTAGCATGGATACAGCAATTTATTTTTGAATTTTCACCGGCATTGCCTGTAACGCAGAAGCTAAAATTTATCTGTAGCGCGTAATTGACCTCAGGGGATTCATTACGCTTTAATGAGTATGTGCCGTAGCGTGCACAGGGCCCCGAGTTGCAGTAGTGCTGTTTCATCTTTAGTTTTCTGCACTGCTGCCTTCTTTTCTACTATTCTTTATATCTATCAAAACAGCTCTTTAACTATTGCTCTATCTAGTATTAAGAATGTATAATGAAAACACGATACGACCAATTTTACCGAAAGTGTCAGTTCTCTTTAGACACTCCCGAAATGACAACTATCGCTGTAATTTTAATAACAGATAAAATTATAATCATCAGTATGTGTAAAATTATCAGCAACAGCAAACACATTTTAGTAATAATAGAGGTTTTTCACCGCAATAGCAACAAAACCAACCGGTTAGCATACCTAACCAATGCACAAGGTCAACCAAGCTTTAATGTTTCAACGCGTGCACGTATAGTCTCAGCTCCAACAAATAGTAACGCACGCCATCGAGGAAATAACTACGTACAGAAAACACAATATTTCAATTCCTATCGCAATGCACCGTATAGAAATGACTATCACGACAGACGTAAAATTAATGAGCACCATTTTCAGCGTACATTTAATAACAGTCTATCTTATCAGCAGCAAGAACATCCGCCACAACAAATAATCATGAATGTACCAGACAGTAGATATCATCCAGAACGTAATACGTCAGGAAGAAATAACAAAACAGTTCAACTAGTCGAAATGCCACAGCATCCTCCCGAAAATAATGACACGTCAGATAGAATTTGACTAGATACAGTACAGATTGTATATTCCAGTAACGCAAGCAATACTTTTGACACGCAGAATCTTGTTCACGAAAACGTTATTTGAAACATGCTTTGTTGAATGCAGCACTTTTATCGCACCCAGACCTTACTAAAAAATTTTCCATTGCCACCGACAGTTCTAACACCACTTTAGGCGTACATATTTTTCAGGAAATTGAAGAAGATGGTTCTACAATAATTAAAAACATCGCATTTGCAAGTCGCATTCTGTCACTTGCTGAACGAAATTATTCTGTTACAGAACTGGAAACATTATGTGTTGTTTGGGCTTTTACGAGATTTCGGCATTTTCTTTATGGAAGACATACCACCGTTTACACAGACCACAGAGCGATACAATTTTTACTTTCGGCTAAATTTACACACGACAGATTAAGCAGATGGAAACTTTATCTACAGGAATTTAATTTTACAATAGTTCACATTCCCGGCACACAAAATGTTGTAGCAGACGCACTATCTCGTTCTCTCGGCAACAATCAGCAAGACATCGCAACCAACTTCTGCAAAGCAAATTTCAGCGTCATGTACGTTCAACAAGTTGCATTTGCAAATTTCATTTCGCCGTCATTAAAAGACATAGCACTAGAGCAGAGTAAAGACAACGTGTGGAAAGAAATTAAACACCTTTGGCAAGATAGGAATAATGTTACGATTAGAAACCATTACACTGTACGCAATAATATTCTGTTTCGCCGTTTTCATCCTGACAGCAATAATTGGTTATTATGCATTCCTGACGAACTTGTTAACAAATTAATCTGGTATACTCATTTAAGTTACGCACATTACGGAGCTAGAAAACGTTTTCTTATACTGAGACAGAACTGTTATCTTACCAACATGGAGAAACGTATTCGACGAGTTTTAGCATCATGTAAAATTTGCCAGAAAGCTAAATCAGACACGACTTCTCATATTCCTCCATTATATCCCATTGTACCTGTTAAATTGGGACATATGGCCGCTGTAGACATTTTTGGTCCGATTCCCAGAACTAATAGAGGTTTTTGCTACAACTTTGTCGCTGTTGAACTCACTTCAAAATTTGTTACCTTCACTCCGTTACGCAAAGCTACTGCTAAAACTGTTTCGAAAGCATTTGTAAAACAATTTCTATTTCATGTAGGACATGTGTTGAAAGTAATTTCCGACAATGGATCACAGTTTCGATCTGCTATATGGACACGTATGTTACAAACTAGAAACATTTCTCCGATATATATATCCAGGTACCATGCTTCTTCGAACCCTTGTGAACGATTAATGAAAGAAATTGGTAAACTGTGTAGAATTTACTGCCATAAAAAACATATTGATTGGGACACACACATACTCTCATTCCAAGATGTAATTAATTCCATACCAAATAAATCTACTATGCTATCTCCATCCTCTTATACTGAAAAATGTTGAACCACCTAACAAAATTAAAGATTTAGTAAGATTTCCTACATCTCGTCGACTACGACACCATGAAGTAATTGACATTGCGCTGAACAACATCAACCGTGCCGCAGAGCGCGGAGAAGACAACAAAAACAGGTTTGTATACGCCGTGACTTTCACGTTGGTCAGAAGATTTTAGTACGTACACACTATTTATCCAACAAAATAAAAGGTAGGTGCAGTAAATTTGAAGTTCTATACGCAGGTCCATATCGGATTCGCAGCATTCCTCACCCCAATGTTGTACACGTCGAAACTTTGAGAACCAGAAAATCGAAAGGAAACACCACATATCGAATATTAAACCTTTTATTGAATGGAGATACTTTATAATTTAACATGCTGTAGTGCCATTTCCTAATTTTTATGACTTCTTATACAATTATATTCATGTGAATACTTACTGATGATTGTCGTATTTTTCTTGGCAAGTGCCCAGCAAGGTAAGGTTGGCAGGTCGCTTTTCTTGTCGTTACACGTCAGACCGTGCATATTTTCCAGATGAACTTACACATTTTTATGACCACTTATGTAATTATATTTATGTGACTACTTACTGAAGATTGTCGTATTTTTTTTGGCAAGTGCCCGCCAAGGTAATGTTAGCAGGTCGCTTTTCTTGTCGCTACACATCAGACCGTGCACATTTTCCATTTTTTTATGTATGTATGATTGTTTTCCTGTTTGTTTGTATGCATTATGAAATAGTTAAGATATAGCAAACACCAGTTGACTTTGACATTTTTGCCCTATGATATCTCAACATCGTGACTATTTTTACATTTTTTGCTGCTGCATTATGATATTCCGTGTACATTTTTGCATCTGAACACTGTCTATATTTTTTGACATAATACGTTTTCTGTCATGCTATGCTGTATGCTTAATTATATCACTATAAACCAGTTTTTATCTAATGGGTATATGAATTAAATCCAAGACATTAATCTTTGTTCATCATTTTCAGAAAGAAATAACGTGTAAAGGAAATAAATTAAACAGAAATGGGAATTTCACCTACGGAATAAACGAAAGAAGATGCAAAAAGCTTATGAGGAAGAGTAAATGGATCAGAATTAACAAGCATTAACAAGAATATACTATACACATCATAGAATAGCAGTCTTAACTAATTTTTTTCTTTCAGAATACGAAGCGATTGATGCAGGCTGTCAGACAGAACTTCACATCTTAGTTTTAGTGAGGAAATATGCTAGAAATAAGGAAGAGTTACGTAATGAATAATGAAGTGATTTTTTTTTGCAGATGATAATGAATGGTGATGAATAATGATGAACAATACGCAGCTATGAATAATGAAGTTTCTCTTTACAGGTGATGATAATAATGGAGTTATGATAATGAAGTGATGGATAATGAAGTTTTTTATTTACAGATGAAGATGATGTTGAAGTTTATGTATTTATACTCTGGAGTTATTTAAGTATTTGTTGCAGTTCGTTTTGACAGTATGTGTTGTATTGTATAGTATGATGACTTAAGGTTTTGGAAAGGACAGTTAGGGAACACATTTTATACACATTTCACTACCTGTTAATTCGAAGTTCACTACTTTTCAGCATAAAATGCGTTTCTTCTTTCAGTCTAATAATCCATTTTTGTATATTTTTCAGGAGAATTATTCATGAAATTAATGTACTATAAGCAGTTGTTCATTAAACCCATGTGATTTATGAATGTTATTACATATACTCTACTTCTTTCATAATCTTGATACAGCTGACTCATGACGAATGACGTTACACATCTTCATTTGCAGCAATAACTCAAAAGCAAATATTATTATTAATTATCGATCCCAACGCAATGCATTGCTAGCACAAAAAAATGTTCTGTAACTGGCAAATGAATGCCACTGATTAATGTAATAAGATGAACTATGATGCAATGTTTACTATAATTAGATTAATTATGCCATTTATTAACTCATTTTCAATGATGACTTCTGATGGTTTGTAATTACGCAATGAATGCCAATGTTCTCTGTAAATGACTTCTGATGGTTTGTAATTGGGCAATGAGTGCCAATGTTCTCTGTAAATGACTTCTGATGGTTTGTAATTAGTCAATGAGTGCCAATGTTCTCTGTAAATGACTTCTGATGGTAATTAGACAATGAGTGCCAATGTTCTCTGTAAATTACTTCTGATGGATTGTAATTAGGCAATGAGTGCCAATGTTCTCTGTAAATGACTTCTGATGGTTTGTAATTAGGCAATGAGTGCCAATGTTCTCTGTAAATGACTTCTGATGGTTTGTAATTACGCAATGAGTGCCAATGTTCTCTGTAAATGACTTCTGATGGTTTGTAATTTGGCAATGAGTGCCAATGTCCTCTGTAAAGTTACTCATGAACATTATTCTGTAATACTACGTACATGGTACAGAAATGTTCAATGACTGGGCAGTGAGTGCCACCCATTACTAGTGTAATTCTCAATGGAGACTAGTATGTGACTTAATGTCCTTCACCTTCTAACCTAATTACCTGGAATTACTGCAATATCCATTTGTCCTGTATATCCTCATGATCATGGAGCACTATATTTGGTTTTTGCACTAATTCTACGTTGCTGTAACAGACAAGAACGTGGTGTTGACACGACATGCTGTCCACCACAATGAATGATGAGATGCTATTATTATCCCACTGTTTGGTGTACCTAATGTACTACCAAAAGGATAACATGGAATATTATTACGGCATTTCAGTGTCTTGGCTACGCTGATTAATACTTCTGGGAAAAGAACTTTAGATTGCCTCACTTGGTGTTGTGCTTCTGTAGAAAGATATGGACTTTCAGTGCAGCTGCGTGCAACCTAAAGTGCTACAACAATGACGCAATCCTTCCCTTTCCTATCCTAATTCTTGTAACATATTAAAAGTCATTTTGTTATCATGATTTGTATTCATGGCCTATACATTTTGTGATTTGCTGATATGTTCTGAACTACAGCGCATGTGCACTTTTGTCATTTTGTTAACACGTTTTCTACTCATTGCATATACATTTTTTGTGATTTGCTGATATGTTCTGTACTACTGTGCGTGTGCACTTTTGCCATTTGTGAGTATGTTTTGTACTGATTGTATATATTTTGTCTTTTCCTGATATGTTCTGTACTCAGTGCATGTGCACTATATTTACTTCATGTTCTACACCTATATATATCTGTATATATTCTGTAATTGTTAAGTTAATTAGTTAAGAAAAAATTTGTTGCTCATGGCAAGTCCAAATGACTCACCATCACTGCCAAATTTTTGCCCCCCCCCCCAGTGAAGGGTTATGAAACGCGTACGTTTCATATGTATTCATTACCAGCGATGGCGAGGCATGACAGAATCTCTGACCAGAGAGTTATTTATCGTGGCTAGTCTGCGCTTGACCACGCGAGACGACAGTGCTTGTGTGTGGCGAGTCAGCGGAGGGAGTAGACAGTTGGATAGTTGTACTCAGTCGGTGCTAGTGTGTAGCGAGTCAGCATGCGTCCGCGGTGTGCTCTGCCCACGAGTCTGGTCAGGAATGTGGTGTATGATATGTATATTATTGTAGAAGGTAATGAAGCAGCATTGCGCTCAGCTAATAACGTATGTTAATTGCAATTAATTTGTTCAAAATTATGCCCCAATAATAACTTTTTATAAAGTAACTCATTTAAAGAAAAAGATTCATTTCAAGCTAAATAATATTTCCTATGCATTCCCTCCAAGAATCAAAATTAAATATAAGCCAGCATTGCACGAAGCTATGCCGAAAAATAAGAGCAGATATAGATGCAGTTTTACTGAGGTAAGAATTTTGGTTTAATTATTTCACAGGGCCGAAGGTCAGCGTTGCTGCCCTTATAAGATTGATCAGGTCTAATTATTTGTGTTGAGGTGTTACATTCAGTTCATGGTTCATTATTTAATTAACATTATTGTGGGTTTAATGAGCAATCTTCATTTCTTAACGATATTTTGTGGGGAGTTTACATTTGCGCAATTTTTATTCTTTAATTTTGCAAGGAGGTTACGCTTGGCTCATTTTTATTATTCAGTTTTGTGCGAAGACAACATCTGGCACGTTCTTTTATAATCATTGACTTCGAAATTTCTCACGGGGAGGTTACAACACGTCCGAAAATATTTTACCGTGGGAGAATCAGCTTTCTGTAGCTGGTTCTATAAAAGATGCGCCCCGCTTAGAATGACGCCAAACATGACTGGAAACGTGTAGAGCCTTTAGACACTGTCGAGTGTTCACCAAAAGCGTGCATTCATAAGCAGTCACGGGGCTTTTGTGTTCCATACTCGGTATTACAAAAATACATGGTGAATGGTTTGAACTTAAAGGCATTGAAAGAGTCGTTTGTAAACGAAATGAGTGATAATGATATGCAAAATTATAAGGCTAGTGAGCGAATGCTCAATGTGTTTACAGTTCTCTCATCAAGGAGGAAAGTGTCTTCCTCAGTCGAGTATATATATCACGATGCAGAAACGAGAAAAATTTATTTTTGGAATAAAGGACTTGAACACACGACGTGTTATGATCTGGGTTGCAATGTCTGCAACCGACTTGGTAGGTTCATGTTTCTTTGGTGATGCTGTGAATCTCATTGCGTTCCTGACAATGTTACATGATGGATTTCTCCCGCATCTGCTAGACAGGGGACTACTCCGTGGTGTACGGCTCCAGTGGAATGGAACATGATTCCATAATTCTGTTGCCATTAGATATACCTCTGTGAGGTATTTCCTGATAAGTGGATTGGACATTACACTGTCCGTATGCCTGGACAATTGTAGTGGTTAAGCCGAAGTCATGATCTGTTACCTTGTGGCAATGCATTTTGCGCAGTTATCAAACATAAGGATGTGTCACGCATTACGAGACGGATGATGAACTTAAGGATGCTGTTGACATGAATTTACTGCCATCATATAGTACATGGAGGTACTGCCCTGTGTATACTCGAATTGAAAAATGCCATTTTCTGCGCCCAAGGATGCGACGACCCGCTTTAATAGGTTAGGTCTACATTGCACGCAAGAATCGTAGGCTGTGTGGAAGGCAATGGGCGTCGTTTTCGGTTAGAGGGTCTCGTAAAAGTACAAAAAGAGCATGAAAGTGTGCGGGATGAACACAAGAAGAGGGTAGACATAGCAAGAAGCAGTATTGTAGTTTTAAACTGTGGTAGCTGTATTCGAAAAGAAAAATAGAGCTGAAGACCTAATAGAAACCACTGAAGCATATATCGTTATAGGTAGTCAATGCTGACCAAATCCAGAAATAAGTTCAGCCGAAATATTTGCTAAGAACCTAACAGTTTTTAGAAAGGATAGAGTAAGCACGGTTGGTGCCGTCCTATTTGATGTAGTTTATCTTGTAGCGAAATTGATGAAAAGAGTTCCTGTGTGTTGGTATTGGTAGAAGGCTGACAACTGAAATAAATTAATAATTTGTTACTTTCACAGACCCCTAGAATCAAATGACACAGTTGCTGAACAATTGAAAGAAAAGTTTAGTTTCATCACCAATAGGTGCCCCACTCATATAATTATAGTTGGTGGCGGCTTATATCTACCCTCGATCTGTTGACAAAAATACATATTCAAAACCGATGGTAGGTACAAAAAATTGCTAGAGACTGTACTAAATGGATTCTCTGAAAATTACTTTGAGCACTTAGAACAGGAGATCAATCGAAGTATAAATGGTTTCGGTAGCATACCTCACTTCTCAGCAACAAATAATTATGCGCAAAATGGGAGCATTATAAAGATAAAGGGATTAGGGATCACAAGATCTTTGTATATAGACTGATCATCGCAACATCCAAATCCACCTCCGTAAACACAAAATCTGTGTATTTAAATATGCATGTAAAAATTCGCTTGACACCTTCCTAAAAGATAGCGTCCAATCCTTCCCAACTATGTAAGTGTAGACAAGATGTGGCTTGAATTCAGAGAAATAATACCTGAGGCAATGGAGAGATTTATACGAAGTAAATTATTAAAAAAGATTGTGCAGCTTCCCCATTGTACACAAAGCAGGTCATAACACCGTTGAAGAAGCAACGATAAAAGCACGTCAAATGTAAAAGAACCAAAATCCCGAAGATGTTTTACAAAAGATCGAAACTTAGCGTGGACTCCAGTGTTATAAGCTTTTTATAGGTTACACAATAAAACTTCTGTCTTGAAATCTGACAGAATATCCAAATGTCGTATGTAAATTAAATCAGCGGAGGCACATCCAATACCTTCGCTGTCCGATGCCAATGGTAAAATAACCGATAACATCGCCAGTAAAGCGGAGTTATTAAACACAGTTTTCAGAAATCCCTTTACCTGAGAAGAAGAAGTAAATATTCCAGAATTCGATTCGATCGACTGCCAACCTGTGTAACTTGCAAGTAGATTTCTAGAGTGTCACGAAGCAACTTAAAACAGTTCAAAAAGCAAGTCTTCCGGTCCAGGTATCATACCAGTAACGTTCCTTTCATACTTACCAGTCACATACAGCCGTTCATGTGACGAAAGATCCGTACCAAAGACATGAAAGCTGCATAGGTCATACCAGTTGTGAAGAAGGAAAACAGGAGCAACCCCGCGTGCAACATACACAGGGTGACAGTTACTGAACTATATGAAGAAAACGTGAATTAGTTCTAAACTACGGCGAGCACACACTTCATTCGACATGTAAACATCACTACGGATACTGGTATTTAGGTTATGACATGTTCAATATGCCTGCCATCATTGGCGATGAAGTGACGCAGACGAATAGCGAAACTCTGCATGACCCGCGAAGTGTCGGAGCATCGATGATGTCGATGACCTTCTGAATGGCTGTTTTCTGCTCAGCAATGATTTTGGTGTTATTGCTGTACACCTTGTCTTTAATATCGCCCCAGAAAAAGGAGTCGCATGTATTCAGATCTGGAGGATATGGCCGCCAATCGAGGCCCATGCCAGTGGCCTCTGGGTACCCCAGAGCCAGAATGTGGACCCCAAATCGCTACTCCACGACATCACTCACCTGGGGTGGAGCTCAGTGTTGCATGAACCACATCTTGTCGAAGTCAGGGTCACTTTGGATAATGGGGATGAAATCATCTTCAAACCGTTCAAGTACCGTTCGGTAGTCATTCTGCCATCAAGGAATATTACACAGATTATTCCGTGACTATATATTGCTCACCACACACTTACCCGATGAGGGCAAAGAGATTTATCGATCGCAAAATGCGGGTTTTCAGTCCCCCAAATGCACTAATTTTGCTCTTTGACGTACCCATCCAAATGAAAGTTGGCTTCTTAGCTAAACCAAACCGTGCAGGCAAATACTAATTCCCATTCTGCCCCGAGAAAAACCGTGCAGTTTGAACATCCTAACGCAAACCGTTCAAAAGTTACGAAGTTCTTATGTCTATATAGTTCAATAATCATCATCCTGTACTATGTTTGAAATTATCTATTTCCTGGAGAGTAGCAGTCACTGACACACACAGTCAGCACCGATTAAGAAAATATTATCGTTGTGAAACACAATTGGCTCTTTATTCACACGAAGTATAATGAGCGCTATCCACAGACGATCTCAAATTTATTCAGTATTTCTAGTTTGAACAGTTCTCGGGCATCCGACCGGGTAGCGTCGTAATTTCTCTACAATATTTCGGCAGACGCACACGCTGCCATCTTCAGGTGGTTCCTGACGAATGCTGTGCTGTTCCTCTCGGCACCCTATATATACTAGCCGTTACCCCCTCCACCATTCCTCTCCAGATGTTTTCGCTGCGGCCAGCGCGGCGGATACTGGTGGTTGTGGGGGAAGCGGCGCCTGGGTCTGAACTGGGGTCTGCAGTCTCCCTGCTGCCGCCGTCGGGGGCGTTCCTCGATCTCTGGGACCGCATCCTTCTCTCCAGGCTGAGTACAGAGTTCCAAGATTAAGTTGAAGGCCGCTGTCTTTATTAATTATTAGATCTTCCAGTTGTCGGATTTTGATGTTCTCTTTAGTAACGTGGAGCCGGCCGCGGTGGCCGTGCGGTTATAGGCGCTACAGTCGCAGGTTCGAATCCTGCCTCGGGCATGGATGTGTGTGATGTCCTTAGGTTAGTTAGGTTTAAGTAGTTCTAAGTTCTAGGGGACTGATGACCTAAGATGTTAAGTCCCATAGTGCTCAGAGACATTTGAACCATTTTTTTTAGTAACGCGGTCCCAGAAGTAGGAGGATTGACAGAGTATTTTTGTTTTTTCATAGTCCATACTATGATCGGTCTTTATACAGTGGATAGCCACGGCTGATTTAGTGGCTTGGCGTAATTCGGTATGGCGTTTGTGTTGGCGGCGCCTCCCTTCTACAGTGCGTACTGTCTCCCCAATGTATGATTTTCCGCACTGACAGGGAATTTGATAAACACCTGGTTTTCGAAGGCCTAGGTCATCTTTCACTGAACCCAGTAGAGTCAAGGCTTTCGCAGGGGATTGGAATACATATTTCACATCGTGTTTCCCCAGGATCCTACAGATTTTTCTTGAGGTGTTTCCGACAAGCAGAATGCACGCCAATGACGTGTTGTTCTGTTTCTTCGTCTTGTTCTCTTGGCGCAGTCTGTCTGAGTGTGTGTCTTATTTGCTTCTGATTGTACCCATTTTTTCCGAAATGTTGTCTCGAGGCGCTGTAGTTCTGCTGGAAGGCTCTCCTGATCGCAGATGCAGATGCAACAGGTCTCCTAAAGAGTCTAACTATACTACACTCATTCGCTCGCTTGAGTTCTGCCGTGCTGTATGGGATGCTCACCAGATGGGACTGATGGAGGACATCCAGAAGTTTCAAAGAGTGGCACTTGTCTATTATCGCGAAAGACGGGTGAGTGTGCCACAGATATGATAAGCGAATTGGGATGACAAACATTAAAGCGAAGGTGTTTTCGTTGCGGCGGTACATTTTCGCGATATTTTAGTTACGAACTTTCTCGTCTGAGCATGAAAATATTGTCACAGTAGAAGTTGAGTAACACCGGGGTGGTTTGGTTATGATACTGTACTGCTGCGTGGAGGGTCGTCAGTTCAAAACTCACCTGGAGAGTACAATTTTAATTTCTATATTCAGTTGGAATACATTCTATATTTATCCACAAATGTCAGGAATCATTTTACTGGAATATTCTGTAGCTGTATATATACTGTATGTGTTCTGGCCGGAGGCAGTTCGCTCCGCGCTCTTGTATGTGCAAGTGTTGTATAAAACTTCGTAAGTGAAGTTCATGTTTGTCATTCATCTAATTACACCTTCTTCTACGTGACACTATTTCAGTGTCGCACACCTACACAGGGAGAAATTTTTCTCATAATAAAATAAGAGAAACCAGAGACTGTACAAAAAGACTGACGCGCTCATTTTTCCCACGCTCTGTTAGAGAATGGAAAGGCAGAGAAATAGTCTGAAAGTGGTTCGAAGGACGCTCTGCGAGCCACTTACGTGTGACTTGCAGAGAATTCATGTAGACGTCGATGTAGATGTACCCCAAAGTTGTCCTCTGTCATGAGTCCACTTTAATGCAATATGACCATCTACGATCATGCGGACACGTCTTAGGGGGTGATGGGACTTGGAGATCACTCTGTAGAATACTGATAAAGGAGGTAAAATCTGAAGAAACATTGTGGAAAATTGAGTGTACACGGCTAAAGAAAGTATACAAAAATGGCAGACAACAGTTGTCGTGGCTGAGTAATGGCTTAATTTCTGTTGCGTTTACCCGTATTTTGCTTCCTTGGACTATATTATCTGATCCCCAGCTAAAGAAACTTACGGCCGTTTTTAGGCAATGGCATATTAAAAAATTTGACACAAATACTTCAGTATAGATACTTTCTGTTATAATTAAATGTCTCTCAAGGTCACATCGGCTGTGAAAGTCCAGAAGGTTTGAAGGCTCTAACATTTAACTGTCATCGAATCCTTCACGACGCTCTCGTAAAGGTGGCCGTCAAAACAAAGACCTCAATACACAGCGAGCGCTAGACTCCACAAGACAGATTTCCCATATCATCCCAACGCCAGTAACACGTCGTGGTACTTCCTCGTTTTAGTCACTGGTACAGAATGACTTCCGAAAATATGTCTGGTAATAAAAAGGCGTGACACCTCAGAGAGCGCTAAATAAAACCTCTCTGTGCGCTCTGACTCTTTGGTTGCGTTCAACTCGTCACTAAACACGTCTGCTCCTTTCATGCACTCGACCATCATGAGACAATAAGTACTCTCAACAAAGCATGTGGGAGATGCTCAGGTGCAGACGTGTGACAGCAACCGATTGGTAGACCGAAATCACTGTTTCCAGCGTATTCTGTGATTGGCAGTTCTCCTATTCATTAACCGTCCGAAAATATGTCTGGTAATAAAAAGGCGTGACACCTCAGAGAGCGCTAAATAAAACCTCTCTGTGCGCTCTGACTCTTTGGTTGCGTTCAACTCGTCACTAAACACGTCTGCTCCTTTCATGCACTCGACCATCATGAGACAATAAGTACTCTCAACAAAGCATGTGGGAGATGCTCAGGTGCAGACGTGTGACAGCAACCGATTGGTAGACCGAAATCACTGTTTCCAGCGTATTCTGTGATTGGCAGTTCTCCTATTCATTAACCGTCCACATTCCCACATCATACATGTAAATTTGTATGGTTATGTAAACTGAAGGTGGAAGAGGAGAAAGTGAAGGAAAGAATGATATCGGCTGCGCCAGGACTTCATGCGAAATCAGCGGTGACTAGTGAAACTGTGCGCCGGACCGTGACTCGAACCCAGGATCTCCTGCTTACTAGGTAGTTGCGTTAAACACTGCGCCGCTCCAACACAGTGATAATCACAAATGAGTGGAATATCTTGGCGCACACCCAGGCTGATCCACACTTCCACCTACCTCCACCTATCGGCATTCCCTCTTCATGTCTTCCATGCTCGCTACTTTTAGATCCCGGCTGGAGTTCAAACGAAAGTGCGCATCCATACTGACGGACGTGGATTTATTGCCCATCGAGACGAATCAGTTATATGGATGCTGGGTGTCTGGACCAGTTTTATTTTCCCAACACTGTGTGTAACATTTAAATGCATGTCAAAACCATGTACTACTCAACCACCATATTGTTGTACTTGGCTTACGGTGGCTGTTACCGGAAACGTGCACTGACGTTACAATAAACGAAGAAAAACTCTTGTCCTTGCATCCACGGAGTTTGGCATATACTGTCAGGTGATTCAGCGTGTGTTCATGAAGTCCCATCAGTACTGCACTACGGTGTTTATCATAATCTTGAATATCACTAAGAGTGGGAAACATAGGAAATAGTCACATTCAGATAAAAAAAAGAAAAACGTTTCCCGCGAAGAATAAAAAGCAGATACCTCTACAGAAAGCAATCTTGCGGCGGAGAAAAGATAGAAAACTTGGAAAGAGCAGTAAAATACATTTTGAAATACCAAGAAAGCGAAACATACAAAAGAAATAGTTAAAACTGTTAGAAAACAAGGGCGTTTTAGATAAGCAGTTCTCTAGATTACTTCCTTAAAATACTGGTTGTAAGAAATATTGTGGAGTATTATGAGCAGAGAATGGAAATATCAGCGATGAGACAGGTGATATACAGGACATAAAATCCCGTTTGAGGCCTGAGATCATTTTTATGTTAATAATTGGCAACCAGTGCTGTACATTTCATGACTTTATAGCGATTGTACAGCATTGGTTGCCAATTATTGTTGGGACAGGTGTTTACATTTTCAAAACCTGAGCTATATTTTCAGGACTTAGAAAGCCTGAGAACTGAAAATGAATGTTAGCCAGTGATTGGTAAATGGGAGAAGAAATAGAGAATGTAGTTATCAATTTGTTTGTGGAGACTGAAGACCAGCATGAAGCACATGACAGTGGCACTGGTACTGAAACAGACACTGCAGAGTAAACTGGAACGCATTCAGTGAAACGGGTGTAACTGATGAAGAACTTACCGTCTCCCCACATAAGTGGTGGACCATCCCGTTCATTACTTCTAACATCACAGTTGATGGAAGCTCCAATGCATAACTATAGGCGTACCGTTCTTGCTTCCTACCACAACAATGACTTACGCGTTGATTCACGATTACCTGACCACAGCGTCTTCACTTCCAAATGCAACGATATTGTGGTCGAACAATAATATTTAAAATGAATACATATTTCTTTGTATTCATTGTATCTGAAGCTATTACTGCACTCGGTGAAACGCATGGTGTCTTAATTTGACCCAAGGTCATATTTAGACTGTTTAGAGATTATTTGTTAGGCATAGTTTGTACCCCATATTAAACACATTTAGTTTTGTCTTTGCGCCAGACGACATTCACAACCACTAATTACTTTAATTTGTATAAACATAGTGTTTTTAAAACTGTTAAATGACGTTATTTCTTTAAAGCAGTTGAAAGATGCTCTTCTAAATTCTAAGCTTATTAATAATATTGTTGATTTCCCGTCAAAATAACCCTGCAAGGTTCGCAGAAGAGCTTCCGTAAAGTTTGGAAGGTAGAAGGCGAGGTACTGGCAGAAGTAAAGCTGTGAGGACGCGGCGTGAGCCGTGCTTGGGTAGTTCAGTTGGTAGAGAACTTCCCCGCGAAAGGCAAAGGCCCCGAGTTCGAGTCTCGGTCCGGCACACAGTTTTTATCGGCCATGAAGTTTCTTTATCAAAATAGCCGTACTTCCAGCAACGTTTACTGGTAGACAGCAATACATGCGTGTTTATACACAAGACACCATGACATACGTGCGTTCGTGCTGACGTCTCAACTTTTTCATCACATTCACATGAAAACGAGCATTCGTTGTGACAAATAGAGCTTCTATCGCCCTGTCAAGCTCCATTCTATTGACACGATTTCACTGCACAACCTTTAAGCAAAAACTGACTAAAGTGATGGACCTGATTGCAAAACATCAAGTTGATTGCGGAACTCGACACTGGATTTATTCCTGTAAATGAAGGAAGAGAAGCCTTCCTCAAGCACACATGCTCATGAGTCAAAACGAAAATTTACTAACCTCAAAATGATGATAACATTTGTGCAGAAACACCAGATCCTGAAGAAGGTCGATTTGTGTTCGACATTGTCACCAAACACGAGGTGCATGGATCATGCGATGCTAAGAACCCGTAATAACAACGGAGGCAAAAAATGCACGAAAAAGTACATCAGAGATTTTAATTAATGAAACTCGTGCTGCTTACCCTCTCCACAGACTAGCAATCAGAATGAGAAATGCCGATATTGAAATCAACAATAGATGAATTGTGCCACATTTATCCTCTTTGTGTCAGACACACGTAAAGCGCATATGAAAGTGGAATGCTGAAAATCCGTGAAGTCAATAAACTACATATACAAGTACGTGAAAAAGGGCATCCATATAGCCATATTCAGTGTTGCTAATTCCGATGCGCGCACACATGAAGTTATTTAATTTCAGACAGGTAGATATATCAGCAGTGAGGCCATGCGGCGCTCTCTGATTCCTCAATTCACAGTTGGCATCTCAGTTTTGTTCATCTTACGTTACTGTTCGCCCTCAGAGTGACAAAAAGTCTATTTCACGAAAGAGAAAGCACGAAATGTTGTTGTCGCACCAGCGCAAACAATACTGACAGCATTTTTCGCGCTGCGCGCTGTGCGACGAAGATGCAATTACTAAAACTTAAATGTACAAGGAGGTACCAAAATAATATACATGGAATGCCACATCGAAAACATCCCAGTGACTTTCACAAGGCACGGGAGTTGAACGGTATCAAAATCTGTTTTCATATGACCCACTGAGCCGTATTTAGCAGTACATCAAAGAAACGCTGAATTTGAGGAAGCTCCTGACTGACGTCAAAAGCGCGAACTTCATTTGTAAACCTGAGAGCGGTCGATGGCGTAGTAAATGTGACAGACAGAGAAACTTGCCTAAAACTTCGTTTACCGAAAATGATCATCACTGAGGAACTACCTTCATGCTCATCACTGTCAGTAGTCATCCACGACAAATACAAGCATTGCTCGGCTTCATTTGGACCACTTGTCCAGCATCAAATCCTAACGGTCTCTTACAAAATTCAAAGAGGACTTGAGCGATGACATTTTGCTTCCTCTTCATAGTGTTTAGCAATGCCGACACCATTCCATTTTCGGACGATTCCACTGAAGCTCTGACAGAAATCGGACACATGCTTAACCACAACGTTCTGCATATGACCTTCAAGACTGAGATTTGTTGAGAGAACAACAAATAAGAAGTTCATGAATTGAGTTTATTAGCCGAAGAAGATAAACAACTCTCACCTGCAGGAGGAAAAATTGGCCTACGACACAATTACAAGTGCGGTGTCCAGTGTTAGAGGCGGTCTGTTTTTCATTTATGCACCAGGCGACTCAGGAAAAAATGTTCAGCTATTTGATTTTAGCTCAGATTCGCATCTCAAAATGGCATTTATTTTGCCCATGCGTCACCAAGTATTGAGGCTACAGTACTGGATGGTGGACGAAGAGCCCATTCATCCAATATTTCAAGTTTCGGGAATGATGAAAGTGCTGCAAACTTGCGAGCTGTAGAGAATGAATATACCGTGCCAGATAAACCACTTGAAGAGCTTGATCAAATTGTTCAAGATTTATGAGCAGTTACAAAGCTATTCGGTGGAGCTCATTTTATCACAGTCGTATCAAACTCAGCACCAGCTGAAAAACTGAACGCTTGCCTCAGAGCATCGCATCTGTGTAGAAACTCACATTACAGACCAACATGCGCGTACATCTGAAGCACAACGGATCGGCCGTAATTTTAAAACAGCTACTGGAAATTGGTAATGCCAAGGACTGGTTGATGCCGACACAAAATATATTATATTTCCATTGAATTTTTATGTCATTGTTCGACCGATCGAACAAAAAATTAAGTAAGTTTTCCAAAAATAGCCACTAATTACAAACACACCAATGGCTTTGCAAACGGAGTAACTTGGAAGCAGAAAACACCGATGTCAAGTACGCAGTTCATGAAGAAATTGCGGGTGAGGCTGTCACGTTGAAATGGGTTATTAAGAATCTAATGTGATGGAAGAGAAATACCGATGTCAGCCGCCTGAGGGCACTGAATAATACAATGGCGACAACTGAAAATTTCTGCTGGAACAGGACTCAAACCCAGAATTCCTCCTTTACGTCTGCGTTCACCTTGACTGCTTCGGCTACCTGATCACGCTTCCCGTGCGGCGCAAATTTCCAACTTCTCCCACACTTATTCCGTAACACCACCCCGTCCGCAGTCCTCTTCGCTCGCTGCTCTTAGTATGATTCCCGGTTGAGGTCGGACATAGGTTCCATTCACACAGAAGGGATATCACGAAATACCATCAAGCGCATAACTATTACTATGGTATATGCGGTGTGTGTTGTTTCGGACATGGGCAACGAGCATGAGCTATGAGGATGGTAGATGGTGGGGGGGGGGGGGAGGGGGGGGAGGTCACTAGGAACATAGTGTGCGATAAGATCGAATTTGGGTCGGAAGGGAAGAGTGTTCGGATAACCAAATCGCTGAAGGCCACTGCTCACATAAAGAGGGGAAATATTGGTTTGAGACCCGCTCTGGCCCAAATCTTCCACTGTCGCAAATGAATTATTTCAACGTCCTAATGTGGCTAACGTCGGTATTTCTCTTCCGCCATGCACGTGTAAATGGCTGAATAATCACGAATGTACCGTGTCTGTTCTTTCAGACGTGTCCAGATGAACGAAGGGGAGACATATAATGGTAACATCTTAACATCTTGACAGTATTTCATGATATTTCAGTGTGGGTGCACCACAGGCCCTAGCTCTAGCAGGAATCGTGGTAGATGTTGCGAGCAGTAAGACAATGAGGGTTGTGAACGAGCGGGTGCGGGAGTCGCTACGCTAATAGTATGCAACAAGTTGGGAATTGGGGTCAGAAGGGAATCGTCATCGGATAGCCGAAGCTGTAATGAGAGAAATCGGAGTCCAGATCGACACAAACTTTCACTTGTCACCTTTGAGTTATTTCAGAGCCCTGATGCGAAAGGCGTTAGTATACATTTCTATCATTTATATTAGAGGCCGCGCAATCTTGAATATGTGGCGTCTGTTTCTGCGGACATGCACGAAAGAACAGACACCGTACCTAAGATAATAAGAATCTATCAAGTGGTACGAATACTTATGTAAGCTATATTTCCGCACATCTGACATTATATACGCATATTTTATGGTATATTTATGACTCTAAACCACTATTTTAACAGCATCTCTTAAATTTTGAGTTCTTTAACTTTTTGTTTTAAGTTTTGACTATCATGATTGGTCCCTGCCATTTTCCATCATAGAGTTTGTAACGTAGAAAGTTATTAAGAGATGACATTCGTTGCAGTAGGGCATACAGGCGTTTAGTACGGTGGCTGCAGGATGGCTACGTTTTTTTGTCGCTTTGCTCACAGCGTAGCTGTCGCTGCCTGCCGTGAGAACTGCATAGAGTAACATTCAGTCGGTACGAAAATTCATACCATCTACGAATCTAAATAATCCATATTAGTTATTATTCGATTTTGTTCAAATTTGGTACACAGACTTTTGTTATTAATGGAATGATGCTGTCAATTATTTATTATAGTTCTTGAGATAATGAAAATTACCTTGAAGTCCTAAGACCGACACTTATGTTTTAAAACCCAGTTAGGAACAATAACAAGTTGACTTTCTTTATCCATTGAAGGCATCTCAAAGTTATCACTGCATAAAATGAATTAATTAGAATTTTCTTTTCAAAACTTACGTTACTCTACATTATGCAATACAAAAAATCGCTCAAAATTATTATTTGCTTATAATTTTTCTGTGTGAGAGCATGAGAATGATTGACCGAGTGTATGTGGGACATAGTTAAAACTTAATATGTCATTTTATGTAAAACCTTGTGAGAAAGTTATGGTGCAACCACGATTCAGATGACGTATGTCAGCGTGAGCTTGCTTTTGTATAAAAGCAACCAGAATGAAAGTTAGAGACGGAATAAGTCTATTTATCAATTTGGAGAATAATTCGTACTTCGCTTATTGTGATTAAACAATATACTAGAAATTGAAGTTGTAATGACCGTAATTACTATCTGATTAGTGACTGGGTGAGGTAAGTTTTGCCGCGAGAATGATCTGGTAGCAACATTCTCATTGGTCGTTTAGATCAACAGCCAATCAGAAATTAGCTGTTCCCGCCCAATATAGTGAGGTGGGCAGAGAGTAGAGAAGCTCTAGACAGTCGCTTGCTAATCGGCATACAGATAGCACCATATAAGATAACTCAGAAAAACAGTCTGCGAGATAAAGAACTAGTGAGTTCATTTCGCTTAGAACGTGTCGTGACTGAGGCGACTGGAGTTAAGAACATTTAATGAAAGTTTGATGTTCCTAAATTAAATAGTTGGAGATTTATGAGAGTGTGAACTTTCTGGTCGAAGTAACAATTCCATGTGGAATATTTCGTGCTCTGTACGGAATACTTTGGCGAGAACTTCTTACTAAGAAGACCATTGGAACGACCGAATGTTTAACTCGCAAAGAGTGGTGGATCTGTGACTGCTAGATCGTGAAAATTAGTCGGGTCGGACTTCCAAAAATTCTGGCTGCCTTTCGACTGAAAATGAGTTGTACAGACAGTGAATTTTGAAGGATAAAGTTTACCATACTAAATACGGACTTAATAGCCATTGTCATGTGTTTCCATATGAACAAAACGCAGATTCAATCTAAATTTTAGATGATTTCTGTAAGTAGACTGCATGTTCCGAACGCACGATTTATTAAATATGAACTTTCAGGAACTGACTTGCAACCCGAGTTACGGGGCCTCTGTGTGTTTGGTACTAGGTAATGGTTTCATCAACGCTGCTTTACAGTGCCTATCAAATATCTGCTACTACAGAGTTAAGGGATGTAGGAAGGAAGGAATATCGAGATAGGTGGACTTCCGATAATTTAGAAAGAGAGGTGACGAAGACGACCGACCCCGACCCACCGGAATTGGTGCATCTGCCAGGAAATGTGAAGTTCAAGTGTGTGCAAACGTTAATAGCAGCAGTGTAGTTAGTCCGATAAAAGAATGTGCATAAATGAACTGAAGACAGAGGAACCATATGATCCAGGGAAACGTGATTCAGAAAGGACCGCAATAGCGAAGGGGAAGATTTAGTGGGTAGAACAACCAATGGAGAAGGCGGCTGACGACGTCGGCGACACAGGACAGAACTTGGCGAACGGACCCGTTGTAACATCTCGCCGTGCTGACAACGATCATGAAAAACTAAGTTGTATTCTACTTCGTTTGGTGTTTGTGTGTGCAAAATAACTTGTGAACATTGTGGAAAATAATAACCATGCTATAGTAGATCAGAATGTGGGCGTAAATTTGGGTAAAGTAATATATGCAGATGATGTAGTGGCTGCTGAATTTAGTTTCGATACATCACAAGTGAATAATAGTGGCTTGCCAGATTCAATGTATGCTAATTATGGGACAGATAATCAACAAAACACGGTGGAAACCGATGTGAAGTTTATATCTGTTCCTGTTTCAGAGATAAAGCAGGAACCATTGTCAATTACTTGTGAGCATAACAATAGTGTTTCAGAAAGTTTAGCAAGTATTTTGAAACGTATGGGGGATATGAACGGATTGGGTTCCAAAATTAAAATTTCATTAAGCTCCGATATGGACACTAAAATGAGGGAAATGGGTTCTGATATAAAGAATTCTTTATGTTCTGAAATAAATGAGTTGCATACTGAAGTTGATCAAGGGTTAACTACCTTATCAGTATGAATTGAATTCAGAACGGAAAACAAAATTTCTAAATTAAGAGATTCATAGAAAATCGATATGACTGTGTTTAGTGACAGTTTAAAGAAGGGGATCAGTAAAGTGAAACAACAATGTAATAATGCTCTTGTAACAGTAATAAATAAATTGAACCCTCAGATTAAGAAAGTTGCTGATTACAGCAAACAGTGGGGGGAACAAGCAAACGCAGTTTTAAATGAAATGTAGGAACAAATAAATAATGTGGAAAAAAAATGGTTCAAATGGCTCTGAGCACTATGGGACTTAACATCTATGGTCATCAGTCCCCTAGAACTTAGAACTACTTAAACCTAACTAACCTAAGGACATCACACAACACCCAGCCATCACGAGGCAGAGAAAATCCCTGACCACGCCGGGAATCGACCCCGGGAACCCGGGCGTGGGTAGCGAGAACGCTACCGTACGACCACGAGATGCGGGCAATGTGGAAAAACAATGTGAGGATAGTCACACTATAATGGCAAACCAAATCAAGGGAGGAAATGTGTGCGAAAATTGATGTGCAGGTGGCTGCTAAATTTACTAACCTGGAAACTAACATAAATCAGCTTATTACAGAAGTAGGTGAACAACTGCGTAACTATGATGGTAGACTAAAAAGAGTAGAACAAAGTGTTACTAACAATAGTGGATATGTAATATCTAATGGTATGGTAAAACCTTCAGAAATTGCATATGTGACACATCGGCAGTTTTTGCTATTCGAGCCAAGTAAATGTACATCCTAAATAATTTTGGGTGCTTTTGAGGACGTCTTGTCCAAATCATGGAATGATAAACAAAAAATTGGTTTCATTAGGTAAAATTTGATGGGAGAATATAGAGTTTGGGGTAATTGGGCAGTAGATAAATATGACAAGATAAAGGATTTTAAACAGGGATTTTTCGTTGAATATCGGGGCAAACGAAAACAGGTGGAAGTTTTAAAGAAATTCTGGTCAGGTGAAAAATATGATCCAGAGAGAGAGACTATTAAGAGGTTTGTACAAAAATGGATCACAGCCTTATCATATTTGAACTCTAAAGTGGAGCTAGAACAGATCACTATGGGGATAGAGAATAAGTTGCCTTTGTACTTGCAGAGTAAAATAATTTCGGCACATAGGGATGATATTTATAAATTTACTCATTATCCTGAGAGGGTAGAAAATATTTTAAAATAGCAGGAGAATGCTAGAAGGGATTATAGGCCTCCCATTAGGCCAAATGAAAACAGAGCCAAGGTTCATATAAATGGAATAAGAGTGCAAAGATCCAGTAATTACAGAGGCAGGTATCAAAGGCGAGGGAAGTAGATATATTGACAGAGACCGAAACATTGAATATAGAAAGCAGCAGTCCGCTGACTGGGCGGAGTGGCGTAGGCCGCCAGCTGAAAGGAAGGTCAATGGCAATAACTGTGTAGGAAAAGTGGAAAACTAATGGCAGTCCGTAATGTTGCTAGCATTTGCAGACTGTGGCATCATAGTTTAAATCCGCTAGCAAAACCTTTTATAAGGCAGCCACTAGCTGAACATCTTAGGGGTGGTATCGTAGAAGCAAATATTACAGAGGAGAGGGACACCATTAAGAATTATGTTTTTCAGGGAAGTGTAGGACACCTTTGCAAAAGAAATGGTCAAAACAGCGGTCCTAGGAACCATGTTAATGAGGAACAGTTAGTAGAAAGTAACGATTCAGAACAGGATGTTAGTGTGAGTGAGCACTGCATTGCAGATGAGGGGCTTACAGTGAAGTGTGGGATTAGTACGATAACAGGGAAAACGGTATTAGAAGTACCTAAGAAAGAATATAGAAGGGCAGAGGAAGTTCGACGAAGATTAGAAGTAGTAGTTTCTAATAATGACGAAGAAGGAACAGAAGTGGAGGCAGCAGGGGGTTATTTTGATAATTCTGACAACAGGATAGGAAGGGCTGCAAAATCTGATATTATTATTAAGGAAGGAGAGTATTTGGAGAAGTGTTTTATTTGTCAGTAGTGGACAGACCAATTAAAACTGCCACAGTTTGAGAGGGAGAAGACTCCGTGAATATGTGCGTAATTTCCACAGAAGGGATAGGACTCAATAGGCGTCACGCAGTGCAAGATTTGTTAGATGAATCTGATTCTGAAGTCAGAGGAAAAGCTGCAGGACAGCCTATAACAGAAGTTACTATTTTAATGACAAGGTTCCTTGTTTATTGGATAGTAGTTCTGATTGCTGTGCAGTGACACAGAATGTGGTTATAATGCCAGTGATTAATACAAATATTATTGTAGCCCCAAGGAAAAGTAAGAAAGTAGTTAAACATGCAAGTTGTGCTACCTGTCAGGGTCGGTGATGTGCATTTGAAACAGAATTTTTTAATAATTAATGGCTTAAGAGTGGAAATACTGGTGGAAGGAGATTTCTTACAAAAGTACTGACAAAAAGTGGATTTTGGACGTAATGAAGTGGTCATTGTGGAGCAAGGAGAAACAGTAGCTTTCCTTTTATTGGAAAAAGGCAATGTGAATCCGACGAGAAAAGTGACATACCTATATGTTACTGCAGAGAGAAAGAGGATATTGTGGGGTATAATGAGTATGGCGATACAAGGAAGTAGATCCTTCTGAGGAAGAGGGATTGCGAAATATCATTGATTTGACGAAGTACATACAGAAAGATGATGGGGACAGTAGTAACTAACTGTCCTCAAGGGACGCTCAATCTCAGCGTCGTCAGGTGTTTGATGAACACCAGTCATCCTGAGTTGTTGGAAGTATTATTTCCTTTTCGTTTCGTATTGTCAACCTAAATAATCATCATTCAGAACTTTTTTGCTATTTTCTTTCCTTCTTCCCTATCGCAGTAAATAAAGTATATAAAATGTTCATAGAGAATAAATGCCATCAGTAAATAAGTAAACTGGTAAAAGAAAGACATTTTTGGAGGTATATGATCACTAAAGTCTAACACATATGAATGTCGAATGAAAATGATGTAATAAGGTATACTGGAAAAAAATAAGTTAATGTGACTCCTTAATATGTGATTTCAAAACCAATTTCAGAACATATAGAAATGATGTTGGAAGATGATTGTGGTAGGAGGCATAAGGAATGTGCCTAGAGGAAGTAAGTAAATACATTATGTATCTGATGTGTTTTTAATACCCACATAAGTTGACATAAATATTTTCAACATTTCCAGCAATTTTGGTTTCTATGTGTTGGTGTATTCGAGAGCCACATAAGTTGGAATAAATATTTTCAACATTTCCAGTAATTTTGCGTTCTATTTGTATAAGAGCTTATTATATGTAAAGTCATGATATTTTAATAGTAAGTGTAAATATTGTTTCTAAAAAAGAGGTAATGAGGGAAACATTTGTAAAGTTATGGCTAGCTTACAAAGGAATAAGTATTGCTTTCAGCAGGAACTTGCTTAGGAATTCTCTCACTATAAAATATTTATAACGATTTTTTGAAAAAACGTATCAAGTAATAGTGCCAATTTGGGTACTGTCATTATTTCTGAATAATGATTAATTCATTCCTTACCGAAAATAATTGGTATTACAGAGTATCATTTGATAAAAGACAATGAATTTCGATGAATATTGAGTTTTCTTGAAAAAAAGTTTTCTGAAAATAAGCAGTAATTTTAGAGTACACTAAAATTCTGGAAGGTTCCTCGCAATGTTTTTCCTTTAATTTACGAAGAAGAAAATACGAACTATAATACGTGTATATGTGTAAGCTTAGGGTGCAGAAATTAAAACTGTTGGCTTAGCCATACTGTTTTCTTTTTTTTTTTTTGCCAGTACGAAATTTTGAAGTACCTGATACGAGACTATAAGAAACTAGGTACAGGACTGAGGGCTGGGTGGTGTATCACAATGAAGTGCCTTTAAAGCAACCCAAGTGTAAGTGTGAAAAAGAAAAATGTTATACCCCTGTGCTGCTACAGGAAGTCATTGTTTTTTTAAATATATAAAAAACCGCTCCCTATTGCTGCTAATATATTAGGTTTCATGAACGCTAACATAGCGACTGTTAAGTGTTTAATTGATTTCAAACTGATATAGAAATTTGTAAAGTAATTCTTCAAAGAAAAATTTAATTTCGAGTAGAACTTGAATATCTACTAATGTAAATTGTTTGATAAATTTTTTTTTGGAAGATGTCAAAATGCAGAATTTTGTACAAAATATTTTATTTTTAGAAAATAAAGGGAAATTTTGTAAATCAATTTTGTTCAATTTCGTTATTCGCTGTCAAGTCCAAGCCTTTGAAATCTGATGTTACTTCATAAAAAACTGTAATGTAAATTTGATATGTCGTTCACTTGAAAAAATATTGAAAGTAGGAACAACTTTCGTTGGAGACCCCATAATTAAATTTGTCAGTTCAGTTAAGGAATTCAGTAATAACATTGCCATTATATGAACCTTAAATATACTTAAAAGTAGTTTTAGGTTCATCTTGGGTGTGTAACGTAGCAAGTTCACCCGTCTACAAATCTAAATAATCCGTATTAGCTATTATTCGATTTTGTACAAATTTAGTACGCAGCCTTTTGTTGTTAATGGAATGATGCTGTCAAAATTTCAGATTATTATTTATTATAGTTCGGGTGATGATGAATATTGCATAAAAGTCCTAAAGCCGACACTTGTGTTTTAAAACCCAGTTAGGAACAATAACAAATTGACTTTCATTATCATTTGAAGCCATCACAAAGTCATCAGTGCATAAAATTAATTAATTAGAATTTTCTTTTCCAAACTTTAGTTACTTTACATTACGTAATACAAAAAAAAAACGCTCAACATAATTATTTGCTCGTAATTTCTCTGTGTGAGTGCATGAGAATGATTGACAGTGTGTATGTGGGATATATGTAAAAAATAAATATGTCATTTTACGCAAAACCTTGTACAAACGAACTGTGAGAAAGTTATGGTGCAACCACGATTCAGATGACGTATGTCGGTGTGAGCTTGCTATTGTACAAAATCAGCCAGAATGAAAGTTAGAGACGGAATAAGTTTATTTATCAATCTGGAGAATAATTCGTACTTCGCTTATTTTGATTAAATAATGTACTAGAAATGGAACTTTTAACATTAATTACTATCAGATTAGTGATTGGATAAGGCACGTTTTGCCGCGAGAATTATCTGGAAGGAACATTCTGATTGGTCGTTTAGATCAATAGCCAATCAGAAGTAAGCCGTTCCCAAGCGAATATAGTGAGGTGGGCAGAGAGTAGAGGATGTCGAGATAGTCGCTTGCTAACCGGCCTACGGATAACACCATGTTAGGTAGCTCCGCAAAAATTAGTCTTTAAGATGAAGAACTAGTGAGATCATTTCGGTTAGAACGTGTCGTGACTGAAGCGACTGGAGTTACGAACATTTTAATGAAATTTTGGTGGTTCTAAATTAAGCGTGTGAACTTTCAAGTCATAGAAACTATTCCGTGTGGCATATTTCGTGCTCTGTACGGAATACTTTGGCGAGCACGTCTTACCACTGAAACGACCAAATGTTGACCTCACGAAGAGTGGTGGATCTGTGGCTGTTAGATCGTGAAAATTAGTCGGGTCGGACTTGCAAAAATTCTGGCTGCTTATCGAGTAAAAATGTGTTGAACAGACAGTGAATTTTGAAGGATAAAGTTAACCACATTAAATATAGACTTGGCAGCCATTTTCATGTGTTTTCGTATGAATAAAAAGCAGATTCAAACTAAATTTTAAATGCTTTCCGCAGGTAGACTGCCTCCTCCGAACGCCCGATTTTTTAAATGTGAACTTTCTGGAACTGAATTGCAACTCCAGTTACGCGGCCTCTGTGTGGCAGGTACTACGTAGTGGTCTCATCAACGCTGCTTTGCAGTGCTTATCACGTATCTGCTACTACAGAGTGAAGGGACATCGGAAGATAGGAATATCGAGATAGGTGGAACTAACGAAGTCGACGGACCCCGCCCCGCCGCATGTTGAATTAACCTATATTTCCATACGTCAGATATTATGTATGCCTATTTTACTTGTTATCTTGTTGGATCGTTGGTTATTGTCATCTGGGGGATCTGACATACATTGCTACAGTTGTTTCACTTCATGCCGATATTCTGTAACAGCTATTCGCGGTAAAAACTCGTCTTCCTATGAAATCTGCACATCGACATTTCCACGTCATCTCAGTAGCAAACAACGGTATCACTCATGCATTAATTTCACTGACACTAGGATGTAAGAGCAGTCTACTATACCTGACATGCATTTCTACATGCCTGTATGGAAGCTGGTTCGTATTTAAAGTTCAGTTCTTGTAGCAGTTCTGAAATTGTCTTCCAATGGATGGTGCATATCGATACGACAACACTGTCTCCATGGGAACCATTATCGTCGCTTAACCACTGTCTTTGCTGACATACGATGTACGAGGTTTCGGAAAATCCCCACAGATGCCTATCGGTGTTCTCACACGCTAATATAATTGGTTATCTCTTTCATAAATATGTTTTATCGCATACTGCAGATGCGCTGCTTACAGCAGTTATTTTATATAATATAATGTACCTGTTCCGTCATTTGTTAATAATTTTTGTGTAACTATTCTGTACATACTTTACTGTAACATCTGTTTTAGGTCGTCTATCGCTGACGTAAATCGATATGCGGTGAGTGGAGAGTCGCGTATTTCTGCAAAAATTTCGTCGCTCTCCTTAGCATCTGCTGTTCGTGGAATCACACCTGCTCCATTCACCACCATCGCCTACCATCTTGTCCGCTGTATAGTTTCTGCTTTTAATGTTGATTATGTGTCAAGTATTTTACATGTTACTACTCTTATCAGGCTTTGCTCTAAGTCCATTCTGTAATTGTATTCAGTGAAAATGGTCTGAAGATGGTCACAGTCTGATCGAAACCGGAAACAAAATATTTTTTTGCGGGTACCGTTTTGATCCGTTTTAAAGTATTTTACCCAGACCACGGTTTTTCCTCACCAGCAATGTTCTCAAAATTGATTGACTGTAGTTGCCCACAGAAACATTTTGAATTGCACACACACAAGCATCTACTCACTCATGATAAAATGTAGGGTGGATCAGTACAGAAAAGGATGTTCGTTGATAAAAAAGAGAACAGCCTGATCCTCTCTCCAGAGACCATTGATAACTCGAACTGAGTAACTTGCATCATGAAAATCGGAACAACAAGTACACTAGATGCATTAAGAATGCGAGATTTATGTAACGACTCTGAGTGAAACGTTTCAACCTACAAATTGACTGAAACCATCATGAATGCGGAAATCTTTTAAAATAAGCATTTGACTTTTGAAATCCAGGGCCTCATTGAAAGTCTGCACCCGTTTAACTGTTTTACGCAATATTAATCCACTACGATTATACGGACGAAACCAGGCACTCTGTCTGAAACCTGATGTAAATGTGTTGGGATGCACCATTCCAAATGGCATTTCAAGTGTCCAAAATCCAGGTATTCCATTATTCCGTCCATTAGATTTCAAATCCCTACAGTTCCCCTTCAGTGACCATCAAGAATGCACTAGGTCAATCGTTTCAAGTGTGTGGGTTAATTTGGAAAATCCAAGTTTATCAGCTGCTGAACTATGTGTTGCGTGCTCACGAATGGGACAGCCGAAAAATTTGCGTGTTTTTGCAGAATAAAAGGCCAAAATATTGCCTATCCTAATGCATTTAAATACATTTTCTCCTAATTTAATATAATACACAGAAAATCATTGCTATCATATATTTGGCTATTTAAAAGTGTCTGCGCTAGAAAAAAAGCGCACGTCATTCCCGTTTTTAAAAAGGCCGTAGGACAGATCAACAAAATTATAGACCTACATCGTTGACGTCAATCTGTTGTAGAATTATGGAACATGTTTTTTGTTCAAGAATTATGACCTTCTTGGAAGAGAACAGCTCCTCTACAAAAATCAACATGGATTCCGAAAAGAGAGATCCTGCGAAACTCAGCTCGCTCTGATATACACGGCACAGTGGACAACGGTGCTCAGGTTGATCCCGTGTTCCTTGATTTCAGTAAGGCGTTTGACACCGTCCCGCATTGCCGTTTAATGAAGAAAATACGAGCTTACGGAGTATCGGACCAGGCCTCCAATTGGATTCAAAACTCTCTTGCAGACAGAACTCAATACGTCGCTCTCTACGGAACTAGATCAACGGATGTAAAGGTAATATCCGGAGTACCACATGGAAGTGTGATAGGACCGTTGCTGTTCACAATACATATAAATGATCTTGCAGAAAGCGTCGGATGCTCGTTAAGGCTGTTAGCAGATGGTGGAGTTGTTTATACCAAAGTAGCAACGCCAGAAGATAGTAAGAATTTGCATAACGAGCTGCAGAGAATTCATGAATGGTGCAGACGATGGCAGTTGCCCCTGAACGTAAATAAATGTAACATATTTCGCATACACTACTGTACAACTACACTATTGATTACAAACAGCTGGAGACAGCATCTGCCGTATCCAGAGCAACCTTAAGTAGAATGACCATATAAAACAGATAGTGGGAAAAGCAAACACCAGACTCAGATTCATGGAAAGAACCTTAAGAAAGTGCAAATCATCCACGAAAGAAGTGGCTTATAAGGCGTTTGTTCGCCCGATCCTTGACTATTGTTTATCTGTCTCGGATCTCTATCAGGTAGGACTGATAGAGGAGATAGAGGAGATCCAACGAAGAGCGGCGCGCTTCGTCATAGGATCGTTTTGCTGGGGAGAGAGCGTTACGGAGATGCTAAACAAACTCCACTGGCAGATGTTACAAGAGAGACGTTGTACATCACGGAGAGATTTGCTATTGATATTTCGGGACAGCACTTTTGAGGAGGAGTCAGACAGCATATTACTTCCCCCCACAAACATCTCGCGTACTGACCACGAGGAGAAAATTCGAGAAATTACAGCCAATACAGAGGCCTACCGACAATCATTCTTCCGACGCACTATTCGCGAGTGGAACAGGGTTGGAGGGATCTGATAGCGGTACCAAAAAAACCGTCTGCCACACACCATTAGCTGGCATGCGGAGTATGATGTAGATGTAGATGTTTCGTGTGTGTGTAGCTACTTAGAAAGTGAATGAGGTATTGCAAAGGAAGGCAGGCACAGCCCGCCAATTATGAAATAAAGTACTGATCTCCGCCGGTAAGCGATGTTCAGTCAGTTAGTGTGGCAGATCTATTATTATTACAATATTTATGAAAATGACTCTGAGCACTATGGGACTCAACTGCTGAGGTCATTAGTCCCCTAGAACTTAGAACTAGTTAAACCTAACTAACCTAAGGACATCACAAACATCCATGCCCGTGGCAGGATTCGAACCTGCGACCGTAGCGGTCTTGCGGTTCCAGACTGCAGCGCCTTTAACCGCACGGCCACTTCGGCCGGCTTACAATATTTATGAATAAACGCAGATTACCAGCAGCAACTTCCAGATTTAATTACATTTAGATTTTAGTGCTGTACTTCGGATTTATAAGTTTGAAGTGATTTCGGTTTATTGTCCTACCAGTTGATGGCTGCAACTTTAATATTGACATTTGGTTGGCGCTTAATGGTTCACCTAACTCTCATATCCCTCAAGTAGGCTGACATACGCATCTTTTGTGATAGAGGCTTCGTTTAGTAGGTTTGTGATAGACCTTATACTCGTACATGGACGGGCCGTAGTTTCAGATAGGGATGAAAAAAACCGATTAGTTAAAACAGATACCGGTACTTTAGTTCCGTATAACGTGTGTTATTTTGTATTTGTTTGCTCTTGGTTACAACAGTTTTTTTTCATTTTTTACTAATAAGTGGCAAAAGAAAGAGGTATTTGTCATAGCAGCTGGTCAAAAATTTTTGGTTTTTACTAAGACTCCTTTCTTTAAAAAAAGAATGATGTTCGTTCCTAAAATTTCGATCCTTTCAAGTATTCGATTATTATATCAAACACCTACGATTAGAAACCAGGCCCTCGGGCATGGGTGTGTGTGTTTGTCCTTAGGATAATTTAGGTTAAGTAGTGTGTAAGCTTAGGGACTGGTGACCTTAGCAGTTAAGTCCCATAAGATTTCATATACATCTAAACATTTTTAGAAACCAGGAACAAACAAATGACATATAAATTGGTAATACATTGCAGAGACAATAATTCACGTGTTAATGTGTGGCGTGGCCTCTTAGATTCTTTGTCAGTTGCATCGTACCAAGTTTGGAAGTATTTCACGACACGTGGTTTACAGAAGTGTAGTGTTCCATTTGCTTTAGAAGATTAAAGTCCATAGGAGACACAACAATCATACGACGTTATAAGAGAGAACACATCCACATATTCCTTGGAGGAGAAGGTAAATGTAATTGATGTACCTATAATTTTATCATCAAGCTGTGAACTTGGGATACAAACTGCACCCTTACTTATTTTGTGGTCGCTTCAGGGTGAAAAAGTGGTACCACGAGCAAGAGATAATGCAGGGAAATCACTACTTTCGGACCTATCGCTCTCGCTGTCGCTGCGTCCATCTCCTTTACCTTCGGAATCTTTGCTAGAAGCAATGAGACCGATCGTGATCAAATTTTCAAACATTGTTCGAAGTCAGGTAGTACAGGAAGAGGTAGCAATAATAAATCAAAAATCGATTATTCCAGAAATCGGAAAAAATTAGTATTTGGGTCAACATTTGTAAAACTGTAATTCCTCTCTCTCAAACCCCACCCTATGGGGAGAGAGGGAGAGTTTCAGTTTTAGCGAATCAAAATTTACGACGTAAATAAGAATTTTTTATTTATCCGTAACCATTTTCCACGCAAAAATTAGAACATGGATTTTCTTGAATTACAGCACCAACTACAAAGAATCAAAACAAATATTTAAGACAAAATGTACGTAACTTTTTATGTAGAATCTGATTCTGCAATATAAAATGGGTGTTCCCATTTGAAATTTTAAAGTTGCCTCCCGCCCCACCGCCAGGGGGCTGGGGTGGCCGCCTAGTTTTAGCACCAGCAGATGTCCCCCCCCCCCCCCCCCCCCCGAAAATAATCGGCTTTGGATTCTACACTTTTTTTTATGAAGCTTATTTTTCGAGTTATTATAGTTTGTCAACTTAAAATTTACACCCTGTGTATTTCCTGTCTTTCCCTACAGCTCACTGCTATTTTTTCCCATAATTGTAACATCGTACACCATTTTTCACTACCTAACGCTTTTTCCGAATCAACAAGTCGTATGAAAGAGTCTTGATTTTTCTTTAGTCTCGTTTCCATTATCAACGACAACGTCATAAGTGTCTCTCTGATTCATTTACGTTTCCTAGAGCCAAGCTGTCATCTAACACATCGTCAGTTTTGTTCCATTCTCCTGTTTGTTACTCTTTTCAGCAGCTTGGATGGATGAGAAGTTAAACTGACTGTGCAACAGTTCTCGCAACAGTTGGCTCTTGTTATTGTGTGGACGATGTTGTTCCGAATGTCTGATGGTATACCAGCCATCGGGTACATTCTACATAGCAACGTGGTTAGTTGGTTTGTTGCCACTGTCCCCAATGATTCTAGAACTTCCAATGGAAAGTTATGAATGATTTCTGCCTTATTCGATCTTAAGTCTTTTAAAGCTGATCCAAATTCCGATCCTAATACTAGACCCGTTACCTCTTCCCTGCCGACTCCTCTTTCTTCTTCTTTCAAGTCGTAAGAGAAGTCTTCTCTCTCACAGAGGCATTCAATGTACAGTATCCATCTTTCCTCTCTCTCCTCTGCATTTAACCGTGGAATTTCCATTGAAGTCCTAATGTTACCGCTCTTGCTTTAAATTTCACCAAAGGTTGTTTTGACTGTCTTATATGCTGAATCCGTCCTTCCGATGTATCTTTTTCGATATCTTCACATTTTTCGTGGAGTCATTTTGCCTTAGCTTCTCTGCGCTTCCTGTTTATTTCTTTCCTGAGTGACTTGTTTTTGTGTATTCCGCAATAGGCTCTGGCTCTGAGCACTATGCGACTTAACTTCTGAGGTCATCAGTCACCTAGAACGTAGAACTAATTGAACCTAACTAACCTAAGGACATCACACACATCCATGCCCGAGGCAGGATTCGAACTTGCGACCGTAGCGGTCACGCGGTTCCAGACTGAAGCGCCTAGAACCGCACGGCCACACCGGCCCGCTTCCGGAATTGCCTGAACATTTTTGTACTTCCTTCTTTCATCGATCAGCTAAAGTCCTTCATCTATTATCCATGGCTTCTCGCAGTTCTCTTCAGTATACAAATTGGTTCAAATGGCTCTGAGCACTATGTGACTTAACTTCTGAGGTCATCAGTCGCCTAGAACTTAGAACTAATTAAACTAACCTAAGGACATCACACACATCCATGCCCGAGGCAGGATTCGAACCTGCGACCGTAGCCGTCGCTCGGCTCCAGACTGTAGCGCCTAGAACCACACGGCCACACCGGATTGCTTCAATGTACCTTCGATTATTTTTCTAACTGCTGTGATTGCCCTCTTTACAAATGTCCATTCTTCCTCAACTGTACAGCCTACTGAACTATTCATTATCTCAGGGTCTGTAGCCACGGAGAATTTCACACATATCTCTTCATTACATTCTACTTCCATATTCCACTTCTCTGCCCACCGAATCTTCCTGGAAACCCTCATATTCTTCAGCTTAGTCGTCATAATTACTAAAATATGATCTGAGTGTGTATCTGACCCCGGATATGCCTTACAATACAATAGATCACATCAGAATTTCTACCTGACCTTGATGTAATCCAACTGAATTTTCCCTTATCTCCTGGCCGTTTCCAGTTGCACCTCCTGCTCTTGTTATTCTTCAACAGAGTATTCGATGTTGTTAATTGATGTTTATTGTAGAAGTCAATAAGCGTTTCTCCTTCCTCGTTTCTACTACCAAGCCGATCTTCTCCCCAAACACTTTCGTCTACTGCCTCCGCTACAACTGTGTTCAAGTCCCTCATCACATTTAGATTTTCATCTCTGTTTGTATACTGAACTATCAATTCTATATCCTAGTATACTGAAAGGTGGCACGCCACTGTCTCGTTTTAACAACGTTGTCAGTCAGAATAACATTCACATTTTGAGTCACGATATCATTGTTCACCAGTGTTACATTTACTATGTGTGGTTTATGACTTTTCTACGTGGGAAATTTTGGGTAGAATGTTCTTACAACCGCATGTGTAATATGTAGAGAACTTTTACACAGGGAGCTGTAGTGGAGGTGACAGAGAACATGGATAGAGATGAACTGGGGCAATAAGTGTGGTGTTCAGCAAACTGACCGTGCAAGTGATTCTGAGAAGGAGTGCTCAGTTGATCTTAGTGCAGAAGGACTTCTGGCTGAAGCGCTCTCCCCCCTCTGCTTAGGGTCAGACAGAAGGGTGCCAGTTGGCAAAACTTTTTGCCTGGGCCAGATGGCAGCTCATCGAAAAGGTGGTCGATGGCTGGAATTGGGTGGAATAATCCATTTAAGAGAGACTACTGTAAGCTGAGCTTCTGTGTGAATGCTCGGAAGGTCTTAAAACCTGTAAAGGATGAGCCAGACAGTAGGAGATTTTACTTTATTATATGAGCCTCCAACCAGTAACTTCATTTTTCCATTGCGGCCAAGCCACGGTCGGCAGCATTAGCTGCCTGTAAATTCTTTCATCCCGCGGTTTAGTAACAGGAAGTCAGCACCGATGAATGGCACCTTGTTCACGCGCCTCTCTCATGTGCTTACGGGGTAACGCCGCCCCAGGCGTCGCTTAGCAGGCAACGCTCTGGAAAGTTCCATGCCGCCCGCACGGTTTGCTCGGTCCTGACCAATCAGGGCGGAGGAAGCCGCGTGGTGCGTCGAACATACCAGGCCGCCCGTCGCCGGGACCGCTCTCTTGTATTCTTGCTCACCCGCGAGTCGGATGCGCGCCCTATAGCATCGAACATCTCCCGCTTCTCCCGGTGCTGTGGCACTGTGGACTTACTTTTGGCAGACAACCACTTTCGGTAGCTTCGCGAACAATGTTCGCCAAATTGTAAGCTCTGGCTCACCCTCACCTCCCTAGGCCTATGTATCCCCTTTCAACATGCTTTAGCCAATAAATGGCCCTTCTCTAAAAATTACTCTATTATTCCATAACGCCCACCGCCTGCCCATACCCGCCATCCTGTACAATTGGTGTCAGGAGTGGGATGCGTTCCCGTAGTGACTTTGTCGCTACACTAAATTTCTCCCGGCAAGACGCCGTACACTTCGCGCATGGAAAGCGCCAACCGGCCGCCACGTTTGCTCCACGTGGGCCGTGGCTGCTCCACTAAACACGCACAGGGCGCGCGCTGCAGCGAGGCAGCCCACGCTAGTCAGCCACGTGAGCCGGACGCCGCCGCGCTGCCCGCTGCCTGAGTTCGAGGGGTCTGCGCTGCGCTGCGCGACCGACCGTCCGCCGTCATCCGACGCCGCGGCAGCCGCCGCCGCCGCGCTGCCCACCGACGCCCGCCGCTGTCACCGACGCGCCAGGGGCCTGCCGCCATCGCCGACCGGCCGAGCCAGCGCCGTCCGCCGCCAACACATTTGCCGCCGCCTGAGGCTCCGGACGCCGCCGCCGCCGCCCACTGCCGCCCGCCGACCACCGCCCGCCGCAGCCACTGCACCACGCCGTCGCCGCCACCAATGCGTCGCACCGCCTCCATCGCCGTGTAAGTCGCCGCGTTGCTTACAACTATAGCTTCGACGATCTTCTTCCGCTGGATTGAGAATCTTTGTGGCCGTCCATTTTTTGTAACAATCATTACTTTTTTCTGGTCACTAGCGTCCCATAAAATTGTAAACATGCCGATGGGAACACGAGCGACGGGACGGGATACCCTTGCAGAGGCACCTGCCTCGCAAGACCCACTCGAGGCCTCGCACAAAATCAGGAGCTACTTGAGCAAAACCGCGTCTTGAAACAGACGCTGGAAGCTAGTGCGCGAACTTCCATACCTTTGGCTAGCTCCACCCCTGTAACAAATGCTCAAACAGACGCAACTAACACTAATTCTGTCTCTAATACAAACGCCACAATTTCTGCGAACATGGCGACTGTAAGCAATTTTCCTGCTGCTGATTTCATCCCCACCTTTTCTGGGAAGTCCCACGAAAATGTGGCTATGTTCTTACAAAATATCCGTGATGTGGGTCGCACGTGTGCCTGGCCGGATGATCTATTGGTCAATGTAGCCAGACTGAAGTTGACAGGGGAAGTCTGAATGTTCATAGAAACGGTGGACGAATTGCGTGACACGCACGAATTTGAAGTATTGGCCCGCGGATTGACTACGCGTTATTCCGATACCGGAGGTACCGCATATTACAGAGATCAATTATCAACCCTTAGGCAGAAGCCTAATGAGGATTTTGATGCTTTTGCAGATCGCATACGAGCAGTATCTTGTCGCACCTACAAGCTAGGCGAAAATGCCAGTGAAAACAGAATTTTGCGCTCAGAAGCCGAAGCGCGTGCAATTGATGCATTTGTTCGCGGCATTGACCCCCGCATCGGAGGAGAAGTCAAAGCAGCCTCCCCCACTTCTCTGTTTGAAGCTGTTCGTTTGGCAATGTTACGCGAAGAGGTATTGCGTTTTTGCGCTGCCGCACCGCGCCCAACGGACGCAGTACCGGTCCCAGCAAAAGAAGTATTTTGTCAGCGTTGTGGGAAGCCCAACCATACGGCAATGCGCTGTCGCGCGCCGTATTGCACTATTTGCCAGACAGTAGGTCATGCTAATAATGTTTGCCCCACAAAGTCACCATTTTCTAATCAGATGCGCGGCCACCGCCGCAACGCGGGGTCGAATCAGGGAAACGCTTGGGGGGCAGGTTCCTCCACCCACCCGCGCCCCCGACAAAAATGATACACCCGGTTAGGACTGGAAAATGTAAAGAGGTGGAACGCGTTAGTCTAGTTGGCGTACTCGGGAATAAATCAGTTAGAATTTTAGTTGATACTGGTGCTCAAGTTAGTCTACTGTTTGTGGAGAAAAATGACCGAAGGGCGTTACAGCCACCCCGGTACCATACCAGTGGCCTTGGAGAGGAAGTAATTGTCCCTGCAGGTTTGTGTGTAGCGAATCGGCAAATAGACGAGGGTAAATACAGTCAGAGGATGGAGGTAGTAAGGCTAAAGAAGGGTGAATTTGACATCATACTAGGGAATGACTTCCTGCACCGTTATTAGGGGATAGTGGATTATCGAACGCGAACTGTGCAGCTGGGCGAAGCAATTCACCGATTTGGCAGTGCGCACCCCCGTCAGACGCGAGGGGGCTGCGAAAGGCGCCGTTCACAGTCTCCCGTAGAACCGCAGATGTGGGCGATAAAAACCACTGACCCTGTGAGGATAAAAGGCGGAAGTGGAAAGATTCTCTGGATAGATGTCAAAAGTCAAGAACAGCCTAAGACAGACATTCTGGTTGACCTGCTCACCCACAATGATGTTTTAGATCGTCAGTCAGTACATATAAAGAGAAGTATTTGCCGACCGGAGAGGCGACAGAAGGGTTTTGCGATACCAGTAAGTATAATTTTGATGTAAAAGATGTTGTGATACCAAAGGGTACTATTGTTGCCAGCGGACAGGAAATTTTTGAGGAAATAAGAGGAGCTAAGAAGCAGCGAGATAAAGATGAGAAAGGAAGGAGAGCAAAGAAATGTGCAGTTAGAGAAGTGCGATATGTCGCGTCGACGTCAAGGAGTCAGTTATCAGAGAAGTTAGGTCATTTAAACAGTGAGGAGAAAAGGATGTTGCAGCCAGTATTAGAGGAATTTTCGTGGTTGTTTGAAGAGAGGCAGTTTCTATCGGCTACGGATTTGGTTCAGCACGAAATTCCGACCGCAGAAGCTCGGCCTATTACGCCAGTAGTTCCACCCAAAAAAGTAAGAAAGAAGGTAATACAACCGCCTAGATAGCAACGTAGATATGCTCTAAGGTCAAACCCCTATGATTTGCGTTCCAGAGAGTAGATCTGAGATGGTACGTAAACGGTTGGAAAAGTCCTGCATGCAGCAAGAGAATTAATTGACGGAAAACACCGTCGTTACTATACATTTATGGAAGTTGTGCATGTTAGTAATAAGTAGACATAAGAATTGGCAACTGTTGGTAACTGGTAATAGAATTTATGATGTCACATGTTAATGGAAGTGATTGAAGTTATGTAATCATTTTGTCTTGTCATTTAACATCTCCACTAATGTTATCGTAGCAGTCGAGAATTAAAAACACAAACATTCTGTAATCATGGAATTAAGGGGAAAGTTGTCCTTGTCAAAAGAACACGTAGAGAATGAATCAGTTATTGTATATGTTAATTTAGTGGATAGTGCACGAACACAGGTATTAAAGCTTGACCATAAAAACATGATAGTAACACTCCTTCGTAACTACCAGTAGATCAATGACTACATGCTGCCGTCTACCTGTCCTTTGAAATACGCCCTATTACATGTATGTTTTGCTAAATGATCACACAAAGATAATAACATGTATAAATACGTCCAAGTTAAACAACCAATATGTTACTCTAAAGTAAAAGGAGTCTTCGTCAAGTGCTCTTTTATTGTTTTCATGATGCGATGTTGAACAGACAACGAGGTAAGTTTTTTGGTACCACGTATTTCTGTATATTAAATGCCACGGAAGGAGAGCGTAAATACCTCCACTGTTGTCTACAGCTGTTCACATGCGCGGAGTCCCGCCCCTCCCTGTCAGCTGGCGACAAGGCCCCCTTCCCTTCCCTCTCACCGGCCTGCCGAGAGAGCGGCCATTGCAGTTCCCCGTTCCCCACCCACCGCCTCTGTCCTTGGTGTGTGCAGCATCTGCACCTCTCCCCTCGCCCCTCCTCACCCCCCAACCATCGCCCTGCAGGCCACGTGCCTCAGCCACGCTACACATTCGTACATTCGTACGTTGCAGTTTAAACAGCAAACCTAAAGGGATGGTTATAGAAATAAAATCACCAGCTTAATATTGCCATACAGATTTTATTAGTCTTATCTAAAGACGGGAATCTATGTGTATTGTCTATTTGAGTTTTCAGTAAGGAACAAAATCGTGAGAGAGAACTTTTCCCTGGTACGCTTTGTCTAAACCATCAAGATTAGCAAACGTTGGAATTTCAGATCGATCTCCGGCTTTGTTGTATCACCACCACGGTTAATAAACGGATCTACACTCCTGGAAATGGAAAAAAGAACGCATTGACACCGGTGTGTCAGACCCACCATACTTGCTCCGGACACTGCGAGAGGGCTGTACAAGCAATGATCACACGCACGGCACAGCGGACACACCAGGAACCGCGGTGTTGGCCGTCGAATGGCGCTAGCTGCGCAGCATTTGTGCACCGCCGCCGTCAGTGTCAGCCAGTTTGCCGTGGCATACGGAGCTCCATCGCAGTCTTTAACACTGGTAGCATGCCGCGACAGCGTGGACGTGAACCGTATGTGCAGTTGACGGACTTTGAGCGAGGGCGTATAGTGGGCATGCGGGAGGCCGGGTGGACGTACCGCCGAATTGCTCAACACGTGGGGCGTGAGGTCTCCACAGTACATCGATGTTGTCGCCAGTGGTCGGCGGAAGGTGCACGTGCCCGTCGACCTGGAACCGGACCGCAGCGACGCACGGATGCACGCCAAGACCGTAGGATCCTACGCAGTGCCGTAGGGGACCGCACCGCCACTTCCCAGCAAATTAGGGACACTGTTGCTCCTGGGGTATCGGCGAGGACCATTCGCAACCGTCTCCATGAAGCTGGGCTACGGTCCCGCACACCGTTAGGCCGTCTTCCGCTCACGCCCCAACATCGTGCAGCCCGCCTCCAGTGGTGTCGCGACAAGCGTGAATGGAGGGACGAATGGAGACGTGTCGTCTTCAGCGATGAGAGTCGCTTCTGCCTTGGTGCCAATGATGGTCGTATGCGCGTTTGGCGCCGTGCAGGTGAGCGCCACAATCAGGACTGCATACGACCGAGGCACACAGGGCCAACACCCGGCATCATGGTGTGGGGAGCGATCTCCTACACTGGCCGTACACCACTGGTGATCGTCGAGGGGACACTGAATAGTGCACGGTACATCCAAACCGTCATCGAACCCATCGTTCTACCATTCCTAGACCAGCAAGGGAACTTGCTGTTCCAACAGGACAATGCACGTCCGCATGTATCCCGTGCCACCCAACGTGGTCTAGAAGGTGTAAGTCAACTACCCTGGCCAGCAAGATCTCCGGATCTGTCCCCCATTGAGCATGTTTGGGACTGGATGAAGCGTCGCCTCACGCGGTCTGCACGTCCAGCACGAACGCTGGTCCAACTGAGGCGCCAGGTGGAAATGGCATGGCAAGCCGTTCCACAGGACTACATCCAGCATCTCTACGATCGTCTCCATGGGAGAATAGCAGCCTGCATTGCTGCGAAAGGTGGATATACACTGTACTAGTGCCGACATTGTGCATGCTCTGTTGCCTGTGTCTATGTGCCTGTGGTTCTGTCAGTGTGATCATGTGATGTATCTGACCCCAGGAATGTGTCAATAAAGTTTCCCCTTCCTGGGACAATGAATTCACGGTGTTCTTATTTCAATTTCCAGGAGTGTATATGGCGTCAAGAAATCCGGCACTTGCCGCTATATCTGTCCTGTAAACGACCGCTGTGTGAGGAACGCGTTAGCCAAGGAGTTGGGTTTGGAATGCCATCGTAAAATACAGTTTATATAGAAGCCTAACACCTGCCATTTACCTAAATTTTAGAAGAACAGAGTGTTTAAGTAAAATAATTGGAACCCGATAGTTTTGTGACCTCTAGCGATTGAAGTTATTAGAGTCCCTTAGAAAAGAACATTCTCCATTCATAACTGTCGTGAACAACATAAGATAACTCTGGAAGGAAATTTTGTGACTGTACCGAGAGATAAACTCCATGCATAGCAAGAGGACGGACCCAGCGTGAACGCCAGTTATGCTGCCGAGCCAGTGAAACCGGACGCAGCCGTACTGTCAGCTGTGCTGTCAGCAACTTACAATCTCACGAGCGCGACGCGTATCGCACCTTAGCACCTCAAGCTGCACTGAATCTCAACACAGAAATACTTAACCATTGTATAACGAACCCTTTGAATAACTTTATGCACATTTTCAATAGTCAGGAACTTACTTTGCTCCCTACACACTTTTAATATGACTAATGAACTCTAATTTTATAAAAAGCCAAAGCACCGACAGGTAAATCATATCGACGTCTTCCGAGATGCAACTAGCTTCGTCGAGCCGCCAATATTGATTATATGGAAGCAGGTAGGTGAGAGAATTAACAAAATGAACAACAATCATATCTTTGACTGATAATCACAAATATTTGCAAAAACAAATCAACACAGCAAACAGCATATCACACGTATAATAATTATTGGTCCGTCCATTGAAGGAGACATAAAATCATTTTTCATCAGAATCTTGTTAAAGGAAGTATTAACGTGACATCACACTATTCCACAGCATTACACACAACATTGCCATTACTTAATGACAGTTTTCTTGTGGGTAGAAGTACCAAAGATCGGTTGGAATGGAGATACAAACGAGAGCATAAAGGAATACCAAGGGATACTTGCATTCATTTTGCTACAAATGTAACTGGAGAATAAGGAAGTTTTGTTTGAAGGAAATAATATTTTAAACTTTTTCTTTTGTTGCGGTTTTGCCACCGCTTATATCACTATGACGAGTTGCCAATTACTTATGTCCAATTGATCATGTCTAATTACTTATGTCGATGTATTTTTTTTACTACTGTTCATTTTGTCCATGTCTTATTGATGCTATTATCAAATATTTAGAGAATTTTGCTAGAGTTTGCCAGCACCAGTAATTTAGTATTTGTATCAGCCTAGTGTTTCCATGTGTCACTGTGTTACTAGATTGATGAGGATAATCATTTTGTAGGATTTCAAGTATGCTAGAATAAGTTCCCGAGTACTGCCAATTATTTGTTTAATAATAATGATGTCTTAGGTAATAAATTGTTTTAGAAGGGTAATTTAGGATGTAACCATGCTTTATTTTCATTTGTATGTGAATGTTTATCTGGAGGGATACCACATGCCTACCCCCGTGATAGATAACGTAAACAGAGTGAATCACACCCACAGAACGAGCAAGCTTTGGCCATATACCTAGTCTGTTGGATGAACAAGAGAACCACCCGCAAGGGCACGTACCTTACGTGACGCGGCTGGCACCCGCGCGGTCCCTTAGCTGTCTGTGTCGTTTCTTCACTTTTCCGTTTCGTGACATAGTCCATCCTACCCACTTTCATCTGACAACTTTCAACCGAACAACGCCTTTTGCAGTCTATTACCCGGGCGTATCCCAACACAAAACTATTCAGCCCAGACTTTGATCTTCCATCTGGAAGAAGAGTTCACGAGAACAGTGTTCCGTGCTCTCTGACGACAGCTGATCAGGCAACGTCAGACGCGAACCGCGTCTAGCCCGCAGCTAAACGCCAGTAAGCGGAAATCTCTGTTCAAAACCTTGAGCCTTCTTTGTTTTCCCATTGTATTTTCCGAAGGAATACCGACTATTGAAGTAGTAGCATTTAACTGCGATACAACCAAGGATAGAAGGAGTTTTAAGCAACCAGCTGGGCCCGAGGAGGTTACAGAGACGGCGAGTTTAGTCGCAAAATGTTGAGAGGATGAAGACGGCGAATTTGGTCGCACAGTAAGGTTTTGTTTTAAGTGAGAGAAGTCGTGCTTTAGAAAGAAGTAAGTAGCAGCTATCTTGGAGTCGCAGAATTGTCATTTACACAGTTAAGTAGGCGATAATGTCGTGTCAACGATGCGCCGTGCACTAAACCTTCATAAAGGGAAAGTCCTTCAGAAATTAAGCTCAACTTAGTTGTCTCTAATTCAAATCCTTACACTTTCTGTTCCCACTACGGAAATCTCTAGATTCTTGTCGAGTTTTGTTTTTCTCCTCTTGTTAGTAACAGTGTTGACATCCTATGACACAATCTATGTCCCACCTGCACCAAACTGGTGTCACTTTTCTTTGTCACTCTCACTTTATGGTGTTTTGCAAATATATTGATGCATGAGAAACTTCCTCTCACAATGTGAATGTTATTGCATTTGGATGGTTAGCTCAAAGAGGCATTTAACCTTGTTTGTTTAGTGATATGGAATATGCAGTAAATTTAATGTGATATTTGAGTGCTTCGTTTTTATATTTTCATGTTTTTATAACAATTATGTCTGGGCTAACATGGATTTCATGGGACCTGTATTACGGGGTTGTGACGTATCTGTCACTTATGAACCAATTTACTATGGCATAATGTAATTTTTAACAGAACCCACTGTAACAAATCATCTAGCTTGATGTCACGAGTAATCCCGCTTCTATGTTGTTGGTCATCGGTGAATAAACTATATCGATTACGCATATCTATTCCCCTTTATTCATTAATGCTATACCCCTTTTTGTGACATTAATATTCGTCACTTTGAAGCACATAAATACGCTCATCTGGCGCAGGAGCCCAAGAACATGTGGAGAGAGCGTAAAATACAGACAGCGCAGTGAACAGCGTCGGTAAGGTTCATCGCTCTCTCTCGCTCTTACACCTGACGCTTGCTTCCTGCACGTAGCCGCCTCAGCTTCGCTCCTCAGCTGCCACGTGCTGCTCTGACGCGGCGCTGGCCTTGGAAATTATCTGCCGCGCGCCTTTCTGACGTAGCCTCCGCGCAGGTCTTTAGCAAACGGTTCCCGCTGGAACACCACTTATAACCTTTCATGTCACTACGCCTTACTTAGTATTCGCACCCCTTTAATTATGCTTTTATACGTGAAAGCTCATTCATGATTCCCTTGTCAGCTAACGTTCAAGTTTTACCTAAAAAATCAAATAATCACATCCCAACGTCAATTGATGATTTGCTAAAACATGAAAAAGGACAAATTTCTTACGTTCGCCTGTTGGCACGTAAATGAATGGTAAACAGCCACAAACTAAACTCAACAATAAAGAGAAAACAAGAACCTATCAGGCATGTGCCCTCACTTAGTTTTGAGAGTTCAATTCTAATATCACCTAAAGTGGAGAAACTAGTGTAGTGTAGTGAAGTGTTCCTTTAGTAATAACTCCCTTTTCAACTGTGTTTTGAAACGTGTGAATCTCCCCTCATACTCCCCCTGCGCTGAGTTCCAGTGCACGGACCTGGCCACGGCCACGCCCCGTTCCCGCCACCAGCCTGCGCGCTGCCCGCTGAGGACAACACCACGCAACGCCGCCTCGCGCCACTCGCCCCCGCAGTGACTCATCAGTGGTCATAAGTTTACATTTTCAACTTATTTTAACAAAAGCAAAAAAAAAAAGACATTTTTACTTCATCTTAGCAACAAGAACACTTGGCATATTTACCTAACTCACACTGTTATGTTTTGTTCTAATTTTGTTTTGATATTTTATGATGTTTTGATATTTTATGATGTTTTGATGTTTTATGATGATTCATGTATGCACACAATATTGTTGATGTAAGTCCCCTTGCGACCCTTAGGAGGTCTTTAGAGTCTCTACACCGTCCCATAGGTTAAGACCCCTGCCGTCTTCCGTGAGGGCTATTCTTAATCAAGTGATGTTCACTTTCTTTCTCAAGATAAATTTGTTTACATTCAAATAATAATTACATTGAGCGAATTCACGTACGTTCTCCGCTCCCACGGAAGGGGGAGGAATGTAAAGGATGAGCCAGACAGTAGGAGATTTTACTTTATTATATGAGCCTCCAACCAGTAACTTCATTTTTCCATTGCGGCCAAGCCACGGCCGGCAGTGTTAGCTGCCTGTAAATTCTTTCGTCCCACGGTTTAGTAACAGGAAGTCAGCACCGATGAAGTGCACCTTGTTCACGCGCCTCTCTCATGTGCTTATGGGGTAACGCCGCCCCATGCGTCGCTTAGCATGCAACGCTCTGGAAAGTTCCATGCCGCCCGCACGGTTTGCTCGGCCCTGACCAATCAGGGCGGAGGAAGCCGCGTGGTGCGTCGAACATACCCGGCCGCCCGTCGCCGGGACCGCTCTCTTGTATTCTTGCTCACCCGCGAGTCGGATGCGCGCCCTGTAGCATTGAACATCTCCCGCTTCTCCCGGTGCTGCGGCACTATGGACATAGTTTTGGCAGACAACCACTTTCGGTAGCTTCGCGAACAATGTTCGCCAAATTGTAAGCTCTGGCTCACCCTCACCTCCCTAGGCCTATGTAGCCCCGTTCAACATGCTTTAGCCAATAAATGGCCCTTCTCTAAAAATTACTCTATTATTCCATAACGCCCACCGCCTGCCCATACCCGCCATCCTGTACAAACCACTTGCTTTCTCATGTCAGAATGTGGGACGACACGGGCAGAGCTGCTGTTGTACGTGTTTAGTGGAGACAGGAGTGTAACCACAGCCCCTGCTGACGCCAAGAAGTAGCCAGGTTCTTTAGCGACCCGTAAAAACATACATTTTGCTGTCACGACTGCCGGGAAAGCTTAACAGCATTCCTTCAGATGTTATAAATGGTCAGCTTGGAAAGATTAGATTACTTTGTAAATGACCTACTGTGGCCCGTCTAAGTAGACTGTTTTTGCCGAAACATGGCAACGGGTGCATCAGGTGGAAATCACAATGCGCAAAATACAAATGGAATCAGGGGAACTAGAAACCAGTATCAAGGCCAAAGATTAGGAATGAGCCTCATGGCAGGTACGCCTTGAGCCTCCATCATCTAAAATCATTTTTTCAGACAGAGAGAGATCTAGAATCGCTGATTGGCTCCTCTCAGGATATGCGAAGTAGACGCTCCTTCCACCCGGGGATGTTCGGTCACCGAGTTGCAAGTCTTATTTCTGATGAAGCCAGATTGGGCGGCTTGCATTTCGGTGATTATGAGGAAAAAACAACACCCAGGCTATGAGCGCAGAAAATCTCCAATCCAGCTGGGAATCTAACCCAAGCCCATTACGCCGTATCACTTTTTTAATTGATCTCATTTTGATCATTATAGTTCGTTGTAATTTTTCGGAGCGGACGTCCAGTGACACCTGTTCAAGTTCATCGTTGAGCCACTCACTCAGTTTTATTTTTTTTATTTTTTTTATTTTTTAATTAGAGAGGGCAGCTATCCCTCTGACCGAAAACGCTGAGCTACCGCGCCGGCGTTTCAGCTAAGCGGGAAGACAGAACCCTCATGCTGTGTCTGGACTGACTACCAGGCCAACAGAACAGCCAGTGGGGGATATTCAACGAGGAGAGAACAGTTCGACCTGTTTGCGCAATATGGGGGCGCATCGTGTGTGCTAATCCGGCTCCCATACAGAAGCCTGGTGGAAAGTGGTTGTGATTCCTTGGTTTCTTCCACCTCTGGTCCTCTCCTGGTCGACAACTTCAGGTCTTTCTCTGGTGAATGAGACTGGTGGTCTGTATCTTGTGGTGGACGTAGAGCTAGTGGCAGTTTCCAACTGTACTGACAGTGGAACTGCTGATAACCAGAACGTCTGGCCGTGAAGTTTGCATATTTTCGAGGACTCGTCATAACGTTACTGCTGCCGCAGCACTCTGCTCCTCGCCCAGACTGTGCTGTTTTCGGCTGCTGCCTGAATCAAGGTCAAAGGGTAAAGTATTGAGGCATCTGTGTAGTGTTGTTAAAAGGTATTCACAGCTCCCTGTTCTATATGGGCCATATTTTGTGGCATATTTTTTCGTAATTGATTCTATTTGAACAGAGTTACGCCTCACAGTGGATTCATGTAAACAAAGTCAGACTGCGTAGTAAAAGCGATTAATTTAGGGGAGAGTAAGTATAGCTTCCTCCCCACTGTATGCTTTGCCTATCAGACACCAATCCTTAAATGATTTGTGTTTGTCATTTTTGTGTAAGATTTATCATCTGTTTCTCTAGAATGTTGTACTTACTAAAAGTTTTAAAATATAGTCTTTATTTGGTGCACTTTAATACCCCACTATTCTCATTCTACTCTCCTCACTATTCCCTGTTTTTATTTTATTGTGATGGCACATGAGTATACCTGAAATATGAGGTTGACTCCTATTAAATTAGTTAACTTTATTAATTTGTCTTCTGATAGTGGCTACAAAAGTGATATGAGTAAATCCACTAATTCATATACGAAAATTAAGGAAGTAGCACGCGATTCGAAAGTGATTGCCAAGACAACATTTTTCTTTGTATAAAGATAAAAAAGTCTATCTTCACTCACAAATGTATTTATGATTAAAGCAAGTGGCGTCTTGCAGTTTTATTTATTTCTCATTGTTTTTTGTCAGCGAATTTTGCGTCACTTTTTTCTCTTATGTTGCGTTGTTGCTAACAGCGTTATGCTAGCTTTTGTGGAGCAGGTCTCATTATTGAAATGTTTGCTACATTTGAGAGTAGGTTTGCTTCATGGGTTAGGCATAAATGTAAGGATTATTTAAAAGAAAATCAGAGTCGGAAACTTGCGGAAGTAGCAGTTGATCTGAATGCTTATGAGAAGGAAAGCTCGGCGTGTTTAGTGAGAAAGGCTGTGCATTAATGCCGTCCAATATGGGACACGAGCCAGCCATTGGTAGAGATCAAGATAGAACGGAGGAAGATTTAAATGGTTCAAATGGCTCTGAGCACTATGGGACTCAACATCTGAGGTCATCAGTCCCCTAGAACTTAGAACTACTTAAGCCTAACTTACCTAAGGACATGACACACATCCATGCCCGAGGCAGGATTCGAACCTGCGACCGTAGCGGTCGCGCGGTTCCAGACTGTAGCGCCTAGAACCGCTCCGCCACACCGGCCGGCAACGGCGGAAGAGCTTCATTTCAATCAGTCTACGAACAGGGCGCAAATGCCAAGTGCAAAATACTCTGATGATGAGGGTTTAGTTCACTCAGGAAATAAAAGTAAAAAGGACGCCGATGTGGCAGGTCACGTAGGTTATGTAAATACAGAAATAGGTACAGTCAGGGAAAGAAGCAGTCCGATTACGGAGAAGACATCATAGAGCAGTTGAATCACGTCCTTCTAGTCCTGGGTTCGTTACTGGAAGTGAGCAATTAGAATCGATCATTCCGTTTATGCAAGAGACAGAGAATAGACGACAGAATAGGGAAGAAAAGAGACGACAAGAAGAAGACGAAAGCCAGAAGATCTTCATTAACGACATTAGGAAATTCAGAAACGACAACACAAGGACGAAAAGAGACCGGATGAAGTCATGAAAGAGATTCAGAAAATTCAAAGGAGAGCTGAGGAGTTTGTCGAAAATCGGGTCAAGAACGAAGTCAAGGAACACATCATATGAGACGTTAGGAGTATGGGTAGAGTCCAAGCGTGAGGCTAATACTACCAGATTAGTAGCGCGAGACACGCGAAAATAATGCGCAAATTGCGCGAGCTCGGAGAGCGCCGGCAAGGGTTGAAGTGAGCGCAAGCAAGGAGGCTCTTAAAAACAGGGACAGAGAGTAGCTGAAAAGACGCAGGAAGAACTGTTAGAAATCAAAGGTGTGCAGACGCGTCTCACTACCCAGCAGAATCAGCTGGCGGATGAGAGGAGACAGTGCCATCTAGTCACTTGTGTAGAAATTCAGCCAGAAGCAACAGCACGTCGCCGTGAGTTCGTTGGTCACCTGGAACCTAAAAGACAAAGTTTTTCAATTCAACCCGTAGCCACATCACCGGCACTGGCCTATATACAGCAAGAGAACCCGGTTAAACGAGATACGGCGTTCGCTCGAGCTCTTGCAGTCACTGGCGCGTAGTGCACAAAGTGCCGAGCCGGACTACAATGGACTACAATTGCGCGCGACTCAGACGTACGGGAACATTACTACATGACTCTGATGACAGGAACGAGGGTACAACAGCATTCAGGGATTGGTTGCCAATGAAATCTCGGGCCCAGGCGAGCCAGAGGTTAGAGAAAGTCCTAAGGCTCAAAAATATGAAGATTTCAGCTTAAAACATTTTCTCACACTTTAAAATTTTCAGGTTTACTAGGAGAATCACAATTCATTACATCCCAAGTCATGGATTGGTCATTACGACAGAGTATTACCCGAATCCTGGCCACAAGCCTGCAAACTGAAATTTCTCTGTGGACACCTGGATGATTCAGTAGCACATGTGAAGCGTTGCAGCAAACTGCTGCAGCTGCAGCGAATTCAGAGAGGCTTTCCTAAAGACATACTGATCGCTGAATACCCAAGAAAGGATGAAACAGGAGATTATGTTAGGGAAGGATTACGAAGCATAGGGGTGTTGCAGCCTGGTAAAGTTTTTCGAGACGCTTGTCAACAAGAGTCGTTATCTGGAGCAACCACATGGCAATAAAGAGATAGCACGACGCTACTACATGAAACTGCATTGAGGTACCACGCACATACAGTATAATGACACAATAGAGGCTTTCAAATGCGCCTTACGAGAGTTAGACTTTGTCAAAGAAGCACGAAACGCGAGGAACCGAATGAGAGATAATGAACGAAATTCGCAAGGTGCGTCAGATGGAAATCATGACGGGCAAAATACAAATGGGATCAGGAGAAGAGGAAAACAAGTATCAAGGACAAAGATTTAGTAATGAGCCTCATGGCAGACACGGCAACTATAGCGGTAACTGTCAAGAAAATAGAAGTAGCAATACGGGGGAAATTCCGAATTCTAACCAGTTCGTGCAGCTGGTCTTGAAGTCAGGACAAACAAGGAATAATGGAGGGATTAGTAGGCGAAGTCCTCATTATGGTCATTAAAGGGACGTAGTGGAAATCAGACCCCCTAACCTCTCGAACACAAACCGCAGCGAAGCTCTGCGTAGGAATTAACAGTCGGACGCTGCGGCAACGTTATACCATTGAGATATTGTTAAGAATCATTTGTTTCCAGTTCACTTACATAGCCATTTAGTATATTGTGTTTTATTTGTTCGCACTCACGCTTTTGGATTATTTATTATTAAAATTAGCGGATAAGATCTTCTCATGTGACATCTGAGCAACAAGTCAGAGGTTTACAGTGTTCTGCACAGCATTTACACTTTGATAGTTTACCGCAAATTAGAGACGTACTCATATACTCTGATGTTTCACAGATAGATATTTCGTGGATAGGAATGTGCCAATATGTCGGCGGAAACCTGTTGGGTTTATGACAAAAGTGGTTGGTTTAACACCTAAGCATTGTTGTAGGTTGTCACCCAACAGGTGAAGCATGTGTTGGGACAACATGAAAATTGCATTTTGGATGAGAAATAATTGCACAAATCTTGGAGACACAATTCTTCTCAGGATTCATCTTGGACTATAGTAATGGTTTGGCTTCTTCCGTTGATATTGTATGCATTGCCAGTCAGCGTGCGGACGGTCTGGTTGTGGGATTGAGAGGGACCAGACTGCTGCGGCCATCGGCCCGTGCGGACGGTCTGTTGAACCGTTTGGAGCGAGGAGGGCGACAGTCGTGCCACAGATACTGATTTGAGATCCAATAGTGGATCTAGGAGTCGGGGGTATCTTGCGAGATGGATATGTTTGATCCACGCTAGAGGTGTGCTGACGTTCGAGTATGTTTTTTTTTTATTTTTTTCCCCTTTTTCTCCTGGTTCGATTACAGTTTTCGCCAGGGGAGCGAGGTGTTCCCTTTGCTGGTTTTCGAGTGTGATTACACTTACGGATAACCACCTATTGTGCGATATTTGTCGCTGGTGGTAATTTTTCGTACGCGGCTATCGCTTATGGATTATCGCCAGTAGTGTGATAATGTTTGTCTTTTGGTATTTCGATTATGGATCGCCAGCGCCAAAGTCACATCATCGGCAAAGTTTTGTATTATGTGGTGTGAGCATGTGGACTGCGAGTCACGGTAGTACGTTTTTAGATGAATAGGAGGGGAAATTGCGAATGGGACCAGAGAAAAATGGAAGCTAATCGCAAATACTTAAGCACTACAAATTATAAAAAGAAAGCTGGTATTTTATTTACTTGCAGCAGCTGTTATTTGATGTTATTTGTATGTCGATTTTTTAGAGTTAGTGGCCAGTTTCAGAGGAAATGGTGAAATCGCGTCGAAGTGTCATCTATCCTGACAGCACAATAAGGAGTGTACAGATGGCGGTGAGCGGTATTCGACCCAGATTCTGTGCCAGATAGCCGCATCAGTCTCATCATCCAATAAGTTCGCATCAGAAGAAGTCTCAAAGTCCACATTAGCGTAAACTAGAAAGGGTTAGATGTAGCTAGACTTGTAACAGGTAAAATATAATTAGAAGTAAGTGCTACAGGGCACGAGAGTGCTTCAAGTATGAATGTGCAGGCTGTTCCGGCTTAGCCCATTCGGGTGTGCGAGTAGAATTGTAAATTAACCAAACTTGACATACACTATAAAAACGCGACTTCCCCATTAGAAAATAATTAGTTTCTCTCTTTTAGATAAGCGATTAATTACCGATGTTTATTAAAATCAAAAACGGTCTGTAGAGGTTCTCTTCTAATTTTATGGAACCTTAGTAGTACTATTGATCAAATAAAAAAAACAGTAAAGCACACTGCATTAATCATATTGTAAAGTTTCAAACAATTAATATATATTGTTATGATTTTCGATGTACATGTTTTGTTAACATTCATTGTAAAGACATAGCACCCTAAAATGTGTTAAAAATTGTGCTGAGGACTACAGCATTCCAAACGGCAAGTGAGAAGTAGCCCCATGGCCAGCCGCAGCTGGAGGGATGCAGTGTGGCCGAGCACTGGTCAGGTGACAAATATCGCAATGCGGCTGGCGGTGCTTGTGTGATATAGCACGACGTTGCACGCATGTGCCAGACTGACATCACAGCATGGCAGCCACCCTGGATGAGTGACCAGCTGATGAGACAACATTGTATGTCCACACCGGCAGCTGTCCACTACATGTGACCTGTCCACCCCCGCCCCCACCCCCAACCCCCTTCCTTCGTGAGCAGCTAGCTGACATGATGGCACTGGGGAAGCTCAAAAGCGACAGAGTCCCTTTCACTCATGCCAAGAGAGACTGGAAGGAATCCAGGTGCTGTGGTTGAGAGCATCAGCAGGAGCCCCTTGCCTGCAGCCTGCAGGTAATGAAGGCTTGCCCCTGGAATCACGTGACTACCTGTGGCCACTGGTTTGACTCAAGAGTCTTGAGGGACTTGACCTGAATGTAAGCTGGTTACAGACGAGAAAGGGGGCCACAAAGTGCTGGACCAAGTGACTGACTTGTCCAGGCACTCGCCACAACATTGACATCTGCTGCTAGAGGACTGTCTTCAACAAAAGCAACAGTTTGTCATCTGATGCCCAATCTGTGGTCTCGCAAAAGTTCAGATGCCTACATTGTCTGTCATAGACAAGAAACAGGTCCTGCCTTCTCTTAGCACAAAACCACCCACTAAAGCTGCCATGTTCTACTTATTACATACCTCATGAGTGTAGTGCTGTGTTGATTCATGTGACTAATGTAAAGCTACCTTTTGGACTCCATAAAGACCCTTGAGAAGGGAGACGAGGAGACCTAAAATATGCTTTTTTATTCTTATTCTTGTGTGCCTTTCCGTATTTATTTCACTAGTTTAAATGTAGTTTTTACTTTGCTTTCCCACTATATTTATCATGAGGCACAACACCATTTTCAGTTGTGAACTGGAGCACAAGGTAGCTCTCATTTAAGATTGCCAATGACTACACACAACAAATACACAAATATTCAAACCACTTTTTTATTTTGTCTTCGTCATTTGTGTAAAGTCTCATTGTTTTTTCACTTGTCATTTATATGTTGTTTATTTGTGTTAACGCCATTTACACTATTGTACTAAAAGAACACAAAGACACCTTACAGTGAAATAAGGTTAACAAAAGACACATCTTACGAGAACACACACTTGACTTGCGTAGATTTGCTGAAGGCTTGGATAGAATTTGTCATGTTATTTGTCACTGTGGAAGAGTGAGTGTTTTGGCAGGGATAACAAATTCTCCAACGCAGAGAATGCTTAATGCTGAACGATATCGTACCATGGTTAGGGAAACCAGTCATCTCCGATCTCAGATTCGCTAAGAATGGGTTACTTAAATATCTGCATGTGCTTTTTAACCATTCAGTCATTGTATTTAGAGTCAGGGGTGAATGTCAAAGACCTGAGAGTCCACAAGTAGAATTATGACACCTAAAAAATGACAGAACTTTTCGAGGCATGCAGCAACGAGTGTGTGTATGACACCTAATTGAATGACATCAAGACCTGATGTATTATTTTTCGGTTTTGGTTGTCAAAGCTGTCATGGTGTGGTATATCACTCTCTGAGACCCAGTAAAGTGGCATGTCTTCTGATACATGTCACACTAACCTCTTCATTGAACTGTTACGCACCATGTCAGAAGTTACTGGGTGACAGGGAAGTAGTGACAGGCGGCATCCACTCTCTCACTTTATCGACATTGTCAGTCAGATTAATATTCATATTTTAAGTCACGATATCTGTGTTTCATAGTACTACATTTGCTGTGCCGTTTATGCCTTTTCTGTGTGGGGAAATTGTGGGCACAACGTTTCTAAAACTGCATGTGTAACGTGTAGAGAAAAGATAACCGAGGGACATGGTGGAGGCGACGGAGAACACAGAGAGAGATGAATTGGGGCCATAAGTGCTGAGTGCAGCAAACTGGCTGTGCCAGTGATTCTGGGAAGCAACACACAGTTGATATTTCCTGCAGATGAACCTCTGGCCGAAGCTCCATTACCGCTTACGAACAGACAAAAGGATGCTGATTAGGAAAACACTTTCGCTAGGTCAGGCGGCAGTCCATTGCAAAGGCGGCCCGATGGCGGAAAGTAGGTGGAGGAAGCCATTTAAGTGAGACTGCTGCAAACTGATCTTTTGTGCTAATGGTGGGAAGACCATAAAACTCTGTTCATTTTCATGTCAGAAGCTGGAACGACACAGAGTGGCTCGCCAGGTTCTCTAGCGAGCGGCTAAAACAAATATTTCATGGGCATGATTGTCTTTCAGAAATTGTAAATGGTCATACTGGAAATATTAGATCACTCTGTAAATGAGGGACTGTGGTCCCACCCAAGCAGTTGTTTTTATTGCCAAAACAAAGCCATGCATACCTTGGTAACGACACTTCCCTAATCAAAAATGTTATTTATTCTGACAAGAGAGATTTGGAGTCGCTGATTCGCTCTTCTCAGGATATGGGAAGTAGAGAGTTTCTCCCCTAGCGTGGGAATGCCGGTGCTGTGTCTGGATTGACTACCAGAGCTACAGAACAGTAAAGAGGGGAGATTCAATGAGTAGAGAATAGTTCGATCTGTTTGTGCAATGTGAGGGCGCTTCTGGTTTTGCTTATTCGGCTTCAGTAGCAAAGCGTGGTGGAAAGTGCTTGTAATTATTTTTAATTATTCCTCTTCTTGTCCTCTCCTGGTCGAGAACTTCAGGCCTTTCCCTAGTGGGTGAGACTTTTGGTCTGTATCTTGTGGTGGACAAAGAGCTAGTGGCAACTTCCAAATGTACCGACAGTGGAGCTGCGTGTCATCTCGGACGTATCATGTACCACGAGAGTGATGCTATCCGTCCTGAGTCAGCCGTCTGACGTTTGACAACTCCAGCATGCACTGATGTGCTTGTGAGCCATATTGGTTTGGACATAACAGTGAATGCGTCCACCTCACACTGAAAGCTGATGAGATTTCAGGGCTCTAATGTGGAATCTTTGGCGTTCTGAAAATCAGAACGCCGTGCCGCGTAGTTTACATATTTTTATCGGCGCATCAGAAAACACAGCCGCTAAAGCGCACTGCTTCTCGCCCACACTGCACCGTTTTCTGCTGCCGCCTGAATCAAGGTCAAAAGCTAAAATATTGACGCATCGGCGTAGCGTTGTTGAAAGATATACACAGCTCCCGGTTCTCAGGTAGTCTATAGCTTGTGATACACTTGTTCGTAGCTAATAGAGTTGCACTTCTCAGTGAATTCATGCAAAAAAAGTTAGATTTCATCATAAAAGGAATTAATTGAGGGGAGCGTTAATATAGCTTCCACCCAATGTATGCTTTGTGTATCAGGCATTATTCCTTCACTGATTTGTGTTTGTCATTTTTGTGTAATATTTATCATATGGATCTCCAGAAAGGTGTAGTTACTAAATGTTTAATAAAACTGGTCATTATTTTATAAACTTAAATACTCCACTTTTATCTTCACATTCCCTGTACTATTCCCTGTTTTTATTTTACTGTGGTGGTACACAAGTACGACTGCAATGTAATGTGTATTAAATTAGTTAATTTTGATTATTAATTTGAGTTCTGAAAGTGATTACAGGCGTAGGGCAAGAACCGTGCCAAGAGTAAATTCACTAATTCATATACAAAGTTAACAGTGTAGCACACGATTTGAAGGTTACTGTCAACATAATAATTTTCTTTACGTAAAGGTAATAACATTTAGCTTCACTCAGACACATGTTGATGATTAAAGCTAGCGACTTCTTTCAGATCTTCTCTAACTCTTCATTTTTCCTTGTGACGTCGGCTTGTATACTTGAACTACTGTTGTCGGTTTGGTTTTCTGCCGATTCTGATGAGAATTACCGTATCGCTGAACTGTCCATGGTAACTAACCCCTTGCCCTTCTTTCCTGTTCATAACGAATCCTTCTCCTGTTACACCATTTTCTGCATTTGTTGATATTTCTCTGTGCTCGTCTGACCAGAAATCCTTGTGTTCCTTCCATTTTACTTCACTGACCACCCAGTATATTTAGATTACGCCTGAGGTTTTCCCTCCTCAACTTTTCTTCTTTCCATCCCGCGTTCGAACTGCTGACATTCCACGCCCCGACTCGTAGAACGTTATCCTTTCGTTGATTCTTCATTTTCATTCACATGGTCACTTTCTCTGTGATAGTGTCCTCCCAGAGATCCAAAATGTGTGATTAGTCCGGTATTTTTGCCAGTGGAGATATCATAATGAGACTTTTCAGCTACATGCCACATGTCCCGTGGATACACATCGTGGCTTTAATGCAGTTTTTTATCCATTACCCTCTGCATCTTCATGCCACTTTTCATTGCTGACTCTTCCACCCTTAGGGGCAGTTACTTGCCCCAAGAACAACAGAATTCCCTGAACCTCTATCCACGCCTCCACCCTCTTTGAGAAGGCCGTTGGCTGAATCCTTGGAAGGCTTTTTATTCTGGAAGTTCTGGTATGATTTTTTTAGTAATTTCATTGAAAGCTTTGTTGCTTTGGTAAAAATAAAATTGTTTCTTTTTGTCGTGACAGAATAAATTACTATTAATCACACCAGATTTGTCGGAGAACAGCAGCAACATGCGTAATTGATCCAGCTTTAAGAAATTCTATTACCTTTTAGCGGAAAATTCGTGCGGTACTCTCCGACGTTAGAAAAGTCGTGGTGTTCCGTTCGGAGCAGGAGGCGGCTGTCTTTTCTCATTCGCGATATCGAAAATTACTAAAAAATGAACAGAAACTTTTTTTCGGAGGAAGATCGCGCGGAGAAAACAGACGGAAGTTACATGAAAGAAACCTAAGGGACCAACTAATTGGATTTGTACGAACATATAAACGGAACTGAAAGAACTTGGAATAAATACTATAACGATGTCGTCACGACAGCCTCCTGTTCCGACAGAACATACGCTGGATCATAAGCTGCATAAATCTTTTAAACAGAAAAGATTAGCACAAGTATAATTAATGAAAATAAAGTTGAGAGATTTTCTTTGAAATTAAATAAACTTCAAGGCTTCAAGTATTATATTATGAAACGGAAACTTACATTAACATGGCCACCCATTGTGGCGGTGGAGCGAATTTTCATGATACACATTCTCGCTTGTTTGTGGCTACATATATTTTTCAATCACTTAAACTCTTAAATTTACAATAAAATGATTATATCAGTATGGAGCACAATACTTTTGCATCCGACTCGCAACACATTCACAGAAGAACAGCTAGAGAGCGGCGCGGCTCCCTGAAGAAGTAAAAATTGGCAATTGTTATTTAGAAACATAGGTGCATCGTTTTTTTTTTCACTGATCGATAACAGCGTATAACAGTTTATAGCTATCGTGATATTCTGCGCTTTTCAGGAGCGCGGCAAAGATATCTGGTTACAACATTCATTGGTATATGTTAAAAGTTCGCACATACTGACGCGAATACAGAAAAAAACTTTTACATGTTAAAAATCGCAGTGATAAAGGCTATAATGTCACAATGCCTCCCATGTGAGGCATGATGATTCCGGAAGGATCATCAGGACTCACATGTAGTTTCAAGACATTACTGTGTTTCATCATCTGTTTACTTTCGTTCTAACATAAAATTGGAATGAGTTTGTCATCTAGTTATTTTATGCTTCCAGTACAGTTATGAAAACAAATAGTCTTTCAGTGTCTTTTGTGCACTTTGGCACTTCTCTCAGTTCATTGTAAGGTGTCCTTGCACTGTTATCTTAATTGCTGTTACTGCGAAACAAAATATGACAAAAAACAATCTTAAGTCTAACACACACAAAGATAAATGAATAATACTCTATATAGGAAACAAAACATGTCAGTAGACAAACATACACAGATACATTGAAATAATTATTTAAACAGTCCTCTAAAATTGTCTGTGACCTCTTTGGTCTCGGAATGTTCTTTTTATCCGTTTCATTAGATTCATTTAGAATGTCGTTGTTAATTAGGACGTTTCACTTGACACTACCCTGTACACTTTTATTTGTCACACGCTCACTTAACCGGAGTCTGCAACGTCTATTCTCGTTCGGTGAGCGGCGTCGTCCGAGAGGTCATGACCCTGGGTAGCGTCTTTTTTGTGTTCGCTCGTGTTGCCTCTCTAGTGTCTCGCATCAAGCGTCATGTCGTTTACATGCAAATAAACAGAAAGAAACCTGTGTTAGGTTCGTGCTATAATGTAGACTTACAGGTAAAGGTTTTATAGGATTCTGGACAGGATTGATAACCTTCCCTTCCAGTTAACGTTTCAGTGCTCAGTAATGCCTTGTCTTTATTTAACTATCTATCGCAAAATATCCGACGTGACTGATTAAATGGAAATTAATTTGAAGCTAAGACTTCTCTTTTTACAGAATAAATAAAGTTCATAATTAAGTTTCACTGTGATAGCTTTAGCAATGTCTCTTGCGTAGTTGTGAGACGGAAAACATTCTAAGGTCAATGACACGCCTCCACAGCGCGCGCGTCGGCTGTGTTTCAAATGTTAATTGTTGAGTCCAACTGCAAGCAGCTCCGCGCTGTTGCCGGTTACTAGTCTAGTGCAACACGCGCTCGTGTATGCTCGTATGAAGTTTAACGTGTGTCACTCGCGCTCTGCTAAAATGAGAACACGCGGAAAACACACGTCTAGTGTCCTTTCTCCATCGTCGATCGGCGTATCGAAACCTTGGGTAGAAAATACCACCGTCTGTATCGAGGATTTCACACGACAGTCCCTGCGACCTGCCATGCTGCTTACACACAGGTCAGTGAAGCCAACGTTTTACATATAGTTTGCAAAATAATTTTGCTGGGATCGCTGTGACTACCCGCACTTGCGTGTACACATGTCACTGCACACGTATTTTGTACACTTTATCACTCGCATTTTGTTTAGAACGTCTTAGAGTGTCTGCAAATTCACATCTCCCATCTCACATTGTGATTTCACAGTTCAAGTTACTCACAGGTAAATACATTACAAGATTAAACAATGTCCATAAATTACATACATACATTTCTTAAGTTTGCTTACAGTCACAAAATTCTGTTAACCTTTTCAGTCACGCCACGCCGGATTAGCGTATTGAATACCACTACTTGTGCATCAAGGCACGGTTATTTCGGTTATTCTCTCTCCCTTTTACAAAGGTAAAAAAAATTTTTTTTAAACAAATCTTTTAAGCAGCTTGTTATTTCGTTTCTCTTCAAAATTTAGTGTCACTGTTTATGTAGAGCACAGATTGAACAAATTCTGTCTCTACTGGTCGAGCATACTCATGCATTTCTCTCCGGAAGATTCATGCTTCATAAAGTTACTGGCTGCAAGTACTACTCGGGGAATGTATTATAATCTCTCAACATTGCTACTCGCGATACGCGATTAGAACAAAACTTTCGCTAACGGATCTCTCCCACAAATTTCGTTTCCACTTCAACCGTCTAAAGAGCACTCAGATGAGCCTGTCAAATTCGAATCCTCACTTTTTTTTAATGGGATAGGATGGGGAAGTGGAAGAGGAGAGGATCAAATATGAACATAAATATACTATATACATATACAAATTCTAGCACAACTACACTAGGATATTTTTTTTGTGACCTTAGATGCATGACATGCGTCACGTGTGCCTTCAAGTGGCTATTCTTTAATCTAATATCAGATCTTAGTTTTATTATTATAATGTGAGTCATATCTGGCGACAGCTTTCTAGTTTATCACGCTTCCTTCTGGGCGCTTGTCGGGCTTGGCTGTGAAATAACTAATTACTTTAGTGCACCTTACATGTTTAAAGAAGAAACGTTTACCATCAGGAATACTTCAGGCTTGTCAGTACGACGTATATGTTTCGATGTAGTGGCACTCTCGACTACATGACCTAACAGCTGTTGTGAAACACAATAAAGGAAATGCTGTGTTGCTTAGCTATTAAATCTTTATGAGGCTTACTGTTCGTAGATGATACTTTGAATCTGAGATTGAATCTCCTGAAAACTATCAAATACTACGTGATACTCTCTCTGTTATTTACTGCTTTTGACAGTTCAAACACTTGGCTACACAAATCTGTTTAATTCTAAAGATCGCGCTAACAAAAGGTATAGTTCATGGCGGTGTTACAATAACGCACAGTTTACACGCAATAGGCTGTACTCTGTACACTTAAAGACTAACATTCCATCTTGAGGGCTGAAAAAGAAATTGCTTAACCTAATATTTCACATACATATATATTCATTGGAGTTGGAAGGTGGCAATCTGCTACTTCCTTCCGTATCTCCTTTCACCAATAACGGCAATTCTCAATGCCAACAGCCAACTTGGACTGCTTACACCTATGACTAACTTAAAACTAACTGAGAATCTGTCCTCTCAAATGGAATGTGATTTCTTTTTCGTACGCCATAATAAATCAAATCTTCAATTACCTCCATAGTTTTTTCTCCAGAGTGTGAGTACTCGTATTGGTGTGTTTGAATACCGAGGTGTTTCCCAGGTTAAACCTTAGGCTAATGTTCCTTTGCTCGTTACTTTGCCTCGTTATACTTCTTGAGATCCTGGTGGTGATACAATCCTTTAATTCTGCCAGATGCTGGATCCGCTATTAGATAACATCCTGTATGTGGTTTTCTAATTACTACAAATGGTCCGTCGTACAATAGCCTCCATTTCCGATTTCTTTTCAACAACTTCGATGGCTTAAAATGTGTCCGTAAAAGCACCTTTCCATTAATATCATATGTAAGAGCCTTCTTGCGTAGATTCGCCTGTACAGCTAAGGATACCAATGCTTGCCTAAGTTTTGCATCTAAATCTAATTTTAGGTATGGGATCTAACCATTCATTTCTTTCCCGATGACTCGTCATTAATTCCGCAGGTGTAAATCCAGTTGAGAAGTGTGGAAGATTGTTGACAATCTGCTCGAATGAAGATACAAAGTCAATCCAATGGGTCTGTCTATTAGGTATGTAGGTTCGAATGAATCTATTGAACTCTTTGAAGATACGTTCGGTGGGATTAGATTGCGGTCTGAAACGAGATATAAGTATTTGTTTGATGCCATGTCTGGCAAGAAAATTGCGCCATTGTCTGCCAGTGAAATTCGATGCATTATCTGATGGAATGGCCTCCGGCTTGCCAAATCGAGGAAAATAGTCTTGTTCGATTCGACGGATGATCGGAAGTGCACTGGATGATTTCACTGCATAAAGTCTCACATGTTTTGTGAAAAGATCCATCAATGCGACTAGGTATTTCACCCCTCCCCTCCCTTGCGGCAGGGGGCCGGCGAGATCAAGGGCCAGAACTTGATTTGGTCTCTCAGTAATAATTGGATTCAGAGGAATTAGGTTCGAATGGTTGAAGGGTTTTGCCTTCTGGCAGATAAGACATGTACTTAACAACTTGTGGATTCGATGGTGCAAGTTTGGTACATAGCAATAAGCAGAAATCTTTCGTTTGCATTTTTCAGGTCCATAATGACCCCAGGAAAGATGTGTGTACCAGATAAGGTGTTCAACGTATGCGTGTGGTATACACACACACCATCTACCAGAGAGGAGAGAAGTTCGATGGAATAAAACATCGTTGTGTAGTTTATAAAATTTGGACAAGTGGTGATCGGGTTTTGTTAGAAGAAGTTGTTTGATCTTACGCCATTTGGGATCTGTTTCTTGGAGTATGCGCATCTGCTTGCAGAGCTGAAGGAAATACTTTCTATGTAGTGGGTCTTTCATTAGAAGAATTCGGTAGTTAGACATCTGCTCGATAAGTTCACTGGACTCGGGAAGTCCTTGCGGCATGCGTGACAAAGCATCCGCGATAATGTTGTTTTTACCCTTGATGTATACTATTTCGAAATCATACTCTTGCAAGAAGAGACTCCATCGTGTAAGACGAGGATGAAGAAGTTTACACGAGAGCAAGAAACTAAGAGATTGGTGATCAGAAAAGACCTTAATTTTCCGACCATGGATGTAGTAATTGAACCTTTTAAAGGACCATACAACGGCCAGAGCCTCCAACTCTGCCACCGAGTATGACCTCTCACATTCTGTGAGAACCCTACTTGCAAAGCTGATAACTCTTATCTCTTCTTTTCCATCAATTACTTCTATTTGAAACAAACAAGAACCAAGCCCCTGAAATGAAGCATCTGACGAAATACAGAATTCTTTATCCATGTCTGGATGGAACAAAATATTGCTGTTAAGAAGTGCTTGTTTAATGCGATCAAAATCTGTCTGACACTCTGGCGTCCAATGCCAGTGAGTATTTTTCTTTAGAAGATCATGCAATGCTTGACTGTTCATCGACTGGTCCGAAATAAACTTTCTGAAAAAGGAAGTCATTCCGAGGAAGCCTTTCAACTGGCGTTTAGAAGAGGGCACAGGAAAGTTTTTAATAGCTGCTAGTTTGTCTGGATCTGGGGTAATTCCCTGTGATGATACAAGATGTCCTAAAAATTTAATCTCGCTTTTACCAAATTTAGACTTATGTAGATTAGCTGTGACTCCATAGTCAACAAACCTCTGGAAAACTTTGCTTATTATGTCTAAATGTTCTTCCCAAGATTTCGTAGCAATCAGTAAGTCATCAACATACACTGTTACTCGATCCAACAGTTCAGGTCCTAATACATGATCAAGTGCAGCTATGAATACGCCTGAACTCACATTCAAACCAAATGGAACTACTTTGAATTGGTATGATCTACCTGCAAATATAAACGCTGTATATTTTCGAGACTGTGATGTCATCTTGACCTGCCAGTAGCTCGATCTCAAGTCTACCGATGTGAGGAATTTTACTCCATCAAACCTTTGTAATTGTTCATCCATAGCCTCAGGTCGAGTTCTTATTGGAATAATTATTTTATTTATGTTTCTTGCATCCAAAACTATACGTATACTACCATCCTGCTTCAAAACTGGCAATAACGGACTACTGTAAGGTGAGTGTGACAGTTCAATGATCTCCCACTTAAGCATTTTACGTATTTCATTTTTCACAGCCTCGCGCCTTGCATACGGGACAGAGTACGTTGTCTTCCAAAAATTAGAATGGGGAGCGACCTTCATGTCATATTCGTAGTCACGTATTACTCCAGGTTTCGAAGAAAAGACATGAAGATACCTCATAAGTAAGTGCAGTAAATCTTGCCTTTGTATGTAATCAAGTTCACTTGATTCGCTTACTTTATTCAAAATCTCTTCTCTAGTCGGAAGTCCGTCATCAGTATCAAAATCCGTCCAACTGTTACCCTGTCTTGTCATGTGTGCTTGGTTCAAAAACATTCGCTGTACCAGTCTGCGTACCTTAACTTTGTGCTCAGTGTTGACTCTTTTTACCTTGGCGCGCAACAATTGCAGCGTTACCTCCTGTTCACCTACTCGGATTGTACAGATACCCTTTTCTATATCAATCACTGCCTTATTCTTCCTCAGAAACTCCATTCCTAATAAGCATGACACTGACAAATTCTTAACTACTAGAAATACACACATGAAAGAAGTAGAATTAATCCTTATCGGTACCTGAGCTTGCAAATTGACTCGCTGTGATAAAGATCCTACCGCTCCTGTTACTGAACAACCTTGTACTGGTAACGTTAAAATTTTCATCCCTGCAGAAACTTTCTTAAACATACATAGTGATAAAGCATTTACGCTTGCACCAGTATCAATAATAGCATCTATTGGTGTATTGGCTATGTAAATTTTAGTCATTGCTTGTACTTCGTCTTCCCATACGTCATTCAAGTCTGTCTCAATATTTTCCTGCAACAAATCGTCTCTCAAGTCATTGTCGCGATCATAACGTATTACGTTAAGTCGTTCAAGGTCGAGTTTGCCCCCATTATGTCCCGCAGCATCCCCAAGGAGGCGAAAAGGTGCTGCCTTTAGTTTTCCGCTTTCTTGTGATGCGACTGATTTGATTCTTCTGTCACATCACTTGACTATTCTCGCTGGTTTTTTACCCATTGTGTTTGTTGATTTGTATCAAACCCTTGTTGGTAATGCACTTGATTACCAGGCTGAAAAATCGGTACATTACTTGCCTGCGTAAAATATATCGGTGGATTGTATTGTTTCCTTGGTTTATTGTTATTGTATCTAAAGTCCTGTTGTGGTGGCGTGTACTGTTGTTGTTGCATGAATAGTTGTTGCTGAGGCGTGTATTGCTGTTGTTGCTGGTGTTGTGGCTGCCCATAGGGTTGTGGTGGAGGTAGCTGACCTCCGCAATTTTGATTGTTGCAACGTTTACCCTTGTATTTGTTCCCATTCTCGTAGAAGTTACTACCGTTATTGTTTGATTGGTATGGGGCATTCCCGTAATACTGTTGTTGCGTGTTGTATATTGGATTGTACCGTTGGTTGCCGTAATGCTTGTTTTTGTGTTTACCATTACGGTAACCATTGTTTCGGCCTCTATTGCGGTTATTGTACTGTTTGTTTCCGTATTGTGTTTCGTGTGAACCATTTCCATTACTACCGTTTCCATTCGAATACGTGCCTGCGTTGTTGTTCTTACGGTTAGCATTCGCACGCGCGTCTTCGTGTATAAGATCGAGCGAATCAAGGACGGATAAAAATGCGTCCTGATCTTCCTCTGACACGTTCACTAATTTTTCGCGTATGGAAATGGGTAGTTTGACTTAAGGATCATAATAACATCTTTTGTTGTTATGGGAGCGTCCCAATATTGTATCTTTCTCAAGTACTTTTCAAAGTACCGGCGAAGTCCGCCACTGTTCGAATGGAAAGGTTCGGCGTTATAGACCTCTTTGCGTAGGCGTTGCTGAACACCTGCGCTCCAAAATTTGCTTAAAAAGTTTTTCTCAAACTCGCTAAATGTTTTGCACTTATCAACCATCTCGGTTCCCCATATAGCACTTTCTCCTTGTATGTATCCGGTAATGAATTGTATTCTCTGTTTGTCATTCCAGGCAGCTGGAAAGACTCCTGAAAAGTTCTTTAGGAAAACGACTGGATGAATATTTCGCTTTTCCGGTTAGAATGGTTGAAAAACTCTGTGTTTCAATACACTCTCCTCTTTCATGAGGGTTGTGAGTGTCAATTGTTCAGTGTTGTTGTTGTGTGAATCGTTAAATTCATTTTTCAGTCGCGGAATGTACTGTGGTGTGTTGTGTTGTTTGGTATTGATGTTCATCTGGCTCAGAAGGTAGTGAGTGTTTCCCGTCACTCTGGTTATCATACTGTAGTGTTTGAATTTGCTGTTTCAGGTCGGATATCTCATCTGTTACTTGCTTCCGCCATTCCGGCAAATCCCGGGTAAACACTCGTCTAATTTGGCCTAGTTCAGTACAAACACTGTCTCCTGAACTGCCGGGTGCAGATAATATGTCTAAGGTTGCGGATTTAACAACATCTTTCAAGTCACGTGTAACCTTCTCCTCAACAAGCTTCTCTTGTACATCAATCCATTCTTTGTAATGTTCGGTAAGTGCTTTAGTGTGCGAAGCAACACTACTGTTAACTCTTTCCTCAATAGTTCGGTCCGAAATGTCATTCGCCATTGCACTTACTTTTGATTCTACAGTGGCTACCGCTGTCGCTAACTCGTCTACCTGTCGTGCAACTGTTTTATATGCAAGTTTTACCGAATCGGTTTCTTTGCGACACGCTTCGATTTGAGTTGTGAGATTCTGACTAATGTTATCAATTTTGTTATTCAGAGTGCTTATCTGTGTTGTCAAGGTGGTTACTTGCGCCGTGACGTCACCCTTAACCGAATCTATCTGCGCCGTGACGTCACCCTTGACCGAATCTATCTGTGCTGTGAGAGAGCCTACTTGCGTAGTGAGGGTACCTACTTTCGCTGTGAGAGAGCCTACTTTCGCATCAATGGTGGTATTTACGTCATTCCTAACTGAGTCAATCTGTGTTGTCATATCCGTTTTCAACTCTGATAAAAACTTATCTCTGTCTTTCTCACGTTGTTCCCTCTCCTGTCTGTCTAGTATCAATTCCTGTAACATTTTGACAATGTCAATTGATACCGTTATCGGGGAGGTGGGTGTTTCCTGCTGAGTGCCGTCCACGTTAGCTACCTCTTGTCTGTCGTCTGTCCTGGCCGTCGTTCCGCGTGAGCGGAGTCGGTAATGTTTGTTAACAGTGCCGTCGCTTTCGTCTGCAGAGTTCGCGCTCGATTGTCCGTCCGCCATAATGAAATTCAAGTATTGCCAACTTAAAATGGGTACTGCCAACTGAAATTTTGATTGTCAATTATTCTTGCCGCGCAAGTTAAAGTCGCGGCGCGTTCGTCAAATGTCTAATGTTACGTGGGTAATAACTGACACACGTCTGTAGCAAAAAGACAAGATGGAGTCAACGTCGTTGAAACAATTGATTGCCAACGCTGTTACACAGAAAAGACTGAAATGGCATCCATCTTGAACTTACACGAGAATACTAACTACCGTATAAAACAAATAGGCCAAGCAAATGGTTACAGAAAATGTTCAAATATTTACGTAAAAAAAGTAGTTTTTTTACGTTAAGCTACAGAAAGGATAGAGTGAGGTCGAATTTGAAGGTCAATGAGCTACTCTTTAGACAGAACTATGGCAAACGAAAATTTGGTACTCACTCGGCGTTGTCTTCAAAACTGCAAATCTACGTCTTATTAAATCCCATGATATTTGTGTAAATACCGCGTCCTTCGAGATTGCGTATATTTATTGCTCATCCGTAATTTTATGCAGCATTGGGCTCCAAAGAGCGATACATGAAATAAGACAATCATATATTAGTACCGTGACACTTTCAATATTTTAGTCAAGTCCCTGTTCGGGCGCCAGATCTGGTATGATTTTTTTAGTAATTTCATTGAAAGCTTTGTTGCTTTGGTAAAAATAAAATTGTTTCTTTTTGTCGTGACAGAATAAATTACTATTAATCACACCAGATTTGTCGGAGAACAGCAGCAACATGCGTAATTGATCCAGCTTTAAGAAATTCTATTACCTTTTAGCGGAAAATTCGTGCGGTACTCTCCGACGTTAGAAAAGTCGTGGTGTTCCGTTCGGAGCAGGAGGCGGCTGTCTTTTCTCATTCGCGATATCGAAAATTACTAAAAAATGAACAGAAACTTTTTTTCGGAGGAAGATCGCGCGGAGAAAACAGACGGAAGTTACATGAAAGAAACCTAAGGGACCAACTAATTGGATTTGTACGAACATATAAACGGAACTGAAAGAACTTGGAATAAATACTATAACGATGTCGTCACGACAGCCTCCTGTTCCGACAGAACATACGCTGGATCATAAGCTGCATAAATCTTTTAAACAGAAAAGATTAGCACAAGTATAATTAATGAAAATAAAGTTGAGAGATTTTCTTTGAAATTAAATAAACTTCAAGGCTTCAAGTATTATATTATGAAACGGAAACTTACATTAACATGGCCACCCATTGTGGCGGTGGAGCGAATTTTCATGATACACATTCTCGCTTGTTTGTGGCTACATATATTTTTCAATCACTTAAACTCTTAAATTTACAATAAAATGATTATATCAGTATGGAGCACAATACTTTTGCATCCGACTCGCAACACATTCACAGAAGAACAGCTAGAGAGCGGCGCGGCTCCCTGAAGAAGTAAAAATTGGCAATTGTTATTTAGAAACATAGGTGCATCGTTTTTTTTTTTCACTGATCGATAACAGCGTATAACAGTTTATAGCTATCGTGATATTCTGCGCTTTTCAGGAGCGCGGCAAAGATATCTGGTTACAACATTCATTGGTATATGTTAAAAGTTCGCACATACTGACGCGAATACAGAAAAATCTTTTACATGTTAAAAATCGCAGTGATAAAGGCTGTAATGTCACAAAGTCTTCGGTCGCTATTGCAGATTTTTTTTTAAAATTTAAGCAGTTTCAGGGTTCGAACCCCTGACCGGTGTCGTTTTGGCTACTAATCAAAGACACTATTCCTTGACCACAGGTGCATAAAAATAGCCCTCCTATATAGTGAATTATAAGGCAAAGGACTATTTCAATGACTTCAAGTTGTATGTTGAACGAGAGTATTAGAAACTAAAATATTTTAAATATCATAAGAAAACGTTTGGTAATAAGTTAAAGATTGTTTTTAACACAACAAGACTGATATACAGGACTGTATCAGATAAATCTCAGCGGCCTCATGACTGTAAGTAGGAGACTCCCGTGTGGAGTGAAGTACGGTGGGGTAACCAGGGCCCTATGACCACTATGGAAGCCGTGAATAATAAAATAAGAGAAATCAGAGGTGGAACGGAAAGATTTAGGTGTTCCTTTTTCCCACACGCCATTCGAGAATGGAATGTTAGATAAGTAGTATGAAAATGGTTACATGAACCCTCCGCCACGCAGTAACGTGTGAATTGCTGAGTAACCATATAGTAGAAATGATCACACGGAATTTTGAAAATGGGGACTAGAAATTGAGTGAGCTCAAATAACTGAAATAAAATAAAAATTATCAAGAGCAGAAAATTCAAGATTTGTATGCACGAGATGATTCAGCTCCTGCTACCGATGTCGTTTTACGTTTCTGTACCTGGCCTTCAAAAACCACACGTTGATTTTCACATTCTCTCACTCGCTATCCGCAGAAGGTTAATCCTACAGATAAAATGAGTAAGAACGTGATGTAGGAAATTTATAGCAGTTACATTTTTTATTAGGATAAGTTTTCGCCAGAGACCGTAGTTTTCGAGTTATTAAAAAATATACCAACCTGACCTTCAAACGCAAACCCGTTTCCAAACCCACTCCCCATCTATCAGGATATCTAGTGTATTGTTATTGCACTCTTTCCTATCAATATACAAAATTTTGCAACTACTCGAATTATTTCCCATATTCGTCATTTTTCTAGGCTTCTTACGCCACCGGCTTAGTGGAGCGCTAACAAACAGTTCAAGTGGTGTTTGTGCACTTTTTACACAGAGTTTTAACATCATAAAGTAAACAATTACATTGTGTCGCTCGTGATCGGTTCTGACTACGAAACTACTGTGCTTGTAAGAGTTAAGTTTTGTCAGAACTTTCTACGTAATTAGTTTTAGCGTAACTTTTATGAAAGCCTTTTTTCTTTCGTTGCTCCCCCGAGCACATTTAGATTAGTAAGTGTTGTTAACAGTATAGTCAACTATGTAATAACCCAATCACTAGAGACCAAAGCTGTCGAATGCCGGGAATAGTACGTGTAGCCGGAAATTATTGTACAGAGGTAGGAGGCAGTGCCACGAACATCATACTAGAAATCCTGACTTGTGAGGGATGAGTGTGAGGTTGAAGGTGAGTTTCAAGGACTCTTTTGTACGTTACTTTTAAATAACTTGTAAACTGTGGCCTCCAGAGTAAACTTATCCCAGTACAAAATTTAACTATATTAAATTTTCTACAAGAACACCCTGTTCATTTTTCCTGTAGGGCTAACAGTTTTTGCATAGCGAGCGAGAGAATACAAAAATCTCGAGTGTGGTATTTGAAGGCTAGATAAAGAACCACCGGTTTCATAAAATGACATCGGCAGGGGAAGGTGAATCACTGCGTATAATAAACTCTTATTCTATAGTTAACATTTGTTTTTGTTCTGAATATTCGTACTAACGAAAGCAAAGAAGAAGTTTCTCAAGAAGAAGACCATCGACCAAGCCTATATTCTAACTTAAGTCTCACGTAATAGCGCAAGTACTGAAGTACCCGAAAAAGCACAATCGTGAAAGATGGATAGCAACGAATATCACCATCTACGCAAACGTCAACAATCTACAAAGAGACTGGAATTCAGAGAAATCTTCTCGACCAATATAAATCCTTTGCATACCATATGTCGTGTTACACTCAACAGCCTACACATCAGGGTCCGTCCAAAACAAGTCCTAGCGTCTGCTGAACTGTAAAAAGTGGGAAATCCCCTAGATTAAAGAGCGAGCTAAGAAGAAGAAAAATATGTATGCCAAGATGGAGTCTCACAAATTATCAAGCATTTGGTCTCCTGGTTGTCTGAAGATCTTCGTCTCACCGAAGACAGTTCTGTCGGCTTTTCAGATTCCTGGACTGAAACAATTTGACGGTTTTTCACAGACAAATTAATAACAAAGTCTTAAACATTTATTTACAATTGTTGCTGACCACTTTCTTTAAATTTTTCATGGTATTGTTCAAGCTCTTTGGTACATGTACAATTCATAACTGCAATTATTATTGTTTGTGTTACAAAAAAAAATTATGGCTACTGCAAGAAAATGGGTAAGACTGCTGGCTCTCAACTAGCACGCCCAGAGTCGTTTCTCAGTATCGAAACTTCTTTCCCTGCTCACTGCTATTTTCATTTTTCTAGCTGTACATTTATTTAGCATGTGGTTTACAAAATTATATTATACAAGTACGAACCCCTTAAGGTGATACAAGATTGTATAAATTGATATGAATATATTTATGTAAATGTATATTCAGGTAATAATGAAAGCTGTCGAATCGGCAGTAGCTAAAATAAGTGAGATGCCTTTTTCCATCTCAATTGGATATCGAAAAACCTTAGTCAGCTAAATGATTCAGGTGTATCGTCTACTGTGTTGTTCCAGACGCCCAAGAATTTTCTTTTTAGGCAGTGGTGCAAAATATGCAGCAGTGTTTGTTCCCAGGTTCCGCAGCCGCAGTGGTCATTACCGATGGGTAATTTCCCACTTATAGATAGTTGCTTTGGTCACGCCTTGGTCGGTACTGATACGGTTGAGGTTTCTCAGTATTTTTATTAGTTGATTCGTTCCCGGGACTTTGATGATCGGATCTATTTTGCCTTACTTCATATGACAGTGGAAAGAAGTCCACTAAGTTCTCACTTCACCACTTAGATTATAGTTTCCTGGGGCGACTGGGACAAAGTTTACCCAGAATGGTCCACTACGTTTTTGTCGGGTGCGGGACAATATGTTCAATGTTGCAGGAATGGGTAAGCCTCTGGGTTCTTTGAGTTTCACCAGGTCATGTGTTACTGCTTGTTGTCATCGGAGATTTTCTGGAGCAGCTTGGCGAGTACTGATAGATGTGTCTATGGTTTGGATTTGAGAGTTCCTATCACGATCCTTATCGCGTCATTTAGATGGGTATCAGTTTTGTTCACGTGGCTGCTTCGACTCCAAACAGAACAGCACTCGGCGACAGGAAACACAAGTGCTTGTGTTGTGGCACCGAAACGGAACACAGCATGCAGAAGGCCAACCTACTGAATTCGTTTGGAAATAGTTTCATCGCGGAAGGTCATAACACGCCCGCTCTTTTCAATCATCAAACCCAACGCCGAAATGGCAGATACTGAGATAACCGATCTCGAAACAGAAAAGTAACTTAGTGGTGGAAAGACATCAGGACCAGATGAGATAACTATAAGCTTCCACAAAAATTATGCAAAAGAACTTGCTCACCTTCTAGCAGCTGTTTATTGTAGATCGCTGGATCAGTGAAGGCTGGAAAAAAGCGCAGGTCATTCCAGTTCTAAGAAGAGTCGAGGACAGATGCACATAATTATAGACGTATGTCCTTGACGTCAATCTTTTGTAGATTTATGGAGCATGTTCTATGTTAAAAAGAATAGTCGTATTTGGAGAACGAAATCTCCTCTATAAAAATCAACATAGATTCTGCAGACAGAGATCTTGCGAAACTTTGTTCCTTCATGAGATATAGACAACGGCGATACGGTTGACTATGACTTCAGGAAGACATTTGTCACCGTTTTACATTGCCTTTAGTGAAAAATAGAAAGAAAATACGAGCTTACCAAGTACTGTACCAAGTTTACGTCTGGATACAAGAGCTGCTAGCAAAAAGAACTCAACACGTCGCTCTTACCGGAACAACATCGACCTGTGCAAAGGTACTTCCGCGTTGCCCCAAATAAGTGTGATAAGACCGTAACTTTTAACAACTATTCCCGGCCGTATGTCAATTTACCAGACAGAAGTCGCTAGGTTTCAAGCAAGTAACTCCCCAGTTTCCCCACAAGGGTTGAGTGCACCACGGTGGCTAACAGCGCTCGGCTGACTGCATGGTCACCCATCCTAGTGCTAGTCCAGACCGCCAGTGCTTAACTTCGGTGATATGACGTGAACCGGTGTTACCACTGCGGAGAAGCATAGCAACAGCAGAAGACACAATCGATTTGCAGAATGACCTGCAGAAAATTGATGGGTGGTGTAGAATCTGGCGGTTGAACCTGAACGTAAGTAATGTAACATATTGAGCATATATACAAAAGGAAATGCACTACCGTACTACTACAGTATTGATGACTAAAGTATCTACCGCAGAATATATAGGAGTAACTATCCAGAGCGACCGAAAGTGGAATGAGCCCATAAAACAATTAGTAGGAAAAGCACATGCTAGACTGATATTCAGAGGAAGAACCCTTAGGAAATGTAATTCATTCATGAAGGAAGTGGCTTACAAGGAGCTTGCTCGACAGGCTGTTGAGTATTGTTTATAAATCTGGGATCCTTAACAGTTACGACTGAAAGAAGAGACAGAGAAGATCCAACGAAGCGTGGAGCATTTAGTCTCGGGATCGTTTGATCGGGATGAGAGCGTTAAAAATGCGTTCAAAGGAACTGCTGTGCCAGAGATGGCAAGAAAGACGTGGTGCATGGCGGTGAGGTTTATATACTGAAATTCTGAGAGAATACTTTCGGTCAAGAGCCGGAGAACATATTACTTCCTCTTATATACGTCTTGCAAATGGCTATGACGAGAAGATTCCAGAAATTAGTGTTAATACAGAAACTTACCGACAGTCATTATTTCCAACGTGCCATTCGCCAGTCGAGCAGGGAATTGGGTGCGGGCGGGCGGGGGGGGGGGGGGGCTATCAGTTAGTGGTACTTGAAGTGCCTTCCGCTATACACCGTTAGGGTGCTTGCGGAGTAAGTGTAGATGTAGACGTGCTGTAGATCTTAATGTGTTTCCATTGGATCACCAGTTAGTACCGATCCACTTGCTTATTTCTTGGTGTTAGCTTCTGTCCTGTTAGTTCAAGAAGTTTCCTAAATGTCAGGGATTTGTCGAGTGTCACATCGAAATATTTGGGGTTTCGATTATGTCGAGATTTTTTGTTGCGGAAGGCTACATTCAGTTCTCTGTTTGCCATTCAGCTGGTTAAGTAGAATGAGGTAACTTCTTCATTATTAGGATTCGAACAAAGTCTCCACCTTTTTTAATACTGGTCCAATTTTTCTATATCGTTAGTATGTATTGGTCCACCTTCTTCGAAAGTGACGTTAGGAGTTTCTGTCACCGTGTCGTCGGTGTGGCTAAACTGTACAGGATCAATGGTGACTACGTCACTGGCACATAAGTCAAATAAATGTGCAGCCAGAAAGGAGCGCCGTGGGAGACTGTTGTAGTGCCGCTGAAAGCTCTGTTTTAAGTTGTAAATCAGTAATATTCAGCACATTTTTGATAAAATTCTTGTGTGATGAGCACTGGCGCAGAGGAGACGAACATATAACACAAAAATGGTCAAATCGTAAGTAAATTCACTTTTGCAACAGAAAAGAAGCCCTAAACTGAATAGAAATCCAAAGGTCTCAGATGGCGGTCTCCGGAATTTTTATCTGCCATTTGTCACTTGTTTCATCTCTAGTAATGCTTGGTGATGTCAAAATTGTCGACTTGTACCGTTGTTTGGGGTCCACATTAAACTGCAGGTCCCCATATGATATGGGTAGGACGTTTGATGACTGAACGAGTGCAACAGCATACCACCTTCTTCGAGATCATGCCTAGTACAGCTCTGTGGTATTCAAAATGGGTGAAACCTTTGCATTACTTTAAGGGTACTCAACGTCCAGTAACTGCTGCTCATATCAAGTGAGGGGATCACGGTGATGTCCCACGCTAGCCGAGTTGAGTAGTGTTCTGTGGTCTAGGACGGTGCTGCTACGAGTCGTCCCCTGAAGCACTGGTCAACGTTGTGACTGGATCGTCCTCTAGGGAAGAAGAAGATTGCAGTCTGTTCGACGACCTCTCATGTGAGGTTAGAGCTTACGGGTAAGTAGGTGTAGCCGCAGGGGAATCTTTACTCTTTACCTTCACCTCCTGCTTCCCTCCTCCCTTTAGAAGATGCAGCCAGTAAGGCCAGTGAATGGACGAAAGTCGCTCCACATACCGTATTGTAATGCGCGTCTGGATCTTCAAGTTAATGCTGTCTTTTCTGTTGTTTTTTTTATTCGATATGATACAGCTTCTTCTTCTTTCCTCAGAGTATTATCAGTTTTGGCCTATAACTACGTTGTCCTGTTTCTTTTGACCACAGCTAAGACTCCCATATGAATCACATACGTGGCACCCTTGGCGTAGAGAAACAGAGAAAGAGTTGAATGCACCTAAGTCACCAGGTCCGAATGAACTCCAATTTACCGCGAATCTCTCGCCTAGCGCCAAGTCCCAAGCGACTGGAAAAAATCGCAGGTAGCTGCTGGAGGCAAGAAGGGTAAAAGAACGGGCGTGCAACATTACAGACCAATATCCTTAACATCGGTTTGCTGCAGAATTCTGGAACAGATTGTCAGTTACAATATGATAAATTTCCCTGAGACCAAAATATACAAAACAGCACGATTTTGACGCACTGCTCGTTCGAAACAGCTTGTCCTTTTCCAACATGATGTCCTGCAAACCACGAATGAAGGGCAACAGGTAGACTCCATATTCCTGGATTTCCGGAAATCATTTGACACGGTACTCCACTGTGGAATGTTAACGAAGTTACGAACAGACGGAATAGGCTCCCAGATATGTCAGTGGTTCGAAGACTTCTTAAGTAACAGAACCCAGTACGTTGTCCTCGACGGCGAGTGTCCATCAGATAGAAGGGTATCGTCAAGAGTGTCCCAGGAAAGTATATTCAGCATATACATAACAAATTAATACGTGCATAAATGATCTGGCGGGCAGGGTGAGCAGCAGTTTGCGGCAGTTTTGTGGTAACACTGCAGTTTAGGAGAAAGTGTCGTCGTTAAGTGACTGTAGGAGGAAAGAAGATGACATAAAGAAAATTTCTAGCTACTATAATAAAGGGCAGCTAGCTCTAAATGTAGATAAATTTAAGTTAAAGCAAATGAGCAGGAGAAACAAACATATAATGTTCGAATACAGTACTAGTAATGTGCTGTTTCGCTCAGTCATGTCGTTTAAATATCTAGGCCTAACATTGCAAAGCAATACTGAATGGAACGATCATGTAACGATTATAATAGGGAAGGCGAATGGTAGACTTCGGTTTATATGGACAATTTTAGTAGACTGTGATTCATCAGTGAAGGAGATCGAGTGTAGGACACAGTGCGACACATTCGTGAGTATTGCTAGAGTGTTTGGGATTCGCACCAAGTCAGATTAAAGGTAGACATCGAAGCAACTCAGAGTTCAGAGGCGGGCTGCGATAGAAATGCTTTCTCTCCGATTCTATTCAGCACACCTATTTTGGTTCTTCCTATATCCACCCATAAAATTTTTAGCATACATCTACAGCACCACATTTCAACAACTTCGATTCTTTTCTTCTATAACCTGGGTGTCGCCCACATTTCACTTCCATACAAGGCTACACTGCAGAGAAATACTTTTGACTGGTGTTACCCAGCACTGCAGGTCACACTCTCCGTAAGTTCAGAACTTATAACTGATAAAAATTTCGTTCAGATTTTTTTTTTGCCGGTGAATTTACACTCAGACTATGTTGGTTAAGAAATTGATAAGTACGGTGACATACAGAGATAAGAATGATTAGTATCACGCGTAGTCAAGGCCATGAGGTATCAAATACGACACGTACTAGCCTTCGAAATTCAGTGGACACTCACGTCAGGAGAACTCTTACAGTTCGGGCGGTACGTTGCTACGTAGCGTCAGTCAATTCTCTCTTGTTGGCATCGCGCTGTCCTCGGAATCGAATCTATGGGTCCGAATTGCTGTGCAGCCGTTTATACAACACCAAGAATATATAGGAAAGATACTGTGACGTTGAAGAGCTGAATCAAAACAGAAAATTTTACATTATGCACTGTTGACTTATACTTTGTATTTGTACAATTTAGCTGGCGAGAGGTTGACGTACGACTGCAACTTCTATGCTAAAAGCGGAAATAAATTTTCACTAATATCAAGAATGTAATTAGACCGAATCAGCTCACGTTCCGGAATGAATAGAAGGCAAGCATGTTGTAAAAAAAATTCTGTGAAAACCTGGATTGCAGTATAAGGAGGCCAATTCACTGTCTCCTGGCTTTAGCGATGAATATAGCTTTCATTTGTATAAGTGAGTTTCATACTCTTCTCCCATATCCGCGTTCTTTCTATATGGTGCCACAAGTCAATAGCAGTAAGCAGACAACTTTACAGTCAGTGTACTACATAATTACTTATTTTTGCTGTTAGGCAAACAGAGAGTAAAGTGAAAGTTGTTAAGGCAGTGGTATGCGAAATATACTGACTCCATCCTTCAGAAGATTGTGCGGAGATTCAGAGGATAAGGATTTCTCTGCACAAGACAAATTTAATTTTAAATTAATTTCAACCAGTGATCCAATTTACTAAGTCTTGACAGTGTAACGAACGACTCTCTGTTCAGACAAAAATCTTACGCTCTTCTGTGGCAGTGGAGCAGGGAATGAAAGAAGTTAGAAGCTTCGTCTGCTGGAGGCACAGTGTGGAAGAGGAACGAATGAAAGAGAAGGGTAGAAGAATGGGCGCAGGTGGTATTACTCACAGTGCTGGGAGGAGGAATTGCTCTCCGGAGGAAGACAGTGTTCGATAAGGCACGTCCTCAGCAAATGCTTAACAGCAAAATGGGCTGGGAACAGTACATCTTGGAAGAGATTACTTCTGGAACAGATAGATGAGAAAAAGTTTCACACAATGAAAGGAAACTATTGTTATTAATTTTTCGTATAACAACATGTTTTTTAAAACAGCAACTTCATAAATGTATGCAACATTGTTTCATTTACGTAACCAGATTTTACAGTGTACTAACGGAAGATTGGTTTCGAACAAAAGAAAAATACTTCTTCTCGAAGGTAGCGCCGAGAAATGCGAATACGTCATAGTGGCTTACAGATACATTGGTGTTACGTTGATAATGAAAATAAGAAAAAAAATATGCGTTTTCATCGCAGTGCACATAGTTTTCGAAGCAAACACATACATAACAAATTAATTCCGCGGGAAAGCAGCCAATTATGTGATCAGTATATTTTGTTTGTATTCCCTCTGTTGGTACTTTACTTTCTAGTGAGGGAGTGATGTCACTCGCCTGTCACGAAAAATGGAGAAATTTTTAGCAGCTGAGACATGACCTGTCAATCATTAACTTAACAGTAAATAAAAGTGAATGTACTTTCAGAAGATGAAGAAAAGTGTTTATTACAACGAAAGAGATATGTGTCTTCGAAAAGAAGTCGTTAGAAGTAAAACAAAGTCTCACACGCTAAACAACCGAAATAGAATCTACCAAACATTATTTGCATTAAATAACGTGCACGTATTTTCACAAAATGAGTGAAGCGTTGCTGTGAGACAGATCTGTGTATTCGACGCCAGAAACCCAAGTGCTCTAAAAGACGTCGGTGTTAGTTATTAGCTCCGTAGTAAATCTAAGAGAGCTAAAGCAAGAGTTGTTGGAACACCCATTTACGCTGTACCCTCTGGCTTCGTCACACTTCTACAGCCGAGTACCATTAGGGCTGAAAATAGTTTAAGGCAAAATAATATGCTGTGTGTGCCATATACGTATTGTTTGCACTTCAACCAGAATCGCTCAGTATCGATGGAATCTACACATGCGAAAATATTTCAACTCTGTTAACTGGCCTAAAAGAGGGCAACACTGCATCTTTAAACTAAAATGCATGGCCGTACCGAGAGGCTAGCGATATAGACACCCACCATAGGGACACGCACATAGAGAGCAGAAAACTTACTTAAAAAAAACAACCACGGAATGAGACAGTTTATGACATAATTGAGAGCGGTGTATGAGTTCGCGTACCCCTAATTCTTCTACCTTTGAGAAGAAGTATTTTTCGTTTGTGCGAAACCAGTCTTCTGTTAGTACACTGTAAAATCTGATTACGTAAATGAAACAATGTTTCATCCATTAATGAAGTTGCCGTTTAACGAAATACGTTGTTATACGAAAAATTAATAACAACAGTCTCCTTTCATTATGTTCAATTCGCAACGCGTGTCATCTGACATTTATTTCTGGTCTCGTTAAATAGTCTTGTACTCTCTCATCACGACATCGCGACAAACACATAACTATTTCACAGTGTTTCAAACAGTAAGTATTATGAACAGCTGTGGATCATTGGAAGAGTTTTATAGACAGGATTTTGCTCCAGAGATCATCTGCACTCGTATGATTAAACGTAATGATATAGAACGAGTCAAGATATTACACAAACGTGCGTAAATCAAAAGTGATATTTTTATTTTTAAATTGTGCTGTAAATGATGTATTTCAACCCACCATACTTTAGACATTGGGAAATTAGGAATTATTCTACCTAGTAGACAAACATTTTCACTTTCTTTTCATATTTACCTTTGCTGCTTTCAGCAATCATTTTTTGTCGTTGGGTAATTGATCAAAAATTTTGGTGGCAGCATTGTGCCCTCCTTTTTGTGCTAAGACCAACCTGAATGGGGGATAATGAATTTAATTTTTTCTGTTATCGTCATTACATATATCATAATTCGTTTTGAACTCAAGTGGTCTTTTTACACCAAACTTCATGACGAAAGATAGATATTGTGAAGCAGTTGCCAAAATACCTAACTCCTCAAACATATGTCTACTAGATGATCGTGGGTGAATCTAACAGCGCGTTTTTGAGCAATGTGCACTTTATTTCTTAAAGATAAGTTGCCTCAGAACATCTTTCCATACGATATTACTGAATGTAAGTAAGCAAAATATGTTAACTTCCGGATCGCCTCCCCACAAGATTTGCGGTGATTCGAAGTACAAATGCGACTGAAATAATCCGTTTTAGGAGTTCCAAAATATGTTATCCGCAGCTGAAATTCTCGTTAGAGTGGACACGTAAGTTTTTAAGTTTCCATCCCACTTATTATTTCCGCATATGCCGAACTAAATATCTTGTGTCTTTTTGATATTGAGAGTGAAGCCATTTGCAGAAAACTACTCACTGACAATTTTAACAGCATTATCTGCCATGTCTTCTGTTGCTAAAGATTAGTTTGGGTTGATTAAAATAGTAGTGTAATTTGCAGAAGGAAGTAATTCAGTCATGTTGTGTATTGGACGGAAAGTGGTTTACGTACATGAAAAACCCTAGTGGACAAAATATTGAGTCTTATGGAAACCAATAAGTTAGTTCTCGCCATTCAGAACAATCTTCCCTGTTTACATTGCCAGAATTATTAAGTGAAGCATATGCGTTTTCGTCAGGTATAATATGTTGGCTATACTAGCAGTTCCATGAAACCTCCGTTTATTTAGTAGAATATTGTGATTCACACAATCGAATGCCTTAAAAGGCCACAGAAAATGCCAACCGCTGTTAATCTTTATTTAATGCTTGTAAAATTTGGTGGGTGAATATTAAATGGTATTCTTAGTGGAGCAACTTTTCTGAAATCCAAACTGTGAAATGCTATTGCTTGCCTCTTTGTGTTTGATTCACAGACGATTATACATTGCTGAGTCTAAAATGAATCTAACTTTCTTAATGTTTTGAACGACTTGATGTTGGGGGCAAGTTTACCTCTTCGTTCATGAATTAATTGGTTTACTGCCTGGTGGCACGACACTATCGACGAAATCACTGTTGCGCAACCGTGTGTGTGTGTGTGTGTGTGTGTGTGTCATAATACTTACACAGAATGATCATCACATCATATACAGTCGCAAGGAAAATTAACGTAACATTCAAATTACTTCAGTACTTTAGAGGAAAATTTAGGTTATATTTAGTGACTTTTTCTGATACCTACAAAACATTCTGTCATTTGTTGTGAAGCTTTCAGTTAACTGAAACAACATTCTACAAAAACTTAAATCTGTTTCATGACCAGCAGACTTCATAATTACTGTTTCATTAATATCCTAGGAGAAGTTAAAAGTAGTAAACATCTGTTTCCGCTAAACGTAGTAATATACGAAGAAACTGCACGTACACACCACTAGTATGTTGTAAATGACGTATCTTGACATAGTTAAGTATTTATTAACCTTAGCAATCTATTACGAGTTAAGTGCAAAGCAAAACTAATCAGTAGTGTATTAGAAAGAAATTTTGCTAAGAAACGAAAACGAAAATACCAATCTTCGAAGTCTCTAATATACGACATGGAACGTTCAACACTTCCGTGTCAGATTTCAAACGAGGATAAAGATTAACTGCCGTGTTTTGTATACTGTTTCGGGTGTTTAAGTACTTCCAATGATATTTCCAGAATGACATTTTCACTGTGCAGCGGAGTGTGCGCTGATATGAAACTTCCTGGCAGATTAAAACTGTGTCTCGGACCGAGACTCGAACTCGGGACTACCAAAGATGCTTCGTGTTGCAGTTGTATCTGACAATCATGTGACATCGCGTTCGGATGGACTGTTCACATTTCTCAATACCTGTTCGACGATCTTTGTGGATAGTGGTTTCAAATGCTTCAAATGGCTCTGAGCACTATGGAACTTAACTTCTGTGGTCATCAGTCCCCTAGAACTTTGAACTACTTAAACCTAACTAACCTAAGGACATCACACACATCCATGCCCGAGGCAGGATTCGAACCTGGGACCGTAGCGGTCGCGCGGCTCCAGACTGTAGCGCCGAGAACCGCTCGGCCACTCTGGCCGGCGATAGTGCTTTCTTCTCTGATATTAAATGCAGAGATAAAAATATTTTCAACGTATTACATTGACATTAATGTACTGATTATGATGGTATTTGGTTTTTGGGGCGCCCAACTGCGCGCTTATCAGAGCCCCTACAAATTCCCAATCCTTACACAGTCCACATTCGCCACTTTCACATATGATGATGAAATGACGTGGACCACACGAACACCCAGTGCCCGAGCGGAGAAAATCCCCGACCCAGCCGGGAATCGAACACGGGACCCCGTGATACAGAGGCAGGAACTCTATCCGGTAGACCACGAGCTGCGGACGTACTGTTTTCTAGAAAGTCTAGTTTTACCGTCTCACACAATGGGGAAGACCAATAACTATTTTCGATGAATGTAAAACCATCGTATGATCTAGAAGTAAAATAAATTAACAATAAGTATGTCTTGAAGAAGATACAGAAAGTTTCTCTTTTGGGTTACGCAAATCTAAGGATATCTGTTTGCCACAATTCTTTACGTCCAGTCAAAGTCTTCGTCAAATATTCATATAGTGATATATCAGCTATATGGACTGAAGAGAGATATTTGTGAAAACCAAGGATGATTGAAATAACTCGTGAACTACTGTAACGCGCGTCCAGAACTACAGCTATACTCAACGTGCCATCGTACGGGGTGTAGTGGCGGGCATAATGTGTACAACACCTTCCATCAGTTCCTGACTTGAATGGTGCGCCTGAACTCTAATTTCTCTCCCTTTACCTTCATGGTCTTTTTGTCAGATACTTATAGAAGGTAGAAATGTGTCAGTTCATTCATTTAGAGTTATATCCTCTCCGAATTTCGACAGAAACCTTCTTCGAATTGCAAAACATCTCTCTTGTAGCGACTACCACTCTTTAAAGCTCCTGGCCGGCCGAAGTGGCCGAGCGGTTCTAGGCGCTACAGTCTGGAACCGCGCGACCGCTACGGTCGCAGGTTCGAATCCTGCCTCGGGCATGGATGTGTGTCATGTCCTTAGGTTGGTTAGGTTTAAGTAGTTCAAAGTTCTAGGGGACTGATGACCACAGCAGTTAAGTCCCATAGTGCTCAGAGCCATTTGAACAATTTTTTAAAGCTTTTAAAATTAATAAACGAACACGATACGAAACGTGTTGCTGTCCCGGTATCTTCTCAACTTCCTTTGTTTTGGAGGCTAATTTCTGATTAACTTTCCACTTCGATGTTTTTGTTGTTTACTTTCATTGCAATATCGAAGTTTTTGTATGGCTTTATCTTTAGACACTGTTATCGAAATGAAATACATCATCAACTATTTGTGGTTACTGTACGAAAACATCCTGTGATACACTAAATATGAGACTTGTTAAGTTCATCAAAGATGCTTCGTGAGAATTCACGCACAGGATGTCAGTCGGGTACCTCGCATTCCTGCAATTCATTTTTTGTGGTTCGATCAGCCTCGTGCGCTTACTCTGAGATGTTTAATAGAAGTTGTAGCACTACTCCGCAGGGTATTTTTCGGCTACGGAATTTCTCGAGTTTATAACAGTTTTTGGAAATGTATATAGTAGCGAATTTTGTCAGTTATTAGCGTTTATGAAAATATAAAGTGTGTTGATAAGATAAATAAGAATTATTTATGTCAAATCATTATAGTAAACACGCTCTCCATGTCAGGGAAATTTTTACAGTATAAAACATAGTGAATATCTTTCGTGTAACATGATTGGCGGCAATGCGAGGTGAAGGCAGAGAAATAGTTGCGAAGCCTGTGTGGTGTGGAAAAGTCGTACGTATGTGTTGACACGCAAATACTAGAGTGTCTTGCATCGAAAATGTGGCCAAGCAAATTACAATTGGGCAAACCAGAACTTAGGCACTGTATATGATCGCGAAAAATTCTCTAAGCGACGAAGAATACTGCATGGCGCAAGCTAGCGGCTAACCAATAAGGGCCTGTCGCCAATAATGGATCTCATACTAAGTAGTAATTCGCACCACACCCAACATATGGCAAAGTAACATCCAACCATAGTTTTGTAGCTGCGTTATAGGCACACCAGCCACTTAGTAACTTTTTGGAACGTTATAGCGTGTTTAGTCTAAGAACAAATTTGTCGAGAGAAACTTCACTAACCCAACTCAATAAACATCAGCAGGATCCTATAGTATCACGAACAATTCCGAGAAGGTCACAAATGAAATAAATAACCAAAGGAGTCAACTCTAGTTAAATTAATGATTAATTTTCAATCAAGTTTTTATTATGTTCAAAAGAAGTAGTAACTATAGTGGTTCAGATATTATTGCACTACAACTCCAGACAATCAGTTTAATTTAAACGGTTTTTAACTGATGACAAAAGTATGCAGTCTTTCTTGCAGTCAAAATAGTTTTAGAATTGTATATTATATATTGTAAATGTTATTATACGCATATATCTACGTAACATTAGTAGTGAAAATAGTTGCTGCATTGTCTGAAATTTGTTGCAGTATTAATCTTAGACGCAATCATTTGCAGAGTAATAAGAAAGGAATTGTAAACAACTTTAATCAGCCTTTTTTTTAAACAGATAGTATTATCGTTAGTTATGTAACGCAGTACAATTTCCATAAAATGTTGCTAGCTAGCCTATCTAATGAAACCAGGTCTCTAGTGTAAAATAACGGAAAAGATTTCATTAATTCAAAAATGTAGGTACACAAAGTACACACTCAAAAATTGTCGCAAAACTCTTATCACATTTATCCCATTACGACACTAGCCGATCGATTCCACCCATGAAGAAGGTAGTTAGCTGCTGTCGGATCCAGGCCTGGACCCAGTCACCCACTTCGTCGTCCGTTGCGAATCGATGTCCACAAATAGCTGTTTTAGAGGTCCAAACACATGAAAGTCACACGGTGAAAGGTCGGGACTGTACGGTGGATGTTCCAGCGTTTCCCGCCGAAACTGCTGCAATGTCATCTTCACCGCATTGGCCGTATGTGGCTGAGCATTATCATGCAGGAGGATAACGCCACTGGGCAACAAGCCTCGGCGTTTCGACTTGATGGGTCGTCTAAAGTTCTGTAAAGTGGCTTGATAACGCTGGGAGTTGGCAGTGGTTTCCTATTCAAGGAACTCGACAAGAATTTGGCCCTTGTGGTAAAAAAAGGAAGGACATCAGGACCTTACAAGAACTGGTGTGCACGGCCTTTGATTTCTTTGGAGGTGGTGAAGTCGCATGTTCCCAATGCTTGCTTTGACGCTTGCTTTCCGGTTCAAAATGATGACACCATGTTTCGTCACCTGCGACAATACGCGACAGAAAGCCGTATTCCTCTTCATGATAACGTTGCAGATGATTCAAAGACAGCGCCATTCGACTTTTGCGCTTTTCGGTGGTCAGTTGGTGGGGAACGCACTGCGCAGAGATTTTTCGAAAGTACAAGTGTTGATGCATTATGATGTGGGCTGTGTCCACGCTAATACCCAGTAACCGATGGATCTCGCCCATTGTCATTTCGTGGTTGTCCAAGACTAAAGCATTCACTTCCGCAACCATTTCCGGTGTGATGACTCGATGAGCCTGTCCAGGATGAGCTCGTCTTCCAGTGAGTCGCGCCCCTCAAGGAATCGCTTGCGCCATTCCACAACACTTGAACGACTCAGACTATACTCACCGTACACAGCCTTCATCCGTCGATACATTTCACGGTACGCAAATCCCTCCGCCGCCAAAAATCGTATCCTTCTTCGTTGTTCCTACTTACTTGCCTGCAAGTTCGCTAGTGGACGATAACTTGTGGGACGACCTTCTCATCGGCGTGAAACCACTCAAACGGTGCGCATGCGTCAGTTTCTCTTCTAAGAGACGGCGCCACCATACCCGCAGTTACGTGAGCCACGTTACCTCTAAGGCAAACGTAGACGCACTGACCAGGTTTCATTTGAATGAACCTCATATTATTGACGATCATTAAGAAAACGGACATCATTGCATATCAAAGTAACGTCTTTTGCGTTCATACTACACGTGTGTTTCACGTGTAAGTTAGGGCGTATGCATTTTGCCCAGTTGTTGTTTTCTCTTTCTCACACGATATTTACCCTATTTCGAAGTCATTGTAATCATTTATCAGTATCGACTTCCGTTCGTTTTTGAAGCTGGCGACCGTTTTATTCTGCAATCTAAATTCAACCAAACTAATGGCGGAACCTTAGGTTCACGTATCACAATAAACCTTACATATGTGTAACGTGTAGGAACGTGATAGTCACTGTTCCCAGTTTTTGCTTGGCAATCTTGTACCAAAAAGATAACAGGCCTTGCGGCCTATTTATTCATATTATTTTCCATTTCTTTATTATGAACCTGGACTACAGATCCTCGCACGGAGATTTAGCATCCTTAGAGTGTTTTGAAAAAGAATGTTCGTCGTATTTTTGAACTTTGAAGTCTGACTGTTACTTGTAAAACCATCAAAACAGAAGTTGTGTTTTCAAAAGCACAGTTTATAAGTTCATGTAATATTTATAAATCTCTGTTTATAAGTTATTATGGAATATTCCAAAATGCAGCCGTAGTTTTCCGTTGTGATTGTAGTTTTAAACACATTTCCCATATGTTTTTCATTTTTACCTAAATTTGAAGAATTAGAGTTAGTTTTATTGGCTCCCATACTTGTTAACAATCTTCTGACAGACTGAAATATTTATGACGCTAAAATTTAAGTAGAACATCATACTCACTTTCGTAGGCACATAGGTTGATCTCCTACGCGACATTTCGGAAATAGACGCCATCGCCAACGAAGCACTAGAAAGTAGGGACGATGCCCGCCCGAGCGCTCAGCATAATCAGTCACTTTAAATGCAGGGCTTGTGCTGTCCCTTCTCTCTGAGGAGCGCTCTGCTGCTCTGGATAATCTATGCTCTTGTTCATCAGACTGAAACCTTGAAAGGAAAGCAACCAACTACCCGCTAAGCTGATTCTGTTCTCGAGGGGCCCGCATCTCGTGGTCGTGCGGTAGCGTTCTCGCTTCCCACGCCCGGGTTCCCGGGTTCGATTCCCGGCGGGGTCAGGGATTTTCTCTGCCTCGTGGTGGCTGGGTGTTGTGTGATGTCCTTAGGTTAGTTAGGTTTAAGTAGTTCTAAGTTCTATGGGACTGATGACCATAGATGTTAAGTCCCATAGTGCTCAGAGCCATTTGAACCATTTTTGTTCTCGAGGGTTCTGATGCACACTAAACAACAATTTGTTTGCACGATATTTTCGTATAAACAAGGAGTCTATATTGCCACATAAATACCTAAAACCTTTAAACAATCGCCCGAGGAACGAACTGTCCCAAATGTCGATTTTTCCCTTCAATGGTTTGCTTCATTCCGAAATCATATACAGGGTGAGTCACCTAACGTTACCGCTGGATATATTTCGTAAACCACATCAAATACTGACGAACCGATTCCACAGACCGAACGTGAGGAGAGGGGCTAGTGTAATTGTTTAATACAAACCATGAAAAAATGCACGGAAGTATGTTTTTTAACACAAACCTACGTTTTTTTAAATGGAACCCCGTTAGTTTTGTTAGCACATCTGAACATATAAATAAATACGTAATCAGTGCCGTTTGTTGCGTTGTAAAATGTTAATTACATCCGGAGATATTGTAACCTAAAGTTGACGCTTGAGTACCACTCCTCCGCTGTTCGATCGTGTGTATCGGAGAGCACTGCAACATACATCGCGTTTCTACAGAATGATCTGCCAACGTTGCTCGAAAATGTCCCACTGGAAACGCGTCCACGTATGTGGTATCAATGATGGTGCACCTGCACATTCCGCAATTAACACTACGCTGACCCTTGACAGGATATTCGACGGGCGTTTCATGGGACGTGGAGGACGCATAAATTGGCCAGCCCGTTCTCCTGATCTTACACCTCTGGACTTCTTTCTGTGGGGCACGTTAAAGGAGAATGTGTACCGTGATGTGCCTACAACCACAGAGGATATGAAACAACGTATTGTGGCAGCCTGCGGCGACATTACGCCAGATGTACTGCGGCGTGTACGAAGTTCATTACGCCAGAGACTGCAATTGTGTGCAGCAAATCATGGCCACCACATCGAACATCTATTGGCCTGACATGTCGGGACACACTCAATTCCACTCCGTTATTGAAAACGGAAACCACGTGTGTACGTGTACCTCACCCCTCATGGTAATGTACATGTGCGTCAGTGAAAAAGACCAATAAAAAGGTGTTAGCATGTGGACGTAATGTGCTGCTCCAGTCTCTTCTGTACCTAAGGTCCATCACCGTTCCCTTTGGATCCCTACGTAATTCGGTGCTCTCCGATACACACGATCGAACAGCGGAGGAGTAGTACTCAAGCGTCAACTTTAGGTTACAATATCTCCGGATGTAATTAACATTTTACAACGCAACAAACGGCACTGATTACGTATTTATTTATATGTTCAGATGTGCTAAGAAAACTAACGGGGTTCCATTTAAAAAAAAACGTAGGTTTGTGTTAAAAAACATACTTCCGTGCATTTTTTTATGGTTTGTATTAATCAATTACACTAGCCCCTCTCCTCACGTTCGGTCTGTGGAATCGATTCGTCAGTATTTGATGTGGTTTACGAAATATATCCAGCGGTAACGTGAGGTGACTCACCCTGTATACTTATACAAAGTAGCGTCAATCGTTGTGTAATTTTCAACAGCAACATAATACATCTTTCAAGTAATATAAAAATATTACGTGCCGACTGTCGAGCACTTTCTTGAACGAGAGAAATTTAATGAGTCCAGTCTAAAATGTTGTTCAGAACTTTGAGACGAAAGTAACTTTCGCACGATGTGTCGCTGCCAAGTATCACGGGTAGATGGAAGTTTGACCAAACACAGAAAAATCTGCTGCAGGATAGTAGAGAAGCTAACAGAAAGAAATGCGCAACGATACAGCAATGACACGTTTATTCAGAGACAATAATTACACTGAAGTCAGCATGGTTTTTGATGGTCCTGTGGACATTACAAAAGATGTGACATGGTTCTTAAAAGGATAAGTGGTCACCTCGAACCGCAATGCATGTTCTGTAATCTGCTCCTATGCTCGCCAGGTGGTTTGTAAAGATTTCCCGTGACGATGCCTTTCATTCCTGCAACAGTGCGGCTGACAACTGTTTGATGGTCGTTGGTGCTTGCAGACGTGCTGCAATACGTCACCTCACCGAATCAGACACGTGTTCTAAGTGTTTTTATTCGGGGGATTGGGGAGGCCAGTCCACTCACCGAACGTGCTCTCACCGTTCCTCCACCTGCGCTGTTCGATGCGTTGACTCACTGTCGTCAATAAAAATGAAAACATGGCAAACGTTCCCCTGAAATGACATACATGGGGAAGGATTACAGTATCAAAATAGCATTTGCCGGTGGGTGTTCAGGGTTCAACGACTCACAGGTCAGTACGCCCATGACAGATTATGCCTGTCCACACAATAACACCTGCACCACCAAAACGATCATGTTCGACAACATTCCTAGGTGCATTACGTGTTTCCACCTATCGCGTACGAGTGTACGTCCAAAATCAGAACTCAGACTGAATCTGCTCTGATCCGATTGGAGGACAGGACCGCACTCGTCATCGATCCACTTTCTATTTTTGGCGTCCTTTGTAAACGCGGCCGCAGAGAAGAGTGGCTCTGTTACACAGAGTACGCGAAGGAATTTGACCCCCTTCTTGCTCTAGAAGAGCGTAGCGTTCCAAAGGATTGGAAAAGGGCACAGGCATCCCCATTTTCAAGAAGGGACGTCGAACAGATGTGCAGAACTATAGATCTATATCTCTAACGTCGATCAGTAGTAGAATTTTGGAACACGTATTATGTTCGAGTATAATGACTTTTCTGGAGACTAGAAATCTACTATGTAGGAATCATCATGGGTTTCGAAAAAGACGGTCGTGTGAAACCCAGCTCGCGCTATTCGTCCACGAGACTCATGGGCCATAGACACGGGTTCCCAGGTAGATGCCGTGTTTCTTGACTTCCGCAAGGCGTTCGATGCGGTTCCCCACAGTCGTTTAATGAACAAAGTAAGAGCATGTGGACTATCGGACCAATTGTATGATTGGATTGAAGAGTTCCTAGATAACAGAACGCAGCATGTCATTCTAAATGGAGAGAAGTCTTCCGAAGTAAGAGTCATTTCAGGTGTGCCGCAGGGGAGTGTCGTAGGACCGTTGCTATTCACAATATACATAAATGACCTTGTGGATGAGATCGGAAGTTCACTGAGGCTTTTTGCAGATGATGCTGTGGTGTATCGAGAGGTTGCAACAATGGAAAATTGTACTGAAATGCAGGAGGATCTGCAGCGAATTGACGCATGGTGCAGGGAATGGCAATTGAATCTCAATGTAGACAAGTGTAATATGCTGCGAATACATAGAGAGATAGATCCCTTACCATTTAGCTACAAAATAGCAGGTCAGCAACTGGAAGCAGTTAATTCCATAAATTATCTGGAAGTACGCATTAGGAGTGATTTAAAATGGAATGATCATATAAAGTTGATCGTCGATAAAGCAGATGCCAGACTGACCTCATTGGAAGAATCCTAAGGAAATGCAATCCGAAAACAAAATAAGTAGGTCACGGTACGCTTGTTCGCCCACTGCTTGAATACTGCTCAGTAGTGTGGGATCCGTGCCAGATAGGGTTGATAGAAGAGATAGAGAAGATCCAACGGAGAGCAGCGCGCTTCGTTACAGGATCATTTAGTAATCGCGAGACCGTTACGGAGATGATGTATAAACTTCAGTGAAGGACTCTGCAGGAGAGACGCTCAATAGCTCGGTACGGGCTTCCGTTAAAGTTTCGAGAACATACCTTCACCGAAGAGTCAAGCAGTATATTGCTCCCTCCTACGTATATCTCGCGAAGAGATCCTGAGGATAAAATCAGAGAGATTAGAGCCCATACAGAAGCATACCGACAATCCTTCTTTCCACGAACAATACGAGACTGTAATAGAAAGGAGAACCGATAGAGATACTCAAGGTACCCTCCGCCCCACACCGTCAGGTGGCTTGCGGATTATGGATGTAGATGTAGATGTAGAACACAACATAATTATTGGATTTCGGGCAAAGAGACCAGCGCTATGCAGATGCCGTAACACTGAGGAGCGTGAGAATGCGTATCTTGCACTCGTGTTAAATGTGATGGAGTTACACCGGATGTTTGAAGTAGGTTCCTTTACTACTGTTGCACAATGTAGCGGTCATCTGCTGTAAGTAACTACAAGGGAAGATTGTCGGGATCCTTACTGCCGGCCGCGGTGGTCTCGCGGTTCTAGACGCTCAGTCCGGAGCCGCGCGACCGCTACGGTCGCAGGTTCGAATCCTGCCTCGGGCATGGATGTGTGTGATGTCCTTAGGTTAGTTAGGTTTAAGTATTTCTAAGTTCTAGGGGACTGATGACCAAAGATGTTAAGTCCCATAGTGCTCAGAGCCATTTGAACCATTTGATCCTTACTGCTCATGTTGTATATTAAAAGATGGTTGAGATGGTTCTGAGCACTATGGGAGTTAACATCTATGGTCATCAGTCCCCTAGAACTTAGAACTACTTAAACCTAACTAACCTAAGGACATCACACAATACCCAGTCAGCACGAGGCAGAGAAAATCCCTGACCCCGCCGGGAATCGAACCCGGGAACCCAGGCGTGGGAAGCGAGAACGCTACCGCACGCCCACGAGCTGTGGACTTTGTATATTAAAGATCTGGAAGACTTTTTGCAGATGACGCAGTTATCTACATGGAAATACTGTGTGAAAGAAGCTGCGTCAACATTCAGTCAGATATTGATAAGATTTTGGAGGGATGCAAACAGTGACAACTTGCTTTAAATATTCAGAAATGTAAAACTGTGCACTTCACAAAAGGAGTAAACGTAGTATTTCGTTATTATAAAATCCGTGAATCACAGTTGGAATGGGCCGCGTCCTACACTTTGTACGGATATGAAATGGAATGATAACGTACGCTCAGTCGTGGTAAAGCAGGTGGAAGACTATTGTTTATTGATTTGAACGCTGGGAAAATACAATCAGTGTCCATAGGAGAATGGCTCTGAGCACTGTGGGACTCAACTGCTGAGGTCATTAGTCCCCTAGGACTTAGAACTAGTTAAACCTAACTAACCTAAGGACATCACAAACATCCATGCCCGAGGCAGGATTCGAACCTGCGACCGTAGCGGTCTTGCGGTTCCAGACTGCAGCGCCTTTAACCGCACGGCCACTTCGGCCGGCGCCATAGGAGAATGCTAGCAAATCAGATCATTCGTGCGAACCATTCTGGAATATTCTTCAAGTGTGTGGGACGCATACCAAATGGAAATAACAGGGAATACTGAACATACACACAGAAGAGGTGACCATTCTGGAATATTTCTGAAGGGTATGGGACCCGTACAAAATCGGGCAGACAGGGATTACTGATCATATATACAAAAGAGCTGACCTTTCCGGAATATTCCTCAAGGGTATGAGACCCGTACTAAAGGGATCTAACGGAGGATACCGAATATATACATAGAGGAGCTGACCATTCTGGAATATTCCTCAAGGATGTAGGACGCGCTTCAAACGGGGCTAACAGAGGAATTTGAACATAAGCTGTACAAGTAGGTACAGGTTTGTGGGAGAGTGTCACAGAGATGGTGAAGAAACTGGTCTGACAAACTCTTGAAGATAGACGTAAGCTACCCAGAGAAAGGCTACTTGCAGAGCTTCAAGAACTGGCTTCAAATGATGGCTCTAAGAATATTTCGCAACCTTACACTTATCGCTGACATAAGGATCGTGAGAAAAAGGTTACATTAATTACAGCACACACAGAGGCATTTAAACAATCACTCTTCTAGCGCTCAATGCATGACTGGAACAGGGAGAAACTCTAATAAGAGGTACAATGCGACGTAACCTCTGCAACTCACCCCATAGTGGTCTGCAAGGGATAAATGTTATTTTAGATGCTGTAGATGACCACAGTAAAGTGTACTTGACCACAGTCGATCACCTCTTCTGGATTTGGCAGCAGTGCCTGTGTTCTGAAAGCTCCCCATGCACGTGAAACAATTTTGTGCGCAATACCAAACTCACGTGCTACACACATCAGAACCTTAACTAACGACTAATTTAAATTTTAAAGTGACAGTTGTTGAAATGGTTGACGTGTTACTGCACCTCGCAGAGTTTCTTTCCTAGCTAATGTTCCCCTATCTACATTACTCTGCCAAACTTAAGGGCGAGATAGACAAAGTACCGTAACATGTCAACTACTCGGTGGAATGGAACGAAAGTGCGATCGGATGCGGCCAGACGTCACCCACTCGAGCACAGAAAACTGTACTCACATTGCGCGATGTTATCATGATTACAGCGGCAATGGGATTGGGCCCGCAACACGAGGAAGCTGAAGGAACGGGAAGAGTGTTAGTGCCATTACATTTGAGTTTCCTACAAGCAAGGTGACTTAAGCTTAATTTTTTCTTATTCTTTCACACACAGAGAGATAACGGCAACAGGATCTTCCAGCCGCAGGAAGATGAAGGTAGCGGAGAAAACAAGAAGTGAGAGATAGTGTTTAATGTCTTAAATTTTGGTCAAGGGCAGAATGCAAACTCACAAACTCACAGTGGATAACGATAGAGAAGTACAGTGTCCTCCTCCTTTTCAAAACATCCATTAATCTGGGGGGACTTACAGAAACTTCAAAAACTCTAAAACTTAATTGATTAGTCAATCTTTCTTTTTCTTGACTTTCCTGAATATGTAACGCCTTCTCAGCGAAAATCATTTTGATTCCTGAAGTAATACATCGATAAACAGGTTTTGGTCTTGTGACAAGAGAGAGTGCTGGGGATACAGAATATTAACACTACAAATGAAACAATCGAAACTCCAGGTTGGAATATCGATAATACTATGTATATGATAGATTTCTTTTACCGCATAGACGACAGGTAGAGATGCAAGCAGCTTTCGGCCGAAGCCTTCCTAAGAAAAGAAAACGCACAAGCAAGCACACCTCACGCACACATGGCCGCCCTATCCTTTCCATAATAGTGTTCACACTTAAAATGAAGATACTTTATGTAAAGCGTATGTCGGATCACAAATAAATTAATAAGCGAGTAGCATGCGCATCTGTGCAGCAGGCACATCCTTAGATCCGATGACCAGTATTCTCCTTTGCTGATGATATCAATGTCGGGGCGTAATTTGCCAGTATGTAGTAAATCAATACTGAGCGCGAATTATGAAGAGGCATAAATGTCAACTGAAAGACTGAAAGTAACGGTTTTGTAATAGATGTAAGCGATAATTTCATAGTTGTCTTAAAGAGGGATGATTGTTGATTGACAGTTAAACTGAACAGAATGCACAAAGCTGGTATTGAAAAATTAAGTGCCTGAAATCCTTTTTTCTATATCCCATAAGCAGAAAGTAACAGTTGCATCCTCCTCGAAATATATTTGCAATACTTATCCATGGAATATCGTTTGCAATCAATTTTTCAAATGCGGGCACTATTTTTATGTACAAAAATTATGTATAGGAATAATAACTATAGACGGCGTTCAGACTCATTAAAAGTGTCGTAAAGACCTGTTAAATGAACTGAGGTTTCTTACTAACTTATGAGTGCATCTAAAAATCAGTACCAATAATTAAACGAGAGGCCTCTTCATGACCGGATAACAAAAGCCTGGTTCAACATCCATCTATCAAGAAGACAAAGGAAATGGCAAAGCAGCGTTTTATGATAGGATCATACAAGGAGATAACACTAAAGCAACGTATTTTAAAAATGAAATAAAAATGCTCTTGAATAACAGATAAACTCAAGTAGTGTTCAGATGATACACTAAAGGAGGTTGGCTGATGCGGAACAGAAATTAATTTTGTCATACTGAAAGGAAAAGGTGCTTAGGACAGTTGCATTTTATCATAACATCAAGTGAAGAGAACCGGCAATGGATTCTGGATAATAGCACGTTCTTTTCACATTCGCGTGTCCGACATCTTATTCTTTATTTGGGGGTGTCTTTTATCATACAACAAATGAGAAAGTACAAAAAAAATGTAATGGAAGATCAAAATAATCTCAAGTACTCTGATAGAAGTGACCTGTTTATATTGTCTCTGTGCAAAAATTGAATACAGTGTGTGGAAAAGATGTTTCGATTGAAGAAATTTAGTTAGATATTTTGGTGTTTGCTTTCGTTAAACATCCAATGTTGCGCAAAAGGAGATAACATGGAATTGCTTCAGTGACTTAAAACTTTGGGGTAGCATTTCGCGTCGTTATCACGCGCTGGCGGAGAGGATGGTCACGGGAAAGGAACACAGAAAAAAGTTTCATGCCTATTAGTTGCCTAACGAATTTCCTTTTACGGAGTTGAAGCGGTCTTCCTTCTGATTGGCTCGAGAGAGAGACAGAACAGAGAGCTACTCTTCGTCTTACTGACAGTCGGAAAAAGACAAGAGCTGGGTAACAGACACATTTAGGGTCACATGTAATTTCGTGGGTGCGAGTCTGTGCAGTATTCAGAGCCTTAGATCGAGTGAAATTATCACATAATTGTCTAATTAGTGTCAGTACCGCAGATTAATCTACATTATGCGAGTCTCCCTAACCGAAAAGTTATGTATTACTTACTTCAATTCGTTAATTTCTTTTTCTTGACATTCCTTCCACCACTCTCTCTGCTTTTTCAGCCTTCCTTTATCTGGATATAATTCATCACCGCTATCAATTACTCCCTCAGTCAGCTCCCCGACAACCGATTTTAATTACTTTTCTTCTTATGAGAATATCAAGCTCTGTATTTCGACACGTCTCTGCAAGTTCTTTCCAATCTCATGGTCATTTTACCATATATTCTCGCAACAGTTATTTTTATTCCCTCAAGGAAGGGCACTTAGAGTGAAACACTTTAACTTAGCACATTTAGCGTCATGTGAAGCGCAACGAATGAAGGAAGAGGAGGAGATTGAAGTGGCAGTGAAAGTATCTGTTAGGAAATAACAGGATATCTTTTATGGAAACTTCATATCTAGTACACTGAGTATTTATTTATTTCTTTACTTACAGCTTATTTAACTTGACTCTTAAATATAGTCAAGAGCATCATATCCTTTCTTCCAGGAGTGCTAGTTCTGCAAGGTTCGCAGAAGAGCTTCTGTGAAGTTTGGAAGGTAGGAGAAGAGGTACTGCAAGAATTGAAGCTGTGAGGACTGGTCGTGAGTTGTGGTTGGGCAGCTCAGTTGGTACAGCACTTGCTAGCGAAAGGCGGTCGTGAGTTGTGCTTGGGAAACTCTGTTGGTAAAGCACTTGCCAGCGAAAGGCAAAGGTCCCGAGTTGGAGTGTCGGTCCGGCACACAGTTTTAACCTGCTAGGAGATTCTTATAACTGAGGGATGATAGCCGGCCGGAGCGTCCGAGCGGTCCTAGGCGCTTCAATCTGTATCCGTGTGACCACTATGGTCGCAGGTTCGAATCCTGCCTCGGGCATTGACATGTGTGATGTCCTTAGGTTCGTTAGGTTTAAGTTGTTCTACGTTCTAGGGGACAGATGACCTCAGATGTTAAGTCCCATATTGCTCAGAGCCATTTGAACCATTTGAGGCATGATAAGTCTTTGGTGACGACTAAGACTGTGTTAAGACAACTGATTCAAATGACTTTTCATTCCACTATGGCCAGTAATCACTACACCTTTCCTTACCGAAGATTTTCGTAGTTGGAAAAGTATTACCTCTCCCCCCCCCCTCCCTGAACCGAGCGAGGTGGCGCAGTGGGTAGACACTGGACTCGCATTCGGGAGGACGACGGTTCAATCCCGCGTCCGGCCATCGTGATTTAGGTTTTCCGTGATTTCCCTAAACCGCTCCAGGCAAATGCCGGGATGGTTCCTTTCAAAGGGCACGGCCGACTTCCTTCCCCGTCCTTCCCTAATCCGATGAGACCGATGACCTCGCTGTCTGGTCTCCTTCCCCGAACCAACCAACCAACCAACCCCCTCCCTGAAAGTTCAGTTCCGTACTCGTGTGAATTTTTAATCCACAGACTCTACATAGAGTCTTTTCCTAATGAAGTTGTAGATTAAAAACCCGCACGAGTACGGAACTGAACTTTGGGGACGGGGGAGGGGGGGGGGGGGGGTTGAATACTCTGCAATTACACCGTTGACCCCGTCGGCAGAAGGTCAGAGGAGTTATCCGTAAATATTTCATCAGCACTGTCCACAAATTCTCAGGTTCTACATCCACTGCTGACACTGAACTATCTGTGAAAACACCATTCTGAACTCCAATTACTGTCAGTCGCGTAACACAGAAACGCAACCTACCTCCCACCCCCACCCCCATCGCAACCATCAAACAAAATAAAATACTTTGTGTCATTTTGGGAGCTAAGCCACAGGTGTAGACTCCATTTTATGCACAATATTTCGTCAACCGTCCGTAAAGTCTCCTTCCGGTTCTGCAAACTATGTTGTAATACATATTTTCCAACTCAACTACAAAACTATTGTGAGCTACTGTTGATATCGCATCGCTTCATACCCGAGTTGCGTCACGCGCTTTGAAGCTCATTTCTTTTCAAGAATCCTACTATTACTGCACGAATCGCTCGTTTCCTCGCCATTTCCAGCTCTCGCAGGTGCGTTAGTCGTCAATATCTTAATAAACTGAATACCAGAACCCAAATCTTGCGTAAATTGACACCTTCGTCACAATATGTTAGGTTTAGAGGGATCTTGATTTCAACAGACCACTTTATCAGGCTGCCTCAGGAACTTGGTTTCTGTGTCATGATAGTCATCGCTCCATTTCTTTTTTGCTAATTATATGCAAGGCAGCGATCATAAGCAGAAAATTTGCAAGGTTGATTTAGTCGGGTGTGTCACTTATGGTCTTTGCTGCACTTTGCCCTACATCTACGCCTACATGGCCACTCTGTAAATCACAGCCGGCCGGAGTGGCCGAGCGGTTCCAGGCGCTTCAGTGTGGAACCGCGCGACCGCTACAGTCGCAGGTTCGAATCCTGCCTCGGGTATGGTTTTGTGTGATGTCCTTAGGTTAGTTAAGTTTACGTAGTGCTAAGTTCTAGGGGACTGATGACCTCAGATGTTAAGTTCTATAGTGCTCAGGGCCATCTGAACCATTTTTGTAAATCACATTTATGGACCTGGTAGAGGGTTCATCGAAACACCTTCCCATTAATTCTATATTATCCCACTCCGAACAGCGTAGAGAAAGAAACCAACACTTATACAAGGGTAATCTCAAAAGTAAGGTCTCTTATTTTTCTATAAATATCGATCTCTGTTTGTGCGGCTGCTGGTCACACTGTAATGAACAGTGCTTCACGCCCTGTGTGTAAACATGCGCATGCCGCACTGAGGCGCTCAGACTTGGCTTGGCAGCCGTTGAGAATAGAGCTCCCGTTGGATGTTACCACCAAGTGGGAATGGCGCGTAGTTATTCGGTTTTTGAACACAAAGGCCACTGCGCCGATTGAAATCCATCGCCAATCGACAGACGTTTATGGTCAGTCGTGCATGGACGTAAAAAATGTTCGTAAGTGGTGTAGAGTCTGCAGCTGGTCTAACCGAAATTCACGACGAACAAAGGAGTAGGAGATCGTTAATTTCTGAGGAGACAGTGTTTAACGTTGAGGAAAGCATGCGTGAAGATCGGCGGATCACCCTGACTGATCTCTGCACGTTGGTTCCTGAGGTTCCCTGAAGCATCGCTCACAGAACTTTATCGGAAACATTGAACCGGAAGGTGTGCGCAAGATGGGTGCCACACATGCTGACTGAGGACCACATGCGGCAACGAGCTGATGCTTCCCGCGCATTTCTTCACCGCATTGCAGCCGAATGGGACAACGTTCTGGACTCAGTTGTCACGGGTGACGAAACCTGGGCATACCACTTTACACCTGAGACCAAGCAACAATGACGTCAGTGGCGGCATCCGTCTTCGCCAAAGCATCGGAAATTCAAACAAACTCAGTCTGCCGATAAAGTCATGAAAACCGCTTCTTGGGATCGGAAAGGGGAACTGTTGGTCGACTTTATGCCCATTGGGGGCACAATTAACGCTAACAGGTACTACGAGACTCTGAAAAATCTCAAACGGGCAATTCAGAACCGGAGAAGAGGAAAGTTGGCGAAGGGCGTACACATTCTCCATGAGAACGCTCGCCCACACATAGCTCGGCAAACCGTTGCTCTCCTGCAACAGTTTCACTGGAACATAATCACCCAGCCACCCTATAGTCCTGACTTGGAGCCCAGTGACTGTCACCTGTTCCCTAAGTTAAAAGAACATTTGGCCGGAAAGCGATTCAGCTCCGACAACGAGGTGAAGGAAGTGGTTCATAACTTTCTGAACAGCACATGACATGGGCATACAAAAACTGCCTCAGCGTCTACAAAAATGCATGGACAGAAATGGTGATTACGTCGAAAAATAGCTAAATCTTAAAGCTGAAAACCGATGTCAACCATTGTAGAAATAAACAGGTCTATGGGCTTCTAAAAAAAAATGGGAGACCTTACTTTTGGGATAGTGGCACCATACACAATCATTAACCCGGCTCCAGGGAGGTAGTGTGCCCTTCCCTATTCCTCCACTGGGGTAATTCCTGTCTGGCGCGTCCACGTCGCGGGGGTGGGCATCCTGCAGTTCAGCAGGCCGGAGTGCTAGGACAGCTGAGTTCAGGCAGGGACCCAATCCCGTGGGGTATAACACGGAACCCATGCCCAGGGTTACGGGTGAAGACCTTAATGGCAGCGACGGCAGAGAAGGAAGACTTCGGAACGGCGTAGCTGGCAGATGAGGCAACCGTCCTTTCTGGGGATTAAATGAGAAGGGAATCACTGCCTTGTGGTGGAGGAGAAACTCCAAAGGCTAAGGGAGACAACCCCAACAGAAAATCCTTTCTTGCGTTAGGCCTAGCAAGCCAGTAGGAAAGTCTTGATATATTGCTTTCAAAACACAGACGAGCCTCGGAACGAACCACTCAGGATATGACCCCACCCACTACCTCTTCAAGTACTGGTGCAAATGATGGAAGACCTGATGATATTCATCAGTACAAGAAGATGAAACCAACTGGACTAAAAAATAACCTAAATATTGGCACCCTAAATATATTAACCCTCAATGGAAAAATGGAAGAAATGACAGATGTACTAACAGAGAGGAAGTTAGATATATTGGGATTAAGCGAAACAAAGTGGAAGGGAAAAGGTGAGAAGAATTTGAGACGAGGAGGAAAACTGTACTGGAGTGGGAATAACAGGTCTGGAAGAAATGGTGTGGCAGTGATGGTGAATAAGAATGTACAAAGCTGTATTGAAAATGTGAGATATATATCAGACAGGATCATAATTTTAAACCTGAGATTCCAAAAAGAAACACTAAAAGTAATCCAGATTTATGCACCTCAAGTGGGATGTAGCGAAGAAGGGAAGATGGACTTTGAAAATGTGTTAGAAAACCATATAGAGAGTGCTAATATAGTGATGGGAGATTTTAATGCACATTCAGGCAAAGACAGAAAGGGATTTGAGCAAGTATTGGGATGTTTTGGATATGGAGGCAGAAATGAAGAAGGGGAAAGACTCCTGGATTTGTGCCAGAGGAATGGAATGAAAATAGCAAACAGCTGGTTTATGAAGAAAGAAAGTCATGTTATCACCAGATACAGCTGGGATGGAAGAACCAAGAGTGTAATTGATTATATTCTAGTAGATAGGAAATGGGGAGAGAAAGTAACAAATGTGAAGGTAATTCCAAGTGTGAGTGTAGATGGAGACCATAGATTACTGGTGGGACAATGGAAAATGAATCAGTGTGTGAAAAATAGAAAACAGAAGAAAGTGGTGAGGATACGGGATTGGAAACTGAAGGAGAGTGAATGTGCTGAGAAGTACAGAGAATTAGTCACACAAAAATTTCCAAAAAAAGTTTTCTGCGATGTAGAAAAAGAATGGAGTTTATTCAAAGACACTTTAGTCGAAGCAGCACAAAACGTATGTGGCAGAACATCTGGAAAGGAAAAAATAAGACAGACAAATTGGTGGGATGATAGCACAATCCAAGCAGTTAGAAGCATGGAGAAAGTGGTGGAAAACTAAAAATGACGATCATAAAATATATAAAGAGGAAAAGAAGAGGTGCAAAGAAATAGTGGAAACAGCAAAGAAAAAGGCATGGGCAGAGTTTACAAAAAAACTTGAAGAAGATGTGAAGAGCAATAAGAAAATGTTCTATAAAATGATGAAAAATAAAAGGAAGGCTTCTGAAGTACCAGTAAAGATGGAAACAGAGGTCGGTACCATTATTGAAGATTCAGGGAATATAAAAGATCTCTGGAAAGAACATTTTAAGAAGCTGTTAAACGCTGAGGAGCGGGTACATGAGGAAACAACAAATAATGGAGAAATTAAGAGAAGTTGGGAAGCAGAATTAGGAGAAATTACACGGGAAGAAGTGTAAAAAGCTGTGAAGAAGATGAATGGGGGGAAAGCCCCAGGACCTGATGAAGTATCAGTGGACATGATAAGAGCAGCAGGTCCAGTGGGAATGCAGTGGCTGTATAGAGTACTATCAAGCGTGTGGAGAAATAGTTCAATACCTGACGACTGGAGAACAGGAGACATTGTTCCCATCTTCAAGAAAGGCAAGAAAAGACTTTCTAAAAATTACAGAGGAATAACCCTTATCAGTCATATAGCCAAGATTTTTGAAGAATTTTACTAAATCGAATAAATGAAAAGATAGAAAAGGAGCTGAGTGAAAAACAGCATGGGTTTAGGAAAGGAAGAAGCACGATCGACCTGATATTTTCTACCCGTCAACTGATGGAAAAAAGTTGTGAGTATAACAAAAGGATGATAATGGTTTTTATAGACATAGAAAAGACATATGACTCATTTGACAGGGAAACACTCTGGGAAGAAACGAAGAAGATGAATGTAGAAGATGGATGCATTTATGTTATAAAGACAATGTACAGAGGACACAATTGTAGAATTAGAACACCATTGGGGAACTCTGAATACTTCGAAATAAGACAAGGACTTAAGCAAGGAAGTATTCTATCTCCTGCACTTTTTAATGTTGTGATGGAGGGAATGAATAGGGCAGTTAAAGATATAGTAAAAGAAAAAGACAAAAAGATGATTTTTGCAGATGATATGGTAATATGGGGTGCTAAAGAGGTTGATGTACAGTTACAGCTTGATGCGTGGAAGGAAATAATGAAAAGGTATGGATTAAAAATAAATAAAGATAAGAGTGAAGTAATGGTATTTGGAAGAGAGAAAGGAATCAACAGAAATATTACCTTGAATGGAGAACCCCTCAAAGTGGTAGAAAGTTTTACTTATTTAGGGAGTGAAATATCTAGGGATGGAAGAATAACGAACGAAATTAGGTTACAGAAGGGACGCGATTTCTATCAAACAATAAAACACATGATTTGGAATAATGAAGTTTCAGGAAGAGCAAAATTACTTATGTATAAGAATTATTACATCCCTATTGTGACCCATGGTCGAGAAACATGGACAATGAAAGAAAGGGACTGGGGCAGACCGCAAGCAGGGGAAATGAAATTTCTCAGAGCAGTTAAGTGAAAAACAAGAATGGACAAATTAAGGAATGTAGAGATTAGAAAGGACCTCAAACAAGAAAGTATGAGAGAAGAAATTGAAAGAAAGAGATTAAGATGGTATGGGCATGTTAAGAGGATGCATGGGCTGAGACTCCCCAAAATCATGGAAGAACTAAAGATGGATGGGAAAAGACCTAGAGGGCGCCCAAGAACACGGTGGAAAATGGGAGTGAGAATATCTATGGAGAGGAGAGGTGTGACCTGGCAGCAAGTGGAGGAAGAAAAGTGGTGGGAGGACCGAGCCAAATGGAGAGGACTCATCAGCACCCAGACCCGGCAGTAGCTGGAGCGGGATTCGGATATAGATAGATAGACAGACTTTTGGGATTACCCTCGTATCATTCCGTGCGAGCTCTGATTCCACTCATGTTATTATTATGATCGTTTCTCTCTATGTTAGTCGGCGTCAAGAAAATATTTTCGCATTCGGAGGAGAAAGATGTCTGAAATTTTGTTATAAAAGCCGCGCAACGAGAAATACCTTTGTTATAATTATGCCTACCCCAAACACTATATCATGTCTACTACTGCATCTACATAGACACCGCTCAAGCCACCGTATGGTGCGTGGCGGATGGAACTCTGTACCACTACGTGTCATTCCACCCCTGCTTCACTCGCAAACAGAGCGAGGCAAAATCGACTGTCTGTACACCTCCATATGAGCCCTAATTTTTCGTATCTTCGTGGTCCGTCCGTGCTATATATGTTGGCGGTAGTAGTATCCCTCTGCAGTCAGCCTCAAGTCCCGGTTCTCTAAATTTTGTCAATGGTGTTTCTCCAAAAGAATGTCGCCTTTCCTCCAGCGATTCCCATTTGAGTTCCCAGTGCATCTCCATAACGCTTACGTGTTGTTCGATCTTACCGGTAACAAATCTAGCCACCCACTTCTAAATTACCTCGATGTCTTCCTTCAATCCGACCTGGTACCGATTCCAAACACTCGAGCAGTATTCAAGAATAAGTCGCACCAGTGTCCTACATGAACGACTCTTTCCTACCAATGTTTTCACACGTTCGTTCCACCTCATAGCGCTTTGCACCTTTACGCCCAGATATTTAAACGAATTGACTATGTCGAGCAGGACACTAGTAACACTGTATCCGAATATTATAGGTTTGCTCTTCTTACTCATCCGCATAACTCATATTTTTACCACATTTAGGGATAGCTGCCATTCATAACGCCAACTCGAGATTTTGTCTAAGGAATCTTGTACCTTCCTGCAGTCACTTAACTTCGACACCTTTCCGTCTTCCGTGGCATCATCAGCAAACAACCGTAGATTGCAGTCCACCCTGCACGCCAAAGCATTTATGTACGTAGGGAACTATAGCGGTCCTATAAGCTACCACTGGGACATTCCTGACTATAGCTTCATCTCTGATGGACACTCGCCGTCGACGAAAACATACTACGTTCTTTTATATAAGAAGTCTTCGAGCCAGTCACATATCTGTGAAATTGTTCGTAATGTTCTTACCTTGGTTAACATCCTGCAAGGGGCACCATGTCAAATGCTTTTCGGAAATGTAGAAATATGGAATTTGCCTGTTGACGTTCATCCATAGTTCTTAATGTATTACGAGAGAGAAGGGCAAGCTGAGTTTCGCAAGGGAGATGCTATCTGAAACGATGCTGATTCGTGGACATAAGCTTCTTACTCTCAAGAAAGTTTATTATATTCGAACTGAGATATATTCAAGGATTCTGCAGCAAACTGAAGTGAGGGATATTGGTCTGTGTCTGTGACACTCTCATTTCTATTTCTAGATAATACAAAACGTCCTGCCCTTCTTTGAACTTCCTCGATGTACTCCGCTAATTCTATGTGGTAAGGATTCCACACCGAGCAGCAGTACTCCAGAACTTGACGGACTAGCTGTGATGTACGTTTTACATTTCTTGCTTTCATGTTTCCGTTTTCGTTAAAGGCATAGAGAAAAGGTGAAGCGGTAGCCCAGCGTAGAGCCTGCGCCTACCGTCATGTATTTTCGATTTTCAAGTATTAAGAACATATGTTGTTTTCTTCTTCCTCGGTAAGAGGAAGGACTCGCTCTCTGTTAATAAACAAGGTAGACGCCCGTAATTTTAGAGTGAAATATTTGTAAAAAGTCTGTATTTTTTATGCGCATCGAAGAAAATAATAGAGTAGTATTTTACTAACTGAAAGATTGTATGAGTCATTATTCCAAGCAGTACTGCACTACGTAAAAACCCAAGAAGCCCACCTGTGTACTTCGGAATTACCACGAAATCCGATTACAATATCATTGACACGGCCAAGATTTCGTAGGCGGATGCGGCGATCGGACGTAATATTCTTAATTGGTAAGCATAAATACGCAACAAGAGAAAGACTATTTCATTTAGTGGAACTAATATGAAGAGATTCTTTACCCATTTACAGGAATAGCTCAGCTTATTGTGCTTTTACGACACGCCGAAAAATTAATCTAATTGTTTCCACATATCTAAACATTTGTTATTATGTATTTTATTATATTATAAAGTTAGTGTAGACAGTCTCTTTACTATATCTGCTGCATCTTCTAAGTGTTCTGCCAACTAAACCAAGTCTCTGATTCGCCTTCCCCACAACATTTTCTAAGAGTTCTTTTCAATTCAAGTTGTTCGTAATAGTAATTCCTAGGTACTTTATTGAATTTGCACCTTTCACATTTGATTGATTTATAGTGTAACCGAAGTCTAACGAATTAGTTTTAGCACTTATGCCGATGACCACCACTTTTCATTATTTAGGGTCAATTGCCAAATTTCACACCATGTAAATATTTTTCCTAAATCTTTTTGCATTTGACAGCATAAAACAACTGCTCAAATTGCCTTCTAAATCGTTTATACAGAGAAGGAACGGTGAAGGGCATGTAACACTACGTGGGGAACGTCAGGAATCACTTCTGTTTTAGTTGACTTTTTGTCAGTTAGTACGAACAGTGACCTGTCTCGCAGGAAATCAGCAATCCAGTCGCATAACTGAGACGATATTCCATACAGCCCACTTCTGAGGTACGGTGTCAAAAGCTTGGTGGTAATCTAGAGATAAGGAAACAATTTGTAATGCCTTGTTGACAGCACACGACACTTCATGTAAGTAAAGAGCTGGTTGTGTTTCACAAGAACAATAGTTTCTAAATCCGTGTTGATTTGTATCAATAGACCGTTCCCTTCGAGATAATTCATAATTTTCGGACACAATATATGTTCCAAAATCCTGCTGCACATCGGCGTTAATGATATGTGCCTGTAATTTAGTGGTCTACCCCTGTTAATTTCTTGAATATTAATGTGACCTGTGCTACATTCCAGTCTATGGGACACATACTTCCGTCGAGCGAGCGGTTGTATATGATTGTTAAATATGGAGCAATTGCATCAGCATACTTTGAAAGGATATTAATTAGTATACAAGCTGGACTGGAAGACTTGCGTTTTACACTTACGTTGTTAATTTTGGAGAAGAGCAGATTGTCTCTCAGGAAGGCTTCAAACGAAATTTTATCTTCTTTTATTATATGTATTTTTCGCTTTTTTTGGTCGATTTGAGAGTTGCGCTATTTAGTCTCCTTATGGAAACCCTGTGTCCACTAATACCTGTATCCGTTTTAGGCTCGTTATGAGGTACATAAAGAAGTCAAATTCTCTTGCAACGCGTCTTTCTGAGACGTATGTTGTCATTGCGACTACAGAGATAACTACTACAAATTTTACCGATCTGCACTGTGATTGGTCTAGCATAAGAGAGATGAGTCATTTTCGCTTTCTCTTTTCCTTTCTGTTTGCAGGATATCTTTGTCTAAACGTTCCTCCTCTATGGATGAAAGTATTTAGGACGGAACTGCTTTTTGATGGACGCTGATATGTCGAGGTGAGGACATGGTCGTTGTGCTTGGAATTTGTAAATAGACCTTAGACTGTGAACCTGGAATCTGCCCATTCATGTCTTAACTAACACGCCGAACAAAGCTAGCTAGCACGTGCATTTTAAGTTCTATCCAAAATTTTATTTAGGTTGGGTAGCTCATTTCCCTTAGTTTTCGATTAAAAAAGGTTGTGTTACAAGAAGAATGCGCACTGTCGGGAAAACAACAGCCGTGTATCTTCTCTTATACTTTCGTTTCACCATAAAATTTTTGTGATAACGCATATAGTTTCTGCTTCTCATCCTACAGTTAGTTATTGATGGAGCAGACGTTACGGACCGTGCCACTCTTCAGAAAGGGAGAGGTTGAAAATGAGACACACACACACACACACAGAGAGAGAGAGAGAGAGAGAGAGAGAGAGACAAGGAATAGAGAAATGGGAGAGGCAGCGAGGGTAATCTCACGTAAATAGACTCTTATTACGAAATCCGGCTGTGGCACTGGCGGGACTAGCTGGTGAGACAAACCAGCTGGCTGCTTAGTGCGGCAGCTAATGAAGTTAATTAGGCAGTGAATGGAGGACAGCTCGCAAACAGACGTCACATTATGGCTCTGACGCTGACATCACTGGGAGTGAGCACACAGTTTCCCAGCCGTCTCTGAATGCGCAGCTGAGTGTGCAGTTCTCTCGTTGTCAGTAACCTACCAAATTGACAACATCGATCGTTTTATTTGAACGAATCGGTGTTTATACTATAGAGTGAAAGAAAATAGACATTACTGCCATCTGTCGTTTTTCTGATTTAATTAAATATAGAATAGCAACTTATTTCAACGGAAGTTTTCAGCAACAGCGTCCACAGATAATTGTTCAGTGAACATTTGGGTAAGTCCGAGATAATTGGATAAAGTTTTCTTCAGCATAAAATTTGTGTATATTTAAACTATTTTTGTTTCTGGTAGGATGTATAGAGAGTCATATAACCATAAGCACAATATATTACTCAGGCACTTCCACTTGAAGTACAAGAGATATGATAAAATGAAAATATAAATGAATGATCCCTGGATAAGGTGGACCAGTGTATTAGAAGAGAGGGACCATATAAAAATGGCTATGCAAGGTGTTAGAAAAAGGTACGGCCAAACTTTCAGGAAACATTCCTCACACACAAAGAAAGAAAATATGTTATGTGGACATGTGTCCGAAAACGCTTACTTTCCATGCTAGAGCTCATTTTATTACTTCTCTTCAAATCACATTAATCATGGAATGGAAACACACAGCAACAGAACGTACCAGCGTGACTTCAAACACTTTGTTCAGGAAATGTTCAAAATGTCCTCCGTTAGCGAGGATACGTGTAGCCACCCTCCGTCGTATGGAATCTCTGATGCGCTGATGCAGCCCTGGAGAATGGCGTATTGCATCACAGCCGTCCACAATACGAGCACAAAGAGTCTCTACATTTGGTACCGGGGTTGCGTAGACAGGAGCTTTCAAATGCCCCCATAAATGAAAGTCAAGAGGGTTGAGGTCAGGAGAGCGTGGAGGCCATGGAATTGGTCCGCCTCTACCAATCCATCGGTCACCGAATCTGTTGTTGAGAAGCGTACGAACACTTCGACTGAAATGTGCAGGAGCTCCATCGTGCATGAAACACATGTTGTGTCGTACTTGTAAAGGCACATGTTCTAGCAGTACAGGTAGAGTATCCCGTATGAAATCATGGCGGTGAACCGACGAAACTAAAAAGAGCTCTAACATGGAAATTAAACGTTTCCGTACACATGTCCACATAACATCTTTTCTTTATTTGTGTGTGAGGAACGTTTCCTGAAAGTTTGGCCGTACCTTTTTGTAACACCCTGTATACGAGGAAAAGAGACAATCAATTTTTTGCATATTTTCTAATGAATACAGAATTATACTATTAAATAATATATCGGTTTATCATAAATGTTGTTTGAACACTCGCTTTTTTAATGAGTTGTTATTTTTGTTCAAGCATTCACCTGTCTATCTTTCACCATAGCAATTATACTTATTAGCAAACGTTGAACATAATTCTTGTGACCAATCGTCATTTTCATTAGTTTCGCCACACTGAATACGTTCATTATCATCCCATTCATCGAAGTTATTTTCGTAGTCTTCTACAATGGCTGCATATGATGAACACTGTGAGCTATTTGCAGTATTTTTCGTTTTTAGCCTCTTCAGTCTGTTTTTCTCTTCATTAGCATTTCACTTTGTTGATATTTTGTGCCCTTTTTGTCTCCTGTTTGCGTGGTTGTCTTTTCTTTGCAGTTTCGATATTTAGCTGAGTTTAGTCCTTTGGATGCAGTTACTGCATTCCTCTTGAAACTCATGGTTTTATCAATGAAACAAACACGTGACAATTCTTCTCGATGTTTTCTCTGCGTTGGTTTAGGACTAATCCTTTTTGAGATGGTAAACTTGTAAGTTTTAGGTTTAATAGGAGTGGAGTCCGAAGCTGTAGCCGTAAAGGAATTTGGCTTGAGCAGAAAACTCTGCTCTTTTGATGTGCTGTGGATCGCTAGGTGTTTTGATGAGTTTTGAAGTGCTTGGTTCCCCTGTCCTGTATGTGAGACTGTGCTCTGCCATTTGCTGGCCCAAACGTATCTCCCGACAGATAAATATAGTCTGGGATCTCGATCCTTTTCAGAGGGCTTATTTCACATGCCTTGAAGCAAAATTTATTAATACTCCATCTCTTCCACATTAAAAAAAGTGGACCGTTTCTGCCAAGTATCACTGGCCCATCTCTCCAGATGGTCCGGGAGAGATGGACCACCCAGACTTCTGTCTACAGGAAGCGAAATCGGCGGCTATTTTGGTTAGTGTCGTGCCCACTCAGCAGTAAAAAATATGCAATAGTATTGTGCGAACTAAACCTCTGTACTAAAACTATGTAAGTACACGCTAAAACATTTCTGCTTACCAAACTAGAGGATGTGATTTTTCTTTAGACCTAACACTAAAATGGCAGCAACGCTTTTGCGCCACGTTTGTTCTCAAAAGAGCTTCCTCGCAAGTAAGTGGGAGCTTCTGTGCGCCGCTGGTCCGTCTCACCCAGTGGTCCAGCTCTCCAGAACTTACATTGATATACTATCGTGGTGACTGGGTTCTAGGTGTACACTTCTGTCGAGTGAGTCTTTCCTGTATGGCTGCTCTAATCCTAGAAAAATAACATCGATCCCTATGTTAATGCATGCCAACGAAAAGAGCGTGAATAGTGAAGGCTCTAGCGTGCAAATGTTTTATTTTAATTGTGTCAACGGTGGTGCCTATATGCTGTGTACCACAGAACATCCGTCTGTTTTCATTGTGATCCGTGGTTATGGTGCAGGACGCAAGACTATAGGAGTGAACTGCTGCAGATCTTTGCTTTGTAACTGACAGGAATGAGCGGAATGAAAGAATCATCGAATGAAGAAACCACGTAGGTTAATATATGTGACAAATTTTATGACTAAAATAGCTACAGTGACAGTTGCAACAGCCTCGAGCAAATTTTAAGAATGAAGTATGTTTATTACTATATCCACCTTCAGCAACTGTAAGTTTTTTGGTAAAAAAAAATCAACAGCCAGTTTAAGGGTTTCTAGCACCTAGTGGCCTTCTTCGAAAGATTATAATTATAGCATTGTCAGCGAGCGCCAAGCTAAGTAGGTGTGTGCAGCATATAAAGGTACTGGTATTGATCGTAGTGCATGTGTAAAGAAACCAAACAAGAAGTACAAACATCATGCCAGAATATCATGCACTGTCATCCGCATTATTGCAGTAATATTCTGCAGTCACCTGCTTATTTTCAACTCTACAAATAATGCTAGAAATCGGTAAAGCAATAAAATCCCTTTTGCGCAGTTAGTTGCCAGTTCTTCCAACTAACGTGAAATATGTGCACGTAAGTAACTCCATATGTATATACTAATACACATTCGAAGTTCCTGTTTTCCTTGTTGTCTAAATCAAAGTGTCACCTAAATTACTCCTACCTACCGTACTGACGTTTGTGGTAAGTTTCCAGCAGTAGTAGGCTCAAAATCGATTTACAAATTCTGGATTTGACAACATATAGCACGTTTAGAAACCATTTAATCAAGACACATTGGATAAACATGTTAAGTTAGCAATGGTAACATCGTGTACCATCGACTTATGTCTTAATTTTTTCCGTTCCTTTCACAATAAACTTTTTTCGAAGTGAAGCATTACCGTGGGTAACTAGTTATAATATATAGCTAGTTGTAAGAGTATGGCGTAGTATCTCTGCGAGCGGATGCGTTTTGCAGAGTCGAGCATGGGACACAGAGTGCTATGTTGTGTAGTGGGTAGCTATGCATGGGAAAGGCATTATTATGGAAGTTTAAGTGTGGCGGCAATTACTATTATTGTGAATTAATGAGATATAGAAGTGGACTTCTAACATTCTGCGTGCTGTCTGTTGTTCTATATCGTGTCTCCCTACCACTTTCGCGCAACGACGCTCTGAGCGTGTTTTTTAGGGAATTGACTAGTTTGAACCTGGGACCTGTTGCTGGTAAGGAGACGCCAGACCAAACATGACATGTAGAGTTCAGAAAAGTTCAGTGAGACTAGCGATGATATAACCAAATACTTAATGATTTCAGTGTCAGCTCCACTGCACTCCCTGTAAAAGAATCTTAATGCTAACTAAATTTAGTGGAAGGGCTTCAAGGCTTTCCTATTTTTAGTTAGCTGGTAAAATAAAGTCGAAAAAGCAGTTACGTTTACCATTGGAAATTTTATTCTACTCACAAAACATTGTTTATAAATTGCACTGTTGATAAAAGGAAATGTTTTAATACAGGATGATAAAAACCAACTGTGTTCAACAAAAATGTGAACGAATTTTCCCTGAATGGGTTTCCAAGTTCTACAATGGATCGAAGGATGACCTATGCCATATCACATCTATAATCTAGGTTTAAATTAAGTTTCACAAAAGAGAAAACTATTAAAATGGTCTACAGTGACCCTCAATTATCTTTAATTATTTATTTAACTTGTCATAAAGTACAGTGGCTGATGTGGCTTCTCAATAATTGTATAACTGAAAAATCATCGCGTTTCAGATTTTTACTTCACGTCGCAAATGTGAATACCATGAGCTTTAACTAACGATCGACCCTGGTATTACGTAAAAAGGGGATGTAACAGATGAGACTTCTGCAGTTCTGAGTGAAGCCTTATGCGCTCAAAAATGCGGCATTGCGTGCCGTCATTACGTTGTCAGTGTTCGTCAGGGGGCGGCGGCCGGCGCAGCTCCATCCAGCTCCCCATCTCGGAAGCAACTCCTTTCTAACTTCTCCTTACTACAATTTACCGAAGTTGGTTTAAAAAGAACTATCTGGCTGTGATTTCATCTGACCAATCAGGGTCTGAATGTTAACCTTAAGCTCCGCCTACAAAAATTCTGTCTATCCAATGAAAAACGTTATACTTTTCGTGGTGGGGCAATGTTTTTAAAGTTTGGAACGTAACAGAGACGCGAAAAAGTCTCACGCTAAAACTTGCAGTAGTTGTGGCCCTTTTAGTGTTGTCGCAAGTTCTGTACTGTTCTTCTGGAGGGTTCCATCTTTTAACATGGGCTGGGGGGGTAGCCCTGGCGGTTACTTTTCGTGGTGGGGCAATGTTTTTAACGTTTGCAACGTAACAGAGACGCGAAAAAGTCTCACGCTAATTGTGGCTGGTGCGGCCCTTTTAATGTTATCATAGTATCTATACTGTTCTTCTGGAGGGCTCTAGCTTTTAACATGGGCTGGGGGGTGGTCCTGGTGGTTAGCTGGTGACGTGGGTGTCTGACCTTTATCGTAGGGCCTTCTAGCTTAACTCGGTTCTGCTCTCAGCTTCTGTTCTCGTTTCTCCCCTTGGAACTGCATCTGTCGCACGGTGGCAAGGTATGACATGCATTTAGGCATTCTTGTGTTAGTCTGTAGTATTCCATTTGCTCACTCGTTACTCGTATTACTTTGGTTAATTTAATGTCACGATTTATTCGGAGCTATGTGACATACTACTGGATTTGCTCATCCTGTCAGGGTTTTCATGGAAGGTGTTGGATTTGCCTGACACCTTACATATCACCACCCTTCGAACTTAATTTTTGCGCTGAAGTTAGGCAATGATTGAATCATTGTCTAAGTCACTCAAAAATTATTCCTTTATCTAAATTTTGTTGCCTACTGTTCAGCCACGTTATTCTAGTTCTATGCTAGTTTGTATTACTAATTTATATTTTTGTATTCTTCCACATTATTCTCAAAAATATGTTTGTATTGACAAGAGAAGAGTATTTTTATCCTATTATCATTATTAATTTTTTATTATTTTCTTTCTTTATTTAAGTGTGAAGTTTGTTTTTTAAGAAGTTTGTTATCGGTAGTGACGAGTCTTTCACATCGATTTTCTTAGAAATATTTTTTTATAAATGTAGTAATTAAGTAAAATCTATTCCTAACACATTTTCTAGATATCATGTACAAGTAAAATGTTTTTTTTGTTTCTAGACACTCATTTCAACATTGTTACACTAACTAATAAGAATCATTTCCAAGAATGTCTTTGACAAAGAAATGTGCATACACAAGTATTGAGATGTTATTCTAAAAAATGGTACAAATGTTAAAAAAAAGGGGAAACATCCAACAAGATAATTTTTATTCTTTGTTGTTATAAGGAGAAAATAGATGAAATATAGTTTTTCTTTTATTTTTATTAGGAGAAGATAAGTGGCATATACTTTTAGTATTTATTATGACTTACTTTTGTTCTTTATATGCTGTCCATTTCAGAACTAATGACTTATTTTTATCGATAGTCTATTTTTTACTTTAGTCTATCGTCAATGACTGTTATTTTGTAGTTTATTAGCTGTCTGGTGTGCTTAACTTAATTAGTTTTTCACACGTTTCTTTTGCACAATTCCTACATCACATAATTTGACTTCACACATTCACACAATCCTATGTATGTTTAAACATGAGGTTGGCGAATGTTTTTGCACGAAGGTGATGGACTTGAGCGAGATGGATTTGGGCAAGTATTTGATGTACAGCTTCCTTTGTCATTTCTTGTTGGCTTTCCAAGTGTGTGTTGCTGTTGTGGAGGTCCCATAATGGAATGGAGCTGTGAGTGCAGAATCTCGTAGTTTACTGGCTTTGTATGCGTGAGAGTCATCGTTATGTGTCGCTGAGTGCGGTCGTTTTTTATAGTAATACTTCACAGATGACTAGTTTACAATAGGATAGGGTTTTGGGAAGTTATGTCGTCTATTCTTCACCCATCTTCTTTCTTGGTCTCAATCTTGCGAATCTTCAACTCCTATTCTTCCTGCTTTTTTTCTGCTTCTTACTTGATTCTTGGTTCTTCTCTGGGCAGGATATGGAAATATTTATTGATAAGTAGTCGCTTTGAAGTTCTCCTCTTAGTAACAGTTTGATAAATTGTTTGGGCGTGTCATTTTTACTTTGTGGAAATTTTCTTCAGTTTCGTGCATCAGCGTGCTGCTTAATAGCAGTATTGTGACTTTTACACATATTTTTTTGCCAGTTGTGGCTTGCCCAAGCAGTCTTCTCGTCGGGCCATTGTTTGCTCGCTCCACTGAGTCGGGGTGTCTAAAGACCCTCTTGGCTCTCCGTGTTCTGTCACAGCAGGGTTCCGCTTAGTGGGCAGATTTATTGCCCACATCAGATACAAGGCCCTCTGTTGGTCTCACTGTCCTTTCCCTTCTCTCGACACTTCCGCCTTTTGGGAATCGTGCCTTGCTAATTACGTCCTTTTCTTTCTTGAAACTTCTCGAGTTGCAACTTGTGGGTCATTGCATCTGGTCTTTGCTGGAGTTTTTTACAATGGTTCTTACAAAAAGTTTTACTTATATTCATCTAACATATGTCTAGTACCTACACTGTTTTACGCCTTTTTAAAAAGGATTACAAATTTCAGTGCCCTTTCCATGTTACAAATCTAAGATATTTTGAGTCTTAACTTCTACAAGAATGGTCAAATTCGTTTTTTATTTTTGTGTAGTGTCGTGGTGTATAGCATTTTAGTATTTCACGCTGTTAGGCTATCTACATTTTATCCCTTCACCTTAATCTATGGTGCTATTGGTGTTATTTTAGTTTTTGTTTTTATTGAAACTACTTTCTTTTTCCCAACTTCCTCTCTCATCATTCTTCTTTCTCCTGACGATCTTATCTGCAACATAATCTTGAAATATTGTGCTGATTATTTACCAGTAATAAAATTAATCTTCAAACTTGTACTGAAAGTGTTTAATACTGCCAGTCTTAGGTAAAAATACCTCTCCTTCATCTCATAAAATACCCTCTAATTCTCTTTTACTGTATTCCAAAATACCTTGAACTTCTTGCAATTTTTTGTCAATTTCTTTGTAGACTTCTAACATGAGTTGAGGCGATTCCCCGTTTTGTGCATACCATTCTAATTCTTCATCCACTTTATCTCGCATCATTCTTAATTGTTAGTTTATAACTGGTACTTCTTCTAATTTTAGCTTTTGCTCAAAGAGAAGTGTGACATTCCCGAATGTTACACCACATTTCCCCATATCTACTATCGCTCATCTCTCCGTTAAAAAATCTGCACCTATAATCAAATCTACAGTTAGTTTAGATATAATCACAAAGTTGGCTTCGATCTTTTAACCTTGATATTAAAGAGTTAACCATGTTTGTCTCGTAACTTCCGCAGCATTGTTTCAAATAGGACCTCTTACTTTAATCTTACGTGTTTTCAAAACTGGCAATTCTTCATTGGGATTACGCTGCATGAATAAATTTTCTGAGATCGCAGTCAATTAAAATATTGACTGGGATATGCTTTACCATGGTCTTAACAATTGGTTGAATTTGAAAGGGTTGGTCCTGTTCTTCTTCATCTTGCATCAACGAATCCTCCACTGAATCATACATGAGTCTTTTCAGGAATTTCCCTTGTGAATTCTAACTTTCTGTAGGAAAAGCTTCGACTGCTACTTCTCTCTCTTTTATTTCCTCTTCTCTATTTCTTCCTTCATTTACGCTTTCTTCAACATCCTCTGCTTTTTCCTCATCCTCGTCTATCTTCTCCTTCTTCGTCGCTACTTCCACATAATCGCATCTAAATGCTCTAATTATCGCTTCATAACTTCCTTCATTACATACGTTGGTTTGTGTGCCCACTAGTAACTTATTTTCAACTTCTGTCGACTGCGCATTTCCTCATTGAATTCGATTTCCCTGGTTTCCATCTCAAATAGCTCTGCAATACTCATTACTTCGTCCTTTCCTCCAACATTCGTTGTGCATGCCTCTGGTAATTCATCTTCCTCGTCAGTATTCTCCCAATTAATTTCGTCCCAACACGATATTGTTATTTTCCTGTCTTCGTTTTCATGTGGTCCCTGCGGTTTTGTTTCTTCCTTCTTCTCTTCTCGTGATAAGGTATTTTCTTCTCTGTTCAAGGTGCTGCAATTGTCCTGGGTCGGTGCGTCATTCCCTTTGGCATGGGCGCTTAGCTGTTAATTCGAACGTTTATCGGGGTTTGGTGGTCTTACCTCCACCTCTTCTATCAGTATTCTCTTTTCTTGCTCCGCTTGTTGATATTGGTTTCTTTGTTGATAATTTGTCGGTCTATTGGTGCTCCAATACCCGTTCCGGTTGTCGTTATTTCCTCTGTAATAAATGTTGCCGTTCCTGGGTGAATTATAGTTATTGCCATATTCTCTTCTTAATCCATAACCGGTTCTTTGTTGAAATCTATTGTCGTTTCTTGGTGCAAAGTTATCACGTGGATCGTAATTATTGTTTCTTCATACTATGTCTTGTGGATTCCACTGCTTTTTTTTTCGTTTTCACGTGCGTTTCGTCTTTTTCTCGCATCATATTCCAAAAATATGAACTCTAGTTCCCTTAGAATACCTTTAAATGCTTCGACGTCATTGCCTCCGCGACCTACTAATGATTGCTGGTATTTCAATGGTAACTTCATCGCGCATAATTTAATCAACTCGCCGTCACTGTATGGTACATCTAAGCATTGATTTTTCTTAGCCACTAATTCGAAAAATTTCGCGGGACTCTTCTCACCTGAATTTTCAAAATATGGGTTCTGTAATAATTCGTACTTCACTCTGTTCTGTGCTTCGCTGGACCAATATCGTGAGAGAAACTTCTCTCTGAATGCTTCGTACGATCGGCATGTCGCTGCAACATTCTGCGTGGTTTCTGCGACTGTTCCTGACATGTGTGCACATATAAAGCCTAATTTGTGTGCTAGCGTCCAGTGTTCTATTAATCCTACTCGGAATTGATCAATAAAAGTTCGTGGATGTAATGAGTTTCCTTCTAGAAAGTGCTGAAATTTTCAGACTGTGAGGAAATGATCGTTGTCGTACTTTGTCATAGTTCCATATGAAATTCGCGATTCTTCGCCACTTTTGTTTCTGATCATTTCTCCCGTCGTTCTTTCCGGTTGTGGTAGATCCATTGGATATTGTCCACTGTAACTTTCGCCTACCCTTGCGTAGTATCGTTGGAGTGGTACGCAATAATTTTCTTCCATCGGTTGTGAACGTGTAGCTGAATGCATTGCACTGTACTCTTCGCGATCTGGCTTTCCATTGTCGGGTATTGGTTCGGTATCTTGTCTGGCTAACCTTGCCGCTTCATTGCACGATCCAAGCTGTCTTTAAACATACATTTGTGGTTCTACATATGTTTGTGGTGCCGTTTGTTCATCAAGAATTTCGAAACGTGTTTGTTGCTGTGCAGGCTGTCTGATTTCACGTATGTTATTTTCCGCCTGTGATTGGAATCGAAAATGCATGATATCTTCGTTAATTGCTTGTTTTTCCGGTGGTGTTACAGATACTGATGTGGTTGCAGACTCAGTGCTTGTTCGAGCCTGTTCACTACGCTCTTCAATGGTTTTCATCAACTCTGTTCGCAATTACTGAAATTGTCGCTTCGTTTGCGCTTCTATTTTGACCATGCGGTTATCATATCTTTTCAGCGCTGCTTTTGTGATACGTTTGTGTAACACACTGTTTTCAACAATTACACGCGCTGTACCTGCTGCTTGTCTAGTAATTACGTTTATCTGTTTCTCTAGTTTCTTGACTTCTCCCTGGGTGTTGTTACGTAATGTTTTGATCTCGTCCTGAATGTCATTACGCAATGTTTGTACGTCCGCTTGTACCTTGTCAATGTCTGCTCTCAATTGATTGTGACCTGTTACTAATTTTCCTATCACTACTCGAGATTCTTCAATATGACTTAGGTGTAACTGAACTTTTTTTTTTTTTTTGTTCTTTAATCTCACGCATTTGTCTCGTGATTTCTGCAATTTGGTTCGTCGTTTCTGCATTCTGAATTTTAATTTGTTTCGCAATTTCTTTATGTTGTCTTGTCATGGTTTCCGTCATTAATTGTAAAAATTCTGCCAGATTGGTGGGTCCTATTGCGTTAACTTCCGACGTCCTACCCTCTGCGTTTTCGCCCACGTGTTGGTTTGCAACAGATTGCATTGAACTGTGCGGTGACACGTTTCTGCTCTAATTCCTTGTACTCTGTGGTGAGGGACCTGTGATTACTTGTACTATGGGTTTTACGTAATCAAGACGCAAGTTAGAATCCTCATCGGCTGTCTCTCTACTTTCCTGCTCCTCTGTCGTATGCTGACCTAGGTTTTCTGTGCCTTGACGTACATTGTTCTCGTTATGGTGCGTTATCTGTCCTATTTCTCGCGATACTGCATCGTCTGTTGTACTGTCCTCTATTCTCAGTCCATCTTCATGTTGGCTCTCAACCTCAATTCGGTCAAGGTCTCGATCTGCCATTGCTAATCTTTCTGAATCCCTTATTTTCTGTTTTAAAAGCAATTCACGCGCCCTACTTCGCGTCAACATGCGCTCATACGATCTCACACGTTTCATAAACTTTTTGCACACACGACTTGACAATCAATTCACTTACTTGTTGGGTCAGAACCAACTTGTCAACGATGTATCCGCCACCTGTGCGCTTGAATTGGAGAGAAAACTAAATTCTAACAATATTTAAATTCATAACTTAATTATGCTATTGTCTCTGATAGAATGTCTCACTTTCTATTGAATGCTTTTACTATCTATCGCTGCAGCTACTGTTTTCGACTATGTATAACTTTAGGAAAATAAATTTTGTTACAAAAATTTTTCAACAAGATATTTTTCTGACTTAGTTGGGCATGTGGGCGACCTTCAACAATGGTATTTTACCATCCCAGCAGGGTCGCCATTCTCCAACATTCTGCGTGGTTTCTGTTTGTTCTAAGTCGTGTCTCCCTACCGACGCTCTGAGCGTGTTTTTTAGGGAACTGACTAGTTTGAATCTGGGACCTGTTGCTGGTAAGGAGACGCCAGACCAAACATGACATGTAGAGTTCAGAAGAGTTCAGTGAGACTAGCGATGATATAACCAAATACTTAATGATTTCAGTGTCAGCTCCACTGCACTCCCTGTAAAAGAATCTTAATGCTAACTAAATTTACTGGAAGGGGTTTCCAAGTTCTACAATGGATCGAAGGATGACCTATGCCATATCACATCTATAATCTAGGTTTAAATTAAGTTTCACAAAAGAGAAAACTATCAAAATGGTCTATAGTGACCCTCAATTATCTTTAATTACTTCTTTAACTTGTCGTAAGGTACAGTGGCTGATGTGGCTTCTCAATAATTATATAACAGAAAAATCATCGCGTTTCAGATTTTTACTTCACGTAGCAAATATGAATACCATGAGCTTTAACTAACGATCGACCCTAGTATTACGTAAAAAGGGGATGTAACAGATGAGACTTCTGCAGTTCTGAGTGAAGCCTTATGCGCTCAAAAATGCGGCATCGCGTGCGTTCATTCAATGTTAACCTTAAGCTCCACCTACAAAAATTCTGTCTATCCAATGAGAAACGTTATACTTTTCGTGGTGGGGCAATGTTTTTAAAGTTTGGAACGTAACAGAGACGCGAAAAAGTCTCACGCTAAAACTTGCAGTAGGTGTGGCCCTTTTAGTGTTGTCGTAAGTTCTGTACTGTTCTTCTAGAGGGTTCTATCTTTTAACATGGGCTGGAGGGTAGCCCTGGCGGTTACTTTTCGTGGTGGGGCAATGTTTTTAACGTTTGCAACGTGACAGAGACGCAAAAAAGTCTCACGCTAAAACTTGCGGCTGGTGTGGCCCTTTTAGTGTTATCATAGTATCTATACTGTTCTTCTGGAGGGCTCTAGCTTTTAACATGGGCTGGGGTGTGGTCCTGGTGGTTAGCTGGTGACGTGGGTGTCCGTCCCTTATCGTAGGGCCTTCTAGCTTAATACGGTTCTGCTCTCGGCTTCTGTTCTCGTTGCTCCCCCCGGAACTGCGTTTGTCTCACGGTGGGAAGGTATGACATGCATTTAGGCATTCTTGTGTTAGCTTGTGGTATGCCACTTGCTCACTCGTTACTCGTATTACTTTGGTTAATTTACTGTCACGATTTATTCGGAGCTATGTGACATACTGCTGGCTTTGTTTATCATGTCAGGGTTTTCATGGAAGGTGTTGGATTTGCCTGGCACCTTACAGACTCAAAGAAAAGTGCATAAAGAAGTTATTAAATATGAGCAGTGCCGGCGATAACGTATTTGAGTATCTGCTCGTCTGCGTGTCCTGCCACACAACATCATCCGCCCCTATTCGGCCTCCCGGAACTAACTAATGTAAATCATTAATACAGTTTACTACAAAAGAGAGCATTCAAGTGCCAGTGTCTTGTGGCGAACTTAAGAACTTTCGTTCGACCATTCGGCTTCCGCATCATCAACAATCACCCGCGTCTTTCTCGGTTACGCATACACTCGTCCAAGTGACAATTGTGGACCGATAATCATTATCATTACCTGTGTATCTATCGCCGAAGGTCGGCCAGAGTAAGACTGTGAACTACGTGTGACGGGATAAAGTACTACAGTGACAGACATTAACGTCGTCATGAATATTTTGCAATAAAATGGAATGATAATTGTGGACAGATAATCATCAAGAAGGTAAACTGGCATAAAGACACAAGTCTTGGAGTGTAAACAGTGCAACCTGAAATTTTCTCATCATCTCAGAATATAATTATTCATACCAGACGTAGGACAGTATTGTGTTTAGAGTTGAGTGGGTTCCTCGAACCCGCATGCGTATTTATAGTCATAGTTTCAGGCGAGCTAGCAGCCGTGTGGAGCAGAAATAATACGACAGCCACGGGAGTATCAGGTACATGGAGGGGACAGGACGCACGGTTAAAGCGAGAACCATATAAAGGACCGCACACCATTTGTACCCCCGTGCGTACTACACAGTTACGTCGTCCATCGTGACGTGGTTTGCAGTCACTTGCTAGCTACATGCAGCGCACTGTTTCGATTGCTTCCTTGTGCAGTTGTTTGTCCCTAAACTATTGTAATTTCTTGAAGATACTGGAGCTTACTTATTTTTGATCTATTGGAATTTGTTACAAGTCTCTACGTATGTGTTAACTGTTGAACAGTGTAAACGGTTGTTGAATAAATGAGTAGGAGCTTGGGCCAGTTGACCTAATGGGAATAATCATAAAATGTCCTCGCTGTGGTCCCAATGGAATATTAACTGACCTGTTATCACTAAGATTCTAGATCTACTACCTAACCCTTAAGTCATTAATATCTTATACAGTGCAGATGACAGAAAGACGAAATTGTTAACTTCGAGCATTATATTTTCAAGTGCACATTTGGAAGTTCGGAAGGAGGAGTAAAACAGAAAAGAAACGCTTGCAGTTATAAAATGGGCGACAATTACAGGACCTTTAGTATTGTATGAATAGTCAACTGAATACGTATCAGTGGCGCACGGCAAGTAACGCCACTTTTTTTCTAACAGCAGGTTTTCTTATTCAGGCTTTCAATACGCCGTATTATTTCCCACACCTTTCGCTACAAACCCCTCTATTGCAACATAATCTATATTCAATATGATGGTGTTACAATAAATTACTGTAAGGGCCTGTATGTCAACTTTGTACCACTCTCCTCATCGACATCAGAGCCAACGTCTTGCTGTATCAACAACCTGCACACCATCCACGTACTGTTTCCCATGGACTGCAGCCTTCATTGGGCCAAACAGATGGAACTCGGAAGTTGCCAGATCCGGGCTATATGGTGGGCGAGGGGAGTTTTATCAGCACCTCCTGGGTGTGCAGACTTGTGTGAAACCTTGCGTTGTGATGGGGAAGGAGAGGTTCGTTTGCATTTTTGTGGAAACGAACACGCTGATGTGATTTCATCAGTTTCCTGAGGGTAGCAACGACGTTGTTGCAATGTTGACAGACGCCTCGTCCAACGACTCACTGTGATTTTGTTCACAGCCATGTCTTCGCACAAATTCTACAGGTGGCTATGCATACCTGTGGTGCTTGCCCTGGTTTTAGGCCAAAAGAAACTGAATGAAAGCTCTATGCTTGGAACACCCTCTTTTAGAGACGCCATTTTCAGAACTATGTGTAGCGCCACCACCTGTTGCAACTTCGTGAAACTGTAAAGGCGCCGGCCGCGGTGGTCTTGCGGTTCTAGGCGCTCAGTCCGGAACCGCGTGACTGCTACGGTCGCAGGTTCGAATCCTGCCTGGGGCATGGATGTGTGTGATGTCCTTAGGTTAGTTAGGTTTAAGTCGTTCTAAGTTCTAGGGGACTGATGACCACAGATGTTAAGTCCCATAGTGGTCAGAGCCATTTGAACCATTTTTGAACTGTAAAGGCTGAAGCAAAAATGTTCGACGACGTCTCGCTATAAATTCTGCATTTCTAACCGATATCAGCCGAGAAAAGAATATGTTGCCCCTCTTACTATGGATTGAGAGTAAACCTGAGGAAGGTCAATGAATTAAGTGACAACATAAATGAGACTTCTGATGAAGATAGCATAAAAATTGGGGACCACGAAGAAGAGAAGGTGAAGGAATTCTGCCACCTTAAAAGCAAAATAGCACATTTCGAACGAAGCAAGGAGATAATTTAACACAGACTTATATTGGTAAAGAAAGCATTGCTCACCAAAGATATCCTTTTAGTATCGAAATGGCACGATAAAGAAATGAATGAGATTTACGTCACGATTACAGTACAGCATGAAAGTTAATCACAGCAAAAGGAGAAACAGATAAGTTTGAGATGTAGTCTGAGACTAGTATCCCGAAAATGAATTGGACTTATCAAATAGCAAATGAAGATATTCTCCGAAATATCAGCGTGGGAGTATATGGGAAACACGAGCTACAATAATGGACATTATGATAGGACGTGTGTTGAGATATCAGAGACAAATTTCCATGGAACTAAAGGGAGCTACAGAGGACAAGTATTGTAAGGGAAAATAGACACAGGAATAAACGCAGCATTTAACTGTGGACGTTGACGTATGAACTGCTACTATTAGATGGAGATTTTGGAACAAGAGAGTAGATCATGGCGGGCCACATCCAACAAATCAGAAACAATCAACACAAAAAGCACAAAAAGGTAAGTCGTACATAAATTGTTTGGCCACTTACCATAAACTGCTTTAATGTTAGGTTTAATATTTGTGGAGCTACAATGACCGATCGTAAAAAAAATAGCAGACAATCATCAAATAAATCTGAAGCAGAAAAGACACGGGAAGCGAAGTAATACTAAATGATATTCATCAAGTGCTGGGCAGAAGTCTGTTGACCGAAAGAACTCCAGACCGTAAATAAACGTGACTGAAACCCGTTTCACGAAAATAACATTCAGTAAAATACTTACAAATAAATTAGCATCTTCTTCTTCTCGTACTACCTCAAGGTTGGACCTAGGTCCGGTTCCGATCCCCCCATCTCTTTTCAGCCTCACTATACTTCTCTTGACCTAGTCTGTAATCTATTGCTAGTTCTGGAAGTCAGTATAGTGACATACGAGGTATGCGTTCCTCCATTTTTCTTTCTTCTAGATTCCCTTTTGGTTTAATTATCTGGTTCCCTAACTCTTGCCTTATTATTTGGGTTCTAATTTTGCCTTCCGTAGAGCAGCCTTTTACAGATCTAAGAAATTTCATTTATGGTGTTTCTAGTCGTCGTAAATCATTGTTTCTCAGCATCCAGCTTTCTGGCCCATGCAATAATGTAGGAATAGCCATTATCTTAAAATATTTCAGTTGTGGCTCTTTCCTTCTTTTACTCTTAAGTGTTCTCCTTATTGTAATACATATACGCTGGTAAGTATTATTTCCTTTGACCAACTCTATTTTTTTTAACGCCAACGGTATTAGGTCTCCAAGGGCGAGGGTGTCTTTCATTTTTCTTTGCTGTCCATAACGGCGAAGAACCCAACAGTAGTAAAGGCGGTACAGGAATCCTCTGTAATAACTTAACTGGCGGAAGAGATACAAAGCGACGTCAAAACACTGGTGCCTTGAAGGCCTCGGAACAGGACCGGACGAAAAGACCAGGTGTTGTTAAGGGCATGAAAAAAGAATTGCCAGCTGCTGTGGCCGGGCGGTTCTAGGCTCTTCAGTCCGAAACCACGCTGCAGCTACGGACGCTGGTTCGAATCCTGCCTCGGACATGGATGTGTGTGATGTTCTTAAGTAGTTCTAAGTTCTAAGGGACTTATGACCTCAGATGTTAAGTCCCATAGTGCTCAGAGCCATTTGAACCATACAGCTTCGCTGAAAACTGTTCTCATTTCTGGTTTTGACTGTCAGCAATTTTCAAAATAGATTGCGTGAACTGAACTGCACGTGAAAAAATCTCGTCGCAAAGAAGAACGCCTTTGTTTCTATTACTATCACCCTAACTCACTTATTACGCCCCTGACATTCTCTATCTTATTTCACGATAATACAAAACGAGCTACCTTCTCCGAAATTGTCAGTGCCCTCCGTCAGTCGTACCTGGTAGTAAGGATACCACATAGCACAGCAGAACTCTAGTCCACGACGGACAACCGTAATGTAGGGAATCTCCTTAATGGATTGTTGCATAATCTAAGTCTTCTCCCAATAATACATAGTGTTTGGTTCACCTTCCCCACAACATTATCTACTTAAGTGCCAATATAAATTGTTCGTAAATCTTATCCATAAGTATTTTGTTGAATTGCCAGCCTTTAGATTTGTATGGCTTACGGCATAACCGAAATTTAACGGAATGCTTTTAATACTCGTAAGAATGACCTCACACTTTTCATTATTTAGGATTTTTTCGCGCCAGAGAAATATTGTGTCTAAGTCATTTTGTAATTGTTTTTGATCTTCTGATGACCGTACTACTAAGTAAACGACAGCATCATCTACTAACAAACTAAGATGGCTGCTCAAATGGTCTCCTCAATCATTTCTATAGACAAGGAACAGCAGACGTACAGTAAGATTTCCTCGGGGAGCGGTCAGATATCATGTTAGTTTTAGTCGATGACTCTGTCAGTTACTACAAACTGTGACGTTCCTAACAGTAAATCATAAATCCAGTCGCATAACTGAGACGATACTCCACAGACACTCAATTTGATTCGAAGTCTCTTTTGAGGAATTCCCTCAGAAGCCTTCTGAACATCTAGAAATGAAGAATCAATTTCAGATCCCCTGTGGATAGCACTCTTTACTTCACGACAATAAAGTGGTACTTGTGTTTCACAAGAACGACTGGTCTGAAACCGCGCTTCCTGTGTGTCAATAGATCGTTTTCTTATAAGTAGAACATAGTGTTCATACATAGTACATACTGAAAATCTAAGTCAGCGATATACGACTATAATTGAGCGGATTACTCATATTTCCTTCCCCGAGGACTCGAGTGCTCTGTGCAACTTGCCGGTCTCTATGTACGGTACGAATGTTGCGTCGAGCGAGTGGTTGTATATGATACGTAAATGTGGAGTTATTACGGCAGCGTAGTCTGAAAGGGACCTAACTACAATAGAATCTTGACCAGAAGACTTTCTTTTATTAAGATATGTGTCTTGCTTCGCTTTACTGAGGAGATTTACTTCGAAGCTATTGGAATAGGCGGCACTTCTTGATTCTAAACTCGTAGTATTTACTTCGTCTTCTTTTGTGAAGTAATTTCGGAAAACCATGTTTAGTTATTTGGCTTTGGTGGCATGTCATCGGTAACATTACCATGCATATTCTATCCTAATATGAAATATCATTATGCTTGATGGCTTTAATAAGTTTGCTTTCTTATTACGTAAGTTATGGTCTCATGCGAGTTGTGATGAATACTCTTCTTTTGAAGTGTATCTTATATCATACACAATTTTAAGATGCTCATGTATCTTCCACTTCGCTAAAACGACAGTGATATGCTGATTTACCCTGGAGTATTGCTCCTACGTAGTTATCGCATGTCTGATTAGTGTCGGTGATGTTGAGAAACAACTGAAACTGCTAAAATTTAAAAAAGCTTCAACACACAACGGAGTCCCTATCAGATTTTATATTATATAGATGTCTGACAGGCCCTTCTTAACTATAATCTTAGATTCGTAGAACAAACAACGGTGGGCAGTGGCTGGAAAAAAGCACCCGTCTACAAGAAGCGCATCAGAAGTTACCGACAAAACTAACGTTAAATATCCTTGAGATCCATTTGTTGTGGAATCATAGAACATATTCTGAGGTATCTCTTCCATACCAAACAACATGGTTTCCGAAAACATCGACCATGCGAAACCTTGCCACTGTTTTTTCACATGACGCCCTGAACGCCATCTGTCGAGGCAGTTAGGTTGGTACAGCACTTCTCGCTTTCCGAAAAGCACTTGACTTAGTATCTAATCTACGATTATTATTAAAAGCACCATCGAATGAAGCGAAATTTTTTACTGGAATGAGGATTTTTTGGTAGAGAGGACGTGTAAGTTATCTTGGATGGAGAGTCATCAATTGAAGGAGAAGTACGTAACTTCGAGTGTGCTACAGGGATGTGTACCGAACCCCTGTTGTTAATGTTGTATACTAATGACCTTGCGGATAACATTTTACTAATCTCAGACTTATAGTAGATGATCCAGAATTATGTTCTATGAGTAAAAAACGTGGATAAATATTCAGTCAGATCTTGATGAGATTCCAAAGTGATCCGGAGATGGGAAGCTTGGTTTAAATGTACAGAAATGTAAATAGTGCACTTCACAAAACGATAACATGTTATTCTACGACTACAATATCAAGGAGTCACAAGTGAACTCGGTCAACTCACACAAATACCTGGACATATCAGTTTCTACGGGCATGAAATGATATGATCACATAGGCTCCGTCGTAGGTAAAGATGGTGGCAGGCTTCGTTTCACTGGCAGGATACTGGGAAAATTCTGTGAATCTACAGAAGAGACTACATAAAAATGACCTGGGCAAGCCATACTAGAATACTGTTCATAAGCGTGGGACTCGTACCAAATAAGACTAACAGGATTATTCAGCGAAAAAGAGAAAGTAGCACTCATGGTCACAGGTTAATTTGGACAGTGCGAGAGTGTTATGGAGATTCTGAGGAAATTAAACTGTCAGATGCTTTAAAATCGAGGCAAACTATTCTGGGGAAACGGAGTTAGTAAATTTCAAGAACCAGCTTCATATGAGGGTTTTGTACGACTTCGTACACAACGGTAAGGAAAGGTAGGTTACAGAGTGCCATGGCAACTCTTATCATAGGAAAGCTGTGCGGGAGTGAACAAGTTAACACAGTAAAAGGATGAGGCTCTCTGAAGTACGGCAACAATGGTAATGTTGGAGCCGCGATTAGGCGTCGTCTACATTGAGTCACTTAATGAAGAGGATCCGTGTGCCGGTGGACTGTAAGGCTGCAGTCAGTCCTCTTATATTGCACTGGCAGAGGGCGCTTTTAGTCCAGATCTGTTAGAGGCATGCCTCAGCAGGCGTGCACCATTGGGTCCACCGGATCCCGCGTGATTGTTGTCGGCGTCTGACGGAAAGCTGCCGTTGCCAGCTTAACGACGCCGGTAGGGTGGTAAAACGGCTCTGAGAACTGTGGGACTTAACATCTGAGGTCATCAGTCCCCTAGACTTAGAACTACTTAAACCTTACTAACCTAAGGACATCATACACATCCATGCCCGAGACAGGATTCGAACCTGCGACCGTAGCAGCAGCACGGTTCCGGACTGAAGCGCCTAGAACCGCTCGGCCACAAAGGCCGGTGGTAGTGTAGTGTAAATATGTGATACCCCAATGATGAATCTAGCAGTGAAGCACAACCTCCACACATCGGTTCAATAGGGATCGCGAGGATAAGTTCACAGCACCCACTGAGGCATTTAAGCAGTCTTTCTTCACGTGCTCCACACGTTAAGAAATCTTAAACACTGATACAGTCGGATGTATCCTCTGCTACGCACTTCACAGTAGTTTGTGCCCTACGGATGTAGATGTCGAATCATTGTTATAAAAAACTGTTCTCACATTTTTAAGTTACATATAGAGGAAGTGCACAGATAGCGATAGGAATGTGACAAAACGCTACATACAACTCATGTCACGTGCACAACCAGAAAAATTCACCGACAAAACTGCGGAGGATATCTTCTGAGTATTTTGGTATCGGATACATGTGGCCCTCAGTGGCTTGTTAGAAAATAATAATGTTATTATAATTTGTTTGGATTTGTTACAAGATTCATCTTTGTTTCTGTGAAACTATTTCAGTATAATGGAAAACCCTCTAATGTCCATCCAGCAAAACTTAATAATCCAGTAATTTGTGGACGCCTATGTACAGATGCAACACTACCGTTAAACTGTTGAGCTCGCTACGGGAACAGCTGAGGATATCGTCGTCGTGCCATTTCTCCATTGAATTCAGTGAACCACAGGAGGGATTCATAACAGCTGATTTTTCATCAGTAAATCAATCCACTGTTGGGTATTACCGTTAACGTACAGGTAACACTGATGGGTAAATAAACCCGAGAATGGACCGAGCATTAGTTAACGCAAGCTTGGGAGCGGAAACTGAAGCGAGAATTACTGTTGTCAACAGCAAGTACCGTGATTAAACGGAACAAATTTGTTTATGCACGAGACACATAGAGCGCATCATCGACATTTCAACTTTTGTGCTAATATTTCACTGCAATACCGATGTAAGGGGCAGGAAATCAAACAATATCCAATTACTCTATAACAAACCACCGGAGACCACAGGTACATTACACCAAAATACTCAGAAAGTATCCCTGGAAAACCTCCGAAATTTTGTCGGTGGAGTTCTAGTTCATCCTGTAAACATACATAAAGGCCTTTTCGCTAGAATAACAATGCATCATATGCACAAGTACTCTATGGTGATACATAGGTATAGGCCGCATTTTATTTTAAAGTGTACGTTCTCGAGTAGAAGTCATACGATTTTTAAAATCCGTGTTCGTAATTCGGTTATAATGTTCTCATTCTATTTCATAAGATCTGGTCGTAAATAAAAAAAGCAAGATTACTGGTGAAAGGTGGTAGTCAAGGAAGTCACTATTCGTTTACGATTGTCGAAGGGGCCGTAATCAGTTACTGTTGGTTTCCTTTTGCAATTACACATATATATTTTGAAACGGTAATTCCAGACTCAGCAATAAATGAAGATATCACACGTTATTAATGAACAAGTAAACAACTGTGTAATTAATAGTGCTTTCAGTGCGTTACAATTTACCAAATGAGCATAAAATACAGACTCCGCAAGTAATGTATTAAAAAAAAGCCAATGTGATCCCAATTAGAATTTTAAGGCAAGTAAGCCAACTAAGGCAAGTAAGGCAGTCACGGCTAAAGGTCTTTAACCCCAAGAATGGCAATTACAAAAAAAATTAACAAATATGCTGTAAAACAGCAATGCAATAACAAGGTTAATTTAAAAAGACAGGCAACTGATCACCAAACATATGACGTAAAATGATGGTAAACTTGCTAGCACAGTCATTTAAACCTGTTGTAACGCCAAGAATGGCAATTTAAAAAAAAATTAGAAACACACAGTAAAACAGCAAATTCAATAATAAAACACAAGGGCCAGTCACAGACAGTGAACCAGGAATCGACCTCTGAGTAGGTCCGGCAAACAACCACTTTCTCAAGCTATGAGGTAGGAAGCCAAGAGTTGCATTCACTTCAAAAGATGATAACTCAGACTAGTGGCAGTCTAATGAATGACTAATGATAATCTTGCTGAGGCTACCTGACGTCCAATAACCAAATACAAAGATGTAAAAATACGCCAAAGCCTGAATCGGCGGCCTGGACTCCGACAGCAGAATACTGTGCTTAGAGCGCCTGGAACGAGAAAGGAATCACTACCACCAGAGTAGAATAATCGCCAACCAACTTACAATCAAGAAATCTGTCAAACTACACGCCTCACCAGACAGCAGCGGCAAGGTAAGGAAACTTACACTTCCATTACATACACCAACCCCCAGGGCAGGTAACTGGGGCGTTAGTGGCCACGAGGCAGGAAAAATACCGCTGGTTGAACTTAACAAATGGTAACAAACTGAACGCAATAAATAGTAATTAGAAGTCCAAGAAAGCTAATTAGATCCGTCTTCCCCAAGCACTCCACTCGCTGCTCTTCGTCTCAGCAACACTACAAGCAGCAACACGAAACCAAGTGACTGGAGATTCGCAAGATATTACAATGGTGGAGGTTTCTCTATTTGAATCCAAATTCACTCAACTTAAAACTTGCAGGTTACGGATTACGACGAGGTCATACTCCGTCTTGATCACAGGCCTTTGATCCAGCAGTCCATGCACGCCACCAGCGGTCCCGGCACGTTCCCGCACTGCACAGTCCTGGTTCCTCCTGAGTCCCCAACTGAACTGCACACTTACACGACCCGGAAGCACCATATCGATAACCGCCTCTGCTGCCACTAGCGGACAGGCAAGGCTCGCGAAACCAAGTGGCGCCAGTCAACACGAGAAGATGACAAACAACAGCGATCATGTTAATTAAACAATACGGTTTGGCCTCCAACAGAGGACAGAAACCTACAAACAGCACCTACGCGAGCCGCAGTATGGATTAACCTCCCCCTCTCAAGGAGAAACCCGAGGGGGGGGGGGGGGGGGAGGTGTTTAGGAGACCCAAGTAGAGAGCTAACCAAACTTAATTTGATTAAGGTGGACCCAGTATTGGCTATCGGTATGGTTGTCCTTAACCAGAAGATTAACTGGGCCTAAAATCCGCATTATCGTACACGGACCCAAAAGACGGACCCAACACGCACCTCCCTCCCGGAAAAATTACGGACATACACTTGATCTCCCAGCTTACCCCTGAAAGCTCACCGATTACGGTTATAACGACCATCTTGTTTGTTGTGGGCCTGAGAATAATGCTCCCTGCACAATTCCAGTTTTCCTTGACGACCTGAGGGGTGATCTCCGCAGGAATTAGGTCTTGAATCCCCCATAAGTTCGGAAGGAGGGAATCAACAGGATAAGAAAACATCAAGGGAACTGTAGTAGCCTTCAAAGCCTCATGGCTGGCGTTACTGAAGGCAAAGCTAATACAATTGAGGCTAGAATCCCACTTACTGGGAGACTTCTGATGAAAGTTAATGAGTGCGGATTTAAGGTTACGATTGACGCCAGCAGATAATATGGAGTGGTAGTTACATGCTTAACACCGCTTTGAAAACAGAACGCCTTGAAGGGAGCCGAAAGAAAGGCCGGCGCATTATTACTAACGATTAGCCTAGGGGGTCCAAACACACTAAATACGTTAGTTAAATGCGCAATGGTGGTGGCAGCAGTCACATTACGACACGGAAGGAGCCAGGTAAACCTCGAAAACGCGTCAGTAATAACTAATACATAACGATGGCCTCTTTTCGTGCGAGGTAAGGGCCCCACATAATCAATACAGAGTTTGTCCAGGGGGCAAGATTCAAGCTGAGAACTAAGGAACCCCTATCGAAGAGTATTGTTCGGTTTGGCCACACCACACAACTGACACAGAGAAACCATTTCTCTAACGTCTCGGTCAATAGACGGCCAAGTCAGATGCTCCTTGATCTTCTGCAAGGGCTTATCGGTTCCTAAATGCCCGCCAATTACCGAGTTGTGAAAATAGTGGGAAACCGGGCGTATTACGATGCCTGGAAGACACATCTTAACCTCCTTGGTACGTCCCACCATTTTACACAAAATGCCTTTCCTTGTAATGTATTCATCCAAATGCTCGCCCGCCGAAAGCCGTTTCTTAACTGGTCCCCAAGTGGGGTCCTGATCCTTATGGTCGGCAATGTCACTAAACAAATGAGGAATACCGCCTAACATAACACAACTAAGGGTGCCTTTCCAAGCGTCTTGGGCACCCTCACTATATGGCTGTTCAGTAAACATACGGCGCATTCTCAGTGCTTCTAATGTGCTTAACCTCGAACTGAAATGCCGAAATGCGTATCGCCCACCTCGTTATACAGCCAGTTTTATGCGACCTGGCTAGCACCCAGCTTAAGGCTTCACTGTCGGTCGCTAGCTGAAATACTCTATGTTCAAGATGAAACCGGTATTTATCCAGCGCGAACAAGGTGGTCAATGCCCCACATTCGTAAACAGAATATTTAATCTCGGCGCTGGTTAACCGACGAGACGCGTATGCTAATGCCTGCCTTTGACCTTCAAAATCCTGGAGGACGACTGCCGAAATTCACGCATTAGATGCGTCGGTTTCGACAGTAACTTTGTTATTAAAATCAGGCACTGCGAGAATGCGAGGATTGGCTATAGCCGCCTTAATATGCTCAAACGCAGCCTCTTGAACAGGTCCCCACTCAAAACGCATCCCTTTCCGGCGCAGTTCATTTAGAGGAGCCGCCAAGTGAACAAAATTAGGGACTAAACGCTGAAAATAATTCGTCATCCCTGTGAACTAGGCAATCCCTCGCTTATCAGTGGGCGGCGGAAGGGCTCTCAAGGCCTTAGTCCGCTCCTAATCGAAGCGAATACTCTCGTATGATACTAGGTGACCTAAGAAGGATACCTGCTGCCTGGATACTGTCACCTTATTGGGGTTAACAGTCAAACCGTCCCCCTGCAACATATGTTCCAAATGCTCTTGAAACGACCGGCCATAAATTACCAAATCGTCCAGGTAATTGTAAACACAGACTAATTTCAGGTCTTCAAGAATATTATGCAACAGAGGAGTAAGGACGGCTGCACTGTAGCTAGACTAAAGTGGACCCTAATAAATTCAAACAAATTACAATCAATACAAAACGCTGTAACGCGCTTACACTCTTCAGCTAAGGGAATCTGAAAATAGGCTTGATTCAGGTGGAACACAGTAAACCAATTAGCCCCAGCAAACCAGGTAAAAGAGTTTTGAAGATCAGGTAAAGGAACCGATTCGAGGGAAACCTTCTTATTTAGGCGACGGTAGTCGACAACAGGCCGAATGTCCCACCCCTGATTCTTAGGGACGAGGAATATAGGGGAGGCATAAGCGGATGTAGAAGGCCTAATAACTCCCTGCTCAAGCATTGTGGTGGTCTTTCCCCTTAGTATCTTCATGTTAAGCGGTGAGAGGCGATATGGGGACTGCCTGACGGGAATATCGTCAGACAGACGAATATGTTAGTCAAGAACATTAGTAACCCCTAGTCCATCACAGAGAAGCTCTGGGAACCTCTCCAACAAACCCATTAGTTCAGAGGCCTGCAAGGAAGAGAGATGGGTGAGATCAAACTCACTAACCTTAGCATCAACAGCCAGCATTCCTGCATCTCGATGCACCTTACGCTTAGTACACTCACAGAAGCTAAATTTCTGACCAGAAGCGAAGTAAAAGAGAAAGGTGTACCCTCAATAATGCAAGACAACATCAGTTTCACCGATAAAATCACATCCCAAAATCAAATTGACCGGCAGTTCCTTAACCAAGGTCAACGACAAGGGCCATGAGAAATCCCCAACCGAGATACTCCCTCGGACTCAACCATTCGGAGGCAACACCTGCCAGTTGGTAACCCGACATCTCTGCGCCGAAGAAGGGACCGGCCTAAGTCTCACAAGACGATCAAATTCAAGAAACCATTCCCAGCTCAACAATGAAAAGGAGCTACTAGAATCCAAAAGGGCAGAAAATAGGTTCGCCACCCACTCTAGAACAAATATAAGTCAGTGGGGGTGATTATCGAGCAGCGACATAGGCACACCAGGGATTAAAGGCTTGACCCCGAGGTCGCTGCCCAGCCGGGCGGCATTTATTGACTCTGGGTGTCCGTGGCTGAACACAAGAACGAACTAAATGCCCTGTTCGACAGCACCTGAACCAACTCCGCGATTCCACTTTAGCAGACTCAGTTGATGCTGGTAATCCAGAGTTTCCCTCTGTGACGCCCGTGAGCTGAATTTTAACTTCACGGTGCCTATTGTCCAATGCGGATATTTCTACAATGGCGGCACTAAGGTCTTTCCAAGTGGAGGGACGACGTCGAAAAACAAAATGTGACTTATCCGCCGCTCGCATTTCCCTCAGGTCAAATTAAACTGACTCCCCTTCTGGCAAGTCGACTAACAAGGCCAACCGAGCCGTCTTAACGCTTTCTACGTATTGATGCAACTCCTCCCTGTCTTGCTGCATCTACCAAATATAGCGACACTCGAGCTGTTTACGAACTCCCATGGTCAATCTTTCGCTGATCACAAGCTCCCTCAACTGCTGCAATGAAAACCCCTCTGCCATGACCTTGGATACCAGGGTCGTCAATTGTCCTCTAGTTAAAGGATACAATAGAGACAAAATTACCTGAGACAAAACACCAAACTCACCAGCTTGTTGCTCAAAGTTAAACAATAACCATGACAACCTTTCAATTTGCTCGAGTCAGTCTATAGCTGATTATGTGATGTCTCGAAACAGATGCACCTGGGGATTAGGCAATTTAGCCAACGCCCAGGTAACCCCTCGGAGGACATGAGGGCGTTACTTGCGGGCTTGCTAGCGCACCGCCCGGAAGATAACAAATCCTGCTTCCCCAACCTCTCTTCATCAAGCTCGAAACATGTGGGCTTAAACTGCAAATTATCAACCTATGGCCGACTGGTGTGGCCGTGCGGTTTTAGGCGCTTCATTCTGGAACCGCGTGACGGCTACGGTCACAGGTTCGAATCCTGCCTCGGGCATGGATGTGTGTGGTGTCCTTAGGTTAGTTAGGTTTAAGTAGTTCTAAGTACTAGGGGACTGATGACCACAGATGTCAAGTCCCATAGAGCTCAGAGCCATTTGAACCATCAACCAATGACCCCAATTCAGCGGTTGATTCCTTATCACAATCCTCTAACATTATCTCCCTTAAATCAGATACCTGGTTGGTTAAATGTATCAACCGTGCCCGCAACCAGTCTGACTGCCACTAGTTTGAGTGCCCTCTAAAAAGTCGATGTTGTCCTCAAGACTCGTAAGAGCTTTAAACAAAAGCTCAATGGCTGCCTTTAACTTTCCCTACAACATCCGGTGTGACGTCAACCGGCTGAAGAACGGTAGCACTGAAGCGGTCTGCTAAGTCCGGAACACTTCCCTCAATAGGCACGGTCTGACTGCCTTTACCGAGTTGATCACCTAAAACAGAACACAATACCAAAGGCATAAATCGCACAATAGTAACAGACTTACACAAATCAAACCAACAGTAACTGAAATGACGATATTACACTCGTAACCACGGTCTGCTACCAGATGAAACCTGGGTAGTCAAGGAAGGCAGGATTCAGTTACGATTGTGGACGGTACCGTAATCAGTTACTGTTGCCACCCTTTTCCAACTACCCACATTTGTTTTAAAACGGTAATTCCAGACTCAGCAATAAATAAGGATATCAGACGTCATTAATGAAGTAATAAACAACTGTGTAATTAATAGTGCTTTCAGTGCGTTACAATTTACCAAATGAGCATAAAATACAGACTCAGCAAATAATGTTTTAAAAACAAGCCAATGTGAAAATGTTCAAATGTGCTTGAAATCTTATGGGACTTAACTGCCAAGGTTATCAGTCCCTAAGGTTACACACTACTTAACCTAAATTATCCTAAGGACAAAGACACACACACCCATGCCCTAGGGAGGACTCGAACCTCCGCCAGGACCAGAAGTCAATGTGATCCCAATTAGAATTTGAGGCAACTAACCACAGTCACGGCTGAAGGGCTTTGACGCCCAGAACAGCAATTATAAAAGAATTTAACACACATACTGTAAAACAGCGAGACAATACCAAGGTTAAATTAAAAAGACAGGCCACTGATCACCAAACGGGACAGACAAAATGAAGGTAAACTTGGTATCACAACCATTTAAACCTGCTGTAACGCCAAGCATCACAATCATATAAAAAATTTTAAAAAAATACAGTAAAACAGCAAATACAACAGGAAAGGTTAATTTAAAAGGACAAGCAACTGATCACCAAACAGGTGAGACAAAATGATGGTAAACTTGATAGCACAATCATTTGAACCTCCTGTAACGCCAAGAATGGAAATTATAAAAAAAAAATTAGAAATATACAATAAAGCAATGCAGAATGCACACAAGCTGCCGTTGTAGCAGCAGTAACCGATCTCACAACTGCGTCAGACAGTTGTTGTCTTACATAGGTGTAGGCGATCCTAGCACTGTCTTCTGCCTGTTTACATTTCTCTGTATTTGAATACGCATGCCTATACCAGTTTCTTTCACTGGTCAGTGTACATTCTGTACAACTACTAATTGTTTCTTCTGCTATATTATTGTGTGATATGAGTGTGACTGTAAACTTCAATAATTAAAAAAAAGGCATATAGAAGTAAAATGTTGTGGCATACACTCGGGTGAATAGGAAATTTAGATAATGGATAGCTCGCATGAGCGTTTGTTTCGGAATCAACATATTTTAATGATGGAACTTGTTTTGCCGCAAGAACTGCATCATATCAAATTACATATATCTTTAGTCGAATACGTGCCTGAAATATGCAATTATGTGCAATGTAGCAAATATGTGGATATATTCCAGAAATGTTACGCTTTATTTAGCTACGATAGTACTAGTATAAACGTTTAGCAGACAATGTTACGAGCCCTCTTTGATTGCACATGATGCAATCGTATACCGTCTAACGGGAATTGTTAAGGTACCAGGTTACAAAAATAAAATTTGCATCAGAAAATGCAATTTATTGTTGAAATAGATACTGCAAATATTTATTTAAAACCTTAGCGCATCTTTAGAAAGTCTGAGAAACCTCTAAGAAAAAAATTTCGTGCTTTTGAATAAAACTCTTCCATAGTTCTGTTAGAACACCGATAAACGAGAGTGTATGAACGAAATAGAGAGAAAAACATTTGCATTAGCAGATATCACACAGCGGTAAAAGTTATGTGAGTGGACGTTTCGTGATTAGCTTTGTGAGCACACAATCCATTACTAAAGAATACAGTAAAGCGAATGGACAACGATAAAAGATGTTTAAATAAAATTAAAAAAAAAAAAACCAGTGCCCTTTAGTGACAAGTAATACATTTAATCATACATGTATACATACCCATTTAGTATACATAGTGCTTCTAAATTACTAACGGCAATCGCAGCCAATAAAAAGGAACACATGTAACACGGAAAGACAGAAACCATTAGCAAGGCACATCGCTTTCAAATTCCACCAGAAGGAACATAATTAAATTTTGAACCAAAAAGCCCATACGGATTCAAGTAAGAGAGAAACAGGTACAACCTGCCTTTATGCTGCGTACACATTACATGACCCATTCATAATATTTTCCAATTATCAAGGGGGCACAAAGGCGACAGAAGGAACTAAGCCTGACGTCAAGTTAAATGTACTAAAGTAACTGTCAATAAACGCCTCTGAACATCGCTATAGCTATGAGAAGCCTACAACTCTTAGTATAAGACCCCCACAACGCAGCATACAACTCTCAATAACTTCACGTAGAAGTTACATCTTAAGATGGTCACTAGAGAGGTCCATATGGCTCAACCACTCCATGTAGCCTTAAAATTCTGTAGAAGCGACACAGCACATGGAGGACTAAGCCGTTTCTTCACCGTATTCGAGCGTCGTATTTCTCAGACACGTAGCTGACAGATTGACAGCGTAAACATTTACTGAAGGTGCTACTCAATTCCAACAAGTGCCTGTAATGCGCACGACGCATATAACCAACAGGAGGCGCCGCTGGATGGCCATTCTCCTGTTACTGGCGAGCGACAACTGAGACCGAGCTGATCCGGGGCATCGTAAAATCGACGCGAGGTTCTGCCCAAGAGCACCCTGGCAACGAGATGAAAAAAAAGCAATGAAAACGCGCTGTCCGAACAGGCCTTCAGGGTCCAACGGTACCAAGCGGCCACCGTGTCATTTTCAGTTCTTAGGCGTCACCGGACGCGGATACAGAGGGGCATGTGGTCAGCACAGCGCTTTTCCTTCGGTTATGTTTTCGTGTCAGATGCCCGTACTTCGCAATCAAGTAGCTCCTCAGTTGGAGAGGTACTAAACAGGCCGTTGCTTGTCTACAGGGAAAGAGGCTAAATCGCGCTTTCGATATTAATCACTCCCACCAAAAAAAAAGCAAACTGCAGTGGGGCAGGAGGGAGAGAGACAACAATTTGAGCCTGAGTGTCGTACCAGGTTTTTTTAATGAGTTATTTGAGATTTGCTGACATAACAGTAATCAGAAAATACACCACACTGACCTGACTAACATGAGCCATACGGAGCATACCAACAGCTATTTTTAACCAGGAAAGTAACCTGGATGTGCAGCTTCAGAATCTGACACGGTCCAAGAAAAGGCAACAAGAGTTCGGCAAAGAGTCTGGCTAACCCCTAGCTGTGGGCATATAACTTCTTTAGAAAATTTTCCGGAAGTGGTCTTCTGCCAAATATTAGAGATATCCCACCTGCTCTGAGACTGAAGAAACGGATTCACATTTGCAGATAGGACTAGGTTTTAGGTGCACATTTTATTGGTGACATATGAAAATTCGTGTCAGACTGAGACTCGAATCCAGGTTTCCCACTTTACTTGAGAGGTCGCCTCAACCGTTACACTGGCAACTCAGTCACGGCTTCTGTACCGACCTAAATCACGAGATGTAACTTTCTCGAAACTAGGGTCGAAGATAGTATGGGATGGTGGTGTATGTGATGTGGTTTTCCGTAGAAGGGAAGGCACGTGCATTGTTACTGACTATGTGTTGGGAAGGTTAAAGGAAGTAAATATTTGACGAAAGTGCAGAAGCATCAAACCCCTAGTCTTCCTCTATCTGGGATAAGCCAAAGAAAGTTGGTGAAAACATCCACCATAACCGAAATATACTTATTTCCATTCGTAGTGCGTTTAGTCGGCACTAAGTAATCCACAAACAATTTGACCATTGACCTCTCTTCTCTGTCAGAGTGCGACCAACCAAGGTACGAATTAGTATTTTTCTTGTCAGTCTGACATTCCAGACCCTGTTGGACCAATTTTACAATTTCTGAATCAAGAGACGGCCACGTGGAATGCTCTTTAATCTTCACAATGATTTTACAGTTAGTTAAACGACCCCCACACAACGAAGAATGATAATATTTAACTGCAGCCAGGATTAAAGTCATAGGAAGACAAATCTTTAACTCCATAACATAGGAGACCTTTGTTGAGATTATATCCAGTTGATTTCTCCCCCATGAGAATCTGATGCCTAATATTCCTGAGAACTTGATCCCCGTTCCTGACGCTCCTCAAAATTCTTGAACGGTGATGGATTCTCTGTTATTATAGCTACACTGCATTAATGATAAATATCTGAGGGGATCCCTGGTCCTCATTAAACACGCCAATCAGTGCGTCGGACAGCTGATCGTCACAACTTTTTACGTACATTACAACAAACAAGGAAGCTGAAAATCGAACCGCCAGCATGCTGTCCTGCCAGTTTCACGTGGCCTAGCCGGTACCCTATGTAGTGCCAGACTGTCAGTTCCTAGTAAGAAATGTCTATGCTCCAAGTTAAATGGATAAACACTGCTGAAAATGCTGGAGGCGCTTAACAAAAGTTTTGCTGTAAGCAGCTATGTCGTCAAGGTAATCGTACACTCAACGAAACTGTAGTTCGCCTTTAATGGAGTTTAGCAAATAACATAAGAATACTTCACTGACTGACAACCTAAACGGAACTCAGATAAGTTCCAATCCAAGCATAAAACACTCAGAGGCTTCTTATCTTTAGCTAGAGGTATCTAGTGGTAAGCCTGATTACGCTCCGAAAGCGTGAAATATTGTAGTATGCTCACGCAAAGGTAAGGCATGAATAACTACGAGGAAACGGTGCTGACTGCGAGTCCGCGTACAGGTAAAGGGTTTCATCATGGACTACAGTGGACCTATAGCCACCGATGTCTTGGTGGTGGGGTGTAGAGGCGTGCGGGATGCGGAATTCCTAATCACACTTGTTATACTCAACCATCCATACGAGACACCCGAAAACTCACCTAATAAACTATGATTTGCATAAAGTACCTGTGAGACAAAGTCGCCATTGGATACACTTACAATCCGAGATGTGTTGACCACAGTCTTACTCGTATTATTCCAACACATCTTACAGGTTTTGACGACATGTAATTATCAAAGGCTATAAAAATAGGAAGACAAAACTGGTGCCAGTAAAAATACAGGACATGTTTCTTTTTCATTAATTAAGGGGGTCCATAATATAGAAAGTAAAGATGTGAGTTAAAGCTTATCAAACATTTCATGTCGTTACGGTGAGTCAATAGAAACTTTTCTAAACGACTACACACTGCCTTGTCGTCATTCCTTCATAACACGTAAGTCCAAACAGATATCAGACGTAAGGGTAGATTCAAAGTCGGATAAACTGCTAGATGGCACTGAGTCCGTGTCGTAGTGAGGCATTGTTTACTGATAAGAAAAAGTGATTTACCAATTAGGAATTTTGTTGTTAGAAAACTGCAGACAGCTTTCTTTCCAAAACGTTTGTTTCAAAAGAATAATAATATTAATCCTGTTTCCTACAATTTTCTTTTACATTTCTTCCATCTCCCACCACCCCATCCCCCCAACGCCGCGTTCTTTTATGTCACTTAATAATTTATCATGCAATATATATAGTTCCAGAATGTTTTATTACAAGTTTACTCAATTTTTAAGACAGCTTGGATCTCATTAAAACTGAATATGTGTAACATGAAAATATAAACCAGCTGCATTAGGAGCAGATATGTGACCGTGTCATCACTGAATTTATTAATTTCACTCTAGTATGACCTAAGCTAATCCGGATGGTTGTTATTACCATTGGTTAAAATGATATCTGGTGCCTCAGATGTCTCCATGTTGTGGAGCAATTTTGACACAAGGGCTTAGTTAATTGTGTAACGCTTATACATTGTCGCTCTTAATAACAAAGATAGGCCGGCCGGTGTGGCCGTGCGGTTCTAAGCGCTTCAGTTTGGAACCGCGTGACCGCTACGGTCGCAGGTTCGAATCCTGCCTCGGGCATGGATGTGTGTGATGTCTTTAGGTTAGTTAGGTTTAAGTAGCTCTAAGTTCTAGTGGACTGATGACCACAGATGTTAAGTCCCATAGTGCTCACAGCCATTTTTTTTAACAAAGATAACCATATATGCAGCCACCTGATCTTCAATATATGTACTGCACTCTACGACATGGAATTTAAAAATCTAAGCCAAAGAACGATAAGATTTTTCCAGAAGTCGGGCTTTTAGTTTTTTCACAGTGTACTTGCAGACTCATTTCTACCGCCAGAGCAGTTTATGGTTGATGCCGAGTCACTACATTTCGCCAGCACACACCACTCACTTACGCTTTACATCACACCATTACCTATTTTATCTTAAATGTTATGCCTGTTTGTGTTGCTTTCCCCTACAATTTGAATTTTCCTTGGAATAGATATACACTACTGGCCATTAATATTGCTACACCAAGAAGAAATGCAGATGATAAACGGGTATTTATTGGACAAAAATATTATACTAGAACTGACATGTGACTACATTGTCACGCAATTTGGGTGCATAGATCCTGAGAAATCAGTACCCACAACAACCACATCTGGCCGTAATAACGACCTTGATACGCCTGGACATTGAGTCAAACAGAGCTTGGATGGCATGTACAGGTACAGCTGCCTAAGCAGCTTCAACACGATACCACAGTTCGTCAAGAGTAGTGCCTGGCGTATTGTGATGAGCCAGTTACTCGGCCACCATTGACCAGACGTTTTCAACTGGTGAGAGATCTGGAGAAAAAGCTGGCCAGGGCAGCAGTCGAACATTTTCTGTATCCAGAAAAACCCGTGCAGGACCTGCAACATGCGGTCGTGCATTATCCTGCTGAAATGTGGGGTTTCGCAGGGATCGAATAAAGGGTAGAGCCACGGGTCGTAACACATATGAAAAGTAACGTCCACTGTTCAAAAAGCCATTAGTGCGAAGAAGAGGTGACCGAGACGTGTAACCAATGGCACCCCATACCATCACGCTGGGTAATACGCCAGTATGGCGATGACGAATACACGCTTCCAATGTGCGTTCACCGCGATGTCGCCAAACACGGATGCGACCATCATGATGCTGGAAACAGGATCTGGATTCAACTGAAAAAATGACGTTTTGCCATTCGTGTACCCAGGTGCGTCGTTGAGTACACTATCGCAGGCGCTCCTGTCTGTGATGCAGCGTCAAGGGTAATTGCAGCCATGGTCTCCGAGCTGATAGTCCATGCTGCTGCAAACGTCATCGAACTGTTCGTGCAGATGGTTGTTGCCTTGCAGACATCCCTATCTGTTGACTCAGGGATCGAGACTTGGCTGCACGATCCATTACAGCCATGCAGATAAGATGCATGTCATCTCGACTGCTAGTGGTCCGAGGCCGTAGGAATGCAGCACGGCGTTAGGTATTACCCTCCTGAACCCACCGATTCCATATTCTGCTAACAGTCATTGAATCTTAAGCAACGCGAGCAGCGATAAACCGCAATCACGATAGGCTACAATCCGATCTTTATCAAAGTCGGAAACGTGATCGTATGCATTTCTCCTCCTTACACGAAGCATCACAACAACGTTTCACCAGGCAACGTCGGCCAACTGCGGCTTGTGTATGAGAAATCGGTTGGAAACTTTCCTCATGTCAACACGTTGTAGGTGTCGCCACCGGCGCCAGCCTTGTGTGAATGTTCTGAAAAACTAATCATTTGCATATCACAGCATCTTCTTCCTGTTGGTTCAATTTGGCGTCTGTAGCACGCCATCTTCGTGGTTTAGCAATTTTAATGGCCAATAGTGAACCTGTAGAGAAATTACAACGTTATATACCGGGTGAATAACTTAAGACTTCCGGCACACCTGAGAGCGTGTCCTGGGGCTATGACGGAAACGGCGAAGTTGACGACGTGTCAACGCCTATTGGATCGGCGTGAGGGGACGGCGGGGGCGAGGGCGCATCGTCCATCCGCTCCTCCTGGAGCACCTGGTAGCTCCAGTGGGCAGCTGCGAAGGCCGCACGATCCCGTGAGGCCGTGAATCTGGGGGTAGAAAAGCAGCAGAATCAGGGGACAGATGACACGTACGAATTTGGTTCGGTGGCGGCGATGCAAACCATCGGGACCTGCAATCAAGTACATAAAAGAGCCAATGCGTTCCTGGGTCACACCTCTTTCCCAGCGCTCACAGTTGCCATAAACCATGAAAAGAACAAAACTGTGTGGCGCAAAGCGATCCTTGCAGACCATTGGCGGCGGTGGATGCTGCGGTGGGTGTGGCAAGTGTAGCATCGTCCGATGACGACGGCCGTACAGAAGTTCCGCCGGTGATGATCCGTCTCGTAGATGGGATCGTTAGGAGGCGAGAAAGAGTTGCAGCGCCTGTTCCCGTGTCTGCGTGGTGCGTAGCTCGGCCATCTGTTGTTTTAAAAGTGCGTGTGAAGCGTTCTGCTTCTCCGATAGACTGGTGTTGAAACAGAGCACTTTTTAGATGACGAATGCAATTTCAGTCCCAAAACTGTTCAAATTTACGTGGAGTGAACTGTTGTCCGTTTCCCGACGCAAGTACTTCTGGCAAACCTTCTATGCAGAATGTGGAGGACAAAGCTTCGATGGTGCTACGCGATGTGGTAGAAGCCACAGACACTGCAAATGCGAACTTGCTAAAAGAGTCTACCACTATGATCCGAGGAGTGTTCCAAAACGGTCCTGCAAAGTCTATGTGCACTCGTTGCCATGGGGATTGAGTCTTAGGTCAAGCTGAGAATATCTGTGGCTGAGAAGATTGGTTTTCCGCGCATGCATGACACTCTGATCATCTGTTCAATATGTCCAATGTCCTGCCAAGAGCAGTGCCGTCAAGATAGCTGTTTAGTGCGAACAATTGCCCAACGTCCTTGATGGAGCAATCGCAACACATCATTTTCCAACACTTTTAGAATAAGCACACGCGGTTTTCCAGCGTTATTTTGAACTATAATCACACCCTGTTGAACTGAAAGTTTATGCCGATGTGCAAAATATCGGCGCACAACTGAGTTCTGGATACTGTTCAATGAACAAGGCCAAGACGTGCGAATTTTCTGCAACTAAATCTTGAGATCTTGGTCTACTTCCGTGGCCTGTGCAATTTTTATGTAGTGGAATGGAAAAAATTCCAGCAATTCAGCCATGCACATCGATTTGGCAACAAGATACGGCAGATGCATCAAAACCAGCGTCTGGTCCTGTTGGTGGTCGTAATAGGGCGTCTGCATTGTCTTGCTTTGCCCTACGCCTGTACACAGTTTCATACTAATACTGCGAAAGCAACGAAACCCAACGTTGCAATTCTTGAGCAGTGCGTGTAGGAACCGGATTTGTGATCTGTCACTGAAACTTGCGACCATACAAATAGTCTTGGAATTTGGTCACACGATACACAATAGCGAGAGCCTCTTTTTCTATTCGAGAATAATTGCACTGAGTCTGAGTGATCAACTCTGAGGAAAAAGCAATGGGTCTGTGTTGTGCACCAATTCTGTGCGAAAGCACAGCAACAATTCCATATGAAGAAAAGTAGACTGCAAGACAACTGGCTTGGCAGGGTCAAAATGCACAAAACATCTGTCACCGAGCAAGAAATTTTTGATTTTTGAAATGCGTCGTGACACTCTTTGGTTCAACGAAAAGCACATTTTTCGACGCAAGCGATGCAGTGGGGACCCGATATTTGAAGCGTTCGGAACGAAAGGTATGTATTATGTCAACTTACCTGTCACTGACTGCAGTTCAGATTCATTGCGAGAAGCGGGCAGGTGACGGATTGCTAGCAAATGAGATTGGAGGGGCTGCACACCCTGGCTGTTTATCACATGAACTGAGAACTGTCTGAAAACAGTCTCACCTTTCGAGACGACACTTGGGTCCTGCATCAGACAACACTCGAAAAAGAGTACACGTATTGGCAATGTGTTCCTCTAGCGTACGTTCTGAGACGACAATATGGTCAAGGTAGTTCGAGCATAACGACACTTCAGCATTCAGTCGTCCTAAATAACATTACAAAATGGAGGGTGCGGAGGCACTGCCGAAGGGCAAACGTAAATACCTGAACCGGCCTAAGTGTGTAATAATAACAAAAACTTTCTGCGATTCTTCTTCTAGTCGTATCTGCAAATAAACATTACGCATCTCTATCTTAGAAAAGAATTGGCCTGCCTCTGGCCTATTCATAAGTTCCTCAGGGCAAGGCAATGGATAAATGTCAATTATTATCTGTGGATTCACTGTAGATTTGATGTCAATACAAATGCGAATGCGCCCAGAAGACTTAGGCAACAAAACGAGAGGACTTGCCCATTGACTAGCATGCATGGGAGCCATTATACTGCAATTCTTTCAATTCACTGCCTACCTTCTCTCTTAAAGCCATTGGAAAAGGCCGGGCCTGGAAAAACTTAGGTTGTGCATTGTCTTTCAATACAACATGCCCTACAAAGTTATTAGCTTTTCCCACCCCTTCCGAAATAGTTCAGGAAATTCTTCAAGCAAGCTAGAGCTACACTGTCTTTCGGTTCAAAACCAGACACTGATAGCACATGGTCATGGATGCTAAGTCGAAACAAATCAGAGGCATCTAAACCAAATATGTTCTCGGTGTCTCTTGATTTCAACACAGTAAAATTCACTGTCCTAGTGAGGTTTGTAAGTGGCAGGCAAACCACACTGTCTAAGAACTGGAATTTCCTATCCGTTGTAAGCAGTGAGGTGCTTGCTACATCGTGAAACGCGTGGTGAGCGTAACTGTTCGTACGTTGCACGATTAAGCAAAGTTACTGAGGCGCCTGTGTCTAACTGAAAGTTCACACGACGGCCAGCAATTCGTAATGAGACAAATGGTTTGTCAGAACGTCGTTGCATAGCACTAGAGAGAGAAGGAGGCACAACCTTAATCTTAATTTTGTCAGAACCTGTTGTAGGTTTTGAAAACACAGCATTCAGTGCATGTGTACGAGCCTGTTTTTCTCTGGGAGCGGGCAAAATTGGCATTTTGGTGCCATTGCAAACTATCTGCTTGGACATGGTCTTTTTTTTTACACATGTAACACGTTGGGTTACGTCATGGGCAGTCCTGTCTCTTATGGCGAGCAGAATATCTAGGGCAGACCTGTTTACCTGTCTACGTGGCTGCCCGCGTGGCTGTGTACGCGCTCGTTGTTTTGGCTCCTTGAGGCGGTCGCGAACAAGGGGCGACTCGACCTGACAAATCGGGACCCGGTCAAATTAGCAGGCCACTATGGAATCCGAAAAATATAGCTCTAAGATTTGCAATTCATGAGGAAGTGATGGATTCGAGTACTTAAAGATCTGTTCCGGTATTCTACTATCTGGGACACTGAATGTTATTGCGTCACGTATCATTGACCCACTGTAAAAGTTGCCACAACAACTCTTAAATTTACACTTCCTTGTCATAGCCGCTAATTACGTGTACCACTGGCGGTACGTCTCTACCCGCTTTTTCTGCAAACGGCAGAACTGATATTTAGCTCCATCTGCTTGGACTTGCTGGAGATGGTATTAATGCAGCGATTATTTGGTCACAGACGAGTTCGTCGGGAGACGCGGTTGGGAATAGTCTTTCTATTAGCCTGAACACTGGGGACGCCGCAATTGAAAGGAAGTATTGTATCTTTATAGTACAATGAACACGATGAACTCGACAATGTGGTTGGAACTGAGTCAGGTATTTAATCCGTTCCTCCTCTGTTTCCTTAAATTTCCGGAACGTTGGTACACATCTGCTCTACGCTTACATTGTCCATTTGAAAGGAGTGGAGACCGCTCTCTCAGCAAGGCGTCAAGCGAATTTTTATCTGCTTTCTGAAATATATACATTCTTCGTTTATTTTTGGTGGATTTGGAAATTACGTTATTCACTATCTCTACGATGGTTGGTTGGTTGTTTCGGGGAAGGAGACCAGACAACGAGGTCATCGGTCTCATCGGATTAGGGAAGGACGGGGAAGGAAGTCGGCCGTGCCCTTTGAAAGGAACCATCCCGGCATTTGCCTGGAGCGATTTAGGGAAATCACGGAAAACCCAAATCAGGATGGCCGGACGCGGGATTGAACCGTCGTCCTCCCGAATGCGAGTCCAGTGTCTAACCACTGCGCCACCTCGCTCGGTATCTCTACGACAACCCTGTGTTCAGAAATCCATACATTCGTTGCTAAAAGAGCAAGTGTGTTTCCACAACCCTCTTCTGTTCGAGTAGGCTCATGAAATAAATCCTCCAAATAATTTTCAAAGAATGCTTTTAGCACTGATCCAGATGATGTTTCAAAAAATGGTTCAAATGGCTCTGAGCACTATGCTACTTCTGAGGTCATCAGTCGCCTATAACTTAGAACTAATTAAACCTAACTAACCTAAGGACATCACACACATCCATGCCCGAGGCAGGATTCGAGCCTGCGACCGTAGCAGTCACACAGTTCCAGACTGAAGCGCCTAGAACCGCACGGCCACCGCGGCCGGCAGAGATGATGTTTAATGCTTACCTCCGGATTTAAACATTTATTTTCACAAACATATCGAGGGATATTCGAAATGACCACTAACTGTAATTGCATGAGTCGGGTACGTATTTGAAATCAGACTTAAGTTTGTTTGAACCTTTCGGAAACTATGTCATCTGAGTTGGGAGGTCCGTAAGAGGATCTTATTATTACTTTATTTCGGTTTCTAATAATGATATCTATCTATACAGGAACTATCTACGTCAATTTCGCTACAAGGTAAAGTAATTGCAGCAGCAATAAATACACCACTGACAACTGTATTTAGCCTGTCATTTCTGAATACCTTTTGGTTCTTCCCAAAAATGAGCTTATATCCGGCATTAGCCAGCTTTGAAAACATATAACGATTTGAAAATCACTGCCTTCTATTAGAGCTCGGAGCTCTGGTAATTTCCCAACACAGCTACGACAATTTACAAATGTTATCCCTTTCACACCCTCTAGCTACAGTAGTGTACATTAAATTTCACTGCGTCTTAGCTGCAACGAAAGTATTTTTTCGTAATGGAAACCTGAGGTAGACGTTTGTAAATGTTCAACATTTTCATCATACACAAGGGTTACAAACTATGGATAATCACTGTGAAAATATTCAAAAGTCATAGTAGCAGTGCACAGCAGCTTGTAACCACCAGAATACATGTGCTTGGTTCTCTATATTCCCCTCTATCATTGAATATTGTTTTTGTTACTTTGCATGCTAATAATAGCATGATCAGTTCACTAATTATTACAATAGAGTAATTGTAATTAGATATTTTAGCTCATAAAATGAAGCCTAGTTGTAATGTGCTTTTGATGATACTAATCATTTTAACACTACATTGAATGAACGTCAGAACTATGGAATGGATACAAAACTCGACTTATCGTGTTGCGTGTTGTAACTCAAGTGGCGTGCTTACTCTGTGTTAATGTAAGTCAAATTTACACGAACTGATTTGGCGAAGCAACTCCCAATACCAGTAAAGGAGTCCAGTCACTGCAAAATACATTCAGTCCCTTACGCACTGAGCCATCTGAACCTGTTCAAAATTGATAACTTTGGTCCCTGTGCACATAACAATAAATTAAATTGTCCACCTCTGGAGCAACAACGGAATAACACGATATATTCCTGTCCCTCATGAAAAACAAAAATATGTAAGCTACAGGCTCAGCGACGTGCAATGCTGGCTGTAATGCCTTGAAATGCACATGAAATTGTTTTGGCTGATAAATGAAAACATTTGAGAAAAGTTCAACTTCTTTGAAAAACATATGACCTGGACCGGGAGGCGGTACTGCTATGGTGTGTTACTAACAATTAGAGTTTCTTTAGCAAAATTATATTGCAAGTTAGGTTTGTCTTTTCAAAAACATCTGACAATTGAAGTTACATTACTCACAATTGAATTCACAACCAATGAGATCTAAGCAGCATGTATTACCTAACCTCACTAATCCAAATTAAATGCATATCATCAAATTACACATAGGTCTATTAACAAATGTTAAAAACGTTACAAAAGGGAAATATCTAAGTAACCTTCTTTTTTTGAAAATAGTTTACGTACATTCTGGGGTTACTCAACAATTAGAAATTATCAGCCAACTCATCTGTACTAACTCGCTGGCAAAAACAAAATTCGTAATTATTTAACATCTTTACTTTGCTTGCAGGTAGATTTATGGTTCCAAGTTCAATAATATTGACATAACTACATCAGCCTAACACTTGGTGGCTTCACACAGCACACCACAAAAATTGCCTACTCCATCGCCTTTCGCTCACAGACAGCTACCTACAACAGAGCTCCCAGCGCTGTCTTACTCCAACCCTACTATCTCAGACCAGATTCAGTATCAGAGACATAAGTCGTTTCTCATATTTGGGTGCCACATACAAATGTGCACCAGAAGATTTCTTTCATAGCCATCCAGTGTGGTTTAACAAATTTGACACTTATTTGAAAGTACCTTGTACAAACAATGTGTGGTAAATTTATCTGTCTGTATAATATCATTAAACATGAAAGAATTTATAGTGCTCAGGTACACTAGCATAAATCATAATCTGTTTACATCGTGAGTAAGTTGTCTCAGAGACAAGATTGATGGCAAATAAATCATATAGAGAAAAACAGTATACAATCATAATCATCAAAGTGATGATATAGGATTGGGAAAGGGAAAGGAACAGGCATGGCTGAAGCCTATGAGCATGTTGAAGTAACTGCATCATGAAGTCAGTCTGTTATGGTTTTTGCGGTTCAACAACTTAGTAGTGCCAATGTGGATTGCGTGGTGTACCAAGACATCTGAACTTCGTATTATTTTCTTCATGCAGATATACAAGAGGTACTCAGCAACAAATTTCTAACAACCGTGATTGGCCATTATCATGATTCATGATGTCAGTATGTGATGACAAGCATCATCACTGCCCTTCATAGTGGAGATGCTTCTGAGATCCAAAGACATATAAAGTCACTTATGTTGAAATATGAATACCAGTAGCACATTGCTCCAATACCATGAACAGAGGTGGGAGACTGGATAATTAAAGGTACAAACACTTAGCAAAGGTAAGGTAGTGGAATATGACCATTTCTATCTATGTCAGCATCGAGTAATGTACTTGATAAGAAAAAGTTCAGTAGCCTAATGAAAGTACAGACTGGATGAAGCAACAGTGCTTTACGTCAGAGTGAATAGGCTAAAGTGAAAGTCAACTCTGAATACAGCAACATCAATATGTGTGGCATCAGGCTGCCAATTTAGACATATAATAACCAAACATTATCAGAACATCACTGGTTCATAACATTATACTGTGGCTCTCAATTGCCTTGTATATGCAAGACTGAGACATAATTTCTTAATAAAACCTAACAGTAAAACAAGAACTGAATTGCTCCAGGTTGCCTTGTACTTAGAATAGGTGCAAATCTTACTAACTGAAACAATTGTAGAGAAAATATCAATAAGAATCTCCAAGTGGCCTCTCTACATACATAAACGCTGATCTTGAAAGCTATAAAAAGATTGGGGCTTGAAGTGGCCTAGTTTTACATCAAGTAACTGCTGACCTTAATAGCTAAATGTGACAGAAAACATCTTTCTGGCTCAAGGTGGCCTAGTTTAACATCGCATAAACATCAAAGGTGAGAAAGTGTCCTAAAATAACATTTACCTATAACTTTATATGGCACTCAGAGGCCTATGCACAATTCATAATGAGAATACATTATTTGACATGGCTTTTACAAGAACCACGTGCATAAATAGCAGTACTATATAAAAGTACAGCTCTGTATGGCCTATGGGAATACATGTTAGGCAAATAGAATCATAGAATCAAAGTATGGTATCAAGTAAGCAAAGTCATAGTATTTATAGGTTGTGTAGCACCCTCAGGCTTCATAAAACTATCTATTAAATGACCTATACCTCTAACAAAGCGCATATCTACAGCGAAGGATGTGAGAATGATTGATAAGGGCAGTGCACTTCATCTGTAAAGATTAGGACTACCAGTAAATCGTCATTCGTCTTGCGTCACGAACTACTATGGCGAAAGCAAAGAAAAAATGTGATTCCATTATATGCAAGCATAAAGTCCAGAGTACTAAGTGCAATATAACTTACTGAATAGATAAATGTAATACCTCACAGTAAATCATGAGAGAAATATTCAAAGATGTGAATGAATTGCAGAAATAGTGGAACTAGGAAATGTGATTTTGAACCTGAATAAAAGGCAGCCATGCATGGTAACATAAGGAGCATTATCATATGCAATCACATAAGTAGTAGTGAAAAAACCTTCTGTGAAAATGTCCCACAAACACCTCCAATCATTTGGCACAGGGTAAGATAGTTTTTCCTACAAAAGGACACAACACACACAAAAGACATATTAGCAACATACAATATCATCATAGAAAAATCATCAATATGTCAATATAACCATCATTAGTGGAGTGCAATATTCCACTATTACTCAGAAAAATTGATGCAGCTCAGGGCATGAACACTCATGTAACAATACTCTTATACCTAACACAAAATGCAGAGAAAAAATGTCCTTAATCCTACAACTTTATAGGTAATGTGCCAAATTTATATAGTACACCAATGGGAAAATGGCTATAATAGCCTGCCAGGAACCAGTGTGCGATGTGTCAGTGGTGTTTAGTATTCCATGTAAGTTGCTTATGTCGTGGTTTCAATGTAATGCAGTTCCTGCACACCTTCATGTGCTTCAATTTATGAGCATAATGGCTCATTTGGATGCGATGAGACTTCAGTACATTGGTGCTGCAAAATATACAAAGGGGACGAGTAAATGCAATAATCATGAGTTACAGGGTACACTGATTTCTGAAATATACATAGGTGAAAGCAAGTAATTGTCAGCGGTAATAGTGTCTTGCATAGGGCGTGCAGTAATGTCAAAGTGGAGTAGCATAGCATCATAAAAAATGGAACATTTTATGGTAGCAGTAAAGACAAAATAGCATCAGAAATAAATATACAGAAATATATACAAAAATGACAAAAATTCTTGTTATAAATATTTTTGAGTTATAGTTTGCCACGGTCAGACCACCAAAGGAATGTGATCCGTTGGACACATGTCAAAGTAAATTACGTCTCTTTCAGTTGTTTTCATGCACATGTGTCTGAAAACAGGAAAAGTGCAAGGCTTAAACTTACAGTGAGAGAACTGATGTGCAAGATTCGCTCTACAGGGCACGTCGCCACCTAATGAAATGCTGAATGATCGAGGAAACGTGACAACAAGATACCAATAGAATTTCTATAAAAATGGGAAATGTGTTAATGAAAAAGTCTGATGTGTTTTACAGTTGTGTGAACTGGTATGTAATATCAAAATAAGCATAATTTGAGACTATCTGCCGGCCGGAGTGGCCGTGCGGTTCTGGGCGCTACAGTCTGGAGCCGAGCGACCGCTACGGTCGCAGGTTCGAATCCTGCCTTGGGCATGGATGTGTGTGATGTCCTTAGGTTAGTTAGCTTTAATTAGTTCTAAGTTCTAGGCAACTGATGACCTCAGAAGTTAAGTCGCATAGTGCTCAGAGCCATTTGAGATTATCCGATAATGCAAACAGCGACTTCTGCAAGACAAATGCTAAGTATCATTGTACTTTAAAAGCAGCAAAAAATTTCTACAAAGCTGGAAAGTGTTAGAAAGTATATACATAGTGTAATGTCTTCAGAATGCGAGAAATAATTTATGTCGTTAAAATTGGTGAGTATCAGTAGTGTAAATAAAGTTCCTGGTTGTATAGAAATTTCGTAGAATAAATGCCACAAAATTTTCTTTTCTAATTCTTGCTTCTGAAATAAGCGTGCGTATACTTTGGTTTATAATCGCAACTGTATTCTTGGCGCTAAAACTTACCTTACGGGTAATTCAGTGATTATCATTATTGCTAGACTACGCAAATTGAAATTCAGCGCATCACATATCGTTCAGATGTTGCATAGCTACAAAATTCAGTGTATCAGTGTCATAATCGCGCGTAACGTTGCAGTCCGGGAAAGCAAATCGTATAAAACGTAATTTATGTAATGGCAGAATCTGTAATGTTGTATTTACATAACGCAGTATAATTAATTCAGCTCTGTGGTTGGTTTGGCACAATATTTTTGAGGTGACTGTAGATGTGAATAGTTTTGGAAATCTATGTTTTCAAATAGATCTGCTTGACAGTTTGGTGATGGTGATATTCAGCTCTGGTTATGTTGTTGTTAACTTATTTGCTGCTGATGATTTGGCGATTAATTTCATAGAATCAGGTTGGTTCTGCGAGTAAAAGGGAGTAGCTTTGATGTCGGTGGGCCTGATATATGTAGAGCCGAGTTTTGTTTTGGTCGGCGTGGCGCTGCATTGCTTTGAAGTAAGCTGTGGCCGTCCCTTTGTGCTACTCGACGGTATCATGGACCGCCCCGCTGCTGGTTTCAAGGACAGCAGGCCACTTACCTGTTGCAGATATCACGCTCTGTCTGTTCGTGGCCTCTATGCTTCCAATAGGCTGTACTACGCATTGCCCTTGATCTTGACCACTTTGTAACATTTAAGAAATCTTAGCGTTATAAGAGGTGTTTGCAGTTTGTATAGGATAACTGTGTAGGGGCAGTATATTGGAATCTGAGTTAACCTCGTCTGTAACAGAATTTATAGTACCGTCTACATGGGTTGTAAAACTAGTGAGCAACTGCTGTTCTATTTCCTGTCTTTGCACTGCTAATGACTGTAAAAACTGATTGTATTCTTCTGTGTGTTTACGGAGGAAGTCTTTGTATCTCTTTTCTGAGGTTTCAGTGTGGACTTGAAGACGTGCATGTAACCGACTGTCTTGTTGATCTTTTCTTTAATTAACGGACTGGGTTTCATCTGGAAGCTTTCTATAGCTTTCAGTACACTGATGTCTTAAAGCATTGAAGTCATCTCTTAAAGATTTGATTTGTCTGCTCACTGCCTGGCTATGGCTTCACTTTTATTGCGAAGACGTTTTTCACTGGACTTAATGTCTGTATCTCTGTGTTTGAAACAGTTATTAGCCGTTTCTGTGTACGATTTAAGCTCGTCACATATGGAGGAAAATTGTTCATTGAACTGAGTGGTGGTGTCAACTTGTATTTCCCGTATATCTTGTCGTAATTGATTGTACGTCTCGAATTTCTTGTATGATGGAAACTCGTTCTACATCTACATACATACTCCACAATCCACCATACTGTGCGTGGCGGAGGGTATCTCTTACCACAACTAGCATCTTCTCTCCCTCTTCCACTCCCAAACATAACGAGGGAACAATGCCTTCCTATATGCCTCTGTACGAGCCCTAATCTCTCTTATCTTATCTTTGTGGTCTTTCCACGAAATATAAGTTGGCGGCAGTAAAATTGTACTGCAGTCAGCCTCAAATGCTGGTTCTCTAAATTTCCTCAGTAGCGATTCACGAAAAGAACGCCTCCTTTCCTCCCGAGTTCCTGAAGCATTTCCGTAACACTCGCGTGATGATCACACCTACCAGTAACAAATCTAGCAGCCCGCCTCTGAACTGCTTCTATGTCCTCCCTCAATCCGACCTGATACGGATCCCAAACACTCGAGCAGTACTCAAGATTAGGTCGTATTGGTATTTTATAAGCGGTCTCCTTTACAGATGAACCACATCTTCCCAAAATTCTACCAATGAACCGAAGACGACTATCCGCCTTCCCTACAACTGCCATTGCATGCTTGTCCCACTTCATATCGCTCTGCAATATTACGCCCAAATATTTAATCGACGTGACTGAGTCAAGTGCTATACTACTAATGGAGTATTCAAAAACTATGGGATTCTTTTTCCTATTCATCTGCATTAATTTACATTTACCTATATTTAGAGTTAGCTGCCATTCCTTACACCAACCACAAATCCTGTCCAAGTCATCTTGTATCCTGCTACAGTCACTCAACGACGACACCTTCCCGTACACCACAGCATCGTTCTTCTCGTTTGATGGAAAATTGTTCATCATTTTTATTAAATCGTTCATTAAACTGAGTAAACTCTTTCACAACCTTTTGCATGAATTTTTGAAGCGACGCTTCCGTATTCTTTTCAATTGATGCGTCGGGTGTCACCTGTATTGTCCTTTATGGTATTGAGACATCTACAACCATGGACGTCTCGTTTGCTTCATTGTCTGCATAATTACCGTTCACGGAATCTGACGGATTTTTAAAAACAGGTTGAGTACTTTGCGCTACTCGTTCCTCTGGCGTACTGTTGGCACTCTGGTTGACTGTACAAAAATTGGGAACTTCATTGACCTGATCGGTAAGGAATCGTGTTCTGACATCTGCGTGTTAACCAATATCTACCTTAGCGTCTTCCACTACGCCGGAATCGACAGTCTGAGCAGTTGGTAAATTAGCTGAAATCATACTGTCAGGAAACTGGATGTTACTCTGGGAAGCGGAACTCAACGTTTCCTGTGGCGTGAGTGGCAGAGTGCTTACTCTCATCCTCAGCATTGTTGTCAATAATAGTAAAATCGTCTGTTTCGGTACCTCCAATTGTAAGATTATGCCTGGAACCTTAACATTTTTGCGCGTCATCGTAAAGGAAATACTAGGTACAAAGCCAAAGACAAAAACATTGAACCAGAAAATCAATGGAAAATGAGGTGGAGCATAAGAAAGCCGATTAACTGTGGAAAATTTTTGCACAAGTAGTAAATTGCGTTGCAGGAAAAAAAAGCTACTATTATCGCTGCTGAGTGGCTGAGAGAACAGAATACATATATCTGACTACTTAATATCTAAGATTTCGCAAAGTGAACGACTGTCAGAGCTGTCGCCAAGTGTAACTTTCTTTAGCTAAAATTAAACTTTTTAAGATTACGATGAATAAATGACCGAAATGCGGGATGAGTACGAAACTCGAATTATTGTGTTGCGTGTTCTAACTGCAAGTGGCGTGCTTACCCTTTGTTATTGTTAGTAAAACTTCACACGAATTGATTGGGTAGTGCAACTCCCAGTACCAATAAAGAAATCCAGTCACATTGGGTTGTTTGGGAGAAGAGAGCGAACTACGAGGTCATTGGTCTCATCGGTTTAGGGAAGGACGGGAAAGGAAGTCGGCAGTGCCCTTTCACAGGAACCATCCCGGCATTTGCCTGGAGCGATTTAGGGAAGTCACGGTAAACCTAAATCCGGTTGGCCGGACGCGGGATTGAACCGTTGTCCTCCCAAATGCAAGTCCGGTGTGCTAACCACTGAGCCACTTCGCCCGGTGCAAAATACATTCGGTGCCTTAGGAACTGAATCATCTGGCGCTGTTATAAACTGATAACTTTGGTCCCTATGCATAAAACAATAAATTAAATCGTCTTGGTCTATAGCGTCAACGGAGTAACGCGATATATTCCGGTCTCTTATGAAAAACAAAAATATGTTAGCTACAGACTCAGCGATGAGCGATGCTAGCTGCAATACTTCGAAATACACATGAAATTATTTTGGCTGATAAATGAAAACGTTTGAGAAAAATCCAACTTATTTGAAAAACGTATGGCCTGGAGTGGCGGGCGCTACTGATTATGGTGTATTACTAACAGTGAGGTGTTTTTAGCAAAATTATATTGCAAGTTAAGTTTGTCTTTTCAAAAACATCTGACAGTTGAAGTTGCATTACTCACAATTGATTCACAAACAATGAGATCTTAACAGCAAGTATTATCTAACCTCACTAACCCAACTTAAATGCGGATCATCAAATTACACATAGCTAAACACCAAATATTACCTAACCTCACTAATCCAACTTAAATGCAGATCATCAAATTACACATAGCTCTATTAACAAATGTTGAAAACATTACAAAAGTGAAATATCTAAGTAACCTTATTTTTTCAAAATAGTTTACGTACATTCTGGGGTTACTGAACAATCAGAAATTATCAGCCAACTCATCTATACTAAGTCGCTGGCAAAAACAAAAATCGTAATTATTTAACATCTTTATTTTGCTTGCAGGTAGATTTATGGTTCCAAGTTCAACAATATTGACATAACTACATCAGTCTAACACTTGGTGGCTTCACACAGCACACCACAAAAATCGCCTACTCCATCGTCTTTCACTCACAGACAGCTACCACCAACAGAGCTCCCAGCGCTGTCTTACTCCAACCCTACTATCTCAGACCAGAAGCAGTATCTTTTGCTATGTGGTCGTGCACAGTCAGTGATCCGCATTATAAAGCCTATCAGAAACATTCATCGATTATCATATTCGTGTGCCACATAAAATGTGCCCCAATAGACTCCTTTCAAAGTGTACAAACTACCTTTTGAAAATGAGTGCATATTTTTTTTTATAAATCTTGGATCTAAATTTCGCCTAAGAACATGACCACAGAAATCAGTTTTTCTATCCTCCAGAAAAAATACACGTTTGAAAGGTTTATATCATTGTTCCCTAGATCTACCTTCTTCCACTGTTCGACCTGCACCCTCTGCTTCCTCGAGGCTCTCTAACTGAAAACCGCCCAGACCACGCCACTCAGCCCTCGCTAGCCATGTAGCGGCCTCCTTGGTGTAATGAACTCCTGACCTATTTAGCGGAACCCGAAATCCCACCACCCGATTTCGCAAGTCGGGGAATTGCAGAACCGTCTGAACCTCTGGTTCACCCCCCCCCCCCATCCCCCCCCCCCAAGGCTCTGTACCAGAAGTGAGCAATCGGTCCCTTCGATTATGCTGCTAACAGTGAATTCTGATTTCATCTCGCAAGCAAGACTGCAGCCTTTACCACTTCCGATAATCTCCCGAAATGAGAGAGAATCTCTCCCAACCTAAAGCGGCACAACCTAAAGCCACCACCAGTAGTTAGCTGCACGCTGTGTTCTTCGTGGCATCCAGAAGTACGAGGCGACTTTCCATTCGACCACAGGTGAGAGTTCAACCTCAGCAGACGCTGAGTTGACGACTGGTTCAGACTGATCGAAAGGACTCGTGGGTCGTGCTGGACGTCTGTTGGATCCCGACGGCGGTTCCACATCAACGATGCACATCCACTGCAGCCTCAAGCCGTGTAACTGAAGCCAACACATCCTGGAGACTGGAGTTCAGAGCCAATTATCACCAACTCAGCTAGCATTCGCGTATGACAATCATAGTCCTTGTTCATTATAAAGATGGTGGAAAGCTGCACTACACAGGCATACAAGTGATTATCGGCATGTGCTAGAAAACCCTACGGCAGACAGTGACGGAAACGCAAGAACTTTGTATAGTGAAATAGAGTAACCCGAAGACATACAAATACTAAGCTACCAAAGCACACCGGTGAGACAAAATAAATCACTCCTGGTTAGGAGATTGGATAAGTCACAAAATCGGTTAATTTCTGACACAAATATTCAATGTTAAATTAACATGCCTAAATTCAAAAACTACACTACCAAAGCACACTGAAGAACATACATAAATGTCACAAAATCGGCTACATCCCAGTTGCGGCTCTGTCTTGGCCGGCGGCTGCTGCCTGACTGAACACAGAACGCGCACAAATATCGCAACCTCCTAATAGACCATCTTTCACGGATGCTATAGGATGTTCCTCTACAGACTAGGAGCAACCTTGTACTCAACACGATGGCTGTGCAGCCCATAGTGCACGAAGTACTACAGCATGTCTTCACGAATTGTTTTCAAATCGTTGGATTGGACTCAGAGGAGTTGTATCTTGGCCGGATCTGCCGCCTGTAGACTTTATTATGTGTGGGGAAAGCTGAAATATGCTGCCTGTAAGGACACACCAGCTACACCCGATGATATGCAACGACGCATTACTGCAGCCTGCTCAGACATGAAACTTCCTGGCAGATTAAAACTGTGTGCCCGACCGAGACTCGAACTCGGGACCTTTGCCTTTCGCGGGCAAGTGCTCTACCAACTGAGCTACCGAAGCACGACTCTCGCCCGGTACTCACAGCTTTACTTCTGCCAGTACCTCGTCTCCTACCTTCCAAACTTTACAGAAGCTCTCCTGCGAACCTTGCAGAACTAGCACTCCTGAAAGAAAGGATATTGCGGAGACATGGCTTAGCCACAGCCTGGGGGATGTTTCCAGAATGAGATTTTCACTCTGCAGCGGAGTGTGCGCTGATATGAAACTTCCTGGCAGATTAAAACTGTGTGCCCGACCGAGACTCGAACTCGGGACCTTTGCCTTTTGCGGGCAAGTGCTCTACCAACTGAGCTACCGAAGCACGACTCTCGCCCGGTACTCACAGCTTTACTTCTGCCAGTACCTCGTCTCCTACCTTCCAAACTTTACAGATTTGGTAGCAAGTCTGCAGCAGTCGTTCTATAGCAGAATGGAATCGTACATTGCCACTGCCAGGAGTCATGTTTAACACAACCTGTGATAGACAATTGGCTCGTTACTGCTCAGAATGCACATATCTTGTGCATGCAATGGTGTTGTTCTTTAGCGTGTGCTCCCACAGTTATTGTACAAGTATCGGTCTTGAAACTTTTGAAAATACATTGTATCGCACGAGAGTACCGCAACAAACATAATTGAAATTGAAACATCCTGGTAGATTAAAACTGTGTACCGGACCGAGACTCGTACTCGGGACCTTTGCCTTTCGTGGGCAAGTGCTCTACCAACAGAGCTGCCCAAGCACGACTCATGCCCCGTCCTCACAGCTTCACTTCTGCCAGTACCTCGTCTCCTACCCTCCAAACTTTACAGAAGCTCTCCTGCGACCCTTCCAGAACTAGCACTCCTGAAAGACAGGATATTGCGGAGACATGGCTTAGCCACAGCCTGGGGAATGTTTCTAGAATGAATATTCACTCTACAGCGGAGTGTGCTCTGATATGAAACTTCCTGGCAGATTAAAACTGTGTGCTGGACCGAGACTCGAACTCGGGACCTCTGCCTTTCGCGGGCAAGTGCTCTACCAACTGAGCTACCAAAGCACGACTCGCGCCCCCTCCTCGAAGCTTCACTTCTGCCAGTACCTCGTCTCCTACCTTCCAAACTTTACAGTTTTTGCAGGAGAACTTCTGTAAAGTTTGGAAGGTAGCTCGCTGTAAGGAATTTTTGACTGGATTATATGTATCCATTTCGAAAAGTTACTAGTGACTCGTAATACTGGAATGAAGCGTTTAGTATGCGTAAACTATATTTTTATTTTCTGTGTTGTAGCTCCGCTTAATTGGCGAATACATAATATGTCCCAACATTTTATTGGTACCGGTTTTCTCTTTGTATTATTTATAACCTTTGACATGATGCAATGTCAAAACGCTTAAGACATCTCAAAGTTTTTTAAGACTCCTTATAAGCTTAACCAATGTTGAGCTTCATCTACCCCAAATATACAACTTCACACTGGTATTCGCTTTAATCAACACTGGCCTTGACTGCATAATCGAGAATCTTCACTCGTATTAAATGTAAAGGCAAAATTTATTCCGGAGTAGTCAAAAACACAATCCGTTTTGTCTGTGAAATCACAACTCAATAGTAATTCAATAGACAAATGTTCGACAGCAAATATATTAATAGCCCATGACAACGGCAGAATCCTAAAATATACTCGTATCCCTCCCAACAACGGAAATGATAGGTCGTTACCATTGCGAACTTGTTCAACCGTTGGCCTTAAAGTGGGACTTCATAAATATTTCTATCCCTGAGGTACCAAGCGTACTTAAGCGAGGAGATATTGCTCCCACTATCCAGCAATCCACAGATCGGTATGTGGTTATTGGCGTCACAGAGAAAAGGCAAGAAGATCTCACTAACTCTGCTTAACCGGTTGTGTCCCACAAGTGACCAGCCTGTTCGCCTTCTCCAGTCTCATTTTCGGAATGGTTATCCACCATTACTGTTCTCGCGCCCAATGGAATATTACCGAACAAAGTTTCCCCGTTTATTACACCTAAAACCACGTCCATTGTCTCGTTCACTCCTGATTATAATCTATCCTTACCAGCTCACCAGGCCGGCCGATGTGGCCGAGCGGTTCTAGGTGCCTCAGTCTGGAGCCGCGCGACCGCTACGGTCGCAGGTTCGAATCCTGCCTCGGGCATGGATGTCGGTGATGTCCTTAGGTTAGTTAGGTTTAAGTAGTTCCAGGGAACTGATGACCTCAGATGTTAAGTCCCATAGTGCTCAGAACAGTTTGCTCAACAGAATTGTCTCTCCACTGCAATAGATTAGTGAGATGCTCAAGTTCCCTAGTGTTTTCTTGCAAATCTTCGATCTTTGCCCCCTTCTTAACTTCGCTGTTAATTTTACGTAATTCCTGTACCTGACTGCTTAAGTGATGAAGATCAACTTGCACTCGAAATAACTGAGATCGTGAGGAGCAAGTATCTTTAAGTTGTTGTTTTGCAAACTGGCGAGCGACTCAACACGAACACAAATGGTCAGATATATCTTGCCAAGGCTATCGTGGCTCACGTGTCAGCTGCAGCGGGCAGTCCACCGCACTATGTAGACGCTGCAATAACTCATTAATGCGGCCTTCGACTAACTCGATGCGAAATTTTAACACATACGGCCGAGTGTTAGGTTAGGTTAGGTTCGGTTAGGTTAGGTTAGCTTAGGTTAGATTAGGCAAACTCAAATTTAACCGAGTTGAAGTCAGAATTTAATCCTGGTTGACGAAAAATTACGGTTACCGACCTCCATTCACGAAGTATATAGGTGTTCTTCTTTTGTTTAGCGAAACGTATTGAACTAGTAGCCAGGTACGAGGTATAAACATACTTCTGCTTACTGACGAAAGCGAGGGTACGTGACAATGACGTCACTTAACAGCGATTGTCTGTGCCAAGCGCCGAATGTAAATCCATATCTCTGTTAACGTCTTTGCATCTCCTTCTATAGCAACACAGAGAGTTATCCGCAGTGAAATGCACGGTTCGCTGAGAACAGTTCGCTGTTCGGCGATTAACGTTGGTGCATTAGAGAGACATCTTGAACTCGGCTCATTTTTAACTGTGATCACGGGGTCTTGGTTATCTTGCTTTTGAACCGATGTGAGTTCACGCAGCAAACAGAGATGTTGTTCAATATGCCCAATCTGCAATAGGTCCATCGAACTCCTGATTGAAAACATAATCATCTGCGAACAAAAAACACTTACTCAATATACAGCAGCAAATAAAACGGTTTCACAACAATAAATTTAAACTTTCATGATTTCTTGTACGACAGCTCACACAACCCCATAACCGCGCTCTACTACCACTGGAATGCTGTTGCTACTGAGGAGCTGAGAGTGACACAGTGCCACATGCCAAAAACAGTATCTGAACAAGAAAAAAGCAGTTTACTTATAAAGAAACTGGAATTCTTGTGTATTTCCTTAGCACATTTTTAGAAAATCTGAGAAACTTTAATAAAATGAAGCCAAAGGGTAATATAATTTTTTAGTTGAAAATGGAACAATTCAACTTGGGATAACGGATGTTGAGTTTAATCTCTTCAGTAGTTCAGTATAAATTAAACAATCACATATGAACTAAAACAGAGAGGAAAACATATTCGTTACCAAAAATTATATACCAATAAAAATGATCTGCTAATGGTCAGTGGAATATTGGTGACATACTGCAGTGTGAAAGTGGTTACATGCTCTTTCTGACAAACATTTAAGTTTGAACTACATAGTAATCATATGATATGGAAACCCGACACTGATGTAAAGCCCAAAATCTGCAGGGAAGACATTCAAGTTATAATAGACAACATTCACATCTGTCACCTTGAATAACATTAACTGAGATTCAGCTGGACACATCTTCTGTCGGCTTCATGGAGCAACTTAACTCAGGAAACATGTTGTGGAAGGAACACATGAGTAATTATCTGTTTGTTTTCTTGTCAGCCGCTAATAAAAGAATACAAAGTAAAACCAAGCAATATTGGTTTCTGTTGCCACACACACACACACACACACACACACACACACACACACACACACACACACACATACAAACTCACACACACACGCACACACACCTACACACAAACACACCCACACACACACACACACACACACACACACCACACACACACACACACACACACACACACACACACACACAAACTCACACACACACACGCGCGCACACACACACATACACACACACACACACACACACACACACACACACACACACACTCCATGGAAGATGCAAACTCAACAGGAAACGTTTTCTCATTCATTTTAATCGGAAACCCCTTTGCAAATGCTTTTCTGGAAGAGGAAGTAGCTACGTAAACCCACCTGTCTAATGGAGGCTAAAAATCCCGCATCTTCTGTCCACTTCGGGAGTGCTTGCTGTGCCTCCAGTCGCCACAAGTATAATGTCGTTTATATTCAATGTTCGGTCTGCATCGAAGTGTTATTTCAAGATTAGGCGGTGTGTGTGTTCTTACATCACGGCTGTTAGGTTTGTCAGTATGAGAAGCTACTAGAGAAAATAATGTACACCACACAGACGTCATATGAATCGTCGAGCGCTACCATGAAACATTCAAAACAAAAAAAAATTTCCTCCTATCAGTAGTCCACGGTTAACTGCGTGATTCTCATTACTCAGAAGCGTGGTTCGTAGTGTCAGAAGAGATATGCGACACCTTACACACTGTCGTTTGTTGAGCGATTGGGGGCGCTGTCTTGGCCCAAACACTCAACCGTCCTTCACACAATGCGCACTGCTGAGATAAAACATTATGACCACCTGCCTAATAGCTTGTTTGTACACCTTTGGAAAGAAATACATCTCTAATTTTGGTATTGTGGATCCGACAGCTCGTTGGTAGGTTTGTGGAGGTATGTAGCGTTTGAAGTTTACGCACAGGACGTATAATTCAGCCGGCCGCTGTTGTCGAGCGGTTCTAGACGCTTTAGTCTGGAACTGCCCGATAGCTACGGTCGTACGTTCGAATCCTGCCTCGGGCATGGATGTGTGTGTGAAATCCTTAGTTAGGTTTAAGTAGTTCTACGTTCTAGGTGACTGATGACCTCCGAAGTTGAGTTACAAGGGGCTCAGAGCCATTTGAACCATTTTTGAACCATAGAATTCGCTTAAAGAACGGGTCGTTGATTTGCGTACACGGTGATAGCGAAAGACAGCGACACAGGTGGGGTCCGTAGGCATTACATCAGGCGAATTTGTTCGCCAAGACATCAAAGTGAATTCACGACAAGTAGCTCCTTAAACCTCAGTAGTACGGCTCAGGATCCGGGACACATACAATTATACTATTGGAAGGTGAAATCACTATCTTAGAAGACATCAAGCAAGAAGCTGTGCTGATGGTTCCCACAGGAGCGTAGTAGAACGTCGCCCTAGCAGAACACTGCTCCCACCTGCCTGCGTCCGTGGAGCGCTGCACGTTTCGACCCACCGTTCACTTCGATGACGGTGTTTGTGATTTGTGGATAAGGCCTTCGACACAAGGTGGCAAAAATGTGAATCACCCGAAAACGCTAAAACTTCCCATTGATTCACCTTCGAATCCCAATGGTTCCATACCCACTGTAATCGTAATTGACGATATCATTGGCTCAACATGTGAACACGTAGGGATTTGTAGCATATTTTTTATATCTAATTGATGTGCAAATTAATTCAAATGATCAATTAGTCACCCCAGCCTTCGTCCACCCTCACCAGCTCCCGCTCACAACCACGCTTAATCCCTCCCCCCCCCCCCAAATGGCATCACGTGTTTTCCTCAGCTGTACGAGTCCACCAGCCCCTTCCTTCCCCTTACCCCACTTCCCACTCCTCCCAAACTACCCTATTGGGGGTAATTCCGAATATTGGCGGGAATTTCGAATTTTGGCAGGAATTTCGAATTTTGGTGGCAATCTTTGTCCCAGCGCTCTGATGACATCCCACCCCATCCTCAGCCCGGGCATTGGCGGGAAATTAAAATTGGCAGTATCCTTTCCGGTCCGGTTCTCGAACCCTGGTCCTCCTGAGTGTAAAGCCCAACCATACCCCCCCCCCCCTTCCACAATTAAACGACCAGAGGCTCTTGGAATTGACGGGAATTAAAAACGGCTGTGCCATTTCAGGGACTGGAAGCCTGATTCTACCGGATGGAGAGCCCAAATGCACCTCCTAACACATGGAAACCGTCGAGATGCGGGAGAGGAAGGTTAGGTTAGTGTATTTTATTTATTTTGATCGGGAAACTGACGCAAATATCGATCCTAATTACGTAATTAATCACAAAGATCGGGCCTAATTACACAACTATATGCATAGCGCTACACAAGGATTGCTTAAAAGCGCAATACAGCTGAAAATCTGACGATACCATACAACTGATGTTATCCTGTTGGGAAGAAATTTCGCAGTACCACTCGAAACTAGCGACAGACACACTCAAATTTTACACTACACCTACAAGCTGTCAGGAAAAAAAAGGCATGGGTGTGACGTACTATCTTTATTCTTTTGGTGGGAAAAACGTTCAACTGACGAGATGCTGGTGTTGAACAGAGAGGAGTTTAAAATATTTATTAACTGTAAAAATATGGTATGTATCGCAATTTGACGTCAGAGTTCGCTACAGATGCCTGCTCAAAAACCATCCTGCAGCCCAGGTAATCGAAGCCAATACACGCTATCACAGCTAATACAAAAAAAAAAAAAAAAAAATGCGTCACAGTTCTACTACATTTCGAAACTGTCGTGTAGAAACCAGCAGTCGTATTGAACAGGTCGTAATTCAGTACATTTACTGGGGAAAATTGTCGTCCTAAAAGACTGCAGAGTGCAGAGGGGCTGGTTGTTGAACGTACGTTCTTCGCGATGTAGGTGGGCTGCTTAATTAAATTGATGGTAAGAGTGACTCTGTATGGTGAGTAACTTTTTCTTCCGCACTCGTATTACACTCACAAAGTAGGACAACTGGGAATCCATGATGGGTGCAGCACAGCTATTACAGCCTCGGTTCGCACTATTCCTACACGAAACGTGGAATGTAGCGGTCTACTTCTGGTCAGCTGCAGGGAGCGTTGGGCAAGGAGAATGCGAGGAGAACTTTCGGTCTCTAACTTTATCCTGAGTACGTGAGAATGCCCTGTGACTCTCATCCACATAGTGAAGGATCGTATGATACGCACCATGATCGATGTGTTAGAGATCTGTGGATCGCTGTTTGGTATGCTTTGGTGTATAAGTTCAAGAAGTAACAATGAATGAACATACTGCACAATCATCTACTTATATTCGCAATGGTACTCGGAAAGTAGTGGATTGGCTGTTTAGCGATGATACAGAAATTGGTAAGCATGCTGCTGTGTCATTGGTCGGTGTTGAAATTACGATAAAATTGCTAAAATTGATCACACTATCAACTATGGTGCAAGTTATTACAGTACATCGACGGTGTCTTTTCCATCCCAAAAGTCCAGGTACACTGTTGATTACCACATAAAGTGATTTACACTGTGTGATGTCAGATTTCCTGGGGGAGTCAATGGACCAAACATGTTAATATCAGTTTAGAATCTGACACAGTCATCGGAGTCGTAGTGGAAAAAATTTATGGCAGTGTACAAAGCACGTTACAGCAGAAAAAGCGGTGTATCAAACAACAAAACTGGGTTCCTCTCCTGCGACTGATAACATGTGAGAGAAGGTTATAGTACAGTACAGGCGATAAAACTTTACACCAGCCGGTGCAAGCAATGTCGATCATTGTCCACCTTCTCCACTGGATAAATACCTGTATATTTAATAGGATCGCCACATGTGCTCGATGCCGGCACATAGATTGTATTCGTTTTTGATATATCGGAAGACAGAGATGTGGTAAAAATCTATTGGATGAAACCAATGGAGATTTAATAGTTTGTAATTTTTCTCTGTTGGATGGTACATAATAATGATGATCGAATGTTTGGGTGATAGATCTGAATTTATCCTGACGGACGCAGCTCTGCTTCGATGTTGAGTCTTCCTAATTTTATCTCCAAGAAACACCAACATAACTGTGATTCTTCAGTTTCCTCCAGTGTATTTCTTGCTCGAACAGTCCATGAGTGTACGACCAGTCCAAAGTGTCTAACGGGCACAATATTTCCTCGCTCAGATATGTCGCCACCGTCAGTGCGCTGACGAACTGAACTCCTGAGGGCAGGCAGCCGTCTTAAATCCCGTCCCCTCACTGGGCGTTCTCTCTGCAGTCCACGCCAGTGCGTCAGCGGTCAGTAAGACGGTGGCGTTGGCGTCTGTGGTGGCGTGGGTGTAATTGCCTAGTCCGCCCTAGTCGCCCGTTCGTTTCCTTTGCTGAGCGTCTTTTTAATTAGACTCAATGATGGTTCCCATGCCCTGCTGAGGTTGTAGCCGCAATCTAGGCTCATGAGGCCGGCCCTGGTACGAATTTCATGACACTGAGCACTATGGAACTTAACATCTCAGGACATCAGTCCCCTAGACTTAGAACTACTTAAACCTAACTAACCTAAGGACATCACACACATCCATACACGAGGCAGGATTCGAACCTGCGACTGTAGCTGTCACGCGGTTCCAGATGGAAGCGCTTGGACCCGCTCGGCCACAACGGCCGGTGAAAAGAACATCGTGTTCCCTCCATGGATTCCCAGTTGTCTTACTTGGCGAGTATAATTCGACTGCTGAAAGAAAAAGTTACTCGCCATACAAAGTGACTCTCATGATCAAGTTATTAACCTATCAAATTTATGTCAATGACATGTCGCCTGGAGGGTAGAAGAGATTGGTAAGACACCACGGAATGATTCTTGCAAGCGTTTCATTTTTTTTTTTTCGATGCGGTGATATCCTTTTACGAAATTTCAACCTCCAACCTACACAGGACGAGATAGGCTCTCATGAGTTGTTTCGTAAACGCTAGACTGATATAGCATCGCATTGGTAAAAGGGTACCTGTCATAGTGCACAAAACAGCTGCATTCTCTTGAATAATTGTTTCTTTTTGTCAAACGTTAAATTAACGTGTTTTTTCCGACATGTGTGCCAACGGCGTGAAAGATTGTGTGAAATGTTTGTAATACATAGGTGCATGTGAGTTTATTTGCTGACACTGAACGCAAGAGATGCTCTCATGTCATGTAATTTGTTCAACAAGCTGGAAGAAATTCCTTAAAAGAGAATTTTTTGAGTTGAAATTATTGCTTCTTCTGTACTCTGATGACGGTTTCGAAATAGCGAGGACATTCTGCGGTGATCGGTAATTCACGCATGAATACAGTCGAAGTATTTTTGTTTCCTGATTTTACGCCGGGTGGGCATGTCTCTGCTAATCATTTGTGATCAGTGCCGGTACGCTTCGCTGTACATTACAAAATAATGAGATGCGACTGGAGTCAATTTAAAAACTATACCGATTTTCCTCATAAAACTAGAATAAACTGGAATTTAGCCATTTTTGTGGAAGGAGGACATTTATTATGTTTGAAAATTTATTTTGCACATTTTAATAGATGCTTGAATGTAGGTGCACTGACGTCAAATGCAATTGTTCTCGGGCTACTGCGGGCGAGGTGGAGGGGGGGGGGGGGGGTGGCGTATCTGCTCTGCTGTGGTGGTCGCCGCTCTCCGTACGACGGGGCTGGGATGGCGGCATAGAAAGATAGATCCCTTATCATTTAGCTACAAAATAGCACGTCAGCAACTGGAAGCAGTTAATTCCATAAATTATCTGGGAGTACGCATTAGGAGTGATTTAAAATGGTATGATCATATAAAGTTGATAGTTGGTAAAGCAGATGCCAGACTGAGATTCATTGGAAGAATCCTAAGGAAATGCAATCCGAAGACAAAGGAAGTAGGTTACAGTACGCTTGTTCGGCCACTGCTTGAATACTGCTCAGCAGTGTGGGATCCGTACCAGACACGGTTGATAGAAGAGATAGAGAAGATCCAACGGAGAGCAGCGCGCTTCGTTACAGGATCATTTAGTAATCGCGAAAGCGTTACGGAGATGATAGATAAACTCCAGTGGGGGACTCTGCAGGAGAGACGCTCAGTAGCTCGGTACGGGCTTTTGTCGAAGTTTCGAGAACGTACCTTCACCGAAGAGTCAAGCAGTGTATTGCTCCCTCCTACGTATATCTCGCGAAGAGACCATGAGGATAAAATCAGAGAGATTAGAGCCCACACAGAAGCATAGCGACAATCCTTCTTTCCACGAACAATACGAGACTGGAATAGAAGGGAGAACCGATAGAGGTACTCAAGGTACCCTCCGCCACACACCGTCAGGTGGCTTGCGGAGTATGGATGTAGATGTACATGTAGATGAAGCGCTCGTAGTAAAAAGTGTGTAAGACAAGGATGTAGCCTTTCACACATACTGTACAATCTTCACATCGAGGAAGCAATGATGGAAATAAAAGAATGGTTCAGGTGTCGAATTAAGATTCAAGGTGAAAGGATATCAACGATACGATTCGCTGATGACATTCTTATCTTGAGTGAAAGTGGAGAAGAATTACATGATGCGCTGAACGGAATGAAGTCTAATGAGTAGGGAATATGGATTGAGAGTAAATTGAAGAAAGACGAAGATAATGAGAAGTAGTAGAAATGAGAAGAGCGGTAAACTTAACATGGGGATTGACGGTCACGAAGTAGATAAAGATAATGAATTCTGCTCTCTATGCAGTAAAATAACGAATGATGGGCGGAGCAAGGAGGACATCAAAAGCAGACTAGCAGTGTCAAAAAGGGCATTCCTGGCCAAGAAAAGTCTACTAATATCAAATATAGGCCATAAACTGAGGAAGAAATTTCTGAGAATGTACGTCTAGAGTATAGCATTGTATGGTAGTGGAACATGGACTGTGGGGGGAGACCGGAACAGAAGAGAATCGAAGCATTTGCGATGTGGAGTTACCGACGAATATTGAAAGTTAAGTGGACCAATATGTAAGGAATGAGGAGGTTCTGCGTAGAATCAGACAGGAAAGGTACACGTGGAAAACACTGATAAAGAGAAATGGCTCTGAGCACTATGGGACTTAACATCTGAGGTCATCAGTCCCCTAGAACTTAGAACTACTTAAACCTAACTAACGTAAGGAGGACATCACACACATCCATGCCTGAGGCAGGATTCGAACCTGAGACCGTAGCAGTCGCGCGGTTCCGGACTGAGCGCCTAGAACCGGTAGACCACCGCGGCCGGCGATAAAGAGAATGGGCATGATGATACGACATCTGTTAAGGGGAATGAGGGAATGACTTCCATGGTACTAGAGGGAGCTGTAGAGGGCAAAAACTGTAGAGGAAGACAGAGGCCGGAATACATCCAGCAAATAATTGGGGACGCAGGTTGCAAGTCCTGCTGTTAGATTAAGAGGTTAAGGTTAGCACAGTAGAGGAATTCATGGTGGGCTGCACCAAACCAGTAAGAAGACTGATGACCGAAAAGAAAGCATGCTACTGTGTTGGCGTAGGAGTGTCTCCTTAAGGCGGCGGCCAGGTGGTGGAAAGCCGACAGGTTTGCGGGCCATCTGGGCCATTCCCCGAATGGGTGGGGTTATGATACTTCATTTCCCTTTTGTGTTGTCTGGGATCGTCGTCTGAGAGTATGCCGCCTACCGCGAGTATCGCAAAACGGGGTGAGTTTCTGCGAGAGGTCGCCAGACAAAGCCGCTCTCTGCCCATGGGCGGTGTGTGGGGGCTGTGTCACTATATTTTAGATGAACAATTTCCGCTTAGGGACGGTTTTCCATTTATCTCCTATTGTTTAGTTTACTATACACACTATTGTGCAGGCGTAGGAGCGCCGCCTTAAAGCGGCATCCAGATGGTGGAAAGCCGAGTGCGGGCAGCAGTCTTAGCGGGAGCGCGAGCGAGAGAGGGGGAGGGGGAGGCGTGAATGGAAGTGAGAAGGCTTTGGTTTTCGACAGTTTGGGAATGTAGATCAAGAAGAATGCTCTTTAAACTACCACACCCTCTGCACGCTCCAGTCTTTTAGGACAATGATTTTCCCGCGGTAAATGTGCTGCATTATGACCTGTTCGTTACGATTGGTTTTTTCATGTCAATTTCGAAGGTTAATTAGAACTGTGACGCATTTTTCCATTAGTTGTGGTAGCTTGTATTTGCTCCCATACTTGAGCTGCAGGATGGTTTTTGTGCAGGTATCTGTAGCGAACTCTGACGTCAAACAGCGGTAGATACTGAATGCTTACAGATAATACACTTTTTAAACTCCTCTCTGTCCAACAGCAGCATCTCATCAGTTGAACTTATTCCCCACCAAAAAGAATAAAGATAGTATCTTACAGCCATGCTTTTTTTTTGGCTCAAATGGCTCTGAGCACTACGGGACTCAACATCTGCGGTCATCAGTCCCCTAGAACATAGAACTACTTAAACCTAACCAACCTAAGGACATCATACACATCGATGCCCGAGAGAGGATTTTAACCTGCGACCGTAGCGGTTCCATACTGAAGCGGCTGCCTTTTTTTTCTCCCCAGCTTGTAGGTGTAGGGTAAGTTTTGAGTCTGTCAATAGTTTCGAATGGTACTGGGAAATTTTTTCCCGGCATTCTAACACCAATTGTATGTGCAGTTGTATGTCCTCTAGAATTAGGGTTCGAGTTATGGAAATGGCACATTCGTTTTTAATTTTCCATCAATTCCAAACGCCTCTGGTGGTTTAATTGTGTAAGGGGGGTATACTTGGGCTTCCCGCCCAGGAGGACCAGGGTTCGAGTCCCAGAAAGATACCACCAATTTTAATTTCCCACCCGGGTTGAGGGTGGGCTGGGATGTCAGCACAGCCCTCGGATAAAGATTGCCACCAAAATTCGAAATTCCCGCCATAATTCGAAATTCCCGCCAATATTCGGATTTCCCACCAATACTGTAGGTTTGGGTGGCGGAGGGAGAGGTGGGAGGGAAGGAGGAGGCTGGTGAACTCGTGCAACTGAGAAAAACACGTGATGTCTTGTAGGGGTGGGATTGGGTGTCGTTGGGGTAGGAGACAGGTGGGGGTGGGAGGGGGAGGAGGTGATAAATTGATCAATTTAATTAATTTTCATGTCAATTGATATCAAGAGTGTTCTACAAACTCCAGCGCCCTACTAATGAGGTGGTTCACCACAGAGCTCCACTTTCAACAATTTACGATAAACCGTGTGCTCCGAAACACTAGTGTGTGCACCAGCATTGGGCTCCTTTTGCAGAGATGCCACATATCACGATCTATTCTACTCTACAGAGCAGACAAACCTCCTAATCGCACGTTCTGTGAAGAGTCGTGAACGTTCAACCATTTAGCACCTAGTGGTAGTTTCACTGTCCTTCTACCTCTTTACACAGAATCTCAAGTCAGTGGCACGAAAATGTTATACCAGCTTCACCGCTTTCGAGGTACTGGTTCACTATATACAAAGAGATAAAAGAACTTATCAGAAATTCAGCCAGGCCAAGAAGGAGACAAATAAAAACGGTAAGGTCTACAGACAAAAGATTAAAGATTCTATTTGAAGCTCATAATGCCATTCCCAACTTTTATATTCAGGTACTTAAAACTTCTTACTCACGAATGTGTGAGTATCTACGATAGGACTTACCACTTTTATTTCTCCGTTTCTTTTCATGGCTAAATTTCTGGTAATTTCTGTTAACCATTTGTACACACTGAAGCACATGAAAATGCAAATTTAATTTGTGAGTCTAGTGGTGTCTGCCCTTCCAGAATGGTGCCAGACTGGCCAAGGATCATCAGTGATGCCTGCAGATGCTGCGATAGATTCCAGCTTTGCTATTACGCCATCAATGCTTCTCTCTGGTCGTGTTCTGCCTGGTTGTTGACCGATTCGAAACTATGGACAGGGAGTACCTGTGACAATTTTTAGTATCCACCTCTGATATTAATCTGGGGCACAGCAATACCTTTCCTTTATAAAATTCGCTTCCAATTTTCTGGAGAATCTCTGAAATAATGTTGTCACACATATTTGACATCAGTTATTACTCAACACTTTAGTTATCCTGCTGCTCCACATGGGTCTACAGTCCACAACAGCATTTATGGCCTCTGGGCTGGGATGCACACTAGACAGCTGTGCAGCTAGCCAGTTAGCACTCAGCCTTTTTCTGCATTCCCTACTGAGTAAACGTCCGTCATATTTAAGCTTTTTATCGTGTTTTAATAGCGCGAAACTTCGATCGATTAATTTCTGTTGTTTTGTGTGTGTTTTGTGAGGTTTCAAAGAATGACGGGAGCACCTAGAGGCCGTCAAGTATTTAAAAAACAGTCCAGGGACCTCGTTTTTAAAGTGTACTCTTTCCTCAAAAGTGAGGCGGTTTGAAGCATGACGGTCTGTGACGTTGTCAAGGTGCAGGAACGTGACGTAGTTGCTTTCCGTGTGTTTTCCACCAAGTTGACAATGGAGCTTTCCTTGTGAGCTGCGGGGCCAGAGCCCACTAACACTGTCGCTGACTGTAGTGTGGGCTCCTAAGGCTATAATAGCTGATCACAGCAATCTCAGTAGACTGGGGATGAGGCGTTGCAGGTTCCACTGCACTATCAGTTAACTGCAACAGTGAACTGCGACTGAGGACAAACTGTGGAATTCTTTGTTCAGCTCACTGCACTTACGATCTTGAAATTTATAGATATCGTAACTTACACGCTAAATACATTCTTTCATGCTTGAACAAGTTCATCGCTAGTTTACACAAAAGCTCTTATTAACCCCCAGAAATTAATTAATGGGTAACTTTTGTGCAGGTAGCCGTGCTCGGTTTACAGAATTCTGTTTAAAGCAAAATTTAGATTATACAAACGGGAAGAGAAATACTACAGTACAGAACGATATAGAACTTACTGTTGTAATGAAGTGACGTTGTTTATAACAGTATTCCTGCATGGAGCATTTCCCCTGCTGTTATTCGTCATTTCTTTGTCGTTGCATATACAGCTAGCGATGTAGGATGTTCACGTGCAGCGTGCGATTGAGTAAAATTATTTTTTGGATTGGCAATACAACATAGGCCAATACAATATATGTTGTACCCACATTAGCTTAGTCATACTGGTAACTGTAGCTGGAAAATGGAATGGCATGCCCATTCTGTCACAAGTCGTACCAGTTATTAGTATCCCACTGTCTCATAATTCAATTCTGATCACAACCTGTGGTGTACCGCTTTCCAACAATTTGAGATTATTACCTATGGCGAAAAAACTTATTAGGCCCAGTGCGTGCCCATGAAAATAAGACGTGGAAATACGACCTCCTTCACTTTCAGTCGTTTCAGCTTTTACAAAGAATAATTGCACCTCCCATACCTGTGAGTCACTCTGTACTACTCTACTTCGGCAGATCGTAATACTTACCCTCTGACATCCCTGTAAGTTTCCTAGTGACATCTGAAAGTAGGCTTCTATTTGCTACTGAATTTCAAGTACGTTTCAAGTACGTATCTGCTTTGTACCTGTTTCCATTTCCCTATAGTTTTCCATTTCGCCTCAGCCCTTCGAAAGGCGAGTCTACATGGAATAAAAAACACAAACATAACATATAACTTAAGGAACTCTCCTTATGTTGCTGACAAAATTTGTTCACAAAGCGTGAGAAAACCCATAAAACCTGTGATACGTAGCACAAAAGAAAAACTTGTAGTGGAACCCAATAAACTAGCCAAAGACAGTTGGTGAGCAACACAACTATAAAAAGTAACTCAAAACCTAAACCTATTTATCAATATGTCTCAGTGTATAACGTATCCTGTGTGCACATTGTTCATTACTGCCTGGTCTTCTTTTTACCGTTTTGGACTTAATGCAGGTGATGACGGGACTTATGGGACTTCATCCACAGCTTCCTCAAATGGCTTCACACCAGCCACATGGACATCTCATCACAAACTGTATCTTGATGTTGGTACGTTGTAAGTAGGCTGTTTATGTTTTCTTATAGGCAACGTTACGTAGCGCTCTGTATGAAAATCACTGGCTGTGCTGTGTGCAGTCTGTGGCTAGTTTGCATTGTTGTCTGCTACTGTAGTGTTGAGCAGCTGGATGTGAACAGCGCATAGCGTTGCGTAGTTGGAGGAGGTGAGCCGCCAGCAGTGGTGGATGTGGGGAGAGAGATGGCGGAGTTTTGAAATTTGTAAGACTGAATGTCATGAACTGCTATATATATTATGACTTTTGAACACTAGTAAGGTAAATACATTGTTTGTTCTCTATCAAAATCTTTCATTTGCTAACTATGCCTATTAGTAGTTAGTGCCTTCAGTAGTTTGAATCTTTTATTTAGCTGGCAGTAGTGGCGCTCGCTGTATTGCAGTAGTTCGAGTAACGAAGGTTTTTGGTGAGGTAAGTGATTTGTGAAAGGTATAGGTTAATGTTAGTCAGGGCCATTCTTTTGTAGGGATTTTTGAAAGTCTGATTGCGTTGCGCAAAAAATATTGTGTGTCAGTTTAAAGACAGTCATGTATAATTTTTCTAAGGGGACGTTTCATATGGCGACCCTGCCAGGATACCTCACCGAAATCTTCAGATTTTTTCTTGTAGTTTGTGTAATTAGCGTAGATTTTGTTTATTGCTATGGTGTAATCGTAGAGAGAATTTCCTTTGCAGATGCAGTCTTTCATTGCTGTACAGTAAAACAGGTGTGGCACGCATGTAAATTTGCACGAAGTATTTTGCAGCTGCATTTGCAATTGACTAGATATTATTTTCAGTGCTATGTTAATGTGTTTTCTTATTTTTGCTCTTCAAATTGTGTTTTTCTGTGTTGTTGTGTGGAATATTGTGACAATAATGGTGTGTGAAAAACATAATACTAGGCTCCAAAGTAAACTGAGAAATGACAGTGAAGACGAAAGCAGTGTGTTAGCGCCACCATGTAATGAATTAACTAATGTTCAAAGTAGTAATTTGGTAATTGTGCATAGGGAAATGGAGCGGGCTGCAAATAATGGTGTAGGCAGTGAAACAATTAGTGAACAGGGAAGCATTATCGATCGATCAGTTGGCAACAGCTCGCCTCAGGATTCCGAAATGACAGGACACAATCTTGCAAATACTGTAGATTCAGGTTTTGCGTCCTCACCGTTTTCTCAAATAAATCAAGACACATTTTCTGCTTTTCAGAATGCGAATATTGCCGGTTCAAACGCACTGCCGAATAGCACTGAGGAACATGTTTCAGGCACCAGTGCACTGTTATTACAGTTAATGCAACAAATGGGACAAAGGTTACAAAGTTACTCAAAATGCTTGAACCAAATCAGAAACAAATGGGACAAAATCTTCAAAAGTTAGACACAATGGAACAAAGTCTTCAAAAGTTAGACACGATGGAACAAAATCAGAGACAAACACAGCAAAAGTTAGACACAATGGAAGAAAATCTTCGAAAGTTAGACACCACACTTGAACAAACACGTGAAGGTTTAACTGCTGAGTTTCTTAAAATCGAATCGAAATGTCAAAAGTCTGTAATGACGTAGAAACACAAAATTGTGATCATTTCCAACCTATTTTTTCGCGTCATGAAAATGCATTACAGAATCACGAAGCAACCATAAAAGAACTGCAAACTAATATTCATGAAAATCACGACACCTTGGAAGCTAAAATTTACTCAGTTGCATCTACCGATTCGGTTACGCAACTTGCAAAAACTCAGGAAAACTTAAAGGACACAGTAGATACGATTTCAACACAAATGGACACTCTGAAACTAGGTTCAGAAAAACACACAGAGGAAATAATTTCACTATCGGATAAACTAGCCGAACTTTCAGATCAGTTCACTAACTTATCTACAAAGGTAGATGATGATCTGAATGACACAAGACCTGTAGCCTTCACGGACTCTGAAGAGTATGAACAAATTAGAAAATTCAAACAAAATCAAAATCAAATCAATACACAGTACAAAAGAGAAATCCGGGAAGTACAAGATCAGTTGGCACAAGTAATACAAGAATTACATATTTAAGTGGACATTCGCGCGACGGCACACACACTAAACCGATAGCGATGATCTCTGGCGCGCGTCGTTATTAGGAATTGGAGACCTAACTTCTGCAAATTCACCTTGTCGAGAGTGCCCCGCTCTGTTTGAATCTCGCGATTTCTGATGCAAGTCTGTCGTTACGATTATATCGTCTGTCGTCATGTCGGTAGTTCCTGTAGATTCTGTCTTGTCTGTTAAGTGGTGGAGAATTTCTCCCGCTGTAGTGGCGCTCGCTGTATTGCAGTAGTTCGAGTAACGAATATTTTTGGTGAGGTAAGTGATTTGTGAAAGGTATAGGTTAATGTTAGTCAGTTCTATTCTTTTGTAGGGATTTTTGAAAGTCAGATTGCGTTGCGCTAAAAATATTGTGTGTCAGTTTAAACACAGTCATGGATAATTTTTCTAAGGGGACGTTTCAACGTGATGTCATTCCCACCATTTGGTAGGCTCTATAGTATACAGTTATGAACTTCTTCGTTTTACTCTTACGTGAGTACGGATTCACTACAGAAACCCATTGACAAACACTGTATTGTGGCAACTCCTCCACACATTCTCCTATCCATTCTTGACACAGTTAGACCTTATGGATGTTCTGAGACCAAATACGGAGGGTGACGACCGTGTTCTCTACAGTCGTCAGGATACTGTGTTGTGGAGTGCATGGGAAGGATTTGTCGAACGCCTAAGGCCCTAAGGAGGCATTGTTACAAAGTTACACTGTTATCTTCCTTCACAGCTGCCGGAACTTCTGCGGATGGCAGGGCGCCGACGACGACGTTATGTTCTCACACTGGCGAGGCCCACACGGCTACTGCGGTGATGGACGTACATACTCGGCAACTCGCGATGTCACGGTCCGCTAGCCGCCTGTAGGACGGTGTAGAGCATGCTCCCTCGGTAGCCAGTAACATAGCCAGCAGGTTACAAGGGTGCTCTAATGTACGTCTCAGATGTTCCTCAACGAGACAGCAATTATCTCTATGCAAGGTGTCCATAGTCATGTAGAGTTACATCACGGCTTCTCTGGAAGAGAACAGTTCTCGGCGCAGCTGCGATTCAAGGGGCATCAATAACTGGTCAGCTCGCCAAGGGCCATCAGTGTAGCCTGCCGAGGTGTCCTACCGGAAGGCGACAAAGTTTTCCCATCAGCAAAGGCGAGAATAAGGCAGCAGCAGCTCTCAGCAGATAGGTTTATAATATGTAGTTGAAAGTGGCATCGTAGGTTGTAGTTGTCTCAGTAGACTGCGGTTTGAGGATCGAAGGTTCCGCCTCAATACTAGTTAGCTGTAGTACGGAACTATAACTGTGAACGAAGAAGAGGATGTCAGGCTGTAAGTACTGACCGCCCAATGCCGATGACGTTATCCTTCTGCAAGAACGACCGAATGTGTCCTAGCTTCCGGAGCTCAACAGCGCTCTTGGTAACTTCAGAATGTCACTACTTTGCTTTCCAGACACTCATTAGTGCTGTGTCAGTAAATTAGGTAAATTCGTTTGGCATGAATAGCTGGAAGACACCGAAGGGCGGGTTCAGTCACCTAACTGAAAAGGCTTCCGTGTCCATTGTGCCTCCACACAGCTTTTCTTGGTAAATTAAGAGCTGTGTTCGTAAGTGTTTTGTTAAATTTAGGTGACTGTAATGTGTGTGTGTGTGTGTGTGTGTGTGTGTAGTGTAGTGTTATGTTCGTGTTGGAGATGATGAGAAAAAAAGCATCGAATAGCATGAAGGGGGCCGCCGCACTTAATTTCCCTATCAACACTGTCGCAGTACCTCACTTCATGAGACACTGTGGAAAGGTTTGGAGCTGAATCCAGCACATTCAGCGCCGAGACTGATCATCAGGGAGTTAATGCTACCGCCCCTCCTGTTCTCTCTGCTATCAAGGCATGGGGAAAAGATGAACTGTGTGCATCGTATCTGGACAGTCACCCATCCAAGTACTGGGCATGCCCAGTGGTACTTAACTTTGATGACCAGACCGAACCTGTGTATCCATCTCGAGACGACCATTGTGCTGTGTCCATAACTGAGTGTGTCTTGCATCCAATGTAATACTTCTTGTCACCTTCATGATGCTGTTCCTCTGTCACTATTATGTCATTTTGCTACGTTGCTTGTTTTTAGTCCTCAGCCGTTTTTGAGTGTTCCAGCAGCTTCAGACTATATTGTCACTCCACCAGCGTTTCTCTCTTGGGGGCATTTTCACAAACAATTGAACCATTAGCGTCCTGCACCTCGTGTTCCAGGCGAAGGACTTTAGGAATTTTTAATATCTGCCTGAAATATTATTCAGAGTGGCAACACTTCTGTCAAATAACACAGTTCCTCTCTTCTGTAGGGAGCTTCATTGTGCGCTTTCCACCTGTCCACACCGTCCCCTGCGTGCAACAGTTAAATTCCTCTTAATCCTAACACCAGTTTCACCAAAGCCCTTTTTGATTTTTCTGAATGCTGAATCAATATTGTTGAAGACCATTACATTTTTTGCGTTTCTTAACGTTTTTGTTGTAGCTATCCCACTTTCAATTCATGGACTTTTTGTTTATTTCATCCCTAAATGTCTCATGTTCCTGTATGTCTTGATTATGTTTTACTTTCATCTATCGTTGAACAGTGGCCGTATTCTTCTGTGATCGCCGGCCGCTGTGGCCGAGTGGTTCTAGGCACTTCAGTCCGGAACCGCCCTGCTCCTACGGTCGCAAGTTCGAATCCCGCCTCAGGCATGGATGTTAGGTTAGTTAGGTTTAAGTAGTCCTCAGTCTAGGGGACTGATGACCTCAGATGTTAAGTCCCATAGTGCTTAGAGCCATTTCAACCATCTTTTGTGAACCAAAGTTTCTTTGTAGTTATCTACTTTAAACTCTCCTTTGTATGTCCAGTTTCAGTGATGTCCCCTTTTAGATCAGACCATTCCTCTTCAACTACCTGACTCACTGTGGTATTCATTATCGTAACATCTACAGCCTTAGAAACTTCAAATTCTCCTTATAATTTGTCATTGTTCCGTCTTCTTCTCATCATTGCAAAATTGTGATCTGAGGCTATGAATCTTTTGCGAATGACTTATAATCCGACATACGATTTCCGAAATCATGATTAATAATATTTTAATGCAGCTAAAGTCTACCCATGTCAGAAAGGCCTTTACAACTATATCTTCTCGTCTCATGAATTTTAACCAGTGTATTGGCTGTTACTCGCTGAAATTTAATGCAGTACTCATTTACATTCTGTCCTCTCTCATCTCAATACCGAACCCATATTCCTCGGTAGTATTATTTCCTATTCATTCCTTTACCACAGAGATACAGTCCCCCATCACTATTAAATTTTCATATTCCTTTACACAACGACCTACATGTTGAATATACTCGTACAATCTCTCTATCTTTATCTTCTGTTAATAATGTAAGTATGTGTAATTGAATTATTGTAGTTGCTGTTGGTTTGCTGTCAATTGTAAAAGAATGACTATATCAGTAAACTGTTCAGTGTAGCTCACTCTGTGTCCGACCTTCCTATTCATAATGAATTCTACTCCCATTATACAGTTTTGTACAGCTGCTGATACTAACTTATATTCGCCTGAACATATCTCCACATCCACCTTCCATTTCACTTGGTTGACCTATATTTCAATGCATCTCGCTCTCCATGATGCCTAGTGTCAGACATTCCCCACTCCTCCTCATTCCTCACTCCCCGAGGATACACGGTATGTGTCTTTGACGCAGCGGTTTTCATTGCCTTCTTCATCTCTGTGCCATTGGTCTTCGCTGAATCTTGCTTCGTTTTAGAGACTTTTACCCACCTGAAGCGTTAGGTAGAGCCCCGAATCTATGCCCGTTCCTTGGCCACATTTCACAAAGCCGGTGACAGGACAAGAATGACTTCTTGTGTAGGAAGTTTTTAGACGCGTTTATTGATATTTATTCAAAATGTGAACAGTGACTGGATTCAGAGTCGAGACCAAAGTCGTTGTGACTACTAAACAGAAACTGTACACCTGGATACGTCTGGATTTTTATGGGAAATAAATTTATTAAGTCATCCATATTGTTTCCGTATTTTTAGTAAGACTTGAAGCTACTGTGACCACCCTAGTTATACCTCTTTCCTCCCGGATTGGGACTGCGCCATGTTAGAAGAGCTATGTTCTTTTGAAAAACTATTTGTTTATATAGGGCTTATTACTACAGCTATTTTTGTGGGACTTGATTTTAAGTGTCAGAAACCGTGACAATGAGAAGTGTTATATCTAAGTGATGTTACAGTAGGAAATGTGTTTCATTACATGTACAACCTAGCAACGAGCTTTGGTATCAATTACTTTAATGTTTCGCACATCCTAATTTACTGTTTACGATGGTGCATTGATACACTAAACATTATTATTGTTGTTTAATGTCTGAAGTCTTAAGATACCTCCATTATGCATACTTCGACGCGTTTCTTGAAAGACCTGGTTTCTGTCGATAATTCAGTTTTAATTTTGAATTTACTTGTTTGTTGTTTTATCAGGTTGCCTTCTTCTCTCTTTCAGATTCTAATAATTTTACGTTTATGAGTACTTTCAAGAGTTGCATGTTGTTATTTGTTCCTCTCCCCACACGTTATTATCAGTCATTGAGAATATCATTCTATTAGGTTTGATGTTTGGTACTTCTTTATTTTGTCAGAGCCTATGGTAATCATTTGCTCATGTGCTCAGTGTCGGGTGTAAAATTTTAGCGTTGATGTACGAGCTGCATTCAAGTTCTAAGGCCACCGATTTTTTTTCTAATTAACTACTCACCTGAAATCGATGAAACTGGCGTTACTTCTCGACGTAATCGCCCTGCAGACGTACACATTTTTCACAACGCTGACGCCATGATTCCATGGCAGCGGCGAAGGCTTCTTTAGGAGTCTGTTTTGACCACTGGAAAATCGCGGAGGCAATAGCAGCACGGCTGGTGAATGTGCGGCCACGGAGAGTGTCTTTCATTGTTGGAAAAAGCCAAAAGTCACTAGGAGCCAGGTCAGGTGAGTAGGGAGCATGAGGAATCACTTCAGAGTTGTTATCACTATGAAACTGTTGCGTAACGTTAGCTCGATTTGCGGGTGCGTTGTCTTGATGAAACAGCACACGCACAGCCCTTCCCGGACGTTTTTGTTGCAGTGCAGGAAGGAATTTGTTCTTCAAAACATTTTCGTAGGATGCACCTGTTACCGTAGTGCCCCATGGAACGCAATGGGTAAGGATTACGCCCTCGCTGTCCCAGAACATGGACACCACTGGCGGTTACCCGAAATTTTTTTGGTGGCGGTGAATCTGTGTGCTTCCATTGAGCTGACTGGCGCTTTGTCTCTGGATTGAAAAATGGCATCCACGTTTCATCCACTGTCAAAACCGACGAAAAGAAAGTCCCGTTCATGCTGTCGTTGCGCATCAACATTGCTTGGCAACATGCCACACGGGCAGCCATGTGGTCATCCGTCAGCATTCGTGGCACCCACCTGGATGACACTTTTCGCATTTTCAGGTCATCATGCAGGATTGTGTGCATAGAACCCACAGAAATGTCAACTCTGGAGGCGATCTGTTCAACAGTCATTCGGCGATCCCCCAAAACAATTCTCTCAACTTTCTCGATCATGTCGTCAGACCGGCTTGTGCGAACCCGAGGTGTTTCAGTTTGTTGTCACACAATGTTCTGCCTTCATTAAACTGTCGCACCCACGAACGCACTTTCGACACATCCGTAACGCCATTACCACGTGTCTCCAACTGTCGATCAATTTAATTTGGTTTCACACCACGCAAATTCAGAAAACGAATGATTGCACGCTGTTCAAGTAAGGAAAACGTCGCCATTTTAAGTATTTAAAACAGTTCTCATTCCCACCGTTGGCGGTAAAATTCCATCTGCCGTACGGTGCTGCCATCTCTGGGACGTATTGGCAATGAACGCGGCCTCATTTTAAAACGATGCGCATGTTTCTATCTCTTTCCAGTCCGGAGAAAAAAAATCGTAGGCGATAGAACTTGAATGCAACTCTTACTTGTGTTGAAATGTGGCAGATGTAGGATGGAATGTGTAACGTGGCAGTTTATTCTCAGGCTACTTCATAACCGATTTTTTTAATACGTATTTGGCGATAGTCAGTCAAGGATAATCACTTAAGCTGCATGAGAACTAAGAAGAATATTCACTACTGCCAATGAATGCATTTCTAATTATTTCCATATCTCCTTTTGTATAGATAAGGTGATCGAGACTTGTAATTACAGCAGCCTTGGGGATATTAGATGGCTTACGAAAGGAAAGTTTCACTTGGGGGAACGAATAGTCGTGAAGCTGTTTTCTTCTGAAAGGCAGTCTACGTGCAGGTATAGAGCAGGGGAGGACAGTCTGCCGTCGGAGCTCTGGAAGAGTCGGGACGGTGGATGGGCAGTATGCCATAAAAATGCAGCGTGAAGGCAGTGAAGGAAATCATTTTAGCAGAGATAATAATCCGAGAAACAGGGGAGAACACAATGCCACACAATGCTGGAGCACTCGTTAAGCCCAGTGGAAGCTGCTGGCATGTACGTTCAAATTTAAGTAAGGGGTTTTCTGGTTGGCTCATAGTAATTATTTCGGTAGCAGCAGCGAGATTCTGCTTGTGTATATGTGGATGCCTTCTGGCTGACCATGACTGAAAGTGTGTTACGTACTAAGAGAGATTTTCTGCTTCCTTTTCATGGCAAAATTTGCAGTCTTAAGTTCGTTTATTTAGTTAACATTAGTGAGAACTCGCTAGGTTTGTAGCAGTTGTACAAGAGAGCTTCTGACGCTGGCAGAACGGGATAAGATTGATAGAGAAGAGTCATAAAACATTTGCTTCAGGGAGAAACACAAAACACTTTTGCCCATCAAAGCCGACATTTGTTGCAGGGCTTGAGGCAGTACGCTGTATCTCAGAACTGCAGAAAGAGATGATTTCGACGTACAGCAGAGGACTGTGACCGCACTGAACTTAACATTTTCAGTCACTGCTGGAGCTGCTCTCACACACCTTACGGGTAATAAGCTTTCCAGCCATCGAGAACTGAAGAGCGTGAAGTCAATTAAAATGCATCGGGATTTTGTTTCGCAGACCTAATTTCTCAACCAACTCGTGGTACCCACCATGCGTTTAGGCATTTTTTGGGTCATTTACGTTTCCAGCATAAATTGGCTATATTCGTGACGCAGTTTTACATGATTCTTTCATTTGTCCACCCACCAATGCCAAGGCCGTAGTACGTATTTGGAATTCCTAGACTTCTTATTAAAAGTTTGCGCTGTTCAGTGGGTAGATCACTACTTATGTCTTTTGGAAATAAAGAAGATCGTTATATTGATCACTGATTTCCTCAGTAGTTTAATGGTCCCCGTCATTAATATACCCATATGAAGTGCGGTACCCATACTTTCATGCTTAACTGAGTCACCCCTAGTAGTTACCATGTATTAATCCGTTAACCGTTGCGCGATCTTGTTTCCTTTAAATTTGCTTCATATAATGGAAAGTTTTCCATCCCCTTAGGTTGCCTGCGATAGGTCAGTAGTACCTCAGAGGAGTGTTAAACAGTTCAGTTGACGTCTCACAAATGGGTGAAAATTATCTACACTAATACTCCAGAGGCAACCTTACGGTGTGTGGTACATTACTACATTTTTCCTCCCTCTCTGTTCCGTTGGTGAACGGCGTGTGGGAAGAATGGTTGGTGGTGAACCTCAAGCATTAGCTTGGATTTCCCGGATTCTTTGGTTCTGTGTTCTTCTTCTGAGACACGTGTGGGAGGAAATAATTTGTTGCCTGATTCATTCACGTACCTACGCTCTCGAAAATTCAACAGCAAACTTCGCTCTAATGCGTAGCGTATTTCTCGTAGCGTTTGCCACAAGAGTTTGTATACAACTCCACAAACATCCCGCAGCGGCTTAACGATCGCACGTAAAGTGCAGCTCTTAGCTGAGGGTTGGGAATGCAGAGACATAACGTTTTGGTGGACACAGGACGTTTTGAAACAGATCTCAACATATGAAGCTACTGTAGCAGCCTGGAAGGCGGAATAATCATTGCTGCGTTTTCGTGTAGTAACGTTTAAAACGTTGCTCTGCCGCAAAAAACGGAAATGCTGATTTAAATGTACAGGGACAATCCTGCGCAAATTACCGTCATTTTTGAAATGAGACATCACTGAAGAGACAGTACGGTTAATTAATCGATGATAATCACTCAGCAGCAGTTGACAAGCAACATTAAGACAAGATAAAAAGACTATTTTAAACTAGGAACAGGTAATGCCTTGCTGCAAATGTGTACATCAAAGAGACAAGTAGCGGAAAAAAACATACGGTCATTAAGTATGAACTGATCTCAGAGGCAGTATCGGGGAATAAACTGATAACGTCGTATGATATGATGATGTATTTATATAATGTCGTTGATGCTCGTGACAACGACGTCATTAGCGCCACACCCATGTCTGTCGAGAAAAATGTGTTTAAGGCGACTAAAAAGGATAAAATCCTTTAATACAATACAGAACATTGAAATGACAGGGACCTAGGTGGTGTAGTGCTAAGTTGCTGGACTATAATAAAAATCATAAAACTTCACACAAAGTTATTCAAATATTCAAAACAGCCAATGTGTGGAACAGTTTTAACCTTTACGTTTACAGTAATACACATCCGCAATGAACGATAGGAGATAATAACTTGATGACAATGAATTTAAGTAAACGCAAATCTAAAAACAAGCAGTAAAAACACTTACGGTATTTAAATAATAACTTTAGCCAATGAAACTCTTTAAACTCAACAATGATGCATGAACTTCAAAATTTGCAACGGTAATTTCCAGAACCCAAACAATGTAAGCTCTACTGTACAAAATGAAGGTCCCAGTTTCAATGTCGTCGCTATGAATAACGTTTCTTTACGTGAGGGTAAGCCATGGCCACCACACACCGGCATACGGTTTCAAGTAATTTACAATACAATATAAAAGTACCTGTAACACTTTAAATATACACCAATCAGTCAGATTATTATGACCACCCACCTGATAGCCGGTACGTCCACCTTTGGCCCGGGTAACAGCTATGAGGATCTGGCCGGACGCTGGAGGCAGCTGGCACCACACCTGTACACACACGTCACATAATTCCCATAAATTCCGCGGAAGGGTGTGGGGAGGGGGACAACGAGCTCTGACGCCACGTTCAATCACGTCCCAAATGTGTTCAACCGGGTTCAGGTCTGGTGATCTGGGGGACCAGTACATCAACTGAAACTCGCCGGTGCGTTCCTCGAACAAATCCATCACATTACTGGCATTGTAAGACGATGCATTACGTTGTTGAAAAATGTCACTCCAGTCAGGAAACGTGATCGTCATGAAGGGGTGTACGTGGTCTGCAACCAGTGTACGGTACTGCTTGACCGTCATGGTGCCTTACACGAACTCCACTGGAACCGTGGATACGAATGTGGTTGTTTCCCAGAGCGTAATGGAACCACTGCCAGCTTGTCTCCGTCCAGCAGTACAGATGTCAAGGAGTTTCTCCAGAACCATGCACAACATCTTCTTTTGTTTCCGCACCACAGACAATCGATTTATTCCAAAGGAACTTGCACTCTGGATATGCACGAAGTATGTGGGAACCTCTGACGGTTTCACTCTAGAGTGGACCATGCCCTACTGCGAGTAAGATATGACTTCTACAAAGTATTTCAAGGAAAATCACCGTCATCACTGTATAGGCACAGCTGGCGTGTCATTGAAGACGCCAATGAGTGGTAGACACTTCGTTGTTCCAACTGAGTTAATGTCTTCGTGAAGTGACTGGAGGAAGTGAAGTGGATTAAAGATTTCTGAATAGAATATGACGTGCGCAGTATTGAGGATAAAGGCTCTATCCCAATTCCGGTGCTCCAATTGAAAATATATTTTCAGAATTACGAACTAACTGAGTCGTGCCAAGAGTCAATAGGTTGCATCTGACTTGTGAGTAGGTGTCTCTTTGATCAGAGGGTGCAATCGCGTCATGAACTGGGCTCTGGCAGGCTCTCTCTTGAAGTCCAACCGCAAAGGCATAAGGTGATGGCAGCAGGAAGCAGGCGGCCCGGTGTGACCTGTGGCTGAAACGTGCCACGGGGTTGCTTAGGGTGTTCTCGGAGTCCTGAGTTCGTCGATGTGCTGGTCCATTGGGCACATGGGACGTGCTTTGGCCGGAGTTGGAGAGACCACGTTAAAGGATCAGTTTGGTGGCGCCACGCGGATACGAGAGTCAGCTGTGGGTAACAGGCGCATCGCTGAGGCCTAAGGGGCGAAATCTGCAGTGGGCATCCAGTTCCACGAGCTGGAACTCTTGACGAGTCTCCATTAAATATACCACGTGAGCAAGATTTAGTGTGCTTCACTAGAATTTAGCTTTCATGAGGTGGTTTTCTGAGTGCTGTCTTCATGTCGTGCAAGTCAGCCTGTGCGTCCCCAATGTGCGTTTGCCTAGACTGTGCTTGCTCGCTTATCGCATTTGCCAAGTGAACCTTTCTGGAGCCAGTCTGTCACTACTTCGAATTTAACTTGTCGTCCCGTTGTGGCTAAGTTCAGTCTGCCATGAGCAAAGTCTTTCCAGAGTGTTTATTTGTTGTTCATTTAACACCTTCATCTTGATATGCGTATTTATTAATGTATATGGTGGTTTATAAATGCAATGAGCGTATTTAACAGCACTCGCTCCTAGCTTTTGAATTTGACTACTTGTTTGTGGTTTACCTGACTTGCTCAGATAGGCTGTTATGAGGCGTCTCCTTCGTGATGACCTCAGAACCTTTACTGTTGAGGCTTCCGGAGTTTCTCTGGAAATTTAATGCCCGATTTTACGACACTTCCTGTTCTAGAAATTTAATGCTTTATTCAAAGTATTTGTCATTACTTCTTGCTCGATCTGTTTTGCCTCTTCAAGAGATTAACTAATTTATTGTTCAGCTTTGCTGCTCTTGGGATATGCTCCTAAATCAAATTGAATGGATACTCCTGTAATCTTAATGTGTCTTAATCAAGGTAGTTGCATTTCCATTTAGCTACGAAAAGGAAATTATTATCTTGGATCATATACGTTTCTGTGTTTAAAGTGCGTCTTTGTTTAGATGGTTCAAATGGCTCTGAGCACTATGGGGCTTAACATCTGTGGTCACCAGTTCCGTAGAACTTAGAACTACTTAAACCTAACTAACCTAAGGACATCACACACACCCATGCCCGAGGCAGGATTCGAACCTGCGACCGTAGCAGTCGCGCGGTTCCGAACTGAGAGCCTAGAACCGCGAGACCACCACGGCCGGCCTTTGTTTAGAAATAAATGGTATATAGTAGTGTTCTCGTCATGAATAATGTTCATTTCCACTCGGGCATTGCTTTCTCGTCCAAACTCAGTAAGCGTGTACTTCCATACAACACTGAGAAGGTTGGGTTAGATGTAAAATGGTTTGAACAGTGGCGGTGTGGTTGTCACTTATGTCATTTCCCATATGACGTCAATGAGTGCAAGGTACCTTACTGAATGTATTTTAGCGCCAATGAGAGGAATTGGTATTGTTGTGGAACTAAAGAATATGTCTCCTTTTTTTAATGTAAATTTTATATTTTGAGTAATTTGGTTTGTCTGGTTTTACCCCCGCTCTCTCTGTAACATATTACAAATTGAATCATGTTATTAGGTTATATGTTATTATGTTATCAACAGGATCTTTCTCTTGTTGTTGACATCATTATAATCATTACGAAAGGCGAAGTACCTGAGGAAATACATCACCCAGTACACAAAATTTATCTTATGGGAGCAGCTACCATGAAAAGAAAAGATGATCTGTAGTAATCTAATTAGCCTTACCTGATTGCATATTCCACATCCAATTCAGGTAAGTAATATTTACTAGCTTTAATAGACATGTGCTCGAAATCTGCAAGGGTCGCTGCTCTAAAAGCTAAAACTGGTACTAAGGTTTCAGATGTATCCAGAAATGCAATGGAAGAAGTTACATAGTTCCAAAGCATTTAAAAAAAATTAGGTAAGGAATTATACAGTACTTACTTCAAGAAGGTAATGGAGAAACATAACGTTAATCGCGGCTCCTCATTAGCCAAGTGTCAGTTTTGTACCGCTTCAGTGCATCTCCTAAAGGAAAGATCTATAAGCATTTCAGTTCTCAGGATTTTTTCAAATCAACTGGTGTGGTGCAAGGTCTAATCATTCAGTGTAATCACTTAAGATATAAATCAATTAATATGAGTCCTGTACATGTGCAAGATAACAGAATTTTTTCTAGTGTTTGTAGAAAGAACACAATGATAGATCCATGAAAATCTAAATACAAAATCGACGATTTTGTTACAATTAGTAAACATAAGTCCATTTTCGTGAAGGCTTTACCCCAGGAGATATTCAAAACCAAATACGTTTTGGAGACCAAACTAAAACCTTATCTTGTGGATGACATCTTCTCGTATACCACAGCTTTTTCAGCAAACACCTGCAAATGGCTACTCATTCTGTCCACTAGATCTTTTACGTGTATGGAGAATAAGAGCGGGCTTCTCATATTTCCCTGGGGCACATCTGGCGAAACCCTGGTCTCTGATGTACACTCCCCGTCAAGGACAATGTACTGGTTTTTATTACGGAAAAAGTCTTTCAGCCACTCAGGTATCCGGGTGAGCTATTCCACATTCTCTGTCCTCCGTCAAATGTCTGCGGGGGGGCATGATATCAAACACTTTCCAGAAATGTAGGAATATGGAATCGGCCTGTTGAGTTCCATCCATGATATATATGTAGGATATCATGCGAGAAAAGGGTAAGCTGAGTTCAACACGAATGATGCCTTCTAAATCCATGCTGCTTGGTGGACGGAAGCAATTCAGTCTCAAGGAAACTAACAAATTGTTCAAGAATTCAGCAGCAAGCCGATGTGAAGGCTGTTAACCTGCAGTTTTACTGGTTAGGTACTTTTACTATTACCGGCCACAATTCCTGTCGATATACAATATGCGTCTTTGATGATGAGGTTTTCTTTGCCTACTGCTGCCTCCTTCTGCTAACCACTGTCTTGAACCTGCGTTTTCTTTGTAATTTCCATTCAAAGTCCAAGCATTGAGTGGGGTCGAATGCAGGACATTTCGGTTAGTATTCAAAGAGGATAATCCTTGACAAGGGTACAAAAATAAGATCTTACAAGAAATACACAAGCAGCCAAATCTCTGTCTAAGCTTTATCAACATTGCTATCCTTTTCTCGTACTGAAAATTAAACCTACTCCAAGTACCTTATTAAGACAGTCAAACATCAAATAACGTCTTTCTCTTTGCCAGATGTAGATTCATCAATTTTATGTTTCACACATTCACTACCAAGTTCTTCAGTACCTGTAAATCACATTTTAGTGCACACTGGTGTTTCTAATACATCTACATTTGATGTATGTTTACTTTCCGCATGTGAACAGAGTTCGTTTTCGATCAGAACATTTTAACCTGTGTCGTTTCTTCCAGCACTTCATTAACTCTCATGTCACTTTTAGGTAGTAGACTCATTGTGTTATGGTACATATTAGAAATCCTTTTATTTGTGGTTAACACAATATCTACTTTCGAAGTGGCAAGATGTCTGCTAAAATTCGCACAGAAGTAGTTCATGTATTCTCTTTAAAGTTCTGTTTCTGACATCCTTAAGATCATATAAAATCCCATATTTCTCGCTGACTGGGCTACAAATCAGTCATAGCGAAAAATCGCTTCATTTTAACACACTTTTCTCTATCAGCAACTAAAAGTGCAAAGCGGATTAATGAACTTTATATTGCAATGTGGAGAAATCTCTGACAATTATCCTGGTTTACATGAAATGCAGACATCATGCGTCAAACATGAACAATACAAAGAGGGACGGGAGGAGAAACACTATATAGCTCTTACGCTGAAATTACATTAGCTGTGTGGACAGCTAAGTTTGTTTCTGCTTGTTTGTTTGTTTGTTCAGACACTGACCACATAGCATCAGTCAACGTCAGTTGCCCAGTGGCGGAACGTTACTTATCTCGTTGTTCGGCTCCGTTTAGACTTTGCATTAAAATTAAACGCTGCGCCATGGAAGCGTCTGTCTCAAAGAAGCTCTGAAACGCTTATTCGTGATAATAACTTAACACTATTTATTTTCCGTTTTTCTGTTGTTAAGTAGCGTTGCAAGCCTGTACGGTATAATCCTGTGTTACTTGGATTAAGGTCTAACTGATAATCGTCGAAGGTGAGCAGTTAGCCCGTGTCATTCTCCATTAATGAGGTTCAACAGACAGCTACTGCATACAATTATCACTCACGTGAACAATGTTTCTAACACAGTGCATTTACTGAAGCACTGAAAACGTCAGTAAAATATTAAAATGACTAGAAAACCTACTGAGCCAGTAACTGTTCTAAGTTCTTTGCCTATATTTTTATGTAGCATTTGGTTGTGAAACATCCCCTTAGAAAAAATTTATAAATGACTGTGCAGGTAAACCTCTTACGCTATTTCATTTTCAAACAGCAAAGCAAAACTGAACGAACTCAGACATTTCTCTCTTTCTTATTCTGATCAACACTACACTGACACACAATATTTTTAGCGCAACGCAGTCTGACTTTCAATAATCCCTACAAAAGTATGGCCCTGACTAACCATAACGTATACCTTTCATGAAACACTTACCTCACAAAAATCTTCGTTACTCGAACTACTGCAATACAACGAGCGCCAATACTGACAGCTAAATAAAAGATTGTAACTTCTGAAGGCACTAACTACTCATGAGCACAGTTAGCAAATGAAAGATTTTGATGGAGAAAAACAATGTATTTACCTTAATAGCATTCAAAGGTCATAATATTTATATCAGTTCATGACATGCAGTCTTACAATTTTTTTTTCTGAGGGACACACGTCCAGATCGTCCGCTCTCAAAACGCTTGCTATATCTTTTCCCACATCCACCACTGCACAGCGCTATGCGCGGTTCACATCCAACTGCCCAACACTACAGTAGCAAAAATTCCTACAATGCAAACCAGCCACAGACTGCACACAGCACAGTCAGTGATTTTCCTACAGAGCGCTACGTGGCGTTACCAACAAAAAACCTAAACATCGTACTTACAGTTGACGAAGCAATACCTACCTCATCGCCTGGTATCAGAAGAGAAAGAGTCTGATGTGCACCTTGAACAGAAGGAACACACTGCGAACGTACCGATTACCTTCAGTGATGTGGGATACAGAAAAGGGAAACAGCTGTATGAATATCAAGAACTGAGATGGCAAGCCAGTAGTAAGCAAAGAAAGTAACGCTGTAAAGTAGGAGAAGTGTAGTACTCAGCAAAGTAAACAACATTGTGACAAGTAATAGTTGCGGAGAAGACAGCAAACCCTCAGTTTTACTGACACACTTTGGAAAACACACAACGACAAAACTATTTCTTCTGACTCGCAATATAATGAGACTAGCGGAATACCCTCAGACTCAGTAAGAATGTAATAATTCCAAAGATTTACGTGCTGACACACGTGAATACAACAGAGATATTCGTGGATGAAAATACAGAAAAACATAAGAACTTAGGGAAGATTACAATGAGTTTCGTAAATGTATAGGCACTATTGACCATTCGAATTATCTTAGGAGATAGGTGGAATAAAGCTAAGGCTACATTAATAGCAGTGGTAGCTTTGGAGACAGCTCTTGACAGCTCTGAGTATAATACACTCCTTGAAATTCTGAATGTAGCAGGGACAAAATAATGTGAGAGAGGAAAGTTACGAACAACTTGTACACATACATGCGTGCAGGTTTAAAACTCAAAGGATGAAAGATACTAACACGTAAAGTGAAACACTAATTGAAAGCCGAGTGCGACAGAGTTATAGCCTGTCACCCAAGGCTTTTAATCTGTATATTGAGGAAGAAATAAAGGAAAACAAGCAAAGTCTGAGAAGAGCAATTGAACGAAGTAGATTGTGTCTTGAAAAAGAGGGTGTAGCTTGAGTAACAACAAATTAGAAAAAGTATTAATGATACATTGTCGGATCTAATCAGACGATCCTGTGAGAATTATACCGCCGCTCATGAAAACTACAATACGGAAAAAGTTAGCAAGTAATGAAATTTTAATTATGCACCTACAGTATAATAAGAGGAACACATGATTACATTTGTAGATGATATGACGGTATCCGTATGTTATACTTAGAGCAGCTCTAACCCAGCTGTGCGTCGTTTCGGAGTGAAGCTGGATGAAAGATATAAGTATGGCATTCCTTGCTTTTTCGACTTTTTGTCAGGGATCATCAGCCGTAGTGGCCTGCCTGTGGTGGCGTGCCTATTTCTCGTACGAAGTACAGTCCTGGAGAACGTACCAAGTTACGTCAGGACAATAGACAACATGCGGTCTTACGGTGTCTTGTTGAAATGTAACATAACGGATCCCATGAATGCAGGACACAGGAAGAACCTTAAGACGTCAGCTGCTGTCCAGGTTACTAACGGAGCAAAACACAGGCGTACCAGATAAATCACGACAGGAGCTGGACTCGATGACAATGATGAACACATTTTGTCAAAATATGTTATCCTGGGAGCCTCCACAAAAGATTACCTCTATTGTGGTTCACCATGAAAAGACGACATTGCGCCAAGCCTGTGTGCAGAATTGTCTTTGAGTGCATCACTGTGTGGTCGTCTCTGCTGGCGGCACACGGTAACCCACTTCAATGTTCTCCGCACTGACAGATGGTTGCGACAGAGACGTCCTCACGCTGTCTGTGTGGATGCTTCCCTTACTGTAAATGAGGCCATTTCTTGAGTCAAGGTCCGTGAAGTGGATATACTTTACGGCATGGCCATGTATACGACACATCCATCTTATCAGGGGTGAGTCGCGTCCGACCGTTGGGATTCTGCATGCCATCACCATATCAGATGCTTGCAGATTGAGCTCAACTATTCCTTCAAAATTAACTTAGCAAATTTCGATAGTAAGCACTGAGGGGTCTTAGACTCTTCTAAAATCACATACTTATTAGCTACTGAAGACACTGTGAAGAGATGAATAGACAAATTACAGCGTGTGAAGAAGCATTTAAGCAACAGTTCTCTTCGTTCCCCCTGCACGAAAGAACGAGGAATAGCGATAATAAGTGGTACTATGGGAAGAAGCCTTTGTCATACTCTTTACAGTGGTTTGCTAAATACACATCTAGATCTTGTCACTGTGCCGGACTGGCATACGAACGTGGCATATCCTTGTTTATTAGCAGTTGCGTTAGTCACTGCGCCACTGGATGCAGTGTTTATCGCATTTGCACAGACTATCCCGGGACGCCTCTCGGCCGACTCCACTCTCATCTAGCGCCACCTATCGGCTGTCTCCGTACACCTCCTCCACGCTCGCTATTTGAGATTGCTGCAGGAGGTTGGATGTAACTGCGCATCCACAATGAAGCTCATGGAGTCATTGCTCACAGAGGTGAAGCAGTTATATGAATGCGTGATATCTGTCCTTTCAGACATGTCTGACAGGACAGACATCATGCATTCATATAAACCACATCTAATTGTAGATTGTGAATGAGGATCTTTCTGAGTAATCTTTTCATGCGTTACCCACATATTCTTTGTACAACTGCTCTGAGATACTAATCGTTTGGACTCCGCCTCCTCAAAAGTGCTTTCTGGCCACACAAGGGGTCTGGACCCCTCCACCATCCTCCACACCTATAAATCCCTCATCCGCCCCATCCTCTGCTATGCCGATCCTGTCTGGATCTCTACCCTTCCCACCTACTGTAAGTCCATCCAAATCCTTGGACACCACACGCTCCGCCTCACCTATTGCAACCGCCTCCCATCCCCCACGCAGATCCTAAATGACTTCATTCCCTTCCCACACCTTCTCCTTTTCCTCGAACAGATATCGATCCTTTACACATCCCCCATGCTTGATCCCCCACACCTACTTGCCTCTCCATCCTTGCCCATCCACACCTGCTCCTGCGCCTGTATTTATGCATCCCACCTGCTCTCCATCTTCACACCCTCCATAGCCTTTCCCAAGGTGGCTTTCGCCAGATCCCCCTCCCAGATGATGTCCTTGTCCCATCCATCTACCCCTCCTCCCAGATCTGACTCTCCCCTCCCGTTTCCCCTCTTGTTCTCCCTGGGCTCTCTCTCTCCCTCCTCACCTTCCTTTTTCCCCTCCTGCCTCCCACTTCCACCGCTCTCCCCGGGATTCCAACCCTCCTCTCTCCTCCTACCCCCCGCTCTCCCTTCTTTTTGCCAGTGACTCCAGCCCCCACTTCCCGCCCTCCTACCTCTCCCTATGACCTGGAGGCAGCCCCCCCCCCCTTCATCAGTGTGAGTGCTTCGCCAATAATCGTTGCCAGTGGTTTCCGTGCATCAGTGTCTCTCCATTTGTGCATAGTGTATTCATCAGTGTTTTCCACCACGTTCATGCCTCCACCTGCATGTCTTCATCTGTTTTCACGTGTTGCCACCCTTCATTACAGTGTCTTCCATCGAACGTCTTCTTTCTTGTGCAGTGTTCACCTTGTGTTTACTACGTTTTTTATGTTTTCTATGCCTTCTGGGTATTTATGTTGTGTCTTTTGGCCAAAGAGCGGCGTATGTAGGTCACTGCCGGCCCGCCTCAGCTGAGGCATGTAATCACAATAAAGGAAAAAAAAAAAATAATCATTTTCATTTCCAAGCACATAGTGCCAATTTTAGGTTTGTCACGTGCTGCCCTCAGGATGCTGCATTTTTAACGTTCAGCAACGTGGGACTCTATAGGTACATCTACATCTACATTTATACTCCGCAAGCCACCCAACGGTGTGTGACGGAGGGCACTTTACGTGCCACTGTCATTACCTCCCTTTTCTGTTCCAGTCGCGTATGTTCGCGGGAAGAACGAATGTCTGAAACCCTCCGTGCGCCCTCGAATCTCTCTAATGTTACATTCGTGATCTCCTCGGGAGGTATAAGTAGGGGGAAGCAATATATTCGATACCTCATCCAGAAACGCACCCTCTCGAAACCTGGCGAGCAAGCTACACCGCGATGCAGAGCGCCTCTCTTGCAGTTTGCTAAACATCTCCGTAACGCTATCGTGGTTACCAAATAACCCTGTGACGAAACGCGCCGCTCTTCTTTGGATCTTCTCTATCTCCTCCGTCAACCCAATCTGGTACGGATCCCACACTGATGAGCAATACACAAGTATAGGTCGAACGAGTGTTTTGTAAGCCACCTCCTTTGTTGATGTACCACATTTTCTAAGGACTCTCCCAATGAATCTCAACCTGGTACCCGCCTTACCAACAATTAATTTTATATGGTCATTCCACTTCAAATCGTTCCACACACATACTCCCAGATATTTTACAAAAGTAACTGCTACCAGTGTTTGTTCTTCTATCATATAATCATACAATAAAGGATCCTTCTTTCTATGTATTCTTAATACATTACATTTGTCTATGTTAAGGGTCAGTTGCCACTCCCTGCACCAAGTGACTATCCGCTGCAGATCTTCCTGCATTTCGCTACAATTTTCTAAAGCTGCAACTTCTCTGTATACTACAGCATCATCCACGAAAAGCCGCATGGAACTTCCGACACTATCTATTGGTCATTTATATATATTGTGAAAAGCAATGGTCCCATAACACTCACCTGTGGCACGCCAGAGGTTACTTTAACGTCTGTAGACGTCTCCCCATTGATACAAACATGCTGTGTTCTGTTTGCTGAAAACTCTTCAATCCAGCCACACAGCTGGTCAGATATTCTGTAGGCTCTTACTTTGTTTATCAGGCGACAGTGCGGAACTCTATCGAACGCCTTCCGGAAGTCAAGGAAAATAGCCTCTACCTGGGAGCCTGTATCTAATATTTTCTGGGTCTCATGAACAAATAAAGCGAGTTGAGTCTCACACGATCGCTGTTTCCGGAATCCATGTTAATTACTACAGAGTCGATTCTGGGTTTCCAAAAACGACATGATACGCAAGCAAAAAACATGTTCTAAAATTCTGCAACAGATCGACGTCAGAGATATAGGTCTATAGTTTTGCGCTCTGCTCGACAACCCTTCTTGAAGACTGGGACTACCTGTTCTCTTTTCCAATCATTTGGAACCTTCCGTTCCTCTAGATACTGGCGGTGCATGGCTGTTACAAGGGGGGGGGGGGGGGGGCAAGTTCTTTCGCGTACTCTGTGTAGAATCGAATTGGTATCCTGTCAGGTCCAGTGGACTTTCCTCTGTTGAGTGGGTCCAGTTGCTTTTCTATTCCTTGGACACTTATTTCGATGTCAGCCATATTTTCGTTTGTGCGAGGATTTAGAGAAGGAACTGCAGTGCGGTCTTCCTCAGTGAAACAGCTTTGGATAAAGGCGTTTAGTATTTCAGCTTTACGCGTGTCATCCTCTGTTTCAATGCCATCATCATCACGGAGTGTCTGGATATGCTGTTTTGAGTCACTTACTGATTTAACGTACGACCAGAACTTCCTAGAATTTTCTGCCCAGTCGGTACATAGAATTTTACGTTCGAATTCAATGAACGCTTCACGCATAGCCCTCCTTACTCTAACTTTGACATCGTTTAGCTTCTGTTGGTCTGAGAGGTTTTGGCTGCGTTTACACTTGGAGCGAAGCTCTCTTTGCTTTCGCAGTAGTTTCCTAACTTTGTTGTTGAACCACGGTGGGTTTTTCCCGTCCCACACAGTTTTACTCGGCACGTACCAGTCTAAAACGCATTTTACGATCGGCTTGAAGTTTTTCCATAAACACCCAACATTGTCAGTGTCGGAACAGAAATTTTCGTTTGGATCTGTTAGGTAGTCTGAAATGTGCCTTCTATTACTCTTGCTAAACAGATAAACCTTCGTCCTTTTTTTTATATTCCTATTAACTTCCATATTCAGGGATGCTGCAACGGCCTTATGATCACTGATTCCCTGTTCTGCACTTACAGAGTCAAAAAGATCGGGACTGTTTGTTATCAGTAGGTCCAAGATTTTATCTCCACGAGTCGGTTCTCTGTTTAATTGCTCGAGGTAATTTTCGGATAGTGCACTCAGTATAATGTCACTCGATGCTCTGACCCTACCATCCATCCTAAACATCAGAGTGTCCCAGTCTATATCTGGTAAATTTAAATCTCCACCTAAGACTATAACATACTGAGAAAATTTATGTGAAATGTATTCCAAATGTTCTCTCAGTTGTTCTGTCACTAATGCTGCTGAGTCGGGAGGTCGGTAAAAGGAGCCAACTATTAACCTAGCTCGGTTGTTGAGTGTAACCTCCACCCATAATAATTCACAGGAACTATTCACTTCTACTGTACTAGAGGATAAACTACTGCTAACAGCTACAAACACGCCACCACCGGTTGCCTGCAATCTATACTTTCTAAACTCTGTCTGTGCCTTTGTAAAAATTTCGGCAGAATTTATCTCTGGCTTCAGCCAGCTTTCTGTACCTGTAACGATTTCAGCTTCGGTGCTTTCTATCAGCGCTTGAAGTTCCGGTACTTTACCAATGTAGCTTCGACAGTTTACATTTACAACACCGATTGCTGCTTCGTCCCCGCATGTCTTGACTTTGCCCTGCACCCTTTGAGGCTGCTGCCCTTTCTGTACTTGCCTGAGGCCATCTAACCTAAATAACCGCCCAGTCCACGCCACACAACCCCTGCTACCCGTGTAGCCGCTTGCTGCGTGTAGTGTACTCGAGACCTATCCAGCGGAACCCGAAACCCAACCACCCTATGGCGCATGTCGAGGAAACTGCAGCCCACACGGTCGCAGAACCGTCTCAGCCTCTGATTCAGACCATCCACTCGACTCTGTACCAAAGGTCCGCAGTCAGTCCTGTCGACGATGCTGCAGATGGTGAGCTCTGCATTCATCCCGCTATCGAGACTGGCAGTCTTAACCAAATCAGATAGCCGCCGGAAGCCAGAGATGATTCCCGCCAATCCATAGCAACACACATCATTGGTGCCGACATGAGCGACCACCTGCAGATGGGTGCACCCTGTACCCTTCATGGCATCCGGAAGGACCCTTTCCACATCTGGAATGACTCCTCCCGGTATGCACACGGAGTGCGCATTGGTTTTCTTCCCCTCTCTTGCTGCCATGTCCCTAAGGGGCCCTATCACGCGCCTGACGTTGGAGCTCCCTAATACCAGTAACCCCACCCTCTGCGACCGCCCGGATCTTGCAGACTGAGGGGCGACCTCTGGAACAGGACAAGCAGCCATGTCCGGCCGAAGATCAGTATCAGCCTGAGACAGAGCCTGAAACCGGTTCATCAGACAAACTGTAGAGGCCTTCCGTTCAGCCCACCGGAACGTCTTTAGCCCCCTGCCACACCTCGAGACGACCTCCCACTCTACCGCAGGTGAGGGATCAGCTTCAATCTGGGCAGTATCCCGGGCAGCCACAGCCGTAGTCCGACGGGGGGATGCGTGGGACGAGCTTGCCGTCCCCGACAAACCCCCATCCGGACCCCGACAGTGATGCCCATTGGCAACAGCCTCTAGCTGTGTGACCGAAGCCAACACTGTCCGAAGCTGCGAGCGAAGGGATGCCAACTCAGCCTGCATCCGAACACAGCAGTTGCAGTCCCTATCCATGCTAAAAACTGTTGTGCAAAGAACAAAATGGTTCAAATGGCTCTGAGCACTATGGGACTCAACTGCTGAGGTCATTAGTCCCATAGAACTTAGAACTAGTTAAACCTAACTAACCTAAGGACATCACAAACATCCATGCCCGAGGCAGGATTCGAACCTGCGACCGTAGTGGTCTTGCGGTTCCAGACTGCAGCGCCTTTAACCGCACGGCCACTTCGGCCGGCTGTGCAAAGAACGTCTGAACTAATCTACAGAGAGCACAAACAATTCGACACAAAATTTAAACGGTTATTAAATTACAAGATTGCCTAGTAAATGCAGTAATGCTGCTACTTGTGCACTGCTGACACACTGCTCGGCGGTGGAAGGAGACGACGCGGTTTTACACTATTCAGGTATTAAAACGCGATGCTACAACTCTCAATTACTATAATACGCCCGAAATTTATGAATTAAAAAATGCAAATACCAAAAACACGCAAAGAAATTAAGAATTAAACTATGTAACAAATAAGGGAGCTAAGAGTATACGACTTGCTCCTGCATCTGCTTATCCAACGGCGGCAGATATGGACGAGTCTTGTTATTTTGGCGTGAAGTAACTGACGATTGTGATTTGCACCACACCACAGTCGTGTGTAATGAATTGATCCTGCACTGATATAGCACAATGTAGTCATAATGGGAGAGGAGAGGCACCAGTTATCTCAATAACTAGCTGAAATGGCGCAAATGCGCGTCTTCAGTATGCAGGAAAAGTTATTCAGTATCTACATCAACAAATGTACACAAGACACCGCATGGTGCATGGCGGAAGATACCTTTTATCGCCACTGTAGTGGCCAGCATGAAGTAGAGTCGTTAGTGTCACGGCCTCTGCCTGCCGACGGCAGTGGCTGCAGGATGTGATTCGCCCGCCCCTCGTCTTTGCTGCTATACAGGTACCGAAAGCGGTGCGGTAGCTCAGAGCAGCTGAAAGCTCAGTGTTACCGTGCTATATCGAGTGTTGACGTCTGTTCTCAGTGACCTACTACCTTCAGAAAGTTGCTTTGACATGTGTTCGGTAGTGACCAACAACGCAGGAGCAACGGCCTACTTGTAGTACTCCTCCGGTCGTTGTGTGTAAAGGGCGGAACGACATTCGTAAAAAATCGAAATTTATCATATCGAATGTACTCAAGTTTTTTCTGATATGGCCGACAATGAAGAAGCGAGGAATAACTTAAATTTTGCGCAAATTAGTCAACTTACTGTTAAAGCGTGTGATGTCTCCAAGTCAAATGTAGTCCGTATTAGCAAATCTGTGTCATTGACTGAATCTCCAGGCATGAATGAGTGTTTAGAATCTCCAAGAAAGGGATACAAACGTGAACGGCAGTCAACCGACTTTGACAATTTTAACAAAGAGCTCATGCGTAGAACTTTACTTGGATATTACGACAAAGTATATAACAGCTAAAAAAATACAGGCTTACATCCGTGACAAAATTTATTACTCGGGCTCAGAGACCTCCGTTCTTCGTCTTCTCCACTCCCTTGGTTTCCGATTCAAGAAGTGTAATGATGGACGGAAATAATTAATGGAACGCAGAGATATTGCAGCAGCAAGAGCGAGGTTTTTGCGTACAAGGCACTTCTTGCGCGCTGAAGACACCAGGCTTGCAGTGTACTTGGATGAATCTTGGGTTTCTTAGAACCACACCAATAAGTATATATGGCACGACTCCAAAGAAAATGGCGGTTTGAAAGTGCCTACAGGTAAAGGTAGCCGATTAATCATCGCCCACGCTGGTTCATTAACCACAGACTTCATACCAGAGGCCAAACTTGTTTTTCGAAGTAGGAAAAGTTCTTGCCAATCCCATTACCGTTCAGAAATGAATGGAGAAGTTTTTAAGAATATGTTTATTCGAGTGTTGTCGGTTCTGGAAGAAGGGTCAATCATCGTCATGGATAGCCGCTCAATTCAGACAGAAAGATGGCATGTTCAAATTGCCGCAAGGGAGATATTATGGAGTGGTTAAAGAGAACGAATGTTTCATTTTCAGTCAATGAAACGAAGGCTGAACTCCTCTTTAAGGAAGAAATCGTAGGTGCCAGAAAGATTTACGAATTAGATCAAGTGGCAAACGAAAACGGACAGCACCGTATCAGTGCCAGTTTAATACCATTGAACTAATATGGGCCCAAGTAAAGCGAGAAGTGGCGAAAAGAAATACTACTTTCAAACTGGCTGATGCCGAGAAGGTAACACACGAAGCTCTTGGCAATTTTACTGAGCAGGACTGAGAGAGATGCGTAAAATACGCAGAACCATTGCAAGAAACTGACTTATTGAACCAGGGTTTAAGAGACACGATAGTGGAATCTGTGATGATACACCTGGCTGAAACAAGCGACAGGGAATCAGAAAACACGGAGCCAGAAGATCCTTCAGTTTAGGAAAGGGTCATCTACGCGAAAATCTGACCTGATTTAAACGTTTGTCTATTAATTTTAGTTATAGAGAACATACTACAATTGTATTTCCCTTACAGTAGACGTCTGATTAATTTATCACAAGTGGTGGCGATTGGTTTACTCGGCCGTAACTGTTAATTAAAATAAGACTGTCAATTCTACATTAATGTACAACAGTTTTTCCTAAAACCTATATCGAATGTCTTTACATTCGGATATAATTCTACTGCATTCGGTTTACTTGTACATTCGAAATGTAACTGATTTTCTTCTTAGGAGGATTTACTGGCTGTTTCGAGGTATTGGTAATGCAGTTCACAAAATGACAGAACGTTGTGGTGCTTCTGTATCGACTGTATATATAAACAGTGCAGTAACATCAAAACAGTTCCAGCACCTATTCTGGTTCTCCGAGAAAAGCATAGAAATCTACTATATTTGACGACTTTTACAAAAAACTAGAACGTAGAATTGTATTACTTCAGTATGACAGGGGATACTACCCGATGGCTAGAGAAATACATGGTAATGTCAATGATAAATTTGATTATTCTGGCCAGTCACTTTAATGCATTGTCTTCTCCACCCACTTGGTTTTTAATTCAGAAACTGTAATTATGGACGAAATTTGTAACACAAGTCAGGGATATTGCAGTAGTAATAACTAGGTTTTTGTGTACCAAGCACGTACTGCGTGCTGAAAGTAATGGGCTTACAGCAAATTTAGATAAAACTTGGGATTTACCTAACATTTCGAACAAATATTTTGTCGGCTTCAATGAAAATATTGGTCTCAAAATAACTACAATCACTTTTGCGTAGCTTCTATCGGCGTTTCGAGTGATAGATGTAATGATGAAGGATATGTATCAGTAGCCACTAAAATACTTTCGGGAAGTAGGGAAAATTCTCGGTCATATTAAAGCGAGCCGGCCGAACAAAAACACTTAGCGACGGCCTACATCGACCCGCGCGCTGCTGCACACGGGATATCACGGAACTAATCTGCCTCTGTACGTGATATGATACAATAATGATGTCTGAAATGTTACCAAATTAATTTTGTAGTTATCGTAACAACTTTCTAAGGAGAAGTTTCTTCGCAGTCCTACTGAACGAATATTCATCAGCGACTACTTTTTTGCTATAACATAGACTGGCAACGCTGTAAGACGGCGAGATGACCTTGGAGCCCTATTTTCGTGCCGGCCATTTTAGTCATTTACTACTTCCTGTTCCATTCACAAACCCAGCAATGGAAAAAACGACTATCTTTAGTTCTCTGTTTCAACCCTAACTTCTTTTAACTTATCTTCAAAGTAATTTCGCAAAATGCACATTGATGGTGGTAGAAACGTTCTGCAGTGAGCGTCAAACGCCAGTTCTCTAATCTTCTTCAATTTTTTAAGAGTGTTCCTCGAAAAGAACGTCGTTCATCCTCGAGGAATTCCCAGATGAGTTACGGAAGCACTCCCGTAATACTTACGTGTTGTTAGAATCAAAATGGTTCAAATGCCTCTGAGCGATATGGGACTTGACATCTGAGGTCCTCAGTCCCCTAGAACTTAGACCTACTTAAACCTAACTAACCTAAGGACATCACACACATCCATTCCCGCAAATACTAGAACAGTAATCAAGAATGAAACTTCCCAGCAGATTAAAACTGTGTGCCGGACTGAGACTCGAACTCGGGACCTTTGCCTTTTCACGGGCACTTGCTCTACGATCTGAGCTACCTAAGCACGACTCACTCCCCGTCCTCTCAGCTTCACTTCCGCAGGAGAGCTTCTGTAAAGTTTGGAAGGTGGGAGACGAGGTACTGGCGGAAGTAAAGCTGTGAGGACGGGGCGTCAGTCGTGCTTGGGTAGCTCAGATGGTAAAGCACTTGCCAGCGAAAGGCAAAGGTTCTGAGTTCGAGTCTCGGTCCAGCATACAGTTTTAATCTGCCAGGAAGTTTCATATCACTGCACACTCCGCTGCAGAGTGAAAATTTCATTCCAGCAATCAAGAACGTTTGGCAATAGTTTATTGTTCGCATATCCTTTACAGACGAAACACATTTTCCTGCCGGCCGCTGTGGCCGAGCGGTTCTAGGCGCTTCAGACCGGAACTGCGCTGATGGTACAGTCACAGGTTCGAAGTTTTCCTCGGGCATGGATGTGTGTGATGTCCTTAGGTTAGTTAGGTTTAAGTAGTTCTAAGTCTAGGGGACTGATGACATTAGACGTTAAGTCCCATAGTGCTTAGAGCCATATGAACCACATTTTTCTATAATTCCGTCAATAAACCGGAACCATCATTCGCTTTCCCTAATACAAACCTTACGTGATCGTTCCATATCATATCGCTTCACAGCGTTACGTCGAGATATTTAATCAATGTGACGGTGACAACTAATACTATAACTAACACTGTAACTCTACCGGTTACTGCTAAATTACCAGTACACCGATAATGTTACACCTGTGGTAGGATACTTATTTGACTTGGTCGTGGGTAATGGAAATGTATCGGAATAATTTTGTTTCTCTAGAGATTGCTATACAAAGGAAGTAATGGCAGAACAAACGGTAACTGAGCGAATGTTCTGTTACTAATCAAGTAAACAGTGACGTAGAAGGAAAGGGCCGCCAGCCTAATTAGGTTCATAAGGAAATTTAAGTATTAGGATTCACTTTACTAGATACCGAAAATCTCTTTTCCCAAGTTCAGCAGGTGATTTACCAATGATTTTACATGAACTACACAGGAGGAGTATTAATACGTTTAGGCACCAAGTGGCTCTCCATAATAGTTACTATCGGTGCATTAAGATCCTACTGATCCTCATAGATAAATGGTTATTAACGGAGGAGCACTAGTAGCTAGGACATGGTATTTTGTCAGTTTAATTACAGGAGATTACTGCCATTGAAATAGTTAAGAAGAAATTTTACCTTTTGTACTGTTTATTATTTGTAATCTAAAGGAACATTCACTTCCTTATGGTATTCAGCTAACATGCGACAACTGAATTTAATACTGTTTGAATAGTTGTAGGTATTTGCATACTATAGTACATTCAAATCATAAGAATGAAAGTTGTACTTCTTGGGCACTGTTGCTGCAACATGAAATTTATATCTGGCTCAACTGTTAGCATGGACAATCTACCATTACACTCAGATCTGGGCTAGGCAACACAATATTAGATACACTGTTAAGTACACAACACATGAAACAATAAGCCTTGTTATATCAGTGAGAAGAATCTTTAAACTGAGTACTTGATATCTTCTCTTAGTAGTTGTACTTAAAATATCCCCTTAAGAAAATTATATGATGTACAGGGTTATTACAAATGATTGAAACGATTTCACAGCTCGACAATAACTTTATTATTTGAGATATTTTCACAATGCTGTGCACACACATACAAAAACTCAAAAAGTTTTTTTAGTCAATCACAAATGTTCGATATGTGCCCCTTTAGTGCTTCGGCAGACATCAAGCCGATAATCAAGTTCCTCCCACACTCGGTGCAGCATGTCCCCATCAATGAGTTCGAAAGCATCGTTGATGTGAGGTCGCAGTTCTGGCACGTTTATTGGTAGAGGAGGTTTAAACACTGAATCTTTCACATAACCCCACAGAAAGAAATCGCATGGGATTAAGTCAGGAGAGCGTGGAGGCCATGGCATGAATTGTTGTTCATGATCTCCACCACGACCGATCCATCGGTTTTCCAATCTCCTGTTTAAGAAATGCTTCTGCTTTAGCCTTTTCCGTAAGATTTTCCAAACCGTCGGCTGTGGTACGTTTAGTTCCCTGCTTGCTTTATTCGTCGACTTTCGCGGGCTATGCATGAAACTTGACCGCACGCGTTCAACCGTTTCTTCGCTCACTGCAGGCCGACCTGTTGATTTCCCCTTACAGAGGCATCCAGAAGCTTTAAACTGCGCATACCATCGCCAAATGGAGTTAGCAGTTCGTGGATCTTTGTTGAACCTCGTCCTGAAGTGCCGTTGCACTGTTATGACTGACTGATGTGAGTGCATTTCAAGCACGACATACGCTTTCTCGGCTCCTGTCGCCATTTTGTCTCACTGCGCTCTCGAGCGCTCTGGCGGCAGAAACCTGAAGTGCGGCTTCAGCCGAACAAAACTTTATGAGTTTTTCCACGTATCTGTAGTGTGTCGTGACCATATGTCAATGAATGGAGCTACAGTGAATTTATGAAATCGCTTCAATCATTTGTAATAACCCTGTATTTCAAAATTTACACTGACTAAATCAATAAGTACTTCACAACTTCACAAAGTTTATTAAATGTTGTGCATGTTTACTGAAATGCCTTTTCAGTTCAATAAAATAGAGTATTCAGTAAAACAGAATACTCGGAAATATCGTTACACTTGGAGTAGGGTCTAGGTAAAAGACCTAGAATAAAATACGGGCGTTCAACACAAAGTTTATAGAACACAATCGTATTACTGGAAACGAACCCGCGTGACTGATCCATGCAATTATACGGTACTCACCTGGTAATTTGGTATGAAAATGGAGGCAATGTCGGTATGCTGTGCCATTCAAAAAATGCGGCAAAAGAATCCATAACTCTTCCTGGGTAATGAGCTCTGAAGCCAGTCAAAGTATTCCATGAGCAATAAGCCAAATTACGTCTACATTCGATGCCATATAAGCTTGCAGTTCATCTCGCCTCGTCCGGTTCACAAAAAGGGCACACTTTGTCTGCTAGCCACAGACAAAAAAGAGCTTTGCAGTTCGACCGCCGGATTCGCGCCATGTAAGTTTTGTTGCAGAGGAGCTTCCCTCCATGTTTTGCATCACTGCAAACCTGGACGCGATATGCATTAACCAGTATTACAAGTAATGTTTAGTCATTTCCAATCTTTCGCAGCATACTACTTTTGAAATTACACCATAGATTAATTATAATTACACAAATGGCCATAAATAATGAATTAAACTTTTATTTAGTTGTTACGCTAAAGACTTTGGTGATACAGAAGCCACATTGAGTAAAAACAGACAAAGTAGAGAGATAGGACAGATAATGTGTGTTAATACGGAAGCGACATTGAGTAAAAACCGGCAAAGGAGATAGATAAGACAGATAAAGTGTGTTATCTATAATAATCTTATAACAGTACAAACGACTACTGATGCTGTGTATGAACAACACAAGATTGTTATTCCTACTCCGCTGCATTCAAACTATCCCACATTCAGGGTACGCTACCATTCATCACACTATCTGTAATGTTTATCTAAGTCAAGCTTATCCTCCTACAGTCACTTGGCGACTAGACATTTCCGTAACCCACAGCATCGTCACAAACTACCATAGATTGCTGCTCACCTTGCACCTCACATCATTTTTATACAGAGAGAAAGAGCAGCATCATACCTCCCAGGGACACTCCTGATGACACCCTTCCCTCTTCATAGCAACCGCTGTTGAGTACAACGTACTGGGTTTTAATACTTAAGAAATTTTCTAGCGATTCAGATATCTGGAAACCTATTCCGTATGCTCGTACCTTCGTTAAGAGTCTGCAGGGGCAACGTGTCAAAGGCTTTTCGAAAATCTGGGAATAACGAATGTGCCCGTTGCCCTTCATCCATAGTTCTCAGGATATCACGGAAGGAAAGGACAAACTGAGTTCCGAGCGAACCATGCTGAATTTCGGACAGAAACTATTCCATCTCAAGTAACTCTATTATATTCGAACCGGGATTATGTTCACAAACTCTGCAGCATATCGATGTTGCAGATCTGTCATTTTACGGGTCCAGACTTTTACGCTTGACATATACACGACTTACCCGTACTTTTTTCCCCGTCGCCTCGAACTTTGCGCTGGGTGCGGGTTTCGCGATAAATGCAACAAAAGTGAGGAGCAGATGCCGTAGAGTCCTCTTTGTGAAAGCAAGTTATGATTCCATCCCGACGCGGTGACATAGTTGGAAGTTCGAAGTCCGTGAGTTCCGCGGAGTGTCCCATTCTGGCCGGCCACGGTGGCCGTGCGGTTCTAGGCGCTCTAGTTCGGAACCGCGCTGCTGCTACGGTCGCAGGTTCGAATCCTGCCTCGGGCATGGATGTGTGTGGTGTCCTTAGGTTTAAGTAGTTCTAAGTCTAGGGGACTGATGACCTCAGATGTTGAGTCCCATAGTGCTCAGAACCATTTGAACCATTTTTTGTCCCATTCTGTTCTCTCACTATGTCTTATGACTACTGAGTTCGCTGATAAGGAGTTCCTGGCAGTAGATGGCAGCACAATGCACCTAATATGAAAAACGTATGTTTTTGGACGTGTCTGGATACTTTTGATCTCACAGTGTACCTCTCCAGTCCATAATTTACAATCCGTTTAAACTTTTCCCGTAATTCCTTAACTTCCAGCATACTGGACTCAAATTTTGTCCGTTTGTTCTCTAAGTGGGATGCTAACTTGTTTATCTGCTTTAACTAGCAAACACACTTTCGTAGCCTTCTCGATTGGTTTGTTAACTTTAGTAACCATTGTCGTTATGATGACATCATGATCAGTAATCCCTGCCCTTGTAGTGATGGTGTCTCTAACGTCAGACCTGTTTGTAGCTACATGTTCTAAAATATTTCCATCGTGTGCAGCCTCTCGAACTAGCTGCTCAAGACAGTTTTCGGGAAGCGTGTTGAAAGGTACTTCACAAGACTTCCTGTGTGTACCACGTTCCGTCAATGAACGTACGGCTTGGTCAATGCTCGGTATGTTAAAATCTATGAACGATGGAGAAGATGCTAGCCAACGTCTCTGAATTATGACACCTCACAGCACTAGCAGGGTTTGTGAAGGTGCTCAACACACAGGAATATGAGAGCGAATGAAGTGATAGTTGTCCGGTGGTTACACCTGGTTGTCCAAGACTATTGTGGGTTACAGATCTAACGTTCTGTCACTGCGTTAAAATAAATCACCCTGAATCACGTATATCTCACCGACATTAGACCTTCAGTCTCAGTAGTGTTTTGCACACAATATGCCCAATGACACAGTGGATGATAGCCATTAAATACAGGAAGGCGACCACTTGCAATCTGAAGCGGCCAGCAGCTGCTGTCAGGTATTCCTGTCAACAAATATAGGCCTCTGTTCGCAATCAACATGGAGCATTTGCATCCTCAGTCTCTCCTGACGACCACCTCTCTGGTGAGCTGTGGGTTTGTGCCTGGGCCACCAAGATGTCCAAGAGCACTGTCGCTGTCCATCCTTCTGTGTAGATTGGCATTTTTTCTATCGTCCAGAATGGGATCAAGGCATCGTCATCAACCACACTACACGTCTCTTCCCGCTTGCTCTTGTTTGCTGTACGCGGCCACTACGGGAAGGCCGCCGCTGTTGTGAGTTAGCATTCTTCTGCTGTACTGACTGCATCGTTACTCACCGATCTCCTGGGTGCCTATTCTGTATCTTTCCGCCATTGTGCCGATCGTTTCGGTACTCAAGAGCACCGAACGGTCTAGTACTCGAATTAAAAGTCCCACCTTTATTCAGTATGCATTTCGGTAGTGATACCATTCGGGTCTACAGAACCGAAGCGCTGTTGTCGGTTCGCGTCGCGGAAGCCAATCAAAAGCAAGCGGCCGCACAACCGTGCATGCGCACTGCAGCGCGCACAGCGCCACGAACACAAAGCGGCTAGCAGATGACACAGGCGCGCTATTCTTCGCAGTACCGAACTTGCGTTTTCGCAGTACCAAGTGTTGCTAAAATTCCAGCGGAATGGTTCAAATGGTTCAAATGGCTCTGAGCACTATGGGACTTAACATCTGAGGGCATCAGTCCCCTAGAACTTAGAACTACTTAAACCCAACTAACCTAAGGACGACACACACATCCATGCCCGAGGCAGGATTCGAACCTGCGACCGAAATGTTGGACGAAAATGAGGTTAGTAGGTTCACAGTTCAGTGACACTGAAAGAGCGTTAAGGAATGCTATTGTGATTCTCGTTTATGGGTATTTTATTTGAAACAAAAACAGAAACCTGGCATTTAGAGGCAATTATTATTGAACAGTTTTGTCCAGTATTTGTAGCCTGTGCAAAAATTGTAACCATTAGGTGATGACTGTGAGCTACAATTCGAGAATGGAACAGTAGAGAAATGGTCTGAAAGTGATTCGATTTCATCTGTAGTTCAGTCTTTCGTTTTAGTGTTCTAAGACTGAAGTCATGGCATCGAAAGAAAACTCATTACTGACAAAGCACGCTCTTACATGTAAATAAAGGGCACATATACTGTTCAAACCGAGACAGCAATAAAGCGGCATCTTGCATAGTCACTGGTTTTGTTTCACATGTAACACACATATTCAACAGAACTGTTAGGACAACATGAATAAAGCTTGTACGTTGTTTACATGTGGTTATGTAGGCAAGCTCGCAAAAAACATCCTTTTATCGGAATCTCCACGGAACAGCGAACGCTGATGTTGGACTTCATGATGAAACACACTGCAGTAGCTACTGTGAGATTCACAGGACCAGATGCAGTCAAACAAAAGCAGAAACTTTTGCAGTAACTAGCAACTGAGCTCAACAGCTTGCCCAATCTAGCGTCAAAAACAGCGGATAAATGGATGAAGGTAACGTATGTATACTGTTATGTACTACTAATTACAGATCAATTTCCACTAAATCTTACGCCTCTATGTTGCAGCTCAAGTACTTATTTTCTTTCTTGTTTATTTTGTGATAGTCGTGGCAAGACTGGAAAAGCAATGTAAAGGCCAAAGCTTCTCTAATAAAGAAGGAAATGCAGAAAACAGGAGGAGGATTAAGTACTGAAGCTAAGCCCCTGACCCCCCCTGAGGAGCGGCTTCTTGACTTCTTGGGTCCTTGCGTTGTTTCTGAAGACGAAGAAGTACCAGGTCCCCTAACCCTAGCATCTCAGGTAATGGTTTCCTTTCTTTTTTTCTCTAGCTAGACATGTGCATGCTACCATCTCTGAGCCTTGTTTCATAAGCCTTTTCACAGAATACTTGTACAGTTACTACCTTCATTCCTCTTAAGATCAGTGAGTGTTGAAATGATTTCCTAAATTTAATTGTTGTAATTCTGTATCTCAGGACTCAGGTCAGGTCAGCCAAAATGACTCATATGGCGAAGATACAATGGAAATGGGTGCATATGTTGTTCTTCCACTGGATGGACCGACCATACTGTCTGCGTCGGATGTTTCATCAGACACTGTGTCACCCGCTCTGACTACACCACATGAAAGTATGCCCTCTGCATCTGGGTTCGTACCTGCTTCACACGTAACTCAAACTTCATCTACCACAACAACTGCGAAGAAACGCAAACATTGTACTGGTAAGTGTCATTATCGGCTAAGGTTAATCTGCTGAAGTTAATTATTTCAAAATATTTTGATCTTGTTATTTACATCGTTTTGTTACATGTGGGTGGTATGTCTGACAAAGATGATGATCCTCTGGTGGATATCACCAGACAACAGTTGATATGCTTGCAGAAGCAAAACGTCATCCGACGTGCACAGCTTCATTGTGAGGAAACGCAGAACCATTGCCATTGAAGGAATAGCTGGGTCGTTTGCAGGAGCAGCTGAGGCGTTTGTAGGAGCCATGAAGATGTAAGTTTGAAAAAAATTTGACATAGTTTGATTTTTCCCCATTGCTTTATTGTCTAACTGTTGTGTTTCCTTCCAGACTGGAGGAGTACCTGAGGCTTAGGATACACATTGAGTAGTGTAAACTGCAAAATTTCGTTTGAATTATATTACATTTTAATCAGACACTGAAGTCGAAGAAAGCACTGAAGTGAATTAAAATGATAAATTAATATCACATGGTGCACCATACGTATTCATGTTTCTCTAAAAATTCCTTAAGTGATGTTTCTACAAAGGGGCACTCAAAATTCCGTTATAGTACTAATGAGACAATACTTTCACTAAAGTACTAAGAACATTGTAACATGTTCATCTATTTTAAAAATGTAATTTGTATTGATTGAACAAATAAATATTTGCTTAAGAGTTGAGGTCATTTTCTTCACGAAAAAATCAGAGGTGGCTGCCTCATAGCATCTGTAACTTTTAACTGAGGACAAGATTGCATCCATCTTGAAAGAGATTAAATGAGTTAAAGATAAATTGGTTATTGTGCTGTAAGTGGTATATGTCGGATGCGAATTTTACATAAACTGCAGTATAGATATAAAACGCAGATTGCTATCATACAGTAAATTAGCCACGAGAAAAAAATTAGTAAGGGTTTTACGCAATAAAAGAAATTCTATGTTATTGAAAAAGTTACACACGGACTATCTTTGTGCACGTTAATGGGCCCATCGAGGGTTGTAGGGTCCACGAGGTGGAAGTGGGGGCAACCTGGCAATAATTCTCGCTCCTACTGCTCGAGCCTCCGGCAGCAACCTGACTCTTGCGCGGCCTTCATTCGCCATTGATGGGGGTTCATCTTCATCACCGATGACGTCACTGTGATCTGCTTCTGGCCGAGGCAGTGGAACATGGGCAGTCACACATTTGTTGTGCAAAACTGCACGTGCATTGGTAATGAGGCCTGCTTTGACTGCGTCGTACTCCAGTACTCTGTGTTTATTTAACCACCTGAATCGGTTGCGTAGGTGTGCTACCGTTCTCTCCACATTGCGTCTAGCTCTCATACAGGCTTCATTAAAATTGGCCTCTCTGCTGTTAGGTAGGGGATCAGTTACTGGAATATGAAGCATTGGTTCATTTGGGTATCCAGAATCCCCCACTGAAAAAAGAAATCATAAAAATAAGATAAATATGTGCAAATTATTGTAATTTCTGTTAGGTTGTATTACAGTAAAAAATGATAGCGTGTAATATCTTTTTGTAGTTACATAACAACCTGCATTCTTCTCCTTCTCTATACAACTGTTCAATTTTCGCTCTGAGTGCAGAGTTGGCCTACACAAAGGAATCGTTCGATGACCCAGGATACCGTGACAAGATATTTGTGATAATCATATCTGAGTCACATATCTGCAAAGTATATACGGCAAAGCAGTAAAATAGAAGTATTGTTGCAGTTTGTATGTGCAGCAACTTAAGGTTTGAAGTCTTAGTACTGGCTACTTGAACATTCAGGGAATGGGTGCCACGCCTGTTTACATAATGCTCTTCGTGAGCCGGCCAGGGTGGCTGAGCGGTTCTAGGCGCTACAGTCTGGAGCCGCACGACCGCTCCGGTCGCAGATTCGAATCCTGCCCCGGGCATGGATGTGTGTGATGTCCTTAGGTTGGTTAGGTTTAAGTAGTTCTAAGTTCTAGGGGACTGATGACCTCAGATGTTAAGTCCCATAGTGCTCAGAGCCATTTGAACCATTTTGTGCTCTTCGTGAACATCAGGGGCTACAGTAATTACATGGACTCCATCCACATACCCAATGACACCAAGTCTGGACGAGTATGTGAACTTCCTCTGAAATACAAGTTATTTTTAAAACAGCAGCTCTTAATGTAAGAAAACACTGTCTTCCCCTTCCCCCCCCCCCCCTCTTCCCAAAAGGTGGTACGATATATACAGTACCTTCGCATAACACGAAACCTGTCTTCTCGTCTTTCAGGAAAGGGGACACCAACCCTCAAAACTGCAGGCACATTAAGAGCCTTCACGACTTTCTCAATGCACCTTGACACGCTTGGCTGGCTGATGGCAGCTTAATTTTCAGTTGCTATGCCCTTATGATGAGACCCATGTCCCAAGAAGAGAAGAGTTGTCAGAACCTAGAAAAAAAAAACTACGACTGTATTTGATGAATGAAAGGACGTGTTTAACAGATAAGATCATTTCAGGACTTCATAAACAAATGTACCTTCAGGTGCAGAGGAATGGCTGTAGTTCTCTGATGCTCCCTCATGTACGGCCGCAATTCTTCAACCAAATTATGGGCCGCATCCCGGCTCAGTCTGTACTTCGCTACGAAATTGCTCTAGGGCATTTCAAAGGGGTTCGTTTCGTCCCGCAGGTTACGTTGCCACAGTGCATGATGCCGCATTCCATCGAGCTGACGAGCCCACCTTCGTCGCTCTTGCCGCCTCCTTAACCGTATCACGCGCGGTATATCCATTTCCATGATCCTCAGCTGAAATGCATGGAAATTTTTACAGTTTCCCTGACCGCATGTTTCCATGCATCCACAATAACGATAGCGTTTTTGACTGTATTCTGCAGAATGTCGTAAATTTCGCATTATGTCATCTTATTCTCACTCACACTGACATCGTGTTTTGGATTTTACGTTTCCGAAAATCAGTTACGAATAGTGTTAATACCACATTGCGCTGATACATCTACAAAAACACCCGAAAAATTGATTGAGAGTTTCAAATAATAAGAAGACAAACAGAATGTGGTTACAACTCGCTCCTAGAGATCCAAATTATTAAGTAGCCCATTTCCCTATATGACATGTCAACGATTTCGGTCTTAAAAACATAACTGAAAAAAAAGCGTTTTCGAGAGCTCTTGCAGTTCGTCGAAGTTTATAACATGCATCTCATGAATGAAAATGTTTCATATATGGTGCTACAATCTAAAAATATTACGGCGGATATCTTTCATCCCTGTCTACTCTTGTTGAGGATTCGATCGCAGATAAGGACTTGTGACGAGCAAGATTATGAAGATGACTGCTGCTAGTTACATTCTCAGTAATTTAAGTTGGGCTCTTAGATTCCTGTCTAACCGCATACTCGGAAATCGCTACATATTCGGAATGAATAGTGAATTATGTCTGACAAGAAAAAATATAAAGGTCACTGTCGGTTGTTTCACTCACAGCAATTTCATCTCCAGTAATTTTATATTTCGTATTTCAAACACACAGAAATCACGAAATCATTACTGAGGAAGTGCGCTCTTACATGTAAGTAATATTGCAGAAATATCTTAATTTACACGAATAGCAATGTCTTAGAAGGTGTTGCATGTATGAAAAGGAAGAAATTTTTGCACCCATCCGTGTGCGAACCCGTGTCCTTACGTGTAGCAATCCCGCGCTAACCACTTTTTCTTCTTTATTCCACAGAAACAGTAACAAAAATGGCTACAATGAAATGACATAAATAAGGTGACAGATAATTGCAGTCATAACTTACAGCATTCAAAGAATGAGGCATCATATTCAGTCTTCAGCAGTAGCACAATTTATCACCTTCACTGTCACCTTCTACTGGTGGCAGTTCAGCATGCACATTTTCTTCTTCTGCAGCCTGAGGTTCCTCATCATCATTTCCCAGACCCAAATTAATCATTCAGTAAATCCTTGATGTTGCAGGGTAAATTACGTGGACAGGAGAGCAGTGACGAACAGCGACATCGCAAAACCCTTCACTGCCTTGTTATTTTTGTCAGCTCCAGCCTTCTAAACGCATCCTTAGGGAGTTCAAGACCTTCCTTTATATCAAACACCATTTGTTTGCTGTCATATTCTTGTATCTGCTGTACTACTGATTTACTTTCCATGTCTGACTTGCACGTGAGGTTACGGTCGGGAACGTGACTCAACCCATTCCCCCTCTACTAGGAAACCAGTTACTAACCTATACCCATTCCATTGAAGACAATTCCGAGCATGTTACCATATTTCTTATTGTGATTCTGATATTTAAGTATTTTCTCGAATTCATTTTCCATATACATCTTGTATTCAATATGTTCATCGCTCCCAATATTGTTAAAATGTTTGCCTGAGGGTAGTAACTTCCTTCTGGTCTGAAGAAAATGTTAGTCGGTACATTTTTTGCTGAATTTCTTGTAATTTGAGCAATTTTCTCCCTGGTCCCCCCCCCCCCCCCCCAGTGATAACCCGATCTCCACATGTGTAACGATGATGCACACTATCAACGAGGTTGCATTTGCTGCAGGGGTTAGTGTCACCTAAGCCGATGGCAAAGATACGCTCATTAGTGCTGATGATGTTATTGACTACCATGTACCACGCTGTTCTCACGTCAGATGAAAGAACATCACTACTGATGTTTTTCCAGACCACATTCATGGTACTCCAGAATATTTAGTTACTATGTTATTTTTCCTTTCATTTTTCCGTCTTTCAGATAAAATTGCCTTTGCTGTAACGCCTTTGGAGTTTAAAAGCTTTTTGCTGAGATAGCTTAGTTCAAGATAATACTTCCTAATGCGTTTTAGCTTAAAACTTATTTTTTGTATATTTATCGGTGGCTCTACAATTTCTAGCCTGACAATACCGTATAGTTTTCCTGTAATGCACCCTGGATCGTTACACATTATGCTCCATGTTCGTTTGACATACAATGCCATCGCTTTAGACTTGATGTCGGTTAATCCCATTTCTCCATTGCTTGGATCCAAAATTGCTGTCTTCACCGACACTCGAAACAATTCCCCTTTCCACAAGAACTTTGCTAAGGTGGACATGATCGTCTTCGCCACTATTGACGGAATGGGGAGAACCTGTGCTATGTAGTAGGCCTTGGATAAAATATACGTGTTGATAAACAGTATTCTCTGGAACTGGTCTATGTTACGTTGACAGTTTTCAATCAAAGCTGCCGTTATTTTTCTTGCCACCTCCCACCAATTTATTGCTATCATTTTTAAAAGAGGGGTTGTCAATGCTATTCCGAGAGCTTTGAGTTCATTCACATGGTTCGCCCACTCAATGCGCAAGTCAGCAAGCCGCTTTATATTTAGAAATTTACCTTTGTTTTCATTTATCCTCGCACCTGATGCGGAACAGTATTTTGCAAGTACCATCTCTAGTTGTGTCACATCTATTTGTTCTCTGATGATTACGCCTACTTGGCTACGCTAAACAACAGCTACGCGTGGCTGAATTCTTGTACTATTGCGGAGGAACGTAAGCCTTTACATTGCTTTTCCAGTCTTGCCAAACGATGCTGCGTAAGTCGGAAATGCGTAATAGTTTGGAAGGTTTCTAATATGAGGCTTCACATAATTACTTTCCATTATTACTTGAAACTTGTAAACACGTTTCGATAATTGCTGACTAAACCATTTGTGGGAAAAAGTACACAAAGTCACTAGTAACGTCAGTTCACACACATGTAATATATGTAAGGAGAGCCGATGTCTTGCTATTTAGTTATCTTTAAACTCTTATTTGCAATAAAATAACACGTATTTTGTGAGAATATTGACCGAAAACGTTTTCTTTTTGGATGTAATCATTCACAGTAACAACCTAACCTAACCATATTTCTAACAAAGGAAAACAGTCTATTACGAACTCACTTTCCAACTGGATGCGTCCTCTGGTGATTCTTTAGTAAATCAAAAGCTAAAACCACTAAATATTGGTGTACATAAGCCACAGCTCGCCAATCGACAGGGCCACACCGAAATCCAAAACTTCTCGGTATAATTGTCGTAAAATCGGTGGCAGGACCGTTCGGTAATAGGTCTCAGAAGCTTACTGAATAGCATATTTCGATAAATAACCGAAAATGACGTCACTACCGAAACGAACCAACTACATCGATCGATACGAACGATATAGAATAGGGCCCCTGGCGGCCATCTGCTGACACCAGCCCACTCCAGTGACTGTGGCTGACTACGAGAGGCCGCTGGCGACCCGTCCCGCTTCGATTCCATCGCTTTAACTTTTATGAAAGGAATGCTTTCTTAACCAGAGATGGTTCTGACGGACAACCTTTCGACTCCAGCTACCACCAACACCATTGCAAACCGCATCCCAGCGGGAGAAGTGCTCTTCATCCTGGCCTCACAGTAAGTAAGTAGTTTCACTCGTTACTGTAAAAGATAAGAATCTGACCCTATCATTTCTATGTCGGGAGAAACTCAACTACCATAAATAACTGCATCTCTGAAGCATCTCTGACTACATCATCAACTGCAGTTTGCAGCTTTATTGGTACGCACTTCTTTCTGTCTTTCCGTTTCCTACCTTTTCTCACTTCAAGTATCATGGCAACTCCGTAGGTTCTTTTTCTTACCAAGCGAATAACAGCATTTGTATGTGCAGTGTGAGGAAAGTCAATTCGTACAGTGCTCTAAGAACTGTAAAATAAGGATGTTAGTTTGCGCCGTTTGGAACAACAATGTATATTCTTGGATACGTTGAGTATGGCTCATTCTTGAGAGGTATGTAAAGTAGTATGGATGGGCAGCCATTCAGAGATTTACGGTAAGATGTATTGCGTGAATAGTACATTTAAGAGACATTTTCGTTGTTCTGTTTTGTTCTTTCGTTGTTGATAGCAGATCAACTCTGTCTCGTTAGACAGCATGGGAGCTACTCTTGATAAAACGTTGCAAACTTTGGGAGTCGAGTTATCTTGGATGCAAGAGAATAATATTTTTCAGGAGTTGAAGGTTATACAATAGAACAGAGCTTTTCCCGGTTCCGCTGCTCCCGAGTATGCGGAACAGAGAAATACATAATTTGACGAGTGGTTAATGAAAGGCAGGGAGTGATATGGATCTCCACCGATAAGTAATTTTATGCCTTTAAGTTGCTTGTGGGATGAAATGTGAGTCTTACTTTGGCGGAAGCTGAAAATAAGGAGAAGTAAATGAAGTCGGAGTTTAACTGACGTGCAAAGTAGTAAAGTTGTAAGAGTTAAAGAGAACAATGTCAGTTTGGGAGCTCCCATATCTTGAGAGAATGCCGAGTGCGAATCATCTGTAGTGCCAGGCTAAGTTAATGGCTGCTAAACTGAAGTAAAAAATGTGAACAGGAACATGAGTGATATTGATGGAGGTGCTGTTCTATCCACTCAGTTAGTAAACGATAATGGTGTGTACGCACTTTTGAGTCTGGAACAGTAGGATGGAAAGAACATGTGCCAATGAATATTTCGTCGTGCAGAGTTAAACCGAGGACCGTAGTTTCCTTATTGATGCCTAGGAAGCTATTGATGTTCTCAGGTACGATTCATATTTCGCGAACGTGGTTGTGGTATAAACGGATTTATTTCCAAAGGACGCATATACATCGGTACCTGTAACTGTGTTACCTCCTCTGATGGTGAGACGGAGGAAGAGATGAAAGAGGAAACGTAAGGTTCATCATCACTCAAACAACGCTGAATACTTTCAGAAACGCTGATTACTTTCAGAAATGCGAACCTGGTGTACAAAGTTGACAATACTTGCATCCTACCGGGTGGTAATAATTGAAGTTCCGGTAATCACAGAGGTCCACTGTGGGCTGTAATTATCATATGAAAGCGAAAACTGGTAGATATTCTAAAGCGTTTGAGGGAAATCGATTTACGCTAAAAAAAAAGTAGATGCCCTTTCGGCCACCAAGCGTAAATCTGCTGTTGTTAACGGAAGAAAAAGGTACAGAAATGGTTCCATACGTGTTGGACTAAGATCGGGGCTCGGCCAGAAAATATCAAACAAGTGAGTAAGGCGTAATGTTGATTTTATTATTAACAGAGGCTTACACAATTTGCTCAATGTTGGCACCAGAGATGTGGACGAGATGCTGTAGCGTGAGATTTGCATCTGGTGGCGAAACATGGAACTAATTTTTATCCGGAGTAAATGAGTTGCGCAATAACGCATTAGCATAACTACCAAGAATAGCTACCATGTAATACTCGCAGCCTGCACTGGACCTGCGTGAGAATTTGCACATCAATTACTAACACCCGGTAGTTGGTACTGAAGAGAAGAGGAAATGTCGTTTGATAACTGATCTTTTGAAGCCCACGGTGTCGCTCAGAAAAATATTGTTTGTGCCGATAGAGACTGTTGCCAGTCATACACGTCGCAAAGTCCTCCTGCAATGAGGGTACAATCAAGTAAACTGCTTAACAGTTACTAAGAACCAAATCTCACGATAAAGTTCCGTAGGGAACAGTAAAGCTGGTTTATGTGAGTGAAGGTACCAGGAAGCATAGTATTGCAAAAAGTAGTCAACCTATTTTTATCACTGAGTAAAGGGAATCATTGGAACTACTGGCCCATTTCGTATGTATGGCAGTAACGTACATAATTATTGTATCAGTGTAGTTTCAGGGGTATGACTTCCGGGGAATGTAAGGTAAACTTCTGTAACAAAGACAAAGTCCTGGATGCTGTACCACACCAGGCAGTTGAAAACCACTACATAAACTAGGAGTAATACTAAACAAGAGAAATTAATTGAGGAATACCATTCGTAGTTAAATGATTTGCTAAGGGGTTTATTAATATTAAAGATTTTGAATGTTATTTCATTGGTTGGTTAGGTAATGATTCAATTGCGTACTCTCAGTATTTGACTACTAGGGAAGTTCATTAGATTAACATTAGGAAACATTTCTTAAGCAGGCGATGAACCATATTGCTTATGCTAAACTAAGGAGAAGCAGAGAACATTTTGACTGAAATTTACTGCCTGTGACAAAAGGTAGGGTTCGATATGTCAAATCAGACCAGTCCCTTGTTATAAGTAGTACTAGTTTCATGACTAGACTGTGAGACTTCGATACGAGACAATAGCAGCAAATTATTGTGCATGTACTATCTGTTAATGCGTTGTTTTACCAGTTAGCGACTGTTATTACATCGAGTCAAGTCTTGTTTATTTCGTTTAGTAATTCGACAGTATTTCGTATTTTCCGTGGTTTAAAGCTAAATATTATTGCTTTGGATTCGATTTATTATACTTTTACAACAATAGCGCCTAAGTTAGTATTTTTGCTGTTATCCTTTCATTGTTTTCTGCGGAGTTCTGAGGGTTTCTCCGCTCTATACACTATTTTATAGTACTTGGAAAAAGACACATCCTCTGAGTTCTTTAACTTCAATTTGACTGGTGACCAGTTATGTATCAAGTGCGGTTGTCAAATGGGTAGTTCTGATAACCTACACATTGTATGGGTTGTTAATATACTCATTCGAGGCACTGTATTAAAAGCTAAAGACTGTGCAATACTTAGTATTTTTAGAATAATGTACACGTTTTGTGTAAACGGAAGGGAAAAACATGTTCTCCAAGAAAACGTAAAGCTATAAGAAAAAGACGGCATTTAAGTAAATGCATTGTAACTTCCACAAACACTTGTCTTTTACCGTGTGACCATTTGGAAACATTCCATAAATAGCTACGGTTCAGTGGAATGTAAGGTTTATATTTTCAGGACGGTAAAAGAGAAATGAGGGAAAACTTGGTGCGAGTTTGTTTGCTTCAAGGAAACATGTGACTAAAAAAATATGTTAAAAAAAGCTCGTGTTCAGTGGGAGTTTGGGAGAGTGTATGTTATTACAACGGCTGCAAAGGGTAATATCAGGTGAAAGTGTTTTTCCCCCTGTCATCATATATTTCATAAAAGCAACATCGTAATTTCGCATATCCGGAGAAAAATCTCTCGCACCTTTATTGAATTAAGAAGGCAGGAGGAAACTGTTTGCGTCGAGGAGCCTCTGCGTCTACGAAGGCTGTATTTTAAGTTAACCTGACGTGTCAGAATAAACACTTACAGCAGGAACCTTACAGTGCCAGACAAGCAGTTACGTAACCCAACGATCAAATGTGAAACAAAAATCTACCAAAATGCTAGATTTACCGCTTAATAGCTTACAAAGTCTTCCTTGTGAACAACGCATCTTCCCGATGTAGGGTGGCTTGCGTGATGCAGAAGACACGGATAGCCTAAGGTCGGTCAAACCACCACGAACGGGTAACTGTGAGGAGGCCACACAGTGACGAAGTTCCTGAAGAGACGCAGCAGCCTTTTCAGTAGATGTAGGGGAAAGAATCTGCATAACTTAATGAAACTATCTTATAACATTAGTCGACATGGCCTTGCTGTGTGGATATGGCGAACGGCTGAAAGCAAGGGAAAACTACAGATTTATATGTTTCGAGCGTCTGTATGTCTACTGTATAGTTAAATGATGATGGCATTTCTTTGGATAAAATATTCGGGAGGTCCCCTACTCAGATCTCCGTGCGGGGACTCTCACAAGGACGCCGTCGCCAGGAAGATAAAAACCGGCATTCTATGACTCTACGGAACGGAGCGTGAAATACTGGAGGCCCAAATCGGATAGTTATGGTTGAGAATTGAAACAGGAAACTAGACAAGCAGAATGGAAATTCGTTAAGTATGCCGACTGGAAGAACAGCACTTCCCGTTAGATGCGTACAGCCTTATAAATACAAAACCAATGGGGATAATGCAGAAGTAGGCCTGATATCGAGTAAGACATCGGAAGGCGTATAAGCTGCTAGGAACAGAATAGTAAACGCATTACCGTAGCCAAGACAGACACGAAGGACAAGTTTATATACTAACTAGCTCCGCAGATGAGGAAGAAAATGAAAGAATAAAGTATGGTGAAGGTAATCATTTAGATAGTTAAGGGAGACGAAAATTAAAATGTAGAGGAGGACTGGAATTCGATATGCAAAAAATGAAGGAAAGAATAATGCTAGTGGAACATAGATTGGGGGAAAGCAGCGAAAGAGCAAATCGTCTGACAGAATTTAGCACAGATCGTAGTTCAATCGGCATTAGTACTTGCTTTAAAAATGATGAAAGATATCGTAAACGTGGAAGAGAATTTCGGAGATTGGAAGGTTTCAAAACGATTACATGACGCTAAAAGTGCGATTTCAAAGCTAGATGCCGAGAAGCATTTAAAATGATAGATGTTGACTCAGACCATAATTTATTGGTTACGAAATGCTGATAAAAACTGAAGAGATGTCAAAAATATATGTTATTGAGGAGGGGGGACCCGGGCAGCTTGAAAGATCGACAGGCAGTTAAGAATGTCAGAAGGAACATTAGACGATTGAATGAAGCAGGGAAATGAAATGCATTAGAAGACAAATAGGTAGCATTGAAAAATGAAATAGTGAAGTCAGAAGAGGATGGAATGAGCAAAATAATAAAGTCCAATAGAAATTCTTTGCTGATGCACGATAAATTGAAGATAGATGACGAAAGGGGCAAAAACTAGGAATTAGTAAATGTTGCAGGCAAAAGGAAATATAAACGTTTAAAAACAGGAATATCTAGACGACAGATACTATGATGTAGGGACAAGCAAAACCAATAGAGAGTTAAATGCTGTCTCCTGGAAAGAGAGGCAGCTGCACGAATGTCAAGAGCTCAACTGGCATACCAGTGCTAAGCAAAAATGAAAAAAGCTGTTTGGTCGAAGAAACATCTAGAAGGGCTTTACAAGACAAACAAACTTGAAGACAGTACTATACAAAGAGAAGAGGAAGTAGATGAAGATGGGTTGGGAGATATGATATTGTGAAAAGAGTTTGAAACTACACAGTAAGACCTAAGCTGAAACAAGGCCCCTGGAGTAGACGACAGTCCCTCATAGTTACTGACATTCTTGAGAGAGCCAGCCATGACAAACCTATTCCAAGTGCTGTGTAATATACGAGAAAAGCGAAATGAATGCAAAATTCAGAAGGAATGTAACAATCCCAATTCTAAAGACGGAAGGTACTGACTGTTGTGAATGCTAATGAACCATCAGTTAATTAAGCCACGCTTGCAAAATACTGACATAAATTATTCACAGAAGAGCAGAAAACTTGTAGAAGTCGACATCGGCAAAAATAGGTTAAGTTCCGGATAAATCTAAGAAGTCGCTAGGCAATGCCGACTGTACGACTTCGTAGACATTGGTGAACTAAACTCACATTTCTATCTTCTGTAGACTCAGAGAAAGCTTTCACACTCTCTGAAGGCAGCAGCGATAAAACAGAGGGTTCGAAATGTTATCTACAACTTGTACATCCCCCAGACCTCAGCTATAAGAGTCGAAGGATTTTAATGGAAACAGTAGTTGAGAAGGCACTGAGATCCAGCTGCAGTCTATACCCGACGTCATTCAGTCTATACATAGACCACCCAGTAAAAGAAATAATCGACAAATCCAGAGAGGGAATGAAGCTCAGGGAGAAGAAACAAAAGCTTTGAAGTTTCCGATTAGATTGTAATTACGTCAGAGACAGCAGAGCACTTGGAACTATAGTTGAATGGGATGAATTGAGTCATGATAAGGATTACAAAATGGAAGTAAAACAAGTGTAGCACAATGTATTCAAATTGAATCAGACAATTCTGAAGAAATCAGATTAGGAAATGAGTAACTTATAGTAATATATGAGTTTTGCTGTTCGATTATTAAAATAAGTGACCATCGCCAAAGTGAATATGATGTTCAAATCTGTGTGAAATCTTATGGGACTTAACTGCTAAGGTCATCAGTCCCTAAGCTTACACACTACTTTACCTAAATTATCCTAAGGACAAACACACACACACACACCCATGCCCGAGGGAGGACTCGAACCTCCGCCGGGACCAGCCGCACAGTCCATGACTGCAGCGCCCAAGACCGCTCGGCTAATCCCGCGCGGCGAAGATGATGTAAAATACAGACTGGCTATACCAAGCTTTTTTAAAAAAGAGCAACTTTTCGTCGTTGTACGGAAATGGAACGTGGATGATAAAAAGTTCAGACGACAAGAGAACAGAGGCTTTTGAAATTGGGCGCTACAGAAAAATGTCGAAAATTATATCGGTAGATCGGGTAACTAAAGAGGAGGTTCTGAATAAAACTGAAGAGAAAAGAAATTTATTGCGTAATTGGACTAAAAGGTAAGACCGCTTTATAGGGCACATTCTTTAGCACCAATGAATGAATAGTCAGTTTGCTAATGAAGTGTGGAGGGTAAAACTTATACAGCAAGACCAATGGATGAATACAGAAAGCAGGTTCAAATGCATGTAGGCGCTGTAGAATTTGGAGATGAATCGCCTAGGACACTACACTGCACCGTGGTGTGCCGCTTCAGACGATCCTTCAGAATAAAGACCACGACAAGAACTTATAAAAAGTGTTCGTGACTGCGAATCCACTTATAGTGAACCGTATTATCACTAAAACAATTAACTCTGTAAAAATGTCGAATAATTCGTTAGTGGTCAACGATAATCAAATTCCTAATTAACAGACTAAAACCTATTACAGGGTAGCGGTCCATCTTCATCACACTTACTGACGGACTGTGAACTAGTAATAAATTCCAGATCCCATCGCATAGTGCCATTTACAACAATTTATTAACTGTCTTAATGTTATTACATCTTTGTAACAATGTAACTAAACATTGAACCTTTCTGACTAAGGCCAAGGATAGTGGAATGTGCTTAGTTTAGCGTGGTATCTAGTGTTTATACTAACTGATAAGCATTTTGAGAAGCTGATATTCTTTATAAATCGTTCTGGATTACTTCGCAGTCCCTCAATAGGGCAACAACTTCGTAGGTGAATGCATCCTTAGACAATTATTGTGAGTTTGTTGCTCACACTTTCTTAGAAACTCAAGAAATAGAAGAAGTTTCATAAAGTTCCCTTGAGAAATTGATGACGATAGATTCCTAACAGTCATTAAAAACGGTATAGTAACGTCACCATGACGTTTCTATTGGACAATAATATTGCTGAATGTGTAGATAACCTCTGTAAAAGCTGACAGAATGCTGAAACTGGTACCTCTATGCAGTAATGATTCAAACCCTTTCTGTTTTCTCGGTTGACCATTTTGAGAGAAAACACTCGCATCGTAGTGACAATTTGTCCTTTCAATTGACAGTGAGATAGAATCCTATGTAGTGTACTAAGTCTCTTAGTTCAAGTGTGAAGCGAGGTATTCTGAAAACATTATTGGATGACTGGATTGTTTAAGGTGTATCATTGAGGCTAATGAAGCTCAAAAGTAAAGTTCCGTGAGGATGCGACACACTTAGGCATTGTTAGACAATTAGTTTACAAGGGTGTAGCTGTCAGTATCAGATTTTCTTTAGCTATATATTCCCTTCTTCTTCAAGGTGTGGGAAACAGTGCGAGCGATGGGGAAACAGGTCAGTTGGCCCTGTACGAATCTCTTACTGCAAGGACCGAGCAGTGCAACACGGGCTGCCAGGCTAATTATACTTATTTTGGGACCTGAAAAAGGGCAACAATTTACTGTTGTCGGGCAGCAGAAACAGGAGTAGGAGGAGGCAGCGGTGTCAGGCACGATGCACAAACATCCCTTTCAAATACTCTCGGTTAAAATAGTGTCATCTGGCTACAAAAATATTCTAATGACTTTCCTGCCGAAATATATACGCTCCTGCATCATATACGTTCTACTGCGCTTCTGACTGCATACCAGAGAAGAAAAGAGTATACTCTTCATTAACACCAATACATCTTTTCAAAGGGATCCCACTATGTTACAAATATTTTCAAAAATAAAAGAAATGGATTAACAACGTTTTTCGGAAGTCGTTGGAAACGATGTTGATCCGCTTTGTGAAACATTTCTTTCTGACACACTCAGCATATACCAATACACAGCTTAATTGAGTTTTCATTCCGCCGAAAATATTTGATATTGTTCATATCTGCCATATTACTGTTGAATCAATGCCGAGTGTAATGGCTAGAAACTGGTTATAATCCAAAAGGCAATGACCAGCTGTGGCAATCTTGAGCGCTTAATGACACGGGTTAGTGTAGACGTTCGCTTTAGAGCTATTTAAAAATCGATGCGCTTCCTTTCTATCCATATTTCGGGCAATTGCTTAATATACGTTGTTTTAAATAGTACCTTCCTAAGACGTAGAACTAAAAATAACCTATGCAGTTTGCATGAAAATGCTAAGAGACCTTACGTCCTAGCTGGATGCACTTCAGTAACTTTCATATGTACAGACGACTCCTTTTTTTCCTTTCCAAATTCACCTTATGCTTTTACACATTCCGTTACTTTCAAAGGCTATGAAACAGAATACAAAACTGGTATCGAAAAGTATAGAAAGATGTTACGTTTCACTATTGATTGGAGTCCTAATATAGTGAATAAAACACAATTTGGTATTGTATTTTACAGCCTTGAAAGATTACAAATTTGAGGAATAATAAAACGTTCGATCAAAACATCTGGAAGTTATTGAAATGATAACTGACTTTAGAATTTTTTTCTAATACAGCAAGTCGTTAACTTTGTGATAAAAAGAGGTCTTAGCTCTTGAAGTTACGGTTTTGATACATAGTTTTTGGGACAGAACACAATAGCTTCCACAAGCCAGTGAAAAAATAAGCAATAAATCAACACAAGGATTTTATTACTTGTGTCCACAAATCCAAATGTAAAACAAAACAGAAAACATTTAAAAACTACTCAAAGAAAGACTTCAATTTCAGCTCTTTATTCACTTCTCTGAAACATTATGAAAAGATTAGGAAATATGCAAAGATCTGACTCCGTATTACAAGTACTTCCAGATATAATGGCACCTATGGCTGTGAAAATGTAACTTTCGTAAAAATTGAAAAACTGTAACAATTCGTTTTACTCACTTACATTGGATCAGAAGAGTACTGCGTGATAGTCGTCATCATTCTGTGACTCAGATTCTTTTTAATTTTCTTTTATTTCCCCTACCTTAGGTTCAGCCATCATTCGATAACAGAAGAATAGTGTAACTTTCTGACGTACGATACGTACCTTTCAATGGCGGTGAGAGCTGTAACCATTTTTACCTCACAATATTATTCCAAAGTCATGCAAAACTTTAAATATGCTTATTACTCCTCCATTAAAACATATTTCACGATTAAAACTACTACGTGAGAAGACTTCGAAGTTTCAATGAGCAATATCCTTTATTAGCGGTGACTACTGTTGGACACAACGTCCATCATCAAACCGTCACCTTCATCGCAAGTACTGAAACGCATTATCTGGAAGTGTACTAGTTTTACGGCATTTCAGTACTTACGATGAAGCTAGTGTAACCAGCACACCCTCAGTTATTGAGCTTCGATACCGACGATGGAGGTGATCGTTTACTAATGGACGTTTTGTCCGAAACTAGTCATCTACATCTATATCTACATCCATACTCCGCAAGCCACCTGGCGGTATGTGGCGGAGGGTACCCTGAGTACCTCTATCGGTTCTCCCTTCTATTCCAGTCTCGTATTGTTCATGGAAAGAAGGATTGTCGGTATGCTTCTGTGTGGACTCTAATCTCTCCGATTTTATCCTCATGGTCTCTTCGTGAGACATACATAGGAGGGAGGAATATACTGCTTGGCTCTTCGGTGAAGGTATGTCCTCGAAACTTTAACAAAAGCCCGTACCGAGCTACTGAGCGTCTCTCCTGCAGAGTCTTCCACTGGAGTTTATCTATCATCTCCGTAACGCATTCGCGATTACTAAATGATCCTGTAACGAAGCGCGCTACTCTCCGTTGGATCTTCTCTATCTCTTCTATCAACCCTATCTGATACGGATCCCTCACTGCTGAGCAGTATTTTCAAGCAGTGGGCGAACAAGCGTACTGTAACCTACTTCCTTTGTTTTCGGATTGCATTTCCTTAGGATTCTTCCAATGAATCCCAGTCTGGCATCTGATTTACCAACGATCAACTTTATATGATCATTCCATTTTAAATCACTCCTAATGCGTACTCCCAGATAATTTATGGAATTAACTGCTTCCAGTTGCTGACCTGCTATTTTGTAGCTAAATGATAAGGTATCTATCTTTCTATGTATTCGCAGCACATTACACTTGTCTACATTGAGATTCAATTGCCATTCTCAGCACCATGCGTCAATTCGCTGCAGATCCTCCTGCACTTCAGTACAGTTTTCCATTGTTACAACCTCTCGATATACCATAGCATCATCCGCAAACAGCCTCAGCGAACTTCCGATGTCATCCACAAGGTCATCGTTAATAAAGAATACTTCTGATGGCAGCTTCGAAGGCTTCGAAATAATAGTTTTAATAAAATAAAATAAGTGTTTCAGCCACTGTTCCTGCAACATGCAGGATGTTGCGCAAGTACTGAAGTATTTAGAACAATGATTCTCAATTGTCTTACATAGAGAAATAAATCTTTCGATGCCAGTTTCCTGGTTACATGACACAATCTTTGTTTACAGTTTGTATGCAGCGATGTTGACAGCTTTATAAAACGCTTTGAAAAGTCTCTGTCGTAGTAGCGAACACTCACCTGGGTAACGAGTACTTGTGTGTATACGTTTCCACGCTAATTCCTCCCTTTTGAAACCCACACTACAACTCAGAGCCTTTCGGACGAGGAGCATGTTGTGCATTGTTATCTGTACACCGTTTATGAAAAATCACTGTTCACGCTGCTCTTCTCATTCACAGATGGAATGCTGCCAAACCGCAGCAACAATTCGGTGCATCTGTCTCAGTATTAGTAAGACGTCCACAACCTGTGAGAGAATTATTTTCTAGCTATTAGTAAACTGGAAACAATAATTTAATTCACTCACATGTTTTCAGTACAATACCTCATCATCTTAAGACAGTTTCCTTCCTTTCATGCCGTTCTTCAGTTTTTGCAACCTTGCACCATTAATTTTTTGCACATGTCCACAACATCCCTATTTTGAATTTTCTGTGTCTCCATATACTTTAGGTTCTTGTATTTTCACAAAATCTTAGGAATCTCCATCCCTAAGTAACTGATGTTTCTAAAATTGTATAACGTCCTAGACATCTGGAAAATTCTGAGCACATTTTCTTCTTTCATTTCAGTGACGCAACTCTCATAATTCTTAAAACAACTGTGAAATATGCTCTTCTCATGGTATTTACAATTATAGCAGTGCTTTGTTAGGTCTTGAAACTCAGTAACCTTTCCTTTATCTAGATACGTGGCTGTGACAACACCACTTAGAGATGGAAGCCCTTCTCATTGCCAAGATCTGTCGAAAATTACCAGTTACGTCTCTACTATCATTATTTAGACGTATAAATTCTCCACTGAATTATTCACGGATTTCGCAGCAAATGAATCACCAGAATAAAACTGAGGTGCTCACTTCATTGTTTTGCTGTGCTGACAAACCTATAATAGGATAAAACATTCACGCCGCTTTCCTTGATCAGACTGCTTAAGTCTTTGCATCATTCTACAAAATTTCAGTTCTTCGTAATGACTGAAGTAATGCACATGTTAAATGGTAATACTAACGGGGTTGCAAGACCCTTCTTGCTTTCCTTTTTTCACTAACCGGCCACTAAGTTCACTTTTTTAATTTCCTCGTACTAAATCTGCAAGTAAGTTTAAGTTCACGATTATAATTGTTTTGTACACAAATTAGCTGTGGTATGGCGAAACTATAATCACTTGTCACACAAGACTGTATTTTTCTCGACGAATCACTTGCAGCTATTTCTGTAACAATGCCAGAATAAGTTTTACTCGTACTGATGTGAAACGATGTATCACTCTGTTGTCCGTGTCGATGACCGGAACTTCTACGTAGTTCTTCAATACGTCATTAGAAAAAAATATTCCCCTTTCCAAATTCCTTTATTCGTATCATTTCAGAGACAAATGAAAATATGAAACGTAAAATCAATTTCAAAGGGAACTACCTACAGATCCGACCAGATAAGAAAACAGAGACACAAAGTGAAGACCATTATAGGCAAAGATTACGTGCAGACACATAAGCGTAATTTCTCTGGATAGTCTTGTCTACGGAGGTAAGAGAAACATAAAAGATCTGCATTGTACTTTAGTGGGGTGGTGGCTAAGGTTCCACCATATCTAAAAGGATTGACGTACGTAGTTTAGTGCTTAAATTTCAAATCAGTATATATTTTGCAATTCACAATAGAATACAATGTCCGACATAATGAAAATAGAAAAATATCTTTTATTTTACAGCATGATAACGCTTCCATCCGAGGCACGTCCAGTCCCCACATTGTGAAGACGTGGTACGTTATAGCCTCAAATGGAAATACGGTGCTGTCCGATGGATGGTCAGATTGTTAGTCCACTATTAACCGTTCTGAAATAAACTTTTAAATCCTTTATAAACGAAAAATACAAAATTGTGCATGTTTTATGGTATTAAACGGTTTCTGGCTTACAAGCTCGTCATCAGACTGTAATTTGACTGACTAAAATTACTATTGTACAAAGTATTTAATTGTGTGGTTTTAACCTGCAATTACAGTATAAAATCGTTCTTGCAATCAGCGACGGATAAATTAATTTTATGATAAATACATTATTTATAATTCTGCTTGGATTCATTTTCTTTATTACGATTGGGTGTCGAACGGGCGTAATATTAACCAGTTCATGTCTTGATATTGTTTTATGCGTCATTTATTGTGATGTTATACACTTCCTACAAGTTTTTACAATATAGATATTATGAAAAGCATTATTAATATAGGGGGCCTTATTTTAATAAAAGTAATATTTAATTACTTAGATAATGCTGAAATTAGTAATTCAGTCATTCCATGGATTCTTTTGTTTAAAAACTGAATGTGGGTAAAATATATTAATTTTGGGATATGCACTAGAGTACTAAATAAAGAAATGACTGGTGACTATAGAAATGACTGATGTGATTAATTTATCTGGGCAATATAAGTCTTAGTCTTGTTGATGACACAGTGGCAATTGCTAGTTTAAGATACTATGATGCAGCTCTATGCCTTACCACATCTAGCTGACCATCACCAACATCATTTTCCAGCGAGATGGTACAACACCTCATTCGATCAAGAGTTTGGGAGATTTTCGGGAATAGACGTTGCCAGATAGTTGCAGCAGCTCGATCATCTGACCTATAAGTTATCTGACGTAAGTCCCTTGGACTATTTATATTGTAAATTTGTCGGAGGTCAGGTGTTCCTTTAAGCTACACAATGTTTCCAGTTTAGGGTTTGCTACTGCCAGTGACTGCATTACGAAAAATCGGCTGTGGCCCTAGCGGCTGTAGGCGCTTCACTCTGGAACCGCACTGCTGCTGCTGCGGTCGTAGGTTCGAATCCTGCCTCGGGCATGGATGTTTGTGATGTCCTTCGGTCAGTTAGGTTTAAGTAGTTCTAAGTCTAGGGGACTGATGACCTCAGATGTTAAGTCCGATAGTGCTTAGAGCCATTTGAACCATTTTTTGAAAAAATGGTATTGTCAATGACAGACGTTGCTTTCTCGTTACACCGCAGTTTCATGTGTCCATACTTTCATTTGTCCATACCTTCATGTGTTCATAGTTTCTACGAAGGAGATGAGCTTTTTCTCCACGAAAATGTCTTCCACAAGATGTTCATGTTTGCCACAATTTGGAACAAAGTGACAACATGAAAATAAATAGCATTCTACGCTTTTTGTTGTGGCTTTGGCTATCGATATCCGTATGAGCTTAGTGGTTCCACAGAAATCCCTTCGTAATCTTATCAAAGGCATGTAGCAAGTAAACTTGCATATAATTTTCTTCTATCCAGTGCTAATCGCTTCAGCCTCAAATACTTACTATATTCAGTATGTTATATAATCCCTTATAAGTTTATGATTCGTATCATTCATTAGACTCATGCCAAGCTGCCTATTGTACAGTAGTCAACGAAATGTCTCTTATGTGTCTCTTCATATGTCTGTTTGTATCATGATCCTTTGGTAACCTCTATGAGTGTACCCGTGTATCCAGCCTCCAGCTGAGAACCTGTTAGCCTTTCAGCCCGCAAATATCCTGCAAGTGTTTTTGTCCCACTAGCCCTTAAAAAGGACGGAAGCCGTAAGGAGGATATCTGGTAAACACGTCAGGGCATTAGCAAACGCTGTGTTCGAGCATCGGTGTCCCCAGTGAAAGCCTAGAGAAATCGCACTGAAAACGACGGAGGACTTCTTTTCGGTCAGGACCATTAAGTAACAGGGTCCAGCTTTCCGCTGCCATTGGGAAGTAGTGGAGAGGGGTGGTTGAACTTCGTATTTCACTCTGTGTATCGGTTCCCCATGTGAAGACAACTCCTCTGGTGTGCATCCAGGAGGCGGGGAAACGCGTGTAAGTAGGTTGTTTAGGTTCTTTTATTGGTAACGCCACCTAGCGCTCTGTATGAAAATCACTGACTGTGCTGTGTGCAGTCTGTGGCTGGATTGCATTGTTGTTGGCTATTGTAGTGTTGGGCAGGTGGCTGTTAACAGCGCGTAGCATTGCGCACATGGAGGTGAGCCGCCAGCAGTGGTGGATGTGGGGAGAGAGACGGCGGAATCCTGAGAGCGGACGATCTGGACATGTGTCCATCAGAGACAGTAAATTTGTAATATTGGATATCATGGACTGATATATATATATTATGACTTTTGAACACTATTAAGGTAAATACATTGTTTGTTCGCTATCAAAATCTTTCTTGTGCTAACTATGCCTATCAGTAGTTAGTGCCTTCAGTAGTTTGAATCTTTTGTTTAGCTGGCAGTAGTGGCGCTCGCTGTATTGCAGTAGTTCGAGTAACAAAGATTTCAGTGAGGTAAGTATTTGTGAAACGTATAGGTTAATTTAGTCAGGGCCATTTTTTTGTAGGGATTTTTGAAAGTCAGATCGCGTTGCGCTAAAAAATATTGTGTGTCAGTTTAAGCACAGTCATGTATAATTTTTCTAAGGGGACGTTTCACGCGAAGGGAGCCGGTGCGACGAGGGCGAGCGAACAGCTGGGTATGGTGGACGACCAGCGCCCCGGACCAGCAGCGGCAGTCATATTTCTCGGGTGCTTGTTTGGTCACGGCCTAAGAGTGTCTCGCCTGCTGCAACGTCTTGACGTCCGATGGTTTGTGATTTTGGCGATTATCTGCTGTGAGTGACTGGATATTTAATGCTGCTCTAACAATATTCAACTTGCCGTCGTCTTTTGCACCTTTCATGCACAGTTGTCGTACTACGAGAACTTCTGGCTTTGACTAGACTTGGTGGTTTCCTGAAGGGCTGAATTTATGTTGATTACTGACTGATTATTTGTTGGTATTTTTTATTAATTGTGTATTTGTGCCCTTCAGTTGCTTGGTGTCAGTTACAGTGGCCGAAGGCAGTTTGAGACGCCCTGTTTAAGTCCGCAGGACAGAACAGGTAGTTGGAATTGTGGAAAGGGGCCCAAAGGAGGCTGTCAGTTACACTCAAACACTTATAACTTTATTTAGTTGTCCAAACAATGCAGCTAAAATTTTTGAACTTAGTTATCGGCTGAAGAGGCCACACTATGTTAGGCCTTAAGGGCATAACCACTTAAATTTAAAAACGGCTGAAAGCCATTGACTTAAAATTCAGACTCAAAACAGAATATTTAGAAGGCAGAAGGCCTCACGTAAGTAAGTTCTATAAACTGGCTGAAGGCCCAACAAATCTAACACTTGAAAAGAAAACAAGTTTAATTTAAAGACGACTGAAGGCCCATGATTTAAGACTGCAGGTAAAATTAATTTTAAAAAAAAACACGCACACACAAGCCAGAAGGCCTTGTCTTCAATTAGGCTGATGGCCCCACACAGTCTGATACTTGAAAGACAGGAACTTTAATGTAAAGAAACTGCTGAAGGCCGATAACTTAAAACAAGTAAAATAATTTTTAGTAAGCAGAAGTCTCAAAGCTTTATCTTTAAACAATATTTTAGACAGGCTGAAGGCCCAAACAAGCTAAGATTTAACAAGTAAGGAATTTAAATTTCAAAGCGGCTGAAGGCCCGTTATTGAAAAACACAACTACAATAAATTTTCAAAAGGCAGACGGCCCACAGCTTTATCCAAAAAACTGTTTAAATGAGGCTGAAAGCCCAAACAATGCAAGACTTGACAAGTAAGGAACCTTCATTTTTAAAGCGGCTGAAGGCCCATTATTTAAAACCCAACTAGAATCATACAAATTCATACCATCGGCTATAAGGCATTAAAATACACAATCAAACACCAATAAGAAAAGGCAGTATAGCCAGCGACTCTCAGAAGTTTCGGGGGTCGGTCTGCACATAAAATATTAACGTTCGCTTAGGGGAGACAAGTAGTCGGCCCAACTATTCCGATCCGCCGGCAACCCAACCGACCGACAGTCAACGGACCCACCGACAGAATAAAATGTCCCAACAGCCGACAACGAAATCCAAACGACACAATGCGAACAGTCGTGACTTGCTGGTAGACTGAGTCAGACTAAACTTTCTTGTCCAGAATCAGTGAGCCACGGACCTTATAGCAATGGGAACAGCAGCACACACTCCGACCGCGCGTAGACGCGGTCAGCGGGCTCGGCCAAAACACGTGCCGAGGTTTCCTCGCTGCTCCACGCCAACCGACCAATTGCCTGCTGGTCCATCTGCGACTGCTGCTCCGTCGCAGCTACACTGCTGTTGCGTCTCACACTCACTTCCAGACACACGACGGCGGAAACACTGGCTCGGACCCAACCATGCGGAGGAAACACGCCCACTGGCTAAGCGACATCCCTGCACCAGGAAATCACCGACCCAAGTTCCTCAAGATGGTAATTGAAGAAGCCCAGAAGCGCTCAGAGAACCAGTTGCACGTCGCACGAAGAGACGACTGGCCTCTCAGAGCCAGAAAGCCGAAAACATTTAAAATAACTTGTCAATAAAAATCACACAAACTACACACAGTTTCACGAACACTTTCATGAAGAAGTAAACAATGCTAAGGACACGGACTGTGTAGTGTCGGTAGCTGGACCGACACCGTGGAGTTGATTGCTGAAAAAGAAAGCTTGACTACGCGGTAGCCGATAGCGCACGGCATACAGCAGACGGGCGTGAAGTCTGGAACATGAGAACTTATAAATGAATACGAAGAAAAGTATGTAGATGCTTTTTACTTAACTTTTATTTATTCCTTGGAATACATCTCTCTTGAATACTCGAAGCTATAGGCACTGCTACAAATGGCTCCTTGTTAGTTCGTAGCCATTAACTTCTGATGGCTATTCTGTCTCTCGGCTAATGAGAGAGAAAGGCTTCGTACAACTGGGCGATAGCTAGGTTCGCGTACAACTGGGCGGTAGCTTGGTTCTCGTACAACTGGGGCGGTAGCTTGGTTCTCGTACAACTGGGGTCGAGTCCACTCTCGTATCACGAGACCTGCCTTGGTGGTGGCGCTAGGTCTGCGATCACAGTGGCGACACGCGGGTCCGACATGTACTACATGGACCGCGGCCGATTTAAACTACCACCTAGCAAGTGTGGTGTCTGGCGGTGACACCACATTCCTCCCCCGCAAATCGGCGAACGGTCGTGTAATAAGGCTTCCGCCCGCCGTGGGGAGGACCACATGTTGACGTATGCGATGAGGTGGGGAGCCTAACAACAGGCGAGGCTGTGCCACCCGCACCCGGCCATCCGGTCCGAGGGGAGCTAGGAAACGCCTGCAAAACTAGTCCAGGGTGCACGTCAACATGCGGTGTATGCGCCCATAAAGAAACATGAGGGGCCGAAGTGTCGACCTCCATTGCGTCGGGGTAGCCGACGCGCGATGACGTCATGTGGTCCGGAGCGGTCGGGAGTTCCATGGCGGAGGACAGCTGGTCACGGGAAGCGATCGGCGGCGCGTGACCCTGGGAGGCGCTTGGCGGCTGCAACGAAGCGTCGAATGCGGTCGGCGGCGGCGGCGGCTGCTGCAGCTGCTGCTGCTGCGGCGGCGGCGGCGCGTCGCCATGGGGCAAAACGGAAGGCATCGTCGGTAACACCTGGGGATGAGGCGAGCCAGTAGATGGGTCCCCAGGGCGCTGACCGGACGGCACCGTCGCTGAAAGCAGACGGGGAGCGGCAGAACCCGAGCGACGACAGAGGCGCAGCTGATTGAGATGCCGACGCACCTCACCAGAGGCCCCCAAAACCAAATACATCGCGCGGCCGAGGCAGCGAAGAATGCGCCCTGCGAGCCAACGCCGTGAACCTCGATAGGTGCGATAAAATACAACGTCGCCTGGAGCAAAAACAGGAGTCTGCCGCTGCGCAGGAACCTGATGCGGCGGATGCAGCAAAGACATCAAGGTGCGATGAGGACGACCGTGGAGCAACTCCGCCGGCGAGCGACCATCTCGGGGCTGAGAGCGATACGAAGACAAAAAGAGCAACAATGCGTCCTCCCGAGAATGCGACTCTTTCAATTTCAACATCTGTGACTTGAAAGTCCGGACCAATCGTTCAGCGGCACCGTTGGACTGAGGCGAAAACGGCGCGGAAGTCAGATGTTGAATACCATTGGCCTGGCAGAAAGACTGGAATTCTGCGGACATGAATTGTGGGCCATTGTCGGAAACAATAGTCTGCGGAAGACCTTCAATGCAAAAGATAGCAGACAACGCTTTGATGGTGGCGGAGGACGTCGTGGAAGACATCCGGACAACAAAAGGAAAATTACTGAAGGCGTCGACCAGAACCAACCATCGAGCATTCCAGAATGGACCAGCAAAATCAATGTGCAAGCGTTGCCAAGGGGAAGTGGCTTTTGGCCACGCAAAGACTTTCCGCGGCGGTGCGGACTGTTGTTCGGCACACGCCGGGCACGAAGAACACATATTCGTAATCGCAGCATCGATTCCGAACCAAGTACAGTGCTGACGAGCAAGTTGTTTCGTTCGCACTATACCCCAATGTCCTTGGTGAAGAAGCCGTAAAACAGAGGACTGTAACGAACGTGGGACCACGACTCTGGACTGATCATTATCAGAACGCAACAACAAAACACCACGTCGAACAAAAAGTCTCTCCTTGTGAGCAAAAAATCGGCGAACCAACGGATCCTCGATCCGAGACTTTGACAAAGGCCATTGCGTAGCAACAAAACGTAAAACAGTAGCAAGGACAGGGTCAGCAGCTGTGGCTGTAGCGACACGACGAAAATCAATCGGAAACGATTCGACCACTTCATCGGTTTCCGAATCAATGAACATGCAAGCAAGTTCGGAAGAATCGAATGCTTTATCCTCAGCAACAGGCAAACGGGACAACGCATCGGCGTTGCCGTGCTTAGCAGTGGACCGATACAAGATATCGTAGCGGTACTGCGAGAGGAAAATAGACCAGCGAATGAATTTCGGCGCTGTACGTGGAGGTACAGGCTTGGTCGGATGAAAAAGCGATGTCAAAGGTTTGTGGTCTGTGATGATGGTAAAGTGACGACCATACAAGAAATCATGGAACTTAGTAACACCAAACACGAGAGCCAAAGCTTCTTTCTCTATCTGTGAATAATTTCTTTGCGCAGACGAGAGCAATTTGGACGCAAAGGCAATAGGGCGATCATGGGAGCCAACTTTGTGCGCAAGCACAGCACCGATCCCGAAATCCGATGCATCTACCATCAACAAAAGGGGTTTCTGGGGATCGAATGGCGTAAGGCAAGTATTAGAAAGCAACGCCGAGTTCAACTGGCGAAAGGCGCGTTCACATTCCGTCGTCCAGACGAACGGAACACCTGTACGGCGTAAGCGATGAAGCGGAGCTGAAAGGAAAGAGGCATTGCGCACATTCACTCACACCTTGTGATTCTACATTGTTCAATGTTCGTGCGACCTCCTGACGCAATGCGTGGGGAACATCGCGCGCTCTGAAAAATGTCGGTTGCGCGTTGACCTTCAGTTCGAAATGGGCTCCAAAGTTTTTAGCGCAACCTAAGCCCGGTGCAAAAATGTCTGCAAATTCGTCACACAGCCGAGAAACACTGTCTGTAGGCACAGTCTGATTCACTGAGAGGACCTGATTTACAATAGACATGTTAAACAACTTAAATAAATCTAGACCAAATAAGTTCACTGCAGAAGAAGAACGAAGAACGTAAAATGACACAAGTTTTGTTTGTCCCTTGAATGTTGCAAGAAGGCTGCACCGTCCTAACACAGGAATGTTCTGTCCGGAATATGTAGTTAGCTTAACATTTGCGGCACGCAACGGAGGTGCGCCCAGTTGTTGGTATGTGTCGTGATTGAGCAATGAAACTGCAGCTCCGGTATCGAGCTGGAATGGTATCACTTTGCCTTCAAAGTCTAAGTCCACAAAAAGTTTATTGTCCTGCTGACGACAAGAGCGACTGTTTTGTGCAATTGGAACAGACACTGGTACAGAATCACTTGCTAATTGACGTGATTTCCGGCGACGTCGACGCACAGTTTTTGTGGGACGATCACAGTCACTGTTAGAGAAAGTGTCACTGGACGAAGTGGAATTAACGACATGAATGTCCATAGGCGAAGGTCCACGAGCCTGAGTGTCCGTGGGTCGATTCCGGCGCGAAGCAAAGGGCCTGGAATGATTGTGATTGTCTGATCTGAGCTTTTTCTGGCAAACACTTTGAACATGTCCTTTCTTATTGCAGAAAAAGCAAATAGCTTGGCGTGACGGGCAATGTTCACGCGAATGTCGAGTAGCACACCGCGGGCATGATTTCACTGCATTTGTGGGCTGGCGCGGCACACCTGGCTTAGCACGCGGCGGCAGCTGTGCGGACGGCCGCGAGGGCAGTTGACCGGGGCGCGTTGCGCGAGCGCGCCCGGCGGGCCGGTTAATGTACACACAGCTGGCGAAGTTTCAAAAGATTCCTGAGCACAGTCCAGTGTGTCCTGTCTATCCAATATGTCTATCACTTGTTGAAGGGAGGGATTAACTAGTTTCAAAATTTGCTCCCGTATGCGAACATCAGAAACGTTCTGTGCAGTTGCATCACGCACCATTGTATCTGAATAAGAAAGACCACAGTCACATTCAAAGGCACAGTCCCTAGTAAGTCCTTGCAATGTTGCTACCCACTCCCTATTAGTTTGACCGGCCGTACGTTTTGTACGAAAAAACGTATACCGTTTTGCAACCACATTAACTGTTTCTTTGAAATAGGCATCTAATGCAGACAAAATTTCCTCGTAGGACAGAGTTGCTACGTCGCGTCGGGGAAACAATTTCACTATCACACGGTATGTGGACACACCGACACAAGAAAGCAAAAACGGCTGCCGCTCATTACCTTGAATTCTGTAGGCAGCCATGTGAAAGGCGAACTGACGAGACCACTCTTGCCAGGTCTCATCGGCTGCCACGTATGGTCGAAAGGGAGGTGCAACAGCGTTCAGTGGCAGCGGTATCGGTGAAGCGGCTGCGGCCGCATCGGTGTGCAGCGCACGTTGACCCTGGACGAGCTGTCCAAGGGCATCCAGTAACGCCTGCGTCTGCTGATTCTGCAAGCGATAAAATTCGGACAGTACATCCGGAGAATGTGGCGAAGCCATGACACAATGAAATGTAAGCAATCAGAAATAAATGTAAGCAATCAGAAAAAGATCCCATCCTCGTCGCCATTAATTGTAGTGTCGGTAGCTGGACCGACACCGTGGAGTTGATTGCTGAAAAAGAAAGCTTGACTACGCGGTAGCCGATAGCGCACGGCATACAGCAGACGGGCGTGAAGTCTGGAACATGAGAACTTATAAATGAATACGAAGAAAAGTATGTAGATGCTTTTTACTTAACTTTTATTTATTCCTTGGAATACATCTCTCTTGAATACTCGAAGCTATAGGCACTGCTACAAATGGCTCCTTGTTAGTTCGTAGCCATTAACTTCTGATGGCTATTCTGTCTCTCGGCTAATGAGAGAGAAAGGCTTCGTACAACTGGGCGATAGCTAGGTTCGCGTACAACTGGGCGGTAGCTTGGTTCTCGTACAACTGGGGCGGTAGCTTGGTTCTCGTACAACTGGGGTCGAGTCCACTCTCGTATCACGAGACCTGCCTTGGTGGTGGCGCTAGGTCTGCGATCACAGTGGCGACACGCGGGTCCGACATGTACTACATGGACCGCGGCCGATTTAAACTACCACCTAGCAAGTGTGGTGTCTGGCGGTGACACCACAGACTGTACGATAACAGGGACGAATCATGAGTTGAGACACACACACATATCTCCAACCCATAAACGATCGGCGGGCAATTACGTTGTCTGGGAAGACGACCAACCGACGATCAATCAGGACCATCCCTACCGAGACCACATGTGCCGCCAACGGTCGGGCGAGTCTTGGCTATCCGAACCTCACTGCCACTCAAACCCGACCAATTCCTACCGCGTCCCAACTGTCCGACTGCCAGGTGCGAACTCCACTGCTAGCGGGTTGCAACTCACTGGCAGATAGCAACTCACTCCGAACACACGACAACCGGGAAGTAATAGCAGTCAGCAAAGATAAAACGCCAGGGCTTATATGTTGCTACTCATTAGTATGTTCTTGTAAGGGTTTCATTTATAATTGATAAACCGCTGCTCTCTCTTATTTAGTGTCTTTTGTTGACAGCACTAACTTGCCCCTGTTTGCGGCCGACTTCTCTACGCCTCATGAGTGCCGGGAACTGTTCACGCTGTGGTTCGTTAAGTTATTTCGTGGCAGAGGGGACTGGCCTAAGCACAATAATTCGGGTCTTCTGTTGGAACGAGAAATCTAAGTTCTCTTTTTATTCTTATTCAAAATTGCATCCTTACCCTCACAGCATCCTACTCACCAGAGTTTTACATTTAAGTAACTGTACTATACCAGCTTTCTCTTAACCATTAGAGATTCATAGTTTATTTCAAGTTGTTTCTTTTATGTTACTTTAGCCTAAGCAGCCAATGTACTGCTTTCACTTTATATCTTCTAGTGTCACCTTAGTGCCATTCATTAAACAAATATTATAAAGAAGATGGTGCCGGTGGAAGGGGGGAAGGATATCCTGCCTTAACTGTATATTCGCTTCTTTTTTTGCTAGAAACAATTGTTAATATCACTATGAAATAACTTGTTGTCATTTATGATATTAATGATTGTGATATTAATTGTAGCAGTTCCTGCGATTAACAATGTAGCGTGGTCGTGTACAGACTGTATGTGTGACTAGGCCTGAGGCATCGTTTTTATCATTATGTTAGTGTGAAATGCTACTGTTGTTTATTGTGTGTGTATTTCTGCATAAATTTTAACATGTTGACCCTTGGATGTTGTTTGTTAAGAGAAAGTCTGATTATTGCTGTGTTTAAGGTTATTTGTTGTTATTTGAATAAATGTAATCAAACGAGAAATGACATTACTACTCTGTGGTGCCCCCTCACGCTTCCTTATCCTTCCATCCTGTGTAGAGAGACTATCACTGGAGACTACCGAGTAGCGGGAGACGATTTTAATACCACTCCTCAAACCAGGGGAGGACCGAACGCTGACCTGTAGTTACCGTAACGTAGCTCGCACAAGCTGCGGTCAAAAGACGCTAAGACTTTGCTTAAACCAAACCTAGATCTGGAATCTAGAAACGCAGGAGCGAGTAAACCGCTTTCACTGTGGCCTAGGAGAAACCGATAAACCCAAAAATATTTCTGCGCGAAGGTTATTCTTCGATTTTGAAAAGTTCTATGACACTATTTGCAGACAAAAATCCTGTGAAGCCATTACAAATACAACTTCCATGGACGTCTACGTATGATCCTTTCTTTCCAAACAAATTTTTAGATATCTTGTTGGTGACACTCCGTCTGAAAAATTCTAGCAAGAGAGTAATATCCCTTAGGAGTCTATTTTAGCCTTGACTGTTTGGAACAACAACCATCAGTAATGCGACTACCCTCTTCAGTCTATAAGGGCACATATATGCACCTTCGTTCGTAAGCTTGTGTCGCCGTCTGTTGCGTATTTTGTGTGCTGAGACTGCAAGGTCACGGTCATGTACCTTTGCGCTTTCAAGTGACGCCGCTTGGAGCGCTCTTGTAGCAGTACTTCCTGAATTACACGCATCAGAAGTTTGTTGTGAAAGAAGATGGCGGCCCGAGAGCGTCGTAATGACAGTAAGTAAATAATACGAAAAGCTATATATGTTTATCTTCGCTGTAGTGAGTGATAAGTGAAGTTGAAAGACTGGAGGATTCTCTGAAGTGCAGCAAATGTGTGTTATTTCAATTTTCCTGTGCAGTAAAAGACGATATTTTCATGGTACTCGTCTGCGTACCTTGGTTCTTGGTGTGTACTTTTAGTATAGAACTCTACTTCATAACGTACTGTGTTTTTTCTTTGCAGCTCATGTGCTAACTGATGAAGAGATATCACTCATACTGAATGAAAGTGATGCAGAATGTTCCAATTCTGACTCTGAGGATGACTTATTTGCTGAAATGAATCAACAGCCTACGATTTCTTACTCTGAATGTGATGCTAATGACGAAATTCAGTCTCAAAACATTGACAATGTAAAGAATGGTGGTGTTAAAAATCCACAAGAGGTTTGAGGTAGAAAGCTACTTGGTTAGTATCGCTATTCATTTTGAATAAAAGTATTTTTTCTTTTGTTTCTTTATTTGCAATAAAAATATGTAAAGTGTCACACCAAACTTTTTTAAAAATGTTGCTTTGGTGCCAATCCATAATTTATTCATTTCCATTTCAGTATGCCTGAGATGGGCCCATCTCTGGAGAACAAACAGGAAAGTTATCCCAGTGGACCTAAAGGAGTACTGGAATCTATCATGGAATACTTTACAGCTGAATTTTGGGAGCTTGAGGCGTATCAGACAAACCTGAATCTGTTCAGACTAGTTCACTTAGTTTGAAAACAACAGCATAAGAAATTTTGGGTTGTATTGGGATTGAAATTATCATGGGCACTTTTAAGGTATGACAAGCAAAAATGCATTGGTCCAGGCTTCTTCACTTTCCTCTCATTACTGAGGCTATGCCCAGAGATAGATATTACAAACTTAGAAGTAATCTGCATTTTATTGATGATCTAAGTGCTCAGGATCCTAATAATAAGCTGAGGTAAATTCAGCCACTTGTTGATGCAATGAGAAAACAATACGTAACATTGCCCATAAATCACATTTGAGAATTGTTGAACAAATGATTCCTTTTTCTGGGAAGTGTAGTTTCACTCAGTATGTTCCTTCTAAGCCTAATCCACTGGTGTTAAAATTTTTTGTTCTTGCTTCTAATGACGGACTGCTCCTGGATTTCTGTATTTATGTTGGCAGTGGTACTGTACCAGAAGATGATCTGAAGACCCTGGGTTTGGGAGGAGCTGTTGTCGAACTATTGTCAGTAACTGTGCCTCAAGATGGCTCTCATATAATTTACAAAGATAGATTCTTTACAAATGTTAGATGTGCGGAAATGTTGTTTGGAGAAGAACATTTTCCAGATAGGAACAGTTATGAGAAATAGAATTGGTTCAGCTGCTTCAAAACTGAGCGATGATAAGTGCCTAAAAAGAGGTGAATGGAATGAGATTGTAAGGGCAGATGGTAAACTGTGTGTTGTCAAGTGAAAAGACAATAAATGTGTGACATTACTTTCTGCTTGCGCTGGTAGTAATTCTGTGGGCACAGGTAAAAGATGGGCAGAAGATTGATGTCCCCTGCCCAGCTGTAGTACAAGGATACAATCAAATGCTGGGAGGTATAGATTTATGTGACAGGTTGCTGGCTTATTACAGAAGTTCTATTCGAACAAAGAAATGGCCAGTAAGAGTATTTAACCATTTTGTTGATGTGGTGGTTGTGAACTGTTGGTTGATGTACAGAAGAGCTTCTGTGATTGCAGATTTGAATAAAAAGGAGCAGATGCCTTTGATTGCTTTTCGACTACATAAAATCTCAGGATCTGTGTAATATCAGTAAGCAGCCACTGACAACACATAGTGACATTGATGAAGAAAGTTCAACAGATGAGGAATAGTTTACACCAGTACCAAAATACAGGAAAGTTGTAGGTCAACCAGTTTGTGAAGTAAGGTATGATCAAGTAGGGCATTTTCCTGTATTTTGTGATGACAAGTTTGCATCAAAATACAGACTCGAAGGTTGCAAATTAAGGACAAGAGTTAAACGCACCAAATGCCAAATGTATTAGTGTGTAATGAAAAACAATTTTCTGGACATATCACACAAAACCATCTGGAAGTAATAAAAAGTTGTGAAATATGTATTGTAAAATTTCTTATTGTAAATAAAATGTGTAGATTGCACAAATAAAACATACTGTAATTAATTTTACCTTGAAATACAGTAGGTTCCCATAACAAAACTTAATAAATATATGATTGAAACCCGAGGTACACAAATGTGTACCATCAATTTTTAAAAAATGAAAATTTTTTAAATAGTAAAACACAAGAATCTGGTGCCTATGCAACCAAATCAACCGAAGATTACTGGCATTTTCAAAATTTTTGATTAAACTTGGCACTGGGTCTGAAGAGGCAAGAGTTCTGATCCATTGAACGCTCATTGATTGTAGACAACATTACCATATTAATCGCCTAAAACGACGTACCACTGACCGGTTGGTAGTTATCAGCTGTAACTGGTGATAGGACCGTGTTGAGGAGTGATTCGAAAGTTTGACCAGAGAAATGTGTTTCTGTCAATTTTAATCGAGTTATTCCTCATTTTAATCTATCCGTTGTTTAAATGGACAGCCTTCTCAACATAAGATGTACTGTGATGTTTCAAGGCTATTGCACCTATGGCCTACAGGTACTGAATCTACTAAAATGTCTCACGTATCGGCCACGAACTGAAGACCGAAAATGTTTCTTGAGTCATAACGCGCCGTTGTCCGACACCTCCATAGCTATGGGGTGTTGTGCAATCCCTACAAGGCTATGGTTGCTAGGTTTACGAGTAGCCACACTTCCCCATGTCAAAATTAACTGTGCTGTTAACAATGAGGTTTTTAGGCTGACAACAGTATTACATACGACCGATTCCCAGCCTTTGTGCTGAGGTCGGCAATCCACCACTGTCATCCAGCGGTTGATAGTAACGACGCAAAATTATGTAGCCGTATGCCGACCCCACAGTCACAAGCGTTCAGTGCTGTCACTGAGCCCCCATTGAAAGAATACTCACAAACAATACATCTTGAGCAACAAGGCCATTCGGAATTCGAGTGACGCAGGAGCCAGTGCCAGGTAATGAGCACCATGTGACTGTTACGTCGAGGGTGTAACTGTTCTCTCTGCTAATTAATAATAACTGAAATTATTATACATTTGTCATTGTACATTAAGAATTTAACTCTGTACTATATTTTTACATACAATTTTTTCGGAATTTTATCTGGCTACTGAAACTATGTTGTTCATACTAACGGTGCTAAGTAGATTCCATCTGCGGTGCTGTCTCATTTCATGCAAACACCTGCACGATTCTCGTAACAAATGTGTTGTTCACCTTTTATGACGCTTAATTATATGTGACCATGAGGGTGCTGCAGCAGATGTGGTGTACCTTCCAGCAAACTCCTCTTTGCACTGAGATCGTAAAAGCTCTTCAGACTATCCAAAACACAGAAGCAACGCGAAAGTGTATCCAGATGATCCATGACGCCCCCTTGCCACCTATAAAGACAGAACAAAGAGGAGTCACTCTCCCTGGTATGAGATCATTTGGGATTTCTAAGTAATGAAGAAGCAGCTGGTGCAGCTGAAGGTGAACAATATATTTGTGCTGCTTCCTCTGACGCGATTACTTCGTTGGTTCAGGACAGGAGGTTGCACCTGGTGGCTTGCCTTGAGGAAAAACAAGTTTAGTTCACTGAAAGTAACGTAACGTATGTGGCACTTGTCCTTTCAGCAGCTGAACTCAGAGTAAGTATTTTTAATGCGCCAGCCACCAGTGTGCTGTGATAGTGGTGCACTGTTGTGCGTTTTTCCACCAATTCCTCTCTTGCGGCAACCTCTTCATCTCAGAGTAGCACTTGCAATCTACGTCCTCAATTACTTTCTGTATGTATTCCAATTTCTGTCTTCCTCTACAATTTTGCCCTTTATAACTCCCTCTATTACCATAGAAGTCATTCCCTAATCTCTTACCAAATGTCATGGTATTGTGTTCCTTCTCCTTATCAGTGTTTTCCACATATGCCTTTCCTCTCCGATTCTGCTAAGAACTCCCTCATTCCTTACTTTTTCGGTCCACCTAATTTTCAACATTCGCCTGTAGCATCACGTCTCAAATGCTTCGATTCTCCTCTGTTCCGGTTTTCCCACAATCCATGTATCACTATCAAACACTTTTGTGCTCCAGATGTACATTCTAAGAAATTTCTTCCTCAAATTGAGGCCTATGTTTGATACTAGTAGATTTCTCTCGGCCAGAAGTGCCCCTTTTGCCAGGGCTAGTCTGCTTTTGATGTCCTCCTTGCTCCGTCGGTCATTGGTTACTTTGCTGCAAAGGTAGCAAATTCTTTAACTTCATCTACTTCATGACTGTCAATCCTGATGCTAAGCTCCTCGCTGTTATCATTTCTGATACCTCGCATTACTTTCGCCTTTCTTCGATATCCTCTCAATCCCTATTTACTATTCGTTAGACTATTCATGCCGTTCAGCAGATCATGTAATTCTTCTCCACTTTCATTCAGGATAGCAATCACATCAGCGAATCGCATCACTGATATCCTTTCACCCTGAATCTTAATTCCACTCCTGAACCTTTCTTTTATTTTCATCCTGGCTTCTTCGGTGTACAGAATGGACAGTAGGGGAGAAAGACTACATCCGTCTCTAGCACCCCTTTTAATACGAGCACTTCGTTCTTGGCCGTCCACTCTTACTACACCTTCCTGGTTCTTGTACATATTGTATATTACCCGTCTCTCCCCATAGTTTACCCCTATTTTTCCCAGAATGTTGAATATCTTACAACATTTTATATTGTCGAAAGCTTTTTCAGGTCGACAAATCCTACGAACGTCTCTCGGTTTTTCTTTAGACTTGCTTCTATTATCAACCGCACATCACGATTACGTCCCTGGCGCCTTTATCTTTTCTAAAGGCAATGGGTCGTCATATAGAATGTCCTCAATTTTCTTTTCCATTCTTCTGTCTATTATTCCTATCGGAAACTTAGCTGCATGATCTGTTAAAATGATTGTACGATATTTCTAGCACACCTCAGATCTTGCAGTCTTCGGAATTGTGATATTTTTACGAAACTCAGATGGTATATCCCCAGACTCATACATTCTACACACTAACGTGGATAGTCGTTTTGTTGCTACTTCTCCCAATGATGTTATCTACCCCTTCTGCCTTATTTGATCTCAAGTCTTCCTAGTCTGTTTTAAATTCTTATTCTATTACTTGATCTCCTATCTCTTCTAAATCGACTCCTGTTTCTTCTTCAATCACATCGGACAGATTTGCCCCCTCATAGAGGCCTTCAATGTACTCTTTCCACCTATCCACTCTCTCCTCTGCATTTAACAGTGGAATTCCAGTCGCATCCTTAATGTTACCACCCTTGTATTTTGTGTCACCGTAGGTTGTTTTGACTTTCTGTATACTAAGTCACACCTTCCAACAATCATTAAATTTTCGATTTCTTCACATTTTTCATGTAGACATTTTGTCTTAGCTTCCCTGCACTTCCTGTATATTTCCTTCTTCAGCGACTTATATTTCTGTACTCCTGAATATCCCAAAACATTTTTGTACTTCGTTCTTTCATCGATCAGTTCGCAGGTAACTTCTTTGTACCTACGTTTTTCTTTCCAACTTCTGTGATTGCCCCTTTTAGAGATTTCCATTCCTCCTCAATTGTACTGCTTACCGAGACATTCCTTACTGTTGTATGTATAACCTTAGAGAACTTCAACCGTATCTCCTCATCCCTTAGAACTTCTCTAACCCACATCGTTGTGTATAGATTCTTCCTCACTAATCTCTTGAACTACAGCTAACTCATCACTACTAAATTGTAGTCTAAGTCTATAAATTAAGAGAAATAATTTCTTTAATAAGTCGACGACCATAATGAATGTTTTAGATGTAGAACTGTCTGGATCGTTTAATACGTTACTCTTGTACATTGTCGACTAGGGGAGTGCCATTACGATATCAGAACACAGAACCTGTAAAACAACGTTCGCTGTTAGTGAAACCTACGCCAAGCAAACTGTCAATTTTTTTCTAAATTCGTGTACACGCTCCGGCATCAGTTTAGCGGAAACTACGACACAAAGAAAGAAATATATTTCGGGATCAAGATGCTTTTATTCGCAAAGAATGATTTGTTTTAGCTTAAAATATGAATCATTCTACCGTGTTACTGATTGATTTGTTCTTTAATTTTGTGGACAATGTAACGAGTCTACTTCGTTATGACGTATGAATTAATTTGATTTGTTTTAACTTGCCTTCGGTGTCTTGTAGATAGAGCATTAGAAATAGCTATGAGTAAAGAAGGCAAGATAGCAGAACTGGATATTATTCAACATTCAGTCAAAACAAAGAGATGCTGAGAGAACATGGTGAATTAGTGAGTATGATACCAAAAATAACCTAATCCAGATCTCAGTTTCACACAAAATATAAAGAGCTTAATTATTTAGAAGAAATATCTAACGCATTCAAACTGTCTTTGTTTGAACTCCATTTAAAGCAAGCAATATGCTATGGTATAAATTAATGCGCAAATTAACGCAGAAGGCGGATAAACAATACAAAGTACGTGTCTCCCAAATTCAGTGTAGCAATTGTGATGCGACCAATATGAGTCATTCTCGTTAAATGAACAGAAGGATGCATTTTGACCATTTTGAAAAGGCTGCTGCGCCCAAGAGCTTTTATGAATAGTATCACCCTAGTGTTGGGAATTGTGAAAAATCATATAACTGTTCAAATGCTAAATAAAAGGTACAGAAATGACTGTAGTCGAGTAAATGGAGATTTAGATGTATGAAATGAAACATGAAAATATTTTGAAGTAGAGAACTCGCCAACATTTCGTATTAACAAAATTTGTTTGCTAAGGGTGTACATCCCAATCTCCTTCTCTCTTTCTCGGTCCATGTCCTGCTCCCTCCTGTCTCTGTCAATCCCCACATCGTCTCTCCGCTCTCTATCATTCCCTCCCTCTCTCTCCATCCCCCTGCCTTCTCTCCCTCCATCCCCTTCTCCCACGCCTATCTGTCATCCTCCTCCTTCGCTATCTCTTTGTCAATTTCCTTCCTCCATCCCTCTTTGTCCACTTCTCTTACCACGTCCTCTGTCTTTGAGCCTTGTTAATTGTTATTGCAAAAGGAACCCTTACTGGAATAGAAGTCGCTTAAAATCAACACGTGAATTGCTTGGGATCATTCGTACACGGGGTATGAGAGAGACCTTTCCAGATGCTGGATGACAGCTTCACTCACAATATTTCGGATGGTTTTGATCTGCGAAAGGGTAGAAATAAAAACTTTCGGACAATTCAAATTCCATATTAGTATTATAATCGTAAGTCTATAAGCGATAACCACAACTTTCAAATAGTTCAAATGGCTCTGAGCACTATGGGACTTAAATCTGTGGTCATCAGTCCCCTAGAACTTAGAACAAATAAAACCTAACTAACCTAAGGACATCACACACATCCATACCCGAGGCAGGATTCGAACCAGCGACCGTAGCGGTCACGCGGTTCCCGACTGAAGGGCCTAGAACCGCTCGGCCACACCGGCTCGCTAATCACAACTTTTCTGGCTCTTGTGACAACAAGCTACGATGACCTAGTTGTAAGGGAAGTGATGACTTTACTCATATTTTCTTATGTGAATTTTTTTTTTTGTATTTCACGTTTATTTAAAGATGGAACTGCTGGGAGGACATTCCAGAGCTTTCCAGACAGTTCCGACTCTTGTAGTAATATATTTGCAATGAGAGAGCGGCATTTCAGAGTCTTCACTCGTTTGTTTAATATTTGGTGTGTTTATATTACGAGGGACGCAATGAGGAGTAGGTTTGCACAGAACCTCGTTGTGTTAATTGCTGCATGTGAGATTTTCATAATACTAATTTCGGTGTGGAAAACTTAATAGCATGAACGTACATTCTCATTTGGTTATGCAAAGGAGAGTGTTGCATTATTTGAATATTCATAAACGCTCAGTTCCAATGTTCTCTACCACACGAAGCACATAACAGGATACCGCTTTTCCATTCGTCTATCCTGAAATATAAGACGAAAACTGGTGTTAGATTTTATTGAAACAGAACAACAATGACATCCCTCACCCCCTTACGTAGTGTGAGCAATGTAGCTGGGGCTTTATTTTATAAGCGATACTTATTGTACAACAGATAAAACACCAAATGTCGGTTTTCATTGATCTATTTCTCACGTCCATGAAGAGGGCATGGTAGTACTGTTGAAACTAAACAGTTTTAAGTTCAACCTCCCACCAGGGTCAGTATTGTAATGGAAAGTCAAATGAAAACGAGACACACGCGATAAAAGTAAGTAAATTGATTATTTGAAACGTACTTGCCATAACCGTTAATATGTTTAATCTGCTGAGACACAATATAGTCAATAGACCATGGAAAAGTACTTGTTGCAATCATGGAGCATAGGCAGGTGTGAGCATTTATAAATGAATGCATTGACCATCTTGTCCCACAATGGGATATGTGTATTAACAGTTATCGAGATTATTTTTGAAGTAGTAAACAGTCTACTTACTTTCTTCCAAACGTCTCCTTTTCGTCCGAAGTATCTTATAAATACCAAGTCTAGTAGCAATGATATTTATTACTAGATAATATTTCAAGGTGCCTGAGAAACAGATTTCTGTTAACATTTTTGTCTCTTAACTAACAAACAGGTAACGTATTTAACATATAAAACGTAATTTTTTGCGAACATTTTAGAAGAAAACACAGATCTACTTTTACAGTTGTAGTTAGAGAAAAAGCCTAGATGGCACAAATCAAATTTATTCAGTTTCGGTCCAAAGGCGTACATTCTTCAGATCGTTCTCTCAGATACAGAATGCTATAGACGCAGAGGGATCAATAGATAAAACATAAACACAGCAATAAAATAAAACAAAGTTCTACGCGAAGTTGATGAATGGAGACGTATCCATGAAGCAGGAACTGCAGATGCTTGCAGAAGCTGTCAACAGCGGAAGAAGTGCTTAAATACTGGAGGCTTCGCTTACAAGTCGATACCATATGTCATTGTAACCAACTGAATGAACGATCATTGATTAAATGATGAAAAACCTTGTTGTTGTTGTGGTCTTCAGTCCTGAGACTGGTTTTAATGCAGCTCTCCATGCTACTCTATCCGGTGCAAGCTTCTTCATCTCCCAGTACCTATCGCAACCTACATCCTTCTGAATCTGCTTAGTGTATTCATTCTTGGTCTCCCTCTACGATTTTTACTCTCCACGCTGCCCTCCAATACTAAATTGGTGATCCCTTGATGCCTCAGAACATGTCCTACCAACTGATCCCTTCTTCTAGTCAAGTTGTGCCACAAACTCCTCTTCTCCCCAAATCTATTCAATACCTCCTCATTAGTTATGTGATCTACCCATATAATCTTCAGCATTCTTCTGTAGCACCACATCTCGAAAGCTTCTATTCTCTTCTTGTCTAAACTATTTATCATCCATGTTTCACTTCCATACATGGCTACACTCCATATAAATACTTTCAGAAACGACTTCCTGACACATCTATACTCGATGTTAACAAAATTCTTTTCTTCAGAATCGCTTTCCTTGCCATTGCCAGTGTACATTTTATATCCTCTCTACTTCCACCATCATCATTTAGTTTGCTTCCCAAACAGCAAAACTCATTTACTACTTTAAGTGTCTCATTTCCTAATCTAATTCCCTCAGCATCACCCGACTTAATTCGACTACATTCCATTATCCTCGTTTTGCTTTTGTTGATATTCATCTTATACCCTCCTTTCAAGACACAGTCCATTCCGTCCAATTGCTCTTCCAAGTCCTTTGCTGTCCCTGACAGAATTATAATGTCATCGGCGAACCTCACAGTTTTTATTTCTTCTCCATGGATTTTAATACCCATTCCGAATTTTTCTTTTGTTTCCTTTACTGCTTGCTCAATATGCAGATTGAATAGCATCGGGGAGAGGCTACCACCCTGTCTCACTCCCTTTCCAACCACTGCATCCCTTTCATGTCCCTCGACTCTTATAACTGCCAACTGCTTTCTGTACAAATTGCAAATAGCCTTTCGCTCCCTGTATTTTACCCCAGCCACCTTCAGAATTTGAAAGAGAGTATTACAGTCAACACTGTCAAAAGCTTACTCTAAGTCTAAAAATGATAGAAAACCTTAGTAAATTAAAAATTGATAATATTCTTCTCAGGTGTGCAGCCGATCACAACGTCATCTTGAAATAATATTTCAGCTGTCCAACTGGGCGCCATCTTCAGGTGAGAGTGCTGGTAGACGATCTCGCCGGAACTGACTTCTCAGCGGCATCGGCGGCCCCTATATAAGACAAAAAAAGCCCACAAAGCGTGCGCGAGGTGCCGTACCTGGCCTCTAGCGCAAGTAAACATTCGGCGCCCCAGTGGTGGAAACAGGCGAAATTGAGATATCGCTTTCAAAATGTAAACATTATTCCGACGATCGAATCACATACGGTTTTTTTAATGTCTGATAACACCCGTTTCCAAGTCTTACTGACAAGGTAAACCTTGTCCCCATTAATAAGATTATCAGGTAACCGAATCTCTATGGATTCTTTTAAAACGCAGTGCCAATAGCGAGATCCAGGGGCAACCATCTGGGTCTCGTCATACAGCATTCTATGTCCCTCGGTGACACAGTGCTCCGCCACAGCCGATTTCTCAGGCTGAAACAACCGTGTGTGCCGCTGGTGCTCAACACATCGGTCCTGAATGGGCCGGACTGTCTGACCAATATAAGCCTTCCCACAGTGACAATGGATCTAGTACACACCAGGTTTACACAGACCCAAGTCATCCTTAACTGAGCCAAGAAGCGCTCTAATCTGGCCTGGCGGACGAAAAATACTATTGATATGATATCTTTTTAGAACTCCTCCTATTTTATAGGAAATTTTCCCAGCAAAAGGTAGAAAAGCCACCGATTTGCAGGTATCTTCTGGTGGTTCAGGTAAAGGTCTAAACTGGAAAGCACAACAGAACTGTTTATCAGTATAGCCATTGTGACTGAACACAGACTTGAGATGGTCAACTTCTTGTGTAAAGCTTTCTCCGTCTGAAATGGCATAAGCTCTTCTCGCCAACGTCCGCAGAATCCCCGTGCGTTGGAAAGATGGATGACCTCTTGAAGCATCAGGTAAAGTAAGATTTAGATAAACACTGTGTCCCGGTGTCCCATCATTCCTTCTGTACACCAGAACATCCAGTAACGGAAGCTTTCCATCACTTTCCACCTCCATGGAATACTTCACGCTAGGATTCAGGGAATTAAAATGATCTAGGAGGCGGTCAAGAGCCTTTCTCCCACGAGGGCACGCCATAAACGTATCTTCGACGTACTCCCAGAAACAGGTTGGTCTTAAAGACGCCGTCTTCAGCGTCATGTTTACAAAGTCCTCCATTAAAAGATTGGCGACTATTGGGACAGTGCGCTCCCCATAGTCACTCCGCTAGTCTGTTCAAAATATTTGTCATTGAAAAAAAGTACGTCGACGTCTTCACATGGCGTCAAAGCTTGGTTGTTTCTTCATCCATTTTCTCACCAAATAATTGCAAGGATTCTTCCAGAGGAACACGGGTAAAAAGCGACACAACATCAAAACTTACAAGAAAATCACAGGGATTAAGAGACAAGGTCTTCAACCCCTGAATAAACATCATAGAATTGTTGATATGATGTTCACATTGGCCAACGTGAGGGCCAAGAAGAGATCCTAACACTTGGCTGGTGTCGCTTTACCAAAGGAGCGCATGCGATTCACTCGAGGACAACAGGATCTCATATCCAAGGAATTACTTTTCTTGCACTTGGAGGCAACTTCGCTGCTGTCGGATGCATCCCGGATTGGGTGGATGGTTCTTCTTGGGCACTATCAGACTGGACGCATAGGAGCGCCGTCATGAAACAGTTTTCGAAGTCTTAACGGCTTTGTTCTCAAAACATGATATGACGACATCCGTCGATGGACACTGATTAACCTCACGAGTAAAGAACTGGACAACGCCACGCTGTCAGTGATGGAGAGAGGCCTGAATTTTGCTATTACACTGAAGAGTGTTCCTATCATCGAGTTCATTTGCGTAGCCGAAAAAGCGGTATCCAGACTTTATAAGGACCGAGCTGAAGATATTAGGCTAGAGGTCTCACATACACTGCTTCGGGCGCCGCCTACACGGAATAACACCTCCTGTCTCGAAAGGGCATCTTTGCGGTCCATTAGAGAAGGCGAAGATCTGGTAGTTCTACCAGTGGACAAAGGTAACGCAAGGGTCTTCTGCCACGGGATCACTATCTGGGATATATGGATCACTTACTAGAGGACTCAGCATGCTGAAGATTGTAGGACGAACCAACTGAACAGATCAAACAGAAGGCGCTTTCACTTCTGAAGAAGAGTTCTGTACCTGACGATGTACTCAAAAAACTTCGTCCTGGTGCTGCCATTCCACCGAGATTAAACGCTCTAGCCAAGATTCATAAGCAAGGGGTCACACTTTGTTCGATCGTGAGTAATTTGGGTGCTCCTACCTACAATCTAGCCGAGTATTTAGATCTGTTCTTGACCCTCACGTCGGCCAATGTGAACATCTTATTCCCAGTTCTATGGTGTTTATTCAGAGATTGAAGTCCTTGTCTCTCAGTCCCTGTGATTTGCTTGCGAATTTTGCTGTCGTGTCGCTTTTTACGCGGATTCCTCAGGAAGATTCCTTGCAATTCATTAGTGAGAAACTGGATAAGGAAACAACCAAGATTTGTCGCCGTGTGCTGTCGACGTACTTTTTATTCAATGACAAATATTTTGAACAGACTGACGAGAGGCTATGGTGAGCCTATTGTTCCCAATAGTCGTTAATCTTTTTATGGAGGATTTTGAGGACATGCCGCTGAAGACGCCTTCTTTAAAACCAACCTGTTTCTGGAGGTACGTCGACGATACGTTTATGGTGTGGCCTCATAGGAGAGAAGCTCTTGACCACCTCCTAGATCATTTTATTCTCTGCGTCCCAGCATCAAGTTTACCATGGAGGTGGAAAGTAATCGAAAGCTTCTGTTTCTGGATGTTCTGGTGTATAGAAAAGATGATGGGACACTTGGACACAGTGTTTATCGAAATCCCACACACACGGACCGTTACCTGCATGCATCTAACTGTCATCCATCGTCCCAACATACGGGAGTCCTTCGGACGTTGGCGAGAAGAGCTTATGCCAATTCAGACGGAGAGAGCTTGACACAAGAAGTAGACCAACCCAAGGTTGTGTTCAAGCGGAGTCCTTCCAGGTCCTTTGCTGTCTCTGACAGAATTATGATGTCATCGGTAAACCTCAAAGTTTTTATTTCTTCCCCATGGATTTCGATTCCTACTCCTAATTTTCTTTTTGTTTCCTTTACTGCTTGCTCAATATACAGATAGAGTAACATCGGGGATAGCCTACAACCCTGTCTCTCTCCCTTCCCAATCACTGCCTCCCTTTCATTCCACTCGACTCTTATAACTGCCATCTGGATTCTGTACAAATTGTAAATACCCTTTCTCCGCCTGTATTTGACCCTCTCACGCTCAGAATTTGGAAGAGAGTATTCCAGTCAACATTGTCAAAAGCTTTCTCTAAGTCTGGAAATGCTAGAAACGCGGGTTTAATTTTCCTTAATCTATCTTCTAAGATTAGTTGTAGGGTCAGTATTGCCTCACGTGCTCCAACATTTCTACAGAATCAAAACTGATCTGCCCCGAGGACGGCACCTACCAGTTTTTCAATTCGGCTGTACAAAAATCGCGTTAGTGTTTTGCAGCCGTGACTTTTTAAACTGGTCATTCGGTAATTTTCAAATCTGTCAATATCTGCTTTCTTTGAGATTGGAATTATTATATTCTTCTTGAAATCTAAGGGTATTTCGCCTGTCTAATAATCTTGCTCACCATATGGTAGAGTATAGTCAGGGCTGGCTCTCCCAAGGTATCAATAGATCTAATGGATTGTTATCTACTCGCGTTGCCTTGTTTCGACTTAGGTCTTTTAGCGCTCTGTCAAACTCTTCAAATAGTGTCGTATCTCCCATTTCATCTTCATCTACGTCCTCTTTCACTTCCATAATATTGTCCTCAAGTACACCACCCTTCTATAGACCCTCTATATACTCCTTCCACCTTTCTGCTTTCCCTTCTGTGCTTAGAATTGGGTTTTCATCTGAGCTCTTGATATTCATACATAGCTCTCTTGAATTTTTCTGTAGGTAGAGTCTATTTTACACCTAGTGATATATGCCTGTACATCGTTACATTTGTCCTCTAGCCATCCCTGCTTAGCCATTTTGCATTTCCGGCCGATCTCATTTTTGAGACGTTTGTATTTCCTTTTGCCTATTTCATTTACTGCGTTTTCATTGATTAAATTCAGTGTTTCTTCTGTTACCTAAGGATTTCTACTACCCCTCGTCTTTTTACCTACTTGATCCTCTGCTGCCTTCACTACTTCATCCCTCAGAGCTACCCATTCTTCTTTTACTGTATTCCTTTCCCCCATTCCTGTCAATTGTTCCCTTATGCTCTCCCTGAAACTCTGTACAACCTCTGGTTTAGTTAGTTTATACAGGTCCCATCTCCTTAAATTCCCACCTTTTTGCAGTTTCTTCAGTTGTAATCTATAGTTCATAACCAATAGATTGTGGTCAGAGTTCACATCTGCCCCTGGAAATGTCTTACAATTTAATACATGTTTCCTAAATCTCTGTGTTACCATTGTGTAATCTGTCTGAAACCTTCCAGTGTGTCCAGGCCTCTCTCGAGCATACATCCCTCTTTCATGATTCTTGAACCAACTGTTAGCTGTGATTAAGTTTTGCTCTGTGCGAACTTCCTCTATCATTCCTTACCCCCATTCCATATTCACCTACTACATTTTCTTTTCTTCCTTTTCCTACAGTAGAATTTCAGTCACCCATGACTATTAAATTTTCATCTCCCTTCACTATCTGAATAATTACTCTCATCTCATCATACATTTCATCAATCTCTTCGTCATCTGCAGAGCTAGTTGGCATATAAACTTGTTCTACCGTGGTAGGTGTGGGCTTTGTGTCTATCTTGGCTACAATAGTGCGTTCACTATACTGTGTTTAGTAGCTACCCGCATTCTTTATTTTTTTATTCATTACCCCTATTTGATTTTGTATTTATAACCCTGTATTAAGCTGACCAAAAGTCTTGTTCCTCCAGCCACCGAACTTCACTAATTCCCACTATATCGAACTTTAACCTATCCATATCCCTTTTAAAATTTTCTAACCTACCTGCTCGATTAAGGCTCTGACATTACACGGTCCGATACATAGCTCGTCAGTATTCTTTCTCCTGATAACGACGTCCTCCTGTGTAGCTCCGCCCAGAGATCCAAATGGGGTAATATTTTACCTCCGGAATATTTCACCCAAGAGGACGCCATTATCATTTAACCACACAGTATAGCTGCATGCCCTCGGGAAAACCAATGGCTGTAGTTTCCCTCGCTTTCAGCCGTTCGCAGTACCAGCACAGTAATGCAGCAGTTTCCGTTCTTTTCTGCATCCTCATGCTGTTGATCACAGCTTATTCTCCCGCCTTTTAGGGGCAGCTTCCCGCCACAAGGCCAAGGGAGTTCCCTGGACCCCTGTCCGCTTCTACACCCTCTTTGACAAGGCCGTTGGCAGAACGAGAGTAACTTATTGTGCCGAATGAGATCGGCCACCGTTGCTGAAGATTATTATTCAAAACTGAAGCAATGGCGATGTTCTAGCCGGGGGCCGAGTCAAAGAACGTGTCCCTGAACCAAGTGTGTATCACCTGCACACACCTTAAGAAAGCCCCCTGTTCATTATAGCCTTTCTTGAAACCCTTTATACCATCGTCCTCTCCGTATTTTACTATCCTGAGCTACGGAATAACTCAAGAATTATATGCTTCCTCAAACAGCTCAAACCCCTACTGGTTTTTCCTCCTTCAGCCTTATCTGCCTCACCTCAGTATTCAGCAAGATATTTGAATCCATCATCTCCTGACATATCCATCAACACCTGACCCAATAACACCTGTTTCCCACCATCCAGTGTGGCTTCCGTTCCACCTTCTGCTCCGAAAATCCAGTTCTTCGGTCTCATCTATCACCTGTCCCATCAGCACAACACCCACAACTCCACTATCTTTGTCTTTCTCGAGCTGGAGAAAGCCTACAACCATATATGGCATTTCGATCTCGTCTTCAAACTCCAGACATATGCATTTCCAGTAATTTATGTCCACCTTACTGCACACTTCCCCCCCCCCCCCCCCCAATAACCCATCTTCTGTTATCATTATCAGCAGAAATTCTCATTACTTCTGTCCCACTGTAGGTGTGCCCAAGGCTGCGTCTGTTCTCCTCTTCTTTATCTCTTTTACACTGCTGACATGCCCAAACCACCTCGACAAGTCCACATTTTTCATTATGTTGATGACATCACTTTCTTCGCCCTTTATGCTATACTTCATAAATCTCAATGGTCTCTCCAAACCCTCCTCAGTTTACCTCCTGGTGTGACCAATGGCTCCCGAAAATCAGTCCTTTTATAATTCAGGCAATAGTTATAGGATACCCAACCCTCACCTTCCGTCAACTTCACCTCTTCTTCGCCCTTTAAGACCGTCCTATCCAGTTGACTAACAACCTGACATATCTTGGACTAACGTGGAAACCCCATCTACTACCCATTCAACAGAAAGCGCACAACCGATCAAAGCTACCAAAACTACTTACTGGTTGAACTTGGGGAGTGTACTCCTCCTCTGTCCTCCTGACTAACGAAACATTTATGCTACCCATCCAATCCACCTGCTTCGCAAGTTCTGTAAATTCCTCTAGATCCTAGAATGACATGCACTCCACCTCGCTTTCCGCTTGCGCCAGCCTTCCCATACAATGATCCCATACCAACTCATCAAATTTCCACCCCACCTCTCTCACACACCTCTGTACAACCTAAACCATCCACAAACTCTACCCCAGTAATCCTATGGGTTCCATGCTACTTTCCAACCCTAGTACTCTATCAACAAATCCCACCACCTCTACACATACAAGCACTACACATACTCTCCTGAAGAAGCTCATGGTCTCGCGGTCGCGTTCTCGCTTCCCGAGCACGGGGTCCCGGGTTCGATTCCCGGTGGGTTCAGGGATTTTCACCCACATCGGGACGACTGGGTGTTTGTGTTGTCCTCATCATTTCATCATCACTCATGGCAGTGGCGGGATTGGACTGAGCAAGGGTTGGGAATTAGTATGGGCGCTGATAACTGCGCAGTTGAGCGCCCCACAAACCATACATCGTCAACATCATCATCACCAAGCATCATCCGTCTTCATCCTGAAGAAACTTTTGGAGTCTGCCCCACCTAGATTTTTCCTGACATTTACCCCTCCTACAGACTTTAAGCATTCCACCACGTCAGGGCTCCCACACTCTCCATTCCCCATATCTTCCCTGCACCCTTTTTTCCTCTTCCATCCTTTTCTCCCTAGCCCCTTCAACAAATTTTAGCCTCACTAGTAACTCTCTACTCCAATACCTCTTGTATCCGAAAAGTCACTCTTACTCACTCGATACATCTGTAATAGTCCTCCATCCATTTACTACCTCCTTTCTACCTCCTTCGACCACCAGCTTTTCCTCTTCGACATCTGGCTACCTGTCCAGTGCAGGACCATTGAGCTTTATCAACAGTGAAGTGCTTCTTTTTAATTTCTGTGTTTCTGCGTCATGGTCTTTTGCAAAAGGTTCAAATGTTTCTAAATGTCATCTTATTGTGTTTCTGATTTTTTACCATTTAATACAACTGCTTTCAGTTAAAGTGAAGAAACGTTTCACTTATGCTTGAAAACATCCATTCTTTCACCTTCACAAAGTTTTAAATTAATTGTAAATGTCTCATAATTAAAGTGAAGGAACGTTTCACTTATGCGTGAAAACATCCATTCTTTCACCTTCACAAGGTTTTAAATTAATTGTAAATGTCTCACAATTTTTGCCTCTTTTAGATTTGACTGTCAATTAGCCGAAGAATGATTTGGCTGTACAGCTGACAGTCTCCCTCTCCCAACTGTATGGAGATAGGTTGGGTGAAACAACAAAATGAAAGTTACTTTTCCAGCAGTTGACAACATCTAGAGGCTTCTGCAGTTCCTACTACGTGGATTCGTCTCCCCACATCAGCTCCAGGGGTATCTTCATTCTATTGATTGTACTTTATCTGTAATTTTCTCTGTATTTATAGTACTCTATATTTCCGAGAACAGTTTTTAGATGATCCACATTTCGATTGAAACCTGTCATAATTGATGTGCGCGATGTAGGTCGTTCTTCTGAGTACTAATATAAAGGGTGGTACTCTACTGACCATATAAATTGATTAAAGTACGACTGAAGGCATCACTCAATTTGGGTACAAAATTACGTCAGTGAAAAATTTCTGACGACCAAGGGGGACAGAGCATTCACGCCACCTCAACTGATCCGGCACGAAGTCGTGTAGTAGGTTCAAACCGTACATTTCTGTTTATGGCAATCGACTCCAGTATTTTTCTATCCAGTAGTTTTTCTGAGAATTCGGTAACAAATGCAAGAAACTAGAATCGGAATTCAATTTATTATTTCCGAGTGTGCGTACCAACCTAAAATTAAAACAGTTTTATCCACCTAAATGATCGTCACAGTTTCTTTCCCCTCCTCTCCCTTGTCCCTTTCGCAGCAGTAGAAGGCCAACATGGCGCTGTAAATTGGCGCTGCTTTAAGGTACACTTTATCATTTTCAGTGCCTCAATCACATACAAATATCCTGAAGGTGAGATCTATACTGATAAAGAGACTGGAGACCTTTAGACTACATACAGAAAGTAAGTCAAATGTGAAGAAGATTTTACTACAGAACGCATAAATAAAGAGCTTGTAATAACCACAGTGATCATACAGTCACCATGTGGAACCCTTCCCGATATAAAAGAAAGCCAGCATCCATTCTTGCTAAGTTATCTATCTGTATCTTTTCTCCAACGAACCATGTTAATGAAACAGTGCACAACGGAGCTAATAAACGTAATTTTCAGCCTATCAATGAATCAATAATTGGGGAAGGGGGTTAATAAGATAATTTACTTAATTATGCATGTGGATGAATGGGTATGAAATGGATTTCAAAGATGTGATGAATTTCAGAGCTAAGAAACACAAGTTCATTTTCTTAAAAACATTGCCAACCAGCTCAATAAAAGTTGGTTCACCTCTAACAGCAGTAATAAATAAACACGAAAAATGATAAAACTGAAGTGACTTGTGGTTGGAGAAGTTCAGGAAGGGAAGCACTTGATGGTTAGTTCAGCTCTGTAACATATTAAATTTAGTGTGACTCAAATTCGCGACTCGATAAAAGTGATTGCATTCGTGCTTGAATGTAGAGAAGTTGTTGTGATTCTTCAGTTTACCCCAGAGTATTTCTTGCTCGAACAGTCTACAGGTATACTGCTGGTCCATAGTTCGAACGGGCACAATATTTCGGCTATCAGACATGTCGCCATCCTCAGGTGCGCTGACGAACTGAGCTCCTGAGGGCGGGCGGCCGTCTTAAATCCCCTCCCCTGACAAGGCGTTCTCTCTGCGGTCCGCGCCCGCGCGTCAGCGGTCGGTGATTCACTGGTGTTGGCGTCTGTGGTGGCGTCGGTGTAATTGCCTCGTCCGCCCTAGTCGCCTGTTCGTTTCCTTTGCTGAGCATCTTTTATACCAGGAACTGATTCACCCACCGAGATTGCAGCTACAACCTCAGCAGGGCATGGTAACTAGCACTGAATCTAATTAAAAAGATGCTCAGCAAAGGAAATGAACGGGGGACTAGGGCGGATGAGTCAATTACACCACAGACGCCGACGCCAGCGTCTCACCGACAGCTGACGCGCGAGCGCGGACCAGCGGACCACGGAGAGAACGTCTTGTCAGGGGAGGGGATTTAAGTTGGCCACCCGCCCTCAGGAGCTCAGTTCGTCAGCGCACCTGACCATTGCGACATGTCTGATGGCCGAAATATTGTGGCAGTTGGACAGTACGGACCGGCAGTAGACACATGGACTGTTCGAGAATAGAGAAGTTGTTCCATAGTGCCAGTCCCAGTGGTGAGGTAGAATCTATCTATGAAATTATAGAGGATTATTTAATTCATCACACCCGTACCGCCAGTGCTGCCTGTAAATCTCACCACCGTTGGGGTATGAACGTGATGCTGCGTGAAGTCTGCTTCCGGAGTGTCCTGAGCGAACAGTGTCCCAGCTGCATGCGGCACTTGAAGTGTCACTACTGTGAAACGCTAAATTACTCTGCTGCAGACAGTGGCCGAAATGTCATCCATGCAAGAACAGTCTGAAATCACTCTAATGAGAGTAGAATTCACTCTACTCAGAGCCGAATCCGATGTATAATGTCTAAAGAGCAGAGGCATTGTCAGCTCTGTGGGCGTATTGAGCAGCAGCTGCCAATCGGAAAACGACATTTTTCTCATGCAAATTGAAAAATTAATCACACGCCACTGTACTCCCACCACCGCAAGAAAAATTTGACTTTTCCAATAAAGTGTACTGAAACCCCTCTTTGTGTCTCTTGTGTCTAAACGTTTTACGTTAAGATACTCCAGCCAATCCAGATGCATTACTGTTGATGTGTAATATTTTGCACACTGTTAGCTAGCATGGGAACATAAAAAGGTAAAAAGGGAAAATATTGGTTTAGATGCCAAACAGACGGCCGAAGGATGTGACCATCGCCTCGTGGGATTAGTCGCGCGGTCTGAGGCGCTGCAGTCATGGACTGTGCGGCTGGACCCGGCGGAGGTTCGAGTCCTCCCTCGGGCATGGGTGTGTGTGTTTGTCCTTAGGATAATTTAGGTTAAGTAGTGTGTAAGCTTAGGGACTGATGACCTTAGCAGTTATGTCCCATTAGATTTCACACACATTTGAACATTTGCACATTATGTGACCAACATTTCCAGAGACTGTCCGCGTCTTTTAGAAGGTATTCGTGGTCGATATCACCCATAGAAAGTTTTAGCTCATGAATAGCTCAAAAATCTAGCGGCGTTATTTACCAAATTCTGTTTCACCTTAACAGAAAAATATTACAGTGTGCGCCTGACTGATAAAGTCTTTCCAGGAAGTGGGTAGAGCACTGTGCCGGCTGTCTGTAGCATCTGTCCTTCTATATCTGAGACTCGCACCACAAGCCAGTGCATTCCCTGCCTGCTAAACCAACGGGAGTTGCGACGGTTGTTCCGTTGAAATGGCACAGTTGCAGAAATCGTTTTAGCCTGTTCCCAGTACATGCAGTGCAATATTTTCAAGTGTCACGATGGAAGAAAAGGAAGAAATCGCCTAAAAAATACTATTTTTGTAGTGCAGTTGGAAATAAACATGCATTTTCAAATTCTTTCCAGTTTCAACTCGACTCAGTTTGAAATGTAATTAATTTCCGTGTCAGAATGACTCTTATTGACATATAAAATGTAGCTAGTTTGCGTAACACATATTGCGGAATGAACGGAGATGAGATTTACTGCATCGACACTTTTTATCCGGAATATCAGGAACAGCCATCAACAGACTATCCGAATGAACAGATTCCTATGGAGGTTAATCTTATCAGTAATATTAAAGAAGATGACCCATAGAAGATATACCACTACCTGATAAAAACAAAGCAGATATTGTCCTCGACTGATTCCACAAGTGCTATTATATGAAGCTAGTGCTCTAACAAACCTCGTAGAATGATAATGTCTCTGAAGTGACACTTTATTTTGTATTTTTATTTTAATTTACTTTCTTTTCTTTTAGACGTCAGCGAATGATCTCTGTAACTGTGGCGTGCAGATTTAATTAGATAAAAAGCTACTGCTAGTAGAAGACCACAATTACTTATGTTCAAAGGACGCCTGCTATATTATTTTCGATATTAAGCACTGAAAGACAGTGATAATAAAAACTGTAGACATTTCAGTAGCAGTGACATAGCCCATGGTTTTCTGACTAACTTATTGTCTATTTTGCAATACTTAAAGTATAGGTATTCAGCAATAATTTTTAGATTATTTCTCTTGGAGTACATCTTTTTTTTATGACTTAAAACCGATGATTAACAGTCACATCAGCAAGAAACATAGCGTTCGTGTAGTCGTAACGTCTTCTCTGTTCGCAGCCAAAATTTACCATCATGATATGAGGTCCGAAGGTGGTCTCAAACAGACTGAAACCCTGTAGCATAGCCTTTGGAAAAAGGAGTATAAATTAAATTATCGATACTCAGTAATGGAAGTGCTATACGCACTCTCAGAATAGTAATTTGTAGTATCTTTGCCATTTCGTACAAAAGGGATAAACATTTTTAGTTTCACTGTCTTTTTGGTTCTGATGTTCTAGCTGACGGACGCTTATCTTTCACGGTCTGTAGCTAATACCGTTATCTGTAGTAATACTAGTAATATTTGGAATATATATGAAACTACTGCTTATAAAAATTGCGTTTTGTCAGTAGCAGGTACCTTCCCAGCCCATGATTTAGTTACGTAATAATTAAAAGTTGCCCTGGCCATTTTTTATAGGTTCATTGTTGTAGCGACGCCATTAATGATAAAAATAATATGAATTATTTTAATAGTCATTTAATGCTAAAAGCTAAACGAAGTCTTGTAATATTTTTCAATTCATTTTTAGCCAGAGGTACAGTTTTATTAAGAGTTATTTCTATAAATGTGTACGCTGCCATTGCACATAGACAGCTGTCCTGGAGCATCAAACCCCACAGAAAAAAATAATTAAGTATTGTGTTTAATTGGCGTAAGAATAATATTAAAGAAAGATTTTTTTTACTCCATCGTGAGGAAGACGGATGTCTTCACGTATGATATTTCTCGCGATAGCACCCTGAGTAAATTTAGCCGTCGTTTTTAACATGCATAAAAAAGAATTTTTAACAAAATATTTCGTTCAATTATCAGAATATTCTGTTTAAAAAAAAGGTAGGCGATAACCGGTAGCTGCCGAAAAAGGAAATTTCTTGCTGTTGTGGCTGCTAATGTTCAATTTTTAGGTAGTAAATAAATGTTTTCCATAGATGAACAATCAAAATCGAGCAACAGGTTTCGTAAACACGCATTTATGCATGTTACAGTACCTAATTTAGACCACTCCCGCCTCGTCTGTATTTGTCAGTAAGTACGTTGTTTTGAGTTGATAAATAACTGAGCACAATTGAAAATACTTATTCTACAGCTTACAATGTGCCAATTACACATACTTGTTCTAATAGTAATAGTTACAATACAAGAATATGATTGTGTTTGGATTTCACAAAAAAATTTTGTTCTGTATTAGTCATGACATTTCCTAGCGTGTTCGCCGTCATTTTTCAGCATACCATCTACCACGCTGAGAAAGGTTTTTATTGGATGTTGGAGATATCACAATACTTAATTTCATATCGACATCATATGTAGCATGATTATGGTGTGGTTAATTTCTATAGCCAATAATCAAACTTTTGTATCAGTTTCAATGTTATGATTCAAAATTCATTTGTTATTGCACTAATTGTACAGTTTGATTATGTAGTTGTTTTACCACTCATTCAAATGAAATTATAATGTCGCTACACAAAATAGCTTATTACTTATTTCCACAGAATTTATTGTGTTGCTAAGCTACGGCACTTCACTATCGCAGTTCTGTGAAACACGCTTCTGTAAGCAATGAGAGCACTGCGTTGCTGCATTTGCACTCTGTCGGTTAGCGCATTTATATTTTATGAATTTGCCAAAGTCTCAAACTAACATACATGTTCATTTCTAACGACAATGTGGTTCTAGGTCAGGCCCCAGACTAGGTACTAACACTTTTTATTTTTAAACTAGTGGGTGTTTTATGGCCATCTATAATTCTCATGACTTTGACAAGAAAATGTAACCGCTGACTGTACAATTTATCCCAAATACACTGCACATTTACACTGGATATGGAAGACAGTTTGTTTAACAGTTCAGTCACGACTGTGAAACAATTACAGATTTTGGCGGTTAGAGATATTCTTCAAATCATAAAACTTAGGCATAAAAAAAATGCACAACATGGGCAGAATTATTTAATTATTGAATCTGTGCACTTGATACATAGAACTACGTGTCAGAAAAAGTCAATGACATAGATAAAATAACAAAAGGAATCGAAAACATATCAACATTCTTTTTTGTGAAGACCAGTGTTTGTGAATCTATAAATACATCAATCTATTTTACATGTAAGATGGACATACCATAAAGATACTAACGTTTTGCTTCATATAGATGAAACGTATTGATCGTAAAATACATTAAATCTTTTAGCTGTTAACTAAGCGAAAGAGTGTGGCAATGCACGTCTTCTGGGCTTGGTCTTCTAGGAGTTGCGAAAGACGCCGAGCGAGTAAGAAATGGCAGCCTGTGTATTTTCACTCTCAGATTTAGCCCCAAGTCCTAAATTTCGCTCCGCCTGACTCGTATGCAACCTATATAGCGTAAAGTTCTTGCAGGTCTTCCAATCCCTTTTCGGTAGCGCCGTTTGTCTATACAAAATAATTGCAACCGACTACTAGAGAACTTTTCTCTGTATGACACTCATTCGAGATGCAGTTTGACCCCATGATAATGAAAACACCAGGAAACATATTATTAGAGACGATGCAGTGTTTAATGTTCGTATACTCAAACTTATTACAATTAATAACATTTCAATACACAAATTTCAACTTGAATCTACTTCACTAAAATTTTGAATTGGACGCGGAGCAGGGACTCCTATATATCTGCTCTTCTCTCTGCTGACGAACCACATCAGACATTCAATATTGTTTAACTCACAAACAATAAATTAGGAACACGTTTAAACTTGAAATGACGTTGTGTAAAGTTTGACTTGGACAGGGGTTCGAACCTAGCATCTAACCGATCGTTAACTAACCGCAATGAGATAGCAGATATTGAAATTTCGCACTCATAACTGGATGTCTGCAACTGAACAGACGAGCCGAAAATATTTCGCCCTTTTGGGACTCGAAACCGCAACTTATAGCCGTACGTTTCTAGCCAAGAACAAATGTTAAAGGTTTTTGTGTTTCACCGGTATAGAGATGTGCGTGTCTGAACTAGAAAAATTTGTGAAGACTAGTTCTGCGCTTCCTGGATGTCAAATGCACACATACGACTGACGGAACGAAATCGTAACACAAAAAATTAATCTATGTAGAACAACAAACATTTTTGAATACATTTGTTTAGGTAACTTACTTAAGTTCGCAGGAGAGCTTCTGTAAAGTTTGGAAGGTAGGAGACGAGATACTGGCAGAAGTAAAGCTGTGAGACCGGCCGTGAGCCGTGCTTCAGTAGCTCAGATGGTAGAGCACTTGCCCGCCAAAGACAAAGGTCCCGAGTTCGAGTCTCGGTCGGGCACACAATTTTAATCTGCCAGGAAGTTTCAACTTACTTAAGTGATTAACATTGCAGATCGAAAGTCAATGTAAGTGCGAAATAAGCCATTGAAAAGGTAAAATGCTTTTACATTAACAACCAGTGTAATTTCCAAGAGGTTTAATGCGAGCATGCAAACGAATATGTATTAGTTTGTAAAGGTGGGGGTAGCCACTTTGTGGGATGGAGTTCCATGCCTGTTGCACCTGGTCGGTAAACACAGTTAATTCTGTTAGTAGTTGACCATGGAGTTATTGTCCGATGCTACTGGATATGTGCTCGCCTGGAGAAAGATCAGGTGATCGAGCACGCCAAGACAACATGTCGACAGTCTGTAGAGCACATTGGGTTACAACAGCAGTAAGTGGGCGAGGGTTATCCTTTTCTGGATTGCTTTTCATGAGTGTCAGCGTAACAGGTCGGATCGTCAGATTTTCGTACAGATTTATAGCCTGGGGTAGTCACGAGAGTGCTCCTGTTATCAAACGAAATCACTCGCCAGACCATAACTTCAGAGGTAGGTCCAGTTTGCCTATTACGCAGACAGGTTGGTTTAAGCCCCTGAACTGGCCTTCTTCTGACCAAAAATCACGGAAATCACAGGCATCGGAAAAGACAACAGACCTCCACCTAGCCTTCCATCAAGCTCTCGCTTGACATCTCTGAATTTGCAGATGGCTGTGGTTTGACGTCAGTGGCATGCACGCTACAGGGAGACTGGCTCAGAGCTATACTTGAAGTAACTGATTTGAAAGAGTTCGTTGTGTCACTGTGGCGCCACCTGCTGCTCATGTTGCTGCTGCAAATAGAGCACGATGCACCAGAGCCATACGCCAGACAGGTTGTAGTTCACTTACGATAGTGCTACGTGGGCGTCCGGATCCCGGTCTTCTTCCGACCGTACATTCCCGGGACCATGGCTGCCAGCAAGCATGTACAGTGTCTATATTTCTGCGAAGTCTGTCTGTAGTATCCCAGAAGAAACATCCAACTTCTCGTTGCTCTATGACACGACCCCATTTAAACTGAATAAGATGTTGATAAGGGCGTATTTGTCACCTCAAAGACACTCTTGATTAACATCAGCTGGCCATATCAAATCTCAGAAGGCCGCCCGCTGTGGCTGAGGGGTTGTAGGAGCTTCATTCCGGAACAACGTGCCTGCTACCGTCGCAGGTTCGAATCCTGCCTCGGGCATGGACGTGTGTAATGACCTTAGGTTAGTTAGGTTTAAGTCGTTCTAAGTCTAGGGAACTGATGACCTCATATGTTAAGTCCCATAGTGCTTAGAGCCATTGGAACTATTTGAAATCTCAAAAGAAACTAATAATGACGACCGTTGTAGCATCTATGTGAAGCAAACGTTATTTGTATCCTCACAGTGACGATACTAGCGCCACTCACATGCGATTGGCGCGGTATTTGAATACACGCCATCTTTCAGATGCAGAAAGACGCCTACCAAGTATCGTTTACGTCGCACTACTGTTTCTCGGTGTTGCAGTTTTTTTCGCGTCAGTGTTTAATTAGTTTTAACTATACGCGTAGAAACGTTAACTAGCGCCACTCACATGCGATTGGCGCGGTATTTGAATACACGCCATCTTTCAGATGCAGAAAGACGCCTACCAAGTATCGTTTACGTCGCACTACTGTTTCTTGGTGTTGCAGTTTTTTTCGCGTCAGTGTTTAATTAGTTTTAACTATACGCGTAGAAACGTTAACTATCGAATTACTTTTCACCAGTAGCTTGAAATGGCTTGTTTGAAACTGAGATGATATCCCAAATGGTCAAATCCCACGAATTGGGACATCCGAGTTCGCAACGGTACCCAGCACCGATGTTTTCAACTTCTCAGGTGACTCATTAATAATGTTAACTTTTATAGTGTAAGAATGCTTAATGGTAACGAAGATTCTACTTGCGACGACTTCAGGTTCTCTCCGGCCCCGACCTACACCAATTCTCCTCTAGTGAGTATGGAAGGGGCATAAAGTTTAATGTTGGTTTGGAACCACGACGCTAACCTACATTGTTGAAACTGCGTTACCAGAGGTGAAGAAGATCTGTTCATGGTTATTGAAAATAATTCGCTGAGGTTTGAATAGAACCCAGCCCTCAAACATATGAAGCTAAAATAGTTCCGAAGACAAATAAAAAAAAATCGCTGTGCATGATTTTTACCGTAACAAACAACGATCCAATGGTTGAGAATTCTGACTCTCTAAAGATCGATTCCAGGTTGTCGAAAACATTCATTTCCTTGTTCGCCTGCATCGCCCTCCAATAGCTATTTTGGCTACCTAATGCGTACTTTCGACTGGATGTTGTAGTTAATGAAGTAAAGTCACTTAACTGCTTTCTGCACGAACAGAGAAAATAGTAAGATGCGAAAGATTCAGCATCAATCCTGGTTGTCCACTTGAGATGCTGTGGTGATGTATGTGTTAGTGGAGATACGCTACAAAATTAGTAAAGTAACGCGGGAGAAAACTTATTTCTACGTTTGAACAGCAGACGTTATTCAGTTGTCGCCAGTTGGCATCCGGGAAGACAGCGACCGCGACGCTCTTAAGAGAATTCGCGAGCAACTCAGCAGAAAATGGTTAGAACAGTGCAAACCAAACCGCCTTCATTACTCTCGTAACATTACGTAAAATACAGAAGGGGCGAGTCAACAGCATCTATCAGGAATCAGACTACGCAGTGAAGACCATGTAACAAATTCGTTAAGCAAATGTAGCGGGACTGAAGAGAAATTCGTTAAGCAAATGTAGCCGAAGACCGCTAATCAGTCGGGAACAGCAGAACCCTTATCCGTCATCGCGAATGACGTCTTAGAGCAGAACCTCCCCTCGGTGACATAAATAATCCATCCTCGCCACTAGCTTTTGGCACTCGATCAGTAGTATCGATGGTGTTCACGTCGTTAGCATTCGAGACTCTTGTTATGGTATGGTATTGTTCTAGTGTTGGCATTGCACTTGCACTCCTACGAGCCCATCAGCCATCTGAAGGCACAGCCGATGAATTCCAGGATCCAGTACTGACGTCAGCACAGCAGTCAGCGTTGGCAGGTAGTCGGTGGGTTTACCTATACGACTTAGGTCCGTTGCAGAATCTGCCCCAAACACCAGCGTCGTACGTGTCTCGGAGCAAGGCACGAGTCTTCGATGGGGCGTGCATACCTCGGCCGCGGGTGGCAAAACTGACGCATCAGGATGTCATTGACTTCCACTCCGAGCTGATAGTTCGTCCTCGGCAGTCCTGAGTGCGATATTGGATTCAGAGGATTCTTCTCCGGATTATGCAGACGCCAGTATAAGCAGCAGAAGCAGGTACGACTTGCGTTTTCAGAATAAATGGAAGAAGTTAGAATATTGTTTTATTTCATCTAACAACGCCGCTTATGTCCTCGGTCTGCATCCAGACGAATTAGTAGACGTTGCCAACACTGCAGAGGGTGGCCTCTACAGTGGCCTACCGGCATACGTGTAGCTGTGTAAACAGAAATGGTTTTCTCGTTTCAAATAGGATCGTTTCGGCGAGGTTGAATTACCACCTTCAAGGAGACCACCGGCAATCCCTGTTGCACTTATTCTTGTGCCTTCGAACGTTTATCTGTTTCGCTCCATGTCGAACAACCATCAAGAAAATTTCATTGTAGACAAAAATGCACTTTGAAAGAGCATTGACAACATTTTTATATCTGAAGCTGTAGCTTTCTGCAAGTGTGTTGTTGAAAAACTACCAGAGAATTATCAGCTTGTTTTAGTTGATGTGAGAGAATATACTGCTAGTAATTAATTTCTCTCTTAATTTTTTGTTATATTCAGTAAACTAACGAGAAATGCTATAAAAATATACACTTCTCTGATCACAAATTAATTACACTTTGCCTCATAACTTACGACAATGGAAATGGAAATGTCGTGTGGCTACGGCCTCCCGTCGGGTAGACCGTTCGCCTGGTGCAGGTCTTTCGATTTGACGCCACTTCGGCGACCTGCGCGTCGATGGGGATGAAATGATGATGATTAGGACAACACAACACCCAGTCCCTGAGCGCAGAAAATTTCCGGCCCAGCCGGGAATCGAACCCGGGCCCTTAGGATTGACAGTCTGTCACGCTGACCACTCAGCTACCGGGGCGGACACTTACGACAATAATTTGATTATACATGTGGCGTTCGTAATTAGAAATGGTGTTCTGTACCTGAAATTCTGTGTCATACCCAAAAAGCATATCGTAACTACCACAAAAACATGTAAATGTGGCATTGGCAGTAGTTCAAACAAGAAACCCAGTACCAAATTATGTAATGCGAGAAATAAAGAATCGAATGCGTATTCAGAGAAAAGGAGTAAATAAATAAATAAAGATAAAAATTGATTCGGTGTAGGCTGAAAAATATAGTGTCAATTCGGATTCAGTGTCGGAATTTCTTAAATTTTTCACCTTTGGAACAAGGGGTTTGAAATTAAGAGTGCAGGAAAACTTACAGCGGAAAAATTAAGGTATCGTTACTACTTTTAGAACTGGAGACTTGTACCTCGATAAGAGAAGAGTTAAAAATCTGACGAACTATCTACCTGCCCGTCGAGCTAAGAACTAAGAGCTAATGCAACTTCACCTTCACAAGCCAGCGACAGTACCACTTAGGTAGCGATCTGTTACTGCCAAATGTACTCTTTCATTGCCTTAGCGATTCATAAGATGGACAATTTTCAACGTAAAACATAAGGTTTGTTGTATTTCTACATGAAACGGCCATCTCGGAATCAAATCATAGCTTTAATAACCAAATATTACAGCTGCAGTGACAGATTATTTATTCGAAACGACAAGAATACAATCCACGAAGTAAATCAGTGGTCATATAGTTTCCAAACGTGTTTCATAAACTTCTTCGATCCTTCACTAGACTGAACACGTCTGCCAAGGCGATGTGATTGCAAAGCTGACTATTACTTGAGGGGCTCACATTTCAAACGTGCGGTAGCCGAGACACCTAATGTATAGCCCAACGGGTATTATTTTGATTTCTGTAACTACACTGGCAGAAATAGATCTATTTCATATGGAAAGACGACGTTAATTTGGATCCGATGATAGCATATGCCGCCTGTGAAATAGTAGATGTACTGATAGCCGCGAGGGGTTGCTGCGTGGTCTCGGGCGTCTTGTTACGGTCCGCGCGGCTGCCCCCGTCGTAGATTCGAGTCCTCCCTCGGGCATGGGTGTGTGTGTTGTCCGTAGCGTAAGTTAGTTTAAGTTAGATTAAGTAGCGTGTAAGCTTAGGGACCGCTGACCTACGCAGTCTGGTCCCGTAAGATCTTACCATAAATTTGAAATTTATCTACTGATAACTGTTTCAATGTCGTCAGCCAACAGATAGTGTAGTGGCTTAGCTACCAGGCAGCCATCTGTGTCTACCATCAATTGCGAATTTTCACAGCCAGAAGGCGCAGTGTGGTGCAAATGTATGAAGCAAGCAGGCAACTATGCCATGGAGACACATCCGTGGTTCCTATAGCCAAGTGAAAGGGGATAAATTCTGGCCTTTTGAGTGGCGGGATGGCCCTTTCGGAGAACTGCCACACAAGTTAGACATACTGCGTCATTTGTGTAACAATGCGTATAATAGTGAGCATTCTCACACCCGTAGACTTGGTTCTGGACGTCCACGCAGCATAGACGCCCGCCAGGATCGTCTTATTGGAAGGACAGGAGCGACAGATCGTATAGCTACCATAGAAAAAAAATGGGACTCGTGAGTCCAGGCGTGTCAACATGAACTGTTCCGAGCTGGTTATTAGCAATGGAACTACACGCACTCGAGCCTGTAGTCCGTCTTCCTCCCAAGTCACAGCTTCGACGTGCAGGGCTCGACAGGTGCCGTCAGGGTATCACCTGGAAAACGGAATGGCGCATCATGGTCTTCAGCAATGGCACTTGATAAGTGCTGTCTCGTAGAGTGCTTTCGTCCACGACACGTTGTCCCCACCCCAAGCCTTAGAGTCTGGGTACGATAAGTTACAACACTCGTCCAGCTTTTGTTTTTATGGACGGGACGCTAACCAGCACTCTATACGTGCAGAACGTTGTTAGCTCCATTCTTCTGCCGATCTTGGAACAGGAAGATGATTTATTGTCCCAAGATCATAGCGCTCGCCCACTCATTGCCTGTGAAACCCAACGTGCCCTCCAGGACGTGCGGCAATATCCCTGGCCAACACAATCTCTGGGCTTTTCTTCAATCGAGCACATGTGGGGTATGATGGGGCAAGAACTGACTCGTGAAACTTGCCATCCAACAATTCTTACAATTCTTACGCATAACAGGACAGTGTTCGCCATCTGTGATCGATTGGATAATACGCTCAGCACCTGTACGGCCGCCATTGGGGGTTACACCACATACTAAAATCTGTGTTGCAGCATGGGTCTGTAAAGGGTCTCTCAGAACCGTTATGCCATTGATCTGTATTCATCTCATGTGCTCCATGTGCAATGTTGCAAGGATAAATCTTGAGTGAATTGGAAACCTCTGAAAGGATGTAGTAATTTTTTTCTGGCAGTGAACGTACATCATATAGAAATGACATGTGGTGCTTTAATTTCATCTATGAGTGAACAAATACTTCATTTACAACCAATGTCCATACATCCTCACTTCGCAGACGAATTCATCATATACACATAAATAACTGAATAAGCAGAATATAGCAGGAAATGGTGAAAATATGAAGACGAGTACACAAAAATTTATTGTACATATCTTTCGTACAACATGCTTTACTTCCACCTTTTTGGCCCGTGGTTTATTGGAAAAGACTTCAGCATGTAATAAGAAATTAGTAAGTTCGGCTCTTTATTGATTATTTAAATATTCAGATTACATACCTTTCCTGCGGCGGTGGGCTGAGTTACCTTGCACATCGTCTTAATTTTGTGATACCGGTGCATTACAGGGGCAGTGTCGGTGGCTATGAATACACAGCAGTTTAGCTTTCACTATCTGCACATTTACCCCTGGGCAGAACCTGTCATGTGTTGCCTTAATTCTCAATAAATATAAGATAATACTACTTTCATTTACCATGCAATACGCTCGCCTCTCTCCCCTCACATGAAATTCATTCCGATGAAACACCTCACTGGTAGTCGCTTTACCATGAGGAACGCTTATCTCATGGCTCTGCCCTCGAGTCTTACATTAATCTGAGTCTGCGTGTTTACATTCTGACTCTGGCCTCAGAAGTATCTACATCTACATCCACACGATTACTCTGCTATTCACATTAAAGTACCTGGCAGAGGGTTTAATGAACCGCCTTCAAGCTGTGTCTCTACCGTTCCACTCTCAAACGGCGCGCGGGAAAAACGAGCACTTAAATTTTTCTGTGCGAGCCCTGATTTTTCTTATTTTATCGTGATAATCATTTCTCTTCATGTAGGTGGGTGCCATTAGAATGTTTTCGTAGGAGAAAACAGGTGTTTGAATGTTAATGAGAAGATCACGTATCAAAGGAAAACGTCTTTGTTTTTATTTATTTATTTATTTATTTATTTATTTATTGTTCCGTGGGACCACATTTAGGAGAAGTCTCCATGGTCATGGAACGAGTCAATACATGAAATTATAACACGATTGTAGAAACACATAAAATGAAACAAGTCGTTAGTTTAAATAAAGAAAATCAAGAATGTAACACTGGAATTTGCTTAATTTTTTATCTCTTCCAGGAGCTCCTCGACAGAATAGAAGGAGTGAGCCATGAGGAAACTCTTCAGTTTAGACTTAAAAGTGTTTGGGCTACTGCTAAGATTTTTGAGTTCTTGTGGTAGCTTATTGAAAATGGATGCAGCAGAATACTGCACTCCTTTCTGCACAAGAGTCAAGGAAGTGCATTCCACATGCAGATTTGATTTCTGCCTAGTATTAACTGAGTGAAAGCTGCTAACTCTTGGGAATAAGCTAATATTGCTAACAACAAACGACATTAAAGAAAATACATACTGTGAGGGCAATGTCAAAATTCCCAGACTATTGAATAGGGGTCGACAAGAGGTTTTCGAACTTACACCATACATAGCTCGAACAGCCCGTTTTTGAGCCAAAAATACCCTTTTTGAATCAGAAGAATTACCCCAAAAAATAATACCATATGACATAAGCGTATGAAAATATGCGAAGTATACTACTTTTCGTGTTGAAATGTCACTTATTTCAGATACTGTTCTAATGGTAAATAAAGCGGCATTTAGTTTCTGAACAAGATCCTGAACATGGGCTTTCCACAACAGCTTACTATCTATCCGTACGCCTAGGAACTTGAACTGTTCCGTCTCGCTTATAACATGCCCATTCTGTCTGATTAAAATGTCAGTTCTTGTTGAATTGTGGGTTAGAAACTGTAAAAACTGAGTCTTACTGTGATTTAGCATCAAATTATTTTCCACAAGCCACGAACTTACTTCATGAACTACATTATTTGATAATGTTTCAATATTACACACAAGATCCTTCACTACCAAGGTGGTGTCATCAGCAAACAGAAATATTTTTGAATCACCTGTAATACTAGAAGGCATATCATTTACATAAATAAGGAACAGCAGTGGCCCCAGCACCGACCCTTGGGGAACGCCCCATTTAACAGTGCCCCATTGGGACTGAACATCATTACCACTCTCAATATTGCGGAGGATTACCTTCTGCTTTCTGTTCTTAAAGTAGGAGGCGAACCAATTGTAAGCTACTCCCCTTACTCCATAATGTTCCAACTTCTGCAGTAATATTTTGTGGTCAACACAGTCAAAAGCCTTCGTTAAATCAAAGAAAACACCTAACGTTGTCAACCTTTTATTTAATCCGTCCAAAACCTCACAGAGAAAAGAGAATATAGCATTTTCAGTTGTTAAGCCATTTCTAAAACCAAACTGTACATTTGACAGCAAATTATGTGAATTTAAATGCTGCAGTAACCTTGTATATACAAGCCTCTCGATAACTTTAGCAAACACCGATGGCATAGAAATAGGTCTATAATTGTCAACATTATCCCTGTCTCCCTTTTTATAAAGTGGCTTCACTACCGAGTACTTTAATCGGTCAGGAAACCGACCACTGCTAAAGGAAAAGTTACAGATATGGCTAAGTACTGAGCTAATATACGTGGAACAATACTTCAGTATTCTGCTAGATACCCCGTCATATCCATGAGAGTTCTTGGTCTTTAGTGATTTAATTATTAACTCAATCTCCCTCTTGTCAGTATCATGGAGGAGCATTTCAGGTAACAGTCTCGGAACACTTTTTTCTAAGAGCGCTATATGATTCCCTGTTGGGACTAGGTTTCTATTTAGTTCACCTGCTATATTCAGAAAGTGATTATTAAGTACTGTACATATATGCGACTTATCAGCAACACGGACATCCCCACTACGCACTGATTCTATATCCTCGACCTGTCTCTGCAGACCAGCCACTTCCTTTACGACTGACCATATGGTTTTAATTTTATCCTGAGACTTAGCTATTCTATCTGCATACCACATACTTTTTGCCTTCCTAATAACTTTTTTAAGCACCTTACAATACTGTTTGTAATGGGCTGCTGCATTTAGATTTTGACTGTTTCTAACGTTTTGATATAATTGCCACTTTGTTCTACAAGATATTCTTATCCCTTTAGTCAGCCACCCAGGCTGCCTGTTTGTGCTAGTACCCTGTTTTAAACGTTCTAACGGAAAGCAACTTTCAAAGAGCACGAGAAAAGTCTTGAGGAAAGCATTATATTTATCGTCTACTGTATCAGCACTATAAACATCTTGCCAATCTTGTTCCTTGATAAGGTTTACAAAAGTCTGTACAGCAACTGGATCAGCTTTCCTAAAAAGTTGGTAACTATATTTAACATGTGTTGAAGCACAAAAATCTTTTAGACTTAAAATTTGTGCATCATGATCTGAAAGGCCATTCACCTTTTTGCTAACAGAATGCCCTTCTAATAATGACGAATGAACAAAAATATTGTCTATGGTTGTTCTACTGTTCCCTTGCACTCTCGTTGGAAAGAATACGGTTTGCATAAGATTATATGAATTAAGGAGGTCTACCAGCATCCTTTTCCTTGCACAATCACTTATACAATTAATATTGAAGTCACCACATATAACTAACTTTTTGTATTTCCTATAAAGTGAACCAAGAACCTCCTCTAGCTTTAGCAAAAATGTTGTGAAATCGGAGTCTGGGGATCTATAAATAACAACAGTAAGAAGTTTAGCTCCACTAAATTTAACCACACCTGCACAACATTCAAACACCTTTTCAGTGCAGTACTTTGAAACATCAATTGACTCAAATGGGATACCGTTTCTCACATACATGGCTACTCCCCCACACCGCAAAGAGCTCCTAGAAAAGCTGCCAGCCAACCTGTATCCTGGTAAAGGAAGCCTCTGAATTATCTCCTTATTTAAGAAGTGTTCAGATATACCAATAATTTCAGAGTCAACATCTATAAGCAGTTCACTAACTTTATCTCGAATACCTTGTATATTTTGATGAAATATACTAATTCCCTCATTAATCGGATACCCAAGCTTTGTAGAAAGTGGTTTCTTTGTTAGAGAGACTTCCCTTAAGCAGGAATACCTATCAGCTGACTTCAATCTAAAAAAGGTACAGCTCTAACACCCACAACTACCGGAATTTTCCCATGAGTGATCCCACCACCCCCACCTATGCTGTCACCTATAAGTTTTGCCAACCTCCCCTTCCCATACCTGTTGAGGTGCAGGCCATGTCTAGTGAAACCCGTCCTACTGATAGATTGCCACTCCACGTTTCATGTCTGTGCCACTATCTCCCATACTTCACGATAATACAAAACGAGCTGCCCTTCTTTGAACTTTTTCGATGTCATCCGTGAGTCCCATCTGATGCGGATCGCACACCACATATGACACAATGTTAACTGGCAGAAAAGGTACGTTTTTTGGAACGAATTCTTTTGAAATAGTGGCTCATCAATCACGTTAATTCTCACAGCTGTGTCAGGTATCACCGTTATGACGCTTCCAGCCTCAACAGCATTACCTGTGGCCTGCAGTATCTCTTTTGCGGGTCTTCTTCACGATTCATCACACTTCGTTTCGGATGTCAGTGCCATCATTAAGTGCTGAAATCTGGTTCCGCAGGACAAAGAGGACCAGGTTGTAGAAAGGGGCCCAAATTGGTTGCTGCTGGTTTCACGAACATACAAACTCTATTTTGCTAAAGCACTGATTTGCAAATGCATTAAAAGAATTCAGATACAATATGGATGAAGGCCAGAACACAAGTTAGTAAAATTGCCTTAAGGGATACGCACGGCTGAAGGCATTAGTTATAAAGTAGAAGAACTGAGGGCTTAAGACCTGGATAACAATAAATCTAGTAAGAAAATTTTAAAACGTTTTAAATAAATGATCTTTCAGATTTTGCTTGAGATGGCTGAAGGATTTACATATACTGAACATACAACAACTCAAGCCTTAAGGCCTGGATAACAAAACGAAGATAGAGAGGGAAATTTTGAAATTTTGAAATTATCTTTCAAATTTTAATTTAAGACGGCTGAAGGCCTTACCGTAAAATATTTCACATAAGGTCCGGCTGAAGGGCATATACTGAACATAGAACAACTCAAGGCTTAAGACCTTGTTATCAAATTAATATACAGAGGAAAATTCTCAAATTTTCAAATTTTAGTTTAAGACGGCTGAAGGCCTTATCTTAAAATATTTCATGTAGAAGTTCGGCTGAAGACCACATACTAAACATTAAAACAAACTAAAATAATACACGGCTGAAGGCCTCCCACAGTACTTGAGACTAAAAAAAAATCACAATCCAAAACAACAGAACAGTGGTGCTCAGAAGTGTTCTAAGGGTCGCCTTGGGGAGGAAACTACAACATAAGTTTAGGTGAGACAGCCAGCCAAGCTTAATACTAAATAATCGGATGGCAACACGACCTAGGGATGGCTAAAGAACCAACCAACAACCTAATCAATTCCCTTCCACCCGGTCAACAGCATGACAACCGAATATATCAGCGAGGACGAAGATACCAGCAGCACTGCTAGATACAGTCAAGGCACAATAACCACTCAAAAAAGAAAAAGAACAACACCAAGGCTGTAAAACTACATGCCGCGCCGGACAGCATCAACACAGAGAGGAAAACACATGCCAGAAAACTACGCTAACGCCCAGGGCAGGTAACCGGAACCTTAACGGCCACAAGGCAGAAGAGACTGCTGGTGCACCTCACTAATAAGCTACAATGAGTTCAATAATTAAACACCATACAGGAAGACAGCTGCAAAAGTTTGCCTACTCCAGCACAACATACATTGCTGCTTGCGGGAATTGCCCAGGAAGCAACAATCAGCAATGAACGAAGAGATGTCACAGCAGTTTAGGTTTCATAACAGGTTAACTGATTACTCAACTCCAGTATCCACGTTCGGTAGGCGACGATCCTTGCAGCTAGTGCCTCACAAATCCGACTGCGCGTGCGCACCGCCAGCAGCCCGGCCTGACCTAGCAATGTGGAGACTTCCTCGCTGCTCTGTCGCAACCGACCGACCGCCCCACACACACGACCACACTGAAATATAGCGGTCACACCAGAGATGGTACAGCAGTACTAGTATCGACAAACGCTGCTGCTGCCACTGACAGAAGCATGTCAGCCACTCGTTATGGTAGTAACTCAGGGAGCAATAAGTCGATACTCGATTCTGAGAAAATGCCAAAGTAGAAACGCCATCAACGCGAGCGAGCCACGGCTCAACAGCAGCAAGCAAAGCTGCTCGTTAGAACTGTTGCGCCCCAGTCCACTCTACGACCATCATCAGGAACTGCGATTTGGTGCCATCTAGTTGGACATGTTGCTTGCAGTTGTGGGGCGTTCATTGCCACCTTAATTATATGAATTACATAGTTTTGTGATGGTTTCCAAATTGGGGATAGTCCCATATCAGACTCTGGTCTACTGTGTTGATATTGTTCTAGTGTGTTGGTGGGTTCCCTAAGTGTGGGCGTGGGTTCTGTTATTGCTTTTCTTTTTCCGCCTACTAAAGTGAGACGAAATTTGTATCTTCACATGTTACTTTTGGTACGCAGAACTAGACTGCAGTGCTGCATCAGCGACATGATATTGAGTTCTTTGGTTGTGGTTGTTGGCAGGCGGCTGTTGCTGCTACTATTCTTGAAATACGCTTGTATCAGATCGGTAGAATCAAGAGCTGACAAGAAACGATCCAGGTCGTCTGGCACACCGACTTATTTCTTGCGAATACTGATAGCTAATTTGTCCTTCGGTATTCACGGTACGTCTTTATGTGCTTAGGGCTCACCCCAGTAGCGCATTTTACTGATGTTCGATATATTTCCTGGGACATTCTTGTTTGGCATTACACGCTTCAATATTGAAAGCAAGTTTAGCTCGTTTCAGTGTCTCTCTTGTATACATTCGGACCAGTATTTAGCTACAAACAGCCTATTGAACTGACCGTAGAAACTCTGGGGAGAATGTTTGAAGCTGATGATGCCTTATAAGACTTTCCTCTAAATGTAAGTAGGTTACATTGAGCGCCCATCCACTGACCCAGACGAATATTCGGTGTACTGATTAACGTGCCCTACCTCACCGCCACAGGCTTAATACTAGGGGCCTGTTTTTTCATACACTTTGCTTCTCCAAACAGCTACATGTGACATGTCATTCATCGTGCCTTTCATCGCTGTAGTGTTACGATACGTGTCAGTCACTTTGGTAGCAATGCTGTTATAGCACTGGGGCAGGTCTTGCGTCAGTATAAGTGTCCTAATCCATGTCAGACAGTTTCACCCGAACTACACAGTTCTAGTGACACCTCTTTACTAATAGACTGCACAGCTGCACATAACTCTCTCTTAAGCTTTTCTGTAATCGGAGAATCTTTTCCGCTTGTTCGTCTACTAAACTCATGTGAAAACTATGTTCCTTGTGCAGCAAAGTACTCGTTAATTTTGGATTCCAATTTAGTTGTAAGGTATTAAACTGCTGAGCGAATGTTTTATGGTATCCTCCAGCACGTTGTGAGCCATTTTTAATACAGTGGCGTCAGCTCAAAATTCCGATATTCCATTAATGTATGTTTTAAATCGGGTATCTCTCTTCTCACGCGTTCAAAACGATCGTTTAACTGTGTCACCTGTTCCTCTTAAATGCAGTCAACAGCAGAATCCATTTGAATGGAATGGCGTGCTCCTGTGCTCTGCGATTAAAATGAGCATTTATCGTGGTGGCTAATTTATTACACAGCTCCACAAAAGGATCAGCAATATTACTAGCTCGAGGAACTTCCTCACCGTTTTGGACTATATACAGGTCCAGTTCATGTTCGAAAGTGACGGGATTCATGACCTGTATTGTCAAACCGGCAACACTGCCGTCATCGATATTGGATTCATAAACCATATCATTCATAGTATCCATCTTAACTAACTTTCCAAATTTCAACATACCATGACACAAGATATGGGATCTTATCAGTCCAGTGAGTATGTTCGGCGACGCCATGGTTCGACAGTGTGTGCCCTATCAGTTTATAACACATCAACATCATTTACGTAGCTTGTGCAATCAAATACCAAATTTGGTCTATTACATACTATGGCCCGACAGAACAAATAGTCCTGTCACGGAAAAGCCTCGTATAACACTCCCGTCTGCTACTGTTATACCATAACCTTAAAGCTGGAGGCAGGTCGTGAAACAAAACTATCTTATTAAAGCAATCATGGTATAAAGCAACAGAGCTGTGTTAGCCAATGAGAGGAATTTTGTTATGCTGCCCGTGTTGTACCTAACGGAGGTGGCTTATCGGAAGTGAAAGTCAGAATTACGTAAATATTCAAACAGTAACAAACAATAATTTACTTATCCACACTGTTCAAAGAATAAAGAAAACGGTCGCCAGCCTAATTAGGCATGAGAAGGATTAACTGCCGTCTGCGTCACGTCTGTTGTGCAGCGACCTACGTTAGTATTAACTGTATTTTTCTTACTTGTCACTTCTTCTTCCATGTGTTTTTGCTTTTAGGAAGCTTTAATTGTCGAGTGCTAGTAATAGTGTTCCATAGATTTTCTGTTTGTTTTGAATACAGTTAGAGAGAGTCCCTTTGGTCAGCCATAGTGCCAGCAGTGCTAGTGTTTGTTTTGAATACAGTCCAGAGACAGGTAGTGCTATTTTCATTGTTTTCTACAAGAAGTGTCTAGTAACCACAGTTTAGTCAACTATCAGACGCCTCAAGTGAATTAGCAGTCTTGTTAAAAGTTGATTAACTCTCTACAGTAAATTGATTTATTAGGATGGTTAGGATGTGTGACAGCTGTGTACGGACGCAGGAGGAGCTGGCCACTATTCGTGAACAGCTGAACGTGTTGATGGCTTCGGTCAGCCGTCATCAGGCTGCTGCCTCGGAGTGTAGCGGCAGTGGGGAGTCTGGTGTGTCGCATGGTACACCCCAGGTGTTACATGCTTCAGCCACTGTCCCTGCTGTCGAGACATATTTACGGGTACCGGGCGCGGTTGGGCCACCCTCTCCCCAAGGGGAGTGGCGGGTTCAGCGGCGTTCGTGGCGCACGAGGCAGAGGGTTTATGTTAAAAAAAAGGGCTCTGAGCACTATGGGACTTAACATCTGGGGTCATTAGTCCCCCAGAACTTAGAACTACTTAAAACTAACTAACCTAAGGACATCACACACATCCATGACAGAGGCAGGATTCGAACCTGCGACCGTAGCGGTCATGCGGTTCCAGACTGAAGCGCCTAGAACCGCACGGCCACACCGGCCAGCAGGGTCAATGTGGAGGCTGGCCGTGTGGCATCGCCCGCTCTGCCTGTGAGTGGACATGTGGCCGGTCCTTCAGCAAGGTCCGAGCAGGCACACGGGAGGAGGGGTTTATTAGTGATTGGGAGCCCCAACGTTAGGCGGGTGATGGAGCCCCTTAGGAAAATAGCGGAAAGATCGGAGAAGAAGGCCAGTGTTCATTCTGTCTGCTTGCCGGGGGTCTCATCCGAGATGTGGAGGAGGCCCTGCCAGCGGCGATAGAGAGCACAGGGTGTACCCGACTGCAAATTGCTGCTCATGTCGGCACCAATGACTCCTGCCCTCTGGGTTGAGAGGACATCCTCAGTTCATACAGGCGGTTGGCGGAGTTCGTGAAGGCGGAAAGTGTCGCTCGTGGGGTGGAATGTGAGCTAACTATTGGTAGTATCGTTCCCAGAACCGATCGTGGTCCTTTGGTTTGCAGCCGAGTGGAAGGCTTAAAACAGAGCCTGAGACGATTATACGGAGATCTGGGGTGCAAGTTTCTCGACCTCCGCTATCGGGTGGAGAAATGTGGGGTCCCCCTGAATAGGTCAGGCGTGCTCTAGACGCAGGAAGTAGCTACAAGGGTAGCGGAGTACGTGTGGAGTGCCCATATGGGTTTTTTTGGTTAGAGAATTCCCTCCCAAGGCCTGACAAGACGCCTCCTGAGACGCGGCAAGGTAGGAGTGGACAAAATGCAACAGGGAATAACAATATTAATCTGCCAATAGTAAACTGCAGGAGCGTCTATAGAAAGGTCCCAAAAATGCTGTCATTAATAAACGGTCACAATGCCCACATAGTACTAGGGACAGATAGTTGGCTGAAACCAGATGTAAACAGTAATGAAATTCTAAACTCATATTGGAATGTATACCGCAGAGACAGGATGGACAGTGAAGGGGGAGGCGTGTTTATAGCGATAAGTAGTGCGATAGTATCGAAGGAAATTGACGGAGATCCGAAATGTGAAATAATTTGGGTGAAGGTCACAGTTAAAGCAGGCTCAGTCATGGTAGCTGGATGTCTCTACAGGCCCCCTGGCTCAGCAGTTGTTGCGGCTGAGCACCTGAAGGATAATTTGGAAAATATTTCGAGTAGATTTCCCCACCATGTTACAGTTCTGGGTGGAGATTTTAGTTCGCCGGATATAGACTGGGAGACTCAAACGTTCATAACGGGTGGCAGGGACAAAGAATCCAGTGAAATTTTTTTAAGTGCTTTATCTGAAAACTACCTTGAGCAGATAAACAGAGAACCGACTCGTGGCGATAACATATTAGACCTTCTGGTGACGTAGAGACCTGAACTATTTGAAACAGTTAATGCAGAACAGGGAATCAGCGAACATAATGCGGTTACTGCATCGATGACTTCAGCCGTAAATAGAAATGTTAAAAAAGGTAGGAAGATTTACCTGTTTAGTAAAAGTGACCAAAAGCAGATTTCAGAGTACCTGACGGCTCAACACAAAAGTTTTGTCTCAAATACAGATAGTGTTGAGGATCAGTGGGCAAAGTTCAAAACCATCGTACAATATGTGTTAGATGAGTATGTGCCAAGCAAGATCGTAATAGATGGAAAAGAGCCACCGTGGTGAAACAACCGAGTTAGAAAACTTCTGCGGAAGCAAAGGGAAATTCACAGCAAACATAAACATAGGCAAAGCCTTGCAGACAAACAAAAATTACGCGAAGGGAAACGTAATGTGAGGAGGGCGATGCGAGAGGCGTTCACTGAATTCGAAAGTAAAGTTCTATGTACTGACTTGGCAGATAATCCTGAGAAATTTTGGTCTTATGTCAAAGCGGTAGGTGGATCAAAACAAAACGTCCAGACACTCTGTCACCAAAATGGTACTGAAACAGAGGATGACAGACTAAAGGCCGAAATACTAAATGTCTTTTTCCAAAGCTATTTCACAGAGGAAGACTGCACTGTAGTTCCTTCTCTAGATTGTCGCAAAGATGACAAAATGGTAGATATCGAAATATACGACAGAGGGATAGAGAAACAATTGAATACGCTCAAAACAGAAAAGGCCGCTGGACCTGATGTTGTTTGTTGTTGTTGTGGTCTTCAGTCCTGAGACTCGTTTGATGCAGCTCTGCATGCTACTCTATCCTGTGCAACCTTCTTCATCTCCCAGTACCTACTGCAGCCTACATCCTTCTGAACCTGCTTAGTGTCTTCATCTCTTGGTCTCCCTCTACGATTTTCACCCTCCACGCTGCCCTCCAGTACTAAACTGGTGATCCGTCGATGTCCCAGAACATGTCCTACCAATCGATCCCTTCTTCTAGTCAAGCTGTGCCACAAACTCCTCTTCTCCCCAGTTCTATTCAATACCGCCTCATTAATTATGTGATCTATACATCTAATCTTCAGCATTCTTCTGTAGCACCACATTTCGAAAGCTTCTATTCTCTTCTTGTCTAAACTATTAATCGTCCACGTTTCACTTCCATACATGGCTACACTCCATACAAATACTTTCTGAAAAGACTTCGTGACATTTATATCTATACTCGATGTTAACAAATTTTTCTTCTTCATAAGCGCTTTCCTTGCCATTGCCAGTCTACATTTTATATCCTTTCTACTTCGACCATCATCAGTTATTTTGCTCCCCAAACTTTAAGTGTCTCATTTCCTAAACTAAATCCCTCAGCATCATCCGACTTAATACGACTACATTCCATTATCCTCGTTTCGCTTTTAATGATGTTCATCTTATATCTTCCTTTCAACACACTGTCCATTCCGTTCAGCTGCGCTCCCAAGTCCTTTGCTGTCTCTGACAGAATTACAATGTCATCAGCGAACCTCAAAGTTTTTATTTCTTCTCCATGGATTTTAATACTTACTCCGTATTTTTCTTATGTTTCCTTTACTGCTTGCTCAATATACAGATTGAATAACATCGGGGACAGTCTACAACCCTGTCTCACTCCCTTCCCAACCGCTGCTTCCCTTTCATGCCCCTCGACTCTTATAACTGCCATCTGTTTTCTGTACAAATTGTAAATAGCCTTTCTCTCCCTGTGTTTTATCCCTGCCATCTCTAGAATTTGAAAGAGAGTATTCCAGTCAACATTGTCGAAATATTTCTCTATGTCTAGGTTTGCGTTTCCTTAATCTATTTTCTAACATATGTCGTAGGGTCAATATTGCCTCACGTGTTCCAACATTTCTACCGAATCCAAACTGATCTTCCCCGAGGTCGGCTTCTACCACATTTTCCATACGTCTGTAAAGAAATCGCGTTAGTATATTGCAGCTGTGACTTATTAAACTGATGGTTCGGTAATTTTCATATCTTTCAACACCTGCTTTCTTTGGGATTGGAATTATCATATTTTTCTTGAAGTCTGAGGGTATTTCGCCTGTGTCATACATCTTGCCCACTATTTGGTAGAGTTTTGTCAGGACTGGCTCTCCCAAGGCCGTCGGTAGTTCAATTGAGATGTTGTCTACTCCCGGGGCCTTGTTCCGGTGCTCTGTCCAATTCTTCACGCAGTATCGTATCTCCCATTTCATCTACATCCTCTTCAATGTCCATAATATTGTCCTCAAGTACATCGCCCATGTATAGACCCTCTATATACTTCGTCCACCTTTCTGCTTTCCCTTCTTTTCTTAGAACTGGGTTTCCATCTGAGCTCTTGATGTTCATAGAAGTGGTTCTCTTTTCTCCAAAGGTCTCTTTAATTTTCCTGTAGGCAATATCTATCCTACCCCTAGTGAGATAAGCCCCTATATCCTTACATTTGTCCTCTAGCCATCCCTGCTCAGCTATTTTGCACTTCCTGTCGATCTCATTTTTGAGACGTTTGTATTCCTTTTTCCCTGTTTCATTTACTGCATTTTTATATTTTCTCCTTTCATCAATTAAATTCAATATTTCTTCTCTTACCCAAGGATTTCTACTAGCCCTCGTCCTTTTACCTACTTGATCCTCTGCTGACTTCACTACTTCATCCCTCAGAGCTACCCATTCTTCTTCAACTGTATTTGTTTTCCCCATTTGTGAAAATTGTTCCTTTATGCTCTCCCTGAAACTCTGTACAGCCTCTGGTTCTTTCAGTTTATCCAGATCCCATCTCCTCAAATTCCCACCTTATTGCAGTTTCTTCAGTTTTAATCTACAGTTCATAACCAATAGATTGTGGTCAGAGTCCAGATCTGACCCTAGAAATGTCTTGCAATTTAAAACCTGGTTCCTAAATCTCTGTCTTACCATTATATAATCTATCTGATACCTTTTAGTATCTCCAGAGTTCTTCCATGTATACAACCTTCTTTCGTGTTTCTTAAACCAGGTGTTAGCTATGATTATGTTATGCTCTGCGCAAAATTGTACCAGGCGGCTTCCTCTTTCATTCCTTAGTCCCAATCCATATTCACCTACTACGCTTCCTTCTCTCCCTTTTCCTACCCTTGAATTCCAGTCACCCAAGACTATTAAATTTTCGTCTCCCTTCTCTATCTGAATAATTTCCTTTGTCTCATCATACATTTTATCAATTTCTTCGTCATCTGCAGAGCTAGTTGTTATATAAACTTGTACTACTTGTAGTAGGCGTGGGCTTCGTGTCTATCTTGGCCACAATAATGCGTTCACTATGCTGTTTGTAGTAGCTGACCTGTACGCCTATTTTTTTATTCATTATTAAACCTACTCCTGCATTATCCCTATTTGATATTGTAGTTATAACCCTGTATTCACCTGACCAAAAGTCTTGTTCCTCCTGCCACCGAACTTCACTAATTCCCACTATATCTAACTTTAACCTATCCATTTCCCTTTTTAAATTTTCTAACCTTCCTTCCCGATTAAGGGATCTGTCATTCCACGCCCCGATCCGTAGAACGCCAGTTTTATTTCTCCTGATAACAATGTCCTCTTGAATAGTCCCCGCCCGGAGATACGAATGGGGGACTATTTTACCTCCGGAATATTTTACCCAAGAGGACACCACCATCATTTAATCATACAGCAAAGCTGCATGCCCTCGGGAAAAATTACATCTGTAGTTTCCCCTTGCTTTCAGCCATTCGCAATACCACAACAACAAGGCCATTTTGGTTAGTGTAACAAGGCCAGATCAGTCAATCATCCAGACTGTTGCCCCTGCAACTACTGAAAAGGCTGCTGCCCCTCTTCAGGAACCACAAGTTTGCCTGGCCTCTCAACAGATACCTCTCCGTTGTGGTTGCACCTACGGTACGGCTATCTGTATCGTTGAGGCACGCAAGCCTCACCACCAACGGTTCCTGGGGGGGATGGGATACCAGTGCGATTTTACACAGGGTACGCGAAGGAACTTGCCTCCCTTCTTGCAGCCGTGTACCGGAGGTCTCTAGAGGAGCGCTGCGTTCCAAAGGATTGGAAAAGGGCACAGGTCATCCACGTTTTCAAGAAGGGACGTCGAACTATAGACCTATATCTCTAACGTCTATCAGCTGTAGATTTTTGGAACACGTATTATGTTCGAGTGTAATGACTTTTCTGGAGTCTAGAAATCTACCCTGTTGGAGCCAGCATGGGTTTCGAAAAAGACGATCGTGTGAAACCCAGCTCGCGCTATTCGTCCACGAGACTCAGAGGGCCATAGACACAGGTTTCCAGGCAGATGCCGTGTTTCTTGACTTCCGCAAGGCTTTCGATACAGTTCCCCACAGTCGTCTAATGAACAAAGTAAGAGCTTATGGACTATCAGACCAATTCTGTGATTGGATTGAAGAGTTCCTAGATAACAGAACGCAGCATGTCATTCTCAATGGAGAGAAGTCTTTCGAAGTAAGAGTGATTCCAGGTGTGCCGCAGGGGAGTGTCGTAGGACCGTTTCTATTCACAATATACATAATTGACCTTGTGGATGACATCGGATGATCACTGAGGCTTTTTGCGGATGATGCTGTGGTATATCGAGAGGTTGTAACAATAGAAAGTTGTACTGAAATGCAGGAGGATCTGCAGTGAATTGACGCATGGTGCAGGGAATGGCAATTGAATCTCAAAGTAGACAAGTGTGCTGCGAATAACTAGAAAGAAAGATTCCTTATCATTTAGCTACAATATAGCAGGTCAGCAACTGGAAGCAGTTAATTCCATAAATTATCTGGGAATACGCATTAGGATTGATTTAAAATGGAATGATCATATAAAGTTGATCGTCGGTAAAGCAGATGCCAGACTGAGATTCATTGGAAGAATCCTAAGGAAATGCAATCCGAAGACAAAGGAAGTAGGTTACAGTACGCTTGTTCGCCCACTGCTTGAATACTGCTCAGCAGTGTGGGATCCGAACAGATAGGGTTGATAGAAGAGATAGAGAAGATCCAACGGAGAGCAGCGCGCTTCGTTACAGGATCATTTAGTAATCGCGAAAGCGTTACGGAGATGATAGATAAACTCCAGTGGAAGACTCTGCAGGAGAGACGCTCAGTAGCTCGGTGCGGGCTTTTGTTGAAGTTTCGACAACATACCTTCACCGAGGAGTCAAGCGGTATATTGGTCCCTCCTACGTATGTCTCGCTAAGAGATCATGAGGACAAACTCAGAGACATTAGAGCCCACACAGAGGCATACCGACAATCCTTCTTTCCACGAACAATACGAGACTGGAATAGAAGGGAGAACCGATAGAGGTACTCAAGGTACCCTCCGCCACTCACCGTCAGGTGGCTTGCGGAGTATGGCTGTGGATGTAGATGTAGACGTAGAACATTCATGTTTAAGAAAGTATGTATGAGTAACTTTAACGGACAAACACAACCTTTACTTTGCCACACACGAGTGCAATGAACTCTGACACCTGACTACAGTATGTTCACGTCAAGGTTGGAGCTGCAGATCAGAACATACTACTTGCGTATATATAACCTTATAACACAACACACTATTACTTTCAGGGCTTATTCAAACTGAATGGTCTGGATAACATTACTATTAATATTCACTGAAGAATCATAAATTAGATATACGTTCAGTATTACTTTTCAAACACTATCCTACATTACATAAAATTGTAAACGTAGTTCCCTGCAAAATTATCAACTGGTCACATGTTAAGTCTCTTTCAGCTAAATACTTTTCTATTTAGAATGAAAGTTTAATGGAATTCACTAACAGGTTACTTCTTACTGTCTTCTGAATAAACGAATTATTGTTTTCATAGATAGTGGTCTTTATATTAATCGTTATTCATCACGAGCATAAAGGATAACCTGTGGATCCTACCACACTCTTGATATGCACTTTCAATACACAAAAGAAACAGGTGCTTAGCAAGCATGAGTATATAACTTTCCACAATTGCAGTTTTCAACTTTTACTACAGTGAGACACAAAATCGACATATTTGTAAGATACTGACTCACCTTTTGCGATTTACAACAGGCAGCAATATTATCATTTACTAAGCAAAACTTTATAAGCATCAGTTTGAAGAACTTTTAATTTTGAAGTTGGCAACAACATATTAATAAGCAGTTCTAATAGGAAAATTATTTTCAGTAAACATCAATTACTTTAACTCACTCTCTTGCCACATTAACTTTAAACTTCGTATTACTATGTTCAAGAGGCAATAATTAGTAAAACAATGGGCTTTAATGTTCTTTCAGTAAGGACACTTTTTAATCACTGTAGTTCAAACGGAGAAGAACTTGAGAGGTGTTATGATGAGGAAAAAAATCAAGGTAGGTACAAAAATTCAGTTATAAATTACCTTATATTTGTGCACACTAACACATCAAATAAGCTGATCCTTCACTGTACGTTACTATAGTGTTCCATTACAGTGATTGCGCAATGTGGTGGCGATTACATGTTGGTAGGTGGATTTGCAGGTAGAATTGCTGGACTCTGTCATTTCTTGGTGACGATGGTGGATACCTATTTCAGAATAATTCCAGCTCATTATCCATCCATCCGAGTCATTGGAAAGCGTCGGGAAAAGCCTTTCTCGGAACCAGCACAATACACAACTTTTACATGAGCAGTTGATAGTTTGGTAGTTTGTCCCCGACTAACTCTTAATCCACGTCTTCTACCTATGCCAACCACAATTTGCGCGCATGGCAGGCTTCCGTTCCCGAGGGGAACCACAACACCTCTTACATACAAAACAACTAAGAGACCTAAGTGAAGGTCAGCAGTTTACATAACAGCAAACAAACATTTAAAATAAAACAGAAAATTTGCATATGTTGATAGTTTTACACAAAATTTGTTTAAATAACATTATTTAAAGATAAGCAAAGAGATATATGAGGAAGACAAAAGATCATTGCAGAGATTGTACTTCATTATAGTACTGAATTAATCGTACACTAATTACAGAAGTTCGACGATGGGATGTTAAAAAAATAGAAAGCTAAATGAATCAACAAAAGGTATGTATTGTATAAGATATGGTGTTACAAGTTGTGAAAAGATCTTGGGCACAAAATTACGATAGCTCAAGAAAACGATTGGGAAATTAATACTGGGGGCGTTCTGTCTTCAATTAACGAAGTATTAACGATAGAACAGCGATAGTGTTCGGTCGTTTCGTCGTTCAACAATCTGCTTTCACCTTCGCGCTGTCGGCCACTATAGACCTTAAAATTACAGTAAGAATTACACTCATAATAAAGCAAATAAAGCAATAAAAAAATTATTATACCCGCCAGGGTAGCCGAGGGCGCTAACGCGCTGCTTCCTGGACTCGGGTAGGCGCGCCTACCCCGGATCGAATCCGCCCAGCGGATTAATGACGAGGGCCGGTGTGCTGGCAAGCTTGGATGTAGTTTTTAGGGGGTTTTCCACATCCCGCTAGGTGAATGCCGGGCTGGTCCCCACGTTCCGCCTCAGTTACACGCGTTGCAGACATTTGAAACACGTTCGCACTATTTCACTTTTTACACTAGACGCTGACAGTTGTGGTACGCTGATTCCGTCCTGGGGGGTACGGGGTGGCGGCAGTAAGGGCACCCGGCCATCCCTAACACTAACACTGCTAAATCCGTTGTAACCACGGCGACCCTGCGATCGCTGCAGGACTATGGCGTAAGTGAAAGATAGAAAGAATTATGAAATAATTATATGCAGTTAAATATAATAAGTAGGTCAAGTATTGCTAGAAAACAGGAATATATTATACTTACATCTGATTTCCCCGAGCTCACATAACAAAATGGTATATAATCTTTTACAGAACAAATAAATTCAGCACTCGTTTGTTGTAAGCAATATAGTATAACAGTGCAGAAACTTACAGAAGCTTCGCTTCTTTAACAAATACACTGACGGAAAATATTTCAACACCAAAAAATATTGAATGTAATGAGCATTTGGGGAATATATTCGATAGGTAACATATTTGAGACATTAACATTGCTAGGTCACAGTTTAATGTAAGCGTGAGATAATCAATTGCAAATGTGAATAACCGGTGTAACGGCCAGAATGTTGAACGCAAGATGCCGGATGTCAGTTTGTGGGATGGAGTTCCATGCCTGTTGATCGGTCAATACAAGGACAGTTAATGCTGTTTGTGGATGACGCTGGAGTTGTCAACAGGCTATGTCCCGTATGTGCTCAATTGGAGACAGATATGGTGATACAACAGGCCAGATCAACATGTCGACACACTGCAGAACATGTTAGGTTACAAGAGTAGTATGCAGGCAGGCTTCATGCTACTGGAAAGCAGCTCCTCGAATGCTGTTCATGAATGGCAGCGCAACAGGCCAAATTACCATACTGACGCACAAGTTAGCAGCCAGGGCGTGTGGGATAACCACGCGAGTGCCCCTGCTGTTATTCGAAATAGCACCGCAGACCATAACTCCAGGTCTAAATGCAGCGAGCCTAGCATGCGGACAGGTTGGTTGCAGGCCCTCAAATGATCTCTTTCTGACCAACACATGGCCGTCACTGGCAGCAAGGGCGAACCATCTTTCATGAGAAAGCAGAACTCCACTCTGTCCGTCAATGAGCTCTCGCTTGACATCACTGAAGCCGAAAACTGTGGTTGGTTGGGGTCAGTGAAATGCACTTTACAGGGCGTCTGGCACAGAGCTGTCCTTGAAGTAACAGATTTGTAACAGTTGCCAATTGATGCTCAAATTGTTGCCGCAGATGCAGTCCGATGCGTCAGAGCCATATCCGGAACGCGTTGGTCCTCTCCTTCAGTTTGCCACGTGGCAGTATGGAGCCCGGTCTTCTTGCAACCGTACATTCTAGTTGCCACCTCTGCCGTTAATTATGTACAGTGACTACGTTCCTGCCAAGCCTTTCTGCCGTATTTCGGAACATCCAGCTTCTTGTAGCCCCTTTACACGACCTCTCTCAAACTCATGAGGTGTTCTCAATGGTTTCTTTGTCGCCTTAAAGGCATTCGTGACTAACATCAACTCACCTCGTCTAATGACAAAGACAACTAAAGCTCCCGAACATTACGGCGTGTATTTAAAGCAAAGCATTACCGAACTATCAGCTTAATAAGTCACAGCTGCAAAATACTAACACGAATTCTTTACAGACGAATGGAAAAACTAGTAGAAGCCAACCTCGGGGAAGATCAGTTTGGATTCCGTAGAAACACTGGAACACGTGAGGCAATACTGACATTACGACTTATCTTAGAAGAAAGATTAAGGAAAGGCAAACCTACGTTTCTAGCATTTGTAGACTTAGAGAAAGCTTTTGACAATGTTGACTGGAATACTCTCGTCCAAATTCTAAAGGTGGCAGGGGTAAAATACAGGGAGCGAAAGGCTATTTACAATTTGTACAGAAACCAGATGGCAGTTATAAGAGTCGAGGGACATGAAAGGGAAGCAGTGGTTGGGAAGGGAGTAAGACAGGGTTGTAGCCTGTCTCCGATGTTGTTCAATCTGTATATTCAACAAGCAGTAAAGGAAACAAAAGAAAAATTCGGAGTAGGTATTAAAATTCATGAAGAAGAAATAAAAACTTTGAGGTTCGCCGATGACATTGTAATTCTGTCAGAGACAGCAAAGGACTTGGAAGAGCAGTTGAATGGAATGGACAGTGTCTTGAAAGCAACAAAAGCAAAACAAGGATAATGGAATGTAGTCTAATTAAGTCGGGTGATGCTGAGGGAATTAGATTAGGAAATGAGGCACTTAAAGTCTGGGGAGCAAAATAACTGATGATGGTCGAAGTAAAGAGGATATAAAATGTAGGCTGGCAATGGCAAGGAAAGCGTTTCTGAAGAAGAGAAATTTGTTAACATCCAGTATTGATTTAAGTGTCAGGAAGTCATTTCTGAAAGTATTCGTATGGAGAGTAGCCATGTATGGAAGTGAAACATGGACGATAAATAGTTTGGACAAGAAGAGAATAGAAGCTTTCGAAATGTGGTGCTACAGAAGAATGCTGAAGATTAGATGGGTAGATCACATAACTAATGAGGCGGTATTGAATAGAACTGGGGAGAAGAGAAGTTTGTGGCACAGCTTGACTAGAAGAAGCGATCGATTGGTAGGACATGTTCTGGGACATCGACGGATCACCAGCTTAGTACTGGAGGGCAGCGTGGAGGGTGAAAATCGTAGAGGGAGACCAAGAGATGAATACACTAAGCAGGTTCAGAAGGATGTAGGCTGTAGTAGGTACTGGGAGATGAAAAAGCTTGCACAGGATAGAGTAGCATGGAGAGCTGCATCAAACCAGTCTCAGGACTGAAGACCACAACAACAACAACATTTAAAGCAATGCTGAGGTACATCCTCAATGTGGCGCTAATAGCGAATGCCGCAAAATATGAATAGACATCATCTTTCAGATACAGAAGCACGCCTGTCAACCTTCGTAAATGTCGCACAGTTCCTTCTTTGTGTTACGATTTCTGTATCGTCAGTGTATTTACTTCGACTACGAACAACAATAATAACTCTTCGCTTTCCTTAATAATTTTCTGAATTAGAGTTGCTTACATACACTTAAATGCTGTATTTCTTCAGTGTTAGGGATATTACAAAGGGGCCACTTGTCTTCTAATGCAGAAGCACAACCTGCGTCTATGTCAAAGCATACATATCGCGCGGTGTTTCCATATTTACGTCCCACCTCTGTACGTGTTTCAAAACTTTCGCTTTGACGTTTGAACGCAAGGAATATATCGTACTGCAAAACGATTAGCTTACAATAATACGAAATATTAAAATCTGAAAGAATTAAAATTATTTCCGGCAGCAACTTTTGCTCACATACACCGTGTGGTTCCATTATCTAGCGGTTAACGATCCTTGGCGTCCATCGCAGGCAGTAGAGCGTCGTCCTCGCCGTCCCAGACGTCGATTGGCCCTCCCGCCTGCTGAAAGCTCCCATGGGACGCAACTGAGACTGGGCAGATGGCCCGCCGTCAGTTGCAGGCTGGGCCCCGCCAGACCAGGGACTGATCGGCGCTCCAGAGCTCTGACGGCGGCGCTGGCGGGGACCGCCCCTGATGGGGCTAATGAAGCGGTGCAGACAGAGGCCCTGAGGGAGAGAGCTCGCGAACAGTCGACAGGCGGCGCGGTGCGGTGCAGTGCGGTGTGGGGGGGGGGGGGGGGGGAGGGGGGAGCCGTCTCCTGCCGCAGGCAGCCGTCCGACTAGTGGGATCCTCAGCCCCGCTCGAAGGCAGCGTCAGCAGGGCTTCCCTATCTAACTTTTCGATTGCAGCACAACGCCACTACATCTACATTACTGGCCATTAAAATTGCTACACCACGAACATGACGTGCTACAGACGCGAAATTTAACCTACAGGAAGAAGATGCTGTGATATGCAAATGACTAGCTTTTCAGAGCATTCACACAAGGTTGTGGCCGGTGGCGACACGTACAACGTGCTGCCATGAGGAAAGTTTCCAACCGATTTCTCATACACAAACAGCAGTTGACCGGCGTTGCCTGGTGAAACGTTGTTGTGATGCCTCGTGTAAGGAGGAGAAATTCGTACCATCACGTTTACGACTTTGATAAAGGTCGGACTGTAGCCTATCCCGATTGCGGTTTATCGTACCGCGACATTTCTGCCCGCGTTGGTCGAGGTCCAATGACTGTTAGCAGAATATGGAATCGGTAGGTTCAGGAGGGTAATGCGGATCGCCGTACTGGATCCCAACGGCCTCGTATCACTAGCAGTCATATATAATTAAATGTTGGTAAGGCGGGTGCCAGGTTGAGATTATTGGGAGAGTCCTTAGAAAATGTAGTCCAACAACAAAGGAGGTGCCTTACAAAACACTTGTTCGACCTATACTTGTGTATAGCTCATCAGTGTGGGATCCGTACCAGGTCGGGTTGACAGAGGAGATAGAGAAGATCCAAAGAAGAGCGGCGCGTTTCGTCACAGGGTTATTTGGTAAGCGTGATAGCGTTACGGAGATGTTTAGCAAACTGAAGTGGCACCCTCTGCAAAAGAGGCGCTCTGCATCGCTGACCAGGTTTCGAGAGCGTGCGTTTCTGGATCAGGTATCGAATATATTGCTTCCCTCTACTTATACCTCCAGATAAGATCACAAATGTAAAATTAGAGAGATTCGAGCGCGCACGGAGGCTTTCCGGCATTCGTTCTTCCCACGAACCACACCGTTGGGTGGCTCGCGGGGTGTAAATGTAGCTGTAGATGTAGTCGAGATGACAGGCATCTGATCCGCATGGTTGTAACGGATCGTGGAGCCACGTCTCGATCCATGAGTCAACAGATGGGGACGTTTGCAAGACAACAACCATCTGCACGAACAGTTCGACGACGTTTGCAGCAGCATCGACTATAATCTCGGAGACCATGGCTGCGGTTACCCTTGACGCTGCATCACAGACAGGAGCGCCTGCGATGGTGTGCTCAACGACGAACCTGGTTGCACGAATGGCAAAACGTAATTTTTTCGAATGAATCCAGGTTCTGTTTACAGCATCATGATGGTCGCATCCGTGTTTGGCGACATCGCGGTGAGCGCACATTGGAAGCGTGTATTCGTCATCGCCATACCGGCGTATCACTCGGCGTGATCGTATGGGATGCCATTGGTTACACGTCTCGGTCACCTCTTGTTCGCATTGACGGCACTTTGAACAGTGGACGTTACATTTCAGATGTGTTACGACCCGTGGCTTTACCCTTCATTCGATCCCTGCGAAACCCTACATTTCAGCAGGAAAATGCATGACCGCATGTAGCAGGTTCTGTACGGCTCTTTCTGGATACAGAAAATGTTCGAATGCTGCCCTGGCCAGCACGTTCTCCAGATCTCTCTCCAATTGAAAACGTCTGGTCAATGGTGGCCGAGCAACTGACTCGTCACAATATGCCTGTCACTACTCTTGATGAACTGTGGTATCGTGTTGAAGCTGCATGAGCAGCTGTAGCTGTAAACGCTATCCAAGCTGTGTTTGACCCCGATGCCCAGCCGTATCAAGGCCGTTATTACGGCCAGAGGTGGTTGTTCTGGGTACTGATTTCTCAGGATCTATGCACCCAAATTGCGTGAAAATGTAATGATATGCCAGTTCCAGTTTAATTTATTGGTCCAATGAATACCCGTTTATCTCTGCGTTTCTTCTTGGTGTAACAATTTTATGGCCAGTAGTGTAATAACGACACGTCAAATGGTACTTACTGTATCAACTGCTTAAAAGTGTGTAAAGTATGCGAAGTCTTCCGGTTACTTTATTGGTTCAAATGGCTCTGAGCACAATGGGACTTAACATCTGAGGTCATTAGTCCCCAAGAACTTAGAACTACTATAACCTAACTAACCTAAGGACATCACACACATCCATGCCCGAGGCAGGATTCGAACCTGCGACCGTAGCGGTCTCGCGGTTCCAGACTGTCGCGCCTAGAACCGCTCGGCCACTCCGCCCGGCACGTTACTTTACTATTCAAGGGCCAGTCACTTCAATGTGACCTGTGACCAGCGCCCATGGCCTACGTCAACGAACATTAACCAGTCACTCATGGCAGTGGAGGGTGTATAATGCGTGTCGGAACGACATTACCCAAAAGAGCACGATCATTGACTTTCGGGGGCAAGGGTGGAAGCATTTTCAAAACTGATGTGTGTAAACTGTTAACGTGGTGCCGTTGTTAAACGATACGGTGGCTAGCAAAATGGTGCTATACAAAACTGGCGCTGCGGTGCATCACGATTCGTACATGACAGGGGTGAACGACGGCGGCGGAATGTGTATGACCCAACAGCTGTTGAGTAAATGGCCGCAAAAATGAATCAAGGATGATGATGGATGGATGGAGAGGGTTGTATGGGCGCACGATGGCAAGGTCTTCAGCGCCTGCTCAGTAACAGATTGAGACGGGTGTCAAGAAAAGACTCAGAACAGAAAGACAAAACAGAACGTAAAACACAGGTAACAAGCGTGGAAAAATGTGGGCCTACCCACACCGAAGCGTGCGACGAAGCATGCCGCCAGCAGTAAAACATGGACAACGCAGTGGTAGATTGAGCTAAGACAATATAGGCGATGGAAGTTTCTGGCTTACCGCAAGGAAAAAGGGAAGAGCCAGCCACTTCCTATACACTAAAACCTCCAGCCTAAAAGTTTAGGCCAGAGTTATGACAAATCACAAAACTTTAAAACCCTAGACACACAAGTCTCATCATTAGCTAAAACACAGAGCAGATCCCCATAAACTTGTGCTTCTGCCCTTTCATCACGGTATGTAATGCACCCTGTGAAAATGTGGCGGACAGAGATGTGGACACCACAAGCATCACAAAACGGGGGATCCTCCCGCCGTAATAGAAAGCTATGTGTGAGAGGACAGTGTCCAATCCCAAGACGCGTGAGGGACGCTTCTTCCCGCCTGAGCAACCGGCAGGAGAAACGCCCCGGCCGAGTTGCTGACTTCACCAACTGTGGGGCACCGACAGTGTCTCGTCAACGACCTTTCAGCGATCATAGCTGCGTATGGGCCTCAGCAATAGGCGCCTGGTTGATGCACGTTTACTGACTGCTGTTCCTTGGCAACAGCTTCCGGAATCTCCGATACAGTACTGTAGCTGGACGTCCAGGGAGAGGCGACACATGGCCTTTTCAGCTGATTCACGTGCTGCACTCTTTGAGACAGATACCGTTGTAGCGTGAGGTGTGAAATGCCCGGAAGCAAACACCCTGCAACCATGAGGGAGCGTTATAGTCTGCGGATTGTTTTCATGGCATTCCCTGAGTGATCTCGTCAGACTGGAAGGCACAACGGATCACCACCAGTATGCATCTCTCCTTGAGAATTATGTCCATTCCTACAAGCAGCTTGTATTCCCCTCGGCACTATCAGCAGTACACTGCAACTTGTCGCACAGCTTATAGTGTACATTCGTGGTTCGAAGAGCGCCAGAACGAGTTTATTGTACTACCCTGACCAACGAACAACCAGCATTGAAACCCAGTCGAGGATCTATATTGTAGGGGAACACCTCGATCGGGCTGTCTGCGCTGTTGATCCTCAGCCACGAAACCTAAGGCAGCTGGCCACGGCGCATCAAATGCTTCTGTAATCTATTTCATTTCTTACATTAACAAAAATCGTTTCAGAAAACAGCTGATACTTTTGTTTAATTCTTATTTTTACTTTCAAGTTTCGTCCAAAAAGTGCGAAACGTAATGTATTTAAATACTGATCGTCATTCTATTACTATTAAGCGCACATAGATCAAGAAAGCGAAGAAAAATTTCAATTTGTGGCGTGATGTGATAATTTTTGACGCTTCGTTAATAATGATTGGTTGGTTGGTTGGTTTGGGAAGAGGACCAAACAATGAAGAAGGATGGGGAAAGAAATCGGCCGTGCTCTTTCAAAGGAACCATTCCGGAACTTGCCTGAAGAAATTTAGGGAAACATGGAAAACCTAAATCATTATGGCTGGAGGCGGGATTCAACAGTGGTGCTCCCGAATGTGAGTCCAGTGTGCTAACCACTGCGCCGCCTCGCTGGGTCGTTAACAATGCTTGCAACAGATGTTCGTGAAATATATCGGTATTCCCTAAAATCACCAATTAGCGTTTTCTTTATCACCCTGAGTCCTTTCACACTGTTAATAAATATTTTACGTTTTTTTATTTACTAATTTCAATCTAGACTTAACGCTGGTCGATTTGACACCACATTTCTTCATTTCCCACTGGTAGCCTCCCTCTGGAAGTTCTAAATAGAGTCGATAATTAATTTCTAACCGGTTTTGTTTTCACTCCGCTCAAACATTTTACAGAAACTACGTGACTGTAACACTTCTGTGTAATGAGGTGGACTATGGACAGTACCTGTATGAATGATACGGGAAATGTGAGAATGCCGTTAAGTGACGCTCGGCACGCGAGGAAAAAAAAAAACAATGGCTCCGAGCACTATTAGACTTAACATCTGAGGTCATCAGTCCCCTATAACTTAGAACTACTTAAATCTAACTAACCTAAGGACATCACAGACATCCATTCCCGATGCAGGATCGAACGTGCGACCGTAGCAGTCGCGCGGTTGCGGACTGAAGCGCCTAGAACAGCTCGGCCACCGCGGCCGGCACGCGGAGAAAGTGAAAGTGAATGTAAGTACACACAAACAAGGAAAAAAAAAAGAGGACGGACAACGAAGGATATGTGCAAATTGGGCACAAAAGGGTATTCATACAGATATTAAAGGAAAAAGCTAAATTTTAAACTTTGGTGGTCGATGGATGAATAGCTGACGCTGCAGGGCTTTTTCACAGAGCAGCTGGCAGGTATGGGACACATGTCGATACCAGGGCATAAAACCTTTGTGCAATTTTTTCCATGTTCTCAGTTGGACCATAACTATGTCTCGCAGATAGGCACGTTAACAGTACCGGCAAATGTCAACATCTGAGAGAGTACAAGTAGTTATGCTCAAAGAAGCAAGTTGGAGTAATCGGCCAATTGCTGGTCGTTTGAAGAGATGTGATGCCACTATTCCACGATGTTAGCAGGAAAGTGTGAGCCACGGTCAAGCACAGTGTGAAGAAGGAACCGGCAGACTAGAGAGACGACAGAACGTGAAGACCGAGCGATAGCCAGAGTGGCACTCAGAGCACCGGATTCATCAGCATCATCGTCGATTCTGACACGTATTGAAGTGACCACAAGGACCATTAAAAGACGGCTCACAAAAGAGGTCAAGGCGCCCATTGCGCCGTCTACCACTGACTTCTGTACTCCAACAAGCCCGTTTGCTGTGGTGTCGGACACATTTGACCAGGGATCTAATTGACTGGAGTAAATTTTTCTTGAGTGATGAGTCTAGCATCGAACTGAGACCCAATGGTCGGCGGAGGTGTTTCTGGAGACGTCCAGGACAGCGGTAGTATACCAACCTGACTGTCGCCTGCAACACGGCCCGACAGTCAGAGCTGCTGGTTTGGGGTGCTCAGATGGTTCAAATGGCTCTGAGCACTTTGGTCATCAATCCCCTCGAGTTAGAGCTACTTAAACTTAACGAACCAAAGGGCATCACCCACATCCATGTCCGAAGCAGGATTCGAACCTGCGACCGTAGCAACTGCGCGGTCCGGGACTGAAGGGCCTAGAACCGCTCGGCCACAGTGGCCGGCGTTTGGAGTGCGATTTCATTTTATAGCAGGACTCCTTTCGTTGGTATCCGTGGCAACCGTACAGCACAAGCGGTAAGTAGACGATATTACACGCACCATTCGGTTGCCCTTCATACTTACCCCTCCTGTGCTTCCATTTGAGCAAGGTAAAGTCCGTCCTCATAGGATGACAGTTTATACTGCTCGTCTTTGTGCTTGCCAAACCATATCTTGACCAGCAACGCCTCCTGATCTCTTCCCAGTTGAAAAGGCTTGGAGCATTGTGAGCAATGCACACCAACAATCTCGTGATTTTGACGATGTAAGGCAACAACTGGACAGAAAATGGCACGATATCCCTTAGAAAGGCCTCCAAGAATTCAATACCAAGTGAATAACTCCTTGTATAAGAGTCACAGAACCAAAGCCTTATTAACTTGCTCAGTTTGTTAAGCTCTATCTCTTGAAATGTCATCCAATTTTTTTCTGAAATTGTAAGTGTTTGTGTGTCTGGACATGTAAATCACATTTACCGATTACAGTTCCATTCGGATGATTTCTTCGAGCTGAATTTGTCTTTCCTTCTTTCCTTTGTCTTAGTATGCACATACTAAAAAACTCTTCCTTGTGGTAGTAGTACTTGTTGTTGTTGTCTTGAATGTGAAGAAAGGTCTGATGCAGATCTCTATGTTAGTTTGATCCTGTTATAGCCTCTTCATCACTCCTTAGCTGCTGAAACTTGTATCAAGCTGTACCTGCTTACTGTATTAAAGTTCTGATTCCCCTCTACAGTTTTTGTAACCCTCCACCTCCCCCCCTCCCCATAAAGAAACATACCATCACTTCATTCAGTTACCAAAGCGATACTTGAATTACGCCCAATGATCTACCACCCGATAACTTTTTTTTTTTGTCGTCAGTCTTCTGACTGGTTTGATGCGGCCAGCCACGAATTCCTCCCCTCTTCAGCTCAGAGTAGCACTTGCAACCTACGTCCTAAATTACTTGCAGGATTTATTTAAATATCTGTCTTCCTTTACAGTCTTTCCCCTCTAAAGCCCCCTCTGGTACCATGGAGGCTATTCCCTGATGGCTTAACACGTATCCTATGAGACAGTCCCTTCTCCTGTTCGGTGTTTTCCACATATTCCTTTCCTCTCCAATTCTGCGCGAAACCTCCTCATTCCTTGGCTTACCAGCCCACCTAATTTCTAACATCTGCCCGCAGCACCACATCTCAAATGCTTCGATTCTCTTCTGTTCCGGTTTTCCGAAAGTCCATGTTTCATTACCATACAATGCTGTGCTTCAGATGTACATTCTCAGAAATTCCTTAATCAATTTAATGCCTATGTTTGATACTAGTAGCCTTCCCTTGGCCAGGAATGCCCTTTCTGCCTTTTGATGTCCTCCTTGTTCCGTCCGTCATTGGTTATTTTGCTGTCTAGGTAGTAGAATTCGTTAACATCATCTACTTCGTGACCACCAATGCTGATGTTAAGTTTCTCGCAGAAAAATGGTTCAAATGGCTCTGAGCATATTGCGACTTAACTTCTGAGGTCATCAGTCGCCTAGAACTTAGAAATAATTAAACATGACTAACCTAACGACATCACACAGATCCACGCCCGAAGCAGGATTCGAACCTGGGACCGTAGCGGTCACTCGGTTCCAGACTGAAGCGCCTATAACCACACTGCCACTCCGGCCAGCTGTTTCTCGCAGTTCTCGTTGCTACTCTTTCTCATTACTTTCGTATTTCTTCGATTTACTCTCATCCATGTTCTGTACTCATTAGAGTGTTCATTCTATTCAGCCTATCATCTAATTCTGCTTCACTTTCACTCAGGATAGCAATGTCATCCGCGAATTTTATCACTGATTTCCTTTCATATTGAATTTTATTTTCACTACTGAACATTTATTTTATTTCTATCGTTGCTGCTACGTTGTACAGATGGAACATTAGTGGGAAAGACTACATTCCATTTTCATCCGAGTACCTCGTTCATCGTCCATTTTTTTTAAATTTCCTTTGGGCTCCCGTACATACTCTAATTTACCCGTCTCTACCTGTAGCTTACTCCTATTTTTCTCAAAGTGTCTAACATCTTGCACCGTTTTACATTGTCGAACGCTTTTTCCAGATCGACAAATCCTATGAAGGTCTTGAATTTTCTTTAGTCTTGTTTCCATTATCAACCAGAACATCAGAATTGCCCCTCTGGTGCCTTTACCTTTCCTAAAGACGAACTGATCGTCATCTAACACATCCTCCGTTTTCTTTTCTATTCGTTTGTAAATTATTCTTGTCAGCAACTTGGATGTATTAGCTGTTGAGCTGATTGTGAGACAATTCTTGCACTTGCCATCTCTTACAGTCATCGTAACTGTGCGGATGATGCTTTTCCAAAAGCCAGATGGTATGTCACCAGACTCATTCATTCCACACAACAACATGAACAGTCGTTTTGTTGCTACTTCGGAAATGATTTTAGGAATTCTGATAGAATGCTATCAGTCCCTATTGCCTTATCTGATCTTATGTCCTCCAATGCTCTCGTAATATCTAATACCGGATCTCCCATCTTTCCTAAATCTTGCCGGCCAGTGTGGCCACGCGTTTAAAGGCGCTTCAGTCTGGAACCGCGCGACCGCTTCGGTCGCAGGTTCGAATCCTGCCTCGGGCATGGATGTTTGTGATGTCCTTAGGTTAGTTAGGTTTAACTAGTTCTAAGTTCTAGGGGACTACTGACCTCAGCAGTTGAGTCCCATAGTGCTCAGAGCCATTTTTTTCCCCTAAATCTTCACCTGTTTCTCTTTCTATCGCATCAGACAAATCTTCCCTCATGGGGGCCTTCAATGTACTCTTTCCACCTACCCGCTCTGTCCTCTGCATTTAAAAGTGGAATTCCCCTTGGACTCTTGATGTTATCACTATTGGTTTTAATGTCACAGAATTTGGTTTTGGTTTTCCAGTATGCTGAGTCAGTCCTTCTGACAATCACTTCTTTTTCAATTTTTTCACATTTTTCTTAGAGCCATTTCGTCTTAGCTTCCCTGCGCTTTCTATTTATTTCGTTTCTCAGTGACTTACGTTCCTGTGTTCCCGAATTTCCTTGAACATTTTTGTACTTCCTTCTTAATCGATGGTGTGAAGTATTTCTTCGGTTACCCATGGTTTCTGTAGAGTTATCTTCTTTATACCTATGTTTTTCATTCCAACATCGGTGATTGCCTTTTTTAGAGATGCCCATTCCTCTTCAACGGTGCTGCCCGCTGAGCTATTCCTTATTTCTGTATCTATAGCCTTGGAGAACTTCAAGGCTATGTCGTCATTCCTTAGTACTTCTGTATCCCACTTCTTTGCGTATTGATTCTTCCTGACTAATCTCTTGAACTGCAGTCTACTCTTCAACACTATTACACTGTGATCTGAGTCTATATCTGTTCCTGTGTGCGCCTTATAAACCAATACCTGATTTCGGAATCTCTGCCTGAACATAATGTAATCTAACAAGAAATCTTCCCGTAATAGCCGGTCTTTTACAATCATTCCTTCTCGTCTTGTGATTCTTCAACAGAGCATTCGCTATTAGTAGCTGAAATTTATTACACAACTTAGTAAGTCTTTCTTATCTCTCCCTTCTTTTAGCCAAGTTAAGCATCACTTACGGATTAGGCCTCGTTTCTGATGCAACTGGTACAAGGCTTCACAAGGAGCGATCAATGATGGCGGAACATTTGGTCATTATGTCCGCAGTCGCTCCAGCCACTATTGACAGTAGATGAATCCTGATGATGCTGCTGCTTCTTTATTCAATCCTCCCAAGGCTTGATTGACCTCCGTACCAGAACTCCCTATTTCACAAAATTTCTGACAAGATACCGGAAGTCGAACATGGGTCCCTCTACACTGGATCAGTCGCATTAATTGTTCTACCGTAGAGGTAATAGAGTTGTACCAAACGCTTCTATTTCTCCCATTTCGATTGCATATCTCCTCGTTTGATATACGATTAGCCCACATAATCTTCACCATTCATCTGTAGCACAGAATTTATAAAGCTTCCAGCTAATTCTGTCTGAAGTTCCTAATACTCAAGTTTCACTTCCATACAAGTCTACACGCCCGACAAACACATTCCTTTCACTACCTTCAGAAATGACATCATAAAACTTAAATTTGTATTAGATATTAATCAGTTTCACTTTTTCAGAAACGTTTCATACTCAGATCAGTCTGAAACTTTCCTCTGTCCCCAGTTATCCTCTACGTAATCAACGTTGTTACATTATTCTCAAATCGTATACTTTACAACATGAAAAAAGACAATTATGATATAAAATTTTAAATTTTCTATGTATGCAAGCCCCATTATAGTTCAAATAGTTACTTCGGTAGATTCTATCAATAGCAGTATCAGTGCCCTCGATAATGTCACTGAACATACATCGATGTAATTTTCACCACGATAATCTTGCCACTAGTTTCCGCCGTAAAATTTTATTGATTCACTTTTCGCACTATAGGCGTATTAATTTGGAAGGTTTCGAGCTTAAGCTTTCAAGAAATTGAAGATAGTAGTCGAGACTAATTACCATCCCAAGAGCAAGAATGTGGCTCGTTTTAGTTTATTTTAGTGCAAATTTATTAATCATTTATTGTTTGTTTTATTGTTCTTTTCATTGCTTACTGGTCGCGTGGAGTGGCCGAGAGGATTGAGGTGCCATGTCACGGATTGCGCGGCCCCTCCCTCCGGAGTTTCGAGTCCTCCCTCGGACGTGGGTGTGTGTGTTGTTCTTGCATAAGACAGTTTAAGTAGTGTGTAAGTCTATGGACCGATGACCTTAGCAGTTTGGTCTCTTCGGAATTCACACACACACACACACACACACACACACACAACCACACGCACGCACACCCACACACACCCACACGCACCCACACATACTTTACTTATTTTACTGTGATTTTAATGTTCTTTTTATTGATTATTCTAAGGGTCATTAAGTTGCTTAACGTACTGTTCACCACACTTATTGTTCCTTTTTATTGGTTCTATTTTCTTTTTATTTTCATTGATGGTTTTACCACCAACTGCAATGCACACTGGGGTGTTCGCTTTACTGCATGTTCTACACGTATTTTATAGCCGGTAAGCATCTATTTAGAAGCACTTTTTTCTCATTCCTGAACGTCGCTCTCATCCCTGATTTTTCTACTGGATGTTTTTCAATATTATAGCTTTAAATTAGCTAAGTTATTACATAGCTGGAATGGCTTAATTGCCCGTTGTATCAAATGTCCAAGTATTTTGGCCAAGTAAAACATTCTTGAATTGTGTATTTATAAACGGAGGGTGTGGCAAGACACCTAGCTGTAACCGTCTCCACAATACGAATGCCTACTTCTACACTGGCTGTTTTTTCTTCCGTGGGCACAACTCGCGGGCTAATGGCAGAATTTCCGCCCTGACGATGACAGATATGTGCTGGCCAAGGATGGAAATTTTGCCATTAGCCCGCGAGTGGCACCCAAGGAAGAAATAATAACCAGTGTAGACGCAGGCATTCATAGTGTGGACACGATTACAGCTGAATAAATCCGTATGGAAGCTGATAGAAGCTGTCTCGCAAAGCCTCCAAAAAGTAATTTACCTGTTGGTGACAGGAATACCATAAAACGCCTGAATGAGGACGATAACGTTATCATTCTCCCCTCTGACAAAGGAAATGGAACGGTTCTTTTGAATGTGACCGATTATGATAGTAAGATTAACGACTTACTAGACACGCAAACATACAGTAATGACCCCACTGACAAAGTTAGTGGAATTATTACGCGTTGATAACGAAGTCCTCTGCCGAACAGAGCTCTCAGATAAGTCTGTGCAATTCAGTTGCGCTACCACCAAGACTTTATGGATTGCCGAAGGTTCACAAAGAACAATTTCCTGTAAGTCCTATAGTGAATATTATTTGTTGATTTGCCCACCTATTAAATTGCCAGGTTCTTGACCTCATTATTACGACCGTATGTGGGCTGATCAGATCCGTAGTTCAAGACTTCAGCACATTTTATCAGTAAATTAAACTAGATGTTAAGATGTTAAGTCCCTTAGTACTCAGAGCCATTTCAACCAATTATGCTCGCTCGTTCATGATATACGACGTCACGCCACTCCACGGATGCAGGCGGAAGCGGAATTTTTCAGCAGTCAATCGCGAGCCGGGGTGTGAATTGGAGATTCAAAGCAGCTACGATTCCCCCTTGAAAGTGTCCTCCACAGATGGGTACGATCGATGTGTTTTAAGATGAAATCCATTCTGCCAGGGCATGATAGCCAGGAACATTTTATTAATTGTGGAAGGTTGTTAGTGCTGCAAAGATAGTGTCCAGCTACTCATGGACGAGACAGGAAACCAAACTGGTGGTAGCAAAACAAAAGCTGAAATGTGTAGCTCCGTTTTCGAATGTTCCTTTTCGAAGGAAAACCTAGAGGTAGCGTCCCAATTTAATTAATGCATCACTGTAAAGACAATTGATATAGAAATTACTGGTAACTGTCTTCAGAAACAGCTGAAATTGCTGAAACTGATCGAAGTCCGGGTTCCGATGGAATTTCTGTCTGATTCTATGCCGAACTTTTGGCCGAATTAATCCCTCTACCGTTGACACTTCCAAGTAAATACCTTGTCCAGCAGTTGGAAGAGATCACAGCTCACTCGCACCTAAGAGAAGTATAGCAAAAGTGACCGATACAACTAATGTCCAGCAACATTGACTTTCATTTGTTGTAGAGTCTTAGAACATTTCATAAGCATAATGAGCTATCTCCAACACAATGACATTTTCGGTACCAACCAACATGGGTTCCGAATACTCGATCATGTGAGACACAACTCGCATTTTTCTCGCATGACATTCTGAAACTCCTGGATTATATTCCTGGTTTCTGATAAGCACTTGATGGCACGACTCCTACGCATATCAAAAGTACAATCGTACAGGTATTTCTCTGCAGGGAGGATGCCACATGTTATACAGAGTCATCAACAGATTGAGAAGTACCTGGTGGTGGCTCCAAGCAATTGTGTGGGGACCCTTGCTATTCATAATGTCTATTGATGTCCTGACCGTTAATTTTAACAGTAACAATTTCGAAGGTGATGCAGTTTCCTGTATTGACGTAATGCCTGAAAAAATTTACAAAAATGTTCGGTCGGCTCTTCATAAGTTTTGAAACTGGTGCGCAGGTTGCCAACATACTTTAAATTTTCAGAAGTTGTGACATTACAGCCTTTATCACTGCGATTTTTAATATGTAAAAGTTTTTCTTTCTGTATTTGCGTCAGTATGTGCGAACTTTTAACATATACCAATGAATGTTGTAACCAGATATCTTTGCCGCACTCCTGAAAAGCGCAGAATATCACGATAGCTATAAACTGTTATACGCTGCTATCGATCAGTAAAAAAAAAACCGATGCACCTATGTTTCAAAATAACAATTGCCAATTTTTACTTCTTCAGGGAGCCGCGCCGCTCTCTAGCTGTTCTTCTGTGAATGTGTTGCGAGTCGGATGCAAAAGTATTGTGCTCCATACTGATATAATCATTTTATTGTAAATTTAAGAGTTTAAGTGATTGAAAAATATATGTAGCCACAAACAAGCGAGAATGTGTATCATGAAAATTCGCTCCACCGCCACAATGGGTGGCCATGTTAATGTAAGTTTCCGTTTCATATTATAATACTTGAAGCCTTGAAGTTTATTTAATTTCAAAGAAAATCTCTCAACCTTATTTTCATTAATTATACTTATGATAATCCTTCCTGTTTAAAAGATTTATGCAGCTTATGATCCAGCGTGTGTTCTGTCGGAACAGGAGGCTGTCGTGACGACATCGCTATAGTATTTATTCCAAGTTCTTTCAGTTCCGTTTATATGTTCGTACAAATCCAATCAGTTGGTCCCTTAGGTTTCTTTCATGTAACTTCCGTCTGTTTTCTCCGCGCGATCTTCCTCCGAAAAAAAATTTCTGTTCATTTTCTTTAGTAATTTTCGATATCGCGAAGGAGAAAAGACAGCCGCCTCCTGCTCCGAACGGAACACTACGACTTTTCTAACGTCGGAGAGTACCGCACGAATTTTCCGCTAAAAGGTAATAGAGTTTCTTAAAGCTGGATCAATTACACATGTTGCTGCTGTTCTCCGACAAATCTGGTGTGATTAATAGTAATTTATTCTGTCACGACAAAAAGAACCAATTTTATTTTTACCAAAGCAACAAAGCTTTCAATTAAATTACTAAGAAAAAAAAAAAAAAAGAAATCATACCAGATCTGGCGCCCGAACAGGGACTTGACTAAAATATTGAATGTGTCACGGTACTAATATATGATTGTCTTATTTCATGTATCGCTCTTTGGAACCCACTGCTGCATAAAATTACGGATGAGCAATAAATATACGCAATCTTGAAGGACGCGGTATTTACACAAATATCTTGGGATTTAATAAGACGCAGATTTGCAGTTTTGAAGACAACGCCGAGTGAGTACCAAATTTTCGTTTGCCATAGTTCTGTCTAAAGAGTAGCTCATTGACCTTCAAATTCGACCTCACTCTATCCTTTCTGTAGCTTAACGTAAAAAAACCATTTTTTTTTCTACGTAAATATTTGAACATTTTCTGTAACCTTTTGCTTGGCCTATTTGTTTTATACTGTAGTTAGTATTCTCGTGTAAGTTCAAGATGGATGCCATTTCAGTCTTTTCTGTGTAACAGCGTTGGCAATCAATTGTTTCAACGGCGTTGACTCCATCTTGTCTTTTTGCTACAGACGTGTGTCAGTTATTACCCACGTAACATTAGACATTTGACGAACGCGCCGCGACTTTAACTTGCGCGGCAAGAATAATTGACAATCAGAATCTCAGTTGGCAGTACCCATTTTAAGTTGGCAATAGTTGAATTTCATTATGGCGGACGGACAATCGAGCGCGAACTCTGCAGACGAAAGCGACGGCACTGTTAACAAACATTACCGACTCCGCTCACGCGGAACGACGGCCAGGACAGACGACAGACAAGAGGTAGCTAACGAGGACGACACTCAGCAGGAAACACCCACCTCCCCGATAACGGTATCAGTTGACATTGTCAAAATGTTACAGGAATTGATATTAGACAGACAGGAGAGGGAACAGCGCGAACGTGATCGCGAACAACGTGAGAAAGACAGAGACAAGTTTTTATCAGAGCTGAAAACGGATATGACAACACAGATAGAGTCGGTTAAGGGTGACGTCACGGCACAGATAGATTCGGTTAAGGGTGACGTCAGGGCACAGATAGAGTCGGTTAAGGGTGACGTCGCGGCACAGATAGAGTCGGTTAAGGGTGACGTCACGGCACAGATAGATTCGGTTAAGGGTGACGTCACGGCACAGATAGATTCGGTTAAGGGTGACGTCACCGAGCAAGTAACCACTTTGACAACCCAGATAAGCACTCTGAATAACAAAATTGAGAACATCGGTCAGAATCTCACAACTCAAATCGAAGCGTGTCGCAAAGAAACCGATTCGGTAAAACTTGCGTATAAAACAGTTGCACGACAGGTAGACGAGTTAGCGACAGCGGTAGCCACTGTAGAATCAAAAGTAAGTGCAATGGCGAATGACATTTCGGACCGAACTATTGACGAAAGAGTTAACAGTAGTGTTGCTTCGCACACTAAAGCACTTACCGAACATTACAAAGAATGGATTGATGTACAAGAGAAGCTAGTTGAGGAGAAGGTTACACGTGACTTGAAAGATGTTGTTAAATCCGCAACCTTAGACATATTATCTGCACCCGGCAGTTCAGGAGACACTGTTTGTACTGAACTAGGCCAAATTAGACGAGTGTTTACCCGGGATTTGCCGGAATGGCGGAAGCAAGTAACAGATGAGATATCCGACCTGAAACAGCAAATTCAAACACTACAGTATGATAACCAGAGTGACGGGAAACACTCACTACCTTCTGAGCCAGATGAACATCAATACCAGACAACACAACAACACAACACACCACAGTACATTCCGCGACTGAAAAATGAATTTAACGATTCACACAACAACAACACTGAACAATTGACACTCACAACCCTCATGAAAGAGGAGAGTGTATTGAAACACAGAGTTTTTCAACCATTCCAACCGGAAAAGCGAAATATTCATCCAGTCGTTTTCCTAAAGAACTTTTCAGGAGTCTTTCCAGCTGCCTGGAATGACAAACAGAGAATCCAATTCATTACCGGATACATACAAGGAGAAAGTGCTATATGGGGAACCGAGATGGTTGATAAGTGCAAAACATTTAGCGAGTTTGAGAAAAACTTTTTAAGCAAATTTTGGAGCGCAGGTGTTCAGCAACGCCTACGCAAAGAGGTCTATAACGCCGAACCTTTCCATTCGAACAGTGGCGGACTTCGCCGGTACTTTGAGAAGTACTTGAGAAAGATACAATATTGGGACACTCCCATAACAACAAAAGATGTTATTATGATCCTTAAGTCAAAACTACCCATTTCCATACGCGAGAAATTAGTGAACGTGTCAGAGGAAGATCAGGACGCATTTTTATCCGTCCTTGATTCGCTCGATCTTATACACGAAGACGCGCGTGCGAACGCTAACCGTAAGAACAACAACGCAGGCACGTATTCGAATGGAAACGGTAGTAATGGAAATGGTTCACACGAAACACAATACGGAAACAAACAGTACAATAACCGCAATAGAGGCCGAAACAATGGTTACCGTAATGGTAAACACAAAAACAAGCATTACGGCAACCAACGGTACAATCCAATATACAACACGCAACAACAGTATTACGGGAATGCCCCATACCAATCAAACAATAACGGTAGTAACTTCTACGAGAATGGGAACAAATACAAGGGTAAACGTTGCAACAATCACAATTGCGGAGGTCAGCTACCTCCACCACAACCCTATGGGCAGCCACAACACCAGCAACAACAGCAATACACGCCTCAGCAACAACCATTCATGCGACAACAACAGTACACGGCACCACAACAGGACTTTAGATACAATAACAATAAACCAAGAAAACAATACAATCCACCGGTATATTTTACGCAGGCAAGTAATGTACCGATTTTTCAGCCTGGTAATCAAGTGCATTACCAACAAGGGTTTGATACAAATCAACAAACACAATGGGTAAAAAACCAGCGAGAATGGTCAAGTGATGTGACAGAAGAATCAAATCAGTCGCATCACAAGAAAGCGGAAAACTAAAGGCAGCACCTTTTCGCCTCCTTGGGGATGCTGCGGGACATAATGGGGGCAAACTCGACCTTGAACGACTTAACGTAATACGTTATGATCGCGACACTGACTTGAGAGACGATTTGTTGCAGGAAAATATTGAGACAGACTTGAATGACGTATGGGAAGACGAAGTACAAGCAATGACTAAAATTTACATAGCCAATACACCAATAGATGCTATTATTGATACTGGTGCAAATGTAAATGCTTTATCACTATGTATGTTTAAGAAAGTTTCTGCAGGGATGAAAATTTTAACGTTACCAGTACAAGGTTGTTCAGTAACAGGAGCGGTAGGATCTTTATCACAGCGAGTCAATTTGCAAGCTCAGGTAGCGATAAGGATTAATTCTACTTCTTTCATGTGTGTATTTCTAGTAGTTAAGAATTTGTCAGTGTCATGCTTATTAGGAATGGAGTTCCTGAGGAAGAATAAGGCAGTGATTGATATAGAAAAGGGTATCTGTACAATCCGAGTAGGTGAACAGGAGGTAACGCTGCAATTGTTGCGCGGCAAGGTCAAAAGAGTCAACACTGAGCACAAAGTTAAGGTACGGAGACTGGTACAGCGAATGTTTTTGAACCAAGCACACATGACAAGACAGGGTAACAGTTGGACGGATTTTGATACTGATGACGGACTTCCGACTAGAGAAGAGATTTTGAATAAAGTAAGCGAATCAAGTGAACTTGATTACATACAAAGGCAAGATTTACTGCACTTACTTATGAGGTATCTTCATGTCTTTTCTTCGAAACCTGGAGTAATACGTGACTACGAATATGACATGAAGGTCGCTCCCCATTCTACTTTTTGCAAGACAACGTACTCTGTCCCGTATGCAAGGCGCGAGGCTGTGAAAAATGAAATACGTAAAATGCTTAAGTGGGAGATCATTGAACCGTCAGACTCACCTTACAGTAGTCCGTTATTGCCAGTTTTGAAGCAGGATGGTAGTGTACGTATAGTTTTGGATGCAAGAAACATAAATAAAATAATTATTCCAGTAAGAACTCGACCTGAGGCTATGGATGAACAATTACAAAGGTTTCATGGAGTAAAATTCCTCACATCCGTAGACTTGAGATCGAGCTACTGGCAGGTCAAGATGACATCACTGTCTCGAAAATATACAGCGTTTATATTTGCAGGTAGATCATACCAATTCAAAGTAGTTCCATTTGGTTTGAATGTGAGTTCAGGCGTATTCATAGCTGCACTTGATCATGTATTAGGACCTGAACTGTTGGATCGAGTAACAGTGTATGTTGATGACTTACTGATTGCTACGAAATCTTGGGAAGAACATTTAGACATAATAAGCAAAGTTTTCCAGAGGTTTGTTGACTATGGAGTCACAGCTAATCTACATAAGTCTAAATTTGGTAAAAGCGAGATTAAATTTTTAGGACATCTTGTATCATCACAGGGAATTACCCCAGATCCAGACAAACTAGCAGCTATTAAAAACTTTCCTGTGCCCTCTTCTAAACGCCAGTTGAAAGGCTTCCTCGGAATGACTTCTTTTTTCAGAAAGTTTATTTCGGACCAGTCGATGAACAGTCAAGCATTGCATGATCTTCTAAAGAAAAACACTCACTGGCATTGGACGCCATAGTGTCAGACAGATTTTGATCGCATTAAACAAGCACTTCTTAACAGCAATATTTTGTTCCATCCAGACATGGATAAAGAATTCTGTATTTCGTCAGATGCTTCATTTCAGGGGCTTGGTTCTTGTTTGTTTCAAATAGAAGTAATTGATGGAAAAGAAGAGATAAGAGTTATCAGCTTTGCAAGTAGGGTTCTCACAGAATGTGAGAGGTCATACTCGGTGACAGAGTTGGAGGCTCTGGCCGTTGTATGGTCCTTTAAAAGGTTCAATTACTACATCCATGGTCGGAAAATTAAGGTCTTTTCTGATCACCAAGCTCTTAGTTTCTTGCTCTCGTGTAAACTTCTTCATCCTCGTCTTACACGATGGAGTCTCTTCTTGCAAGAGTATGATTTCGAAATAGTATACATCAAGGGTAAAAACAACATTATCGCGGATGCTTTGTCACGCATGCCGCAAGGACTTCCCGAGTCCAGTGAACTTATCGAGCAGATGTCTAACTACCGAATTCTTCTAATGAAAGACCCACTACATAGAAAGTATTTCCTTCAGCTCTGCAAGCAGATGCGCATACTCCAAGAAACAGATCCCAAATGGCGTAAGATCAAACAACTTCTTCTAACAAAACCCGATCACCACTTGTCCAAATTTTATAAACTACACAACGATGTTTTATTCCATCGAACTTCTCTCCTCTCTGGTAGATGGTGTGTGTGTATACCACACGCATACGTTGAACACCTTATCTGGTACACACATCTTTCCTGGGGTCATTATGGACCTGAAAAATGCAAACGAAAGATTTCTGCCTATTGCTATGTACCAAACTTGCACCATCGAATCCATAAGTTGTTAAGTACATGTCTTATCTGCCAGAAGGCAAAACCCTTCAACCATTCGAACCTAATTCCTCTGAATCCAATTATTACTGAGAGACCAAATCAAGTTCTGGCCCTTGATCTCGCCGGCCCCATGCCGCAAGGGAGGGGAGGGGTGAAATACCTAGTCGCATTGTTGGATCTTTTCACAAAACATGTGAGACTTTATGCAGTAAAATCATCCAGTGCACTTCCGATCATCCGTCGAATCGAACAAGACTATTTTCCTCGATTTGGCAAGCCGGAGGCCATTCTATCAGATAATGCATCGAATTTCACTGGCAGACAATGGCGCAATTTTCTTGCCAGACATGGCATCAAACAAATACTTATATCTCGTTTCAGACCGCAATCTAATCCCACCGAACGTATCTTCAAAGAGTTCAATAGATTCATTCGAACCTACATACCTAATAGACAAACCCGTTGGATTGACTTTGTATCTTCATTCGAGCAGATTGTCAACAATCTTCCACACTTCTCAACTGGATTTACACCTGCGGAACTAATGACGAGTCATCGGGAAAGAAATGAATGGTTAGATCCCATACCTAAAATTGTAGAACCAGAATTAGATTTAGATGCAAAACTTAGGCAAGCATTGGTATCCTTAGCTGTACAGGCGAATCTACGCAAGAAGTCTTATGACAAGAAAGTATCTAAGGCCCTTACATATGATATTAATGAAAAGGTGCTTTTACGGACACATTTTAAGCCATCGAAGTTGTTGAAAAGAAATCGGAAATGGAGGCTATTGTACGACGGACCATTTGTAGTAATTAGAAAACCACATACAGGATGTTATCTAATGGCGGATCCAGCATCTGGCAGAATTAAAGGATTGTATCACCACCAGGATCTCAAGAAGTATAACGAGGCAAAGTAACGAGCAAAGGAACATTAGCCTAAGGTTTAACCTGCGAAACACTTCGGTATTCAAACACACCAATACGAGTACTCACACTTTGGCGAAAAAACTATGGAGGTAATTGAAGATTTGATTTATTATGGCGTACGAAAAAGAAAGCACATTCCATTTGAGAGGATAGATTCTCAGTTAGTTTTAAGTTAGTCATAGGTGTAAGCAGTCCAAGTTGGCTGTTGGCATTGAGGAATGCCGTTATTGGTGAAAGGAGATACGGAAGGAAGTAGCAGATTGCCACCTTCCAACTCCAATGAATATATATATATATATATATGAAATATTAGGTTAAGCAATTTCTTTTTCAGCCCTCAAGATGGAATGTTAGTCTTTAAGTGTACAGAGTACAGCCTATTGCGTGTAAACTGTGCGTTATTGTAACACCGCCATGAACTATACCTTTTGTTAGCGCGATCTTTAGAATTAAACAGATTTGTGTAGCCAAGTGTTTGAACTGTCAAAAGCAGCAAATAACAGATAGAGTATCACGTAGTATTTGATAGTTTTCAGGAGATTCAATCTCAGATTCAAAATATCATCTACGAACAGTAAGCCTCATAAAGATTTAATAGCTAAGCAACAAAGCATTTCCTTTATTGTGTTTTACAACAGCTGTTAGGTCATGTAGTCGAGAGTGCCACTACATCGAAACATATACGTCGTACTGACAAGCCTGGAGTATTCCTGATGGTAAATGTTTCTTCTTTAAACATGTAAGATGCACTAAATTAATTAGCTATTTCACAGCCAAGCCCGACAATCGCCCAGAAGGAAGCGTGATAAACTAGAAAGCTGTCACCAGATATGACTCACATTATAATAATAAAACTAAGATCTGATATTAGATTAAAGAATAGCCACTTGAAGGCACACGTGACGCATGTCCTGCATCTAAGGTCAAAAAAAAAAAAATATCCTAGTGTAGTTGTGCTAGAATTTGTATATGTATCTATATAGTGTATTTATGTTCATATTTGATCCTCTCCTCTTCCACTTCCCCATCCTATCCCATTAAAAAAAAGTGAGGATTAGAATTTGACAGGCTCATCTGAGTGCTCTTTAGACGGTTGAAGTGGAAACGAAATTTGTGGGAGAGATCCGGTAGCGAAAGTTTTGTTCTAATCGCGTATCGCGAGTAGCAATGTTGAGAGATTATAATACATTCCGCGAGTAGTACTTGCAGCCAGTAACTTTATGAAGCATGAATCTTCCGGAGAGAAATGCATGAGTATGGTCGACCAGTAGAGACAGAATTTGTTCAATCTGTGCTCTACATAAACAGTGACACTAAATTTTGAAGAGAAACGAAATAACAAGCTGCTTAAAAGATTTGTTTTAAGAACAATTTTACCTTTGTAAAAGGGAGAGAGAATAACCGAAATAATCGTGCCTTGATGCACAAGTAGTGGTATTCAATACGCTAATCCGGCGTGGCGTGACTGAAAAGGTTAACAGAATTTGTGACTGTAAGCAAACTTAAGAAATGTATGTATCTATGTATGTAATTTATGGACATTGTTTAATCTTGTAATGTATTTACCTGTGAGTAACTTGAACTGTGAACTTTGAAATCGCAATGTGAGATGGGAGATGTGAATTTGCAGACACTCTAAGACGTTCTAAACAAAATGCGAGTGATAAAGTGTACAAAATACGTGTGCAGTGACATGTGTACACGCAAGTGCAGGTAGTGACAGCGATCACAGCAAAGCATTTTGCAAACTATATGTAAAACGTTGACTTCACTTACCTGTGTGTAAGCAGCATGGCGGGTCGCAGGGACTGTCGTGTGAAATTCTCGAAACAGACGGTGGTATTTTCTACCCAAGTTTTCGATACGCCGATCGACGATGGAGAAAGGACACTAGACGTGTGTTTCCGCGTGTTCTCATTTTAGCAGAGCGCGAGTGACACACGTTAAACTTCATACGAGCATACACGAGCGCGTGTTGCACTGGACTAGTAACCAGCAACAGCGCGGAGCTGCTTGCAATTGGACTCAACAATTAACATTTGAAACACAACCGACGCGCGCGCTGTGGAGGCGTGTCATTGACCTTAGAATGTTTTCCGTCTCACAACTACGCAAGAGACATTGCTAAAGCTATCACAGTGAAACTTAATTATGAACTTTATTTATTCTGTAAAACGAGAAGTCTTAGCTTCAAATTAATTTCCATTTAATCAGTCACGTCGGATATTTTGCGGTAGATAGTTAAATAAAGACAAGGCATTACTGAGCACTGAAACGTTAACTGGAGGGGAAGGTTATCAATCCTGTCCAGAATCCTATAAAACCTTTACCTGTAAGTCTACATTATAGCACGAACCTAACACAGGTTTCTTTCTGTTTATTTGCATGTAAACGACATGACGCTTGATGCGAGACACTAGAGAGGCAACACGAGCGAACACAAAAAATGACGCTACCCAGGGTCGTGACCTCTCGGACGACGCCGCTCACCGAACGAGAATAGACGTTGCAGACTCCGGTTAAGTGAGCGTGTAACAAATAAAAGTGTACAGTGTAGTGTCAACTGAAACGTCCTGATTAACAACGACATTCTAAATGAATCTAATGAAACGGATAAAAAAACATTCCGAGACCAAACAGGTCACAGACAATTTTAGAGGACTGTTTAAGTAATTATTTCAATGTATCTGTGTATGTTTATCTACTGACATGTTTTGTTTCCTATATAGAGTATTATTCATTTATCTTTGTGTGTGTTAGACTTAAGATTGTTTTTTGTCATATTTTGTTTCACAGTAACAGCAATTAAGATGACAGTGCAAGGACACATTACAATGAACTGAGAGAAGTGCCAAAGTGCACAAAAGACACTGAAAGACATTTGTTTTCATAACTGTACTGGAAGCATAAAATAACTAGATGACAAACTCATTCCAATTTTATGTTAGAACTAAAGTAAACAGATGATAAAACACAGTAATGTCTTGAAACTACATGTGAGTCCTGATGATCCTTCCGGAATCATTATGCCTCACATGGGAGGCATTGTGACATTACAGCCTTTATCACTGCGATTTTTAATATGTAAAAGTTTTTCTTTCTGTATTTGCGTCAGTATGTGCGAACTTTTAACATATACCAATGAATGTTGTAACCAGATATCTTTGCCGCACTCCTGAAAAGCGCAGAATATCACGATAGCTATAAACTGTTATACGCTGCTATCGATCAGTAAAAAAAAAAACCGATGCACCTATGTTTCAAAATAACAATTGCCAATTTTTACTTCTTCAGGGAGCCGCGCCGCTCTCTAGCTGTTCTTCTGTGAATGTGTTGCGAGTCGGATGCAAAAGTATTGTGCTCCATACTGATATAATCATTTTATTGTAAATTTAAGAGTTTAAGTGATTGAAAAATATATGTAGCCACAAACAAGCGAGAATGTGTATCATGAAAATTCGCTCCACCGCCACAATGGGTGGCCATGTTAATGTAAGTTTCCGTTTCATATTATAATACTTGAAGCCTTGAAGTTTATTTAATTTCAAAGAAAATCTCTCAACCTTATTTTCATTAATTATACTTATGATAATCCTTCCTGTTTAAAAGATTTATGCAGCTTATGATCCAGCGTGTGTTCTGTCGGAACAGGAGGCTGTCGTGACGACATCGCTATAGTATTTATTCCAAGTTCTTTCAGTTCCGTTTATACGTTCGTACAAATCCAATCAGTTGGTCCCTTAGGTTTCTTTCATGTAACTTCCGTCTGTTTTCTCCGCGCGATCTTCCTCCGAAAAAAAATTTCTGTTCATTTTCTTTAGTAATTTTCGATATCGCGAAGGAGAAAAGACAGCCGCCTCCTGCTCCGAACGGAACTCTACGACTTTTCTAACGTCGGAGAGTACCGCACGAATTTTCCGCTAAAAGGTAATAGAGTTTCTTAAAGCTGGATCAATTACACATGTTGCTGCTGTTCTCCGACAAATCTGGTGTGATTAATAGTAATTTATTCTGTCACGACAAAAAGAACCAATTTTATTTTTACCAAAGCAACAAAGCTTTCAATTAAATTACTAAGAAAAAAAAAAAAGAAATCATACCAGAAAGTGTAATATTCTGCACTTCACAAAACAAAAAAACCGTAGTATCCGTGTTTGCAATATCAAAGAGGATGACTTATACAAATACCTGAGTATGTTACTGAGTAGGGAGGTGAAATGAAACCATCACTTAGCTTCATCGTCAGCAGGTGGCAGACTAGGTAAATACAATCAGTCTACAAAAGAGATTATTTTCAAAGTCCTCATGCGGTACATCAGAGATTACTGATCAAGTGTTTGGAAGCTCTGCCTAATAGGACAAACAGTGAGCAGTGACCGTATACAGAGACAAACATCATGAATGATCATAGGTTCGTTTGACTCTTGAGAGAGTGTGATGGATATTCTGAGGAAGAGGAACTGACACTCTTGAAGATGATTGCAAACTATCATGACAAAGCCTGATACAAATATTCAGAATCCTGCTAGAAATGGTGGAGTATAGTAACAGACTACAACCCCTTACGTATCGCTCCCACAGGGATCACGAGTACTAGATTAGGTTAATTGTAACGTGCAGAGGGCTCCTTGAGCAGTCCTTAGCCGTAAGGACTAGTTCAATGGAAAGTACCCACTGTCATGTGCTTCACAATGGATTCTAGAATACGGATGTTAATATAGATACCAATTCCAGGTAACGCATAGGCTTTGTAGGAAACATTACCATAAACGCTTTGTTAGTGAGCACGTACGTAAGAGCGCCTAGCAGCATCATCATCTCGCTGTTGAATGCAGACCTCACTCATCGAAGACCATTACCCAGGAAGACCCTATTCTTCCTGCAGCTGACCAGTGGGCGCTGCTCATAGCAAGCAGAAGTATGATAAGTTCTTTTCTCTTTTTGAGTCATCAGTCTTCTGACTGGTTTGATGCGGCCCGCTACGAATTCCTCTCCTGTGCCAACCTCTTCAGAGTAGCACTTGTAACCTACGTCCTCCATTATTTCCCGGATCTATTATAATTCCTACCTTCCTGTACAGTTTTTTCAATCTACAGCTCTCTCTATTACTGTGGAAGTACTTCCCTGACGTTTACTCGGATGACCTATCGTTCTGTTTCATCCCCCTGTATGGTCGTTAAAGATTTGGAAACGTGGAATATTGTCAAAGTTTCGTTGCCTATGCCAAGAGCCAGGGGCAGTAGGTTAGGCAAGAGCTAAGAGGATTGCACATATATCGGAATGTGTCGTCATGCAGGGGCAATGGCCTGGTTACACACAACAGGCGAGAGAGAATTGCTTAGCACGCGGGTTTGTGTTAGACGGAGACTTTCATAGAGTGCATGACAGAGGTATAGCATCAGCTGTATTGCATTTCACGACTTCGCGTAAGTCTGCCGCAAGAACACGTAACTCTGTCGCAAGAACACCTAAGGGGGGAGTACGACAGATGAATCAGCAGTATAAGTGGAACGAATGCGTTCATTACAAACGAGCATGACGTCAGGACGTCGCTCGTGCATCCTTTAAATACGCCATCTTCGACAGCAACAAGACACTCGCACTCGCAGTTAGACTTGCAGTAAGATGTGTATTGGGTCTCTGCATAGCGCTCTGCTCGGTGATCGACATGTTAATCTTTATTAAGGAGATGTTGCAGTAAGGGCGGCCCATCACGCAGCAGACGTGAGGGGACAGCACCAGCTCTGGTCCTCTCTGCTGTCGCTGTGAATCATCAACCCAAGATTAGCAGACATCGCGGCAGACTCGCTCGCCGCCAATGCTGACCACATCAGTGTGTCGTCGTCGAGATCGTGTGGGGCCTAGGCCCTGTGCATCCACTGTCACAACCGGGTGAGCCGACGACGCCGGGGGACTGCAGCTCATTCCGCCCTTCCACCACGGACGAGCCACCAGGAGGAGCAGGGAAGAAGACGGGGTGGGATAGAGTACACTCAGCACTACGAGAACGCTTCTGGTGCCCACAGCGCCGGGGACTCCAACCCGGAGCCTCTAAGCGCAGCAACCTGCTGTCCACCGCAAGCCGGCCGGCCAGTCAGGCGCCGCCAGCCACGCGCGGCCGAAATAAGGGCATTCCTCCGCTACGTGACAGCGCGCGGCGCTGCTCTAGCTAGATTTAGTGTCATCGCTACGAGTCATCGACGACTCGGGGAAGGTCGTTGATATCACCAAGCCACATTGTACTGGACAGGAAAAAATGTATTATGAATTAATAATGTTTCTTTGGCGTTTCTGACGCTTCTACAGCCATTTCCTAGCATCCTGACAACTGGAGAGGTCACCACTCGGCCATCCAGTCCACCGCAGGCGACCAGGACCACCGGGGCGCCTAAAGATTTGGTGTCAGAAGTGGTCTCGCCCACTGCCTACAGATTTGGTGTCAGAAGTGGTCGCTCCCACTGCCTACAGATTGGGTGTAGTAGTGCACGAGGCGATTTTTGTTAATAACTATGGATGCACGTTCTTTGTTGGGAGTGCATTTTGTGAGACCTGCGGGAACAGCAGATTTATCTGAGACTAATGAAACAGTTGGGAAACGTACTTGGTACCAGTCAGATGTACTGTGTGTAATTTAACGGGGCATGGGAAGCCATGCACGAAGTGTGTACCAGTAGAATGTTCAATTTGTAAACGGTTTGGTCATGCAGGGCACAATTGTGGGCAATAACAAGGCGGAAGGATTAATTTTGTTTAGTTGTGCATTGTGAGTCTTGTTTGTCTTCTTGTGTGTAGTGCTCATCTGTGACAAACGATTGAGTAGCTAGTGTTCTGAGGAGTAAATTCAGTATAGAGTAAGTTGTTAATAAGTTGCAGAAATCATGCCGGAAACAAGATCTGTTAGTACTGAAGTGAGTGTAGCTGCTCTGACGGAGCAAGTCTCAAAATTGTTAGAAGAGAATGCGTAGCCTAAGTTACGTCATGGAGAATTAATTACCCAAATGGAGACCTTGCGTTCGGCGCATGAGTCGCAATCTGGTTCAAGTGAGTGCAAGTCAGTAGCAATTTCCAACCTTGCAATATATCCATCAGTAGCTAACCTGATCACGCCTTTCTCGGGTAAAACAACAGAGGATGTTACAGCGTTCATTAACGATGTTTTGGCAGCAGCTGCAATGAGCAATTGGTCGGACGTAACTACGCTACGTATGGCAAATTTGCGACTCGCAGGGGAAGCAAAGACGTTCGCGATGTACCATGAGACGCTTAGTAAGGCGAGCACGTATGAAGAATTGGCAGATGGGTTACGACAAAGATATCGTAAGCAGAATAGTGCAAGATTTTTTAGGGAGAAGTTAGCTAATTTGACACAGAAGGTCAATGAGACAGTGGAGTCTTTTTCAGATCGGAAACGAACAATTAATTCGCAGACCTATGAATTATCGGGTAATCCTGATGCGGATCGTGTATTATTACGAGAGCCAGAAAACAGAGCCCTCGATGTATTCCTCAGGGGAATTCCTGCAGAATTTTCTCGTAGGGTTAGGATGGAGAATCCTGGGGTTTTAACTGCAGCACTGCGTATTGCGACGCATCTGCAGGAGATAGACATGGCAACAAGGGTTCGCAATGATAAACGCATCTTTGTGTCGGAGAGGAATTGTTACCATTGTGGGAGGAAAGGTCACATGAAGGCTCAATGCAGACAGCCGCAGTGCTACGCTTGTAAACACTACGGTCACAAGGCGAATGAGTGTTGTAGTAAGCAGAATGGTAACAGGAATAAACAGGAAAAAGCGTTAAACGGGAACGGGAGTGTTTCGTCCGTCGGAAGACATTCCCGGGAAGCAGAAGTATGGTGAAAACTAGTACAGAGACGGATTGTTGCTTGATGGGTGTTGTAAGGAATAACAGATGTAAATTTTTGATTGATACAGGGGCACATGTATGTGTTGCTAGTCTAGACCTCGTGGGTAGGAGAAGACTAGGTACTCCTAGGTATAGATTACATGGAGTAGGGAATAATGAGTTGCAATCATTGGGTACAACACAGCGCGTTTTTAAAATTGGAACTGTAGAGTTCGGGGAGCAAATGGAAGTGTTGCAAACTTTGGGACAAGGGTATTCTGTGATTCTTGGACTGGACTTCCTCGATAAACACCATGCCACAATTAATCTTTCACAGCGTACAGTTGAACTTGGTGGAAACTTGTTTTCAATGGGTACAACAGCTGTAAATGTCTCTACGTCGCGAGGTGCATCCGTTGCTAAGATGTCACCAATTGAACCGCGTACAAGGGCATTAAAGATGATTACGCATGTCACAGTGCCTTAAGGTACAGGGAAGTTAGTTTGGTTCAGTAGGTATCGATGTACCACCGCAGAGACTATGTGTGGTGGAGCCACTGCAGAGCAATTAAGCATTGGATGAAATGCATTGTTTTATTAGGAGGAGCGTTGCGCGCGTAACGGATATAAATGGGGAACTGATGATTCCGGTCAGTGTAGATAATTTTGGGGCAGATGAAGTGCATCTCCCAAAGGGTTTAGTGGTAGCAAGTTTGGAAATACTCGACGATGAGGATATAGGTGAATCCCAAGGTGATTATAACGTCAAGCAAACCGTCAAGGCATCTGTACTACGTGATAAGATTCATCATTTGGAGAATGGTGATCGGAAAGCTACGGAAGCTTTGTTATTAGAGTATTTAGATTTGTTTAATTCAGAAGGTCCATTACTAGCAACTGCTATTACACAGCACCGTATACCGACTGGCGATAGTCCGCCGGTCTATAGAAAACCATACAGAATAGCGAAACACTTACAACCACTAGTGGAAGAATTTATTAATCAACAGCTAAGGGACGGTATTATAGAAAACAGTAAAAGCCCGTGGTCTGCCAACATAGTGGTAGTTCCTAAGAAGTCATTGGACGGCACTAAAAAGTATAGGTTTTGTTGAGACTATCGTTTTTTGAACGCACGAACTGTAACAGATGCGTATCCAATACCGAACATCACGGAAACATTGGACAACCTAGGTCGATGTAAATATTTTTCGACACTAGATCTAAAGAGTGTGTACCATCAGATAGAAGTAAGTCCCGAGGATAGACCGAAGACGGCCTTTAAAACAAGCCTTGGTCACTTTCAGTATCGCAGAATGCCATTTGGGTTGAGAAACGCTCCCGCTACTTTCCAGCGTCTGTTAGATGGTGTGCTTCGGGGATTGAAACCGAAGATTGCTATGGTATACCTCGATGATATTGTTGCTTTTTCGCGTAATATAGAAGAGCATGTGGAACGAATGATCGAAGTATTTAGTAGGCTAAGAGCGGCAAATCTTACGCTTAATGTCGAGAAATGTCAGTTCGCTCAGACGCAAGTGACTTATCTTGGGAATATTATTAGTCAGGGTGGGGTAAGAACGGATCCTCGTCTAACGTCGGCTGTGCGTGATTTTCCAGTACCACAGACCACGAAACAAGTTCAGCAATACGTCGGTTTATGTAATTACTACAGACGATATGTAAAGGGGTTCGCGGAAATTGCACATCCATTAACGAGATTGTTAAAGAAAGGTGTTAAGTTTGAATGGACAGCACAGTGTCAGGAGACATTCGAGAAGCTCAAACAGATACTAACATCAGACCCAGCGTTGATACTTCCCGATTTCGAACAAGAGTTCATACTATCTTGTGATGCTAGTAATAGTGCTGTAGGTTGTATTCTTTCTCTGAGGGTTAATGGACAGGAACATCCAGTGGCTTATGCTTCTAGGCAACTGAATAAGGCAGAGAAGAATTATTCAACTACAGAGAAAGAAATGTTAGCAGTTATTTACGGTATCTCGTATTTTCGCTGTTATTTATATGGGCGTAAGTTCAAGGTGATTACAGATCACGCAGCATTGAAGTGATTGTTGCGGTTGAAAGATCCTTCGAGTCGTTTAACGAGATGGGCTCTGAAACTAAGTGAATTTGACTACGAGATAATTCACAAACCAGGGGTAAAACATACGAATGCAGATGCGCTTAGTAGAAAAATAGCGGCTGTACAAGTTGTGGGCGTAAGTGAGAAGGAGTGGGTAAAGGTGCAAACCACTGACAGAGTGTGTCAATTGTTCCGAACGCTACCGCAGTTTGAAATACAGGATGGGTTGCTTTTCAGGAAGACGAAGTGCGGACTACGCGTCGTAGTACCGGAGTCGCTGAGGGAAGAAGTGTTGAAACAAGCGCATGACCATGTATTATCGGGTCATGGTGGTAAAAGAACGACTGAAAGACGGGTAGCTGAAAGGTTTTGGTGGAAAACACGTCGCAATGATGTAGAGCGGTATGTGCAAAATTGTATACCGTGTGCGCAGAGAGCAGATGTAAGTCATCAGAAAATTCAGTTACAGAGACTACCTGAAGCGGATCGTCCGTTCGCATTCATAGGATTAGACGTAATCGGGGCATTTAACAAGACCCAAGCGGGTGATCGATACTTATTAACAATATTAGATCACTTTTCCCGATACCTGGTAATGATAGCTATTCCAGATCAGAAAGCAAACACTGTTGCGCAAGCCTTAGTAAATAACTGGTTGCTGAAGTATGGTGTGCCTGATACTATAATTACAGATCAGGGTAGTAACTTTATGTCAGAGCTCATGAGGCAGTTATGCCGTTTATAGAAAGTTAAGAAATTGCGGACAAGCCCATTTCATCCTCAGTCGAATGGACGAACAGAAAGGGGTTCATAGGACGTTAGTTAAGATGATTAGTCATGACGTAAATTCAGAACACACGGATTGGGACGTGTATTTACATCTGTTGACAAGCGCAAATAACACGAAAGTTCATACAGGAACGGGGCTCTCTTCGTATGAGGTAATTTATGGTCGGAAAATGCCATCACCATTTGATGTGCTCAAACCTATGATAGGTTCACAGGATGAGTCCGTGAAGAATTTCGCCAAGAAATTGAGAGAAATTTGGCAAAGAGTACGGCGTGCTGATACTAAAGCTTTGGAAAAACAAGAGAATATTGGGCAAAGAACAGGTAAACTGCCGCAATACAGAATTGGTCAACGGGTATTGTTGGCTAATCCTTATGTTCCGAAGGGTAAAACAAAGAAGTTTTTGACGAAATATTCTGGACCGCATCAGGTAAATGAAATAGTGTCTCCAGTAAACGTAAAGTTGCAGTTACCAACCAATTCGTCAGTAGTTCATGTGAGTAGGATTAAGCCGTTTGAGGGTGCAGTGGATGCGTTACCGCAGATTCCTCCAGCAGTAACGAAGGGTGTGAGCGTACCGAAACTAAAAGAACAGCAGAGGAATGTTCCTTACCCACTTCGGTCTAGAGTTAAGTAGATTAAGTGTCCTCGGGGAGGAACATGTCGTATTTATTGTTATTAGTTAATAGGGTATGTGTAGTTTTCACTTGTCATTTGTGTGTTTTAGACATGGTAAGGAAGGGAGCCATTGGCATGGCTTCCTTTTCCTTCAGGTGCCGTGCCAGGATGTGGCCCGGGAAACTTTTCGTCAGTCTGGTACTGCTACACTGTTGCAGAGGAGAGGTGGTGCAGGTGCAACCACTAGATAAGGAAATTTTGTTTGCAAGACAATTAGATGTGGTATTGTCAAGCCGCAGGTGGACAATTGCGGTCACGTATAACATATGGGGAGTGATGAATGATGTACGGACACTACATGATAGGTTTACAGCGCAACAGGCGGCCACGGAGAAGGCGGGGTTGTTTCAAGACGTACGGAACGAGTATCAGGAATTGAAGCTCTCGTACGAAAAGCTGAGAAGGCAGCTGCAACAAGTAACGGAAGATTTGACAGACTGTTTCAGGGGATGTGTTTTTATTTGTCCAGCAAAGGAGGTGGCAACCCACAATCATTCGTGTGAGATGCAGTTGTTCTTGGGGAATATGGGAACCTTAGAATGCGAAAAGAAGGTGTTACTTCTGAGACCGAAATTTCCGAAAGTTGGGGAACATTGAATTTACTCTGTGTTCGAACTAGAGATCGTAGTGGCCACTTGTTACAGAAATCGTAGATTGACAGATATATCAAAGCTTGAATTACAGGGCAGTGGGTTATTGATTAATGGCACTGAATGTGAAATAGTGGGGAAGAATTTTCACCTAGCAGCTACTTTGACGGGTACAACAGTGATTAACGTGACACAGCCTATCTTGTATTATCCAGAGGAACCACCACACATATTGCCTTGCCAAAACCCAATGTTTATTAACGAGTCCTTGGATCCCACATTGCAACAATCTTCAGACAGAATGATTATCTCAGAAAAAGAGCATATCTCAGTTAATCAACTACTGCAGCACGTGCAGCAATATCGGGAGAAACGTAAGCAAAACACAATTATATTTGGTGTGTCAACGACTAGCATAATCTTAGTTCTGGTGTTTATTTGTGCAACTTACTTTTGTATACGGAAAAAGATGTCTCGTTCTGAAATAACAACCGTACATCAAATACCTATGGGATGGATCGGGAATAGTGGACCGTACATCAAATACCTATGGGATGGATCGGGAATAGTGGAACGTAATATAAACGGATAACCAATGATAAGATTGGAATCAGTATTAAGTGTAAATAGATTATTAGCAGATAAGAAAAGTTTGACAGTTTTGAAGGAGTAGTTGTAAGACACCTGTAGAGTATAAGTAGGTATGGCATGCACAACCAGTAAGTCCAGAACTGTAAAATTCGGGACGAATTTTCTTAAAGGAGGGGGATGCGTAGTGTCGCGGAATAGTAAAGAGTTGGAAACGTGGGATATTGTCAAAGTTTCGTTGCCTATGCCGAGAGCCAGAGGCAGTAGATTAGGCAAGAGCTAAGAGGATTGCACATATATCGGAATGTGTCGCCATGCAGGGGCAATAGCCTGGTTACACACAACAGGCGAGAGAGAATTGCTTAGCACGCGGGTTTGTGTTAGACGGAGACTTTCATAGAGTGCATGACAGAGGTATAGCATCAGCTGTATTGCATTTCACGACTTCGCGTAAGTCTGCCGCAACAACACGTAACTCTGTCGCAAGAACACCTAAGGGGGGAGTACGACAGATGAATCAGCAGTATAAGTGGAACGAATGCGTTCATTACAAACGAGCATGACGTCAGGACGTCGCTCGTGCTTCCTTTAAATACGCCATCTTCGACAGCAACAAGACACTCGCACTCGCAGTTAGACTTGCAGTAAGATGTGTATTGGGTCTCTGCATAGCGCTCTGCTCGGTGATCAACATGTTAATCTTTATTAAGGAGATGTTGCAGTAAGGGCGGCCCATCCAGCAGCAGACGTGAGGGGACAGTACCAGCTCTGGTCCTCTCCGCTGCCGCAGTCAGTCACCAACCAAGTATTAACAGACATCGCGGCAGACTCGCTCGCCGCCAATGCTGTCCACATCAGCGAGCCGTCGTCGAGGCCGTGCGGGGCCTATGTCCTGTGCATCCACCGTCACAACCGGGTGAGGCGACGACGCTGGGGGACTGCAGCCTGTTCCGCCCGTCCACCCCGGACGAGCCACCAAGAGGAGCAGGGAAGAAGACGGGGTGGGATAGAGTACACTCAGCACTATGAAAACGCTTGTGGTTCCGACAGCGCCGGGGACTCCAACCCGGAGCCTCTACGCGCAGCAGCCTGCTGTCCGCCGCGAGCCGACCGGCCAGTCGGGCGCCGCCAGCCACGCGCGGCCCGGATCTGGTGGCATCGCTACGAGTCAGCGAGGACTCGGGGAAGGTCATTGATATCACCAAGCCACATTGTACTCGACAGGAATAAACGTGTTATGAATTAATAATGTTTCTTTGGCGTTTCCGACGCTTCTACTGCCATTTCCTAGCATCCTGACAACTGGAGAGATCACCGCTCGGCCATCCAGTCCACCGTAGGCGACCGGGACCACCGGGTCGCCTACAGTTCTAATCCTGCCTCGGCCATGGATGGGTGTGATGTCATTAGGTTAGTTATGTTTAATTAGTTCTAAGTTCTGGGGGACTGATGACCTCAGAATTTAAGTCCCATAGTTCCCAGAGCCATTTGAACCTTCTCACTGTCATTGTTTTCCACATATTCCTTCTTTCCTCTCCGATTCTGCGTAGAACCTCCTCATTCCTTACTTTGTCAGTCCATCTAACTTTCAACACTCGTCTGTAGCACCACATCTCAATTCTCTTCTTTTCAGGTTTTCCTACGGTCTATGTTTCACTACCACACAATTCTATTCTCCAGACTTACATTCTCAGAAATTTCTTCCTCAAATTGAGGTCTATTTTGATACTAGGAGACTTCTTTTGGCCATGAATGCCCTTTTAGCAAGTGGTAGTCTGCTTCTTGTGCCGTCCGTCATTGGCTATTTTGCTGCCTAGGTAGTAGAATTCCTTAATTTCATCTTCTTCGTGACCATCAACCATGATGTTAAATTTCTCACTGTTCTCATTTCTGCAGCTTCTCATTACTTTCACCTTTCTTCGATTTACTCTTAATCCATATTCTGTACCCATCAGATTCTTCATTCCGTTCAGCAGATCATGTAATTTTCACTTTAAGTCAGGATAGCAATGCCAACAGCGAATCGTATCATTGATATCCTTTCACATTGAATTTTAGTTCCACTTCTGAACCTTTCTTTTATTAACAATCACTGTTTCTTCGTTTTATGCACTGAGGGCCAGAGACTGCATCTCTCTCTTATACCCTTTTTAATCTAGGCACTTCTTTCTTGCTCATCCACTGGCTCTTGTGCATATTTTATATTACCCGTCTCTTCCTACATCTTACCTCTATTTGTCCGAGAATTTCGACATCTTGCACCATTTTGCATTGCCCAACGCTTTTTGCAGATCTACAAATCTTACGTTTACTCTTGTTTCTATTATCAACAACAAAGTCAGAATTGATTCTTACGTGCCTTTACCTTTTCTAAAGGCAAATTGATCGTCATCTAACACATCCTCAATTTTCTTTTCCATTCCTCTGTATATTATTCTTGTAAGTAACTTTGATGAATGAGCTTTAAGCTGACTGTACGATGATTCTCGCACTAGTCAGCTCTTGCAGTCACTGGAACTGTGTGGATGACATTTTACAGAAGTCAAATGGTATGTCGCCAGACTCATACATTCTACAAACCAACGTGAATAATCGTCTTGTTGCCACTTCCCCCAATGATTTTACATATTCTGACGGAATGTCATCTATCCTTTCGGCCTTATTTGATCTTAAGACCTTCAAAGCTCGCTTATTTTCCGATTCTAATACTGGATCCCCTATCTCTTCTAAACTGACTCCTGTTTCTTCTTCTATCAGACAAATCTTGCCCCTCATGGAGATATTCAGTGTACTCTTTTCACCTGTCCGCTCTCTCCTCTGCATTTAACAGTGGAATTCCCGTCGCACTCTTAATGTTGCCACCCTTGCTTTTAATGATATCGAAGGTTGTTTGACATTCCTATACGCTGAGGCATTACTTCCGACAATAATTTCTGTTTCGATATCTTCACATTTTTGATGCAGCTGCTTCCTCTTACCTTCCCTGCAGTTCCTATTTATTTCATTCCTCAGCGACTCGTATTTCTGTATTTCTATGTATTCCTTGTTTTTCCCTATGGATTTTTGTGCTTTTTTTCTTTCATCGATCAACTGAAGTATTTCTTCTGTTACCTATGGTTTCTTCTCAGTTAACTTTTTGTACCAATGTTTTTGTTTCCAACTGCTGTGATTGCCCATTTTAGAGATGTCCATTCCTCTTCAGCTGTACTGCCTACCGAACTATTTTTTATTGCTATATCTATAGCCTTAGAGAACTTCAAGCGTGTCTCGTCATTCCTTAGTTCTTTTTTATCCCACCTCTTTGCGTATTGATTCCTCCTGACTAATCTCTTGATCTTCACCCTACTATTCATCAATACTACGTTGCGATCTGCGTCTAGATTTGCTCCTAAGTACGCCTTATAATTCCGTAACAGATTTCGCAACATCTGTCTGACCATGACGTAACCTAATTATCATCTTACCGTTTCACCCGGCCTTTTCCATATATACCACCTCATATTGTGTTGCTTGAACAGAGTATTCGGTATTACTAGCTGAAATTTATTGCTGAACTCAATTAGTCTATCTCCACTCTCATTCCTTGTCCAAAGCACATATTCTACTGTAACCTTTTCTTCTACTCCTTCCCCTAGAACTGTATTTCAGTCCTCCATGACTGTTAGATTTTCGTCTCCCTTTTTGTACTGAGTGGAAACTTTCCATTTCACACTCCCCGTACTAAATTTTACACGTCCTGCAATATTTCATCGTCACGACTTTTCGACATTTTCGGGTGATGGCAGTTGCTGTCGTCACTGTTGAAAAACGCGACAGGTGTTAATAGCGCAGCGGATTTGAAATTTATCAGGCCGGAAGTAGAAATGAAGCATGCAAAGAAAGGCGCTCACAGTCGTATGGAAGCAACGCTCTTAGTGTGGCCTCTACTGTGATCCGAAGAGATCTTCCCCTCTTACGCTGTGTAATGTAATGCTGCCAATGACAAATTAGGAGTCGTACGATACCAGTTAGTATGGGTATCTTAGAGTATACAAGGAAAAATTCATATAAATCATTATCTAAATAATTTAATTATTTCAAGCATAAATATTTCTGTTTCACGTATTGAAAACAATGTTAAAGAGTTTACATAAATTCTGTAAATTGATTTCTATTAATTTAGCTCAATATTTATCAGCGACTGTATCTGACGAGGATGTAAACTCTTTGTGTAGTACTGTATTTATGTCCATCTTCATGATGTACGGACTTGGCGGCAAGCGGTTGTAAACAGAAGTCGAACCAGCAGAAAGCAGGTGTATTATTTGCTGTGCTTGTTGGCATTTGGTATTTTAAGAATTGTACTTCTTTCACTATCCTTTCATCACTGAATTTTCTTTGTACTAGAAAAGTACCTGCGGAAGTCACCATGCCTGTAAAGAAGACAACAATACCAACATCAAGATAGTCAGCTAAGTAAAACTTTACAGTTTTTTAATATGTGGTGGTGTTCTGTATGCAACTCACTTCAAAATAATGAGTAACGTCTTATCTGAGGACAAGTCATTGTAATAAGCAGCATAGGAAAGGTAATTACACGTGTGCGCGTGTTATGTGAATTGCATACGTTAATGAAACAAAGCATTTTGACCACCGCCCACCACGAAGTTGGATGCCGCGTGGTGACGCGATAACAAAAGTGTGCAAGCGAAGCAGCCACTGACGGGGGATCACCCCAGCAAAGATACTGGCTGCAAATGTGGAAATCCATTGAGATAAGCGAGTTTGACAAACAGCAGATTATTGTTGAGCTGAGCCTGTGAACGAGATCTCGAAAACGGCAAAGTTGGTCGAACGTACATGTGCCACTGTCGTGAACACCTTCGAAAAGTGGTAGAAGGACAGTGAAACTACCCTAGCGCTAAATCGTTGGACGTCTGTGTCTCTTCACCGAACCTGGTGTTCGGAGGCTTCTCTGCTCTTTAAAGTAGGACAAATGCTGACCTGAGGCTCAGGCACAAGTTTTTCGGAGCACATCGTTCATCGTACACTGTTGAACACGGAGCTCCGCAGCAGACCACCCATACTTGTTCACATGTTGCTCCAATTACGTCGCCAGTTACGATTGCAATGTCCACGGGACCATCGAGATTCGACCGTCGATCATGGAAACGGGTCGGCTTTTTGGGTGAATCACATTTTTGCTACACTAGGGCTATGGGTGTCTCCACAATCCCCCTCATCGAGGTGGACGGCGGTACGAAACGTGCAGCATGGAACGACGCAAGTTGGTGTGAGTAGTATTAGCCTATGTGAGATCATTCTCTTGCGCTTCCATGGGACCTGTAGCAGTAATCGAAGACACGCTGACAGCTGCGAACGAACTGCAACCCTTCATGCTTCGTCTTCCCCGACGGCGATGTCATCTTTCAACAGTATAATTGTCCTTCTCTCGGAGCCAGATCCAGGCTACCGTGATTTGAGAACCATTACAGTGAACTCACGTTGATGTGTCGGTCACCAAAATCACTTGATGGAAGTCCTAAGGAATCCATCTGGGTCGCTACCTGGTGCCATCACGGCGTACTCCAATTAGCGACCCTCTATTTGCGCGAATTACGTGACCTGTGCGTAGACATGTAATGCCACATAACTCCAAAAGCCTGTCAACAAACTGTTGGATACATGATATGCAGAATCAGTGACGTATTATGTTTCTCATAAATAAAAAGTTAAAGGGAATTTTTCTACAATCAGTGCGAAAGCCAAAAGAGTAGAAAAAAACGAAGAAAGTAAACAACACTAATGGGCAATATTACTGACGGAGCAAGAGGACGTAATTATACACAGAAAATTAAAAATTATTAGAATTTTTGTCACAGTGAAGAAACAGTGGAATATGAGCAGGATCAGTAATACATTGTGCATTAAGATGCAACCAGTATTTGTAATGGGAATTATGTGGTCACTGAGGGTGTAATTCTGTTTGTTACAAAGAAAATGTACATTATTTCGGTAGATAATATTATGATTCATTGGATGACGAGGAAGATGTTGTTTTGTTATACATTAAGTTGACGGAGGTGAACAGAAATGTAAAACAAGGTGCAATTGAAGTGTATGAGCCTGTCTGAAAATAGAAGCAAAAGTATTCAAAATTGCAACGACATTTAAATTGGTGATGTTGAAAAGGATGTATTACATGAAGATATCCATAGAACCGCTGTAGAATATTTAACAAAAGTTAATGCTACACATATCACCATTTCACTACAGGATTTCCAAGCTTTATCTAAAGTTGTTCTGTCACTTCTGAAAAAACACAGTTTATAAAATATAAAATAAAATTTAATTGTTTCCATCTAAATTGACAGAATTGTGAAACCTCAGGACATCCATCATTGGTATGTGACCTGCCATACCAACATATAACGCACCTCATATTCCGTCAATCTATTGAAATTATCTTTTTCTGTTCATGTTTAAGTAACAATTCTTAATTATTCTCACTTAGCAGAGTACCACTGTACTATCAAAAAATATGAAAGTATACATATAATTATTCAAGTTCAAGAAAACAATTCTTATGTAAACTTACTGAAAGGCACATGTAACATTGGGTGAAATATGAAACTGTATATCATATAGGTTGTGGAGGAAGATTGGTTTTACTATATTATGATTATCTACACTATGAACAACACTTCATGAAAGTTGTTAGTCTTCAGTAATTAAATATGCAATATTCGTCTATGTTATTGCTTTGTCGTAGTTGAGGGAACTGGATAGGGCAGTCTACATGATGTAGTAAGTGTTCTGTATGATTATATTACTTTGATTTCGTTGGGTAAGGACACAGATATATAGTACTGTGGCTGTGAGTATGTTTCAGGTAATCTGTACTCATGAAGGAAGCGGTCAAGTTAGTAGTTTTAAGGTTGTATCAGTTCTATAATGGACGCTATGAAAATATATATGGAAGTCATAGGCTGTGTGGTGATTACTTTCTTTATTTACACGTTTCGATTTGTACTTCATCGTCAGAGTAATCTGAAAATATCAATAAGAAATACAAAAAACACATACTGCATAATAAGAGATACTGACCGCTGAACACAAACAGGAAAAATAAGAAGCGGTAAATGAAAGAATATCAGGGTTTGGGTGAATAAGTCATACATATGTATAGATTAATCTATCTTATCCATAAAGAATAGGAAACTTAATCATTACAGCAGTTGCACAGTTCAGGAAGACAACTAGGTTACCAAATGGCAGTACTGATGACCATTAATACTCAGGTGTTGAAAACGGTTACTATAATGGGATGAAAATGACAAACGTACAGACTGGCGGTTGTGTATTCCTACAAAACAAATGTACACCATACAAACAATCATAAAGTAGCAATGATGCTAGACACAAATCGAAACTTGTGTCTTAGAGGAGACAAGCAATTAGGGGAGCGCCAGGTAAAGGTGGAATGGACCAATCCACTGGTCGATACAACGATCAAACGTTTTATTATAAAACGCTTGTGAGCAGACATTAACCAGCTGTACATAACACCTCTCTCTCTTTCCAAGCATTAATCCCGACTTGCAGGGTCTGCTGGTTAATCGGACGTGGCATGTTAATTTTATGAGGTGGCCGGACGTCCTTTCTGTCACCACCCCGTAACCCCCGGGAATGAATTAGTGTACCCCAACTGTCTGCTCTAGTGTAATCCGTGGAATGGTACGAGTGTGTTCAGATGTCTGTGAGCCTCGTAACTGAGGCGGAGTTTGCGGACCAGCCCGGCATTCACCAGATACGGAAAACCCCCGAAAAATCACATCCAGGCTGGCTGTCACACCGGTCCTCGTCGTTAATCCACCAGGCGAATTCGATCTGGTGCCGGCGCGCCTACCCGAGACCAGGAAGCAGCGCGTTATCGCTCTTGGCTACCGTGGCGGGACTGTACGTCAGATAGAAAAACTATTTGTTTCTTATTTATTTATATGCATGGTTAGCTAAGTAACCTAAACTTACAAACATTGAAGGATAATTGTCAAATGACAGAAGTAAAATAAATCCTGAAGATAATAACTCACGTAGAGATTATTCCAGTAACATGACTTTAATTTCCTGCACAGAAAGTGAACTCATGCCACAAAGACCGTTACCGTTGCGTTATGGGATTACATAGGAGTAGCACTATGTAAGCTTTACAGGTAGCATTGGTCATTGCTGTAAAATATCGAAATAAAATGAAAGGCGTCGCAGCATATAATGGCAATGATCAAAATTGAGCATACAATAGTAAAATAAAGAACCATCCACGTGATGAAAACTGAGGCTGGATACAGGGAGGAGAGATTCACAGCGGGATGTGTGGACGGACGTCCGTGTCATGAAGCCCAAAATGAGGTAACACAGCTAACATAATATAAGCCATCCGTAGTCTTACTGAAAACTGATCCACACTGGCACTCCTTGACGCCCATACAGTTAACCAAAACATTCGTAGAAAGCACGTTCCCAGGAGCAGTTGGAGACTCTACCATAATTCATATTTTAATCATGAAATTTAAGATAAGAGCTGACGATCTTGCAGGAACGATAGAGCGGATAACTTTTGAAGAGATACCGAACCGAAAAGGGGAAAAACGACTTTATGGTGCAATTTGACAAAAAGAAGAGGTCATTTAATGGGACACATTGTGAGGCGTCACGAAATAGTTAATTCACTAATGGACGTAGCGCTGGCGGTAAAAATTGTGGAGATAGACCAAGGATTGATTACGTTAACCTTCTTCAAGTAACCACAGGTTGCAGCAGGTACATAGAGATGAGTCTTCAGATTGAACCGAGCAACATCGCAGGACACTGATATGTATTGAATTATAGGGCGTTCAGCGGTTTTGTAACAACAAAAGTACTGTTTCATCAAAAGTGTATAGCCCTACCTATTCAACACGTAGAAGTAATACTGGCCAAAGAGGGATACGAGTATTTATACAGCATAGCTTAGAGCAATGTTTTAACACCGTGTCCTGCCAATACAACACCTTCCTTTATTGGTGGTACGTTAAAGCAGGCAACTGAAACTTGCCAGTTACCCTGTTATCAAAGAACATCTGGACTGAGTTAAAATATTGCCGTTACGTGTCGAGAACATTCATAGCAAGGACTTTATTTAGTTCTGTTGGCAAACTGGGATAGAGAGACGTAAAGTCTCATATGGGGAAACGTCTGATACTTTTTGTTGTTAACTTCCATACTTTTACGAAGAAAATTTTTTATTATGATGTGAGATAATAATAGCATATGATCAATGGAGTGGTTGTAGCTTAATGTGTAGCAAGGTCAGCACACGTATGAAATGTGCTGTAGACAGGACATTTCTAAACGTCAGTGGTTTCACTACATTCATGCCAAATACGAGCAATAAACCGGTTTCGGTGGTGAATTGGTTTTTAAATTCTAATATTTTACGATATGAGCCGAATGTAGCACAGGCATGACTTGTTGTAGAAAGACTCTTATGGTATACAGGTCATGATAAGGAAAGTGATCTAATGTACAAATAAAGAATAGACTACCAGTCAGTTGTCGCATGTATGACACGTGTCATAAGAAAGAAACTATAAGTGTCAGGTATTCGGTAACTATACAGTAAATGAGTTGGGCTTGTAGGACACAGAATATATGCCCAAAACAGGATAAGCAATAGAACGCCTATCATTACCATTTGCAGCTTGCAATGTTACTGTTAATATTTTCTCCATGTACACTAAATTACGTGGTGTCATAGCGTAATCATAGACGCTTGTTGTACGCATAAGCATGAACCACTGGTCTTTGGACCAATGCATATGAGGAAATAATGATCCATGGACAAGATATTACATATGTGTAAATTTTAAAGGTGTATGCTTGACGATTTTCAGAAAATTTATAAATGGTTTTAATATAAACTTGTTATGTTGGCTATGACTGAAAATTGTATAGTTTTGTTCGCACTGTACTGTTGCACTGCTTTAGTTTTAATCCCATGCGTGATGTCACAGTTGTGTATCTAAAAGAAATGTAAATTATTGTAATTAACTGTGACAAATGTAACCAAGATTTATGCTGATAAGATTTGTTTGTTAACACTGACTACAAGAGGACGTCATGTTTAAGTTGCGTGTGAGGCTGTCGCATATCAATGCTAGCGATCTTTATGAAGGTTATGAGACGACTAGCGTAGCGCTGTGCTTCGGATTTATTAGCTGTGGCAACAAACGATTCCCCTAGCGTCTAAGGTATGTAAATACAGTGAGGTCACAAAAGTAATGGGATAGCGATATGCACGTATACATGCAACAATATCGCGTACACAAGGTGCAAATGGGCAGTGTATTGCCGGAGCTGTCATTTATACTGAGGTGATTCATGTGAAAAGGTTTCCGGCACATTATGGCCGCGCGACCGGAATTAACAGAATTCGAACGCGGGGTGGTAGTTGGAGTTAGACGTTCGAACGTTGCGTTTTAGAAATCGTTAGGGAATTCAGTATTCCGAGGTCCTCAGTTTCTGCAGTGTGCCGAGAATACCACGTTTGAGGCGTTACATATCACCACAGATAACACAGTGACTGACGGCCTTGACTTAACGACCGGGAGTAAGTGCCGTGTGGGTAGAGTCGTCAGTGCTAACAGACAAGAGCAGAAATTAATGTGAGACATACGACGAACTTATCCGTTAGGACAGTGGTGTTAAATTTGACGTTAAGGGCTATGGCAGCAGACGACCGACGCGAGTGCCTTCGCTAACAGAACGACATGGCCTGCAGCGCCTCTCCTGTGTTGGAGACCACGTGGAATGGATTTTAGACGACCTGAAAACCGTGGCGTGGTCACATGAGTCCTGATATCAGTTGAGTGTGGCCCAGGCCCCAAAAAGCCATCGACACCATCGACACAAGTTGTCAACAAGGCACTGTGAAAGCTGATGGTGGCCCTATAATACTGAGGGCTGTGTTTACGTGGAACGGACTGGGTTCGCTTGTCCAACTGGACATATCATTGATTGGCAATGGTTATCATCAGTTACTTAGAGACCATTTGCAGCCGTTCATGGACTTCAAGTTATAAAACAGTGATGAAATCTTTGTAGATGAAAATGCACCTGGTCAGAACATTCTGGACAATTAGAGCCATCCAAAAACGGCCGACATGAATCCCATTGAACACTTATGGAACATAATCGAGGCGTCAGATCGAGCATAAAATCCTGCACTAGCACCACTTTCGCATTTATGGACGGCTATAAGGAATGAGACAGTTGATGGATGGACATTGGGAGTATGGGAAAGATCTGGCGATGACATTTCTCGACCTAGTGAAAGCATATGACAGTGTTCCCAGGGAAAAAGTATGAGCAACCTGGAGTTGGAAAGCAGACACTTGAAGTCATCTAGGCAATGTATGAAGAAAGCTCTAGTTGTGTGTGGACACCAATTGGAAGAAATGAATGGTTTAAGACTGTTACGGGACTACGACAAGGAAGTGTAATATTACCAGTACTATTTATAATGATGATGGATGAAACAGTCAAAGAGACGAAAGAAGGCCATAGAGGAAGGAAGATGAAGATGCTGCTATTTGATCTTGATATTTTGGTGTGGGGAACAGGCAGTAAGGAGGTACAAAAACAAATAGGCATCCTAAATGAAAAGTTCGAGAAATATGGAATGAAGTTTAGTGTGGAGAAAAGCAAGACCATGGTGGTAACCTGAGGACGCGATATTGAAATAATGGACAACTTTGAATATTTGGGAAGTGTATTAATGGGGAATGCTCGTTTGAAGACAGAAATTAGCAAAATAATACATCAGATTAGTACATTTTACCAGTGTGTGAGGGGCTTGGTGTAGGGAAGGGAAGTGCCAATGAGGTGCAAACTGATGCTAAACAAGACTTACTTCACACCCATACTAATTTACGGCTGAGAGACTTGGACTATGACTAGAAGAGAAAGGAGTAGGATACAATCCAGTGACATGAAGTTTCTGAGAAGCATGCTAGGGAAGACGAGGAAACACAGAGCGAAAAATGAAGATGTTAGGAAGGAAATTGGAGTGGAGAAGTTGACTGAGAAAATGAAAAAGAATAGATTAAATTGGTTAGGGCATGTGAAGAGGATGGGAGAAGAAGAATACCAAGATGAATGATAGAGTTCAGGATTGAGGGCAAGAGGCCAAGAGGAAGATCAAGAACAAGATGGATTGATACAATAAAGATCACTTCAAGGAGGTGAAATCTGATATGGAGGCAAACTGTGGAAGGAGAATGGTGGTAAGACCGAGTGAAGTGTGGAAGTACCATTGATACCCCAACGAGACCGGATGTTGGATAAAGGGGAAACGAAGGTGATGTTACAGCGAAGTGTGACTTACTATTTCTGCGTGCGACTTCCAACGATTTGTTGAATCCATACCAGGCCGAGTTGTTGTACAGGTAAAAAAAATTGTATTGTGTTACGTGAAATTTAACTTTGATGTACAATCATGGCTGTACATTGTAATGTTACCTTAGATAACGTCACAAAAGCTTTAGTACGCGATGGTTTGAAAATGGGCGTCATGTCCGAATCTAGTCTACACAAAGAAAGGACTATTATCAAAATTGTGTCGGACATTAAAGGAAATTATTTTGAGTATAGAAACATGTGTTCATTCGCAAAGTGCTCCATGACTTTCTTTTACTTAATAAAAAAGGAGGTAAAGTAGCGTGGCACGATTGGCTGCGAGACATCGAGGGGCGGTTCATCCGCCTAAATGGAATGAATTTTTCCTATCCTTAGCGCCCACAGGTATCATCACTCCGCGAAGTGTGAGATTTGTGAGCTGACAGTATCTGATGCATCTAGATGATTGTAGTGTGTGTGTGTGTGTGTGTGTGTGTGTGTGTGTGTGTCGTTTGTGTTGGATAAGCCGCGCGGGATTAGCCGATCGATCTGAAGGCATGGGCTGTGCAGCTGGACCCTGCGGGGGTTCGAGTCTTCCCTCGGGCATGGGTGTGTGTGTTTGTCCTTAGGATAATTTAGGTTACGTAGTGTGTAAGCTTGGGGACTGATGACCTTAGCAGTTAAATCCCATAAGATTTCACAGACATTTGAACATTTTTTTGTGTTGGATAATGATGATTGAATGGAGAGGGTCTATCCCAGTGACGGCACACAGCCTACTTCTCTCGTATAACACGAAGGGGGCCGCCGCGTTTAACGATCCTATCCGACGGACGGGTCGCTATCAACAGTGTCACATGCGGTCACTCCATGAGATACCACGGAGAGGTTCGGAATTTAATCCAGAACAATGACACAGAGTCTGGTGATGAGGAACTTAACGCCCCTTCTCCTTCTTACCCGAAAGGTAAAGGGAAAATTCTCAGCGCTGTTACCGATCCAGCTACCACTGATGTCCGACGTAACTTCCATGTTCTGACGGGAACCAGTGTATTCAACGAAGCAAGGCCGTTGGCTGCCTTATAAATAGCACTGGTTTACCAGCAAACAGGTAAAACCTGGGTATGAAATACTTATTCTTAAAACGATGTTAGGGAACCTGTCCATGATCAGGAAGTTGACTGATTATAAAGTAAAACTGTAAATGGTCATAGAATCAAAAACAGGGAGGAAGATTAGGATTTATCGTCCCGTCGACATCAAGGCCATTAGAGATGGTATAGAATGAAATTCATCATATCAGGTAGTAAAATGAATTGCAACATGATGGCATTAATCTCAGTTCTTACACAGCTTAACAACTACTAACTGTAACGTTTGTCTCTTGGTACAACATAAATTGAAATAAAATTTCTTACAAGAAGTAATAGCTAGCCGGACGTTAAAAAGAAAGTGGCCTTGTGGATAACCACGTTCATTCATGATGAATAGTTACGTGCACGAACTGCAGCCATATGCTCATGGCACTTTCGAGAGATCAACGGTAGGAAATCACCCATTATAACGCCCTACGGTGCGCTTAAGGTAGAGCCGCGACGATGAACTGGCAAACATGGGGCTCGGTCGCAACATCAGTAACGTCTCCCGCATCTCGACAATGGGGCTGTTACACATCGTATGTGTTCGTTACTGAGTAACGAATATTCCAAGAGAGTGAAAGTACTGTTTTGTTCTATCTGGAGGGTTTCGTTACTTGCACGTTTTATTCCTTGCACGCTGTTCGTGAGCGATTCGGGTAGAATCGGTGGTTTCCGTATTCCTCGGATTGATTACCCTCAGTGGACTCGGAGTAACGAAACCATTTCGTTATTCGCCCTTTTTCTTTTCTACGCGTTTTCACCGACTCAATAATTTTCGTAGCCCTCGACTTTCTCTCTCTCTCTCTCTCTCTCTCTCTCTCTCTCTCTCTCTCAACAGAGGGTGTCGTTAGTCACACCGAGTTCCGGAGAAGTTATCACACTTTCCATGTTTTCTTCCTGGAAGCAGTTCGTGTCCGATTCGGATCGAGTCGGCATTACTCTAAATCCTCTAATTCGATCGTTTCACAGGATGGAGTTTCCAGAGCATGGAAAATCGCCAACTTTTCAAAAGTCCACAGTACTGAGTGGGAGTGTTCACAGTGCTGCAGTAAATGGTCGGGACACATCAGCTGCTTTCCAGTAGCGGTGTAGTATATCACCGTGGCCTGTCGCTGCAGATGCCGTTTGCCGTACTGTAGAATAGCCGCGTCTGCTTGAAATGAGGCAGTAACTTGACGATTCAGTTTCGATGTGTTCTAATATGAAGACGACTTCAACTCTTAGGACCTCAGCTATTTCCAACAATTCCAAGGGAGGCATGATTACTGTTCGTCAGACCGCAGAGGAATAAAAATCTGTTCGGGAAAGAGAAAAAAACCAAAATGGGGAACTGAAAAGTGCTGTTGTACACACTACTTGCTACATTCATAATGTGGCGTGTGTGTGTGTGTGTGTGTGTGTGTGTGTGTGTGTGTGTGTGTGTGTGTGTGTGTGTGTGCGTGCGTGTGTGTCTGTGTGTGTGTGTGTGTCTGTGTCGGCTCGATGGGGATGAAAAGTCAAGTCTGATGGAGACATGTCGGCGTCCGTCGATCGCGACAACTCCGATCTGTAACTGCTGAAACAAACTCCTCGTTTTATTTGGTTAGTTTCAGATACTGTCTCCCTTTAACAGATATTCGTGTATCGATGCAGCAGCACGCCGGAATGTAGAAGAGGCCACGCTTGTAATGGTGTTCGAAGAATGTCTGTCTTCTTTACTGCTACACAGCGACTACACCACTCGGTACTGCAACAACTCCCTTTATCTGAAACAACCAAATATCCTTCGAGTGTTCGCGACGGGAAGCTTAGGCGAAACTTGATAACAGTAGTTCTTTATGCCTGGTTTGCAAATGAATCTTCAAACGTAGGTAATATGGTGTCTCGAATTATAAGTTCCACCATTCAAGCCGACGTCACATTATAGTCTTGGGAGGATGTTGGTTTGTGAAGTATCATAGCGTCGTTAAGGCGTCCATACGATGCTAATTCAACAACTCCCACGTCATAAATCCAGAGATAAGGTATTCTCTAAACAACGTACGGAATGCGTCGTATTTCGATGTAAACTTACTGCACCCTGTTAATAGTGTTATTAAATCACCTTTAACTTCGGCGTTCTCTCAAGACATAATTATTTCACACTTATACAGCAAAGTTCCATGAAATGACGTAGCCGGCACGAAGAATTTAAGTTATATCTGAATTTATTGAACTTCTGAATTATTTTCGCACTGCATTTGAAAGCACACTGATCTGTCATTCAGGGACCTGAAGCTATTTGCATCAGCAATTCTGACAGTGACTACAGCTTGCGAGAACACGGCGTACCTGTGAAATCTTCATGATCGCGTGTAGATGTTTCCTACTCAAGGCTATTTGTAGAGTTTACGTTGCTGTATACTTCGACGTTCGTGACTATCACAGATCACGACGATTGAGTCCCAGACTCGATTAAGTATAACACGACTTATTTTTCCTTCATGTTTCGTGTCTGGCTAAGCGGTAACTTATCTTACATCTGTTCAGAATGCTCACTTGTACGTCAAGACGATATTGGAAAAGCTTTAAAACACCAGATCGGTCTGAAACAATCTAGTAGCGGTCAATAGGCGTACAGTTATCACAACGTTTACAAGAGAGCGAATTAATATCTCCATTGAAGTTTTACATTGTAGTCGCAGCGAACTTACAGCTCGATTCGGCTACAACTCTCTTCTTGGATGAATGTTATCTCTGATCACTTTATCTTGTCTGGGTGTAAATCTTCGTGTGGCATATATTTTGAATTCTTTATTTAGAGTTTCATGCTTCATATCATCTTTCATTTAGTTCTTTCCTTGTTAGTTACATAGTATTTCTGTTAGTCAATCTTACAATAGTGGTAATATTTTGTTGCCAGTAGCTTCCGTCAATGTCAGAATAACTAATTTCTTTTATATCTTTTGCTACCAAAGGGATTTCATTAGGGGCTCTAGATATTTTGAGTGTTACAGTAAGTAGCGAAAGTAAGGAGAAACGAATGCTTGGAGACAGGTATACGGCACTACAATCCTGGATACATACGGTGAAAAATTTAGTCCTTACCTGACCTACGATCGTCGGAAACAGAGTGTTTCGCAATAATTAGTATAATAATACGTGGTTACACTATGTGCAAAATGTGTTGAACCTACTGGGCTGCGTTAAAACCATGCACTATCCGATCAGAAGTATGCGGACACCCGGTATTGAACATTAATGCTAGGTGCGTCCACCCTTCACTTTATAATGGCTTGAACTTTCCTGGGGACAGTTCCAAAGAAATATCTGAATCTATGTGAAGGTATGGCAGCGCATTCTTTCCCAAGAGCCAAAACTGTGGTAGGTAGTAATGATGGATGCTAGAGTCTGGAAGGAAGTCTACGATATAAGTTCCGTTCAGGACGAGACTTTGGGCAGGTCAATCGAATTCTAAAATCTTATTGTCCGAAAACCATTCGTTCACAGAACCCACTTTATGACAGCGTTCATTGTCACGCTGATACAAAGAACCATGGTCTTTGTGTGGTATCTATAGCTACGATGCCACGGCTAGGTGCAAGTTCGTAGGTTGACACTACGACACCGACATCGACGACAGCGCCCTCTAGCCGGCGCTGTTCAGCTGTACGAGCGCCGCTACAGATTCTGTTCATTTGATCAAGAGCAGACGGCCGGGACACCTCGCTTCAGCTTGGCTTCTATAGAGACTTTGCTCTGCTTACGACGGGTCTACGGTTTCGCACCTACGTACAAAGTTATGCATGCCACCGTATATATTCATGCACCAGTAAACCACCTTCACTTGCAGTACCGACGGGTTTTACCTCACCTGCTCCTACTCGCTTCCTTCATTCGGCCAACCTTTCAGTTTTTAGGGGCAGACCCACGCGCCGCCCTCCAGGCGGTGTACAAAACTTTGGACTGTTCTTCTGTTGTCGGCAGTACAGAATATCCTTGCAAAAAGGTGACTGCACACTGAATACAAAATGTAGCGCCATACCATTACAGCATGTTCTCCGTACTTCACAGTTGGCACTACGCGTTATAGGAGGTGACATTCTTCAAGCATTCGCCACATCGTTGCCACTGCATCGGATTGGCAGTGAGTCTTCCCTCCAAATCACTCTCTTCCGTCATTCACTAAGCCGTGGCGTCACTGCTTACAGTACCTAAGGCTTTGCTTAACGTTGACTGAAACAATGTGTGGCTGACAATTGTATCTGATTTCTTTTAACCTGGACTGCTGGCAGGAACCTGAAAAACAAAACTGATTCATCGCATTGGTTTCAAGCGATTTCTTACAAACACTCTCTGGAATGCTCAGCAGCCGCAGTCTCTCTGTACATGAGGAATGCCTGGGCTTGGAAAATTGGAAATTTGTGGTAAGGACTATGGGACCAAACTGCTGAGATCATCGGAATTTTGGAAATTTGTGGTAAGTTCCTATGGGACCAAACTGCTAAGATTATTGGTTCCTAGGCTTATACACTACTTAATCTTACTTAAGGTAACGTACGCTAACGACAGCACACACACCCATGCCCGACGGAGGACTCGAACCTCCGATGGGGGTAGCAGCAGGAGCCGTGGCAAGACGTCCTAGACCGCACTGCTACCCGGAGCGGCGCCTGGTCTTGCTTTAACTATAGCTGGTCCTTTGGGTTTCCATTTCACAAATGCATCAGCCTGGGTAGCTTTAGAAGCTTTCAGATGTCGGTGATGTATCTGTTACTTTGATGATATTCAATCACAAGTCCACTTCTTCTGTCGGCAACATTCTGCTGTTACTGCTCCACTGACTAAACAATACCCCTCGTGCCGTATTTAATAGTGACATATAGTGGTGAATTCCAACATTACATAGAAAGGTCCAGAATTTTTGCTCAGATTGTGTAGGTGTCCGGCGTTATAGAACGATTTCTCGGAAGCACTGATCCAGGTTGCCGTTGATTTCAATAAACATATTCTTCATTTACGCTACGTCGAACAGACGTGCAGAACTATAGGCCTTCTATATCTCTAACGTCGATCAGTTGTAGAATTTTGGAACACGTATTATGTTCGAGTATAATGACTTTTCAGGAGACTAGAAATCTACTCTGTAGGAATCAGCATGGGTTTCGAAAAAGACGATAGTGTGAAATCCAGCTCGCGCTATTAGTCCGCGAGACTCAGAGGGCCATAGACACGGGTTCCCAGGGAGATGCCGTGTTTCTTGACTTCCGCAAGGCGTTCGATACAGTTCCCCACAGTCGTTTAATGAACAAAGTAAGAGCATACGGACTATCAGACCAATTGTGTGATTGCTTTGAAGAGTTCCCAGATAACAGAACGCAGCATGTCATTCTCCATGGAGAAAAGTCTTCCGAAGTAAGAGTGATTTCAGGTGTGCCGCAGGGGAGTGTCGTAGGACCGTTACTATTCACAATATACATAAATGACCTTGTGGATAACATCAGAAGTTCACTGAGGTTTTTGCGGATGATGCTGCGGTATATCGAGTGGTTGTAACAATGGAAAATTGTACTGAAATGCAGGAGGATCTGCAGCGAATTGAGGCATGGTGCAGGGAATGGCAATTGAATCTCAATGTAGACAATTGTAATGTGCTGCGAATACATAGAAAGAAAGATTCTTTATCATTTAGCTACAATTAACAGGTCAGCAAATGGAAGCAGTTAATTCCATAAATTATCTGGGAGTACGCATTAGGAGTGATTTAAAATGGAATGACCATATAAAATTAATCGTCGGTAAATCAGATGCCAGACTGAGATTCATTGGAAGAATCTTAAGGAAATGCAGTCCGAAAACAAAGGAAGTAGGTTACAGTACACTTGTTCGCCCACTGCTTGAATACGGCTCACCGGTGTCGGATCCGTACCAAACAGGGTTGATAGAAGAGATAGAGAAGATCCAACGGAGAGCAGCGCGCTTCGTTACAGCATCATTTAGTAATCGCGAAAGCGTTACGGAGATGGTAGATAAACTCCAGTGGAAGACTCTGCAGGAGAGACGCTCAGTAGCTCGGTACGGGATTTTGTTGAAGTTTCGAGAACATACCTTCACCGAAGAGTCAAGCAGTATATTGCTCACTCCTACGTATATCTCGCGAAGAGACCGTGAGGATAAAATCAGAGAGATAAGAGGCCACACAGAGGCATACCGACAGTCCTTCTTTCCACGAAATATACGACACTGGAATACAAGGGAGTACCAATAGAGGTACTCAAGTTACCCTCCGCCAAACACCGTCAGATGGCTTGTGAAGTATGGATGTAGATGTAGATGTAGGTAACTGTGACACCAAAACCATTTAATTTTTTCAATGTCGTTTTCTCTGTCAGTTTCTCAAGATGTATTATTTACCGACTATCAGCTGAATAATATTTATTTACTTTATGTTGAACGGAGGCACTGCTCCCTTTGTGAGGATGACATTTACATCGTTGCAGGAATTCCGGCCACAGTGTTTTTCAACTTTTATGTTGCAGTGTTTTTTATGCCACGTTATTTCGGTGGTTTTAGACATGCAGACAGCGTGGGCCTCTGTGGTTCTCGCACAGCGACCACGCCTACTGGGCGGGGCGCTCGCTCGGCCATAAAACGCGGCCAGTAAAATAAAGCAGCGTTCGCCGGCAGGCACGGCTCCGGGCGCGCAGCACGCCACGGTCCGTCGCCGCACGACCCGCAGGCAACATAAAGGAACTGCGAGCAACGCTGCTGACGTGCGGAAGAGGCGGCGCCCCGGGCCTGCGGTGTCCTCGCCGTGCTGGCTCTGCATACGCAACGGCAGCGCCCGCCTGCGGTTTGAGCAGCTGCTGCACGTCCAGTGCGAAGTACGGCCGCCGCCGAGCCCGTATATCGAGCGTCACGATTCACACGAGAATTCAGCGATACAGTCACAATGACCTCGCTGTTCAATCGCAACGGCGCCCAGGGAAGAAGACTATTAAAAGTATTGAAAAGGCACGAAGACAAATTTAAAAACAAATCACATTTTTAATGTACCAAATTTTAGATTTCTGTCAAGAACTGCAGACAGTGTTTCTACTAACGACTAGTTTCAAATATTTTCGTTCACTGTCAAACGTTTACCTACTTAGAAGGTACAGAGCTATTAACCAAACAAAAAATGCTACATTATGAAACATGTTGTGTATCTTCGTATCTATTTATAAAATACCGACCAGTTTGGCCTATAGAAAAGCGATCGCGTTGTGATCTGTCCACACCAGATGCATGATACTCTCTTTGTCAGAAAAGTTCCACAACAGACTTTTCCATTTCACAATTTGCAGTACTAAAAATGAGCAAAAGTTGTTTTATGTTGCCTGGCACGAGTGCGTCCTTGAAATTACGTTAGTCACGTTTCCGGACAAACTCACTAGGTGGCAGGGCCGTCCTTAGAAACACACTGTTTGTGTTCTTGGCGCATTAGTTACGGGGAAGAATGGATGCTGATCGTGAGCAAAGACTGAATGTTCTGCGCTAAGCTCGGGCTAAACCCTAGTGGAGCGTGGACAATAATTAATCAAGAATATGCAGGCGAGGTCCTTTCAAGAAGTCGAGTTTTCGAGTGGCGCAAAATGGTGTCGTCAAGGCAGAGATTCAGTGCAAGACGATCACAGAGCTGGTTGCCCACGTACAGTACATACACTATGTGATCAAAAGTATCCAGACACCTAGCTGAGAATGACTTACAAGTTCGTGGCGCCCTCCATCGGTAAAGCAGGAATTCAGTATGGTGTTGCCCCACCCTTACTTCCCCTTGATGACAGCTTCCACTCCTGCAGGCTTACGTTCAATGAGGTGCTGGAAGGTTTCTTGGGGAGTGGCAGCCCATTCTTCACGGAGTGCTGCACTGAGGAGAGGTATCGATGTCGGTCGGAGAGGTCTGTCAGAAGTCTCAGTTCCAAAACATCCCAAAGGTGTTCTATGGGATTCAGGTCAGGACACTGTGCAGGCCTGTCCATTACGGGGATACTATTGTCGTGCATTATGAACAGGTGCTCTATCGTGTTGAAAGATGCAGTCTCCATTCCCGAATTGCTCTTCAACAGTGGGAGCCAAAAAGGTGCTTAAAACACGAATGTAGTGAGACGCCCTGCTAAACCCGGAGGACAAAACAGGTAGCTTAAATTGTGGAAAGTGACTAAAATAAGCGGCTGTCACTTACACTCGAACATACAACTTAATTTATTAGACCAAACATTACAAGAGCCAAGAAAATTTAAAAAAAAAGGAACACAGCCTTACTTTTTGCAACTTAATAACCGGCTGAATACGCCATACAATCTCATGCCTTAAGGGCAAGACTAATTTAAAAACGGCTGAAAGCCAATAACTTAAGACTCAAACCGAAATCAGAATTTTTAAAAGGCAAAATGCCTTAGCTTAAAACAGTTCTTTAATTAGGCTGTTCGCCCAAACAATCTGACACTTTACGAGCAAAACCACTTTAACTCAGAATCGACTGAAGGCCCATCACTTAAGACTCAACAGAATTAAGTTTATAAAAAGGCTAAAGGCCTTACTTAAAACAGTTCTTTAAATTAGGCTGAAGGCCCAAACAATCTTACGCTTTAAGGGCAAAACAACCTTAATTTAAAAATCGCCCAGAAGCCATACAAATACAAACAAGAACAAATAAGAAAAGGCAGTACACCCAACGGCGCGCAGAAGTTTCCGAGGGTCGGCCTGGAATTGAAACACTAACGCTCGCTTAGGTGAGACAGGCAGTCGGCCCAACCATTCTCGATCCGATGACAACCCAACCGATAAACAATCAACGGACCCACCGACAAGATAACTTGCACTCCACCCGACTAGCACACAACAGGGAGGTCAATGGAACAACGTAGAAAGTATTTGCACCTACATCCAAATACACATTGAGCTGTCAAACTGCACACCGTGCTGGATAGCGACAGCACGATGACGAAAATACACTGCCTGAATTAACTTCAACGGCCAAGGCAGGTACCCTGAACATTAAAGGCCACAATGCAGAAGATACCGCTGGTGCACTTCAATTCAAAATAACCAAGTACAGTTAAACTCCACCGGAGGGTGGCTAAAATTTGCCAACTTGGAAACACACGTTGTTTCTCGCGGGGATGTCCCAACAGCTGACAACAAAATCCAAACGACACAGTGTGAACTGTCGTGACTTGCTGGTTAGAAGTCAGAACTCAACTTTCGTGCCCAGGATCGGTGAGCCACGGTTCTCGTAGGAATGGGAACAGCACCACACACTCCTATCGCGCATGAATGCCGCCAGCGGCCTTAGCAAACGACGCGCCACGGAGTTTTCCTCGCTGTTCCACGCCAAGCGAGCGACTGGTCGCACACAGCATGGCCGGAAACTATAAGCGCCAGGCCAAAGATAGTACAAGGTGCGAATATCGATGGAAAATGCTGCTGCCACTCGCGGAGAGAGAGGATAACAGCATAATCGCGATAACCGCGGGAGACTAAACACAGATTAGCAACCAAGGTTTAATCCAAAGCATAACATGAGCCATCCACGGCTCATGTAGGCCTGGATATGATAGCGCCACGAAAAACACGACCACACCACGACACCACCGAATTCGAATTTTACTGTTGGCACTGCACGCGCTGACATATGACGTTCACCGGGCATTCGGCATACCCACAGAATGCAATCGGATCGCCACATTGCGTACCGTGATTCGTCACTCCACACGACGTTTTTCCACTGTTCAGTCGTCCAATGTTTAAGCTCCTTACACCAAGCGAGACGTCGTTTGTCACTTACCGGCGGGATGTGTGGCTTATGATCAGCCGCTCGACCATGAAATCCTCGTTTTCTCGCCTCCCGCCTAATTGTAAAAGTACTTGCAGTGGATCCTGATGCAGTTTGGAATTCCTGTGTGATGGTCTGGATACACGTCTGTATATTACACATTACGACCCCATTCAACTGTCGCAATCTCTGTCAGTCAGCAGGCGAGGTTCACCTGTACGCTTTTGTGCTGTACGTGTCCCTTCACGTTCCCACTTCACTATGACATCGGAATCAGTGGACCTAGGGATGTTTAGGACTGTGGAAATCTCACGTATAGACGTATGACAAAAGTGACACCCAATCACCTGACCACGTTCGAAGTCCATGTGTTCCACGGAGTGCCCCATTCCGCTCTCTCACAATGTCTGAAGACTGCTGGGGCCGCTGATACGGAGTACCTGGCAGTAGGTGGCAGCCCAATGCATCTAATAAGAAAGACGTAATTTTCTGGAGGTGTCCGGATACTTTTGATCACATAGTGTACCAATGCAAAGGTATAGCGTGTAAACCAGTTATTGCAGGAAGACCTTCGTTTAACAGTGCGTCTGATATCAGAAGAGTTTAATATGAATCATGATGGGTGTCGTAATATTTTACGCGAAGGTTTGGAGGAACGGAAACTTATTGCAAATCTCGATCCTCACACACAGTCGGAAAAACACAAAGAGGAAAGACGAAGAATTTCTGCTGAACTGCTGGGCAGAGCCAGACGTGAGCCCACATTTCTGTTACAGATTCTTGCTGGCGACGGAAGTTAGTGCTACTAGTATGATCCTCACAAGAAGCGTCAAAGTGCTGAACGGTGGAGTCCTGGATCATCAGCCTCGTAAAAAGTCAAACGACGAGCTTCGAGAACAAAGACAATTTTGATCGTATTCTTTGACAGTAAAGGACTAGTTCAGTGTATGTTCCTCCAGGTCGACAAGAGAACCAGAACCATTACATCGAAGTGCTGAAACGTTTGTAGCAAGCAATACGACATCGCCGCCATGATTTGTGGCATTCTCAGGACTGGTCATTACTGGATGACAACGTAAGTCAACTACAAGGCAAGTTTCATCAAGATATCGCAGACATATAACGAGCCGTGACAAATAAGCTTAGAAGCACCGCATTTGAAAATTTCCCTGTTTGCTTCAAAGACCTCCAGAAACAATGGCAATTATGCGTACACAGCCGAGGGGACTACTTGTATAGGAGCTAGGTTCATTACCTGGTAAGTGCAAATTTTAAAAAACCTGTCCTGGAACTTTTTATCAAAGGGAGTACATTTTGTTGTTTTTTACAGTTTTATGCCATAGTTTAAAACTTGTTTGAGTAACTGTTCGAAATCCTATTTTGAACTGTTTCTGTAAAGTTTGTGGCAACTATTCCGCAGTAAGATCATTATCCTTCAGTGTATTAAACTTCATTCTTAATTAGGTGTTTTTTTCACTTTCGTGTTTGTTGACAATTAGTCTAATGAAAGTTCTGTTAAAAGCACTGCTTACTGCTAGTTGTTTGAGGATGCATAACTCCCGTCGTTTTTTCATTTCGAATAGCAGGTCCGTTAAGGTTTAAACTAAAATGTAAAACGATGAAATATGAAAGAAAGTGTTATGCATGTGCTGTGTATAGATTCCAGTGTGGATGACGCGATCGTTTTTACATAGGCCAAACTGGTTGGAATCTTATAACTAGATAACTAGATACAAGGAACACACCAGCCCTAACAACAACACTGCTTTAGATCATCTTTTGAGAAGCACAAAATATACTGTTGTTGGCACTGAGAGGACTGTGAAGCTTTTAGACGTTGCACCTAAGGGAATGAGGTTAGACACACTTGAACACTGGGAATAATTGTAAGTGGAAGATAAACGAGCTATAGAAATTGATGAATGAACTCTTAATAAAATCGGTTTCTGAGTCATTAAGGCAGTTAGATTATGACATATCACTAACGCAAAAAATAGTGGGATGATGTCTGAAATCTGTATCAGTACAGCATCAATGTATTCCCTTGTAATTTTATGATCTCTGTGACACTCAGCATGTGAACACGTAACAGGCACCTAAAGGCAGTCGCCGAACTTTTATTCATAAACAACTAAAGAAGCCTATCGAATTTTGAATGTGTCAAGAGAATCTTAATGTCGTCAAATGACCGTTGTTATACTGATCTGATGTAAAAACCAATGTATTATGTTCTCTACTGTAACGAGTGTACAAAGTTTATTTGAAAATGTTGCAGTTAGCAATTTATTAATAACGATGTTCTTTCTAAGATAGGTGTTGGTTCGAGAATGAACGAAAATGTTCTTAACTAATTACTAATAAAACTATTATTTGCAACTCTGATAGAAACCGCAAGTAGTAAATAACAAACAAATCGAGTTGCTGACCATTATACCACTACGTTGCTTGCATTACATAAATCATTTAGAGAATAAGGTTGTTTAGTTTTTGCCGACGACCTGGTGATTACGTGAGAGAATAGTGAAAGAGCACGAGAAATACTTTAAAAATAGCAGGAATAGTAGATCTCTAAATGTCAATTGAAAAAGCAAAATTAATCATTAATGACTAGCGGCACCCTGGCACTCTAAATTTTAATAAAATAAATACGGAAAAATTCGACAGACTTCCTCACTTCAAATAATCAGGGGAAAAGTTTCAGAAAACTAGCCTGAAAGTTATTGGTCAGCTCTCAGGCTAACAAAACAGACATATAACAAAAATCCAACTTAAAGTTAGTCACAATAAGGGGAAGTCTCTGCTTCCTTAAGAAGTCATATGTGTCTTTAAGAGAAATGGATGTGACTGTACCACTGACACTGGTTTACCTTTCATACACATACTGTGTGAATTTTAATTAACACTTGTTAATTAAACATTTACATTGCGCAGGCGTCTCCATAAAATATCATTACAACTTAAGACTTTAATACCTTTAAAACTACGCTAGATATTAACAGCGTGATTAGTTAACTCAGACAGATTCGCTTCCTCATTAATACGCGTCATACGAATTCAGTAGAAGTTACAAAACTCAAAATTCACAAAACACAGCTGCCTCAACACAGCCGTCAGAAAATACATTTTTTACACTGATTTTGAACAGAAAAAGAGAGATTACATAAATTCAGAAGACAGAACGAAAATAAAATAGGAAAATATTATGTCCAATTTATACCGAACAAAAAATTTGATAATTATGGTAAATAAAGGAATTGAAAAAAATTAAAGAACTCAGGCTGTAATTCCATGGGCATATTAACTAGACGGGTTATGAAGTTGGAATTCGCAGTGACGCCAAACTTGGATTCACAGAATGCGTCGGTGTTGTTAAAGGCCTGAAGCTGGCACGAAAAACGCAGCCTGGTGTGCCAGACAGATAAAAATATTTACGCAGGTAATACACGACTCGACAGCTGGCCTGACAGAAAAGTTATCGAAGAACGGGACAATTTGTTCTCACAGGCGGAAAAGAGAAAATTGAGATAATGTGGACACAAAGAAAACATAATGAAAACTCGGGAAATCCCCCTTGTTGTACATCGAGTAGGCTGTAACATATTTTTCCGTAAAGGCAGGTAAAAGGGATTGTATATTTGACTCGATAAAAGATTTTCTATGCATATGAAAATGTACATGGTTATTAGGATCTTTTAGAAACAGATTCTTTCGTTTGCACATCTTCGAAATTTTTAGAAACAGATTCTTTCGTTTGCACATCTTCAAAATAAGACTTTCCGTGCAAAGTCTCATAGGAAGCCAGGAATAATTTCAGTGTAGTCCCGATAGGTATTTTGGTTTGTTCACACGTATGACGAGGGATTGATAATAACTTGGCTTCATGATGTTGGACTGTCTTTGATTACAAAATTATCAATAACAAGTAGGTTTATGTAGTATGAAAAAAACCTGAAATGAGTATCCAATTCGTAAATGGACAAGGGATAAGGTTATTATTTACTTATAGGATGAAAGAAAACTGGTTTTCCTGAGGTTTTGAAACAGTTCTCTGATATTTGTAAATTCATTTGTATTATTCTTATTAAGTTTCATTGCGTTTCTTTTTTCTAATAATGTCTTTCTGTTTGTATTCTTATGCTCATCAGCTCGTGTTATTGGGGTTTCATGTTTCAGTTTGAATGTAGTAGGTAGTTTAAATTTCAGTTTCCTAACTGCGTGAGTAGGTTATACAAAACAGGGTTTTCACGTCATTTTTCTTCTTTGGAAGGTTGAAAACGTCAGGCGAGAGGTGGCGTCTGGACGTGAAACGTTGTGACGTCGGCGACGCTAGAACCAAGGCGGTCACTCCGTCGCTATTGGCACTTCACTTGCCAGGGGACGCGATCCGTTGACGTCCAGTGCCACTTAGTTGATCTTCTCCGTCGGGTTGAATAGATGCTCATAGGGCTCGGTAACGTGTAACAATTGTACTGCTCTATCAGTTTTCAATAACAGAAAATCTATCGTAACAAATGCTGGAAAGCTAGGGAGTTAATGCATCATCTTTTTGGTTTACGGATGTTAAAATGTTGTTCTAGGTGACTGCTTTTATTTGTTTAGTACGTGTAGGTCCGTGGGGATTCCACTGTTTGAAAGTCAAACAGTAAAACAATTTTTATTTATCGTGTGGTGTTGTGTCCTTTATAAAAGCGCATTTGTTCATTTCAGAAACACTTTCAGAGGAGTCACTGCATGGCGGGTTTCAGTAACCGTTTGTTATTCTACCGGCCTGGTAGTCGTTCCTCCAAACACGAGGTAGGCCGTGCGGCTGCCGCTCCGCCAGGAGGACGTGGGTTATCGGATCTCATAAAAACAGAGATACTTTCCTTGTATGGCCTGGGCTGTCTCTAACAGAGTCTGCGGGGCGCCAACCTCGCCGACTGGCAAAGTGCCTGTCGCAACGGAGGTCGCTGCCCGCAGGGCACTATCCTGCTACAGCCCCGCAGCGCCACCCTCTAATACCCATCCGCTTCCGGTTGTTTAGGCCACCGCCAGACCGTGTGAGGTCAGTTACAATATACGCCTGTAGCTGGCAGTACCAGCAGCTTCATCTCAGAGGTCTACGATAGCAGACCCGGCCGAGTTCATCGTGGTCTTCACTAGCAGTACGTCAACTGTGATACACCAGCATCACCGGCACAGTAACGTCCCAGATCTTGTATTTATGTGTGTGGACATTTTTCCCAGGACATTATAACTGAATTTAGTTTTGTTTGTAATAGGTTATTTTTTCAAAATGTCATCGGCCACTTGTCTGGACGTGGTTACGACATGTTTAGATAATTCATAACTGCACTGGTGACCTGCAGAGGTTTCAGAAGTGACATTTGACTCTCTCTGCTGACTATTTTGGCGAGGCTGGCAGAAGCACTCATAATCAGACAGTATTGACACTAGAGTACATGATGTATCACATCTTCTGGGTGACTCTCGTTGGGATTGTGGAAGAGTACAATTTGATTTGATAAATTCGTCCACTACAGTACCTGTCATCGGATTTGAAGACTGTTCACAGTTCTCGATCACAAATTTACCTGTTCACTTCACTAACTTTTCAGACGCCGTTCTCGATGCCATTGCACATATATTGACTCATGGGTGTCACTTACAGGACCGTTTACAATTGTCCTTTTTGAGTCAATACGAATACTTTACTCGCAACACCAAACGCAATTTTCTCATTTTTGTACCCACCTCGTGTCCCGGATTCATGTTCTCATGTCCGTATGTACTTTCATCTGCAAGAGATATATTTCGTAAACCATATCAAATGCTGACGAACCGATTCCACAGACCGAACGTGAGGAGAGAGGCTAGTGTAATTGGTTAATACAAACCATACAAAAATGCACGGAAGTATGTTTTTAACACAAACCTACGTTTTTTTAAATGGAACCACGTTAGTTTTGTTAGCACATCTGAACATATAAACAAATACGTAATCAGTGCTGTTTGTTGCATTGTAAAATGTTAATTACATCTGGAGATATTGTAACCTAAAGTTGACGCTTGAAACCTCCGACGTTCAGTTGCGTGTTGCAACAAACAGCTGCAACATACATCGCGTTTCTACAGAATGATCTGCCAACGTTGCTTGAAAATGTCCCACTGGAAACGCGTCGACGTATGTGGTATCAGCATGATGGTGCACCTGCACATTCCGCAATTAACACTAGGCTGACCCATGACAGGATGTTCGACGGGCGTTTCATAGGACGTGGACGCCGCATAAATTGGCCAGCCCGTTCTCCTGATCTTACACCTCTAGACTTCTTTCTGTGGGGTACGTTAAAGGAGAATGTGTACCGTGATGTGCCTACAACCTCAGAGGATATGAAACAACGTATTGTGGCAGCCTGCGGCGACATTACACCAGATGTACTACGGCGTGTACGACATTCATTACGCCAGAGCTTGCAATTGTGTGCAGCAAATGATGGCCACCACATTGAACATCTATTGGCCTGATATGTCGGGACACACACTATTGCACTCCGTGATTGGAAACGGAAACCATGTGTGTACGTGTACCTCACCCCTCATGGTAATGTACATGTGTGTCAGTGAAAAAGACCAATAAAAAGATGTTAGCATGTGGACGTAATGTGCTGTTCCGGTCTCTTCTGTACCTAAGGTCCATCACCGTTCCCTTTGGATCCCTATGTAATTCGGTGCTCTCCGATACACACGATCGAACAGCGGAGGAGTGGTACTCAAGCGTCAACTTAAGGTTACAATATCTCCGGATATAATTAACATTTTACAATCCAACAAACGGCACTGATTACGTATTTGTTTATATGTTCATATGTGCTAACAAAACTAACGGGGTTCCATTGAAAAAAAAAACGTTGGTTTGTGTTAAGAAACTTATTTCCGTGCATTTTTTTTATGGTTTGTATTAAACAATTACACTAGCCCCTCTCCTCACGTTCGGTCTGTGGAATCGGTTCGTCAGTATTTGATGTGGTTTACGAACTACGAGTATATCCAGCGCTAATGTTAGGTGACTCACCTTAAATATATATATATATATATATATATATATATATATATATATATATATATATATATATATATATATATAGTTACGCTACAATCTATCAGGACATCCTCGCTGCTTCTCACTCTATTCAAGTGCCTACTTGCACGGGATTGAAGAACACGGATAAATGCAAAACACACCACATACAAAAAGACGTTTATGGTAAGGGCCACCCACTTTGTAAGTGGGCGGGGGTCGGACTAGACCAGGGCGTAAGGAGTAATTTTAATATTTTTGGAAGATAATTAGTGACCTGGAAGTAGCCTCATAACAGTTCCAGCCCTTATAAAAACCTAAATGATACCAGTTATTAGAAAGGCGACTGACTAAACTATGTACTGTATTTTTCCTTCCTTAGAGCTACAGGGAGAGGTGAGGTTCGCGACACCATTCCCTTGCCCCCAGGTATGGGTGTATCGTCCCGCAGTAGCAGAAACGTGCTTATCCCACTCGGAATTCGTCCCGAATCTTCAAGCTCATACAGCCCAATGTGTTTCTGGGCACGCTAAGTTACGTAGACATGAGCATAAACATAGAAAGTGACTTAATGACTAGTTGCTAAATTCTTCTGCGTCACATATTCAAACGGATTACATTCACGTTTATTTACATTTCTCTATGTATGATTAATAATTCACAGAAATGCCCTTCTTCATCTATTCAGCCTTGCTGATTTCTCTCTATTGGCAGTGCATAATTACATAACTTATGACAGTGCCTAGACATGCAGATCTTTACTCAGAAATTGGTGAGTTCACGTCATATTACTGTTACCTATACATTCCCAAGTTCACTCATTTGGAGTCCCACTTCTTAAGAGTGTAACACAGAAATATTTTGTTACCAGTAATTCCTTTTACTTCTAGCTACTGCGTATTTTGCACTAAGTCCATAATTTTTCATACATTTATACACCAGACACACACCTAGACTAATTTGCCGAGGAAAATATTCATAAAATGTGGAAAAATTAAATATTTGTCTGTCTTCACATAACAAAAGTTGTGTTGCGTGGTTTGCCGAGCCATTACCGTCATTTCTAGTATTTGTTTGTACCGTAAAGTCATTGTTTTTAGCGATATGTATACTCTGCTAGTTGATAACACATGTGCATGTTGATGTTTTTATTTCCTTTTTTTATGTGTCACTGACATAGGAAATTCTGACACATCAGGCAACAATGTATTGAAAACCTTCTTCTCTGTTTTTCTAAATATGTGTTAACAGAAACGTATCACACCAAAAAGGTAAAAAACATAAAACATTCTTCTGTGAAATCAACGTCTCAGTCACCATCCAGTGCAAAGTTTCTCTACTTTCTACATCTACATCTACATTTATACTCCGCAAGCCACCCAACGGTGTGTGACGGAGGGCACTTTACGTGCCACTGTCATTACCTCTCGTTTCTGTACCAGTCGCGTATGGTTCGCGGGAAGAACAACTGTCTGAAAGCCTCCATGCGCGCTCGAATCTCTCTAATTTTACATTCGTGATCTCCTCGGAAGGTATAAGTAGGGGGAGCAATATATTCGATACCTCATCCAGAAACGCACTCTCTCGAAACCTGGAGAGAAAGCTACACCAGGACGCAGAGCGCCTCTCTTGCAGAGTCTGCCACTTGAGTTTGCTAAACATCTCCGTAACGCTGTCACGGTTACCAAACAACCCTGTGACGAAACGCGCCGCTCTTCTTTGGATCTTCTCTATCTCCTCCGTCAACCCGATCTGGTACGGATCCCACACTGATGAGCAATACTCAATTATAGGTCGAACGAGTGTTTTGTAAGCCACCTCATTTGTTGACGTACCACATTTTCTAAGGACTCTCTTAATGAATCTCAACCTGGCACCCGCCTTAGCAACAATTAATTTTATGTGATCATTCCAGTTCAAATCGTTCCGCACGCATACTCCCAGATATTTTACAGAAGTAACTGCTACCAGTGTTTGTTCCGCTATCATATAATCATACAATAAAGGATCCTTCTTTCTATGTATTCGCAATACATTACATTTATCTATGTTAAGGGTCAGTTGCCACTCCCTGCGCCAAGTGCCTATCCGCTGTAGATCAACCTGTATTTCGCTACAATTTTCTAACGCTGCAACTTCTCTGTATACTACAGCATCATCCGCGAAAAGCCGCATGGAACTTCCGATTCTATCTACGAGGTCATTTATATATATTGTGAAAAGCAAAGGTCCCATAACACTCCACTACGGCACGCCAGAGGTTACCTTAACGTCTGTAGACGTCTCACCATTGATAACAACATGCTGTGTTCTGTTTGCTAAAAACTCTTCAATCCAACCACACAGCTGGTCTGATATTCCGTAGGCTCTTACTTTGTTTATCAGGCGACAGTGCGGAACTGTATCGAACGCCTTCCGGAAGTCAAGGAAAATAGCATCTGCCTGGGAGCCTGTATCTAATATTTTCTGGGCCTCATGAACAAATAAAGCGAGTTGAGTCTCACACGATCGCTGTTTCCGGAATCCATGTTGATTCCTACAGAGTGGATTCTGGGTTTCCAAAAACGACATGGTACTCGAGCAAAAAACATGTTCTAATATTCTACAAGAGATCGACGTCAGAGATATAGGTCTATAGTTTTGCGCATCCGCTCGACGACCCTTCTTGAAGAATGGTACTACCTGTGCTCTTTTCCAATCATTTGGAACCTTACGTTCCTATAGAGACTTGTGGTACACTGCTGTTAGAAGGGGGGCAAGTTCTTTCGCGTACTCTGTGTAGAATCTAATTGGTATCCCGTCAGGTCCAGTGGACTTTCCTCTGTTGAGTGATTTCAGTTGCTTTTCTATTCCTTGGACACTTATTTCGATGTCAGCCATTTTTTCGTTTGTGCGAGGATTTAGAGAAGGAACTGCAGTGCGGTCTTCCTCTGTGAAACAGCTTTGGAAAAAGGTGTTTAGTATTTCAGCTTTACGCGTGTCATCCTCTGTTTCAATGCCATCATCATCCCGGAGTGCCTGGATATGCTGTTTCGAGTCACATACTGATTTAACGTAAGACCAGAACTTCCTAGGATTTTCTGTCAAGTCGGTACATAGAATTTTACTTTCGAAGTCACTGAACGCTTCACGTGTAGCCCTCCTTACGCTAATTTTGACATCGTTTAGCTTCTGTTTGTCTGAGAGGTTTTGGCTGCGTTTAAACTTGCAGTGAAGCTCTCTTTGCTTTCGCAGTAGTTTCCTAACTTTGTTGTTGAACCAAGTGGGTTTTTCCCGTCCCTCACAGTTTTACTCCGCACGTACCTGTCTAAAACGCATTTTACGATTGCCTTGAACTTTTTCCATAAACATTCAACATTGTCAGTGTCGGAACAGAAATTTTCGTTTTGATCAGTTAGGTAGTCTGAAATCTGCCTTCTATTATTCTTGCTAAACAGATAAACCTTCCTCCCTTTTTTTATATTCCTATTAACTTCCATATTCAGGGATGCTGCAAGGGCCTTATGATCACTGATTCCCTGTTCTGCACTTACAGATTCGAAAAGTTAGGGTCTGTTTGTTATCAATAGGTCCAAGATGTTATCTCCACGAGTCGGTTCTCTGTTTAATTGCTCGAGGTAATTTTCGGATAGTGCACTCAGTATAATGTGACTCGATGCTCTGTCCGTACCACCCGTCCTAAACATCTGAGTGTCCCAGTCTATATCTAGTAAATTGAAATCTCCACCTAAGACTATAACATGCTGAGAAAATTTGTGTGAAATGTATTCCAATTTTCTCTCAGTTGTTCTGCCACTAATGCTGCAGAGTCGGGAGGTCGGTAAAAGGAGCCAACTATTAACCTAGCTCGGTTGTTGAGTGTAATCTCCACCCTTTATAATTCACAGGAACTATCCACTTCTACTTCGCTACAGGATAAACTACTACTAACAGCGACAAACACGCCACCACCGGTTGCATGCAATCTATCCATTTTGAACACCGTCTGTGCCTTTGTAAAAATATCGGCAGAAGTTATCTCTGGTTTCAGCCAGCTTTCTGTACCTATAACGATTTCAGCTTCGGTGCTTTCTATCAGCGCTTGAAGTTCCGGTACTTAACCAATGCAGCTTCGACAGTTTACAATTACAATACCGATTGCTGCTTGGTCCCCGCATGTCCTGACTTTGCCACCACACCCTTTGAGGCTGTTGACCTTTCTATACTTGCCCGAGGCCATCTAACCTAAAAAAAAAAAAACCCCAGTCTACGCCACACAACCCCCGCTACCCGTGTAGCCGCTTGCTGCGTGTATTGGACTCCTGACCTATCCAGCGGAACCCGAAACCCCACCACCCTATGGCGCAAGTCGAGGAATCTGCAGCCCACACGGTCGCAGAACCGTCTCAGCCTCTGATTCAGACCCTCCACTCGGCTCTGTACGAAAGGCCCGCAGTCAGTCCTGTCGACAATGCTGCAGATGGTGAGCTCTGCTTTCATCCCGCTAGCGAGACTGGCAGTCTTCACCAAATCAGATAGCCGCCGGAAGCCAGAGAGGATTTCCTCCGATCCATAGCGACACATATCATTGGCGCCGACATGAGCGACCACCTGCAGATGGGTGCACCCTGTACTCTTCATGGCATCCGGAAGGACCCTTTCCACATCTGGAATGACTTAACGTATTCGGAGCGATAGACTTTATGTGGCGCTACCTTCATGTTATATTAATAGCTGTTGATGATAACTGGTTCATCAGAAAACACATAAATATATTTCACTTGTAGGTTGGCTAGTTCGGCTCCTTCGCATTGGATGCAGGTCAAGTCATATTCCACATCATTGTTATTGGAGTACGGTTGTGACTCTTTGAAACACTGAGACTGTATGTCTAATATATACGGTAGTCTCATTTGTATAATCTCTACCCTGCTACCCCAGCAGTATACGGCATGCCATGATCTAGTTCTTTTCAGACTCACAATGAATTTCTCGTCATCAACTGTCAAAATCCACTTACCACTTGAAAGGCCAACAAGAATGTTACTCTCACACATAAATTCTAAGCCAGTTATGTAACTTACAGTTAAGCCTTTAACTAGTATAAATGTGTACTTTATTGCTGCATTTCATATTTTCAAATTAAGCTACACCTATCATTTCACACTTTGTGATTTTAAGACAAAGACATTACCCAATTCACCAGTGTCTACCACAATAATAGTGGGAACTATTGCACTAAAAGCTGCCTACACCGCATCCTCTGGCTGGTCTTTGCATGAATCAATTTAGAGCAAATGTGAATGTTGCTTTTATACCTCAGCACATCTAGACAACAAATTAAATCTAATGGCCTCATTCCTTCCCATGAAACGCATCGGAGGGTTAAGAATAGTAGCAGTTTGCTGACTCCCTCGAGGTGGGAGGAGTCTGATATTTCGTCACTTGCACTACTCTAACGAAATGGTTTTGATATGGTGACCAGTTCTGAATCCCTAATAGCGACTAGTTTCGATTATTAATGGATTTAAGTCTCCACTTGTCCCCTATGTTTGAGTTATTTACATGAGGTGGTCCTATGTTGTTTGGCATGTGGTGCCCCTATGAATTATCATGTCTGTCTCTCCATTAATGTTTACCCTTTCTACGTTGATTGTTATTGTACCCTGGAGTGATGCAGTTAAAGTTTATCGACTTTTTGTTGAAGTGCGAATTGCCGTTTTGATGAAATGGTATTTTTAAAATTGCATGTCCGCTGTTTGGCAGGGTACCATTGCCACGACATTCGGAACTTCTAGTGTAATTGTTGCGGGTGCCGCTGCTTGCTGCCTGCTGTCGACGTCACTGCCAGATCTGCATTTGAACTCTGTGTCACGTTTCACAACTCAGGAAGAGACATAAAGTGCTCTAGATTTGGCTCCTGTGCTTGGATTACATTTTCCTTTATATATGCTGGCTACATCGACTTTAACAGTTTGATAATACCCTTGTGAGACATGAATCCGTGCTAGTATCTAGTTTTTTTAATAAACTTCCAAGTCTATTTTAAACTGCCCCGTTTGACACTGTAGGGCTCGGTACTGTCCACGTCTTCATGAAGTCGCTTCTTACGGATACTGAGCAACGTTCACTTAACAGCCGTCTTTCAAATTCCTCGTGGTTTGGCGTTTTCAGGTGATTTCAGTATCCTGAAGAGGACCATTTCCTTGTATGAGGGCGGTAACGAGTTTTATCTGTCCGATCAATCAACGTTTGGGGTAACACATCCCTAAGCCGTCTTCTGAATACAGATGGATGAGGTGGCTTTTTCTCTGAGAACAGTATCTGGAACTCCCTATGTTTTAAAAGGCGGTCTTCTAGCAGTAAGGCACATAATGTCAGCCCTGCCCCGCACCTGACCAAATGAACTGGGCATGAAGGGACTTGTCGGTACAGTTTTCACTTTGAACTGTCGTTCATATATATGTGCATTTCCGAATGTGTCAATTGCGTGTGTACTTACTGGTGACCTTTCGTGCGTGGTATCGTACACCCCCGTAGTCTCCTGTAATAGGTCGTTGACCTGAACAATTACTTACTCCACTGTGGTATGCCGCACTTTAATTTTGTCGGTTTTAAGTAAATTACTGCGGGTATTGCACTTGCGCACCACTTCTTTACTCACACAATGTACACCAGCACATAATTCGCTGCTGAGCACTTCATTAGATTGCATCTCTAGTGCTCTGAAACTGATAGGTAAGCGGTTTTATGGATATTTGCTTCGTGGTTTGCACCATTTTTGTGTGCTTGTGACTTAGGAAGTCGGGATTAGCATGGAAGGTCAAGGCGACTATAAAGTCACTCCTTAAACACAAAAACTACTACAGTAATGAATTAACAGTTTATTCAAGACCACATTCATGAAACAACTAACATACAATCAACACGTGGCCGTCTTAAAAATATCCAAAATGCCCAATAGCTTCCTTCTCAAGCAAGCAGCAAATTATAATTACTTAATGCACAATAAATCTGAAGTATTTTAGAGGGGTGGCTGAGATTTTTTATGCAATACACAAACAGCAGAATGCGTTACACTTAATATAATTCATTGGCAAGCAATTTCTATTTTTTTTAAATACATGTGAGATGAAATTTCCTGGCACATTAAAACTGTGTGCCGGACCGAGACTCGAACTCGGGACCTTTGCTTTTAGCGGGCAAGTGCTCTACCAACTCAGCTACCCAAGCACAACTCACACCCCCTTCTCACAGCTTTACTTCCGGCAGTATTTATTTATTTATTTATTTATGCATTTATTTTACCTGGCAAGATTAGGGCCTTCAGGCCCTCTCTTACACCTAACCAGGCATACTCAGATTCAACAAATTTCAGTGTCTACAGAAAATTAGGACATATAACATGTTATACAGTATTAATGTTAAAGAAAAAAAATAGAGATTACAAAAGTAGTACAATGATAATTATAACAATCAAAAAATAATTATAACAATCAAGAATAATAAAAATAATAATAATAATGATAATAATAATAATAATAATAATAATGACTATGTATATGAAAGTAAACATATTTTTCTTATATGAGTGTCAGTCCTATTGCTAGTTGGGAATTTTCTCGTTATATTCTTGCAGCTTGTGAGTTATTCTCATCAAGCAGAGACATAAGACGATGGAATGGGGTGAAAGAGATATAGAAGAGGTAGATAGGTTAGAGGAAGAGAAATAGAATGGTCAAATTCGAAGCTATGATGGAGAGGAGAAAGAAAAAGATGAGGGGGGGGGGCACAACAATGGTGGCTATACCGTCCCTAATATGTAAGTCTTAAGTTCCCTCTTGAATGTTGAGTGGTTTTGGATAAGACGCAGATCACAGGGGAGCGCGTTCCATAGTCGTATGGCTGGGATGGAGAATGACACGGAGAAAGATTTTGTGTTATGTAAAGGTACAGCCAAGATGCTACACGTATCCGATCTGGTATTGCGGTTGTGGAATGATGATAGGTGTTTAATGTGAGAAGATAAGTATTGGGGGCACCAGTGGCTAAGAAATCGATGAAGTAAGCACATCGTGTGGAGATCGCGTGCCTTATGTGGGCGTATCCAACCTAGCTGGGAGTATGAAGGACTGATATGATCATACAACCGTATGTTGCATACGTATCTAACACAAGCATTCATCACTAGCTCGAGGCATCTCGAATTTTCATTATTTGTGCCATGTTGAACTACATCACAGTAGTAAAGATTAGGCAAGACTAGTGTTTGGACTAATTTTTGTTTAACATGGGTTGGAAATATTTTTCTAAATTTTTGAATTGCATGTAGGGAGGAGAGCGATTTCCGGCAAGCTGTGACTGTTTGTTCTTCCCAGTTTAGGTGTTCATCCAAGATTATTCCAAGGTCTTTTACTGTTTTTTGGTATGGTAGTTGGGTACCATTGAGGAGTATTTGAGGGACTGTTTCGCGAAAGTACCGACTGATTAACTTTGGATGAGATATAAGTATGACCTGGGATTTCTTGGGGTTTAGTTTCAGACCTAGGTTCTGTGCCCATCGAGAAACAGAGCAAAGATCTGCGTTCATACTCGCTACTGCGTCAGCAATGTTCTTGGGGCTTGCACTTATGTACAGTTGGATGTCGTCGGCATATAGATGGTAGTTGCAGGAGTGAATCACTGAAGAAATATCATTAATGTACAGTGAGAAGAGTAATGGACCAAGGACGGAGCCTTGGGGAACTCCAGAGCGCACGTTTTTCCATGATGACTTTTCCGACCCACAAATGACTTGTTGACTTCTGTTTTTGAGGTAGCTGTCGAACCAGTGTATTGCGCTGTTTGAGAAATTCAGCTGCTTCATTTTAATTAGTAATATATCAAAGTCAACTGTATCAAAAGCCTTGCTAAAGTCAAGCAGTGTTAGGATGGTAGCTTCACGTCTGTCCATAGCATGTTTAATGTCATCAGTTACTTTGATTAATGCAGTTGCTGTACTATGGTGCTTTCGAAAACCTGACTGATATTTGTCGTGGATGTTATGAGTTTTGAGGTAATCCATCAGCTGTTCATGGACGATGTGTTCTAGGGCTTTAGATATTGCAGGAAGTATGCTGATCGGCCTGTAGTCACATGGCGACTTAGGGTTGTCAGTCTTGGGTATAGGTTGAATTAAGCTTTGCTTCCACTCAGTAGGATATGTACTACTGACAAGAGACAGGTTGAAGATGTCTGTGATAACTGGAGTAATAGTGTTTACGACGTTCTTAATCATGCCAATGCTCACTCCATCATTTCCTACTGCCTCGGAAGAGATTCTCATAATTGCCTTGTGTACTCCCTTCCAAACTTCGTAGAAGCTCTCCTGCATACCTTGCAGAACTAGCACTCCTGGAAGAAAGGATTCTGTGAAGTTTGGAAGGTAGGAGACGAGGTACTGGCGGAAATAAAGCTCTGAGGACGGGGCGTGAGTCGTGCTTGGGTAGCTCAGATGGTGGAGCACTTGCCGGCGAATGGCAAAGGTCCCGAGTTCGAGTCTCGGTCCGGCACACAGTTTTAATCTGCCAGGAAGTTTCATATCAGCGCACACTCGGCTGCAGAATGAAAATTTCATTATGGATACATGTGAGATGTTAAAGGTTCATCAAATGGGAAGTGACGCCATGCTGCCCTGGGCAAAAGGTGACTTCACTTAAAATGCCGGAAGCAGCAGACCAGCTGTCCAAAACAACACCTAAACGCCGGGGCCAACTGGGAGTCACTTCCCATTGGACGACACGTCACAGCTTCTATGCACCGAAGCAGAACGTGGCGCCGCTCTAACACACCCCAACTCGCAGAAAAATGGAACACAAACAGACCGCAGAAAACACGGCAAACACTAAGCAAACATCAATTAATGTAATTTATGAACCACCAAATAATAATATGATTTTAAATAAACCAATAAGTGCTTTTAATGAAACGACAAATTTTGCAGCAATATCAGTGCTGCAAAATATTCAAACTAATACTTCCATACAAATGCAAAGTCAGAAAAAAATATCAGACTTTTACACTCTCACAGTTAGGCAATGGATATTAGCACACATCATTAAGGCCGACAATGTGTACAAAGATGAAATGGAAATAATTTCAATATAATATTACGTTATTCAAATGCACAACTTCAGCACAAACTTTTGTGCACGCATAGGCCTGCAATATGACTGCCAATAGTGTAAGCTTGGTATGCAGAAAATTACAACTAGACTACGACCTAATGTATTCAATAGCTTACAATTACTACATCGTTTGGGGACGCTGACTGGCTGATTTCCTTAATGGAAGTAGTGACTGCAGGTTTCCTTGTGATCACACAACTTGCAGGCTGCTCTTACTTCAACAACACATACATCAAGGCAGCCAACCAACCTACAATTGACAGTCACTACAACGCAAATGGTTTCACGAAACGAAGGCACTAAAACCACTTACACCTCCGATGGAGAGCGTCGTTCGAGATGGTTTCGAAAAATGGTCTTTCCGAGGGAACAGGTACCAAAGCAATGCGACGAGCAGCGCCCGGAGTAGACATCAGGCAGGTGCACCACCAGCTCGCGACCGTCCTGCAAGGTAGACCGACCGGCCACGCCGCTGCTGCCCGAGCCCGCGTGTTTTGCTCATTCGTCCCCTCAAGCACGTCCTAGCGCCACGTAGCGAGTCCCGCGACCAACTTCCCGACCGCAAATACCCGCCGCCAGATCACAACAGGGCAAAGATTGTAGTACAGCCGGGTAATCGATAGTCGTGCCAAAGAGCTGGTGTGCCAGAAAAGGCCCACCACGGCTCAGTACTCACGTCGTTTGATAGTTGTTGTATGACGTCTGGCATACGACGATACACATATTTTAATACTGTGATTTTGGGATACATTTCCTCGATGTTCACAGTGGTTCCTTCGAAATTTTATTGAAATTCCTTTCCATCTTTACTCCTAAACCCCATGCTAAATAGTAGAAGTTAGTTTTCACTTGAGTATCTGATCTTTTGTCAAGCTCATTTAATTTCATGTCAAAATATTGCACAATTCCATCAAAATTGTTCTGTAACTGTTTGACTGTTCTTTCGCAATATTGCTAAATGTGGTACTCATCGTGGTCCTTAATCTCAGAAATAATATTAAAAACGGATCTGCTGTTGGAGATATCTGTGGAACTGTTTCAGCTGGAGGCCTATGTACCTCTGTGTCACTGGTGGGTCTACATCTCCGACGGCCGGCTACACCACGTTTGCTAATTTTAACACTTTCCTCATTTTGTGTTTCTTCTGCCTGATCCATATTTCCTACTCTACCAATTTTCGTCATAGCACGCGAATAACTCTGAAAAATAATATTATTCACTGGACATACTTTTGTGTGCGTATACTCGTAAGTAATGCTGTTGGCAACATTTTTAAACCCTTCCTCGACTTTCGAGCTGAGGCACGCAAGATTATAATACAAGAGAACGTTGTGTAGGTATTTTAGCTACATGGAACGCAACGGCAGCCATCTTAATGCTACGTCCCCTGAGAACCCAACAAGTACTCTATTAATTTTTTTTAGAATTATTTATTAAAAGGGTAATGACTGGACATCATATGTCCACACCGGATCTGTGACATCATATAAAAATAGATAATACAAGAATGTATTTACCTTTTTCGGGGAGTAATTTTGTGATTTCTTATTTTATTTGTTCCTTCTCCTTGTGCTTATACATTCTTTCTATTTTATCTTCATTTTCAGCGGTCACATCGGAGTATTATATGCAACAAATAGATTATTTGTAATACACATACATTCACGGGTTTCAATAGTTTCACAGACATATCTGGTCACCCGATCGCCAGTGGGCAAGACGAGGATATTAAATATTTAATATAACAAAAAAATATGTTATGAATAAATATGAGTTTTCTTCCAGAAAGACGTATTTCCAGCGCAGTGGCATGATGTGGCTAGTAATTTCATATACATCAATATAAATACGTATATTTAATCTGGTACCAAATATTCTCTCTAACTTTGTGAAAATTGGTGTGCACGTTAAACTTGGAAGTACTAAATCACTTAAACCACACATCACCTGAGCAACGGGGCCCTTTGCATACAAATTCCTGATACACTTATGTGTAACATAAAAATCCATTAACAAATTCAATATTTTGGTATGAAAGGCTTATCCACGATAACCAGCCGCCACTTGATGTTTAAGAATGAAAATATCTTTTCTTCATAGAAGTATAAAACAAGTTTATCGGCAACATTACGTCTTACCACATTGATGGCGAAAACAGACGTATGTCACAAGAATAGGAAGTCTGTGCTTCCTTGAAAAATTGTTTGTTTCCTTAAGGAAATTAACATGACTTTTCCATATGCATTATTTCCATCTACCATATGCATAATGTCTGAGTTTTCTTTAACACTTGTGAACTAATCATTTACCTTACGTACTACATGTTTCACATACGTTCTATTTCATTAGTACCAAAATAAGAATAACAGTAATAATGAATAAAAAGGAACACTTTCATAATGTCATACCAAACATTATTTATTTGACCACGAACTGACTATTGGCTTCTTACGCCATTGTTCGTTTATAACCGAATGTCACAATCACAGATAACATGACGCAACATTGCTGCAGCAGTTGAAACACAAAATAATGTAATGCAGTGTGTTTACAAGGAATATTTTTTACATATTGACATTATGTAGAGATTATCACATTAAAAACAAAATGAATACTACTTTTTTTCGTTCTGGAAATCATTACATCTAACATAATATCAAAAATAAAGTTAAATTTGTTATTTTATGCTACCTAAACATAATGTAACAGAGGGGGGGAAAGGAAATTGTATTTGCTCATCTAATGACATTGTGTATCATATATTTATTGATTTCATGTCTTTCTAGTAGTCAACTTTATGCTGTTTTCACAGCACAGACATTTGCACAATCTACATCAAATTCGAGGATATTAGTGAAAAGATGTTCAAAAACCGTAACTTAATTGCCAGAGTTACACCTAACTGACAAACAAATACATTTCAAATTGCATGCAGATGATATGTGACAGTGCTTTTATTTTGTAGTAGCAGCTGCATAATAATTTAGCTTTTTTGTTGTTACAGCAATATACAAGTCTGCAGTGTTACAATATCGATCGTTTTTGGTCAGGGCTATCAGAAAATTTCCTTGACTTACTGGATAGTGCACCACGTTCTGTCACACTGATTCCTGTTGGTGTAGTTGTAGGCACTGAAATTGATACAGCTGCGTTTTGTAATGGGTAGATGCTTGTTTGACATTTTGAATGTAAGGAAGTTGATCTGGGATTGGATGTTGAAGTTATTGTCTTACAGCAGAGTGCAGTCGCAGTTATATCCTTCAGCCCTGTAGGTTTTGAACCTAGGGCCAAGCTATTTTTATAAAAATTATTTTCAAATTACTTAATACTGAACAAAAATGTTTTATACATATCAATAATGATTTCTAAAATCCTCTAATTTCATTACTCCTCATGCACGTTCTGGTATGAGCTGGATTTCGATGTGTGTTATTTTAGAATAATCAAACATCATCTAGACATGCAGAATCTCTGCGCTGTGCTGCAGAAGACACTAACCCAAAGAATAATTAAGATCAAGTTTGGCTCAGCTTCATCACTCGTAAATGATATCTCTAAGTCAATATTTAAAGGAGAATTTCAGTCCCATCTGAAAAAGTTATGATGACTTATGTAGGTCAAGGAAATCTTGTAAATTAGTTCTTCTATTGAATCTTGAATCCTTCCTTTTCTTAAGTAAAACTTATAATAAGAGATTAAGTTAGTAATGCGTCATAATAAGCTTTGAAAAGCTTGAAAATAGACAAGAAAACTTCCAACACAAATATTTTATTCTCAAAAACTGCACATAAGTATATGGTATTTTAAGAACCTTTTTGATAATTGAGGATTACAATTATCAAATTGCAACCATTACTACATTTGCACCTTTCCAATTATACGCTGAACGGTTTCAGCAGGAGTACTATTAAAGTGGTAGGTAATTTTGTTTGTGTGGCATACATGCACACAAATGATACATGTGTATTGGCAGAAGCACCGCCCCCCCCCCCCCCCCACCCTCTCAAATACACACACACAAGTTTATTTTTTTCCACAATATTGTGTGTGGAACGCTAAATAAAAAGTACGTCAGTCCCCTTATTTCTACCTAGGTTATCCGGAACTTTCTGTTGGTTGCAAGGCAAATGGCCTAGCCTGCATTCCCGATCCACTCGATTGCACCCAGTTGGGATCCCCTTCTGCCCAGATATAAGTTCAAGTGGAATTTGGCTGAAAACATTAGAGACTCTATAATTTACCAAACATCCAAAGCTCTGCTACTGCTTGAAGTACGTAATGAAAATGAAAATCACAAAAATGTTTTAATTCAGAAAATTCACTCTAATCATGTGGACCCCTGTGTTAAAGTGGCCACAGAAAGAAAAGAATACAAGATGACGAATATGGCGATTTAAATAACCAGAGAATATATTGTAATCCGGAGACTACATAGTTACTGAAGAATTCTCAGGTAGAAACCAATTAGCGTCTCTCGTGGTGACATGTTCGAAAATCCCTGTGAAACAAGGTGCTATGATACATCGGGAAATGAGATACACTTGCAAACAGCATATTTTTACTTAACAATGCGAAGAAAAGCAACTGAAGTGTAAACATGTTTCTTTCCCACTTCTTTGCCGCAAATAGCTGCCAAAATATCATGAGCCAAATTCTTTATCTCTGAAAGGAATTAAAAAACTACGTCCTTGATTATATGTAGAGAATAGTGCGCTGTCTGTCTTCAGTAATGACTCATGCAAAATTTTACCCATGACTTACTCTATTGTGGCTTAAATCATTTTGACGTACAAGGATAACAATCGTCCCTAAATTGAGTATATTAAATTTATACGTATAAACTGAGCTGTTTAAATTGGCTTACATTTAACAATTAGTCGTATAATATTGTGAGGAATAAAATAAATTGAAATAAAATTTAAAAAATTATATTAGGATCAGGAATCGAACCTGGGCCGTCACATTGTTGGTCGGTGAACTTGACGACTGTGTTACGGCATTTAAACGTGAAATGCGCCTCAAGGATCCGTCACAACGTACGCTTAAATCGTTAGGTAGCGTTTTACCTTTCCCTACAGCCGACTCAGGTGAAATATGCTAGGAATTTGAAAGGAGCATCTACCTGCTTCTTCTCGCATAGCTTAACTAAAATGTGTGAGCCTTGTCCCACAGCCTCCCATGGTTGTTTTTAAATCACTAGTACATCGGTCTGATTCTTAACTCTCACTCTCGCCTTCAAAGATTTATTGAAAAAGGGCCTCTTCGTCAGATCGTCTACGAAAAACTCTTTCACACTGAATTTCATCGTATAATCGCTTTTTTAAGCTCCACCTATAGCCTTTTGACTTATAAGTGTATTTACCTTAACTAAATTGAGTATATTAAGTTCATGTATACAAATTTTATAGTTGTCTGACATTGATAGGAATGAAATAAATTAAAAGAAATGGTTGTAGTACCGGAAATCTAGACTCAGATGACGAATTGCTACTCAACGAACCTGACCACTGGGCGAGGACGAATTACATCAACTGCCCCTCATACATCCCCTATACTTTGCCCTTGGACAGTTCGTTACACGCAATTTAGAATAAAAATGACGATTTGGTGGTGCGATCAACATAGGGCTCGTAGTCCCGGAAGGGATGACATCAGAACATGCACAGTCGAAAACATACGTTTTCAGCCCTTCCCTGAGTCGATAGCAGCGCAGCTGCTCTTCATTTCAGCACTCGACACTGTTATGTAGTTATCGCAGAGAGAACGCTACAAAATATGTTTTCGTCCGTTTCATTTGCTTACGAGCACGCATTCGAAGAGAAATGGCGTAATTTTAGTGTTACTCCCGGCTCCCATTCGAAGAGTAATTGGTTAAGTGCGATATTTACGGTGAGCTATAGCACATAAGCACATGATAATCAGCACCAGTGTCCGACTTCCTCTACAGTTTTGCTGGCTGTGGCACCCTCGTGTAACATGGATACTATTCCCTGGCGTTGCTCATATCTCATCATCTTTTCCTTTTCCTAGTCAGTGTTTCCAACACACTTGTCCTCGAATACTCTTCAGAATGCCAACTAAATTCTTAAAACTACATTCTATTTTCGACACCCTTCTGCAGCGTCTCAAACACTTTGATTGGTTCCTTTTTTGGTACGGTTTCCTTATAGTCCAGAACAAATCTCCATAAACTCCAGGTGTATATTCTCTGAAATGCCCGCCATAAGTTAAGACTTTTGTTGGATACTTCTGTGCTTATCAGCTTCTTATATTCCTGACGCTATCTCCGTTGTCTGTTATACTCCTTCCAAGGTAAAAGAATTCTTTCACTTATTTTGCCAGCTCGCCTCTACAACGGGTGTTAATATTGTCGCTGATCTCGTTTCTCGGAATTCTCACTATTTTCATATTTTATTGTTCCCTGACTTCATCTTTCGGTGTAGGAGACGATCTACACTTTTGTATTGTACTTTTCTTTTGAAATCCAATTTGTTTGCCAAGATCGCTATGTTAAAAGCTATGTTAAAACAGTTAGTTGAGTATTAGTTTCAGCATTATGTATTTCTATCCCCAGACACATTGGGGAACGGCAGTGGTAGATACGTCACACAATTCTTCCACCACTCTAGTACATGAAAACTGTATGATATGCATAAAAAAGTCGAGATACTACAATGACTTGCCAGGTGTTCTATCTATCATGCAAACTGTATAGACCTCAAGTGACAGGGTGGTGTACGCATCGTATGATGGACCTACCACAGACAGGTTTTATGGCTCTAAGGATGGCAATAAGTGTCGCTAAAGCTAGTAACAAGGTGATTGTATAACATAGTGATCTTAGCGAGTAAATTTGTTTTCAAAAGAGGACTACAATAAATTTTCGTATTTATTTGGTTTACTCTCAGGCCATATATTCTGTTCATTATACTGTTGACTGCATTCAACATTACTGTAAGTCTCCCTTACTTTCACTGAAGATATAAATGCCATCGCGTAATCTCGATATCATTTCAGCATGAATTTAAAACGTACTCCACAACCTATCGGTTACTCTGATAAATGTTTCTTCAACGTACGGATTGAACACTAGGGGATAAATTCTACATACCTCCCTCAGACCCTTTTTCATTGGAGCACTTTCTTCTTGATTTCTTGATCATCTAAGTACCCTTTAGGTTGTTGTGTATGCTGTAAGGGTAAAGTGCACACTATTTCTCACACTGTTAAAAGAGCAAACTGGTTGTTTTTGAGCTCTGTATATGTTGTGGAAGTGGTACAACGTGGCAAATAGTTTCTTCATTGCTGACAGTAGTATCTATCAAAGAATGGTCTATCACCCAAAATCACATAATACAGCCGTAGAACATTGGTCATGAATTGAGCCCAACAAATAGTGGATCAGAGATGGGTGTCGTCCATTGAAAATGACAATCATTTTTCACGCCAACAGATATACCTACTGCCACTGAATACAGATCTATCACAGTCAGTCGTGCAAAGATCACGAGGGAACTGCAAGCAGCTAATATTTTCAATCGGGTACCTCTTAAACGGACATTGGTGACTTATAGCCATAAAGTTGATCGTCAGTGGGCCAAAAAACGCACAAACTGTATAGTGGCTGTATAACAGCGAAAGGTGTGGTCTGACAGGCCTCCTTCCAAGTGACTCCGCAAGCCACCTGATGGTGTGTGGCGGAGGGTATCTTGAGTAGCTGTATCGGTTCTCCCTTCTATTCCAGTCTCGTATGCCTGTGTGTGGGCTCCAATGTCTCTGATTTTATCCTCATGGTCTCTTCGCGAGATATACGTAGGAGTGAGCAATATACTGCTTGACTCTTCGGTGAAGGTATGTTCTCGAAACTTCAACAAAAGCCCGTACCGAGCTACTGAGCGTCTCTCCTGCAGAGTCTTCCACTGGAGTTTATCTACCATCTCCGTAACGCTTACGCGATTACTAAATGATCCTGTAACGAAGCGCGCTGCTCTCCGTTGGATCTTCTCTATCTCTTCTATCAACCCTGTTTGGTACGGATCCGACACCGGTGAGCCGTATTCAAGCAGTGGGTGAACAAGCGTACTGTAACCTACTTCCTTTGTTTTCGGATTTCATTTCCTTAGGATTCTTCCAATGAATCTCAGTCTGGTATCTACTTTACCGACGATCAGCTTTATATGATCATTCCATTTTAAATAACTCCTAATGCGTACTCCCAGATAATTTATGGAATTAACTGCTTCCAGTTGCTGACCTGCTATATTGTAGCTAAATGTTAAGGGATCCTTCTTTCTATATATTCGCAGCACATTACACTTGTCTACATTGAGATTCAGTTGCCATTCACTGCATCATGCGTCAATTCGCTGCAGATCCTCCTGCATTTCAGTTCAATTTTCCATTGTTACAAGCTCTCGATATTCCACAGCATCATCCGCAAAATGCCTCAGTGAACATCCGATGTCATCCACAAGGTCATTTATGTATATTGTGAATAGAAACGGTCCTACACGACACTCCCCTGCGGCACACCTGAAATCACTCTTACTTCGGGAGACTTCTCTCCATTGAAAGTGACATGCTGCGTACTGTTATCTGGGAACTCTTCAAAGCAATCGCACAATTGGTCTGATAGTCCATATGCTCTCACTTTGTTCATTAAACGACTGGGGGGAACTGTATCGAACGGCTTGCAGAAGTCAAGAAACACGGCATCTACCTGGGAACCCGTGTCTATGGCCCTCTGAGTCTCGTGGACGAATAGCGCGAGCTGGGTTTCACACGACCATCTTTTTCGAAACCCATGCTGAATCCTACAGTGTAGATTTCTAGTTTCCAGGAAAGTCATTATACTCGAACATAATACGTGTTCCAAAATTCTACAATTGATAGGCGTTAGAGATATAGGTCTATAGCTCTGCATATCTGATCGACGTCCCTTCTTGAAAACGGGGATGACCTTTGCCCTTTTCCAATCCTTCGGAACGCTACGCTCTTCTAGAGACCTACGGTACACCGCTGCAAGAAGGGGGCCACGTTCCTTCACGTACTCAGTGTAAAGTCGAACTGGTATCCTATCAAGTCCAGCGGCCTTTCCTCTTTTGAGTGATTTTAATTGTTTCTCTATCCCTCTGTCGTGTATTTCGATATCTATCATTTTGTCATCCGTGCGACAATCTAGAGAAGGAACTACAGTGGAGTTTTCCTCTGTGAAACAGCTTTGGGAAAAGACATTTAGTATATCGGCCTTTAGTCTGTCATCCTCTGTTTCAGTACCATTTTGGTCACAGTGTGTCTGGACATTTTGTTTTGATCCATCTACCGCTTTGACATAAGACCAAAATTTCTTAGGATTATCTGCCAAGTCAGTACATAGAACTTTACTTTCGAATTAATTGAACGCCTCTCGCATAGCCCTACTCACACTACATATCGCTTCGCGTTATGTTTGTTTGTCCGCAAGGCATTGGCTATGTTTATGTTTGCTGTGAAGTTCCCTCTGCTTCCGCAGCAGTTTTCTAACTCGGTTGTTGTACAACGGTGGCTCTTTTCCATCTCATAAGATCTTGCTTGATGCATACTCATCTAACGCAAATTGTACGACGGTTTTGAACTTTCTCCACTGATCCTCATCACTATCTGTGCTTGAGACAAAACTTTTGCGTTGAGCCATCAAGTAGTCTGAAATCTGCTTTTTGTCACTTTTGCTAAACAGAAAAATCTTCCTACCTTTTTTAATATTTGTATTTACGGCTGAAATCATCGATGCAGTATCCGCTTTATGACCACTGCTTCCCTGTTCTGTGTTAACTGTTTCAAATAGTTCGGGTCTGTGTGTCACCAGAAGGTCTAATATGTTATCGCCGCGAGTCGGTTCTCTGTTTAACAGCTCTCGGTAGTTTTCAGATAAAGCACTTTAAAAAATTTTACTGGATTCTTAGTCCCTGCCACCCGTTATGAACGTTTGAGTCTCCCAGTCTATATCCGGCAAATTAACATCTCCACCCAGAACTATAACATGGCGGGGAAATCTACTCGAAATATTTTCCAAATTATACTTCAAGTGCTCAGCCGCAACAGCTGCTGAGCCAGGGGGTCTATAGAGATATCCAATTACCATGTCTGAGCCTGCTTTAACCGTGACCTTCATCCAAATTATTTCACATTTCGGATCTCCGTCAATTTCCTTCGATACTATTGCACTTCTTATCGCTATAAACAAGCCTCCACCTTCCCTGTCCAGCCTGTCTCTGCGGTATACATTCCAATCTGAGTTTAGAATTTCATTACTGTTTACATCTGGTTTCAGTCAACTTTCTGTCCCTAGTACTATGTGGGAAATGTGACCGTTTATTAATGAGAGCAGTTCTGGGACCTTTCTACAGACGCTCGTGCAGTTTACTATTAGCAGATTAATATTGTTATTCCCTGTTGCATTTTGCCTACTCTTACCTTGCCGTGTCTCAGGAGACGTCTTTTCGGGCCTACGGAGGGAATTCTCTAACCTAAAAAACCCACATGTGCCCTCCACACGTACTCCGCCACCCTTGTAGCCGCTTCCTGCATGTAGTGCACTCCTGACCTATTCAGGGAGACCCTACATTTTTCCACCCGATAGCGGCGATCGAGAGATTTGCACCCCAGATCTTCGCAGAATCGTCGGAGCCTCTTCTGCTTTAAGCCTTCCACTCGGCTCCAAACCAAAGGACCGCGATCGGTTCTGGGAACGATACTACAAATAGTTAGCTCAGATTCCACCCCGCGAGCGAGGATTTCCGCCCTCACCAACTCCGCCAACCGCCTGTATAAACTGAGGATGACCTCTGAATCCAGACGGCTGGAGTCATTGTTGCCCTCATGAGCAACAGTTTGCAGTCGGGTACACCCAGTGCTCTCTATCGCCGCCGGCAGGGCCTCCTCCACATCTCGACATCTCGGATGAGACCCCCCGGCGAGCAGACAGAGTGAACACTGGCCTTCTTCCCCGATCTTTCCGCTATTTCCCTAAGAGTCTCCATCACCCACCTAACGTTGGAGCCGCCAATCACTAATAAACCCCTCGCCCCGTGTGCCTGCTCGGACCTTGCTGAAGGAGCGGCCACATGTCCAATCACAGGGAGAGTGGGCGATGTCACACGGCCAGCCTCCACGTTGACCCTCCGCCTCGTGGGCCGCGAACGCCGCTGAACCTGCCGGCCGCGGTGGTCTCGCGGTTCTACGCGCGCAGTCCGGAACCGCGCGGCTGCTACGGTCGCAGGTTCGAATCCTGCCTCGGGCATGGGTGTGTGTGATTTCCTTAGGTTAGTTAGGTTTAAGTAGTTCTAAGTTCTAGGGGACTGATGACCACAGCTGTTAAGTCCCATAGTGCTCAGAGCCATTTGAGCCGCTGAACCCGCCACTCCCCTTGGGGAGACGCTGGCCCAACCGCGACTGGTACCCGCGAAGATGTCTCGACAGCAGGGACAGTGGGTGAAGCATGTAACACCCGGGGTGTACCATGCGACACACCAGACTCCCCACTGCCGCTACACTCCGAGGCAGCAGCCTGAAGACGGCTGACCGCCGCCATCAACACGTTCAGCTGTTCGCGAACAATGGCCAGCTCCTCCTGCGTCCGTACACAGCAGTCACACATGCTATCCATCCTAAGAAATCAATTTACTGTAGAGAGGTAATCAACTTTTAACAAGACTGCTAATTCACGAAAGGCGGCTGATAGTTGACTAAACTGTGGTTACTAGACACTTCTTGTAGAAAACAGTGAAAATAGCACTACCTGTCTCTGGACTATATTCAAAACAAACACTAGCACTACTGGCACTATGGCTGACTAAAAGGACTCTCTCTGACTGTATTCAAAACAAACACGAGATCTATGGAGCACTATTACTAGCACTCGATAATTAAAGCTTCCTAAAAGCAAAAACACACGGAAGAAGATGTGACAAGAAAGAAAAATACAGTTAATACTTAAATTAACGTAGCTCGCTGCACAGCAGACGTGACACAGACGGCAGTGATGACGACAATGGAGTACTTAATCTGCAATTTATTTAGCATGTCATATGATGCTTTTCTGGTGTTTTTCATACCACAGCTTGAGCTTAACCTTTCAAATTACCTGGAACATGAACCAGGAAGCTCATATCAAAATTCGATAAATGCTTCTGTTCACTTTGGTTCCTAATAACTCAGCTATGTGCCCTTTCAAGGCTTCAACAATCACATGCAATGTCCAGGTTCTTGGATTGGGATTAGTGTAAACCCCAGGCTGCCGTTACGTAAGAAAAAGTTACGAAACTGTACCCACAATACGGAAACAATAAATGTATATTAGTAATTTTAGCGACGTCTCATGGCCAAAAGGGATTGTGGATTGTGTGCACTGCTGTGCCTCATGGGCAATCCTTCTACACATGATGCATACAGCTGACAGTCTGAATACACGGCGACTCATGACAGTAGAGGTTGCCTGCCAGTTCTGACGCCAGCGTCAGAATTCTGACATCGTTGCGTCTAGACACATGCACTGAGGCCATGACATCATTGCTACAGGACATCTGACATAGTTAGCCCATGGCCATGACATCATCACTCCCAGAATTCTCACATCATTGTGTCACTGCCTTGTGAAGGCTGTCCACACCATGCCCAGCCACCCACTGCCGACCATGCCGCCCTGCCTACCTCCCACCTGTACCTCCCGCATCCCCACACCCCTGCTCATCACGTAATTAATTTGCGTAAAGTGCAGTTTTAATGCCTCCGCCTATGTGTTGTAGAGAATCTGTGAACTGGTGAAGACTGTGATTGTGATGTCATAATAATCTTATTTCATATTAATGTGTGTGACATTTGTAAACATATAACATTGCTCTGTAAATTCATCCCTCCACACCTTGAGCACCTTTGATAACTCGATTGTGCAAGTAAAGTTATTTTCTCACTTTCTGTATGTATGTCTGGGTCTCATGTTTAATGGATGTGATGCTTGTATCGACTAAAGAAGACTTTAACAAGAATATTTGTTGTAAACAGATATCAAAGGGATGATCTCACAGCTTTCTGCGTTAAGAAGAGAAAGCCATGATAAATAAGGATTTGATGACTTGGATGCTGGAGGAATATTGTTCAACAAATAGTAGCAGTGCAAAAGAATTCAAGAAGATGCATTACCTGATTGGGTCCACCAACACAACGTCTTGTATTTGCTGGAGTCGTATATCTTTTTAAAAACGTCTACCTATTCTCCTACCACGCAAGAAGGGATAGTGACATACAAATGCATTACCTAAGTGACACCCTCGCTGCAGTTGCTGGAGAGACCATTGTTAAGTTTTCATCCATCTGGAATAATTAATATTATTTGACATGTATCCTATTACAGGTAGGACATTTCTACTATTACAGCACGAGTGGAGCTACAGCTGGACCAGGGTATAGAGATCTGATACATGTCACAACAGCCACAACAGTGTGCAGTTCAATGGGGCAGAGATGTGTTCTGGACGTATCAGAGCAGCAGCAGCTACGTTCTGCAGTTGTGTGCAGAATTGAGTAGGATTATTATTATTTACAGAAGCAGTGGTAGTATATTCGTCACAGTGTAAATAAATATGTCCTATAACGAAGTTTCTTTCTATTTTCAACCGAATCAATCAATAATAGCACAGAAGTTGGCAGTTTATAAAGTACTAACAGTTGAAATGTCTCTAAGCACAAAAGAGCCTCGTTGATGTTGATAATAAAGTAGTACATTAATGTGTTTGTTCATTGACAAATGTGTTCAAATGTGTGTGAAATGTTATGGCACTTAACTACTAAGGTCATCAGTCCCTAAGCTTACACACTACTTAACCTAAATTATCCTAAGGACCAACACACACACCCATGCCCGAGGGAGGGCTCGAACCTCCGCCGGGACCAGCCGCACAGTCCATGAATGCAGCGCCTTAGACCATTGACAGAGATGGCTAATGCACAGTGCCGTGCTTTTGATGACGTCATAATAGTAACAATAGCTTTAGATGTCATGCCATATTCGGCGCTGATCCGATGCTGTACACTTCACACTGTGTGAATGTGTTTCCTTGTAACACCGACATAATTGTATATTTCCTTTTTAAATGTTTAACCACTTATGCATGTAATAAACAAATTTTTGCAATGTGTACATGGATATTCTAGAATATCAGCATCGTGATTTAATGACTGTATTCAAGGATATTTCAGTGACCTAAACTTGTAAAATTCATTAGTTGACACTAAACACCAACTATCTGCATTTTGCATGCAAGGTAAGATTCGGTTTGGTGATGAAGAGCTGTCAGTAGGGATCCGTTTTTTCGTATTCGTAAAATAAAGTTGCAAATAACATTTATTTACAGCACTCAGTAAACAGTTCACATACTTAAGAGAGAACAATAAAAGGGTAGAAATGTTGGGATGTACATCAACACTCCCTACTGTGAGACACTGTAAATATTAGCTCTACTTCTACATCTGCATATATATTCCGCTAGCCACCAAGCGGTGTGTGGCGAAGGGCACAATTCGCGCCAAAGTCATATTCCCCCCACTGTTCCACTCACGGCTCACGCGAGGGAAAAACGACTGTCTGAACGCCTTAGTGCGAGCTCTAATTTCCCTTATCTTTGAATGGTGATCACTGCGCGATTTGGAAGTTGGTGGTGATAATATATGCTCTACATCCTCGGCGAAGGTCGGATTTGGGAATTTAGTGAGCAGCCCCTTCCGTTTAGCGAGTCGTCTATCTGCAAGTGTGTTTTACTTCAAACTGTATATGAGATCTGTAACGCTCTCGCGATGGCTAAATGTACCAGTCACGAATATTGTCGCTCTTCTTTGGACCTTCTCAATCCTCTGAATCAGACCCAACTGGCAAGGGTCCCATACAGGCGAACAATACTCTAAGACTGGACGAAATAACGTAAGCTATTTCCCTTGTTGAAGGACTGCGTCGCTTCAGGATTCTACCAATAAACCGCAATCTAGAGTTTGCCTTACCCGTTACTCGTGTAATCGGATCATTCCATTTGAGATCATTTCAAATAGTCACACACAGATGCTTGATGAATGTTATCGCTTCCAAAGACTGGGAATTTATTTTGTACTCGTCCATTAATGGGGATTTTCGCCTTGTTATACGCAATAGGTTACACTTACTAATATTGATAGATAACTGCTAGTCATTACACCACGCATTTACTTTCTGCAAATCCGCACTGATTTGTCCACGACTTTCGAGTGATACTACTTTCCTGTAGTCTACAGTTGAGAACTATGGCATCAGCCTGGCAGCCGGTTCCTACAGCCTGTTGTATATCATGCACAAAGGGGGCCAGCTGTCTCGCATGACCGCTGTTTCCTAAAAACGTGTTGGTTTTTGCAGATGAGCTTCTCAGAGTCTAGAAAGGTCCTTCTGCCTGAACACAAAATACGTTCGATGATTCTACATCATATCGATTCATTGAAATTGGCCGTTAATTATGGCATCCGATCTTTTACCGTTTTTATAGATTACTATGACCTGGGTCTTCTTCCAGTCCCGTGGAACTTTCCTCTGTTCCAATGATCTCTGATAGATGATGGATTAGAATCGTGCTATATTTGTAGCATAGTCAATATATAATTTTACTGGGATACCGTCTGGGCCAGATGCCTTCCTGGCGTCTAAGGATCTTAACTGTTTTACAATCCCGGAGACACTAAGTACTATGTCAGCCATACTTGCGTGTGTTCGAGAACTGAAATTGGGAATGGTGCTGTAGTCCTCTACCATAAACGAGTTTATGAAAGCTAGGTTTAGAATTTAGGCCTTCTGTTTAACATCATCAGTTACATTACCCATACTGTCAGCAAGAGAAGGTATTGAATTACACGTAGCGTTGATAGATTTTACGTACGAACAAAATTTGTGACGTGATTTTTAGAATCTGCAGATAAAATATTGCTTTGAAATTCGTTAAAAGAATCTCTCATTGTCCTTCTGACAGCTGCTTTCATTTCGCATAATTTCTGTATGTCAGCAGGGCAGTGACTACTTTTAAAACGACTGTGCAAAATTCTCTGTTTTCTCAGCAACTTCCTGATATGTTTGTTGTACCAAGGTGACTCCTTTCCCTCCCATATGTTTTTGCTAGGCTAATACTTCTCTAGCACACGGTGGAGAATACATTTAAATTCTAAGCAAAGGTGCTGAATATCTTTGCGTGCCAAGGTGAATGCTTGGAGCAGACTATGAATATATTCATTAATGACACTTCTATTAACTTTCCCATACAAGAAAACTATACGCTCCTTCTTTGGCTTTTCTGCAACTTCCACTGGCATGGAAGCCTCAACGACATTATACACGCTAATACCTTCTTCCACATTAGCTTCCTCAAAAAGATCAGGTCTGTTCGTCGCCAAGATGTCTGATTTGGTCCCATCTCGAGTTGGTTTTCTAACAAATTGCTCAAGTTGTATATTGAGAGCGATTCTCGAATAACTTCACACGAATCTTTGCTTCAGACCCCTGTGATAAACGTGTAATTTTCCAAGTCAGTGGATGCCAGATTAAAGTCTCCACCTATAACTAATGGATAATTTGTATATTTATTTCCTACGTACTCAAGACTCTCCCTGACACGTTCTGCGAAATTTGTTGCGGATGCTGGTGGTCTATAAAAACATCCTAATACAATGGTCAATTCTTGTCCGATTGACAGCTTTATCCAGACTATTTCACAACCCGACAAAGTATCGATCTCAGCTGCACTTAAACAGCTTTTAACTACAATGAACACACCACCTCCCATAGGATCAGTGCTATCCTTCCTAAACATTGTCCAATACAAGTTCAAAATTTCGTTGCTTTTTACGTCTGGTTTCAACCAGTTTTCGGTACCTAATACAATTTTGGCATTGCTACTGTTTATTTAGGGGAGGAACTCGGGGATTTTGCTACGGACACTTTAACAAATTACTAACATGAGGTTAAGCATATCTAAATCCTTTGGAATGACCTGTTAAGGCGAACTAACATTTCTTACAGTGGGCACTCTCAAATCAGTGACAAGAACTGGTAATTTCTCGGGACAATAGTTTGTTTCCTGTGAGGAGCAACAGAATCTAAAAACGCCCATGTGCACGCCATAAGTACTGTGCTACCCATGTAGCTGCATCCTGTGTGTAGTGCACCCCTAATCTATCGAGGAGCGTCCTACAACCTTCCACCTCATAGTGTAAGTCGAGGAATCTACAACCATTCTCGTCACAGAGTCGACATAGCATCTGGTTTAGACTCTCCACTCGACTCCAAGCCAGAGGACCCTGGTCCACCCTGGGTACAGTGCTGCAGATCGTCAACTAGGCTCCGATTCCTCGAGAGATGGAGAGCGCTTTCGCCAATTTAGCCAGCCATCGAGAGGACTCAAGGATTTCCTCGGAACCCCGATGACAGGCATCGTTGGTGCCGACATGTGTAACAATCTGCAGCTTTCTGCACCCCGCAGGCTCGACAGCCGCTGGAAGAACCTCTTACACATCCTGGACAAGGCCCCCCAACAAACACATCAAGTAAACGTTGGACTTCTTCCCCGCCCTAGCCGCTATGTTCCTGAGGGGCTCCATGACCCGCCTGACACTGGAACTCCCAGTAACTAATAAATCCCTACCCCCACGTGCCTGTTCGGCCCTTGTGGAAGGAGCGCCACTATCCTGGCAGAAGGTGCATTCTGATCCGGCTCAGCCTCTCCCCACCAGCATCAGATAGCACACTGAATTTATTAGCAAAGTGCATCGGATTTGGCAGGAGCCTGTGCCTGCCATGCAGCCTTTGTCTTGAGGTTCGAGACCTCGACACAGTCCACCACCCACAGTGGGGTGGGAGTGGACCGGCCAGCTCAGTCGCATTTGAGGTCGGTTCAGTGACAGAGAGCGGTGACACCCCCCCCCCCCCCCCCCCCCCCCACCACCCTCTGCGCGTATCTAGTACAGCAGAGGCTGCCCCAGGCTCCACATCCCCACCACATCTCAAAGTGGCACTCTGGAGCTTGTTGACTGTGGCCAACAAAGCTTCCAGCTGCATTTGGACTGTGGCCAACTCCTCCTGCATCCGCACACAACAGACATAGTTCCTATCCATCTAGCTAACAACTAATGTACTATGAAAAACATAAGGGAATCTACTGCCACACAAGGTAAACAGCTACACTCTAGTTGGCAGAAAGGACACTGCATAATGAAAATAAAAATTTAAGGTAGAAGCTAGATTTGTGCTTATTTTCCTGGGGGGGGGGGGGCTATTTTGTGAATATTAAAGAATGATACAGTGACCTACAGTAAACTGTTAGGTGCTATCTAGTGAATATTATTAACGAATTAAACAGTGACCTACGGTAAGCTGCACCTGCTGATTATCCCTCGTATTTGTAATTCAAACAAGCGTTTACGTACACTCGAAAGTGACCTAATAAAACTATAAAAACTGCTACCTTAAATGTACCGAGTCTAAATGACACTAATAAACGTAAATACTGAGTATTGTACGCTGACAGATGTAGGTTCAAAACAAAACCTTTAGCTAACAATCAGAGTTCTGAAAGTAAAACACAAATACGAACAATACCTTATAGCAACCGACAGGTTTACAGTACACGATCACTAAAGCCCACAACAAGCTAAGGAATTTAAGCAGACCGGAAGGTTAGTCTTAGCTTTTTGCTAACCAAACCGTATGTAAGAAGGGCTCAGAAGTTGTACTGTAACACTGACTTACTCAGATATTGCAGTGTAATGCTAATTTACCATGTATTTTACTTTTGCTTAACTGTTAACGGTCGAAGGTTGCGCTAGTCAAATGTAAACAGATAAGGCTAGAATTCACTGTCAGTATCACTATTCCTAATAAAACGAATACAAACTGCTATCTTCAATGTATCGAGTCTAAATGACACTAATAAACGTGAATACTGAGTACTGTACACTAACTTAAACTGATTAACCTTTGTATCTATAATGTAAACAAACGCTTACGAACACGCGAAAAATGCCCTAATAAAACGTATAAAAGCAGCTACTTTCAATACATCGAGTCTAAATGTTACTAGTAATCACAAATACTGAGTATTGTGCACTGATTTAATTGATAATCCCACGTATTTAACGTCAGTTAAGACTGTAAACAAACGTTTGCTTACACGCAGAACTGTCCTAAACCGAAACTTTGCTTATCTTATCCAGACGCAAATAAAAACTGAAACCTTCAATTTATTACGTCTATCTGACACTGATGCACGTAAATACTATAGAATAAACAGAAAAACCGAGTAATTACTAGCTAAATAACTTATCTTGTAACAAACCAATGGAAAAACGCTCGTAGCCGCCGTCAGGGCTGCTGGTGACAAATGAGAATGTAGGTGAACAATGAATAAGATGAACCAGTAATATTCTTTTCTCTTGCAGAGAAGCTGAAGTCATAGCAGCGGCAGCCATCTGACATGTAAATAATGCTGTTGGATCTAATCTACAGTATAAAATCTAGAAGCTGCCACCATTTGCATGTCGGTAAGATACTGAATCAACAGTTTTGTCCAGTGGCAGTACTTGAAAACCCTTGACTGAGTGACATCAATGTGATATTATTCATTGATGAGTAATGTCGGGTATATGATGAGTCAATGCTGATTTCATCTTTGCTCCATGGAAATATCAATATTCATTTGTGATACCGGATGATCATACAATCTCCACAGGGCACTTCCTTGGAATAGATAAAACATTTAACAACAGAATCTGTACGCATGCACGCAGACATTTAAGAATTTAATGTAAACCAATCATGCAATACAGCATTAGCTAGAGTGTCGAATAATGTGGCAGACATATGTCCAGTGATTATATGAGACATTTTCGAGTGCTCTGCTGGAGTGAGTTCGCCAAACTCTCCACCCACTGGTAGAAACCATAACTAAACTCTACGCATCACGCCTTGCATCGATGGAAGTTTCAATGTAAGACTCAAATTTCCTAGATGTGGGCACAGTCCTACAGTCTTACTTAAGTTTGTTTATAATTCCAGCAATATAGGTTTAAAAATTTAAGAATCTTAAGCATGGTTGTGAACAGCAACTGTGTAAATCTGAAGAGGTTAAAAAGTCAGTCAACCAGTTGCAAAACAAAGGTTTATCAGCCCTTGACCCAGGTTTCAATGTTTCTAAAAACATCTTGTTCAAATACATCATGTGATGTAATGATGTTACCAGGCCCAAACCTTCTGAAAAAGATATCTTTAGAAATATCGAAACCTAGGTCAAGGGCTAATAAACCATCGTTTTTCCACTGGCTGGCTGGTTTTTCAATCTCTTCTTTAAGAATTTGAAAAAATTTAAGAGCTATACGTGTTTTATATATTTCTGTGGAAATCCCTCGCATCTAAATGTAAATGAAAGTTTCTACCATGTCTGAATTGACAAAGCACCACCACACAAAGGTTTGTAGTTAGTGACTTGGCCTCCACTGATACTGGAAACCAGGAGAAGAAGATGAATGAAGATGAATGGCTTGCTACATCCTGGCAATATACATACTTTGAATTTTTGGAACATCTGACAGTGGAAAGAACGATCTTATTCTGTCACAATTAACACATTCTGAAGGAATTTGCTTTGACGATGTGCACGTGATTTCAGAAATCCTATTCGAAGTGCAGTAAATTTTGCATATCATTGATGGAGTATCCCAATACACATTCAGCAGAGACAGTGATATTTCTTCATCTGAGGAAACAAAACAAAGCAGTGTATTCATATCTGATGACATTAAACTGGAAAACCAGGATGCAATATGAATATATTTTATTTTGGCAATCCTTTGAGAGCTAAAGTCTCTTGAATCACACATATTACAGGACTCCAAAGCAGTTGAGAAGTGGTAAGGTAATCCTTACAGCTTTCATACAGGATAATATAAATTTGAATCATATTTGCCAAGAGCATATAGGAAGAAAAGTGACATCCAGTTACTTCGTTAACATATGTGGGGATTGTAAGTCTTCAGGCTTTCCCGGCGATCTAATGACATCTTGGGTTGTCGGGTGTTTTGCCGAATATCAGCGTCGTACTTGCACGATATTTCGGTCACGTAGCTCGTGACCTTCATCAGGTGCGGCCTGCGACTGCTCCTCGAGTCGGACCTGGTCCAGTATTTATGCCTATGGCCTTCCCCCTCCACCAACGGCTGCAGGTGCTTCCTCTGTGGTCCGCGCCCATTCCCTGCGACCTGATGGAGCGTTGCTGCTCCGTTTTCCGTCCGCTGCGGTTCTGGGTGTTCCCTCTGCGGTCCGCGCCCACCAAACCCGCTGCTAGGGGTTTCATCTACGGTCTGGGGTACCAAGCGTTCCCCCTGCGGTCCGCACCCACTCACCACGACCTGTTAGAGCGTTGCCGCTCCGTTTTTCGTCCGCTGCGGCTCTGGATGTTCCCTCTGCGGTCCGCGCCCACCAGTCCCACTTCTGGGTGTTCCATCTTCGGTCTGGTGCGCCTGGCAGTCCGTCAGGGGCTCGTTTTCCATCTCCATGTCTCTGGTTTTTCTGTTTGTGTAGTGTTGCAGCAAAGAAGGTGGCATATCTGCCCTATGCTGGCCCCATTTCTGCCAGAATCAGTAGGATCCTCCGTAAACACAATATCAAGTGTGTTTTCTGTCCATCCAACAAGATCGGGGGACTGCTGTGGAGTGTCAAAGACGACTTGGGTTACTAAAACCAGGGATTTAGAATAGACCAGTAACCTCCCCCTCATTTATCGACCTTAATGACAGTGAAAACTTAAACCGCGTGTACCTAATGGAAATTTGGGAAAAGCAATCGTCACCGAAGTTAATCTGTTGGTAAAGAGGGAGGAAGGGGTTACATCTAAATGATAGGAAAAATGCAAATGAAACTGGTGGAAATTAATTTTGAAAAGGGGTAAAGTTAGTAAACTAAGTAAATGTGCGGCCGTTACGTCAACAATTAACTAGTGGTAATTAGATATTTGAGATTTGGGGGAAATTACGGTTGCCAGTCCTAAGGACAATTACTATAGTAACTGAAAAAGAAAGGTTATTACACATATAATTAGCACTAGAAGCGTGGCAACTGAAGGTTGACACGTGTAGTGTGAAAACTGAAAGTTTCTCAGAAGTAATAAATTTTGCTACACTCTGACTTAATTTAGCAAAAGAATTAATAAAACCGGAAAATTTAAAGTTAATTTAGTGACTGAGATTAATAGTGAACATTGTTTCTGAAGCATATCGAAATTCAGTAAAATACAGTTAGTCTTGGGCTACCTCAACAATCATTTCAAAAGCTACTTGAATCTACGCAATTTAGAAATAAGAGATTTAACTTCGAACTTGAATTAAATTATTCTGAACAATTAACAATAGTAAAATTTAGTACGTACCAAGCTGAGCTGCGTCACAGGTAAGTTAAATATGCTAACAAACCTCGCACACTTAATTTGTGCTCGTGTAATCTAAATATTCTAGCCAGCTATGAATACCTTAACTTTGAAATTAAAGCAGTGAAATCGAATTATATTATTTTAATGCTGGCGTTTGAATTTCGGCGACACTCGGGTTCATTTCAGAAAAGGAAGGGACCCTGCTTGGTAATGCAATTGGGACAATGAGCAACAAAAGTTCATGCTAAGTTGCTGTAATTTTGTGATGCAACAATTTTAAAACCTGAGGTCTGCCATACAGTTCTGAAACTTTACGTGCTTTTAGTCTCCCTTGTTGGTTGATTGAAGGTTTGAAGTCGTCGACCGAGGAGGTGGCGACAGTCACTCATTGTCGGCCGTCGCTGTTGCAGAAGCTGGATGCTGGCGCGCCTTCTTCTTGACACGGTCACCAGTCGAAACGGGCTCTTGATGTGTGCCAGCTAATGCTTCCCGTCCGCGACACCGTGCTAGAAACTGTTGTAGCCAGTCGAGCGCAATTACATGCTCTCCAACCCCGAACGCGCGGCAACTTGCGGGAGCGTCACACAACACACCTTCTCCACTGCACTACTCCAGCCAGACTCTTTCTGATCGCGCTCCACGTGACAGAGTTAACACTACCGAAGATCCTAAACACTTTCGTTCTCCACATGACCTATCGATGTATTCGTTCGATTGTATAGTTTTCCCTAGGCCAGACCCAGCGTATAAATACAAATAATATTCACCAAACAAACCAATTATACATCGACATAAATGCATATATATACAAATAGTAAATCAATTACAATATACAAAGACACAGAAATGTTATATCTTCAGGTAACAAAATAAGGAAAAAAATTTGCAGTCCAATAGATGGAAATAGGAGGATACGCATTTCCGGCGTTACACGTGCCCCACATTGTCTGAGGATGTTCGTGTAACCTAAACAGACTGAGAAAATGTCCCAAAAAGGAAACAGCGGAAATGCATATGCTCTAAACATCAACAAAATTTAGCATTCGACTAATTAACCATAAAGCAATTATTAGACCATAATAATTGAGTGGAGACACTCCTAATCTTATTCCACTCTGTCTTCTTACGCAAAAGAAAACAGGTTGACAACATATTAAAATTCATAAAAAACATAGAAAATGGTTTAGCTATTCTAAAATCATCAAAATTCCTAACAGTATCAAGAAATGGAATTCTATTTACAAAATTAACCAGAATACATGGTCAAAAAAGACAGGTATATCAAAATACGCAAATTAATAATTAATTACATAAAATGCACATTTTATGTAACCTTTTCATAATTAATATTCTCGATATGAGAGTCTACTTAACGCTAAACAAGAAAATAATATTCTGTAGATCGAAAAAAAAACATAAATATTGACAGCAGAATTCTTTCACATCAGCTGTCCGGGAAAAAAAAACTACTCCGCCTTTCGTACCCGCAAGTACAAAGAATGCCGAGAGCGGCACAAGAGCCGACAGCGGCTCCGCCTCGCCAGTATTGTTGCGCCCGCCTGTGCGGCACGCTTGATCTCACTCGCCTGTGTAACGGCATTTCCAGAACGTCCGTTTCACTGAACTCTTTCGGAAAAACTCACTCCCGAGTAATCTCAAGGAGTCCATTAACACTATCACAGTGGATAACTCGACACTGTCCATCATCACATGCATGTACTAGCCTGAAACTTAAAACAGCGTCTAAGTACATCGACAATAACTAGTAAAACACATATTCATGAAATCTTACAGCTAGTTACAAAATCATATTTACATTGCTTAATCTACTGTGACTCAGCTGAAAACTTAAACTAGCAGCTTGGATTTTTCAATTGATAGATAATCACTCTCTCTTAAATCATTTAGTAAAAATTAATTATTTATTAATTACAGCTTCTTTAATGTCCTCTTGGTCAGGCAAAAGCATGGCAATCTAGCAAACCTTAAATCTTACACTCTATATTTTCATACTGTACAAATTACCCATTCTGTGGTATTAATCAATCCTTGGTTGGTACAATTTCAGGTCTACAATGTCCCGTATACCTAATCGTTTTCCAGAGCTTGGATACTATAAGCAGTAAGCATTTGTGTGAGGTATACCAATAACTTTATATGGTCCATTATAAACAAACTTAAATTTAGAGATTTCATTGTCTATCTCGCTCGATTTCTCATGAGCTTTTACAAGTACTAAGTCTCCGACTGCAAACTTAGCAAAACGCGCTTTAGCGTCATGACGACGTGTGCGAGCATCGGCTTTTAGCTTCATTACTTCTCGCAAACGATCTTTTTTCACACCAATACTAACGTCAATCCGTGGAGGGAATTTGATTATCTCTTCCACTAAACTTTTACTTCTGTCATCCAACAGGATTTACTCTGGAGAAAATCCCGTCGATTCATGTCTCAAGGTGTTCATAATTCTCTCAAATACTGCTACATATTTGCCCCATGCGCTATGGTTGTGATGGCAATAGGTACGGCTAAGTCAGCCTAGCTCGCGCATATACCTCTCAGCGGGATTCCCAGCCGGACAATAAGCTGAAATATGGATCACCTCTACCCCATTACTTTCCATGCCTTCATTCCACAACTTAGAAGTAAATTGTGCCCCATTGTCTGATAGAATCGCATTGGGCTTACCAATATGAACAAAATAATCGTTCACAAGCTTGCTATAGACCGCTTTGGCTGTAGCTTTCCTAATCGGGTATAGCTTGATGAACTTGGAAAAACCTTCTAGCACTACTAAAATGCAGGCAAAGTTTCCTGATGACTTGGGCAAAGGTCCGTACAAGTCCACGCACAGTAATTCAAAGGTGTCGTTAGGCCTTATACTTTGCATAGGACCACGACTCGTACAGTTGGTAACCTTCACCTTCTGACATAAATCGCAAGTTTTCACCCTGTCAGTAACGCGATTTAACATGTTGTTAAAATGCACTACTTCACTCAGCTTTTCCGTACATTTCTTTGGTCCACAGTGACCATACGCCAAATGGTAGTAGTCTATTATTTCCGTGACGAATTTGGTGGGCCAGCATACCCGCCAAATATTACTATCTTCACCCTTACGTATGTACAAGATATGATGGTATATCTTGTAATACTTCCTTAATTTCTCTCGCTCTGGACTCCTATGGCCATATCGGGTTTTCACCATATTTAAACAACCATCCTCGTTCTGATGACGACGTAGATTCTTACAGATGTTCGCTATTAATTTGCGTCCCTCAACTTCTTTAAAATAGTTTAATTTGACCACTCCATCTGACTCATTTTTCAATACGTCTTGATTAGACTCGGGCAACCGCGACAGCGCATCCGCTACGCAATTGTCGGTCCCTTTTACGTAACAGATCTCATAGTTAAATTGCTGTAAATACAGCGACCACCTAGTCAGTCTTTCGTGAAGTAGTTTACAATCCTTCAGATAAGTGAGCGCCTTATGGTCCGTATGAATAATCACCTTACGGTCCTCATAGATGACCCTTGAACTTATTGAATCGCCACACGATAGCGAGACACTCTTTCTCAGAAATAGTGTAGTTTCGCTCACTTTTTGATAAAGTTCGACTCGCGAACGCTATCGTCCGGTGTTCCTTATCCTCTCCTTTACCAACTTCTTGGAACAGTTCTGCCCCCACCCCGTAATTCGACGAATCCGTTCCCAGATGGAAGGGTAGCGATAAATCAGGATGTAATAGTATGTTAGATCTTAACAACTCGTCTTTTAATCTCTTGAAAGCGGCCTGACACCCGTCAGTCCACACAAACGGAACATTTTTGCGTAAGAGGTTATTCAAATTTTCATCATTAAACACTTGTCCTTTTACAAATTTACGGTAAAATCCTGTGAGCCCTAGAAAACTTTTTAACTGTTTCCTAGACTTGGGTGGAGGACAATTCCTTATTGCCTCTAGTTTCTCTGGGTCCTTCGTAATACCAGCAGTGGCAATTACATGCCCTAAAAATTTCAGTTCCTGCTTCACAAATTCGCATTTCTTCAGCTTTAGAGTCATTCCGCCACGGCGCAATGCTCTAAAAACTTCATCTAACAGGTCACAATGGTCATGCCAAGTGCCATTGGCCAACAATAGGTCGTCAACATATACAGTTAATCTTGAACTCAAAGCCGGTCCTAGCACTTTATCTAGGGCCCTGATGAATACGGACACAGATATATTAAGTTCAAAAATGGTTCAAATGGCTCTGAGCACTATGGGACTCAACTGCTGAGGTCATTAGTCCCCTAGAACTTAGAACTAGTTAAACCTAACTAACCTAAGGACACCACAAACATCCATGCCCGAGGCAGGATTCGAACCTGCGACCGTAGCGGTCTTGCGGTTCCAGACTGCAGCGCCTTTAACCGCACGGCCACTTCGGCCGGCATATATTAAGTCCAAACGGCAGTACTCTATACTGATAACACCTGCCCGCAAGCAAGAAGACGGTGTATGGCCTAGATTCTTCTTCGAGTTCTATTTGCCAGTAACTAGCCTTCAGATCGAGGCTAGTCATGAACTTAACGTCATGAAAACGTTGCAAAATCTCCTCCATACTCTCTGGTCTGTCTGTTTCGCGTTGAACGACTCTATTCAACGTGCGTGCGTCAATCACAATACGCACACTACCATCCCGTTTTGTTACAATGACCAAACCGTTATTGTATGGACTCGTACTTCTTTCAATCACTCCCCATTCGATCATCTTATCTACCTCCCGTTGCACTGCTTCCTTTTTGGACAGCGGTATAGCAAACGGTCTCACGAAGAATGGTTCGTGCGGAATTACGTGCAACTAGCATTTATATCCTTCCACAAGTCCCGGTTTGTCTGAAAACACACTCTTATTCCTCATTATTACTTCATACAGGCCTCGTCTTTGTTCGTGTGTTACGTTTGACACACCGTCTACAATACTTTCCAACTCACTTTCTACACTATTGTCAATGCCGAGATTCCTCACATGACAGTAGTTCAAATTCATACCTACGTCAATACCATCCGGCTAGTTAACAATGTGTATAGGCTGGTATTGCCTATGCACACCGTCTCCTGCCTCGTCAAAACTAACTACTATTGTTTTATCTTGTGACGTACATGTCAAAGTTTTGCTTTCGCAATTAATCACTGCACGGTACTTTAATAGCCAATCTAACCCGAAAATTACGTCCGTAGTTAAGTCTGGCACGACGACAAACTTGTTCAAATCGTGCCCCACAAATCTCGAAGTTGACAAAAATCTGTTTCGTGACCGGTTTACTGGCCTTCCCAGTAGCACCGATAATTTTCACTCCTGGTACTGGCATAACTACGATACCAGGTCTGTCTTTCAGTAACTCAAATATTTTCCCAGATACAGCACTCAATTCTGCACCGGTGTCAATCAACACGTTTAGTTGTAGGTCGTGCATATTAGCAGACACTACTATCTGTCTACACTTGTCCTCGACTGTTTCTTTATTTTCCCACAGTAAATCCTCGTCCATATCCAGGTCATTCCAGGAAAAACCATCCGGCTTTGATCCTAAATCCGGCTTATCTGGCGGCCTTTTCAGCCTCTGTTCACATACAGTTTTAATTTCAACACGTTTGTCCTGAGGCTTAGTCTGTAGCTTCGCCTCCAATACCGAAACCTTTTCCTGTAACTCGTCAACTAGTGAGTGTTGCTTTGCTATCAATTCACTAATTGTCACCTTCGTTGATTCGTCTTTGGCCAGACTGATCTCATCTGCCAATCTACCTGGAGAAATGTGCCCAGTAGTAACTGCAATTACTTCCTCTAGATCTGCGCAACCCACACTGCTATCGTCTGACCGTATAATGTCAGCTCTAACCTCATACAGGCTGTAATCTATGTGATTTTCTACCAATCGTGTCCGGCTATCACTAAAATTTTCGTAATCTTTCTCCTTAATACTCTCGCAATGTTTAAACTGGAGGTTTGCGTCGGATGCGTCGGCTACTTCTACCACTACAGCTTTCGGTAAGGTCTGCCGGTTGGGGCCAGAACTTTCCGTTACTACTTCAACATCCAACTCTTGCGGTATGAAACACGACGAATCTTGCTCGTGCTCCCCATTAACATCAACTATTTCTGGTAAAGTATGCCGGTTAGGGCCAGAACTTTCTATCACTTCACAAACACTACCTTCCTGTGGGACGAGACGTGGCAAATCCTGCCCGCGCTCCCCATAAACACTTCTCCCATACAGGCCCCTATAATCTCTTAGTTCGTCGTATAAGCGACCGAACTGCCTTAACCAGGCCTCATCCCTCTCTGCATCCCCTCGCTCGATGACGGACGTATTATCCGACATCTGATCTTCTCTCAACAATTGCGAATCATTCTTAAACTCAATCTCCATTTCCACTGTGGGTGTTACAGCTGCCACTTTATAATCGATTTCCGGAACACTACTTAAATGGTTCTCACTGACAGTGAATGTATTTTCTACAGCCGTGTCTACAGCTGATCTACTACTTGTGGGCGCACGCCTTTCTCCTAACACTGGCACACTCTCCCGCCGTTGATTATTCCGTTGATTATTCCACCCGGAATTTTCATAACGACGACACCTGGGTTTTCTCCTGCTATTGGGCCGCCAAAATTTCTCCACGCCCGGTCGGCCCCTCACCGGCGCGGCTAATGGTTTCCCTGTCTCGTCCCAGCAGATACGCTCCCCGGATGCTGCTGAGGCGGCTGATCACCCCCTCTGGCGTTATTACTATTCTGCGAAGCCCGTATCACGCTAGTATGATACTGGTTTCCGTCATTCCTGTTATTATTTGCATTGTACCGATTCTCATTACGGCCCGAACCACTATTGTTATTGCTGCCAAAATTTCGGTATGCATTATTCCCATAGTTATCATTGTTGTGGTTGCTGTGCTACCCGTTGTTGTTACCACGGCCTCTACCACTGTCGCGATTATTGCGCCAATTGTCCTCGTCCTCAACTCTTTCCAGGAAATCATTGATTGTCCTGTACTTGCTTCCTACGTAGCGTTTTGTATCATCTGGAAGCTTCTTGTAGAGTTCACAGAATATTTCGGATTCCGTGCGGCGATCACGCAAATATTCCAACTTGCGGATCCAGCCCTCACAAAACTCCTTCATCGAACCGCGGGAATTCGCATCGAAAGGCCTCGATACGACAAATTCGCTCCAGACGCTTTGTTGTTTTTGCTGTAACCAGTATTCAGCCGGAAACAAATTTTTAAACTCGTCAAAAGTCAGGTTCGTAATGTTGAGGTTTAAGCCCCAACGCTTGGCATCACCAGCCAACACATCAATAATCGCATTAATTTTTCTCTCATTACTCCTTGATCTGGGTAAAACTCTTTCACAATTTTTAATGAAATCCGTCGGGTGTATACCGCTTTTTTTCACGGAGTCGAACCGCTCCTCTTTCGTCAACAATTCCGAACTATGTGCACAGATTGGCACATAGCTCTGTTTTTCGTCAAGTTTCTTTTCTAATTCCGAAACTCTCGTAATTACTTGGCAAGTGGTTGTCGCAAGCGTTTCTACTTCCCTTTTTTTCTCTTCGCAGGTATTAGTCTGCTTCGTCACTTTAGCATCAATCTCGGACACAAAAGCCTTTAAAGTTTCCACCTTCTGTTGATCCTCTTTTTTCACTAATTGAATTTGCTCCGTCACCTTATTCTCGATGATCGGAGCAACTGCTTCTCCTACACTTTTCTCGATTCTGCTAATTTCGGAATTAAAACGAGTATTTATGCTCACAATTTCCGCCTGAACGCTCACCATTTCCTGTTTAAGATTACCGATTTCGGTATTAATTACAACAATATCTTCTTTCATTTTATCAACTTTTGTGTTAACAACTCCAACATTGTTGTTAACAACATTAATATCTTTGTTCTGATTGTCCAGCTTCCGTTCAATTTTTTCAGCCTGAGCTTGTTGCTTGGCAGCCTGAGCTTTAATTTCTGCCGATTGACTTTTGATTTCATTAATCAAAACATTCGATAAATCAGTTAAATTCCCGGAAACTACCGGTTTTACTTTCGTAGCGGCTTCCTCTTTAATTGTCCCCCCGTATTCGTCATCAAGGGATTCAAATTTGATTTTCACTTCCGATTCCGAAACATTTTCTAAAGTTTGGAATTCAATTTTTGCTCTTTGTTGTGTTTCGGCGGTCGCGTCTTTCATGCTAGCCGACTGCCCCCGAACAATGCGTACCACGGTGTGCGTTTCCCACTGTTCGATGGATTGTTCCTTATCCAAGTCTACCAAATTTTGGTAATTGTTGCCTTCACTCATTTTAATAATTTTCAATAGAAATTCCAAATCTCTAATCTAATTAGGATTCCTCACACTAATAATCCCGCTGACGTATCGACCATTTCGTAACCAGTACTTTGTTACGAGATTTGCACAATGCAAAATTCGTGTCCAGAACAACCTCAACTTTGAAGATTGTCCTGTCACCAGGTCGCCACGTGTAACCTCCCCCTCACTTATCGACCTTAATGACAGTGAAAAATTAAACCGTGTGTACCTAACGGAAATTTGGGAAAAGCAATCGTCACCGAAGTTAATCTGTCGGTAAAGAGGGAGGAAGGGGTTACATCTAAATGATAGGAAAAATGCAAATGATACTGGTGGAAATTAATTTTGAAAAGGGGTAAAGTTAATAAATAAAGTAAATGTGCGGCCGTTACATCAACAATTAACTAGCGGTAATTAGATATTTGAGATTTGGGGGAAATTACGGTCGCAAGTCCTAAGGACAATTACTATAGTAACTGAAAAAGAAAGGTTATTACACATATAATTAGCACTAGAAGCGTGGCAACTGAAGGTTGACACGTGTAGTGTGAAAACTGAAAGTTTGTCAGAAGTAATAAATTTTGCTACACTCTGACTTAATTTAGCAAAAGAATTAATAAAACCGGAAAATTTAAAGTTAATTTAGTGACTGAGATTAATAGTGAACATTGTTTCTGAAGCATATCGAAATTCAGTAAAATACAGTTAGTCTTGGGCTACCTCAACAATCATTTCAAAAGCTACTTGAATCTACGCAATTTAGAAATAAGAGATTTAACTTCGAACTTGAATTAAATTATTCTGAACAATTAACAATAGTAAAGTTTAGTAGGTACCAAGCTGAGCTGCGTCACAGGTAAGCTAAAATATGCTAACAAACCTCGCACTCTTAATTTGTGCTCGTGTAATCTAAATATTCTAGCCAGCTATGAATACCTTAACTGAACTTTGAAATTAAAGCAGTGAAATCGAATTATATTATTTTAATGCTGGCGTTTGAATTTCAACGACACTCCGGTTCATTTCGGAAAGGGAAGGGACCCTGCTTGGTAATGCAATTGGGACAATTTTGTGATGCAACAATTTTAAAAGCTGAGGTCTGCCATACAGTTCTGAAACTTTACGTGCTTTTAGTCTTCCTTGTTGGTTGATTGAAGATTTGAAGTCGTCGACCGAGGAGGTGGCGACAGTCACTCATTGTCTGCCGTCGCTGTTGCAGAAGCTGGATGTTGGCGCGCCTTCTTCTCGACACGGTTACCAGGCGAGACGGGCTCTTGATGTGTGCCAGCTAATGCTTCCCGTCCGCGACACCGTGCTAGAAACTGTTATAGCCAGTCGAGCGCAATTACATGCGGTCCAAACCCGAACGCGCGGCAACTCGCGGGAGCGTCACACAACACACCTGCTCCACTGCACTACTCCAGCCAGACTCTTTCTACTCGCGCTCCACGTGACAGAGTTAACACTACCAAAGATCCTAAAAACTTTCGTTCTCCACACGACCTATCGATGTATTCGTTCGATAGTATAGTTTTCCCTAGGCCAGACCCAGCGTATAAATACAAATAATATTCACCAAACAAACCAATTATACATCAACATAAATGCATATTATACAAATAGTAAAACAATTACAATATACAAAGTCACAGAAATGTTATATCTTCAGGTAACAAAATAAGGAAAAAAATTTGCAGTGCAATAGATGGAAATAGGAGGATATGCATTTCTGGCGTTACAGACCTTGTCAATGTGGCATGTCCTACATTGGCCAGACGACAAGAATTGTGGAGATCAGGTGCAAAGAACATCAGAGGCACACTAGATTAAGACAGGTGACTAAGTCAGCCATTGCTGAACACTGTCTAGAGCTAGATCATGCCATGAAGTATAAGGATACCAAGATTCTAGCACAAATACCCAGATTGTGGGACAGTGTTAAAAGAGACCCGATAGAAATTAACATGGCTGACGATCGTATGAACCTGGGATCCGGCTCTGGAATTGTTATAGGAGCAACGGGACCAGCTGCAACACTACACAAACAGAAGAACCAGAGACATGGAGATGGATAACGAGCCCCTGACGGATTGCCAGGCGCACCAGACCGAAGATGGAACAACCAGAACTGGGATTGGTGGGCGCGGACCGCAGAGAGAACATCCAAAGCCGCAGCGGACGAAAAACGGAGCGGCAACGCTCCAACAGGTCGTGGTGAGCGGGCGCGGACTGCAGGGGGAACGCTTGGTACCCCAGACTGTAGATGAAACCCCCAGGAGCGGGTTTTGTGGGCGCGAACCGCAGAGGGAACACCTAGAACCGCAGCGGACGGAAAACGGAGCAGCAACGCTCCAGCAGCTCGCAAGGAATGGGCGCGGATCACAGAGGAAGCGCCTGCAGCCGTTGGTGGAGGGGGAAGGCCATAGGCCTAAATACTGGACCAGGTCCACTCGAGGAGCAGTCTCAGGTCGCACCTGATGAAGGTCACCAGCTACGTGACCGAAATATCGTGCAAGTTCGATGCTGATATCTGGCAGAACACCCGACAACCCAAGATGTCATATGTGGGGACTACTAGATTCACACAGTGTGGCTTCCTGGTTATATATAAAGCCAGGAAGCTCAACGATGGTCGACATAAACGATAATTCCATGAATTTCTGCTTAAAAGGCACATTACTAATATGTATCTGCATCAGTATACTGTAGGCTGCACATAAATTTCCGTGTGTGTGACACATCCCTTTCAAGGGAGCGAATTATTTGTGTCTATAACTGAACATAAAGCTGAGACGATCAACCCAAAAGTAGTGGAACCAGAAAGTCTTAATGTGACAGCAGCAAGCAAATGGGAACTGTTGAATGACAGAATTGAAGAAATCAATACAGTACTAGAGGATGCACTTTTCTTTATCACTGGATTAGATACAAAAGTAGCATCCTATCACCACCAGCAGTCGAAAATATATATATATATATATATATATATATATATATATATATATATGTATATATATATATATATGTGTGTGTGTGTGTGTGTGTGTGTGTGTGTGTGTGTGTATGCAGAGTGTTTGGTACAAAATTATCTTTGTATGCAACAACATGTCAATGACGAAATATAAATTTATGGGAGAAAAGAAATCTGTTCCACAGAAATTACAATTTTTATAATTACGGCTGTTGTAGTGAGTTTAGTCTCCCTTGGGAACAATATAGACCGGTAACTGAAGGCCTAAGAAGGCTCTCTCCTATGATGGATGGATGCAGAAAAGGTGCAAAGGAAGAGAAAGAAGGAGAAGTGATATGAGCCTATACCCATTTCATTAACCATCAGAGTAATATTGAGTTAGACTGAACACAAAGGGTCAACAGGAAGAAACCATCTATGTTATCGAATCATAATATAAATATAACAGAGAATACAATAGAATGTGGGGATAGGTATATGAAAGAACGACAAATGTCGAATAATATCTCTCAACAGAGATAAACATGTATGGTGGACTATTGCACATACTAACACACAGAGGAAATTCGAAACTTCAAAAGGATGAATGAAAGGCTCCAGCACTAAGAAATAGTAGAATATAATGAAATCCACAATAGGAGCTACACATGGCGTAAGCAAAGACACTGAAGTTCAGATGAAATACTGAACAGTGAACATCAGTAGTACATAAATTACAATAACCCAAATAAAATAATACAATAGTTATGGTTACTCACAGCATCAGCTGCTGCAGGAAACTCAGGTCACATGAAATATATCATTCCAGTCACTTCACAGCTTCAAGAAAGTCATATCATCAAGAAACCGTGCAGACAGTGGTTCATGAGTTTCACAGTCCAGCATACAAAATATTCCCATGCAGACATGTCATAATATGAGCATTGTATTATTTAGTGCTGGCTGATCTCATAGATAAGTGAGAATATTCATGAATAAATAAAGGTTTCAGGTGCACTTTAATGGTCATAAATATATATTCCCAATTCACATGATCTCTGTCTGTGAACTTACAGATACACATGGAAGTAGACTAGTGTCTTAACAGTTGCTGCAGACTGGAGTGAATTGGTCTCCTGACAAAGTTCAAACCCCCAAAGTTGGCGAATTTTGTAACAGGCATTTTTAAGTGGTACTGGAACAACATAATATAAACTACAACTCAATGTTCTGCCATTAGAAGACTAGTACTGTGGAACAGTTGAACAGGATAATCAAAAACATTATGAGGATACAATTTAGTCATAGGATATCATACAAAGGCCTGTATGCTCTACTACATATTACTAATGAATGTAATTGGACTACTCATCATATAATTGAGACGGGACCTATTGATAGCTTTAATAATGGGGTTCTAAAAACAGGGTAAAATCTTATGAAAACAGCTCACCCATACAAACAGAAGTTCAAAGTTGGTGACTTGGTGCATATTTCGAAATACAAAACTGTGTATGAAAAGCCTTAATGCTGAATTGTACAGCTGATATATTTACAATTTCCAAAGTGCAGCACACAAACCCAGGAACTTACATCTTAAAGGAAAGAGATAGTGACGAAATTTTCAAACGTTTCTATGCAGAAAAATTATAGAAAATTTCTCAACTGCAAATGTTCCTCATAGAGTAGGTCATAAGACAACAACATAGAACTACATTAGTGAAATGGCTGAACTTCCCATACAAGTATAAAGGTTGGGTTCACACACAGTTATCTCTGTAATAGAGCACTCAATGGTGAAACCATGCAGCAGTGGAACTTGAGTGCTAGGAAACAACTCAGCAGAGGCTGATATGGTATTATCAACACCTTACCAATATAGCTTCACATCCCTGGATACAACTTCCATGGATCTGGATTCACAGTGCGAAAGGGTCTAGCTCAGGTGATAATTAATACACAAGAGTAAGCATGAAAGGAGCGGAATAATCGTTACTCCACATACGAAGATCGACGCCTAGCTGACTAAAGCCCATCAGATACGTTGAAGAGAGAACATAGGTGTATGACAATATACTGATGCATTTGTAGTTTACCATGGTAAAATTTTCCAGGATTAAACTGAGTGTGGGAAGAAATTTAGAGGTAATTATGAATGCAGCTCACCGTACACTGAAGAAGAAATAACCTATGGGATGTTTAAATAACTGCATATAGTCATCAGTGACTAGAGCAAAATGTGACTTGAGGCAGAAAGCAGGAAGAAAAAGACATGCCAAAGTGAATGTGGCTTTGCTAATGTCTATGACACGTGGCAGAATAATTCCTTTCCTGATTAATGCCTTCATCAAGATGTCAACAATTGGTTCATTAGCAGCAGCAGCTGCTGTCATAACTGAAGCACTAAAGAATGGAGAAAATGTAGACAAGCAACAATACGAGGCTTAAAGACACTTGAAGGCTACGAACGCCATCGCTGCTAGTAAAGAAGTATATTTAAAACCTCACAGGAGAAAGTTGGGACGGTTCACAAAATTAATCGTTTAGTGACTCTGCTAGATTGAACACTTAGAAACAAAGATCTGCTTAAACTTGTCAGAAAACTCAAAATCATAAGATTTTGTGGTTTGCTTATGTGGAAAAGATTGCCAAAGACGATGTGGAAATCGAATCGTCAATTTACATATTGTGGGGGGACATGGGAGTCATTGAGTGGGATATGATGACAAACTCCTAAATTCCATCTAGAACTTCGATTCCTTCTGCTATGTAAGGTCTCCAGAAAAACTGTGTCAGTCCTTAATCCACAGGAGCCGCATTTTGCGATGCTACCAACGCTTTAGTTCGTATCTCTGCCTTCATGTACGCATGTGTTTAATGTTTCTCCTGATTGTAGCATAAAAAAGCAATATACCCTTCAACATTTCAGTTGAGGTATAGATTTGACATTTTTAAGAGATGTTCATCTACATTAAAAGTGTACCTCTTCCATCCAATAAGTTTAAAAATGGAGGAGTGGAGTATTGCACTGATCGGTCTGGAGACATATAATAGCATAGCTAAAGTCACCATGGTAAACAACAAACTGCATCCAGCAAGTGTTGAAACTGTGGTAACACCTATTGGCCCTTGGACATTGACGATTTAAATGCATACATAAGAAGACTTGTAAAGTGGTTTGGGTTGTATGTAAATGTTAACATACTGAAAACAGAGATAAAAACAACAGATGAGACAGTGGACTTTATCCAGAAAGGTTTAGTTGGATTGTAACTAGATTTCTCGTGAGGTGAAGAGCTGGAGAATAATAACAAAAAAAATTAAGAATCGAAGAAGCAATTCGATATACTACCATTCAGTACGAGTCGTTCTGAGTGCAATATCATGACTAATTCACACCTTAAGGATAGAATCTAGCCGCTTTTCACAGTGAGGAAATCATACTACATCTACATCTGAAGGAGGCACATGGGCGTGAAGTGTAAATAACTCACAATGTCCTCAGAATGACACTTTGCTTCAGAAACAGATAGTGATGGGATACGAAGATACGGAATTAGTGTCTTCGAAATCGACAACATTAGGAATGTTAGGATCACATCAGCTACCAAAACATACACTTCTGCATCAACATCAGCCCCGAATGCCTTACAAAATTCGGAATGGTTCTTCGACCGATCGACAAATGGCTACTTTAATGTGTTTAAATCTCAGAATGTTAGTAGGGTGTTTTATGGGTAAGAGGCATATCGTGAACTCTAAACAGGTGCTGATTTCAGTCTAAAGTGTTGCTTATAATTACTGGTGCAGTCTAGGAGAAGGAACTGGAGAATATAAAATTATGCTGGATACACTGGTGCCACATAAATCTCCATCAGATGAAGAGAATTTGGTCGCTTGTGTGTACCAAATGCTGGAGATAAAGTTCTATTAACTCTATGCTCAAGGCAGATGTTTCACTATCTAGTACTTCCAGAACCATCTCTCCAACTACGGATGATTAAGCCACAAACACATCTATTTATTATTCTGTTACTGCAAACAGACAGGAAAGGGAATCTGAAAAAAGACTCGAGCATGTATGACACCTTTAAATTAATCAGTGTTAGAGTGTACCTAAACTGCCAGGTTCTTCCATTCAATAAGAGCTTGACTGATACAAAGACATGTATTGACTAGTTTATGAGATGTACACAAGGTTTTACCCATCTTACTAAGAGACTGATGGTGATTTCTCAAGCACACTCAGTCCACAGACATTGAAGGATTTATCGCCCACAGAAGTGAATAGATTGTTCAAAGAAATGCGAGACTGTGAAGACTGGAACTGTGGATGTATTGAATCTGAATGGTTGCAGGACTTCCCTGCGGACACTACAGGATTGCATTACTGAATCATGATTGTCTTGTAAATTACTTATTGCTAACAGACATTGTACAATGTATAGCATCAATGGAGGGATATTATACAACATGTGTAGTCTTTTACAAAGATGTCTCAAAGTGCAAATATCATTGCTGATACACAGTGGTTTTGCGGTGAGTTTGATAATTTGTGTTTAAGAATGTTGCATTCATATGAATTCTCCAACTCGGGGCAAATATAAATATAAATAAGGTTTCCACAATCATCGATTCACCCAAGCTGTTTATCTCAGCATGCAGCAGCCTTTGTCAACGGCCAGAAGAGACTTCCCCGAGTCGTCTGCACGTATTTCGTATTATAATCACCACGAAACATGTACTGTGAGGATCAGCTCAGCAATTCCACATTTTTTTATCATCAGTCTCCTGACTCGTTTAACGCAGCCGGCGATGAATTCCTCCCTTGTGGAAACTTTTCATCTCAGACAACAGCTTGCCACTTACATCCTCAGTTATATGCTGCATGTATCCAAATCTCTGCCTTTCTGTATAGTGTTTAATCTCTAAAGCTCCCTTTAACACCGTGGAAGTAATTGCCTGATGTTTTGTCACCCTGCCCTTTCTTTTTGTCAGTGTTTCCATACATTTCTCTCCTCTCCGATTATGAGCAGAAACTCGCCATTCCTTACCTTATCGGCCCAAACAGCTTTCATCATTCATCTGTAGTACCATATTTCAAACGCTTATATTCTCTCCTGTACGGTTTTCCGAAAATCCATATTCCACTGCCGTAGAATACTGTGATCGCGGAAATGCTTGACATCATTTTTTTTTACCAGAATCGGAAATTTACTCCACACGATATCTAAAGTATGTGGCAGCATTGTTTATACACGTGTACTTAACGGCCTGGGAGTAAGTATTAGCATTCAGCGTTACGCTGACAGTTGCGGAAATGCGTAAGAGAATGGACGACATGAGTGCAGAAAAAAAATCTGACGCAACATTTGCCAGAAGCAGCCCACAACGATCTCCACAGACGTAGACTACACAGGTAATGCATCGTTTGCTCAAACTGACAACCCACTTGATGATTCCTGTAGAAATCATTTCAGTCAGTACGCATGTTCATACAACCTTATGTTAGTGCTTCATGCCCACTGCCTATATGTACCTATCCATTCCAGTTTGATCTGCGTCTAATTTCACTCATGGAATGAAAAGTTTAAGCAGACAATGATGGAGCAAGTAAATGCTCGCACTTCGAGGAGGGGTTGATGACAGGAGTACACTTTCACCCTTTCTCTAAGTCACATTATATGAACAGTTATTTCAGGATGAGAATTTTGCGCCCATGTAGCTGTAAATTGTGTGTGTAAAAGTTTTTTTTGAACGCTCAATGACTATTATGTTCTTTTTAGGTTTGGTTGATAATTTTTCGATGAGTTCAACAGATATGAGTGAGGGACCAATGAAATTTATACTGGTTAAGTAAAGTAACTCTGTAAGTGTGTGAGCACCTGGAATTTTTTCCTACTTAAGAAACTTTTTTTCACTGCTTCAGAATCATTGCTCATGATCTTGGCGTTCATAGAGTCAGAGGGATGACGTGCTAGTATAAGTCCATGTATTAATATGTTTGCCACACTACCCCAGATACCTATCAATGATTATGTCGGCATATTGTGTATATGTGTGGTTTTGTATTCATTCTGGGTTATTATTTTTAACGTTTAAAAAATCCTAAAACGATTTAGATGACGCAAAGGCAAGTACAAATTTAATATAAGATATATCATTCCACGAAATTCGGACAATACTCGAATTGCATGACAAATGTCAGACATGTGACGTTACCAGATGACATATCTTGACCCAAATGTATTGGTTGGTCTTGTCGATGCATCCTTTGCCAGTGAGGGGCTGTGCTCCACGTCACTCCGCTAGGGTGCTCTGTTTTCGTCCTTGGATTATCCGATGTGAAATGGTAGAGCTTCTGGTAGTGATATTACAAGACTATGATGAATGGATTTGCATTTGCTAAAACACAGTAGCCTACCAGAGCGATGTGTAGCACTTCTCCCTGCCAACGAGAATACTATCGAGAAACTCAACAGCTAGATGTGCAGCTAGGAACTCTTAGGTTCATGTCACATGTTCAACATTTGTCATTTGCTTTTAGGGTATTTTCCTACATTTCCGACCCCATGTTTCTTATATTAACTTATTTGTCTCAACATCATCAATGGCGCTTCACTGTTTTAATAAGGATCACGCTGTATGTGAATGCTGAGTTGTTCCATGTAAATACTAGGTGCGAGAATAAAGTAATGAGTCTGATTTTCTTTGCATGATGTGGCAACCCTGCAGGCTTGCGTAGGCACAATATCTTTGACCTTGGTCTATAAGCTGCTTCTAGTTCAAGTGGCATATCGATGCAACTGTTCAGTCATGAGTTGTGCTGTAATAAGTTAACACATGTTTGCGTCTCTCGTCACGGAAATGGAACAGCATAATATTGCGCCATGGTATGCCATTTCTTTTTGCGTTAAGTTAGTTCAAAACGCAACAACAACTTACAGTAATCTTCAGAAGGCTTTTGGAGAGGAGGTTGTGTGAAAAGCTCAAGGTTTTTATTTTCATAAGATGTTTAGTGAAGGCAGAGCGAATGTTGAAGATGAAGACCGCAGTGGACGACCGTCAACCTCACGGACAGATGACAATTTGGCCAGGGTGCGTGAGCTCGAATGATCTGATTGAAGATTACCCGTGAAAATGATTGCAGAAGAAGTGAACATCAATCGAGAAACGGTTCGTCTAATAATACCTGTAGATCTTGGTATGAGAGAGGTCTGTGCAAAAATGGTCCCCAAAAATTTCACACCACAACAGCGAGAAATACGAAAAAATGTTGCAGTCGATCTGTTAGAGCAAACGGAAATCAATCCAAAATTGTTGAGCCGTGTTATCACTGCTGATGAAAGTAGTTTTCTTCAGTACGATCCAGAGACAAATCGCCAAAGTTCGCAGTGGTGCTCAAAGGGTCACCCAGACTATAAAAAGCTCGCATGTCAAAGTCAAAAGTGAATTGGATGCTTGTTTGCTTCATTGATTCCAAGGGAATTGTTCATAAAGAGTGGGTGCCTCCTGGGGAAACAGTTAACCAACATTACTACAAAACAATTTTAGAAGGACTTCGTAAAAGAGTACTTCGTGTCCGTGCCATCATTGCTGATAATTGAATTCGGCATCACGATAATGCACCATCCCATACTGCTCTGTCAGTACAGCAATTTTTAACCTCAAAACAAATTTCAGTACTACCACCGTCATCTTATTTACCAGACATCGCTCCATGAGCCTTTTTTCTGTTTCCAAGAGTCAAAAAAGTGGTCAAGGGACACCATTTTCAAACAACACAAGATGTCCAAAAAGATGTGATGAGGATCTTGGAGGATATTACAGAGGATGAGTTCCAGAAATGTTAGAATTATTGGCAGAAGTGCTGGAAAAGTGTGTGCAATCAGAAGAGAGCTACGTTGTAGGAGACAGCACTAAACCTGATTAAAACGGTAAGCAGCATTTTTTTTCACATCAGTTTCCTTACTTTATTGTAGCACCTCGTATATTTGAAAAGCATCGTTGCCTGATCCAGGAAACGAGACACAGTAACAGGCTACATGCCATTATAATGGTAGATGGATGTCAACTGGACAAATATTTAATGCTTGTGAGAATGGTAAACGTCTCATCTTTTATTTCCTGAAAGTTTGCATAAATTTTCGATACTCAAAAGCTGTCATGGTGTTTCAGGACTGCTTAACAAATATGTTGTACTACCTCTATTGCCTTCATCGAAAGCACCTACAATTAAGCCCCCTCAGATGAAGTTCCACAAGACATAGCTTTCTGTAAGTATTTATAAAAAAACGATACGTGTGTGCTGTTGTGATGTGTGTGTGTGTGTGTGTGTGTGTGTGTGTGTGTGTGTAGGTTTTAGAATTGTTTGACGACCTATAACTGCCGCCTTTGTGAGCAGCATCCAGAGGTAGGCTTACTGCACGTAGACTTCTCTGCAGACCATATCATAATGAGCAGCATCAGTGCCTGCAGTACCACTACTAGAGATGTCACCAATGTGCTCATCGCTGTTCTACCTCCGTGAGAGTCCCCATCTACTTGACATTGACGTGGGTCACCTTCAAATTGTCCAGCCCAGTCTGGCTACTGTTTCTAGCCTAGTACTAGCAGCCCGCAGCCTGCCTTGTTTATAAACACCAAGTAAATCATGTAATGCATTTGACTACTCTGTAGTGTCGGGCGCTTTTAGGGATAGAATCTGGCAAACCAACTTCAATAATACTCTTGCAGGATATCGATATTTGGGAACCTTCCTTCTTCTACTCTGAGCAATGTTGGAGGGGGAGCTCCCTGAAAACATCAGTGGTATCAGCGTCCTGCCATGAGAAGCAAAGCAGGTCTGAACTTTGAGTTGATGTACATCCCTTCCCTCCCAAGAAGACATTAATGATTCAGAAAAAGACATTTTCGAAATATGGGAGAAGGATCGCATGATATCATGGTGTGAGTCGACTGTGGAGTGGTAAGCCTTACTGAGAAGATCACATTGAGTTGTTTTCCAAAATCAGGAAAGAGGATCTAGTTAGACACCCAGGCATGTACTCAAATTTGGAAAGTACTCACTTATGTCCCATCCAACTAATAGAGGGTCCAGTTTCGTTCCACTCCCAGTAAATACCGCTGCTAAATGGGTATGCTTTAATGCCCAGAATCTAGATGAGAAGGATGAACATTCCTTCATATGGTCGCTACCGGCTTGCGATTGAAACTACACTAGACATACATATCATTTAGATATATATGAAACAAATAATCTCTGAGTATTATAACGTCAAAGGCGTCTTATTCCCCAGCACAATCCACGTTCCACGAACATTCAAAAGATAGATCCCTAAGCATTTGGTTTACATGTACAGACACAGGCGAGGAAAAAATCAAGCTCAGAGACGTACGGCAGAAAGTAGTTTGACCCTGCTACTTTTCCTACTAGCTGATCAGCATCCTAAGATTTACTGCTATTCTCTGAAGGTGAGAACCTGTTGCACCAATTTTCCACCAATCTGAGTAAAAATGAACATAAATGATATTTTTGCCTCGTATACCTGAAGTATTTTACTAAGTGTATTCAGAAACACATCTGATTGTCTGCTACAGCCAAGAATGAGCACACGAGAAGATGCCCACTGAGCTTGAAAGGCTCTTTAAGAATGCCCACGACCTGGAAAGTTGTCTGTATGTTCTATATGCTGATTTTGAGTGCTTACTAGTTCCATTGGTGCGCTGTGAAGGTAATACCACAGCCTCTTACATCAGTTTCGCAGGACGGCATGTACCATACTCGGTGGGGGTATCTAGATTTATACTTATATGATTCCAATCTCAACAAACTCAAATCAAATTTTGGGATAACCATGTAAGATGTTTGCTCTTTGAGTTGGAAAAACCTCCATATGGTGTTGATGTTTCTTATCACAACAACATTTCAGTAATCGTTTCACATGAGTCTGCTGCATTGCACCTCACAGTGCGTGCAACTTGACATACAAACGTTCGTGGCACATATACATCTCCTTCCATAAGTTGGCCAAAAGCAATGTTTGCTTACTTGTTGAGCACTCGGCTGACTTCAGGTTAGAAAAAGATAAGTCCATTGTCATGTCTGACAACGTACAAAACTATATTTCATTCTCTCTGGATTTATTACGATACATTCCTTCAAAAATCTGCCAAGACAACATGCCTGGAGGACGTGGACATCACCAGTGCTACATGTAGCAATGATACAAAGTTTCAGCATGTGATAAATGGAGAGACTCCGTGAAGCAGCACTGTAAGATGGAACAACATTCATCAACAAACTGATAGGCACTGCAGTAATGAAGATAGACTACAGGCCACACATTGATTTAGATAACTGTGCTATATCGTTCACGGAGAGAGATGCACGCAGCAGTAGGGCGCTATCGTTTCCAGCAATAAATGCTGATTTAACAGAAATCATAACTTATTATCTCCAGTGTAATATTACTACTGTGACAACTATTTTGCTTGTCATATTCCACTGATAGCAGAATCAGCACTTCCTTATCAGCACGGCCTTACTAGGTCAATTTACCATGCTCAAGGAGGGGAGGAGAAGAGGAAGGAGGAGAGGGCTGTCCCCAGATCGTCACCCTACCCCACTTGGCAAAGAAATATGACAAGGTATATGAACTACCAAGAAAGATGTCAATATGTTTGTATTACTGACTCTTATAAATTCGTTGAAGGATACGATCACCAGTCATACTGATAAATTACATTATATATATAGACACACACACACACACACATCTAAAAACCGATTAAGAGCTCCCAAAAGATGTCAGATTACCTTTTTTTGATGCTCTAGTACACAAAAACGAAAATAGTACTTTGGGACAGGGCGTATACTATAAACATATACATAAGGACCACTATCTTCGTTCTATGTACTGTCATCCGCCACATCAGCGCATGGGAGTCCTACGTGCATTGGTCAAGAGAGCTTATGCCATTTCTGATTGCGAAAATTTGTCACAGGAACTGGATCATGTTAAGGCTTTCTTCAAGCTAGAGGGATGTACCAATCATCAAATTAGTCATGCCTTTCAGTTTGGACCATCAAGGGAACCAGTGCCCGATACTAGTAAATCAGTAGCTTTTCTAACCTCTGCTACAGGTATTTCTTTAAAAATTTCTAGAATTATCAGGAAATATGATACTAAAAGTGCTTTTTACTTGCTTTGGCCAAGACTAGAGTCCCGTTTGTGTCTGTTAAAGATGGTTTGAAACTGAGAAAGCCTGGAATATATAAAATTCTCGTCACAGTCTTCAGTCCAGAGACTGGTTTGACGCAGCTCTCGATGCTGCTCTATCCTGTGCAAGCTTCTTCATCTCCAATTACGTACTGCAACCAACTTCCTTCTTAATCTACTTAATGTATTCATCTCTTGGTCTTCCTCTACGACTGTTACCCACTACGCTCCGCTCCAATACTAAAGTCAAGGTGTGCCACAAATTCCGCATTCCCCTAAGCCCATTCAGTACCTCCCCATTAATTACGTGATCCATCCATCTAATTTTCAGCAATCTTCTGTAGCATCAAATTTCGACAGCATGTATTCTCTTCTTGTCTAAACTATTTATCGACTATGTTTCACTTCCACACTTGGCTACACTCCGTACTAATATTTTCAGAACAGACTTTCTGACTCTTAATCTGTACTCGATGTTAACACATTTCTCTTCCTCAGAAACGCTTTTCTTGCCATCGCCAGTCTACATTATACATCCTCTCTACTTCGGCCATCTTCAGCTATTTTGCTCCCCAAATAGCAAAAGCTCATCTACTGCTTTGTCTCATTTCCTAAAATAATTCCCTCAGCATCACCTGACTTAATTCAACTACGTCCATTATCCTCGTTTTGCTTTTGTTGATGGTCATCTTATATCCTACAATCAAGGCACTGTCCATTCCGTTCAACTGCTCTTGAAGCTTCTTTGCTGTCTCGGCAATCCTCAAAGTTTTTATTTCTTCTTCATGAATTTTAATACCTATTTCAATATTTCCTTTGTTTCCTTTACTGCTTGTTCAATATACTGATTGCATAACATCGGGGAGGCTACAACCCTGTCTCACTCCCTTCTCAACCACTGCTTTCCTTTCAAGCCGCTCAACTCTTTTTAACCGCCACCCTATTTCTGTATAAATTGTAAACAGCCTTGCGCTCTCGGTATTTGACTCATGCCACCAACAGAATTCGAAAGGGAGTATTCCAATCAACATTGTCAAAAGCTTCCTCTCATTCTACAAATGCAAGAAACGTAGGTTTGCATTTATTAATCTATTTTTTAAGACACGTCGTAGGGTCAATATAGCCTCAAATGTTCCAACACATCTATGGAATCCAAACTGATCTTCCCCGGGGTCAGTTTCTACTAGTTTTTCTATTCGTCTATAAAGAATTCGTGTTAGTGTTTTGCACACGTGACTTATTAAACTGGTAGTTCACTAATTTTCACCTCTGTCAACACTTGCTCTTTTGGGAATGGAATTATAATATCCTTTTTGAAGTGTGAGTCTATTTCACCTGTTCCATACATCTTGCTCATCAGACGGTAGACTTTCGCAGGGTCTGCTCTCACAAGGTTATCAGTATTTCTACTGGAATTTTGTCTACTCCCAGGGCCTTGTTTCCACTTAGGGCTTTCAGTGCTCTGTCGAACTGTTCACGCACTATCATATCTCCCATTTCATCTTCATCTACATCCTCTTCCTTATTCATAATATTACCCTCAAGTACATTGCCCTTTCATAGACACTCTATATACTCTTCCGACCTTTCTGCTTTCCCCTCCTTTGCTTAGAACTGGTTTTCCAGCTGAGCTCTTGATATTCATACAAGTGGTTCTCTTTTCTCCAAAGGTCTTCTTAATTTGCCTGTAGGCGGTATCTATGTAGCCATAATGATTTATGCCATTACATCCTTACGTTTGTCCTCTAGCCATCCCTGGTTAGCCTTTTTACACTTCTTTTCGATTTCATTTTTGAGACGTTTGTACTGCTTTTTGTTTGCTTCATTCACTGCATTTTTGTATTTTCTCCTTTCATGAATTAATTTCAATCTCTTCTGTTACGCAAAGATTTCTACTGGCTTTCGTCATTTTACCTACTTCATACTCTGCTGCCTTCACTATTTCATCTCCCAAAGCTATACATTCTTCTTCCAGTGTATTTCTTTCCCCCGTTCTTTTCAATCGTTCCCTAACGCCCTCTCTGATACTCTCTGCAACTTCTGGTTCTTTCGGCTTATCCAGGCCCCATCTATGTAAATTCCAAACTTTTTCCAGTTTTTTCAGATTTAATCTACAGTTCATAACCAATAGATTGTGGTCAGAATTCACATCTGACCGTGGAAATGTCTTACATTTTAGAACCTAGTTTATAAATCTCCTTCTTACCATTATATACCCTATCTGAAAACTTCCAGTGTCTCCAGGCCTCTTCCACATGTATAACCTTCTTTTATGATTCTTGAAACAAGTGTTAGCTACGATTAAGTTATGCTCTGTGAAAAATTCTATACCATGCGGCTTCCTCTTTCATTCCTTACCCCCAGCCCATGAACCATGGACCTTGCCGCAGATGGGGAGGCTTGCGTGCTTCAGCGATGCGTAGGTGCAACCACAACGGAGGGGTATCTGTTGAGAGACCAGACAAACGTGTGATTCCTGAAGAGGGGCACCAGTAGTTGCAGGGGCCACAGTCTGGATGATTGATTGATCTGGCATTGAAACACTAACCAAAACGCTTTCTGTGCTGGTACTGCGAATGGCTGAAAGCAATGGGAAACTACAGCCGTAATTTTTTTCGAGGGCATGCAGCTTTCCTGTATGGTTGAATGATGATGGCGTCCTCTTGGGTAAAATATTCCAGAGGTAAAATAATCCCCCATTCGGATCTCCTGGGGGGGGGGGGGGAATTACCCAAGAGGACGTCATTATCAGGAGAAAGAGAACTGGCGTTCTGCTGATAGGAGCGTGGAATGTCATATCCGTTAATCGGGCAGAAGGTTGGAATACTTAAAAAGGGAAATGGATAGGTTAAAGTTAAATATAGTGGGAATTAGTGAAGTTCGGTGGCAGGAGGAATAAGACTTTTGTTCAGGTGAATACAGGGTTATAAATACAAAATCAAATAGGAGTAATGCAGGGGTAGGTTTAATAATGAATTAAAAAATAGGAGTGGGGGTAAGCTACTACAAACAGCATAGTGAACGCATTATTGTGGGCAAGATGGACACGAAGCCCACACCTACTACAATAGTACAAGTCTATATGCCAACTAGCTCTGCAGATGATGAAGAAATTGATGAAATCTATGATCAGATAAAATAAATTATTCAGGTAGTGAAGGGAGACGAAAATTTAATATCATGGGTGACTGGAATTCGAGAGTAGGAAAAGGGAGAGAAGGAAAAATAGTAGGTGAATATGGATTGGGGGAAAGAAATGAAAGAGGAAGCCGTCTGGTAGAATTTTGCACAGAGCATAACTTAATCATAGCTAACACTTGGTTCAAGAATCATAAAAGAAGGTTGTACACATGGAAGAATCCTGGAAATACTAGAAGGTACCAGGTAGCTTATATAATGGTACGGCAGAGATTTAGGAACCAGGTATTAAATTGTAAGACATTTCCAGGGGCAGATGTGGACTCTGACGACAATCTATTGGTTATGTGCTGTAGATTAAAACTGAAGAAACTGGAAAAAGGTGGGAATCTAAGGAGATGGGATCTGGACAAACGGATTAAACCAGAGGTTGTACAGAGTATCATGGAGAGCATAAGGAAACAATTGTCACAAAGTGGGAAAGAAATACAGTGGAAGAAGAATGGGTAGCTCTGAGGGATGAAGTAGTGAAGGCAGCTGAGTATCAAGTAGGTAAAAAGACGAGGGCTAGTAGAAATCCTTGGGTAACAGAAAAATTATTGAATTTAATTGATGAAAGAAGAAAATATAAAAATGCAGTAAACGAAGCAGGCAAAAAGGAATACAAACGTCTCAAAAATGAGATCGACAGGAAGTGCAAAATGACTAAGCAGGGATGGCTAGAGGACAAATGTAAGGATGTAGAGGCTTATCTCACTGGGGATAAGATAGATACTGCCTACAGGAAAATTAAAGAGACCTTTGGAGAAAAGAGAACCACATGCATGAATATCAAGAGCTCAGATGGAAACCCAGTTCTAAGCAAAGAAGAGAAAGAAGAAAGGTGGAAGAAGCTTATAGAGGGTCTATTCAAGGGCGACGTACTTGAGGACAATATTCTGGAAATGGAAGAGAATGTAGATGAAGAATGAATGGGAGATACATAACTGAGTGAAGAGTTTGACAGAGCACTAAAAGACCTGAGTAGAAACAAGCCCCGGGAGTAGACAACATTCCATTAGAACTACTGACGGCCTTGGGAGAGCCAGTCCTGACAAAACTCTACCATCTGGTGAGTAACATGTATGAGACAGGCGAAATACCCCCAGACTTCAAGAAGAATGCTATAATTCCAATCCCAAAGAAAGCAGGTGTTCACAAATGTGAAAATTACCGAACAATCAGTTTAATAAGCCACAGCTGCAAAATGCTAAAACGAATTCCTTACAGACGAATGGAAAAACTGATAGAAGCCGACCTCGATCAAGATCTGTTTGGATTCCGTAGAAATGTTGGAACACGAGAGGCAACACTGACCTTACGACTTCTCTTAGAAGAAAGATTAAGGAAAGGCAAACCTACGTTTCTAGGATTTATAGACTTAGAGAAAGCTTTTGACAATGTTGACTGGAATACTCTCTTTCAAATTCTATAGGTGGCAGTGACAAAATACAATGAGCGAAAGGCTATTTACAATTTGTACAGAAAACAGATGGCAGTTATAAGTGTCAAGGGACATGAAAGGGAAGTAGGGGTTGGGAAGGGAGTGAGACAGGGTTGTAGCCTCTACCCGATGTTATTCAATCTGTATTCTGAACAAGTAGTAAAGGAAACAAAAGAAAAATTCGTAGTAGGTATTAAAATCCATGGAGAAAAAATAAAAACTTTGAGGTTCGCCGATGACATTGTAATTCTGTCAGAGACAGCAGGGGACTTGGAAGAGCAGTTGAATGGAATGGACAGTGTCTTGAAAGGAGGATATAAGATGAACATAAGGAAAAGCAAAACGAGGATAAGCGAATGTAGTCGAATTAAGTTGGGTGATGATGACAGAATTAGATTAGGAAATGAGACACTTAAAGTAATAAAGGAGTTTTGCTATTTGGGGAGCAAAGTAAATGATGATGGTCGAATTAGAGAGGATATAAAATGTAGACTGGCAATGGAACGAAAAGCGTTTCTGAAGAAGAGAAATTTGTTAACATCCAGTATAGATTTAAGTGTTAGGAAGTCGTTTCTGAAAGTATTTGTATGGAGTGTAGCCATGTATGGAAGTGAAACATGGACGATAAATAGTTTGGGCAAGAAGAGAATAGAATATTTCGAAATGTGGTGCTACAGAAGAATGCTGAAGATTAGATGGGTTGATCACATAACTAATGAGGAGGTATTGAATAGAATTGGGGAGAAGAGGAGTTTGTGGCATAACTTGGCAAGAAGATGGGACCGGTTGGTAGGACATGTTCTGAGGCATCAAGGGATCATAAATTTAGCATTGGAGGGCAGTGTGGAGAGTAAAAATCATAGAGGGAGACCAAGAGATGAATACACTAAGCAGATTCAGAAGGTTGTAGGTTGCAGTAAGAACTGGGAGATGAAGAAGCTTGCACAGGATAGAATAGCATGGACAGCTGCATCAAACCAGTCTCAGGACTGAAGACCACAACAACAACAGCCCTTATTCACCTACTACTTTTCCTTTTCTTTCTTTTCGTACTATTGTATTCCAGTCCTCCAAGATTATTAACCTTTTGTCTTCCTTCACAGTCTGAATAATTTCTTATTTCACATCATACATTTCTTTAACCTCTTCGTCGTCTGTGGTATAGTTGGTATATAAGCTTGTACTACTATGATAGGCGTGAGCTTTATGTCTCTCTTGGCTACAACAATTCGTTCGCTATGCTGATCGTAGTAGCTCCTATTTTTTATTCATTATTAATCGTAGACCTGGATGACACCTATTTGATTTTATGTTTATAACCCTGTATTCACCTGACCAGAAGTATTTTTCCTCCTACCACCGAACTTCACTAATTCCCAATGTATCTCATTTTAACCTATCTATTTCCCTTTTTAAATTTTCTAACCTACCTGCCGGATGTAGAGATCTGACACTCCATGCTCCGATCTGTAGAACGCCAATTTTGTTTCTCCTGATCACAACGTCCTCCTGAGTAGTCCTCGCCCTGAGATCCGAATGGGGGACTATTTTACCTCCGGAATATTTTACGCAAGAGGATGCCATCATCATTTAACCATACAGTAAATGTACATGTCCTAGGCAAAAATTACGACTACAGTTTCCCCTCGCTTTCAGCAGCTTGCTGTACCAGCACAGCAAGGCCGTTTTGGTTAATGTCACAAAGCCAGATCAGTCAAGTTATTAATTTTACCGACAAGAAATTGCATGATGCTTGTTTGTCGGTTTTGGTAAATGGTGTGAACTTTGTTCCTACACCAAGGTACATGCCTACTATTGATATTATTAGCGCTGTTGAGCCGGCCTTTCCTCGGTTTCCTGAAGAGTTGGTAGAGGAAATTAGACAGGAAGTTTCTTACCGTATTCGTTGTGCACTGCCACCACAGAGTAATATTTCTTCCAGTGAAAGGAAGGCCATGCGTACACCGAGGGTAGATAAGGATCTTTTAGTTCTTCCTGCTGATGAAGGTAGTGTCACCGTTCTTTTGTCTGGTGAAGTTTATTTGGTTAAAATTGCCTGTTTATTGAATGATTCTGTTTACCGAAAACATCGGAGAGATCCTACAGACCGGATAAAGCGGAAGACCATTTGACTTCTTAAGAAGATCTACCTGCCAAAAGACACCATCAAAAAACTTCAACCAGGGCTGGCAGTACCATCCAGGTTGTATGGTTTACAGAAGGTGCAAGAACCTGGAACTCCTCCTCGTCTTATTGTTAGAAATTTGTTCACTCCAACTTATAATTTAGCTAAAATCTTGCTTCCATCCTCAGCCCTTATTTTGGTAAACGTGAACATCATTTATCCACCTCGACTGATTTTATACAACGGTTGAAATCTTTATGCATTGGAACATCCGACTATTAGCTGTGTCGCCATGTGTTGACATAGGCATATGTTTTATTTAATGACGTATTTTTCGAACAAACTGACGGTATGGCTATGTGGAGTGCTCTTTCCTCTGTAGTCGCCCATCTTTTTAAGGAAGGTTTTGAAAATACAGCATTGAGGACGTCTTCCCTTCAACTTACATGGTGGTGGGTTTGAAGTTTAAAGCGACCAAACTGCATCGTCATACGTCCCTTGTTCCATTGCACCAAGTCCATGGGTTAAAATGGATAACATAGTAGAGATACCACAGGAGTTCAAGGGGGACAAAAAGAAGTAAAAAAACACAAGCTCAACACATCAGGGACAACAGAAGACAAGAAGAGCACGGGTATACAATAAACAGGCAGAAGAGCTTAAAACAGTAGAGCAGATGACCAGGACTGTCTGATCGCGAGGATAAAAAAGGGTGAGCTAGCCACTCTGCAACACATGAAAATCTCTTACCTAAAAAGAATAGGATAGTAAGCACGTGGAGACAAGAAACAGGAAATAAAACTTAAGCTGAAGAATAAAAACGAGCGTCACGCATAAAATGTAAAACCGAGTTAGCAATGGAGGCATCGTCTCGTAAAATAGAAGGAAGGGAGTCAGGGATATTAAAATGCCGTCTCAGAGCGGAGAGATGTGGACAGTCCACCAAAAGGAGGGCCACTGTCAAACGTGAGCCATAGCGACAACATGGGGCGTCATGCCGGAGAAGATAGCCATGCATGTTGACGATGCGAAGGCGGCAGAGGGCATCAGAGTCCCAGCGAGAAGCCCACGGAGAAGACTTCCACTTACATGTGTTCTCCTTGATTGTGCGGAGTTTATTGGGTGTAACTAAGCTGCGCCATTCAACATCCCAAATCCGAAGAACTTTGCGGTGTAACACCAATTGGAGGTCAGGTTCGGGTATGCCAATCTCCAGAAACGGCTTACCAGTGGCCTGTTTGGCCAGGCTGTCAACAAGCTCATATCCTGGGATTCCGATATCCCCTGGGATACATACAAAGACCACTGATCGATCAGATCGTTTGAGGGCATATACCGACTCCTAGATGGAAACTACCCGAGGATGACCTGTAACCACTCAGCGAATCACTGAATACCATGTAGGACACACCGGGGCAGGACTGAATATGCTCAAGGGCACGAAAGATGGCCACCACCTCGGCAGTGTAGACAATACAACCATCCGGCAAGGAGCGCTGTTCGACATGGGCCGAGTGCGCATAGGCAAAGTCGACGCGACCATCAACCAGCGAGCCATCAGCATAGATGACTTCAGAACCCTGGGATTCGTCAAGGATGGATAAGAATTGACTGCGGAATGCGTCAGGAGGAACAGAGTCCTTACAAAATGGCGATAGGTCCAGTTGTAGTTTTGGCCGTATGAGACGCTGGGAAAGTAACTACTCAAGTTCCAACAGTAGGGAACAAACACATACAGCGACCGTTATTACTGAACGGGGCCACCGTTCCGGGATATGAACCACAGTGCTCGGGAACAAAAGATGGTAATTCGGATACTGAGGGGAGCTATGGACATGCGCTGCACAGTAGGGAACAAACACATACAGCGACCGTTATCACTGACTGGTGCTGCCGTTCCGGGAGATGAACCACAGTGATCGGGAACAAGAGATGGTAATTCAAATGCTGAGGAGAGCTATGGACATGCGCTGCATAGTGGGCGAGCAGTTGGCAGCGCTTGATGTGCGTTGGAGGGACTCCAGCCACCACTAGGAGACTGGCCACTGGACTCGTTCGAAAAGCGCCAGTCGCTAAATGGAAGCTACAGTGGTGCACAGGATCAAGCAGCTTTAATGCCGAGTGCACTGACGAACCATACACTACACTCCCATAGTCGAGTCGTGACTGAACTAGGGCTTTGTAGACCCGCAGCAATGTAGAGCGATCTGCCCCCAAAGTGGTGTTGCTCAGGCAGCGGAGGGCGTTAAGATGTCGCCAGCGCTTTCGCTTAAGCTGACGATGTGGATGAGCCATGTTAGTCGAGGGGTGAAAACCAGTTCTAAAAAGCTGTATGTTTCGACTACCCATAGTAGATGGCCATCTAGAAAAAGGGCAGGGTCACGGTGGACTGTCCGTCGCCGACAGAAGTCCAAACCGCAGCTCTTGTCGGCAGAGAAGTGAAACCCATGGTCGAGAGCCCACGACTACGCTCTCTGAATGGCTCCCTGTAGTCGGCGTTCAGCAACACCAATGGTTGAGGTACTGATATAAAGGCAGAAATCGTCAGTGTATAAGGAGGGCGACACTGACAGCCCTACAGCTGCTGCCAGGTCATCTACAGCGACCAAAAACAGTGGAACGCTCAATACAGAGCCCTGCGGGACCCCCTTCTCCAGGATATGGGAGGAGATAAAGTAGCCTCCTACTTGAACACGGAAGGTATGGAGGGAGATAAAGTTTCGTATAAAAATCGATAGCGAGCCACGAAGGCCCCACTTATGCAGTGTGGCAAGGATGTGGTGGCGCCACGTTGTGTCGTAGGCCTTCCGTAAGTAAAAAAAGATGGCGACCAGATGTTGGTGCCGTGCAGACGGCAGACTCAAGGCACACCATATTATCTGTTGTTGAGCGGCCTCGGCGGAAACCACCCTGGGATGGTGCGGGAAGGCCCCGAGATTCCAGGAGCCAACACTACCTCCAGCTCAGGATTCGTTCAAGTAGTTTGCAGAGAACGTTGGTGAAGGTAATGGGGCGGTAGCTGTCCAACTCCAGTGGGTTCTTCGCAGGTTTCAAAGCGAGGATTACGATGCTTTCCCGCTATTGCGGTGGGAACTCACCCTCAACCCAGATACGGTTGTAAATGTCTAGGAGGCGTCGCTGGCAGTTCACTGAGAGGTGTTTCAGCATATGACTGTGGATGCGATCGGGCCCAGGAGCCATATCACGGCAATCAGCTACAGCAACGGAACACTGTACAATTCCGAGTAGCGCATTTGAAATGAAAGGCTCCGTCGTTCCAACTGCTCTTTGAGGGAGCGGAAGGCCAGTGCGTAATTCGCAGAAGCGGAATACAGCGCAAAATGGTTTGCAATTGTGTCGGAGTCAGTACAGACTGCTCCATCCAGTGAAAATGCAGGTACGCTGACAGGGGTCCGATAGTCATAGAGACTCCTAATCTTGGCTCAAACCTGCGATAAGGTGGTATGGAGGTCAATGGTGGAGACATATCTTTCCCAGCACTCCTGCTTGTGTTGGCGAATGATGCAGCGGGCCCGCGCACGCAGCCGTTTAAAGACGATGAGGTGTTCCAATGAGAGATGCCGCTTGTGACACTGGAGCGCCCGCATGCGATCTTTAGTCGCCTCAGCGATCTCAGGCAACCACCAAGGCACAGTCCTCAGCCAAGAGGACCCGGAAGAACAGGGAATGGCAGATTCTACGGCAGTAATAATGCCGGTGGTGACCGAGTGAACCACTGCATCAATGGCGTCATTAGAAAGAGGATCAATAGTGGCAATGGAGGAGAACAAGACCCAGTTAGCCTTATTCATAGCCCATCTGCAGGGGCGCCCAGAGTGACGCTGTGGCAGTGACAGAAAGATCGGAAAGTGGTCACTAAGACTCAAGTCGTCATGCACACTCCATTGGACAGACGGTAAGAGGCTAGGGCTGCAGATCGGAAGGTCATGGCTGAGTACGTGCAATGAACCTCACTGAAATGTGTGAAGGCACCGTATTTAAAAGTGAAAGGTCGATGTGTGCCAATACATGTGCCTTGGCCTGTTCCCGATGATCCACCCCACAGATGGTTATGGGCGTTGAAGTCGCCCAGTAACAGAAAAGGTGACAGCAATTGGGCTATCAGCGCAGCCAGGACATGCTATGGGACATTACCATCCGGTGGAAGATACAGACCGCAGACAGTAACAGCCTGAGGCATCCACACCCAAATAGCGACAACCTCTAAAGGTGTTAATAGAGGGACAGACTCGCTGTGAAGGGAGTATAGGACGTAGATGCAGACACCCTTTCATAAGCTGCCGAGTTCCTATAATAACCTCAGTATCCACAGATGGCGTGGATTCACATTGCCAGAAACCAAGTTTCTTGAAGAGCAGTGCAGCGGAAAGGGTGAAGGCTGAGAAGTTGTCGGAGCTCACCAAAATAATGGAAGAAACCTCTACAGTTCCACTGGAGGATGAGATTGTCCATGGCCGAGAAGGGCGTGAAGGGACTGGGGAGGCACATTGCGCCGCTGGGTCACCTGCTAGCACTGATTGAGAAGTTATGCAAGTGCAATCCATTGTGCATGAGGGACCAGCGAGATCTAGGACCTCAGCAGATGCCAGAATATCCACCTCATCCTCAGACGCAGAGCTTGAAGGTTGTGGTGAGGTGGGTGCCACCGCAAGTTCCTTGGCCTTAGAGGTCTTCCTCTTGGATTTCTCTAGCTGCTCCTTGGGTTTCACTGGCTGGGAGGGCTTCACCGATTCCGTCTCTGGGACGGAGGAGGATCGCGAAGCATTACGACCAGCAGCTTGTGAGCACTTATGCCACTGTCGGGAGTTTCTTACCATATTCGTTGTGCACCGCTACCACTGAGTTATATTTCTTCCAGTGAGAGTACGGGCATGTGGTCACTGAGGATAGATAGGGATCTTTTACTTCTTCCTGCTGGTGAAGGTGGTGCCACTGTTATTTTGTCTCGTGAAATTCATATGCTTAAAATTGCCTTTTTATTGGATGATTCTGCTTACCGTAAACATCAGAGCGATCCTACAGACCGGAAAAAGTGGAAGACCATTTGACTTACTAAGAAGAGCTCCCTGCCAAATGACACCATCAAAAAACTTCAACTAGAGGCGGGAGTACCACCCAGGTTGTATGGTTTACAGAAGGAGCAAGAACCTGGAACTCCTCTTCGTCCTATTACTTATAATTCAGCTAAAATCTTGCTTCCCTCCTCAGCTCTTACGTTGAGAAACGTGAACATCATTTATCCAACTCAAGTGCTTCTATACAAAGGTTGAAGTCTTTGTGCATTGGAACATCCGACTATTAGTTACTTTTGACGAGGTTACCCTTTTCATCCAGGTACTTTGGAGGATTCCTTGTTGTTAATTGGTCAACTTTTGAACGATAAAACTACTGAGCTGTGTCGCCATGTGTTGACGTCGACATGTATTCTATTTAATGACGTATTTTTCGAACAAACTGATTGTATGGATATGGCGAATGCTCTTTCCTCTATTGTCACCCATCTTGTTATGATAGGTTTTGAAGATACCGCATTCAGGACGTCTTCCCTTCAGCATACATGTTTTTGGAGATACATGGATGACACTTTCATTATTTGGCCACGTGGTATGGTAGTTATTAATCGGTTTTTACTTTTCTTTAACTGTCTTCATACACGTATCTTATTTTCGATGGAAATAGAAACAGATGGCGTGTTACATTTGCTGGATGTTCTACTGCAGAAAAATGGAATTGGTACTTTCGGACATGGTGTGTACTATAAATCCGCACACAGAGACCGTTATTCCCTTCTATGGGCTGCCATCCACCACATCAGCGCATGGAAGTTCTACACACATTGGTTAAGAGAGCTTATGCCATTTCTTCAAACGTTTCTACTATTTTAACGAAATATGAAATAAAAATATTCTTTTCCCTTAGGCAAAGAGTATAGCCCACTTTCGATCTGGTAAAGATGGTTTGGGGTTGAGAAAGCCTGGAGTTTATAATATTCACTGTCATTGTGAAAAGGCCTGTATTGGACAGGCTGTTCCTACTGCTTATGACCGATGCGTGGAAAATCTGCGTCACATACGTTTACTTAAGACTGAAAAATCTGCCGTCGCTGAACATTCTCTCAATGAAGGGCATAACATGTCCTTTAAAGAGACGGAAAATAATGCTCCGGCTTCTCGTTAATGGGATTGTGTGCTCAAGGAATCCATTCAAATACGATTATCTCATGACATTATTAATAGAGTTAAAGGTTTTCCTTTAAGTAAGATACGGAACCCTATTTTATCTGACGAATAACAACAACGGTCTAGTTTTCGACCCACTACATCTTAATTTGCGGTTCATCACATTCGCCAGTTTCTACCGAGGGCGGGGCTGTAATTCGTCGCGTCACAGGGGGCAGCTCTTCCACTTCTCGAGCAGGTTCAGTGTCCTGGACCCGGGTTAGAAAGGAGCTACCGTTTCTGATGTTCAATCAGATCCGGCGTGTTTGTGTACTCAGTGATCGCACCTGAAGATGGCGGCCAGATGGATCGTGTAGTGAAGACGATCATGTCCGGTAGCATACCCGTGAAGAACATCAAATCGTTTTTGTCTTAAGAATACTAGGTCACATCAGAATTGGCGATTTCCACAGACATATACGTATCAGTACAAATTCTGTAGAAAAAATTATATTTTCTTTCGACTACCTCAGCATTTTCCCACCCATGACCACCATAAATAGTACGGAATCGGACAGGTGCACAGCCATAGGAGCATATCGACATGATCGCATTGGCGATGTGGATGACTTTCAGAAACCCCTGCAAAGATTATGACGATATTGTCGGCGTGTGAGTCCCAGTTATAAGGTCAGGAATGATTATTTCATGTAATGTCAGAAGCTGGTAGCATGGCAATGCTAGATAAAAAAGTGTTCCTCCCTGTAAGCAGCTGTATAGGGATAGTTAAAGGTTAAGGGCTGCAGTGGAAGATGCTGATCATGTGTTATCAATAATCGGCGTTTAGCAATTCCTGGATATATGATGGCATCCGTCCATCCTTGAGGGATGATGGTGTAACATGCCTGGTTCAGAGTCTGCAGCATCTGCTGTGGCTAAAAAGTCCCACTCGAGAGTGGCAGTCACTACTGCAGTTTGGACATGTTAAATCTGAAGGACTTCGAACAGAAGCCACTCTCTCTCTCTCTTCGCTTTGTCCTTATCCTGATTTGTTCCTGTGTGCGTTCGTCCTCTGAGATCTTGACGCCGTTACGCACATTTACTTGCCACTTGACACGGTCAAATGCAATGCTTTCCCAGCGACTTGGATTGATTCTGGTCTTGGTCAAGTCTCTCTTGCAGACATCCTTGAAACGAAGACGCGGACGTCCCACTGGCCTCACACTCTCGTGAAGTTCTCCGTACAGCAGTTGTTTCGGTATCCGTTCAAGATCCATGCACTTGACACGTCCCAACCATCTTAGACGTCGATGATTCAGGAGTGCAAAGATGCTGGTTGTGCTTGCACGATGAAAGACTTCGGTGTTGGGTACTCTATCGCTCTAAGAGATCTGAAGGATCTTCCGGAGACCGCGGAGATGGAAGCTGTTGAGTCGAGATTCATGCTTAGAAACAGTTGTCAATGTCTCAGAGCTTTAGAGAAGGGTGCTTACAACACAAGCGTTGTAGACTTTTAATATAGTTTTTGCGATAAGCAGTGCGTTGTTCCACACTCTGTTTTTCAATCTGGCTATGACAGATGATGCCTTTGCGATTCTGTTAGGAATGTCAGAGTCCATGGATAAGTTGCTACATATTGTGGATCCCAAGTAGGTAAAGTCATCAACTAACTGAAGAGGATTGCTTTCAATCCTGATGGATGGAAGGCTGGTAGTGCTCTGCGCCATGATCTTAGTCTTTTGAAGGCTCGTGAGTAGACCAAATTTTTCACAGGCACGTGATAATTTGTTGATTACATACTGCAGCTCATATTCTGTTTTTGCTACTACAGCTGCATCGTCTGCATGTAACAACTCATGGATAACAACTGGAGTTGTTTTTGACAAGATTGGAAAAATTTTTATCATTGAAATGATTAACAATAAAAACACATTAAAAAGAAGTATAAAAATTCTGGATATAATTTAGTACTGACGTTGGAATGTAACAAGATTAACTAAGTAGAATTTTTAAAAAAATATGTAGGAAACTAAAAGGTTTACCTCAAGTCATTCAGCCGTTGAATCCAAGAGATGCCTTTTAAAGTGGCTGACGTAATAGAATGAAATTAAGCCCTAAAGCAGATAGTGGTAACAAAAATATACAATATTTTGATATGTATACTCTGCACGAAATGTCCTATATTACAGATACTATCCTGAGCAATGGCCAACAAAAACATATAGAGCAAAACACTATAATAAAAATGCTATGGATTTATAAAACGTGAAGTTTTGGCAAAAAGACGACTGTATCATACAGTTTTTCCAGTATGCACGAGAACAATAAAAATAAAAAAACTCATTTTTCTTTTGAGTGTCAAACATGTTGAAGGAAAAATAAAGAAATTTAATCACAATGATAATGAAAGATGATTAACTGGAATTTGGGCAACTGAAGGGGGAAAAAAAGCTGTGGCAACAGGATATAAAATTTTAGAAATACATGAAGCAACATTTTTTTTAATTAAATGTTATGAAAACAAAATTAGTAACTTGTCCTATAGATTTTCAACACCAGGAGTTATAGATCAAAACAATGAAAGAAAAAATGGGTATTGAATAGAATTGTGAGAATGTAAACGAAAATCCACGTAAATGTGTTGTTATGAAGAATATCTGAATCAGTCATGGAAAAAATTTGGACACTAAGGAAATATGAGCGAAACAGAATTTGCTACAAATTTACAACTGTTTGGGAAATTTTTGTATGACCGACTTTGTAATATAAATATCATCTTTGTTTAAGATAATATGGTACAGATGAAGTACAATTTCGAGAATTGTTGTGTGGACAAATGACTCATCAACAAATAACTTTACAGAAGCATTCATTACTTAAAATGCAAGGCTTAGGCATTTTTATATTAGATATGTTAGGAGAATTAATTATATATTTTGTTAAAGACAGTAATGGTATGTATTAATGATGGTATAGATACTATGGAAACAGGTTGCATGCTAGGTGAATAGAATGGTGATTTATGAAGCAACTGGATTAAAAATTGGCGTGGACTGGACCTGACAGTTACTGCTTTGAGAAAAATGATCAAAATATTGTTTTGAAGATGTAAGGGTTTGTTTTAAACCACAAGAATATTTAAAACTTGAATGGCAAATCTATAATAAGGTTAACTGAGTATGAAGTGAAAAAAAAAGTTGTAATTACATGAACCAGATAATCAAAGATGTTAACACAGATGATTGTATTAACATTGAAGTTAATTTCGCATTCTATTGCAGTATGATCAAAGAGAAGCTCTACAAAATAATGATACAGTGTCATATGGTTTAAAAACTAAAATACGTTTTATATAACTTCTAGATAAAATAAAACTTGTATCAGAAATTCCTTTAAAACTATTATATAAATGATACAACTGTTTTTATTGTATTCACTGTTTTCTAGAGCTATTTACCTGTAATTTTCACTTTTAATTCATAATTTTTAGAATCATAAAAGTATCAAAACCAGAATCAGGAAGTAAGAAATCTGAAAATTAGTTTTTTTAGTACATCAGACATTATTAAATATAAGTAATACTCCCATGTTCCTTACCTAACGTTTTTTGAACATCATGGTGATTATTATATAAATATTCATGTTTTTATTAATTAAAATTTTTATTGTTTATCTTAATTATTAATTCCTTTCTTTATGATAATATGAAATTTTCTCTATTTCTTCGCCAAAGTTATGGAGTAAAAACATTATTTTGGACAATTTACAGTTTTGTTTCTTCTTTCTCATTTTAAAACCTTTTTCTTTTTTAAAAAGATCAGTATAACTTAAATAAATCAACAGCTAGAGTAATACTGTTTTTGTTGTCACAGTTATCCATATATAATGCATAATTTTTTGATCCTACCAAAAATTTTCTGTATATAATTGTAATGAACACACAAGAAACTAAACAATGCAAACAATTCTAATTGTTTTTAAAAATTAATGAACTACAAGTAAACGTTTTTATAACATTACTGGCTATGAATATTTTAATACTGGATGTGGAGCTTCATAAGGAGTTTAAAATTCCTCTACCCAACATGATTTTACATTCATAACTAATTGGGATTTCCATGTTTTTGAGAATGTACTGGCTAATTGAAATAAAGTGGATTAAGAAAATGAAAAATAACAATAAGGAATTCCATAATTTGATATTTTTAGTTTAATTTTTTGAATTGAAAAATTTACCTTCAGTTATCTAATATTTAATTTCTCTTCCTGAGTATGCTCTGTGAGTTGACTTAGTAGTAAATAATACACAATGTATAATAAATAATTAATCATTTCCCTGCTTGTTAAATCACAAGAATGTCAGAGAATTATTGGAACTCTGTGATTTATGGAGATTTCTTTTTCATAGACTTAAATGAAATAGAACTTACATAAACATTCCATGTCCTGTGTTCCCCAAGGAAGTGCTATAGGCCCTCTCCTCTTCCCAATCTATATAAAAGATTTAGGACACAATTCGAGCAGCCCTCGTAAATTGTTTATGGATGATGGTGCCATTTACTGTAATAAAGTCATCAGAAGATCAAAGTTAGCTGCAAAATGATTTAGACATAATATCTGCAAAATTCGAAAAGTGGCAGTTGTTGCTGAATAAGAAAAAGTGTGAATACATCCACATGGGTACGAAGAGAATTTCGCTAAATTTCAGTTACACAATAAAACAGGCAAATTTAGAAGCTGTCAGTTCAACTAAATACTACGAATTACAATTACAGACAACTGAAATTAGAATGGTAAAACAGATAAGGTTTTGGTGAAGATTAACAAGACTTAGTATTATTGATACAAGACTTGATAGATGCAACAGGTTTAGTAAAGTGACTACTTACACTTCGCTTGTCCGTCCTCTGCTAGAGTATTACTATGTGATATGGGATACTTAGCAAATAGATTTGAAGTAAGAGAGAAAAGGTCCATAAAAGCGCGGCTTGTTTTGTATCATCACGAAATAGTGGAGTGTCACGCGTATTATAAGTGAGTGAGAGTGGCAGTGACAAAGCAATGACGTTTTCAGTTGTAGAGGGATAATTTTACGTAATTCCTATCACCAACCTCCTCCTTGGAGAAGTGATCATCATAATAAAAGCAGAGAAATCGTAGGAAAAGATTTAAGTGATCATTTTTCCCATGTGCTGTTAGAGGCTGGGATGACAGGGAAATAATCTGAAGGTGGTTAGCAGGACCATCCGCCAGGTGCTTAAGTGTGAATTAAAGAGTGATCACGTGGATGCAGATGTGTAATTTATGCTCCATTCTAAGTAAAAGTAACTTTATCACGCATTTAAATGTTCATGTCGTCGTATCTGATCATATCTGTAGTGATAAGTGTAGAGACCACCTACAGAGTGTGTTGCGAAAAGAGTTAGTAGTAAAGTGGAGGATAAATTAAAACGTAACACTGATGGTAAATTGTTTTAGATAGAAGCTACTTTTTTCACATATTTACATGTCAGTGACGTCATATCAACTGAACTATGAGTCGTAGAAGACAAAAATTAGCGGATAAATTTCGTGGTGTATGTGGGTACTGTTTGCAAACTGTTTTGTGAATACAGACCGTAGCGGGGAAGCAATAAATTAAAAGTCATTTCTGCCAATCAAGATGTACTACATGTATATCGAAACAGTAATAAGCGATTAACATTACTCCTTTCATAATTTTGTGTATGTTTTCAAAGAAGAAAATTTTCTCGAAATTTTGAAAATAATCATAAAGTCTGTTGGAAGTTCTAAGCTCTGTCATTCACAAATACTTGTTGAATAAATTGCGTCTATTTGCACGCCGTCAGTTACGCAGTATTAAGATAAACACACAGTTTCTAACCATAACACATTTATCACTGTGTTACGCTTGTATCACAAAATAATGCCTCTTAATGAATATACTGTGAGACCATTCTCTGTATTTAACCCCCGTCAGTCATTATGCGAAACAGTAAAAAAAAAATATTGTTGACTCCGGAAGGCGTCAGGAAGGCAACCAATGGCTGATATATATTTCTGGCTTATGGGATAGTCACTTAGCAATGTAGAAGGGAAGTCTCTACCTAAATCTGCAACTAATCCTTGTACCTACTTTTATGTTCCTACTCAAGCCTATTTGTAAATTTCTTCATAACTTTTTAACGTTATAAACAGAATCTCTGTCGCTTATGAGCACTCCACTGCTTCTCCAATGCAAACTCAACCAAGACATCTGTCCTCATACAGCGCTCGCATGAGGCCAATTAATGACAGCATATGCTACTCACATGTTTCTGTTAAACATATTTTAACGGTTTCATTCAGATACAACAGTCTTAACACAGATGGACGTCTTTCAGAGTGTCCACCTCCCAACTGGGGACGTAACTGTGCCCTACTGCTGAGCAGTCCAAAAGCCTGTTGCTATCCCTGCAGGCCAAAGGTGAGTCACTTAGTGTTCAGGGTAACTGACTTCCTGTAGTACACAGCAGTTCAAGGAATTTACCTTGACTGTATTTTTTACCATATGCTGTATAGGTGAGTTCTTCAAGATGTTAGAATGGGGGAGAGATGCCACATGCAACAAGACACGTAAGGCCAGGGACTGAAAAGACAGCTACGGCTCCCTTGTGTCTCAAGAAACGCATTGTTCGCAGTTGGTAGTCTGTGGCACGCGCGTCTGTCGTCGTAAAACTAAGTTATGGACACGATATGAGTCGCAGTAGAATGCCCGTGGTGGGAAACAGTTCCCATTGGGAGTCAAGTGCAATTTATATGAGACATCGTCGCCTTGTGCTCCTCGTCTTTTACGTCTATTCCGCGCTTCGTCTAAAGCGGAGTCGATTACAGGGTGCACATGTTTCTTCGGCGGAGATGGGTGGAAGGGAGGAGTCCTGAGAGAAGAGGAAAGAATCAGTAGTTCCGATAAGGAAATAACACCATTCTTTATTCTCTGTAACATGACACGACGACGGAGAACCACTCCACATAGCCCCTATAAAAAATGCCTTCCTTCAGAAACAACACAGCGATAGATGATCTCATTCAGATGCTTTATAGCTCTTCAGATGCTGCACTCTGAGTAACCCTCCTGATATATCTTACGTTGAGGGTACCAATTTGCCGCCTTTTACAGTAACTAATATGACAAGTTCTTAATATCGCCGATACCGACAAAAGCTGGTGATCGTCTACGCTATATCACAACTACGAATGTAATAAATAATGAGCTATACATAGATATAACGTTCTACGGATCTTAGAGCGAAATGTAACTTCTCTTAATTGTGTTTAAAGGAAAATTGTTCGGTAAATCAAACAGCGAGAATTAATGGCGTGCGGTAGCAGGAACAACAAGGTGTATGGTCAGAGTCTGTAAAGATATGAACACGAAATCAGTTAGGGTTACAGTCAGATTATTAGTTAACGAAGTAATAGCAATGTGGGTTGATGTTTATTAACAAGATGGTGGTTGGATATATGGAACCTAGACAGCCACAGTGGCAGGATCCGTCACCGTAGTACAAGTACCCATGAGAGTCAGCTCCACATGTGTTGAATAAATGTAAAATTACGTGTGATGTGGTAAGTGAAATGACTGAGTAAATTCACGGAGAAGATAATTTGAGTTGGGGAACTAAAATTTGACTATGGAAAAAGTAAGAAATAGGAAAATTGTAGAATACTGACTATTGTTCTGTACCATTTAACGGTATGGTATCTACCAGCCTGATGGGTTAGCTATGGAAGATTCTCCAGTAGCCATTGTGGCTGAGCTTTTTGCTAAACATATAAGGCACCAATTTTTTGCTAACAACTCTGCAGTAGGCAGTAAAGATCTCTGCTATTACCGCTATGTGAATGATGCCATTTTATTAGTTAAAGAAAATCAAAGCGATGTTAAGGACACAGCAAACTGAATGAGAGCTACACCCTTAAAAATTATGTTAGCAGTTGAACACGAAAATAAAAGAACCGTCAGTTTCCTCGGTATTATGGTAACAATAGGAGCGGTCAAGTACAGATTGAGCGTGTACAGAAAGGCGACCTATGCAGATGTTATTATTGATTCAAAGTCTTGGATCCCTGAAAGAATCATATTCAAAATTTGCGATCTAGGACTAACATTAAATGCTGCCACTAAGCGAGCGTGAAAGAGACAAGGGAATGTTATTTTAAAACAAGTTACAATAAGCAACTATTATCCAGTCTCAACAATAACTAAGTTACTAATGAAAACTGAAGTACAGCAACAAAGTACATTCAATGACAGAACATTAACGGATGAAGAGGAAGACAGAAAAACAATGTACTTGCATATGAGTTACAAAGGTCGCCTTTGAGAAGTTGCTAGACAATTTCGCAGAGCCAACTTGCGTTTAGGGTTTAAGACTAACGACATTATTCACTTCAGACTGAGGCACCGTGTGAATACAAAAGGCTCGAAATTCGCTGCAAACGAGTGTGTATAGTCTATAGTGTCCAAAAGTTTACGTGGTCACACTGCAAAGACCTTTGAAATACCCATCAAAGAGCAGGCTCCAATTCACTGTATCAAAACAGCAATTCTTGAACAACTTCTAACATCAAAGCACGCCCTTGGAATCATAGTCATGTATCTGGCAGCACTGAACAGTGAGCCTAAGGGACACCCCTTGACAGTGTTGGAAGAAGTTAAGATTTTTAAACACAGTCTGCAAGAGCCTGCGCGTTTGGGAGTATTGCATAACGAGCCTAAGGGACATCATCTGACAGTGTCGGAAAACGTTGAGATATTCACACATCGTCTCCAAGTGCCTGGCAACACATTAAACCAGCAGAACGGTATTATCAACCATGCATTTTTTGAAGCTTTTGAGGTCTCTTCCAATCGTTCGAGACAGTGGCAGCTCATCGCCTCACACACCCTCCTAATACCAGCAGAGAACTGTGTGCCATACAACGCCACCAAGCAGAAACAAATGCACTGAACCATAACTGCAGCATCTTGTTCGTTGTAACTTCAGTTGCTGCACATCGTTTCACTTTTATGATGTATTGTTTTATACCTTTCGTGATTAATTCTATAAATTTTATTATCCTTAGGTCTTTTATTGTTTATACATACAATGTTCTAAACTTTTTATATAATAACGAAGACTTTTATATGATTATACAATTGTTTTATTCAGAGCAATACCTTCTGGTTTCATAATTTACTATTATATACACTTTTACATTTTACACATCTGTTGGTCTACGCTTTCAATATTTTAATGGAAAAATTTTACCTAAATAATTCTTTGCAGTTATAGAATAATATCTTCTCTTTTTAAACTCATAAAATCCCTGCGACCATGCCGCCCTCCTTTTTTCCAAGGCATGCAATCCCTCTTGTTCCATTTCATAATTTAACTACTTTATGCCGTTCACAAGTTACACATCCCTTGTTCAAGACTATTAACATTTAACAAGAATTTGTAATTACACTTTTTTATAATTTTTGGCAGGGCACCTCTACCATTCTCTGCATCATTGCTGCCTTACCCCTCTCCCAATCAGCTTCATTCCATTTCTCCCCCTCCGCCTCCCTCGCAGCTGCTAAAAACAGTGTTCTGGTATGAGGCTCTGTACAGAAAAGACAGGTTGCTACGATCACCTACGTACGTAAATACATTTATACAAATACTTTCTGCTTATTGTAAGTTATTGGACGCTGAATACGTAATTTACGGTTTTGTTGATCGAAAGATAATCCAGAGAGATCGAAACACGTCATACAATTTAGAAAAAACATGCAACTGAGACTGAAAAACGGATGTGATTAATTGAAAATAGATTACAAGGCATAATTAGTCACAGAAACGTTCAATAATAAATAGTAATAGGAAGATTTCGAAACTATTTTCAAACTGAAAAAATATATCATTAGGCGATGTAGACTGCTATCATAATTTATGAGTTATGAAATGGAGACTAAGGTTCAAGAAATTCCAAACATTTAGGATAATATGACGGACATGAAAAATGGAAAAGGTGAAATAATTCAAAGGAACGTCAGGCTGCTACTCGACGAGCTATGCAAAAGGAATACAACAAAACATGTCTTATGGTATTCCTACGACTTGAAACGTGACCGCAATCAGCGCACTTTGTGACGCTGCTTCAACAGACACCGAATTCATACAGCTACACACTTCCTCCGCTCTGCCCATTCGGACGCAGCCACCGCGGTATAAATATACACCAACAATTAACGTACTTCATACTTGTATTTTGAAAGATTACAATTAAATTTGTGTTAATTTAATCAGTTTAGTAATGATATAAATGTTGACGTGACAGAAAGTTTTTCACAATGTAATATTTTTACCGATCTATTACATTACGATGTACAATTACATAAAGTTAATTGCAGTTATAAAAATGCGAATGAAAGGGACATTACGATCAAATGAGGATAGCTGACATAATTTCGGAATTTTACTTCTCTTACTGTTTAGGCGGTTAATGATTTTTACTTAAATAACTCGTCAAGTACAGATTCGGAAGAGGGTTTATATTTGGGCAGTGATGAAACACTTTTTCAGTTGGATACTTTCGTGAATACTTCGGCAGTTTAGCCACAAAGTACCTAAACACAATTTCTCAAGACAAATATATATATAAAAGGCCGAACGTTGTTCACTGTGAATGAATAAAATCTACGATATGAGTGCAGTAAACTGAAGTACAAAAGTATATCGATAGATTAGTTATGGCCATCCCCTTTCAGCGACGTTTCACCCTGTTACACGAAGTATCTACATCTACATCTACTTACATACTCGGAGACCCACCAAACGGTGCGAGACAGAGAATATCCTGTACTACTACGAGACATTTCCTTTCCTGCTCCACTCACAAAGAGAACATGGAAAAAACGACTGTCTCTCTGCCTCCGTAAGATCTCTAATTTCTCTACCGTATCTTCGTCGCCCTTACACGAAGCGCAGAAGAATCGTTCTGCAGTCATCTTCAAATGCCGGATCTCTAAATTTTCCGGGTTGTGTTACTCGAAAAGAACGTCGCGTTCCGTCCAGTAGGCATTGAGAGAACTTAAAGAGATTAAGTGGTTAACCCAACAGAAGGAAATGGAGTAACATAAATCGCTGGGTATCACATACGATACTAAATTCAATTCAAGAAAACATTAAAAAAATGAAAAATAGCGCTGGAAGAAGGCCAAGTGAAACACGGAGAGGACCATAAAAAAAGATGAACTGGTAGCATTAGCAGTTTAAATAAGGAAGAAAGCGGAGGAAAAATAAGTCAAAAACGTAAATTCGTGGAAGACATTCGTGCATAACCAAAGAAGCAGCCAATAAAATGATGAAAAGGGGAATAGAGGCCTTTACAGCATAACACTGATCGAATGTGGAAAGAGAGAAGTAGGAATAATTGGAAAACAAAATGCTGACTGTAGAAAGTTGCATGACTGTTAGAAAGATGTATACCACTTACAGCAAAGATAAAGAATCCTGTGGCCAAAAGGAAGCAACTGTACAATCAACAAAAGCTCCGTTGATGTGTCAGTAACCATCAAAGAAATCTTCTCCGCACAAGAACTTATACAGCTGCTTGTAATTTTATTTGAATTTGAATTGTTGATTTCGCATTCAGCCACTAATCGTTAAAACGTACAAAATCAAAAGCGGATTTGATACAATTATTTAGTGCCGCCGTGTTCTCTCCAGAGTAGGCCACTGACAAGGCCGAACACAGGGCGTCGATCGCGCATGTTTTTAAGTTAAGTATTTAAGTTAGATGTAGAAGCGATTACCAAAACATAAGTGTATATTTTAAGCGAGTTGTCAATCGCAGTGGTACGTGATTACGTATAGTTGAAGTCAGAAGAAACCATATAATAATAATCAAGCATTACTTAAAGCTGTTATGCCTTCACCTTCCTCCCCCCTCCCCCACCCCCACCCCCCACCCGACCGTCTCCCGTCATCCCACTCACCAGCATTGAAGGATCTTTGATTGTCTTCCAAGATGAGGTGCCAAATACTAGCCACCACGTTGTGTCACAATTTTGCAAGCGATTTCCAGGACGTCACAACGGCAATCTTGAGAGGCAGCTGATCTCCAATAATCGGGAAACGGTGAGCGTGGCTGTACCTCCACTGCAGCGCGTCGAACATATATCCACGCTGAATAGAAAAAAATACAGTGATGAGTATAAATTTAATAAGAATTCTTCATTTTCATCATTAGTAAACGAAGAGAAAGATCATCTATCCAGACACAGCTTACGAATGGCCCTCATAGCTGTACTTCCGGCAGCATATGTCCCACATTCCAAACTTCACAGAAGTTCTTCTGCATACCTCATGGACTATAACTCCAGGAAGAATGGGTGTTACAGAGACATTGCTTAGTCACAGTCTGGCGAAATGTTTCGAGAATGTAGCGAAGTGTCTACTGATATGAGACTTCCTGATAGATTACACCTGTGCGCCGGATCGGGACACCTGGCACCTCAACCTATTGCGGGCAAGTGCTATGCCGACTGAGCTACACATGTAGACTCAAGAGCCGCCCTCTGACTTTTACTTCCTCCAGTACCTCAATAGTCCCAGTACCGAGTTCTGGTTGGGCCACAGTTCTAATGAGTTACTGGCGTAAGTAAGGCTTGAAGGCGAGTCGTGAGTTCTGGTTGAACAGCAGTCGGTAGACGATTTGTCCACAATAGGGAACAGTCCTAGATTCGATTCACTGTCCAGCTCTCATTTTAAATCTGCCAGGAAATTTTAACAAAGGTAAAAGTGTTCCATCTGTTCTATCTGGGAGTAAATTCTTCAATAAGTAATCAAAAGTCCAAGGTCCCACTTTCAAACAGCATGCCTGAATAAATATCGTCAGTAATAGCAGCCGAAGACTTCCTACGTGAGAAGTCAGTCTCATCCTGGTGACAGCCTTGTCGAAAAGGGTGGAGGGTTAGATAGAGATGGGAAGCTGCCGCTAAAGGGCAGAAGAGTCATCAAAGGTCAACAGCATGAGGATGCAGAGAGCAAGGGAAACCACTGCATTAAAGACATACTGTGTGCCCACAGGACACGTGGCATGTAACTGAAACATGTGCCATGACGATCCGTGCATTGACAAAAGATTCAGAATTGGTCTTCCATTACGGTGCCCAAGTAGGGGCAGCCTAGTGTAAGGCGACCATTAGAAAAAGATGAAACAAATAACAATGGAGTAACATTCTATGTCTTGGGACATTAGAAGTTTGAACGTAGTGGGAAAGCAAGAAAGTCTCAAAAGGGAAATTCTAAGGCTCGGTCTTGATACATATATGGTCAATGAAATGAAAGGGAAAGAAGGCAAGGATATCTGTTTTCTGGTCAAATGAGTATAGCGTAAAATGAATAGCTGCAGGAAACTGTGTAACGAGAATAGGATTTGTTGTGAATAGAAATATAGGGCACATAGTGGGTTGCAGTGAACGGTTCAGTGACAGGTTTGTTCTCATCAATTTCGGCAGCAAACTAGCGTCGACAACGATGGTTCAGGTATATATGAAAACGTCACGAGCACCAGATGATGAGATCAAGCAGAGGATACTGAATGGATAATTCAGAACGTAAAGGGAAATGAAAATCTAATAATCGTGGGGGACTTAAATGCAGTTGTTGCGAAGGAATAGAAGAAAGTGTTACAAGAGAACACGCGCTTCGCTATAGGAAAGAGAGAAGAGAAAGATTAATTGAGTTCTGCAATAAATTTCAGACGGTAATCTGTTCCAGAATCTCAGGAAGAGAAAGTATACTTCTTAAAAACGAGGAGACGAAGGAAGATTCCAATGTCAGACAGAGATTTAGATATCAGATAATGAATTTTAAAGAGTACTCAACTGCAAATATAGACTAAGATCACAATTTAGTAAGAAGAGTGGAAATCTCTAAAACAGGCAACCACAGATGCTGGCCAGACACGCAAAGACACAAGGAAGGAAACTGTAAGGGAAACTTGGATAAGAGAACATTTACATTTCAAAAGATAAATGAAAGAAGAGAACATAAAAATGTTCTGGAAAGACAGGAATAGAAAAGTACACATATCATAAAAGTTTTGCATCACCTCGGTTCCAGAGGGTTCCGGAATCTGTACAGAAAATTGGAATAGAGATCAACATAAACATAATTTCCGCCATTTTTATTGCTGATGGAAACCACACATTGCATATTGTACGAACATACAGCGAGACCTTCAGAAATGATGGTCCCGACTGCTGTACACACAGGTACCTCTAACACCCAGTAGCACGTCCTCATGTACTGATGCATGCATGTGTTCGTCGTGGCATACAAGATCATCAAGCCACCGTTGGTCCAGATTGTGCCACTCCTCAACGACGATTCGGGGCAGATCCCTCAGTGTGGTTGGTGGGTCAAGTTGTCCATAAACAGCCCTTTTCAGCCCATCGAAGGCTTGTTCGATGTGGTTCATGCCCAGAGAACATGCTGGCCACTCTAGTCGAGCGATATCGTTATTCTAAGGGAAGTCATTCACAAGATGTGTTCCATGTTGGCGCGAATTGTCGTCCATGAAGATGAATGCCTCGTCAATAGGCTGCCGATATGGTTGCACTATCGGTCGTACGGCCGTTACAGCGCCTTCCATGACCACCAGAGGCGTACGTCGGCCCACAAAATGCCTCCCCAAAACTGCAGGGAACCTCCACCTTGCTGCGCTCCCTGGACAGTGTATCTAAGGCGTTAAGCCTGACCGGCTTGCCGCCGAAAACGTCTCCGACGATTGTCTGGTTGAAGGCATATGCGACAGTTATCAGTGAAGAGAACCTGATGCCAATCTTAAGCGGTCTATTTGGCATGTTGTCCGGCCCATCTGTACCGCTTTGCATGGTGTCGTGATTGCCATGGACGTCGGGAGTGAAGTTGTCCTTCATGCAACCTATTGCGGACAGTTTCAGTCGTAACTCCTGTGGCTGCACGAAAACACAGCTTTGGTTCACTCCGAGAAGCCTGGACACATTCCTTCTTGAGAGCCCTTCCTGGCACAAAGTAACAATGCGGACTCAATTGTACCGTGGTATTGACCGTCTAGGCATGGTTGAACTACAGACAACACGAGCCGCGTACCTCCTTCCTTATGGAATGACGAACTGATCGGCTGTAGGACCCCCACTGTCTACTAAGCGCTGCTCATGCATGTTTGGTTCAATCTTTCGGCGAGATTAATGACATCTCTGAACAGTCAAAGGCAGTGTGTCTGTGATACAATGTCCTCAGTCAACGTCTATTTTCTGGTGTTCTGGGAACTGGGGTGACGCAAAACGTTTTTGGATGTGTGTATAAATCCTCCACGAATGAAATAATTTGTAAGTACAGGGCAGCTAAGGAGGAATGGTTGATGACGGACTTGAAGAAGCCTTCAAGGAAAAGAACATCTGGAGCACTACATGAATATATTGGAAAATCAAAACAACCTTCGGCGAAATTATAAGTAAGGTTGAGAAGGAGGTAGCAGGAGAAGGTTAGTGTTTAACGTCCCGTTGACGACGAGGTGATTACAGACGGAGTACAAGTTCGGATTAGAGAAGGATGATGAAGGAAATCGGCCATGCCCCTTCAAAGGAACCAATTGGGCATTTGCCTGAAGAGACCTAGACAACTCACGGAAAATCTAAATCTGGACGCCCGGGCGCAGGTTTGAACCGTCGTCCACCAGATTCCGAGTCCACTGTGCCAATCACTGCTCCACTTTGCTCGGTATCACTGGTGGTAACGTTAAGTGGGAATTCCACTGCTGAACACAGAAGAGAGAGCAGCTAGGTGGGGAGAGTACATTGAATGACTCTATGAAGGGGAGAAAGTGTATGATTACGTGACAGATGCAGAAACTAGCCAGTTATAAAAGAGATAGGGATCCACTATTTGAGTTAGAATTTTAAAACCCTTTGTGAAACTTAAAATGAAACAATGCGGAAGGGATGGACAATATTGGATCAAATTTCTAGAATCATTGCTGAAAATGGCAACCAAACGACTACTGAAGTTCGTGTGCAGAATCAGTGACACTGGCGACGTAACATCAGGATTTCGAAAAAATATCATCCACGCGATTCCACAGACAGCATGTACAGATAAGTACGAGAACTACCTGATAATCTCTTTAACAGCTCATGCATCTAAGCTGCTGAGAAGAATAATATGTGGAAGAATAGAAAAGAAAAGTGACGATTGCTGTGGCTTCAGGAAAGGTGAATGCACTTGACGTTGGAAACAAGACTGAAGAAAAATCAAGGTATGCCCGTAGGATCTGCCGCATTAGAAAAAGTGGTGCAAGATATTATAAATGCTGAGAAAAATAGGAGTCAGCTTTAGAGTAAGCTAACTCAATGCAAAAAAGCCTGTAATTGTGACCCTTCAATCTTATTAAAATGAGAATTTTCAAATAAAACAGTCGCTGTAATAAAACACAATAAATACAACAATGACAAAAGGGTTATATTCTACCGATTAACTGATGTAGATGTCACCAGAGTGTTTTAATTAGATCAACTGATAATTTATGCAGTCAGTCAAAACAAAGGAAGGATCAAACCAATATAATGGTTAAAATAGTGGTCGTACAAAAAATTACTTTAATATTAAAAAAATAGTATTCGAATGCAGCCTACAGTTTGCTTGAATGCGTAATTAGAGTGGTAGCATATTCTTCAAGTACTATTGAAACATTGGTGGTACAAGAAAAAAAGAGTACCATTCTGTTAAACAAAACACAAAATATTCGCCTGGTTACAAGTATTAATTATCAGAGACACTATGACAACAAATGTATTAAAACTCGCGAAATGATGAGTATATTTCCGCGCTTTGTACATTAATTATTCCAAAATGCAACTGAAGTAAGGCTAGGCTCAGTGCTGCTCGCCATACAATGCTAGTGGTTTTTAAAGTTGAAGCACACTCTCATGTCATGTCCCACCTAGTTCGTAAGCTTTCTAAGTATGAACAAATACGAAGCTAATCATGTGATCGCTTTCCACTCAAAATATGTCACTGTTAGAAGTCTAAAACCGAAGTGTTGGCTCTGCAACACGTTACCTCAAGACTGATCTGCACCAACTGTCATCCAGATGTGGAATGACGAAGAAGTGAATACTTGCTTGTGCTTTGAAGCCCCTCCAAAATTTGTATCATACCTAAAATATAGGACATAGATCAACCATTCAGAATATACATCATTTATAAATTTGACATAGATGCTTAGCGAAAGGTCTTGCTTCATCAGTTCATCTCACTCCACAAACATTTTTCTACATCTAAAGTTTGAAACAAAATCAATCACTTGCATGAGGTTTGTGCCAGTGCATTTACGACAAATAACAAAGAAAAAGTTATCGAAACAAGTAAAACAATTAAACTGGTCTGCTTAACAGCAGATGTACCCATTTACTCCGTATTAAATGGTGGAACCAAATTTTACATGCAAAACGTTATTTTCAAATGATCATTGTCTTTAATATACCTCGAATTAACAGTTAATAAATGAGGTCGATGTAAAATAATAATCAGGAATATGTTACATGGTTAAGCGCAGAGAGGTACGTGATACGAAGCTTTGGAGAAAACGATTGACTAAAACGTAACTAAAAAGATATAAAATACGGAGTAACTCATTAAATAAAGTATGCATAAACGTGAGGCTTTCACAGACGATAGCTAGTATGCTTAGTTATCATGCAATACTTGGTATGTCAGTATTGCATGGCGCGTTCTACAGTTATTATATTTTAATATTTATTTGCTAAATAATTCATTTACTTTGAATATCTAATAACTGCAGTTTTGTTATAGTCATGATGTTACACACGTGTAAATAAATATACCTTTGTGATGTGAATATGCTTATGTGACTAGTTTTGCGTCGCAATGAAACCCTGAATTACTGCTGAACTTCAGAGTACACTTATTCGACCCAGTTGCATGTGATGCCATCTTAGGGCCCAGTCACACGTTGAAAATAGTTTCAGACCACAGTTAACCACATTACCTCAACTCCAGCAGATTGGGGATAACCAGGGCAGATTTTTGGCGACTGTGTACTGTGTACTGTGTACTGCGACTGCGTCCCTTTGCCTTGGTCTCACCCAAACCAACACATACAATTACGTAACTTATTAACTATTACTTGACTGACAGCTCAGCAGCATACGTATCATGTTGGAAACGTTTCATCTTTAAAGCCTGATGAACTCTGACATGACTCCAGCTAGTGAATCCCTCATTTTATAGTTGCCTGTGGTGAGGTGGAGGCTGGACAGGAGAGTTTCGTATACCTGCACGCATCCTCATAGGATCATGATTATCAATTAGAGGACTCTTCTGTTGGTAGTGTACTAAGGGCTATTTCAGCCATCTTGTATCCACTATCATGTTTTGCGACTTTTCAGTGGACACCACCATGGGTCCACCAACTTGGTCTGCTCTATGGGTGCTATACAAGGCCATGGGAGTAAATTAATTCAGACAGGTCTACAGCCAGAGTGGGTGATACTGCAACATCGGTTTACAGGAGACCACAAGGACGCTGTGGGATGTGCTAAAATGGTTCAAATGGCTCTGAGCACTATGGGACTCAACTGCTGAGGTCATTAGTCCCCTAGAACTTAGAACTAGGTAAACCTAACTAACCTAAGGACATCACAAACATCCATGCCCGAGGCAGGATTCGAACCTGCGACCGTAGCGGTCACGCGGTTCCAGACTGCAGCGCCTTTAACCGCACGGCCACTTCGGCCGGCGTGGGATGTGCTGAATGTTGCCGCCTCCTACTGTGAATGTCTGCGTAGAATTCTCAGTGCACATGTCTGTAGGCGATTAAACTAATCACACTGTCAACCTAAAATTCTCAGGTGCTGGCTGTATGTGTAGTGACACAGAATTCTCTTGGCAGGGGCGCTAAAGGATATGAGGATCGTTGCCACAGATGTGAAGAGGTTGCTTACGAGAATTTCACTGCTGATCATAGCAGGCACATGCAGTTGTCCATGGGCAATGCAAGGAGAGACAAATGGGGATATGGTAAACTGGTTTGGAGGGCAGGGTGGTGCAAATGAATCCCATGTCACATAGCTTGGGGTGTGTACTGCCACTGGTCTGGGTAAATGGACAGTCATTCTGTGCACACCAGTACCTGACTGTCCCTCCTCTATGTAAGACACGATTGCAAGAGGGGTGGACAAGATGCAGTGGAGTTGCGCGGCCGCAAGGGGGAAAATGTACCACCAATTACACTATTTCTTCCTGCAACTGCTGGCTGTACAGCATGACTGCATAAAGACGCTGCAAAAATGTCTCTCTATGTCTGTGATCATAATTGCTGTTCTGGGTTACAATTAATTCCACTATCAGCCAGTAATGTCTCCTGGGACTTGTGGTTAAGCAAGCAGCCTATCCTCATTTTGTCATGTCCATTGTCTTGGACTATGAAGTCATGCAAGCCCTCTTGGATTACCCAGTGGACCGTTGATCTTAGTACTAAGTCCAACGGCCCACCTCTGATTTTTCACCGTCCTACCAATAGCCACCGTGCAAGGTACCCACTACTGCTTCAGTTTTACACTAGCCGCAACGGATTTATTTGCAGGACCTTTGCATAAATACTCTAACTTCAAAGCTATTTCAATTCTGCTTGGCTCAATGACTGACATTCATACATTTACTGACATTGTTAAATAAAATTTCTTTTTTTGCTGATAGTAAAACAAAATAATGAAACGTTTGTCTATTCTTATAGAAAGAATGTTCCGACTCAAACTTGAATTTTTTGTGTTTGAACAAATTGGTTTATTCATTAAGCATCTCAGATTATTATAAGAACAAAAAAACTCACTTTTTTAAACTAATATTAAGAGAGCTGATATTTACACAGCATGAAATTAGCATCAGATTCCACGATGTAATTTCCACGGATCTGACTTTCCTATTAACATTGTAAAATTTTACGCATCTGACCTTGTATCTTTATTTATTATTAACGGATCTGACATTTTACTAAAACTATGGTCTCCTAAGAACTGCTATCTCTTATTACCACAAGTGCCCACTTTTGGATCGGAAGAAAAGGGTACTCCACAATTGTATCCATTAATCAACATGCACCCACAATTACTGCACCAACATATGCACAGGAGAAATTTAAAGATCGAGCTGTTAGCAGTTCCGATATTCACCATACAATAACTACCTCTACTCAAAATTATTCTGCCGAAAATCAAAATTATTACACGAAGCTTCCACGCCTAATTGATCTTTCACTTTAATAGCCACTATTGTACTGCTTCCTACTCCGGACACAAATTCACCCACTAAAATATTAAAACCCTTCCAAAATTACACATACAAAATACACACACTCCAGATGAACTGCTTACTTTGCTGCAGCCAAAATTCATGCCTACGTTAAAGTTTAATAATCTCTTTCCCCGCCTTGCAATTTTAATTATTCAGAAAATCTCCCCACGTGATTCCCTAGTAAACATCAATAAGCAAGCATTATCTCCACTTGGTTAGCTTTAATTCGACACAAGCTTCACACTAGATACCACGTGTCCTTAACATAGGTTACACGTTACTAAATCTTTCAAGATTGCAGATACGTAAGAAAATTGAAAATTTATAATAGTATTTAATTTCACACGCATATTTTATGTAATAGCACACTTCCTACTTACATGCCATAGGTCCCTATCACTCGTGGTTACACTAGCTATAAAATTCTTGATGAGCGCCACATGGTGAGTGCCATGCGTAAAACTAAATAAATTGCCACACGTACTTAAATATTTCATTTTTCCTAATGAAATTGCTTGCTGAAACAAATTGGATTAAGTTATTCACCACAAATTGGTTATAAAAAACCAAAGTTGCAAATTACTATCACAAAGGAAAGTAACAATTTTACATCACCTACTACTGCACATTACCTACCTAAGTAAATTTCATTCCTCCAAAATATTTATATTACTTTATGTCTAGCTGCAAAAGAAGGTTGTTCCCCTAATGCGAAACTATTAATCATAAATGTAGCACATCTCTCACACTCAAATCGAGCATGGCTCGACCCATCTCAGAAAGGCGTCCTCTCTCGTCCAAGTCTTGAGCAGCAGTTCCCCGACTCGGACCCACGCTACCTTTCTGCTCGCCTGACCGCTCACGGTGGAAGCGGCTCCCAACCAATGACCAGCTCAGAATTTCCCCAGTTGAAAGTTGCCGGTCAAACCTCCCTTCTACACAATGAGAAAGATCCCACGCGTTTCCTCCAAAGACTGAAATGTACGTATTGCAGGTTACCCAACCTTCCTACACCTCGCTACAGCCAATAGGTTATATATTCGCTGCCTATCGACTAGTTGTTCCCTATCGTGCACCCACAGTCGCTAAATATCGTTCGATCATTATTCTCTCCCCAAACATTCTTCCTGCAATTATTTTCATACATTCATTTCTTTTCCCCTCCTGCTGTGGACTCAATAGGATGAGGCAATATAGGAAACAGTGGTCATTCTGAACTTATTCAATCAATAAAAACAGTTCAATTCCTCTGGTCATTCTTTTATAACTTGGTGTTGGTTTGCGGACACAGACAGTAAATCTGTACTAAATTAATTATGATTAAAAAATGATATTATTACGATCAAACTCGTGTTCTCAGAAGAACATGACGATCACTTGCATTAAATATTGTTACATTATGAGAAATATAAGTGAGAGTTGCCATTGCGAAAGACATTGGCCACCTCTCAACCAACACAAAAAATGATCTAGAGGGATGGGGGAGTTCGGGCAAAAATACAAACTGTCCTAGGTCCCTCAATTTTCCCCCCTGTTCGCCGGCCGGAGTGGCCGAGCATTTCTAGGCGCTCCAGTCTGGAACCGCGTGATTGCTACGGTCGCAGGTTCGAATCCTGCCTCGGGCAGTGATGTGTGTGATGTCCTTAGGTTAGTTAGGTTTAAGTAATTCTAAGCCCTAGGGGACTGTTGACCTCAGAGCCATTTGAACATTCCCATCCCCCTCCCCGCCCCTCTGTTCATTACGCCGGGAATCAGTAATTCCGACAGCAGACGTAAGTATATATGGAACGTAAAGAAAGGAGAGACTGGGCAACAGGTAGGAGAATAGGATAACCTCACTACTTATTCAAACAGAAGGTCACTCACAGTTGTCAGGTCTGATTAAAATTCATATCTTAAATGTAGTAGGATGTGAAGCACAAGCAATTAGAGAGTATAAACAAGTCAGATACAGTTCAATCAGATGGATCTCTCACCCACCTCTGCTTCTAAAACTAAGAAAACTGCATATTCTTTCAATATTAATATCATTTGGATGTTATGGTATTTAGGTCAGTGTACTAGGCAATTTTTCCAGAGAGATCCTAATAAGCCACTGATAATCTCTTCTACCAGAAAGATGACAAGTGATGTGAAAGACCACCTACCTGTTTCGCTACTGACCGAATTGTCCTAAATTTTTGAGAAATTCACGTACTCTAGAATAATATTCTCCTTGAGGAACAGTAATATACTTAGTAAATAACAGTTTAGATATCAGAAGAGATGTTCCAGTGAGAATGTCATTTACACTTTCATTAACAAAATTATAGAGACATTAGGTAACTCTATAGCACAGACTGCTATTTTAGAAGACATCTCTAAGCCATTTGAACGTGTGATTCACAATATATTTCTAGGTAAACGGAGATTTTACGGAACTGGTCGCACAGACAACCAGTGGACAATGTTACATCAAACCAAAAGAACGCTGAACCTTGTTCTTAACAACTTAACAAGTATGAGTAGTATACAGGGTGAGTCACCTAACGTTACCGCTGGATATATTTCGTAAACCACATCAAATACCGACGAACCGATTCCACAAACCGAACGTGAGGAGAGGGGCTAGTGTAATTGTTTAATACAAACCATACAAAAATGCACGGAAGTATGTTTTTTAACACAAACTTACGTTTTTTTAATGGAACCACGTTGGTTTTGTTAGCACACCTGAACATATAAACAAATACTTAAAGTTGACGCTTGAAACCCCCAACGTTCAGTTGCGTGTTGTAACCAACACGGGCCACGGTCGGCGAGCAGCATCTGCAGGGACATGTTTACGATGACGACCGTGTTTACGAGTGTGGCTGTAGTGCACTGTTGTGGTTTGGTCTAGCCGTCGCAGTGTCCGCATGTAGCGCTTGCTGCTATTGTTATTCTGCATTCGTCTCCGCATGCAGACCAACTGTAGTACACCGTGTTACCAGACGTCTGTGATAGTGTAGTGTTGTAGGAACTGTGACCAAGGTGTATTCGAACTCTGAAAGAGCGGAGATGATACTCATCTATGGCGAGTGTCGACGAAATGCAGCTGAAGCCTGCAGGGTGTATGCAGAACGGTACCCGGACAGAGAGCATCCAACGTGCCGCACATTGCAAAACATCTACCGCCAACTGTATGCAACAGTTATGGTCGTAGAACGCAAATGGGTCCGTAAAAGGCCCGTCACAGGAAAAGCGGGCGCAGTTGGTGTGTTAGCTGCTGTTGCCATGAACCCACACATGTGTACACGGGACATTGCGAGAGCCGGTGGACTGAGTCAAAGTAGTGTCATGCGCACACTGCATCGTCACCGCTTTCACCCGTTTCATGTGTCGCTACATCAGCAATTACATGGTGATGACTTTAATCATCGAGTGCAATTCTGTCAATGGGCATTAACAGAGAATGCGTTGCAGTTCTACATGTTTACCGATGAAGCGGGTTTCACAAACCACGGGGCAGCGAATCTACGGAACATGCATTACTGGTCCGTGGACAAACCTCGCTGACTCTGACAGGTAGAGCGACAGCGACCGTGAACTGTAAATGTATGGTGCGGAATCATTGGCGACCACCTCATTGGTCCTCACTTCATTGCAGGGGCCCAAACAGCTGCAACATACATCGCGTTTCTACAGAATGATCTGCCAACGTTGCTTGAAAATGTCCCACTGGAAACGCATCGACGTATGTGGTATCAGCATGATGGTGCACCTGTACATTCCGCAATTAACACGAGGCTGACCCTTGGCAAGATGTTCGACGGGCGTTTCATAGGACGTGGAGGACGCATCAATTGGCCAGCCCGTTCTCCTGATCTTACACCTCTGGACTTCTTTCTGTGGGGTACGTTAAAGGAGAATGTGTACCGTGATGTGCCTACAACCCCAGAGGATATGAAACAACGTAATGTGGCAGCCTGCGGCGACATTACACGAGATGTACTGCGGCGTGTACGACATTCATTACGCCAGAGATTGCAATTGTGTGCAGCAAATGATGGCCACCACATTGAACATCTATTGGCCAGACATGTCGGGACACACTCTATTCCGCTCCGTAATTGAAAACGGAAACCACGTGTGTACGTGTACCTCACCCCTCATGGTAATGTACATGTGCGTCAGTGAAAAAGACCAATAAAAAGGTGTTAGCATGTGGACGTAATGTGCTGTTCCAGTCTCTTCTGTACCTAAGGTCCATCACCGTTCCCTTTGGATCCCTACGTAATTCGGTGCTCTCCGACACACACAATCGAACAGCGGAGGAGCGGTACTCAAACGTCAACTTTAGGTTACAATATCTCCGGTTTTAATTAACATTTTACAATGCAACAAACGGCACTGATTAAGTATTTGTTTATATGTTCATATGTGCTAACAAAACTAACGTCGTTCCATTTTAAAAAAACGTAGGTTTGTGTTAAAAAACATACTTACGTGCATTTTTTATGGTTTGTATTAACCAATTACACTAGCCCCTCTCCTCACGTTCGGTCTGTGGAATCGATTCGTCAGTATTTGATGTGGTTTACGAAAATATCCAGCGGTAATGTTAAGTGACTCACCCTGTATATTCATGTAACTGGGCAGAAATCACTTATCGTGTTCCACACGCCTCTTCGCACGTCCTTTGATGTTCCTCATGTAGATTGCCGGACAAAAATGTGAAATGCCCAGTAGACATGCTCGAATGTTATACAAATCCATACACTCACATACAGTCGGTGGGTATGTAAATAATTAATGTAGCAAATCTCTACGACATGTAGGAGGCTGCATTAGTGTCGTTGGTGTCTGGCGTTGTTACCAGGAACGGTAGAGTGCATAAGAATGGTGTCATACCGTTGGAAGCCATTGGGAATGGCGTCACGTGACGGGTGGTAGTGACTGAAGGTTCTCTGACTGAAAGACGATGGGCCAGTTACAACAGTTATGGATCACTTTACCTAAGGAGAGAACATGAACGCTTTCGACACCCTTCCCTAACTACTAATCGCATGCACCCGGTCCAAAAGGTGTGTCACGTCGTTCTGTAGGCCCATGCTGCCAAGTTCTTTGTTAATTTTCTTCGATAAAGTAATTACTAAAATAACATCACATGTTCTTTCTACCCGCAAATTTTCATTGTGTTTCGTTCTCCCTTACTTTGTGTGTCACTCCTTACGTCTGGCAGCGTACCCAAACAACCTCTTGCCTAATATGCTACAAGCGGAAGTAGTTTTGTTTATAGGTGGCGCTAGTGTTGTATCATCCTAAGCATACATACAGCAGCAAAGAGGATGTTAACTAATGTTCTTAAAAGTATTGTTTTTGTGTAAATAGTTTAATTCTAAAATTCAGAAAGGCACTATATATTCAGTACTGTACGTTTGGAGGTGCAACACCAATGATATTTTCATCACATAGTGAAGAAATTATGGCTTGGATGGAAACTTCAAACTTTTTATTTATCCACACTGATGAGATTTTTCCTGGAGAAAAGAGAAAGAAAGGAAGGATTTTAAAATCATAAAACGACTCATTCTAGCCACATTTGCATTTACAATGATTGCAGAACCTCGATTGAATGATATTTGTGTTTATCTCATTTTGTAGACAGAATATTTTCATCATTTGAAATTGTGCCGTAGGAATAATACGTAGCACTCAGCCAGAATTATAATAATGTAGAATAATAACCTGCCTTGGAGAATAGTTGACGAACAGTGAACGGAAATATCTGTGTCTCTTCATTGTTGATAAAATATTTCAAACGGCCGTTTAAGGAGACTGGTTTGTCAACACAGGGGAAATCTTGAAAATATGCCAGTTTTCTAAATATTGAAGCTCAAAGAATAACAGTTGTAAAGTCCATGTTTTGCTTACAACCCTTTAACAGATGTTTTGAGGACAAATGGGTTTACTGGTCACAGATTTTGGTCCCACACTCTTTCCTATTTGTATTTTGTGTTGCAAGTGAAATAAAGGATGTTAATGATATATGTACACCGTACTTTCATATATATAATTCGAAAAAAAGAAACAAAGTAGAAGCTCGTTTTTTTTCTGGGAGTTCTGTACACTGTTATGTTTAAAGTATACTATTACAAAGATGCTGCTATTATAAAGTATGGTTCCAAAAACTTTTAATAATGAATACAAAAAATTCAATTATTAATTCATAGTTTTGAAAATGTCTAATTTTCAAATTTAGCTCATGACAGTAGTTTATTGTTCATAACGTACGTTTTAAGACAGTTTGCAAAATTTCAGCCTTCTGTCTTTAATAGTTCTTTTTTTTCCAGTGTCTACCAGAACGTCGAAAGCTAAACTTTCAGGAAATTCAAGTTGTTTGTTTCTCTACAAGCAGTGCACAAGAGTAATGCGTCCCAGTCCCAGATTTATCTTGTTTCTGGTCTTGTTCTTCCACCCTCTCCTTTTCCAAACTTCTTCCTCTTATTCTTGCTTCTTTGGTGGTTTTCTCTGTTTCGAATAGCCTCCTGCGATGAATGGCAATTAAAGTTCTTTGCTTAATTAGTGCACCAGGCTCTCCCTCTAATTCCATAATCCTAAGCCTTGACACATTACCATCTTAGAAATATAGCAGAGCTTCATCCGCCACATATGTTCAAAGTATTTAATCCTACCACAACCGTTTTTGGTGTCCGTTTCCACATACAGTTGTTAAAACTCTCATTTAGCTTTCGAATTCCAACTAATAATTATTTCTCTAGGTTTCTTATGGCACTATAAAATTAGAGACTAAACCGTCATTAAAAAACAAACGAGAGCAGAAATATGCTTTTGACAGAGCTGTCAGCATGACAGGGTGTTTCAAATTCCTCTACCTTTGGGACTTTCTTCGATACAGTTTTCTCAATGTAAGCTATACCTTGTTCAGAAAACTGCAGAAATTTTTTTAAGACAAATATTAAAAAACCTATTTTTGACACTTATTATTCATGTACTAGTTTCCTTAAAGTAACTTTTATTTTTCTTAAGCTCAGCTGAGTTGTAGTCTGCTTAACGAGAATCACTGAGCTGTAACTTGTTTTAGCGCAGTGGCTGAGTTTCCTGTATAATTAAGCCAATTACGGAAGCGTCCACAACAGGGCGCTGCTGTCGTCCCCAGTTGTCAACAACGAATATGCGATCGTGGGCGGAAATGGGCGAAGCACTGAAACGTCCACAATTGAATTTTCTCAGCCAAAGCCGGTTGTCCCAGCAAAACTACAATCTTCTGTTTCTTTTAAGAATGTGATTTCACCAGAAGAAGTTGTCATCGACAATGTTTCCTGTACCTTAACAGAAGGTTACATAAAACTGTTAAGCGACAATTTCTGGCGTCATTGTTAGTTAGTGCTAGCGCATATCTCATAGCAAAAATTTTATGTGAAGTTTAGCAAACGTAGACAGTTCGTGCAAAATTGAAATATGTTTGTGCAAAAGACATTGTCCCCAGGGGGGTTGTTGTTTGAAATGTACTTCGATTTATTGGTAATACCGTAATAGTTAGTAAAATTTCTAAATGCGGTCATTTGCTGGGATGTGTCAGTGGTATTGCAACTGGATCCTAGCTTCACGGATGTTCTCTTATAAAATCATTTCTTTGAACTCATCAGTACATCTTCGGTCTTCTTTTTTCCTCGGCTTATCCCGTGTCTTCACAATGCAGGCATGTTAATTTGGATACGAGAATATTAGCGATGTTTTCGAATCGTGTAGCTGAGGCATGACGTTGGTACAAGCACAGTATTCACCTACTAATATGTGGAAAACGGGCGAAAAACCACATCTAAGGTAGTCGCCACACCGAACGTCGTTGTTTATGCACCAGGCAGAGTGGATTTAGGGCCATGGTGCATCCTCGGGTCCCAGAAGCCTTATGCAAACCTCGCGGTTGTCCACGTGCGTGTGCTGCTCACTACGCGTGCAATGAGATAAGGAAAGTATCATCCACGAATCAAATTCCCCGTGCAGAATACTATTTGGGTTGTGTAAACTGCCATGGGTTGTCTTCTATGTAATAATAGCAATGTGTCGCTCATAGGAAGAAAAATTGTCCGCAATTACTAATCTTTGCAAATGGCCAAAGCTGATATCCGGAAGTCTGTGCCGCTGGGTGCAAGAGGTACCTCCTCAAACTCCTGTGTCTCACAGACAATCTGGAAAGCAGAGCCATCTGACTCTTCCGCTATCTTACTAGAAATATCGCCTAAACACAATAAAGACCTCCATCTCATCTCGACTGTAGTGAACATACTGTTAACAGTTCATGGGTGTGAGTGGTGATGTATGCAAGTAGGCATGATCGGGAGTTGAGCTACCTGCTGTATACTATTTCTTTTGCTATGACGGCCAATAATTTGCAGGCTAGATTATTGTTAGTAGTAGCGGCTTTCTGAAATTTCTCTCATGCCGTAATTATAATTTTGGAGCTGTATGTGAAACGCTTAAAGTCGCAATTTAAGCTCACGATAGCCTTGCAACCTATAAAATAATTTATGATTTCCACTTAATGAATCAAAATTAAGCAAAAGTTTATTTTACTTTTAATCATATTTAGGGAAGTTTTAAGCACTTTGTATAAAGAAGTTCCAAGCAAATCTGCCGTTACAACCGGCCTTTGTTCAGTCAAACCTTGTTTCTTTTAGCATGAAGCGGCTCTTGTTTGACGTTTCTTTCTGACTCTACTTACGTTTGAGTCTTATTCGCCCAGTAATTGTGTACTCTAATTTCAGTGTTAGTTTGTTATAGATTTATGAAATTCCCTGTTTGGTCCGCGTGATGGTGTGTTTTGGCAGGCGGCTCCGGCCGTTGTACCTGAGCCGTTGTGCCGGCGTCCGTCCTGGTAACGAAGTTACTGTCGCTTCGTACTTGGCTTGGTACAATTTAACCAAATGATTTAAGCACTGCATGACTGAATTTACTTCAGATTCTGGTGTTTCGTATTTGGATATTTCTTTTAACAAATCGTTTGATTCCAACGTTTAAAGAAATTAAAGTTTTTACCCGTTGATTTTGCTACGAAGTTATTTATTTTCAAGTCTTTGATGTTAACGATTTCCATTTGTCAAATTAATTAGCTCCGCTGTTTGAGAATAAGAATACGATCTTGGTACAAGATACTCTGTCGGCAAGGGGTGGCCGTGCGGTTTTAGGCGTTTCAGTCCGGAACCGCGATGGTGCTACGGTCGCAGAATTGAATCCTGCCTCGGGCATGGATCTGTGTGATGTCTTTTGTTTAGTTAGGTCCCACAGTGCTCAGAGCAATTTGGACCATTTGAACCAAAATACTCTCGTCTGGCTGAATTAGTGAAAAGTAAAGAAGTAGAACCTCTAAGGAGGTGTTCTGGTGACAGTAAGTTGATTGTTGTTTTTCTTAATTAACGAGTTTTACTAAATAAATTTTTATCGTTTTTGATCTGTAAATTATGTTCTTGTCGTTTTTCCGCCGGCCGCGGTGGTCTCGCGGTTAAGGCGCTCAGTCCGGAACCGCGCGACTTCTACGGTCACAGGTTCGAATCCTGCCTCGGGCATGGATGTGTGTGATGTCCTTAGGTTAGTTAGGTTTAAGTAGTTCTAAGTTCTAGGGGACTGATGACCACAGAAGTTAAGTCCCATAGTGCTCAGAGCCATTTGAACCATTTTTTTTCGTTTTTCCCTTGCGTCAGCCATCCCACTCCACAGTTGAGTGTTCTGAATCTTAGTGTCGCCGGTCGAAAGGATGCACTTAAATCTCAGTGGGCTCTAAAATGCAAACTTTAACTGCTAAAAGCACTTACTCATCTTCTATAATGTGAAACAAATCTCTTCTGCTGCATGCTGCAAGTTCTCTTCTCCAAATATTTTGGGAGTTGGTAGCATAGACCATAACAAGAATAAAATTTCTAGTAAAATGGGCTCGAAAAGGTATACCTTAACAGCTATGAGTATTTGTTCGGTAGAACAAATGTGTTTCACAGTATCGCAAATGAAGAGGTGGTCAAAGCTCTCAAGGTATGCGTGTCAGAGTCCAAGTCTACTAGACGTTTTAGCTTAAAATGATGGTATCTGTCACATTCCCAACTGTTGACTGTTCTTCCTGGGACACCTCATAGTTGTGTGGTGAGGATGGGGTGTTGTTGTTTTAGTATGTGTGCGAATAACTTGGTTAGTAACAGCATTTGTAGTTCTGTTTCAATGCGTATTTGAATATGAGATAACATCGCGAAAGATGGATAAATTATTTAAATGCCATTTTCCTTCCCCTCACAGCATTGTATTACAACAGCCTTCCTTGATTTAGTGTTTATTGCTACAGATAAGTCCCGCAATTGACTATGACAAGTTGTGTAATGTGCATTCACGAATCCATGTTACTTCCGTTGTAAGTACTAGAAGACAAACGATAAAATATCCCCCCCCCCCTCTCACATCCACTAAACCTGCAGTGACTGAGCTACCTACAGCACTGCCCATATGATTAGCGGAAAAATTTTGAAAATATTTGGTAAGGTCTTATGGGACCAAACTGTTGAGGTCATCGGTCCTAAGCTTACACACTACTTAATCGAACTGAAACTAACTTACGCTAAAGACAACACACACACCCATTCCCGAGGGAGGATTCGAACCTCCGACGGGGGGAGCCGCAAGGATCGTGCAAGTTGCCCTAGACCGCGCGGCTGTGATTAGCAAATGACTTCATTTAACTCACTGCTGAATTCAACAACGCCAGTTAAAATTGAGCACATCATAAAATATTATTGCCTCTGCAAGTGTTTTTGTTTGTCAGTGAACAGGAACACTTTTGACGATTCTAATTTTAGTCGACGCTTCTGGATTCGGCTGGTGTAAATTACAGAATACGGCTAAGAATCACGGGCAGCATGAATACTTGATTCGTGACGCATAAGAAGCACAGTCCGAAGTTTGATGGGCAATGTTTTATACGATTAGAGAAAAGTTTTAGAGGGAAGAAAAAAAATTCATTTTTCTCTATTCACCTAAGCCGCTTTAATACTATATGTCACTGTTGATGCGTGGTGAATAGCTGTATTACCGACAAGTCATATTCTACTTGGGATACTGAAACAGCATGACAACGACAGTGAGGAAAGTGCTGTGGCTGTTACCCTTGGTAGCCTTTGGGGAAACTCCTGTTACCGCAGTATGGTGACTGCGTCAGTGGACACTGTTTGTAGACTTTCCTTTGCATGAGACTGCTGATGTGACACTGGTACTCGACCGTCTCTCTCTCTGTAGGTCTCCCCATGAGGCCTCACCTGTAGCAGTTCCCAGCTCGCCGAAACGGATCATTGTCTGCGTTCAGCCGGCGGGCAGTGTGGACAGTACTATACAAACAATTGAGGGCACAGTAGGGCCGACATCTGCTGCAGGTCACAGGACTCCAGCGAGGGTTCGCTTTTCCGCACAGTATTTCCAGACAGTAACCGTTGTCTTTCAAGTGATACTCGTGGCCCCAGTGGCATATTTAAATTGGATTCGTAACTCATTGATCATTTATATATATATATATATATATATATATATATATATATATATATATGTATATATGAAAAATTGTGCTATTCTAAGGGCTATATTCAGTTTAGGGAAACGTCCATAAACCGAATCTAGAAAGGTCATGAAAAAGTAGTCAATATTAGGACGGGTGCATAATAAAAGCTGAAGCTTGCCACAAAGTTATTCCATCTTGTAGGAGGAAGACACTGAAGAAATACATGCTATAACAGAACTAAGATTACATAAGAAATATCTACCAATGTAGATCTTATTGATGCAAATGTCAGATATTTACAAACTGCAAAAAGAGAGAGATCTTCTGCTCCGTACCGATTTTCAGTTCAACGTAAATACATCAAAACAGTGATGATTAAGGAAATCATCAAAACTTGAAGTATATCATGGAAATAAACAGCGATTTCCCTTGATGCGTAAAGTAAATTTTACAATACTGTTGTAAAGCAGTTACGCGAATTATGAAAGAAGTGTAAAACAAAATGTTTACTATCGTATCGGTCGAATGACTATGCAAATTCCTGTGTGCACTGTCACCTTTTCCATTCTTATAGTGCATAATTATTTCGGTAATCTTTGTATGCTGTCATTTCTGTACTAAAGATTTCTTTTTTACCTCTAGCGACTATGATGCCACAATCCATTTATCTCACCATTCGGAGGCTAATTAGTACGTCTACACTCACGAAAAGAAACTACAACACCAAAAACTAATGAGTAATGAAATTATGTGTCTGTTTGATATTTTAGTGATCAATATTGCCAGATCATTGGTCAATGTAAGCACGAGAAAAAGCATTGCAAATGTCAATTTCTGGTACATTAATAACCCGCGCAACTGCTAAAATGTGGCAAGAAATCATACAAATGTGCATGCATTGTGTCGTACAGCTGCAGGATGTCAGTATATGGGGTGGAGCGTCGTGCCTGTTGCTCATGGTCGGTCAATACCAGGACTTCAATGCTATTTGAGGCTGAGACTGGAGTTGGAGACCGATGATGTCACATGTGTGCTCGATTGGAGACAGACCTGAGGATCGGGCAAGCCAAGGGTACATGGTGACATTCTGTGGAGCAGTTTCGTTACAATAGCGGTATGTGGGAGAGCGTTGTCCTGTTGGAAGACACGCCCTGGAGTGCTCTTCGTAAATGGCAGCATAACAGGAGTATTAGAGCCACAGTCCATACCAATGCGTACATAACGCACCCCTTATCTTCAAGTGAGTGGCAATAGAATTAACAGCACACCGTTTGTCTGAGACAGACGACTTCCAACCGGTCGCTTCCATTTCAGCACTGCCTGTTCACACCAAATCACAATAACTTGAAGTTCACGCACAAAACTTCTCAGCGTCCAATAAATCGCAGTAACATACACTGCACTACATGGCAAGGCCACATCGAAAGGTGCACATCTGACAACAGGCTGACTGCCTCACTATAACGGCTTCCGTACAACTGACTCTATACGACTGCCAAACTGCAAATGCCTCTTGTCCTGTCTTCTAATACAACGCAGTGACGTGGCGCCACAACACTGTCGGCGTTCACTGGTCGACATTTTCACTCCAAAGGTTGCCAGTTAAACCTAAACACATTTCTTATAGCAGGGGGGTATCGAAATCGATCGGCGACCGGACGGAAAAATACTAAAGAACTCTTACATAACCGATACTCAAAATATGTAATCGAAATTAAGACTGGTTATATCAACAGATTCCTTTAAATATGTACGAGGAAGGTAACTGCGAAGAAACATTGGGTAACAGAAGAACAATTGATCGACGAAAGAAGGAAGTATAAAAATGCTCAAGGAAAGAAAGGAATACATAAATATAAATCACTTAGACTGAATAAACAGGAAGTGCAGGAAAGCCAAGGTTATGTAGGCGCTGGAAATGTAAAGAAATCGAGACGGAAACGGCCACCGGAATGACTAATACAGCATACAGAAAAGTCAAAACAACCTTTCTTGAAATTAAAAGCAAGGATGGAAACATTAAGGATTCAGTCGGAATTCCACTGTTAAAGGCAGACAAAGGAGCAGTTAGCGGACAGAGTGCACTTAAGGACTCACTCAATGGGCGGACTTGTCTTAGTACATGACGCAAGAACAAACTGGACTCGATGTGGAAAATATAGGTCATCCGGTACTAGAATATAATCCTCATTGAAAGTGAAGAAAAAATACAGCAACTGGTGAATGGAATAAACATTGTAATGAGTGAAAAATATACATAGGTTGAGAATAAATCGAAGAAAGACGAAAGTAATACGAAGTACAAAACTTAGAACAATTAAAAGCTTCACATTAGAACTGGTGGTCATGAAGCAGATTAGGTTAACGTATTCTGATATCTTGGAACCAAAATAACCCATGATGTAAGCAGCAACGAGAATACTAAAAACAGACTAGCACTAAAAAAGAGGGCATTCCTGGCCAAGAAGAGTCTACTTGTGTCGAACACAGACCTCAATTTGAGGAAGAAATTTCTGAGAATGTCAGTTTGGTGCACAGCATTGTATGGTAATGGATCATGGACAGTGGTGAATCGAAGCATTGAAGTATTTGAGATGTGGTGCTGCCGAAGAATGTCGAAAGTGGGGCGGACTGATGAGGTATGAGAGGGTTCTCCGCAGAATCGACGAAGAAAGGAGCATATCGAAAACACGGAAAACAAGAAGGGACAGAAATGTAAATCATGCGTTAAGATGTCAGGGAATAAAGTCCATGCTATTAGTGGGATCTGCAGAAGGACAAAAACTGTAAAGGAAGACAGAGATTCGAGTACACCCAACAAAAAACTGAGGACATCGGGTGCAAGTGGGACGCTGATACGAAGAGAAGAGGTTGGCTCAGGAGAGGATTTTGTGTCTAGCGGCATCAAGCCAGCCAGACGACCTGCAAGAAAAAAAAAAGAACAAATGTGCCCAAGATGAGCCTACGAAGAGTAACACAACAGTGTAAAAACGAAATTAACCTGAACCACTGATTGTCGTTTTATGTCTTGTTTCCCATAACTGAGAGTAGTACTGTCACAATACTAAGGTGGAAGTGTCCTGTTGAGAACGTTGTACAGACGTCATTACAGATTGCTAAAGACAGAACAAAAGGTCATATTGAGGAATAAAATATGGGTAAACTAGCTGTGGTACCAACAAGTCATCTGGTTGAGGTGATTGAGGGAAAGAGAGCTAAATTAATCCTGACTGTTGGACAAGGATTTCTAACTCACCCCAACTGCTAAAGGTGTTATGCGTTAAAGACAATAATATTTTAGTGACTAATGAAAACCACTGCAGATTTAATATTACACATTTATTACGTTTCGACTGGTTTCGTTCTTAGTACATCATCCGTTTGTCTGTAGTTAAACATAAGTAGAAATTTGGCTAAACGTTTAGTACCTTAACGTATAAAATACACACCTGACAAGAGAAACAATACAGTAATAACTCCTCAGCAAGTTGTACAAATATTATGATGGATATCGACCGTCTGTAATATGCAGAGTGACAGAATATCTAGAAACAGCAGTCACAAACATTCAACCGGTCGCCTGGGGGAAATATATGTGGGAGACGGCAAGCTGTGTACACAACTCTGTCAAGACGGGGCCACTCCACGAGCGAGGTAAACACGTACTAGTCGACTACAATATTACTGCGTCTGCGATTGAGAACGATTCGGTCGGCTTATCGTGAATCAGAGGGGAAACGTGGTTGATGATATAAGCACATCTGACCTGAAAGCATTGACACTGCCACGTGTTTGCCTTAGTTACCAGTGTAGTTGTTTACTGTAACGTCACCGTGTGCTTCCGATAAAGGCGAAGTTCAATAACACTGACGCCATATAAATCGCCACATGAAGAAGGAGTTGTGCGCCATAAATGAGAGTTGGTAGGTGTTTTTTTACATCTGACAAATGAGGTCAAACGAAATTTGGCACCAGTTGCATTAGAGTAGCGCTAGTAGCGTCACTTTGAGGGTGCAGATCAGGTTCGCCTTAAATACACCATGGAGCAATAGTGAGCTGATGTTAGCCATGAGTGCCTTTCATGTGACAAAGGCGTCATTATCAACACCTCACTAAATTTGAAGAAGGTAGTGTAATTAGGCTACCGGAAATGGGATATTCCTTCTACGAAACTGCAGAAAAACTTGGCAGAAATGTACCACTCTACACGACTGTTGCCAGCAGTGTCCACGTGAATGTATAGTCGCAAGAAGACCGGCCTCTAGACGTCCACGTTGCACAGCCGAGATGGATGACCATAGCGTTCGACGTACGGCTCTGGCGCATCGTGCTGCACCACAGTGACACAACATATTGTCACAAATCGGTTTCTTAATGGACAACTCTGAGTCAGACGGTCTGTAGCGTGCATTCCTCTGACACCAAATCACAGCCATTTGCGACTTCCGTGGTGTCACGGAAGAGTCAAGCGAGAGCTCATTGGCGGGCGGGGTGGAGAGCTATTGTGTTTTCTCATGAAAGTTGGTTCTGCCTCGGTGCCAGTGACGGCCGTATGTTGGTTACAAGGACGCCAAACGAGGGCCTGCAACAAATCTGTATGCGTGCTGGACGCGCTGGACCTACACCTGGAGTTCTGGCCTGGGTTGCGAGCTCATATGATAGCAGGAGCACTCTCGTGGTTATCCGACGCGCCCAGTCTCAGACAAACGGTGAGCTGTTAATTCTGTTGCCACTCACTTGAAGAGAAGGAGTGCGTTATGTATGTACAGGTTTTGAGTGTGGCTTCAGTATTACATTTCAGAGGGCAAGCTATGTTTTTTGAGCTCATTTTGACTAGCACATGTTGCTCCTCTCTATGCACTCAGATCCGCGACCCCTGGCCGGGTATTACTGCTTTCCTTTTCGTAGCCTTGACATGTATAAAGTGGCAGTGTGACTGATTGGTTTTTCTGATGAACCACGTAACGGACTGACGACTAGGCTGATATAGATGTTCTGGATTGGAAACGTTAGCCTCCAACATGTAATTCGTGACCGGAAGTTGGTGAATCATTGTTTTGATTCACCACACAAATGGGAAACATCTCTCTAATTTCTTAATATTGCCCATTCGGGACTCGAGACAAATACAACTTTATTAAGAGTAGCAGATGTTACGTGGCTTATTAATTTATACGAGGGTTTGACGTAGTAATTATTCTTATTAACCAGAACATTATTTGAATTTTCCAGTGTCTTTAATTGGCCTGATTAATTTATCTATCTCATGCTTCTTGTAATGTAATAATCAATAAATAGTTTGTGATTAACGTTAGTGTGGTTTATGAACGTTTACGTCGTCGGTGCGATGTCAGTGAGCAGTCGCAGTTGTATGTTTGGATCAATTTTATAATAGTAAGATACGTCACGCTGACAAGCGACGAAGCTGCGCCTGCCGAGTTCTTAACTTATTCCTTTCAGTCGATATGGCATTTTCACCCCATGTGAGTAACTGTAACTATGGTTTATTCTCATATGTAAGAATAACAATTGGCTGTTACTAACCTACAGAGGTTATTTACTAAACGAGTGAAACCAGAACATCTCTAAATTGCTGATAGAGTGTATCGTTGTGGAGTACGTGTATTGATATCTGATAAACTGCGCTTGGGTTTAGTCAGATACTCAACATCGATGTAGCTATCTCCTTTTAACAGACGCTAAACACTATGATTATCAGTTCAACATCTGTGATTGCCTCTGTACAGATTTCCACTCCTCTTTAAGTAAACTGCCTACCCTGGTATTTTTTAGTGCAGTATCCATATACTTAGCGAAATTCAAACTCGTCTCATCTTTCTGCAGTTTTTTCTGTTTCCTAGTTCCTTCCACACTAATTCCTCCGAATGATTTTCTTGAACTCCAATCTGTTCTTTATCAACACTAAACTGTGATCACAGTCTCTATTTCCTCCTGGGCACGACACATAATGCGATGTCTTATTTCGAAGTTCTTGTCTGGCTATGATGTAATCCAGCTGGAATCCTACCGTTTATCCGGATCTTTTCCAAGTATACTTATTCCTCTTGTTATTCTTAAACAGAGTATTCATTAGTGTATGTAGACAACATTACTGAATACAATGATGAAGATTTTTGAATGGTCGTGGAGTAATAAAGTTTTTGCCGTTAGAGAAAAAACGACATGAGATTCTTTGAAGTTTAAGTGCAGCACTAGCACTAAATCAAAGAATCAAAGCTAGCAGATTAGATGTATAACGTTCAGAGAATGAATTTTTTCTTCGTTCCACAAAATTGATTTATTTTCGAAGATGGCTCATTTCATTTTAGTTTTCCCTACAAATTTAGTTAGTTTATAACTTATTATGAAACATTGCAATCTGTCTGTCGTATTCTAAAAAGTGAAACAGTAAGAATCAAACTCTATTGATCTAAAGACCAGAGTCAGTCAGTTAGTAGTTTTATGTTTTATGAACACTGATAGGTTGACTATCATCAGCTCGTACCAGTAGCCGGTGCACTGGCGTTCGATAACTGTGAACAAGTAACACCTGTTTTACACGTGTCTGCTGCCTAGTACGACTATTTAATACGTTAGGAGCAATGACTCAAACTGGTGGTCATTGTTTATTCTAATGATGAGCAACCTTCTTCCAGTTGGTCAAGCACCTACTATCAGTCCTACAGCTCTTTATTTGTCTCTTGCTACGTTTTCATCAAAAATTTTGAGTGTATACTTCTGTATATTTCATTACCATTGTCATTTCAGTACCTCATATTCATATCGATGTTTAGTAGCTTTAGGTGCCGTTCCACAATACCCTCACTAAATACAATGCATTTCAGTAAAAGTATTACTGCTACAAATATTTATTGATAATGCCTAGTTTCCAACATCTTTAACAGAATTTGCGAAATTCGTATTTTGTTCATGCGTAATCATCGTAATTCTCTGGTGCATCCATTATGCATTATCACCACTGGACACAAAGGATGAACAAGCGAAAGGTCTGCTTTCACACACATGAGTCACAACCAGAACGGTATTTTTGCAGAAGGCTTCTATGCTGAAACATTATTCAGTGCAATGCATGCTTTCATGTATTTCTGGACCCTCTCATACATACAAACAGTAATGTTAATATCTTTCGGCATAAAACCATTTTGTGGAAATTCCCACAGTTTTCAGGTAACAGTACTGCATCACACTGTAAACCGGTTGAGAAATTCTCTTGTCAGAGCACACAAAACAAAATCTTTTTACCCAGTCTCTCTTTGCCATGAAACCTTCATAGCGTTTCCTTCTCACTACGACTCTCTGTACACGAGAAGAGTGAGAAAAGTAAAGAGACTGACATCACTGCAGTAGTGGGGCAAGGTTCGTACCACCCCACTTTCCATTGTTGCCAAATTTCTTCAAGATGGTGGCGATGACATCATCCAAGATGGCGGTATGTAGACTTGACAACAGCACACGATGTCATCCTAGATGGCGGATTTTGGCGGGAAGAAAGCCAATGGGGCTACCTCCACTGAACTACCATTACCACTCTCCTGCACATTCAGTCTTTGCTGAGCTGTCGTTGTCAAACAATCGCCATGTGTTTGATCATCGAGATGAATGTGGGTGATGAGCAGCTTTCAATAACTGCATTTCATGCAGACATTCGAGGAAGGACTGTAGCCACAGTTCACTACATGAGGTGTGGAAGCGTATGATAATGGAGGAGTGTGGGAGGAATAAGTAGAAGAATTCTGTTCAGCTGATTTCGGCAATGCAGAGGAATGGAGCCAGGATGCATCCCGTAACCAGCATATGCTCATGTGCATGTGCAAACTGCAGATATATTTACCATCAAGCATCCACTCTTCCAAAACATAATGGACGCCCAGTTGATGTCAATTCACTTTGGTCTAAACATATTCACACACTACATATATACCATTGAAGACCATCCTGCAGAATGTGTTCAATCGATGAGTTATTGGTGTTTGACCGTGATGAGTTCAGTAACGGTGTAGTTTGCAAGCATACAGCCAAGGTCTGCCTCCATACCCTCCTACATGTGGAATGGAAGTGCTCATTAATGCTCGAACACATGAACAAAAATACTGTCCTCCAAATAAATTTTTTGCCGTGAGATGCTATAAAAATGCATTACCCATCTCATGGAAACATCTGCTGCTGTTGGAACTACTTGCCTTTTCTAAAGCCTATATATAAGCTCCCAGCCATAAATGGACAACTGCCTCTCATCCAGGTGAGCGAAGAACTGATCTAGTTCTAGAGTTCACCTCTAGAGTACACTTCGACAGCTCATGTGGTCACATAATTCAGCAAATGGGAGCACAGCATCATGATGACGTAGGTGGCTTGTATATAAGGAAGAATCAACAGCTCCTCGATCTTCATTCCAGTCAGTCAGTCAAGATGTAGCGTCACTTACCACAGCAGAATAGGAGGAAGAAGCAGCAGAACAGTAAGTCCCAAAATTATTATTATTATTATTTCTTTCCTTTCTCAGACGTTATGTCTGGTTAAAAGTGGAAAGTGACACGGATCTTGATCAAGTATGACTTCCTTTTAACTGTACGATGTATGTTACATTGCATTTAGGAACTTTCGGGTAATTGAACATGTATCAATAATTACAGATTTCTGTAGTTGTATATATTCGTTTGGATGTAGCTGTATTGCGTTGATGTACTGGTGGATATTGTGTGGTATGACTCCTATAGTTGATAGTACAATTGGTATAATGTCACCTCTGCATCTATTATTAGTTGCTCTTTACATCTTCAAGCTCCTTTGCAACAGCCTTTTTGATCTTCATTTATAATTTTGTTCCATGTTGTATGTGTCATTGATTTCTGTGTAATGACTGAAGTTAATGTTTTGTATATTGTTGGTAGGCATGTTATGGGGCGATATTTTGCTGAGTTTGCTGTGTCTGCTTGATCTTTAGGTTTCAGATAAGTTATTCCATGTGTAAGTGTAACAGGGAATGTGTATGGGTCTGCATTGTAACTGTTAAATAATTAAGTTAGATGTGAATGTTTTGAGGTGAACTTCTTTTGCCAGAAATTTGCTATTTTATCTTTTCCAGGGGCTTTCCAATTATTATCATTATCATCCTTTTCTCAGACGTTATGTCTGCTTAAAAATGGAAAGCGACACGGATCTTGATCAAGCGTGACTTCCCTTTAACTGTATGATATATGTTACATTGCAGGTTTGTTATGTGGTGTTGTTTTATCTGTTATAATGGTTCTGTTCCAGTATAATTTGTATTCATCATTCTCCAGTACATTTTGTGGTGCATACTTGTATGTGGGAACGTATTGTTTTATTAGTTTATGTTGTATGGCAAGTTGTTGATGTATTATTTTTGCTACATTGTCATGTCTTCTGGGGTATTCTGTATTTGCTAGCATTGTACATCTGCTTGTGATGTGACCTACTGTTTCTATTTTTTGCTTGCAAAGTCTGCATTTATCTGTTGTGGTATTGGGATCTTTAATAATATGCTTGCTGTAATATCTGGTGTTTATTGTTTGATCCTGTATTGCAATCATGAATCCTTCCGTCTCACTGTAGATATTGCCTTTTCTTAGCCATGTGTTGAATGCGTCTTGATGGCTGTGTGGCTGTGTTAGATGATATGGGTGCTTGCCGTGTCGTGTTTTCTTTTTCCAATTTATTTTCTTCGTATATGTTGATGTTATGAGATCTAAAGGGTTGTAGGGGTGGTTATGAAAGGGCAATGGTGTAGCCGATGTATTTACATGAGTGATTGCTTTGTGTATCTTGCTAGTTTCTGCTCGTTCTAGAAAGAATTTTCTTAAATTGTCTACCTGTCCATAATGTAGGCTTTTATGTCGATAAAGCCCCTTCCTCCTTCCTTTCTGCTTAATGTGAATCTTTCTGTTGCTGAATGTATGTGATGTTTTCTATATTTGTGGCATTTTGATCGTGTAAGTGTATTGAGTGCTTCTAGGTCTGTTACTCCATTTCACTACTTCAAATGAGTAGGTCAATATTGGTATAGCGTAAGTATTTATAGCTTTTGTCTTGTTTTTTGCTGTCGATATTTTTGTTAGTCTTTGTCTATATTTTTCTTATAGTTCTTCTTTAATATTTGTATTATCTATTCCTATTTTTTGTCTGTATCCGAGATATTTATAGGCATTTGTTTTTTCCATCGCTTCTATGCAGTCGCTGTGGTTATCCAATATGTAATCTTCTTGTTTAGTGTGTTTTCCCTTGACTTTGCTATTTTTCTTACATTTGTCTGCTCCAAAAGCCATATTTACATCATTGGTGAATACTTCTGTTATCTTTAGTAATTGGTTGAGTTGTTGATTTGTTGCTGCCAGTCAGGCCATGCCTGTCTTCTGGGGGATGTGCCAATGACAGTGATCTCAATAACAATATTGTACAGCAAATATTCATTGCCAACTCAACCACTGGAGAAGCTCCAGAACCGTGAATCGCGTCTGGTGAATACGCTTTCAAGGTTTCTGTCCGATTAAGTCAGTAAAACACAAATAATTGCCGCAGTTATTAATTTATGACATTTAGTTTGCATTCAGTGCATCGATGTATTACAAGTAATTGCACTCTAGCCCCTAAACCTAGTTACAGAAATGCGAATAAGACTCATTGACATATAATGAGGATCTTGCGGCCCTTGCCGCCCGCAACTTTGAAACGAAGTTATAGTCACTTCCGAGGTCACTCACAGAACACATCAGCTGGTATCCTTCCTGGCGGTATAACTGAAACTTGGCAACAGCGCAGAATATGTTTGGCAACTCTGTGACCGTCAAGTTACTTCCTTGATGGCACAGAACCATCCTGCTAAATTCACTTGATATTGTCGTGTCATTTCAATTTAATACTGAGTGATTTTCGCTTGAGACGTGACATAAGGATGTCAGTTAATCCTTTTGAGTGCACGAAAGTCGTTCCACATGGGAAATACAACTACTGTCGCCTCTTATTTTGCAGTTTATCTGTCATAGCGCTTACTGGGTCAATAAGTGAACACCGCGCTTATTCGCTAGCTCATAGGTAACGTGCTTGGCTGTCAGGTGCATGCTGCCTCTGTTCGCCTTTCGAGCCTCGCCGAAAGCTAGATTTTTAATTGTTTTTTAACGAAGCTACAAGCAGGCAGATACCATTTCAATGAGGGAATCGTAAGAAAACGCTCTAGCAAAATTCGTCTTTGCTTCTTTTAGTAACCCTTAGTGTCAAAGCGAAAGCCTTGAGGTACTGCTAAATTCATAATGCCACGTTTTTGTTTTCTGCCGACATATTTTTTGTTGTTGTGAATACATAATTATATCTATGAACTGCCACATTTTCATAATACTTGCGAAGCAAATCATGTGAAGTAACACTTCCACTTGTTCGGAAGGTGGAAAAAGCACTACCCTTTCTGGATGCTCTCTGTCTCTTCCTGGATGTCGAGTAATACGACCTTCGAGTAAATGGTTAGAGACGAAGAACCTAGTGGTGAATGAACTCATAGATGAGCTGAATGTGGGAGACTACTCTTGAAACGAATAAGTAAACGATCTATTCACAGTAAGACTTAGAAAATTTGCTAGTCCTGTTAAACCTATGTGCACTGAACATTGTGAAAAAGTATTTAGAGACGACCCTCACGAAAATTGGTGTAGTATTATTTATGGGGAAGCATGTCCAGCACACATACTGAAAAATTATGTTTCTCGATGAAACTTTAGAGAGGGTTGTAGTGTATCTAGAGGTAGCCCTGGATGGAAAACTATTATGAACACCTCACATAAAGAATATTTTCCACTGCGATAGATAATCTTATAAGCACTAGAAGCCGCTGTAGGGTAAACTGGGGTCCAAACCCAGTACGTACTGGATATACATCCCTGCAAAAAGGCCAATGATAATTTATTGGCCTATAATATGAACAAAGTCGAACCGAAAGTAGCTGCTAGGGAGTCTGGCAAAGTGCAGAGACTGGCCTGCTTTCACAAACAGATGGAATTAGCAGGAAATCCACTCTTGGAATGGATATTATGCTAGACATGCCCGCCTTGCACCTGTGGCTTAAAATGGAGGCAGCGGCAGGGACATAAAAACTAAAAATTGGAAATAACTGGATATAGTTAGAATATACGGAATACAAATCAGTAAAGCGATGGCTGGGGAAATGCCGACTAATTACACAATAACTTCTAGCTGTTTCAATAAACTTTGCCATGTAACAGTTGGAAGCAGGGAGCAGTGGAAAAACGAAACACAACACCGTGCAGGAGACTTAATATAGTGGTTTACTTACAGGTCGAAAACAAATGAAAGTACCAGGTCTGGTGTACTGCCTAGAATCTCTTTAGGGAAGATGGCCACAGTATTACACGTTTTTTTTCTGTCAGCATGTGCACGGAGGAAAATTAGAGTAGACCCTACAAAAATCGTAGCATCTACTTTTATTCAGATAGCCAAGCAGCTCTGAAATCTCTATCAGCCCCTGCCACTAGATCGAAGGTCGTCGCAGAATGCCATGAAGCATTTTCTTTCGGACATGTCCGAAAGAACAGACACCACACACATATCCATATACAGGGTGTTTCAGGAGGAATAGTACATATTTGAGCAGATGGTAGTACAGACGGAAATTATTCCATATAAATGCGTCCACTTTTATTGAGTACAGAGATACAGCTGTTAGTACGTAACGCTAACAAACTCAAAGCAAAGGCAAATGAGGACATTCAAAGATGATTTTCAAAAATTCACCAACCAACTTCAATGCACATTTGACTTCTCTTGGTAACACCACGTGGAGTCTTACTGAGGTCGCCTTTGCGTTCTTTTATGAGGGCTGCACTATTCATAACCCGAACGATCAAATCGGCTCTTGGGTTTACTTTTTATTTGTAGACTTCGCCTTTACCCATCCCCGCAGGCAAAAATCCAGAGAGATAAGATCCGAGGACCTTGAAGGCCAAGAAAAGTGCCCATATCTAATGATCCACCTTCCGGGAAATGTTAGCTTTGGATAATGTGTCACCTGACGACTGGAATGTGCAGGAGCCCCGTCATGCTGGAGGAACATACGCATTCTTGTAGCCAAATGGACCTGCATCTCGGTTCTTACAATAGTGCAACAGGTGCGCACTGGTTAGATATAACTGAAGAGAGGCTCCAACTCGGCTTGAGGTTAAGGGCGAATACCAAGCTCATGGCCACGAACAATTGGGAGCGGAAACTTAATGTCATCGGAACCTTGTTGAAGGACTATGACATGAGATTGTTAGACCGACTGCAGGAAGTTTACTTTATAAATACATACATACTTAGCAAAATACATCATGTCGCAGCAGTCGTACCGATATCGCAGCTCACTGCACATAAAATATTAGCTGTAGCCTCTTGGTATGTGTGGAAACAAAATATCTTCAAATTATCCCTCCACACGACGGTTGCAGAGGCAAAGCGGAGGACTTGGAATTAAAGACGTGCTTTTAAGCTAATTCATGCCACTAAGACAGGCATCACGAAACTTCTGTTCCTCTCGTTAGATCCTGGGGATAGGAACGCTCCTGTCAATGTAGCGTGCAAGCCTAGATTACGTCCGAAAGCACTATGGCGATTGGAGCTGTATGACTTCCACCAGCACAAACCAACACTAGGACCGTCTATGATTATATTACCGAACATCGTCTTCACAAACCAATTCCGGTAAATTAACCTACAAAAAACTGGAGGAACGTCTGGAAATATATCAACAATAAAATTCTACCAGTGCCGAATGGTGCGACGTTGTAAACGAAACCATACCCTCAGCGGAACGATTATGGAAATTCAAATTGAGACCATCTCCATACAGAGACAAATGTCGGCTTGTAGGAACTGTAGCGCACATCTTCTTATGTGAAAATACAATCATAATTTGGAACTGGACAAGGAAGAAACTAGCGCTGCCAATAGAACTGCAGAAAGTCATATACCGATAATTGAAGCTTTACAACCCGACTGGAAATGTTACCCGTCCGCAAAGAATAACAGTTATTCGTGGCTTCTGGGCCAGTTTGAGTTTTACGTCGTAACAAACAGAACTTAAAAGAGTATATGTTTTATATTGCAGAAGAACATTTTAGGCAGAAGAAGAATAACAAATACAAGGAATGTCTTCCAATTTTTTTTATTTATTGCTTTATGTGGGCTTCGAAGAGATGGACAGTTTTTTTGATTAGAAGCTGATTACTATTCTTTCACTTTTTTTATTCTTGGAATATTCTTTTACGTTGGTTCTAAAATTCGAACTGTTCTAATTTGGCAAAACCCCTCCGGCTCCGAAATTTTTTTCATTTGTGGAAAAATATATGGCTTCCTTAAAGACCTCATATGCATCCAGTGCAAAATAACTTAAATTGTGAATATATTTCTGAATGAATGTTTGCTATGTATTTTTCCGTCACCCTTTTCACTGTTATAAGTTATGTTCTACAAGGAACGCACGCCATTGGAAGCGGCAATCTGTAATTTATTTTACCTTAATTACTACTTCAGATTTGTTCCACAATTTAAAGGTATATAAGGGTGCAAACATGGAATACATGGGAGTAATGCTGCTGCTCAGTGACAGGTATGGGGGAGGCATTGAGGCCAGGCCTCGGATCTTCGACCCCTGCCCTCTTTGCCTCCGCCTACCTGGTGCTGAAAGACTTCTCAAACTTTTTTTAAAAAAAATATAGTGCAGTGATCAGCATGTCTGTCTAGTAAGCAGGAGGTCCAGGTTCGAAGCCCAGTCAGTCACAAATATTAATCTGCCGTCTGAGCTGTATTTCAACGCGCTGTGACAGTGTGGACGTCGGTCCTTCGATATTTAAGATGCAATTGTTCTTTGAGGCAGTAGAGATGATTTGCGAACATTTGTCTTCCCATCAGTGTAACGGGACTTCAACGCCATCCAACCCTTAGGCATTGCTTTGTGCCGGGACTATCCTATGTCATATATATGCGAATCAGATTGTAATTCACATTTAGTCAAATAACGAATGGTCAGTATACAAGTATACCGGCCGGGGTGGCCGAGCGGTTCTAGGCGCTACAGTCTGGAACTGTGCGACCGCTACGGTCGCAGGTTCGAATCCTGTCTCGGGCATGGATGTGTCTGATGTCATTAGGTTAGTTAGGTTTAAGCAGTTCTAAGTTCTAGTGGACTGATGACCTCAGAAGTTAAGTCCTATAGTACTCATAGCCATTTGAACCATTTATGAAATATACAAGTATTTACGAACAGTAGAAGCAGGATTGCAGCGAACTGATCCCTTAACCAAGTGCAACATAGAGTACCTATGTAATGAGTCATTCCAGCTGCATAGCTGAGGGTAATATTTGTTAAGCAATTCATTGCAGAATTAATGTAATAACCGCACGATGATCTATGTAGTCATACTGTACCATATGCAGCCAGCGAATGGAGTACTATGTTCGTTAAATCGGATTACTCAAGCTGAGGCTAAATAAAGAGAAGCGACGACGCCACAACACTATCTTTACTTAAGTAGGTAGTCAGCGCTAAATTATGTGTGCCACCATTAACTTTACTGTAAGCACGTTGACAGCATAGCACCACCACAACTACTGACAACCTGAGCCATATCATAACGCAGTTGTAATTCGCAGTGATTACAAGTTGCTGATGTTTGTCAAGAATAGCGGAAAGCGCCTCTGAAGTTCCACTTGCATTACGCCTAGGACGGAGAGAATCCTAAATAACAGTAATAATAGGTCACCTAGCGAAGAGGAGTGTCCACGTATTGTCTCAAGTTCATGCAGTTTGATATTAATACAGTTCCCGATAGTTTCACACTAACGGGTTCGTTTGGCTATTGGAATACTCATATGGGAATTATAAAAGTGTAATTGCTAGAACGTTCAACTACCTTAATAACTCCTCATTCTGGATTGAATACGACTCGGAAAGCGACGTTAATTTGACGTTTCCATCCATCTCCTGACGTCTTACTGAATGAAGTCTGAGACATTTGCAAATATCCCCCCATTGCTTTAGGGGAAATCGTCTTTGTTGCGTTTTTTCCATACCGTAATTAGTACAATAGCATAAGGCTGGTTCTGCTGAAGAACTTAATGCCCACAAGTCCTTAAATAAGCATCTCCCTGCGGGAGTAATGCATGAAAGGAGACAGACTGTTGGACAAAAGAATGGACAGCTCCCTGCTTTTTGCGTTTCCAATAGCGCCTGCGATAAGAATCTTGTGTCATGTTATGCTTCGCAAACTTAAACTGTTTGTTTCTTTACTTCATACTAAAATAAAAGTTATTATATGAGAAGAGGAAATGACTGATATGCTTCTCAGGAACTTTAGTTTTTCATGTTTTTTTCTCACTTCATACTAAAACAAGGGCGCTAATATGAGAAGAGGATATGAAATATACGCTTCCAAGACATAATATTTCCTTGTGTGCTACTACTGCATACATGAAAGCCCTGCAGTTAATTTTTGTATGTTGGATAAATCTTGATATCACCTCACACTCCTTTGTGAGAAGGTTCCTATTTTCTTCGGATTCAAATAAAGTGGACATTTTCATCACTAGTTAATATTCTGATGACTGATGACATGATACCCGTTGCAACTGCCCCATGGCACCTGTGAGTAGAGTCTCACGTTGGTTACTATAAGAACACGCAGACAGTGATATCCGCTCACTGCAGTGAGAGCCAACGTGATTTCTTTCTGTTTATGGCGAAGCGTCTGCTGCAGTGTCCACGCTCAGTCAACATAAACAAATCGTGGAGGCATTGGGCACTGCTAATCGCTGCACTTGTCGCGAGCTTCCACAACAAGAGCACACTGTGTCTGCTAACGATACTATGGAGTTAATACATCTTACTTAACCTAACGTAATATGCAGGTCGTGGGTTGGGTAAAAATTCAGTTTGTAAGTTCCCATCGCCTTAAAATACTTTAGTCATATTTGATGCAATATTTATTGTTTGATGTCTCTCTAATGTTAATAGTATTGATTCAGATTGTGCGTGAACACGAAAACACACACACACACACACACACACACACACACAAACAGTCATTGATTCCAGTGAGGGTGACAACTACTGTGTGTTGAACAACACATGCACCAGTCAATTCCTCAGTTGGCGTCGAGTGGATGAGATTTTTCAATTACCTTGCATTGTAAGAATTGTAAGGAGGAGAGTGAAAGTAAATGGACTTGTATCTAAAGAGGTGCGACAAAGCAAAGCTTGACCGACTATCAAATAATTGTCCACATGGGATTTGTGGAAGAGTATACTTTTAGTAACCAACCACCCAAGGTCATTACGTAAGATTTCTCGAAGGCGTAGGGGCATTGTTTTCATTAAGTCGTCGACAGTGTACCGTGATGGTTTACTTCCCACCATACGTTTTCTATATTCGTCCAAAGGTCGCTTGCATTTGTAGGTCCACATGGCAATGACCTTGTTACCTCTGCCCACATATTCTCTATCTGGTTGATGTTCATATTTGATCGTGGAACAAACGGCAACAGCTTTATCGTCTCTTGGCCCTGAAAACAATCTCGCACTGCTCTGCTATGATGGATGGGGCTCTGCTCCTGTAAATAAACTGTTATATCGTTAGTTAATACATTTATATTTAAATCAAATATTAGTAATAAGCACATTGTATTATTGTTTTTCAAAGTGTTTAAGAATTAAGGCCCTGTCATAAATAAGTGATCTAGATTCAACCGTCCGATTAAGAATATGGTTTACCCAGTCTATCAGGTTTTTTTGACGCGCGGCAGCTCTAGTGCGAACCGGCCTAAACAGTACACAACCCGGGGTCACGTCGAACGCGGAAATAGCCGTGTCTAATATACCTTGTCTACCTAGCAAGTCCACTACTTACTGCAAAGACGAGTTTTTAAACTTGAGGATTTGCTCGTGGATGCGGTGATCCGCCACATTCTGTGCAAAAGCGTCTCTAATCATTACATCCGCATATGAGCATCCACATGAGCAATTAAAGTCACAATCAGAAGTTAGTTCCTGAACGTCCACTAACCAATATTTATTGGACTGAGTAGGTCCACGCCGCAGGCGAAAGAATTTGTAACGTGCAGCTACCACATTTATAATGTCACGGAAGTGGGAGTTCAAAGCATCAATCACTTTGTCATAAGTTATTCTTTCTGGTCGGGTGGTGGGAAACAATTTCACTAGCACACGCTATAACACAACACCCGCACTGGCAATGAAAAATACAAGCTGCTCTGTACCTGGTATGTTGTATGCTGCGAAGTGTGCCTTGACCTGTGCGATGTATTCTGGCCAATGTTCAACTTCAGGATTGAAGGACGAAATGGCGGCGCCGTCGGTACAGGCGTTGGCGTCGGAGGCGCCGAAGCAGCTGCAGTTTGTAGTGTGACCAGTCCATTTTATGGCAGCAAGCAGCTGCGTCATTTGCTGAGCCTGAAACCGTACAAGATCGGACAGCGAGGCCGATTTCTGTGGCGAAGCCATGGTTTACACAATTGAAAGTCTTATACTGAGGCTAGCACGAAAAGAAAGCAATACCATGCAAAAAAAGGAAATGATAGGAGAGGAAAATAAAAATCTCATCGCCACTTTTTGTATCCCACCTGGAAGGCGGCACATGCGTCTGCTCCTGAAAACTGGAAGGTAGGCTGAATCAATGAATCGAGTAGGAGCAGGAGAGGTAAAACAGGTCGGTACTGCAAGTCAGTAAATGTGGCTTACTGGTGCATCAATATATATAGAGGCATACATAACTTTGTACATAGGTGCGAAGCCTTAGACCCGTCGTGAGAAGAGCATAGTCTCTGTATGAAGCGAATCTGAAGCGATGTCCCTGGGCCGTCTGTTCTTGATCAAATGGGTAGAACCTGCAGCGGTGCTCGTAGAGCTGAACAGCGCCTGCTAGAAGGAGCTGTAGTCAGAGTCGGATTCGCAGTGCCAACTTATGAACTGGCACCTACGCCGTGACATCGTAGCTATCGATAGCACAAATACAATAAACTTGAACAGTGGTTTGTTTTTAAAAAACAAGGTTTAAAATACATACTTTGATAGCGGGAGGACTTGTGACTAACGAATAAGGCAATTTACGCCGAGCCTCGCTACATCAGTGAATACTCTTCTTGAAATGCATGGGTGCAAGACAATGATTTAAAAACTAAGAAAAATCGTTCCACATTCGGAAACCGAAAGAAAACTATCTAAATAAGTTAAGGTTGAAAGAAGTAGCAGTAAATTTAGTAACTGATATCTGGCGTTGCTTGTTAACAGACAATTACAGATCAGGTCCCCTAACTGACATTTGGTGTTGCTCGTTAACAGATAATTGCAGATCAGGAAAATAATTACACTTAGCAGCTATACAAATGGCTCCGTGGTCAGGTACGGCGAAATTACGGACCCAAGCAAGGGGGCGAACTTTTATTGGGGGAACCTTTAGATGATGATGCTTATATTTCCTTAAGTGGAATTTATAAGAAATGTGTTGCACTGAATTACAAGGAAAATTAATTATAAAATGAATGTGCTTTAATCAGTACCATACACAATTGAAATACAGGACACCAAAGCAGATGCTTAAACGTATGGGTTACAGGTAAACTAGCCATGGCAGTAGCCGACCAAACATACAGAAAAAGCGGCTAAGCCAGGTGGGCAGATACGAGAAACAAACAAATCGCAAGATAATTATAGATTCTGCTAATCTGTCCTGTAACACACACTGCTCTAATCACACACAAAACACCAATGACTACAAGTTTCACAGCTACTGAAACCGGTAGGGATTTGTTACAAAATACAAAAAAAAAAAAAAAAAAAACAATCAACAGAACAAAGATGGTAAACAGTGAATAGCAAATCTGCCAATCAAGTGGTATACAGCTGCCTTTACAGAAAATGTTGACATAAGGCCACAAAGAACAAAGTCTCACTAACCAGTAACAGGCCCATGCAAACAAAAATCAAATCATTTTTCATGTTTCCCACAAATGGCGAATACCTGTCTAGAAAATCAACCAAACACAGCCTGGTGGATTAGAAACATATATAAATCGCATGACAGTTGTTTATTCCACTATATATTATAGTGCGCAAGACCGATTTCGAAACACTTGAAGTTCCATTATGTGCTGCAAACTGTAATAATAAAAATATTCTGTTATTCGCGAGTGGGGCTGGAGGAGGGGGTATGAGGAAGGAGAGAAAGGTCGTCAAGTCCGATAAGGAACCGTGCCTTAAAAATTCAGAATTATAACGAATGAAAAGAGGCAACATGAAAAATACAGTGAATTAAAGGGAGCGGTTGAGTGGAAAAATCACGTACTGAGTGGAAATACTTAACTGTCTAATGGAAATACTAGCCGTGAGTACTGAAGCCGCACGCGATCCAGGCCCAAACGCGGCACGAAAAAGACATGAGATTGGTGAACAGTTGAGGGACACCTTAATATGTCATAATTAACTATATCATTTTATGATGCAGGTCTGTTCGTTCATTAATTGTATCATCACGATGAGAATGAACACTTCTTAAGACTTCAATTTCTTCCAAAAAATTGAGTATCCATCTTTTCTCGGCAGTGTATATGACAGTTCAGTTAACGCTAACTTGCCGCAGCTGGCGCTAGTTGTCAGTCAAATGCACTGTCTGAGCTGACGTGGTATTGGCCAGGTCCTTATGTCCTTTAAACCTTATATAAAAACTCCTCGCTGTATGTCCAATGAATCTGCTCTTAAACAGATGGCTTTCATCGCGCTCAATACGGTACACTCCGGAGTAGTAGAATGGATTCTTTTGTATGGCTTCACGTTTCCTTAATCTACTGCTCAAATTTTTTGGTATGAAAAATGTCGAAGCTATGTTGGCTGACGTAAGATTCTTTCCAGTGCTGTCTGGTACAGATCCATGTTTTACAATCTTATGATACTTCTTGTTTCCTTTTCTTCTACTGCCTTCAGAGTGATTCCATTCCGTGCTACCAACTGCTTTGCTTTTATTTTTTCATTCAGGGTCTCAGTCATTGATCCCGGATATTTACTGCTTGCAGCAAAGTACTTGATTACACCAAACTCACTTTCATATGCCTCTCAAGTAAGGGGAACGTTATTCAGTGTGTTTAGGAGAGACCGAAAGACAGCATTTGTGCCCATATAAGATTCAACACAAATTATCTACACACTGAAGTGATCTCTAACTATGTAAGCATTATGTTGGTGAAAACCAATCCGCACACCCACAAGTGCATCAGGTATGCTAAGGTTGAGTGCATTAACGGTGAAATTATGGCCCTGTATAAGAATAACGATGCTTTGAGTGGGGCTTTGTATCCGTCATATCTGAATTTATCCGAGGCAGTAAATGCTAACTAATTTGATAAAATGTGTTTTCACATTCTCGAGGCCCTCACATCTACAAAGAAATCAGTAATTCTAGACTTCTGTCGAAACTGTGCATACTATATAATAAGTCTAGGCCAAATGGAGATGTGTCATCTCCTAAATGTAACTTAGGATTTTACCCTTGGGTTGTCAATAAGACAGCCGTTCCTTTTAATGATGATCAGAGTAGTTTTTAATTATGTGATTATTATATAAGTTAAGAGAGTACATCTCTGAGGAACCAAAATCTGCGATAAATGTTCATACAACAGTGGCTTTTGAGAGTGCTAAAGACCCAGTTCCTGTCAAAATTTATGTGTCTTTGCAAAATTAAACATTGTAAAAGTTAACAACATGTTTAGGACTAATTGCAATGGAGAATGGCAAACGTTGGAGTTACTTAGTGAAAAACTTGTACTAACGGTGACGTACTCGTCTGTGCTAACAAATGGAAGATGGCTGCCATCATTTATCAGCAGGAGTACGTGGAAGAAGTTGAGCAGTTTGTTGCTATTGTTGATGCTAATGACATCGTTAAGTGCAGAGCTGTTGAGCGCCCATAAACCCGAACACACACACACACAAGTGCAGAGGTAGTACTCCGATGAAAAAGTAACTATGATTTATCCGGATGAGAAGCAGAAGAAACAACTTACAATGAACTTATAACGGTGAACCTTAGACTACCGGTGATGACTCAGTTACACCTGAATATTCGGCGAGACCGGTTGTCATTGCACAGGGTGGTGCAGGTTACAAACTTGAGAGATTTGTTCAAGGATATCTCATAGAACAGTTTCGCTACAGGGAGTATAGAGCGATAAAAGAAGGGGGAGCTGTAATTATAGTTCTTAAAATACCAGCATCCCACAATGTACCCACATGACAATCTTTGAGGTCAGCAATAAATATAAAGGTGATGCCTTCCCTTTCCTCCTAAACAGAGTGAATAATGTTCCCCTCACATCAGAGGCACATAAAAGGGAGTTCGGGTATGATCAAGTATATTGCTGCAAGTAATGTGTATCCGGAGTGTATGACCGAGAAATTGAATAAGAAATTCCAAGCGAAGCCGGAGGGAACATGGAAGGGAATCTCTTTGAAGGCAGCAGAGGGAAAGAAAAAGAGCAAGTTTTATAAGATTCCGTATCATGGATACGTATCAGAGAGGACTGGAAGGAAACCAATGTTAGCCAACAAAGCTCCGGCACTTACGTACCAAAAAATTTCGGCAGTATATTAAGGAACCATCAAGTCATCAAAAAGGATTCATTCTCCATTCCCAGAGTGTATCGTAGTGAGTGCGATAAAAGCCAGTTGTATAGGAGCAGATACATTTACCAGACAGGTGGGAATTTTTAAACGAGATTTAAAGAGAAAAAGACCTGGCCAACTGCACGTCAGTTCAGACAATAGATTTGATTGACAACGGGAATCAGCTGCATCAGGTTAGCTATAACTTAACTGTCTTGCAGACAGCCGAGAAATGTTGGATACTTAATGTTCTGGAAGAAATTGAAATCTATAACAAGTGTTCATTCTCATAATATCGATACAATTAATAAACGAACAGACATGAATCATAAAAAAATTATCTAATAATGACATTGTCCAGGCAGATTACACTCTAAACGATTCGTCATCAAATGTCTGCGTCGCACTGCGCTTGTGCTTGTGTTGCGTGCGACTTCAGTACTCACGGCTAGTATTTACTGATACACAGTTTTTCTGTTTGTGTCCCCGGTCGCGCAGCACAGGAGAACGATTGCCAGGGAACTTTTGTAAGTAATTCCACGCAATGTGTTATTTTTACCCCCCTCTCTCCCTCCCCCCGCCCCCCGCCCACTCTTATTGCTTTTCACATGTTTCATTATTTTGGTGTCCGTTTTTGCGGATTCTTTATGGCCCGTTTACCCTTTTGACACGGAAGTTTTGGTTCTATGACAACAGTGGGGTGAAGGTGATCACAGATGATTAAGTGATTTTATTGGAGTGTAACGTTTTGTTCACTCCTTTCATTTGTATTAATTTAGAAATCTTAGCCATGTTGTGCCCCATGTGCAAACTACCAGATGGAAAGTCGGAATTAATTACAAATTATTCTGCAAAAGAGGTGAAAGATAACTCGGGGTAATCACTTGTGTCCACGTCCGTAGCCAAGGATCATCTCCCGCAAACACAAATACATCAGATAATGGAACTTCAAGTACTCAGAAACCAGCCGTGTATACAACAAAAGATTGTTGATCAAGCAACTCTCCTGAGATTTTTTCATTTTACAAAATTGACCTGTGCAGTTGGGGCTACCCCATTAGAGGAACAGCCTGGTGAAAAATTGCAAGCGAGCACCTTCACTCACAACAGAAGGAGGAACAGCGGCAGGCAACAGCTAAACCTAAGAAGGGCCAGTATGCAGTGGTTCACACATCAGTCAGGGAAAAGTTCGCTGACCATTACAAAAGACCTCACCATACAGTCCACAACAGCAGGCACTGGTTCCCCTAGCTGGCTCACTTTCTCCAATGGTCGAATAGCTGGCAGTTCAACTCCAACTAGCATGATGGAACCAGTAACACTTCACAGGCCAGGTCGCAGCCTGTTTATGTTTGGCCCAACACAGTGCTCACACGTCCCCAGTGAACCCATACCTCAAACAGTCCACACCTCAATCCACTCCCCACCTTGCTTCCTGAGCTCGCCCGTGTACTGCCAGACAACGCTGCTCGAAAGCCCGCCTTTTGCGAAGGTGCCCTACGGTATAGCAGCAATGGTGTAGACACACACAGGGCAGCGACAATCGATTGCTGAGTCTCAAAGATATCACACAAACAAGGCACATTTTACCTAGCAAAAAATTGACAGTTTAAAAGTCTTCGTAATCTGTTCTGCTGTTGCACATTCCATAGGGCATTACTGTAAGTGATGCTGGTATTTAATGAAGGTATAATAGCTGGAAATAATTTTTAGCATAATTATGTTGAAATCTTACCCCTATACAGTATATCCTAGGATTTGGAGCTTTTCTTGGGATGATGTAACTTTTGTTTTGTTTTTCCACGTGTCCTCTGCAAAGAGTACGGCATTGGCCCCTTACCTAGCTTGCATTTCTCGTCAATCTCTCGCCTAGCGGATGTGTCTTCTGTATATAAGAAGGGTAATAGAAATTAATGCTCATATGGAGGCATACAGATAGTCATTTTCCCCACACTCTATTTGCGAGTGGAGCGCGAAAGGAAATGAGTGGTAGTGGTTCAGGGTACCCTCCACCACTCACAGTGCGGTACCTTGCGGAGTATCTACTTATATACAGCGAATATCTATACAACACCTTCACGAGCAATGTATTTTGTCTCATTCCCCCTGCTTCACACAGTTAGTAGCCGCGTAAGTGCTTTCATCCTCCATTCATCCTTGTGCCAATCAACCATATCTAAGACACTTATCCTACATAATTTGACCATTAATTCCGATTATTTAAACTAAAAAGAACCCGGTTTTCTTGTAAAGTTAACTAAAGTAACGATGTCAGAGTTTGCTAACAAACTGCAAAAGAATACAAAACACAGAAAAAAACCGTAAATAATTTCGTAGATATTAATGAATCAGGCTGTACTTAAGCTCAGTTGTTAATGGAAACGCGAACAAATTCGAACTTGGTCATGAGTGTGCGGAAATATGGCACCTTACTGAATGTGGGCATAGTTTTCGCAGACGGCCAGTTGTCAGATTTAAAATTCCCATCGATAATGTGCCTTATGACTGTGAACGAGCAACCTCACTATGATTGGTCGGTGCTCGGAATCCAATGGTAAACTCCCCTACTTACGTAAGTTACCATACATCACGACAAAACACGTAAAGGCAAATGAAACACTGGCCACATGTGTACAAGTACACCTTTGAAAAACACACTTGAAAACACAGGCGGCGGCAGCTACAATACAACAAAAGATAAAAAGAAAGGTAGCGAATTATTTTGACTACTGTTCATGGTGCGAACAACAATGTGAACGAAGATAATGAACACTCTCAGCAGAAAGTACATTTGTTTGCGAAAACCAAACATTGGGAAAAGTTCATCTCGAAAGAAAAAGAAATTACAATTGAAACAGTATCAAATGCTTTGAGTCTTAGTAGGGGAAGAGCACTTAACGTTGCAGCTCTTCTGTATGTGTGGTCGTTGTGATATGTCGAAAACGGCAACTCTTCATGGTGGTGACTAAATTACTGTAGCCCCATCAGTCATGAAATTGCCATGTCCTTGCTTAGAACATCATTCTCATGTCATCGTTGTCGCAGAGACCCAAATTGATTAGTTAAGACCCTAACATCTCTTACAGACACGACGCCAATACCAACGTCCTGCACACTGTTTTAAAAGCAGTATAAAACTCATTTGGACTTGCTGATCACAAAACTGCAGCCCATCTTCTTTTGCATGAGAATCACGATCGCAAATTCACAGTTTCGGCGAAAACAACATCATACATAATAGACAGATTGAGTGTTTCTCTGGCAGCGTTAATGCTTCAACATGTGTGACAGGTCGTTGTGATGCAAACAAGATAAAAATTGTATATTATATTAGCGCATTTAACTCACTTATTATCTAAATCATTTCGGTCGTAACACCGACAATCACTGTCCAAAAATGTGTACATGCCCACTGTAGTTTACAGCAGCCCATGACGTTCACAGTATTCACATAGTCTAAGATTTTCTTTCGTAATGTCCATGTCCAACTTTAGATGATTCCGCGTTCGAAACATAAGAAGGCGGCCAGACATTTTCATGTCTTCCTGTCTAACTATATTACACAACACAAGCATGAGTACACTGGTGACTCACTGACTGACACTGCTCGACTGCAACTATTGACCTTGCTCCCACATCACAGTCTGTTCAGCAGTTATGCATATTGCAGATAGTTTTACACAGAAAATTTTACAGAAACATTATAAAGAATACAAACGTATGCTTTAATTTTGAATATAAATTAATAAGAGACATATGTAGCAATACAAATGAAGTACAACATAGTCACATTTCAAAGTATGGAACAATAAAAATATTCTGTACCACTAAAGATATACGTGCAGAGTAAAAGGAAGCAAAAGAAAACAAAGAAAAACTTATACATCACAAAGAGCAATAGTTTCACATATGCTGCCCACTTCATACTGCAATGTTCCCAAGAATATCTCAAACTTTTCTTACAACATGTGAGGCGCCTGACTGCTTAAAATTATTTATTTAATTTTATCTTCATCTTAATTTAATTATTTTTATTGTTTTTATTGCATCAAATGTAAATAGTGAAAATTAATTCATGACAGCAAACATTAGTTACCAAATCTATCATGAGTGAGAATGAAATTTCCCTATCAATAAAGAAAAATATTACCTTACACAGTGTTGACACTCAGGAATTCAATGAATTAAGTAATAATCAATCTTATGTTCTCAAAGCTAGCAATAAAGATGTATGAATTGTGCAATTTGTAAAATCAAACGAAACAAATAATTAGAATAAAGTTTTACGATGTACTGAACACATATCTAGTTAGTTATTTACCTAAAATAAATACCATATTTCATTGCACATTTACAAGAGCCTTGTACTTTTATTGCTCTACAATCGTTGAGCTATAATTATTCTTATTTTCTTTATGGACTTTAACATGTTCAGATAATAAATTCCGCTACAATCTGTCAATGCATTTATCTTCCTTACTAAGCCATGTCTCTGTAGTATCCTTTCTTTCAGTAGTGCTAGTTCTGCAAGTTTCTCAGGTGAGCTTCTGTAAAGTTTGGAAGCTAGGAGACGAGGTACTGGCGGAAGTAAAGCTTTGACGACGGGGCGTGAGTCGTGCTTGCGTAGCTCAGTTGGTAGAGCACTTGCCCGCGAAAGGCAAAGGTCCCGAGTTCGAGTCTCGGTCCGGCACACAGTTTTAATCTCCCAAGAAGTTTCATATCAGCGCACACTCCGCTGCAGAGTGAAAATCTCATTCCAGTTGAATATTTTGTTCATGATCAAGTTTGAATACCTGTATGAATTTAACCTATTTGATAAATTTCAGTCTAGTTTCCCTAAACGCCACAGCACAAACACTGCTCTGATTATAGTAACTGATGACCCTAAATATGTCATCGACAGCCGAAAGGCAATAGTATTGACGCTACTAGCTTTCAGAAAAGCTTTTGAGACTATCAGCTTTGACATATTGCTCAGAAAAATGCCACAGCTTAATTTCTCAGATAGTGCAATGAGGTGGTCTGAAAGCTACTTAAAAGACAGACAGCAATGTGTTGTCAGTGTAAGTGAAAAATCTGCCTGGAAATAGGTTTCCTCGGGAGAGCCACAAGGATCAGTCTTAGATCCACTTTTGTTTTCCTTATATGTCAATGACATTTCGTTGGTCCTGTCCTCCTGTAAATATCATTTCTATGCCAAAGACCTCCAGCAGTACCCACATGTCAGACCTGAAGTTATAAACACCGCAATCGCTCATATGAATGATGACCTGTCTTCGGTGGTGACATGTGCGAAAAACCTGGGGCTTTGAACTAAATGGAAAAAAATACACAAATAATATTACTGGCTCATCAGAAATTAATAATTTCAGATTTTCGCGAATGGCTGCCTCCTATTCTGCTCGACAGTATTGGAAAAACCGTATCAGTAAACAGTAAAGTACTTGGGTGTACTTTGTATGAGAATCTCAACTGTGCAGAGAATACAGTCGAAGTGTGCTGGAAGACGTTCACTTGTCTCTACGCTCTCAAAAAACTTCGGAACGTATTTCCACATGACGTGAAACGCCAGCTCGTGGAATCACTCGTCCTACCGATCCTCCAATGCTGTGATGTAATTCAGCATGGAACCAATAGTGAAAACAAAATATGGTTAGAACTAACCATGAATTACTGTGCATGTTACAAATACCACATTTGCTGATTTGATCATGTTACCGCTTTATACTTCCAGCAAGGGTGGCTGCGGCCAGAAAACTTGCGTGACTACCACACTGTCTCTACTTCACCGGCTCCTCGTCGTGCAAGCACCTCAGAGATTAAACACCTTCGATGCCATCATAGTCGAAACACAAGATCACTTTTATTTTGTATAATAACTGTGCCCACTCACAGAAGAAGAACGTTTGTGAACTCCTCTGCGGCCACTGTCCGCCTCTGGATGAAACTGTCCCTTACTTTGCGCAAAATTCTATCCCCTGCTGATTTTAAGAGGAAGCTTAAGCACTTCATACTATCACCCTCATAACTTTTTTTCTAAGATTAATGTACAAGGCCAATCTACCCCTCTCTCAAATAGCAAAGATAGTGTCTCCTATCTTGCTCCTTTCTCTACTTCTTCCTCTTCATGTATCTCCATTAGCCACGCAATGTTCTTTTCCTTTATATTTCCTTAACTGCGTTTTATTATGTTACTATTCTTCTCCTCCCTTCAGCATCAGTTTCCATCATCTCCACTGCTGCTAGTACTCCTGTCTAAAATCTGTCTCTATCACAATGTCTAATTATAGCAGTACTTATCATCTACGAATTTAAACTGTATACGTGTGTATTTTTCCAAGTGTGCCTTTGCAGTTGTTTATTTTACTTTTTTAACAGGACATAGTTCAACATGCCTACTAAAACGTATGAAAGCAAAATATGTAGAGTGCCTGGTTAGATGTAAGAGAGGGCCTGATGAACCTAATCTTGCCTGGTTAAATAAATAAATAAAAATATAATAATAAATGTGCCAATCTTATATTACCTTTTTCATAATTAATTCTTACTTTAATTTATTCGTTTCTCATTTCGCTAATTACCTCAACTTTTCCTTACGACTGTCAATCATAATTCATTATTTCATCGAGCAGTCAATCTTACTCTTTCACAGATATGAGCAAAACTCTCTGAGTTGCTCTCCTCCAGATTTCAATTATTTATCATAATTACTTCTTATCTTCTACCATTATTGCTACACAGCAACAAAATACTAAAAATTCTTTGTTATTCCTGTTCAAATCACGCAGTTCAAAACAAATTTAGATGATCACACATTGCCACGCTACCAACACTAGACTTGGTTCACATCAGAGCTCTCAAATTTCCTACATACAGTTGTTCACAAGTAACGACACTTGATGATTCCCTAATCATTCACCTGTCACTAAATTTTCATTTCAGCATCGTCAGGCAGTACTTCATACTTGTGAATACTATTGTATCAAGTTTTATCTTCTCATTCCTTACTTGGATAGTTTCATAGATGAAGAATTGTTCTGACTGATATGGAGACTAATATAAGACTAGGAATCAATGCAGAAGACTAAAGGAATAAAGACTGTAGCAACAGCTTCAGCCCCAATGCATGTTACTGCACATGTTTACTAAAAATGAATCACCTGAGGTTTTATTTCTCAAAACCACTTCTTTACTATCCCTTTAGTATTCTGTGATCCACACTAAAATATCAATCCACTCAATACATTAACAGTTCTCATTGGTGCCATTCTTACTTTGTATGGCTTCCAACCGACCACATGCTTAAGAGCAAATTTCTTCTTCGCTTTTGGACAAATTAGACAGAATACTTATGTGTGATGACTAGATACTTCCAATGGGCCCTACGCACATCAAAGAACTTTGACAGTTCCTTATTTATTCATTTTGATTGATCATGTGTCTTTACTAATACCAGATCTCCAACTTTAATACCAAAAACACCTTTCATCATATCATCATGTATTTCCTTCCTCTCCAATAGTTTCGTCTTCACCAATTATCCCACCCTATTCTTTCTCTCATTCAAACATAACTCATACTTAGGAGAGAAAGATAGTTTCTCATCCATCAAATTTACAGACCTCTCATCTTTCATAATTTCATAAGGAGTAAAATGTGTTCCATTATGACTAGCGCTATTTATTGCTTACTCAGTGTCCTCTACAACACTATCTGTGGTTATTGCTGCAGTATGTGCAATATAACAAGACAATTTTGCAGGGATTTTTTGCCAGATAATAAGTTAAAGTGTGTATCACTGTTATTGCCTGTTTGCAACACCTCCATTCCAGTTTTTGCATGTGAATTGTGATCCTTTATCGGACAGTGTAGCTTAAGTTTTCCCAAATTTAATATAATAGTCATTTTCTACTTTAGTGGAAAATGCTTTGCCAGTTACATTCCACAAAGGTTAAACCTTTATAAATGTAGTAAATACCTTGATCACTACTAAATTTTTGACAAAATCTTGTTTCATCATTGGCAAAGGACCATGGAAACCCATGGCTAACAATTCCTTAAAATCATTTTGTTTAAAATTTTGCATAGGATGTCTACATACTTGGTTGGTAACTTTATCCCTCTGGCGACTGTCATGGGTTTTATGTAGTAGCTCACACTTTTGACCATATTTTCTAAATTCATATGTTCTCTTAACTTCTGTATACAGTTTTTTGCACCTATGTGTTCAAAACTCATATGAATGTAATCGATTAACTCATCTATGTATTCATTGGAGTGACACACTTTCTAGTTTTCTGAATTCTTATTAGTTAACTTAAACAACACTCCACTGTATAATCTGTTATATTTTTTGAATTGGTTTTCATCATCTTTCTTACCCAAGTCCCTTTTTTCATTTTCATATCTCATACTGAATCCCCTCCACCCTCTTTCACAACGCTGTCGATTGAATGAGGGTTAACTCCTTGTGCCAGAAGTCCTCAGCCATCACTACTGATGAGTTTTAATCAAAATGTAAGTGGTGGCAGGGTTCATACCCTGGACCAAGAAGGTTTCGATTTCTACTCATAGACGCTATCCCTAGGCTATAGAAGACCCTTTTTTGGAAATACATCACATTATTCATATACAAAGTGCACTTACATAATATTATTCAAAGACATATAGTTTGGAGACGAAACATAGTGTGCACAATCCACATATCGTAGGAAAGAAATATACTTTTTAGTTTGGAATACAATATAATGATCTACTTATAATGACATTGAAAGTAAATTTCTGAGATGAAACCTGCTGAGACGATCAATGAATAATATCCAAAAAACAGAACAGCATAAATAACACCTTTTGCAACCCTCAATGATCTGATGGTGAGGAATATCTACACATGGTACAGAGAGCATAACTGTGCTAGTAATGCCAGTGCAGTTGGGGCAGCATGTGGAGAAAGGGCACACAAATTGGATCAGACTGATGAGGGTCTTAAGATACTACAGTCTGTTGCAGGTGGTCGGATTTTGGTTTTCATGGTGGAATTGGAGATATATACTAAGAAGATTTCTTAGCCCCATCGAATGTTGAATGAACTAGGGATGTTTTATTTTTTTTTAATTTTTTGAGAATGCTTTGCACAAGTTTAAATAGTACATGTTCTTCAACTGTATTTCACCCGTTTGCTTCATATATACTTGTCACATGTAGGCTGTTTCCTCTTCCTCCAAACCCTCCTCCTCCCAACACTATCTTTCCTTATTTTATGAATTTCTTCAATGACGATAATTGTACCTGTGGTCTATGGTTTTTAATGTATTCTAAAGCTGTTCATGTATATTGTAATACTGGCCCCTTTTTCATGGATTTTTATGATTTCAAACTATCTGTGGTCTATGATTGTTAATATATTTTAAATTCAGTCAGCTAACCTGCAACACCACCTCTCCTTCTACCCCCTCTTTCATTCATGTTATACAATGTTCAGCTGCACAGTGGTCCCTCCACAAATATTATGTATCTGGATTATGTTATGTATGAGCAAATTGTGTACCTGACTTTTCATTCCCCCCACTTCCTACAAACCTCAGTAGTATGTTCAAAAAATGGCTCTGAGCACTATGGGACTTAACATCTGTGGTCATCAGTCCCCTAGAACTTGGAACTACTTTAACCTAACTAACCTAAAGACATCACACACACCCATGCCCAAAGCAGGATTCGAACCTGCGACTGTAGCGGTCATGCGGTTCCAGACTGAAGCGCCTAGAACAGCACGGCCACACAGGCCGGCTGTAGTATGTTATAATGGGAAATACGGAAGCGTCCGATCCCACGCGTCTGCTTTGACCCATGACGTCACAAATATGGCGGAAACAAAATCAAACACACACACTTTCCACAAGAAACCTAATGACACTAACGGGACATGCGCGGGAAATGGGGTGTTTTGGGTGGGGGGCAAACTAAATATAAACAAATTTAGACGCCTTGCGTAGCTACAACGTGTAAGTGAAGACAGCCATGCATGAATACCCACCCACCTCCCCAGGGGTCGTAACCCCTGCAACCCATAGAAGATAAAGATGCTTCAGTAGCTGATTAGTGTTTTTTGTCGTTAAAAAAAACCTCACTGGATAGAACGAACAGATCAGAAAGATAAATATAATAAACTAAAACAGAAATTCGAGGAAACAGATAATTAAAATAAGTAATAAGTGTTTTTAAATTTAAAAAAAATCTCACGAGATAGAACGAACAGATCAGAAAAGTAAATAAAATAAGATAAAACAGAACTGGAGACAGCCACACTCAAAGCAAACTCCGCGCCGTCATGACGTCACACACGACAACACGCTTACGTCACGGGTCAAAGCCGACGCGTGGGATCGGACGCTTCTGTCGACCCGTTATAACGATGTTCATGTACATGTAAAAGATATTTCATGAGGTTTGTGCTTAGTAATCCATTTAAAATTCCTAGCTAAAGCACATGCAAATTTCTTTCCTGTTGTATGTGGATCACGTACACAATGGTTTCCCTTCAAGTAGTGTGTATGAGAGTACTATTATTTACTTGCTTATTGTATTAGAATAATGTTGCGTATGTGCATATTGCTCATTTAACTTTTCGTTCTCTCTTCCTGGTTTCCCCTTCGCTTCCCACAATCCCCCCCAGTAATATGCTCTAATGAAGTGGCTCAATGTGAACAAATTTACGAAGTTTTAGCTTGAGGGTTATTTTGAAAGAGAATAAAGTACTGGAAATAATAGTAGCTAAGTTTTAATATAATCTTAAATGTTATTATGGTTGTTAAAGAAATAAAATTTGGCGAAAATTTACCATTCTAGTAACACTTCTCCCCCTGTCCTCCCTTCTTTGTTCAATCTCTTTATTATGCCATCCTTCCCTTCAGTTCTTCAGATCTCCATCACCTCCCTCAAGTACTTTCCTTATCTCCTCCCCCTACCACTCGCCTCCACTACTTCAACATCGATCTCATCTTCCCCATTCCCAGTACTTAGGGCTCTCCTCCAAACCTACATCTATCTATTCCCGGTGTACACTAACGTTTCTTTGGAAAATTTATTATTTATTATGTTTTGTTTTGTGGACATGATATGTCTTGGTCTCAATAGTTCTCAGCTGTCTAAAACACCTTAAATTTCGATCTTAGTATATGTGGATCATGCACACCATGTTTCCTCTTCAGATAGTGTGTGTGTGTGTGTGTGTGTGTGTGTGTGTGTGTGTGTGTGTGTGTGTGTGTGTGCTTATGCGAAGAATGTTATGTAGTTGCATATCGTATTTAAATTATGTTGTGTAATTGCATTTTACTCATTTAACTTTTCATTCCACCTTCTCCTCCTCACCCTTCCCCCATCCTACCTTCTGTCAGTAATACTCTCTAATAACACTGCAATGCTTGCAAACACATTCATGAGGTTTCAGTCTAATGCTCTACTTTAGAAGGTAGTAACAAAATAATTTAAAGTATCGTTACGTTTATTATATAAAATTTAGTAAAAATGTACCATTAGAGTAATATTCTCGCCTCCTTCTTCATTCCCTTCTGTCAATTGAGAGTATTCTTACCACAGTACCCCTCGCCCTCCCTCCCCACCCCATTGCCACTTCCCACCTTCCCTTTCCTATTTTCCTGCTCTTCTCAGCTTTTCTTCCACGCTCCCCTCGCCGCAACTAATTCAAAATCTGTCTCTCTTGCCCCCTACCTTTCCCTGACAGTAGTTATTACAGTGGAAACATTATCATTTTGTGATAATATTTTGTTCTTGACATGTGCCATCTATATTAATGAAAAATTGTGATGTCTTTCTTTATACTGATGGTCTTTACATTGCTCTCTCTCAATTTTTCGACATGTGCGTAGTGTGCTGTATGTTCTTTGTATATATCCTATCACAGGTTCTATTCATCATGTAGTCTATGTTTTATTTCTTCACTGATGATATGATGCTTATTAATAAAAACATACATGCAGTGTAGTAAGGGATATTTATGATGTTTTGTGCATAATAAGCTCTCTTATCTGATATATTTCTGTCGTTCAGACCAACGCTATCAGGCTCCAAATTGAAATAATATGGTCCTCTGATTTGCTGTATCCATTCTGGCGTGCGATGTCTCAAAATATCGTCTTTTGTAGATACACCTAACGACAATTCCACATCAGAGCCAGCATTTTTCTTGTATTGCCCAACTGTATGAGCTTTGCCAAGCATATTGTAAATGCTTGAACTCAACGTGTTCTTTCGTTCCTGATCTTAGACTTATCTTGAAATATTTGTATGTAAGGTTTTGTAATTCATATTTGTGTAAATTTTTCCTCAGTTATACGGTGATGATTACTCGACATGTGTCATACATAAAGTATTCAACGATCAAGAAGTTTCCAACGAATTACTACGTGCCACATCAATACGTTTCTTGATCTCACTGAAACTCTCTCAGCAACTACTTTAATTCTCTTTCATTATCCGAATGAGTTTTCTCTTCTCTACCGTACATGCCATTTTCCCAAGATGTTGTCCAATCCAAGAAACATCAACATCACTCAGTATCAACAGGCGCCCAATCATTACAACGTAATTTTGAATATATATTTTCTCCTGGTTCTTTTCGAATGCCACAAAACTTATTATCTTCTTGTTATTCGTTGTCTACCTACCCTCTATCTTTACTAATAATGAAATCGTTAACTTTCTCCTCATCACCAACATCTATTTCATGGTTCACAAATGTGTCATAGTGTTCTGCTCAACAATTTCTGACACTGCTCTATCTTCTTCCCTTTCTCCTCTATGCAAGCTCTTAAGTAACAGAAATACATCGTCTTGTGTTCCATCATCTTCATCATCATTACTACTATTACAATCACTAATATTTTCTTCATCCCAATTATCAATTTCATTTTGCAGTACATTTTTCCCTCCACCTATTTCCCTGCTGCTTCTGATATTCTTTAACTCCATCATACATACGGGAAAACCTTACCATGCATGACCCCACTGACTCAATGACTGAACATTATTTCTATCATTAACCTAGGGCACAATCTCTTCAGTAACAAAGTTCTGACTTCCGCAAATTCTGTGGCCATAATCAGTAGCAGTATGATTACAAAGCACTAAGTTTCTAGTTTAACCATGACAACTTGTAACATTCATAAGTTCATAAGTTACAACTCCTCCTGCATGGGCCCACATTGTACTGGGAGTCTGTTTCCCATTTGGGAGTTTCCTATCTTGTAACGACCTCTACTGTTCCCTCTTAAGTTTCAACCGAGAAATTCGTCATCTACCTCTCACATTTATCCGACACTCTCTGTCTGATCTCTGTTCTCATGATACCACTCAGAATCACTGATTTCTTGAAGTGAATAACATGTTCTCAGTTTATCTAGATCCCTCATTCTGCTCAGAAAATCCTTAATATTGTTAGTATTATTTTGTCTTAGGCAACATACCTATTAGAACTTCTTTTCTATTCGTTTCACACCATGGGATAGCCAAATGTTTTAACTTGCACTTACACCTCTCACAATACTCTCTCATTAACTCCTCAGCTATCCTTTCATATCGTGGGGGCTTCTTAAAGCCCCGTATATCACCACTTGGTGTTTTCCTAGACCAGTACTCTCCCAGAAATGTGGACACAAGTCCCTTGAAAGTGTGATACTTGTCTGGTGCATATGCTCCCCAATCCAGACCATCTCCCTTTAAGCAAGCGCTTGCTCCCGTCAGTTTATTTTTCTCCATCCCATCGGCAGTAAATTATCTTTCAGACAATTTATAAAAGACACAGAATGCATGTTTCCATTATGATCGAACACTATAATATTAAGGCCACTGACTTCACTTGTTTGCACTATCAATGCCTTAAAACTTGTACTTCGTACAGTTTTCTAAATTTATATAGCCCCTTTCAAATCACAAAAATTGTCTATTTAAGATCTTCTACTTCTGCCTTAGTCTTTTCCACTATGTTTATAGAAAATCTGTTCACAGTAGCCTTTCCTTTCAGTCTTACCTTACACTCATGAATTTTTGGTTCAAAGCATTCTGCTCTTTCTTTTGTGACATTCTCATATATCCTTTGTTTTTATCTTAATTCAAATTATGTTTCCTTAAATACCTCTTTCGAATCTACTTTTTGAATTACTTTAAGCTTTGTTCGAATTTTTCGACTATAATTTCCATTTTCTCTTCCATTTTCTTCTGTTTTGGTAACAACTTCTACCTTTCCACTCATTTCCCATTTGCGATTCTTTTATTTCCATTTGTCATTCATTAAAGGCTTTTATCTACCCATTCACTTATTTTTGCCCCTCTTCCATGTTAGGTGAATGTAATGCAGCTCTCTCTGCTCTTCCCTTCCCATCTACTTGTCCTTTGACATCTGGTTCAGATGTAAGGATTGACCTTTTCCTACGTTCCCCATAACACGTTATCTACTTTTATCTCCCACCTCTTCAACGGTAGGTAGTTACCCATTCAGCATCTATTATCTTCAGATTGTAGACTTGATGGAAAGAAAACAAACAAAAAATAATTACGAGTACACCACCCTTTAAATATCAAAAACAGCGTCCAAAGATTAACATATTGCATCAAGACAACAATCAAACAACAATGTCTTATCACTAAAAACACCGTAAACAAAAGGAAACAGTTCCAAGTAATTTACTGTGAGTTATTTTGACTGGAAGTTTTGATTATTTACTGTGCAAGGAATCTATTTTACATTCAACGTTCAGGAAAGTAACCACATCAGATTTCAATAACGAACTCCAAGAAGATACAAGACACAACAAAAAGTCCCATAAGTAATTTTGTAAATATTAATGGAGCAGACTGGAATTACGCTCAGTTGTAAAAGACAGCCATAAAAATTCGAAGTTGTTCATGCGTAGGCGGTTCTATAACGTTCAGCTGAACTTAAATACATTTTGCGTAGCGGTACTGCTATTACATTTAAAGTTCCTACAGATAGCGGACGTCCACCAGCAGCAACAACAAAGGTAAATGCACCTGACGAGAACGCTGTTCACGTCCGTAACGACGCAACCCTCCAAAAGAGAAGTGAAAACACATAAAAACAGCGTCAATGTAACGCAAACAGAGGTATCAAATAGTATTTGTTACTCTTCTTGGTGAAAACCACTTCATTAGAGAAGTTGCGAATACTTCTTACAGAAATTACATTCATTTAAGAAAAGCAAACATTAAGAAAACTCCGCCGCAAAAGAAAATGAAATTTTAAACCATATGAAATACTTTAAGTCCTTGCAGACGGAGAGCACTTAACATTGCAGCTTAGCTATGTTTGCTGTCGTTGCTGGGGCTAACGATATACGGGCCCCGTGGCGTGCTGGTAGATTAGTGTTGTATAATTTTGGGCAGGACTACAACAAAACCAGTTACTTACTATTATTAGCGTAACATGAGGTTCTATTTCATTAATGCTTCTCTCGGCTAATGATCGTTATTTTCTTAAGGAAATCTCCACCTGGGAACATAGAGCGACGTTGTCTGTCAAGCAGGGTAAATGAAACTAAGTTCATGCACGAAAGTGATATTATACAACCAGCAAACAAGCTAAATTCATGTCAAGTAATCTCAACTATACAACACTAATGATCTATAGCTAAATTCAGTGCTGTTACGTAGTAGTCTTGTTAATGGTTTCAGATCGTTTATCCAAATTACCACTACTAGTATTCGAGGTGCCAATACTATTCTGTAAGCAAAATGAACAGTTCTGACGCACAATACCACACGCGCACTGCACTAATGTATTGTTTCCTGTCACAAGTATATCATAAAAGTCGTTACGGAATAACCAGGCTACATACATCAGCAGAGAACAATTTGTTTCACCACGTAAGATGCTGTTTGCACTATATTAAAAGATTATTCACAATGTAAGTGTAATTTATTACCTCTGAGTAATAACTGGCCATCAAGATTTACGTCTGCCCAAAAATTCAGTTTAAAACTGTCGTTACAATATTTCACCAAGATGGCTGATAACATAAGACAATCACTTATGGAACCTCCTTATGCCACTGTTTTCCTACTAACAAATAATATTTATATATTAAAGCTTTTCTGTACCTGTACTATATGCATTAACATTTAAAACTATTTCTCAAGTTATTCAGCATTTAAAGACAAATCGCGCCGTTATCAACAGCGTTAATGGCTGCGCGAGATTGTACCTGATGAGAAAACTTAACATTTACATAGGACGAGAATCGTATCGAAATAAATTTCAAACAAAGGGGTTGAATTCAATGACACAGAAACTTTATTTTTCAAACATTACTTAACAACATAACACAGTTTATTTACAGACCCCTGTGATACGAGACAACAATCACATCCGATCAGTACATAGGTTCGAACAAAAAGAAGTCTTACAGATAATAAGAGCTGGAGATTTTTATTATCTTTTCTAATAGGTATTGACTGAGATACAGGTTTTTTACAGAATATTCAATTATGTCATTGACAGTAATTATGTATTATCTTAGTAACGTTGAAGATCTTTTTATTAATATCACGAGAATGTTCATTGAGATTCCACACTAATGATGTTGTAAATAGTTTTCTGAATAAAATATATGAATGGATGTTACAGTGCGTCACAGCATGTGACACTACAGGTCGTACTAGTAGCTCCAACCTTCTCCGATGGGTAACGAGGCAAAATTTCGCACTAATCCAATACTGGCAGTCATGCCTTCAAAAACCTCAAACTCTCGACAAAACGTGCCAAAGTTGAAGGCTCTAGTGAGTAGCTTTACATTCATATACCGATTTCCCACCTGGCCGCACACGTGGCAGAGCATTCACGATGCACGACACGCAAAGAAACTTGTTGTTGTTGTTGTTGTGGTTTTCAGTCCTGAGACTGGTTTGATGCAGCTCTTCATGCAACTCTATCCTGTGCAAGCTGCTTCATCTGCAAGTACGTACTGCACTCTCCATCCTTCTGAATCTGTTTAGTGTATTCATCTCTTGGTCTCCCTCTATGATATTTACCCTCCACAGTGCCCTCCAATACTAAATTGGTGATCTCTTGATGCCTCAGAATATGTGCTACCAAGCGATCCCTCCTTCTAGTCAAGTAGTGTCACAAATTTGTCTTCTCCCCAATTCTATTCAATACCTCCTCATTAGCAATGTCATCTACCCACCTAATCTTCAGCATTCTTCTGTAGCACCACATTTCGAAAGCTTATATTCTCTTCTTGTCCAAACTATTTATCGTCCACGTTTCACTTTCATACATTGCTACACTCCACTCCATACAAATACTTTGAGAAACGACTTCCTGACATTTAAATCGATATTCAATGTTAAGAAATTTCTGTTCTTCAGAAAAGCTTTCCTTGCCATCGTCAGTCTACATTTTATTTCCTCTCTATTTCGACGATCATCAGTTTTATTGTTCCCCAAATTACTACTTTTGGAGTCTCATTTCCTAATCTAACTCCCTTAGCAACACCTGATTTAATTAGACTTCTTCCATTATCCTTGTTTTGCTTTTGTTGATGTTCATCTTATATCCTCCTCTCAAGACACTGTCCATATCGTTCAACTGCTCTTCCAGGTCCTTTGCTGTCTCTGACGAAATTACAGTGTAATCGGCAAAACTCAGACTTTTTATTTCTTCTCCATGCATTTTCATTCCCACTTCGAATTTTTCTTTTGTTTCCTTTACTGCTTGTTCAATATACTGATTGAATAACACCGGGTATAGGCTACAAACCTGTCTCAGTCCCTTCCCAACCACTGCTTCCCTTTCATTCCCCTCTACTCTTATAACTGCCGTCTGGTTTCTGTACAAATTGTAAATAGCCTTACACTCCCTGTATTTTACCCCTGCCACCTTCAAAATTTGAAAGAGAGTATTCCAGTCAACATTGTCAAAAGCTTTCTCTAAGTCTACAAATGCTAGAAACGTAGGTTTGCCTTTCCTTAATCTGTCTTCTAAGACAAGTCATAGGATCAGTATTGCCTCACGTGTTCCAACATATCTACGGAATCCTAACTGATTTTTCCCGAGGTCGGCTTCTACCAGTTTTTCCACTCGTCTGTAAAGAATTCATGTTAGTATTTTGCAACCGTGATTTATTAAACAGATAGTTCGGTAATTTTCGCATCTGTCAACACCGGCTTTCTTTGGGATTGGAATTATTATACTCTTCTTGATGTCTGAGGGTATTTCGCCTGTCTCATACAACTTTCTCACCAGATGGTAGGGTTTTTTCAGGAATGGCTCTCCCAAGGCTGTCAATAGTTCTAATGGAATGTTGTCCACTCCCGGGGCTTGTTTCGACTCAGGTCTTTCAGTGTTCTGTCAAAGTTTTCACGCAGTACCATATCTCCCATTTCATCTTCGTCTACACCCTCTTCCATTTCCATAATATTGTCCTCAGGTACATCGACCTTGTGTAGACCCTTATATACTCTCTCCACCTTTCTGTTTTCCCTTCTTTGCTTAGAACTTGTATGACGTCGCATTTCTCGTTGTCACTGGGTCTCTGCGATGTGACGTCGACGGCAGCTCACCTTGGGCTTGGTAGTTACTGTAGCTCCTTCAGTCGTGATATTACCATCGATATATCCTGTTATAAATCTCCTGGCGAAAATGTTATTTTTCGTTGTATTCCTTTTGCCATATGCCAGTTGAACGTAATCGTCGATGTGTAGATCCAAATTTCGATCTGCCCCGACAATGACATCTCTTACAGACGACACTCCGATATCAGCGTCCCGTACCCACTTGTAAAGCAATATAAAATTAACTTTGACTGACAGACAGCGAGGGAACATCCGTTTTTAACGTGAATATCATGATGGGGAATTCACAGTTTTCGTGGCACCAGTATTACATGTAAGAAACAGTTTCAATGTTTGCACGGCGGTTGTCAGTGTTTTAATGAACGCGGCCTTCATTAAATTCCATAGAAGAAAATAGTTCTAAAGTACATAGTTTATACAACACATTTAGATTTCCGTTCTAACAACGACAATCATTGTTCAATCGCAGCTATATCGTCGCTGGTGTCTACAGCCCCACGACGCTTATACAGTTCACACGGTCTAACGTGTTCTTTCATAACTTCCGTGTCGAAATTTTCATCAAATCGTGATCGAAACATAAGAGCGCGGTCTAGCATGAACACATAACATAAACTCGGATATGCGTCACACACAGCGTACTCACTAATTTACACTCTTCGAATGCTACTATCGACATCGCCCTCGCATCATAGCTCGTTTAATAGGTATGCATATTACATGTAGTTTTACATAACGCATTTGGCAAAAGCATTGTAATGATGATCAAACATACGTCACAGTTTTGCATTCGCAATTAATGAGAGATTTATGCGGCAATATAAATGAAGCAAAACATAGTTACATTTAGCATCTTTTGGAATATAGTACCCGGGAACCAACGATCAAAAATTCGATAAATGTTTTCAATTAAAACAGTGTCGAATTACATGTGGTCATCAGTATTTTAAATTCATTAATCAGGTGATGGGTTTCGATCGTTAAAGTTCCATAATGAGGGCTGGAGTGAGAGGAAAGCTCGCTGTGTAGCGACGATAAACACTGCTGATCAACGCACGGCAGCTTGCGACCCAGTAGCGCGGCCAATGTTTACAGACTAGGTCATAATTTCGCAACAAGATTGCAGTAAATTGTAGCTACTACAGATGCAATAGCAAAAAGCCTAAATACGAGGTGACATATAAATTATGCAACGAAACTAAATTCTATTTATGACACAGAATCTAAAGAAGTAATATTCCGTCACATGTAGTACTTCAACAGGCTTGCCCTCACTAGTAGGTTGCAATAGCTATACGTAGTCCAAAGATGGCTGAGAGGACGCCAAGATAACTGCTTGGAGTTGGTCAGCAGCGTTTATCGTCGCTTCTAGATGCTCTCTCCAGCCGCCATCATGGAGTGCTAATGGTCTGATGATGATTCCACCACGATCGAAACCAGTCACCAGCTCAGTAAATTTTAAATTTTAATAACTTACGTCCGATCCTAGACTGTTTTTATTTAAAAACCTTTATAGTTACATTCCGTACTGTAGAATAAAAATAATTCTAGACAACCGAAGATAAATGAACAGCAAAAGTAAGCAAAAGAAAAGTAACCAGGAAAAATTTATAAATCTTAATTAGCCCTAACTTAACTCTTGGTTAGCGAACGTGCTATATTCGGCGCTCTTTCGCTAACAGATGGCTCCTGCAGTCTTCTCACTTGACATCATTTGGCAGTTTGATTCACTCCACCGTGGAATGCACTTTAATTAACGTGAAATATTGCTCTGTTTTATTTGAAAGAGTGGTGTTCTATCCAGTAATGTATGTCCGTTGACCTCTGTATTAAATTTATGGGCCATCACTTTAATGAAAACGGTCTTTTATTGACTGTCTTCTCCACGCTACGTTCAGTGGCATTTACAAAATCAGTAAACGAAGAGAACGACTTCCTATTCCAGTCCCAAGAGGATTTATTAGTTACTGAAGGCAAGCACACAAAAGAAAGGAATGCAAGTATTTAATACAATGAAGTAGCTCATCTTAGTCATCTCTTCATCCTTTGTGTGTCTCATGTTTCCACGTCGCTCCTGCAGATAGTAATCTGTCCGAATGGACTTGCAGAAAACAGATGACCTCAATAATCGATGTTTTTTCGAATACCGGAATCACCTAAGTCATTTAACAGTTTTCCATTCGTTTTCATGTGGCGATCAACTAACACTTGTTCATTAAGGAGTTAATATAACTCCTCTTAGAAAAACTTCATGCAAATTTGGCAATTAACGACGAGAAATAACTGCTTCTAATAAACATACGGTTTAAAATGTGCTTAAACAATTACGTAGCTTATATCGTAATTTTACATTGTATCTGAGTATTGATGGCTGTTGTAATGTACCGCCTTTCTTCTCCAGAATAGCTTTTGTTACATTAAGTTAGTTCACGAGAGGGAATTGTTTTCGAAGAATAGATGCATCACATTGCCGATTAGAAAAGATAACAAGCATTCATAAAGTGAGAAAGATAGTATTGGTTCTTTCGCGCTTTTCTTATTATGTATGGGAGATTTAAAGTACTGGAAGTTTAATTGTTTCTCATGGAACAATTACGTGCAGACTAGGAAGTAGTCTTTCGAATCCAGCACGCTTGGAGACTGAAAATGGTGTTATTGTTGACTATCGGTGTAAGAAAAAAGTTTGCATAACAATAATCGAGCATCGTTTATGAACATAGATTCCAGATTCGTCTTACAAATGTTAAAATGAGAAGACGATAGAACACGTGTGGGGCGCTGTCGTTGCTTCACCAAACCGGATACTTCCTCCAAATTTAAAATGCCAAAAATTATACGAGAATCTAAACTGGAACTGGGATGCAGGGCTATGCACCACACTCTTTAATAAAGATCAAATATTTCCATTAACATTACTAATTCACAACAGAATTAAAGATACAGGAATTCTAAAACCTTGTAGCAACAAGGCCCTGCAAAAAAGGACAGTATTACTATAGTCTATTATTTTAACATGAAAAGATGACAATGACTTTTATGAAAACAGTGTATAGAAATTCGACATTAATCATCAACGATTTAATCTTTGTTTGACTATCCGATTCTATTAGGGTAGCTGCTTGAATGAAATGATTTGCTGCGTTGTAGTCGAGGAACTTCAATTATGAAGCGACTTCGAAGCTCATTTCTCGGATACGTCTTGTTCACAGTACAAGAACGAAGCGCTAAAACTGATTACAAGTGAATAATAATGCGTCTGCTGCGCATGAGAGGGTACTAAAAATGTGCCAGTCTTGGGAAAAATTCCTCTTACCTAATGACAGATATGTTAAAGTCACAGACAAAACAAGGCAGTTCCTTGCAGAGAATGTAAATCTATCTCTCAGGGAAGTTCACAGCTGGTCAGTGTGTACAAAAGTTCTATTGGAAACAAATAAAACAGCTGCTATGGATTTCAGTTTGGTGAAGGGAACTGACGCTGTGAAATTAAATGTAAGCCACGACACTACATTTATAGTCGTGAACGCGCAGAGATACTAACAAACACAATGTCATTGCATGTTATAGAATTATATGCCTGGATGCTATTCAGGCAGTGTATTACATCCAGAGCCTTTTAGCTGCGTACTGTATACATACACAATGTTTATATCTGTTTTTTCCTATGGGAGAAATGCACAAAATGTGAACATAGTATTCAAATTACCGAAAGGGCTGTAAGACGAATACCTGAAAACACTAATCTAGTAGTACGTTTCCCTAACTGATGGTTTGTGTTATTTCTCACTGTTATTTTAGCTTTTGAAATATTCAGTGATACTGTCATTGCTTGAGAAGTTGGACATTTTCTAATGCAGCTATAAGACCGACAAATAGCTGTACATTATTTCAGTATGTCCACAGAGAATGCCTTAACTAAAAAACTGAAGGAATTATACTAAACAAAAAAAGTGAGTTTGATTACTTAAAAATAATTAATATGCACAAGCCAAATGATCTTTTATTGCAGCCATGAATTTATCTTAACTCTGTAGTCCGTAATTCTGATACCAAATGAAATATCGTGAACTGTTTGCCGGCTTATTGGCTCCTGTAGAGGGAGCCAATATTTCAAACTTGGGAGCTGCGGGTAAACCAACTGTAGCGGACCGCAACAGATTTAATTTTCCTTTACTTTTCTTTCGCAAGAGGATGACTATTCGGGGATTTATTTTTGACTGATCTATATAAAATTATTCAGTCGTATATCGCAATATACATTACTTTTATAGTTGATACATTCCTGGTATATAAACGGCACCGTTTACAATCTGTGTAGGATGTAAGTTTTCGTTATTTTAAGTCATAACTGATACATTTCAGTTAGCCTTTTACACTGATGGTTGTCAAGCATTCACTATCACTCCTGCTTATAAAATTGCTGTTATATCTCTAAGAGACAGTCATTTTATTAGAGAAGAGCATCGTACTTTTCATAGATATAATAAACCAATTTTGAGTTTTGTGACTCTTATCGGATTTCACCGTTAGTATTTGTGGTCGCTGATCTGAAATTAGACACCTCTGTCATTGTTTAGAATGTCAGATATTACATTAATATATTGAAGAATATCATTCGCTAACAAGCTTCCAAATGGTACTGTAAATGTTGATTGCTTAGTTTCTTTTTACTACGAGTAAAAGTCTAGAAACACAAAATTCGTCTTTCGAAGAAAACTACATAAAACTTGGATAAAAGTGCGTGGGATACTGCAGAGGATAAAAAACATATTGCAGACAAATTTTAAAATAAGGAATATTGTACTCTGATGGAAAATGATGCGATTAGTACGAGAGTGTTAAGTTCACAGTCAAAAGAAAGACTAAATTTATTATCAACACTCTAAGCTACGTTAATAACAACGTTAGTTTCAGATGGGGAAGACATAGAAAGTGGATTAATAAGACTCTGTCCTGTTAGATAAAATGGTCACGTAAGAAGTGAAAGGAAAGAAGGCGATAAATATTTGTCACATAAAACAAAATGCTGTTAAATATTACCTTACAATTCGAATAGAAGAAACATTAATTATTTTTGTGTTTGATCAATATCAAAGATGAAAAAAGCCTTACAAAAGAGGAGATGCAGAACTACTAGAAAAAATAAGCAAAGGTAGAAAAGGGGTAACCTCTATTAGAGAGAGGGTGACGCGTGTTGAAGCTTCTATTATGGAGCTGCAGCTGAGCGCTGTATGAACAGGGGTAGACGAAAATACATTAAGGGCATTCGCAGCTGCAAATACGGACCACCATGATCTCTATAAGGGAATGATGACAGTGAAAGTTTGTGGCGGATCGGGACTCGAACCCAGGTTTCTCGCTTTAGAAGAGCGATCACTTAACTATCCTGCGTTACAACCTACACTCGTACACATACTGTAATTCTCGTACAGCATTAACTGAAAGTCGGTGCCTAGTATCGCCAGATAAGTACGGTACTGCAGTGCCCGTCTTGTTAAGAAGATCGATTCAATGTTCCTTCGGATATGCGTTCATCGTCCTTCTTAACAACGCGGGCACAGCAATATCATATAACTGAAATTACTTCGTCAAACCATTAAATATTTAGCATCTAAGTGTTTTAAGGAGAAGAAAATAGTGAGCTACAATGAGAGCCATTTCTGGGCGAAAAAAGTGTAGCCTTATTTACAAGTAGTAGATAACGATCGCGTAGAAAAGTACACGCCATCCGACGCGCTCCATGGAGGACGACGGTATGCTGTCGAGTGTTGCCGTTTAATGGGCCCATTCGACTATATAGCTTCCGACTTAGTTCTACTATTAGCGGGAGGATAAGCAAGACCTACGAAGACGTTCTTACGTGTTATTTGTGTTCTGTTGGAGAGGACTCTTCTGATGTAATGGCATCCGGTTTTCTGATATCTTGGCCGACGTCGGTCCAGCACAGATGCACAGCCTGGGACGAGACGATGCCGCTGGCTCTCCATTTCCTCTTTCTCCGGTCCGATGTTTTCTTTTCCTTCCCTCCAGTCGCTGATCTCGTAATAGAACGTCCTCTTCCGTGTCGCAGAAATATAACCCAAGTCCTTATAGCAAGCGCCCTATTGCTGCGCTCTACGTTGCTGTTGAAAGACTTGCTCCTACTGGTCTTTGCGTGTCCAACCAAAGAACCTTAGGAGATAAATTACGTATTTCACAGGCCATTGCCTTCAAAGCTATGGTTATAAACTGGGGATGTTATTACTCTGTTCACGTCTATAGATTAAAACCCCGCGCGAGGTAGCCGTGCAGTCTAAGGCGTTCTGTCGCGGTTCCCTCGGCCCCCCCGTCGGAGGTTCGAGTCCTCCCTCGGGCATGGGTATGTGTGTTCTCCTTAACGTAAGTTAGTTTAAGTTAGATTAAGTAGTGCGTAAGCCTAGGGACCAATGACCCCAGCAGTTTGGTCCAATAGTCCTTACCACAAATTTCCAAATTTCCATTTAATACGATCTTAACAACTTTGGTAGATGGGTTGCGTGCTCCACGTGCCACTCCCTTCGAATTTCTGTAACCTTGAGGATTTACTACGTCGTACATCCTTCTTGTTGCTATGATCAGTTTCACTTCACATAGGAGATAAAAATGTAATCTTTATTCTGGAGGACGAATTTATCACGAAAAAAGGGCATGGAATGCAACAAATCTCTCCATCCCCGAGATCTTGTTTAAGGCAAACATACTTACGTCCAAATTTTGTGTACCTTCATCGTGTCCGGGGCTGCGTTTATTCATCATACTCATCTTCTTTACGTTAATAATACAGTCCAAGAGGAAAAAAGAAAATGACGACCACGAAGGAGCTATGCATATTGGTCAGAAATTAACATTCAAAAGGAAAATGCAAAACTGTGAACTTCGGCGGCAGATGGGGATGTGTGACGCTACAGCATAATTTCATCTTGCAGCTGGCATGGATAATAAACAGGGGGCATGTCGATACCAGGGCATAAAGTCATTACTCAGCTGGACTGCAACTATGGCTCGCAGACAGGCGCGTCAACAGTATATGCAGATGCCAGAATTTGGGAGAGGACATGTAGGTGGGCTCAAAGAAGCCAGTTGGAACAGTCGGTGAATCGCTCGAAATTTGAGTAGGAGTGATGCCACTGTTCGAAAATGTTGGCAGGATGGGGCGCACCACGGCCAGACACAGCGTCAAGAAGGAAGCAGTCGGTCTCTACACAGATGACCGAACATGACGAGCAGTATTCAGAGACGCGTTGAAAGTCCCGGGTACATCATTATCAACAATCTGACCTGCAACTGGTCCTTCAGTTATCAGAAAGACCTTTTATTAGTCGACCACAGTAAGAGGCTGAGGTTACAGGGCCTCTTCTGCCGACTACCATTGACCTCTGCACACCACCAGGCATATTCGGCCTGAAAACTCATTAACTGTTATAGAAGTATCTTCAGTGACGGCACCCGCTTTAAAATGAGCCCCAATGACCAGCGAAGACTTGTCTGGAGACACCCTGTGACAGTTAGCACCCTGTCACCCGCTATGCAGCCTGACAAATTGGTATGGTGGAGTGAGATGGCATTTCATTTCATACTAGGATCCTTTTGCTTTTCATCCGCGGAACCCTCACACCACAACGGTAAGTCATGTTATTCTACTTCTCGTTTTGTTGCCCTTCATCGTAATCAATCCTGAGCTCACATTTGAATAAGATAATGCCCGTCCACACCCCTAGCCGAATTCTACTTCTTGTCTTCGTGCTTTCAATGTCCTAACCATGCCAGCAAAGTCGCTGGATCTCTTCCCAACTGAGAATGTTTGTAGCATGGTGTGTAGGGCCCTAAAACCATCTAGGGATTTTGACGATGTAACGCACGAACTGGACAGAATTTGGCACAATATCCCTAAGGAGGACAACCAATATCTTTGTCGATCAGTGTCAAGCCACATTACTGCTTGTATAAGGGCCAGAGGTGTACCACCGCGATATTTACTTGCTAAATTTTTGATGTTCTTCCTCTTGAAAAAAACCACCAAATTTTACTGATACATTAATAATTTTTTATAGATAATCTACCGATTTCCGTTCCATTAACCTAATTCCTTCGTGGTAAGTCTTTTTTTTTGTCTTACAGGTTTTTTTTTCGTCTTCCTAACTCCGAAATTGCTGACCTTGGTTGAAACACTGATCTGACTTATTTTATCCTTTGGTTGGCATTTTGTAGCCTGATTTATTGTCACTCACTTGTCTACTTACTATTTCTCTTATTCATAAGTTGTACTTTTATTAGTTATAGTGCAGTTAGTTTAATTTTGGGTGATATTATTTTATGGGCTAGAGCCTTAGTATCTATTTTTCTTATGTAATTCCTTCAAGACGGTGTAGTTATTAGAGTTATGGTTATCTATTGATTTGTGCTATCTTCGTTACTGTAATGCTGTATTACTTAGGAGGGCTGGGGTTTTACTGCTTGGCATGCTATGGTAGATAATAAGTTAATGCATACTTAGAACTGAACATTGTTTATTGTCTTTGTATTTTACTTTCACTTATGCACTCTGATGTAGTTCTATTACTTACCATGAAATATGTGTCTGACACACATGGCGACAAAAAATGTAATAAAGGGTACTTTTGTGGTAAGGAAATACACTAATATATTAGTACAATGAGCGAAGTAAACAATAATTTACTGATCATCACCATCAAATATGGATTCTAATATCTATTACATTCATGATACTTTTATAGGAGAACTGAAAAAAAAATACATGAACAGAGTTGTTCTGGTAAGGAAGAGGACAGCATTTCCTCTTTAAATCAGTTGGATTTTAGGTATTTTCAGATATACTTCAGTCCTGTTTATGTACTGTTCCAGTTTAACATTTGTCTATCTCACAGTAAGTTCTATGAGTTGATCATCAAACAACGAACGCCAAATATCTTCCATCTTGTAAGGATCACCTAAATTGTTAGCAGTCCTTGTTATATCCAATATTCCCTGTATTATGTTATCTGGAGATACTAGTCTATCTTCAGATGATTCGTTTGATTCCAATAAAATTCATTTTCCCTTTGTAAACAAAAGGAACTGAATTATTGTTATTTGCTTGGTCACCAGTGCAGAAAAAGTCAACACCTGCAACAAAGCCTTGTTCATCAGAGGAAACCTTAGGGGTTGCATTTTGAAGACAAAAAGACGGACCACAAAAGGAGCAGTTAGAAAATAAATCATCTACATCCACTTCCTCTCCGAGTAATTCTTCCTGTATCCTATCAAGTTTCTCTTCTAAATTTGAATAATCCCATCACAATAGTTAATTTCGTCTTCTTTTATGTGACGTACATGGAAGCTGCTCCATTTTTTCCATCTGCATAATGTATTTAAATTCCTAGGCTTTATAACTTAAAAGAACGTCTAAAGAAAGGCTATTATTTGCATGTAGTTTAACTCAACAGAAATAAAAATACCAATTTTCGAAGTAGTGTCTAATAGATACGCAACGAAACTTGAATTAATGGAACTATCTATTTCACAGCCGCCACGATGTTTCAAAAAACAACCGCTACTTCACATGTAACCGTTTATAACAACAATGACTTACATCAAAAGACTGGTAAAGAAATTATATGAAGCTACAGAGGCATTTGAGCCAATAGCGCGAACAGTATTGTCAGTCTAACAAAAGAGAAATACATGTGTACCCTCAGGCTCATATTTCCTTTCAAGGGTTAAAACATGCTAAATATATGATCACACAATCCCAGATTCTTCCCAAACCCACTGTTCCATGCGCCAAACATTATAGCTCGGACTGAGTCTGACTGCGAATTTAACATACAATCGATGCAGTGATCACGGTACGTTTGCTTTATCCACAAACTAGTCATCGTTGGTTTCTCTGGCGGCCTATTATGTCTCATACAGAAACACTTTAAAAATAGAACTTTCAAAATCAGTATTTAGAGCAAATAGTTAGTATGCATCAACCCATCGTAGCACTAGCACGTCTTACATTTCATTCATAATGGTAGTTGACTTAAATTCAACACACTCTCAGTTCTATCTAAGTCAATTAACCAACCTATAACGCTTGTAATGAGTAACACCAGTGATTGCCGAGTTTCGGGCATCTAATTTTATATTAATACCGGTTTTTTCTGGTGGTCATTTTGCTCATAATATTTTTTGTAGTTTAGCTGTGTCCATAGTGAACCAGGATAGGGAGAGATGGAGCGTCCGGTCACAGCCCCTCCCTTACTCCTAGGACTTTTGGATCGACTTTCAGAGGACGAAGAAATGACGATCAGACAATGTGTCTGCTCCGGGGCAGGTACAACGCTACAGCTAAAGCATTGTGTGACCTGGGATCCGAAAGTCTCATTTCGGAAGTTTGTCGCATAAAGGCAAATGCGGTAAATGTTAATTCCACTGTTCCATGCAGGTGAGAGGCAGAGAGAGAGAGAGAGAGAGAGAGGGAGAGAGAGAGAGAGACAGCAGATGGGTGGAAACAGTACGCTGAAGACCTCTACGAGGGCGGGGATTTCTCTGATGACGTAATAGAAAAAGAAACATGAGTCGATAAGGAAGAACAGGGGAAATGGCAACAGATCGACTGTTCATATTGGTATGTAAAATGTATGAAAACTAGACATGGTTGTCTCACTGGGAATTCCGCGATCGTTCGTTAAATAAAATATGGCGTTTCAGTCTTCGATCGCTATTCTTTATTTTCAATTACCGGTTTAGGGCTAGCTTCCCATCTTCAGATCTGTTAGACAATGTTAAAAATTCCTAGGCGGCGGCGAGGTGAACTGGGCGCAGCGCAAGACGACTCGGCGTGGCGTTGTATACGTTCTGACGTAGGGAAATCCACTCCACCACCAATCAAAAACAAAGAAGAGCAAACGCACATTTTCGGAAGAATATCTACATTTTAATTATATTTTATGTTTCTTTATAAAGAAATTTTAAATTAATGTAAAAATTTTTCGTTTCATGGTCCACTCAAAATGATTATTCATATGTTATTACCTTAAAAATTGTTTTATTAAAAATGAATATACGTCATTAATATATACGGCGAAATAATAACAGATGCACAGTTCCACAAACAGCATTAATTTTCCCAGTATTGACTTACCAATTGCAAAATGCATGAAACTCTGTCGAATAAAGTGACACCTGGCACCTGCAAAATACAATGTCTGCACGGTGCCATGCTTTGCAATCATCATTCTGGTGATTATAACGATTATTAATGTACCATCATTTCATATTTCCAAAGGCATTTCTCTCGCTCACATCAGCAATTTTGCAATGTTAATCAGTTTAATATGACAGTGTAGTCACATGTGTCCCCGAAATGTCATTACTGTAAATTAGTTATATTTTTGGCATTGCGATTTCTTTAGGTAGTATACAAAAAATATTTGTTAGTGTTCCGTTTCATACTTCTATAATCTCCATGTTTATTACCATTTTTTTCAGGAACAAAACCTATGTCGCACATTTGGATGGCTACCTCTGTCCTATTACTTGCATGTTACACTACGGTATTATTAAAGCATATATGCCCGTAGAAGCGATCTGTTGGCCTGTCCAACTGATGTGGCTCACTGTGACATCCATTGGGGTTGGTCAAAGCTTATTTCACCACACAAATCAAGAACAATCCTGTGTAGGATATCGGTTACGTTGGACGTTTCTGTCCTTTTTTAGAACAGTACAAAATTCTGAATCCTGTAGAGACTCGCTGAATGATATTTGTAAGATCTGATTTTGCGTTTAGCACCACTAACAGTCATCTGTACTTTAATTGTTACTTTGGTTAACAGCAGAGATTCGGAAAAAGGCACATTCCTCGTACTTGATTTTTAGCCATGTACTCCACTTGCAGTCTCTTCAGGTGCTTTGTTGCTTTACATCGGCGTATCTTCATGTCACGATCTCTGTTACTGCCTACGTTACACTGTTTTTGGAGGGGTAATGGTTTCTTTTGTTGTAGTGGTTACCAAAGTTATTTTATGTGTGAGGTAATGGAGTTTGTCACATTTATTTTTAGGTTTCCTCTGTTCACGTATTAGGAGTGTTGCACATGTTAAAATTTCACTAGTTGACACAGGCAATAGAGAATAGTTTAGGTAGAATGTACGTGGCGGGACAGGAGACTAATAATTTGGATAGCTTTGATATGGGTCAACAGGAAGTTGCTCAACGGGCGAGTTGCGGAAGGATGACGTGTCACCGCGCGACGTGACTGCGCGATTTCAGGCGCCATGTTACTGATTGCACGGATCCTCCCGGCGGAGGTTCGAATCCTCCCTCGGGCAAGGGCGTGTGTGTGTTGTTCTCAGCTTGAGTTAGTTTAAGTTGTGTGTAAGTCTAGGTACCGATGACCTCAGCAGTCTGGTCTCTCAGGAATTCGCACATATTTTGAAGATAGTGTATGGACAATGCGGGGCCGATATGTCAGGAACGCAGAGCTCTGGGGACAGCATTGGGTTCTACACGGCAGCTCATGAGAACCGCTGAAAGGACTTCGTGGAAACGACAGAAACAGTCGCTATTTGCGTGAGGAAACGGCGCACATCTTAATGGGTCGTGAGTAGTGCTCCCCTGCACCTGTTGCATCTCATTTTTATGTTTTTCAACTATTTTTAGAGCGTGTAGATAAAAATAATAATGAAACATTTTAAAACCTAAGGAGTGAAAAGCAGTTCCTGAATACATATAAGGAAACTGATGCTCAAAACAAAACGATCGAGAACAGTTTAACAAAGAAAATTGAGTATCAGGCACTAAAGTTGAACGAGGCACTAAAATGGTTGTCCCAGAGAGAGCAGAGGAACCACAAGCAAAGTAAAGGAAGAGACTGCAGATTTGTGAGAAAAATTATGCATTTTCTACATATCAGAGCGAGGTTATAGAACAAATCAAAACGATTGTTGGAGGGAAATACCTTAATTCGAGTGTCCTTATTAGAAGAGGAGGCTATACTACGTCGTGATAAGCCTAATAAGGTTGTTGTGCAGGCTGGAGTGTTAATGGTCATGCAACGGCTTTTATTATGATGTGGTACAAATCGGACCTGAACAGTTTCCATAAATATAAGTCAGCACGAAGAAATAACGGAATCGCTCCAGTTCAGAGAAATTCTACTGAACGTTAATCAACAGACTTTGTAGATGTTGCTCAAGTTTCAGCGAAATAAGAAGTGTAGTAATAATTCGTATCAGAAAGCGAAAAATGTAGGGTCGAGTACAAGAGATGCAGAAGAGAGACGAGACGAGCATGAATTAAGCGTCCTGAGTGGTAGACTATGTCGCATTAGGGGCCCACTGGTGCAGCCGTCAGCCAATATAGGTGTAAATTACTATCATTACAATAAAGATGAGAGTCGCAGACATTTTTCGACCGTGCAAAATTGCTCGCTCTTCCCTGACTTATTAAGTGATCTGCACCCGTGGTTCTGGACCGATCAGTTCGAAGACGCGTTGTCGTTATCTTTCTTGGAGGCTTGAATGGTTAATTTTGAGTACGGGCAGGTGCGCAAAGAAGTCGCGGTACGCATGCATTTCATTGTGGGAGAATGTAAGGCCTAGGACGGATTCAGGCACACATTTCTGGACGGATATCGGTTCAAAGCGTGTTCTGGTATCATAATCCCACACAAAAATTTAAGGAGATGGACTATTGCAATCAGTTCTTGGACTCGCCATTGGATCCATCGTAGTCTGTACGAATAATTATTACGAAATTGCTATATCAACTGCAGCGTGAAATTATTAATCAGGGAGAAGAATGGATGATGTGAGGGCGTTGCAAAGTATTATACAATATTGGGCTATAGTTGCAGTTCAGATGTACAGAAACGAGTGCAATTCGTGCAAAATAACTTTCCGCCGGAAAGGAGAGTACCTTGAAATTTTACCATTTTGCGGTGTTAAACTGTCAGCGTCCCAGTGAGATGTTCTGTGGAGATCGTGCTGCGACTCGCCAATTGCGGATACTGCCTACCTACCTCACTTACGACTTCAACTACGAGACGATAGAATAGCGAGTGCAATGTCCGTTATTTCCAAAGCGTGGGTACTTTACTCGCAACGGAAACACCGTCACAGTGAGACAACTAATAACGTATAGAAGTAACTATGTTTATTACAATCGGGTCACATAGCTAGGATCAATTGTAGGACAATAGGGATATAACTGCAAAGCAAGAATACACTGACCAGTATCGAGTTATTATGAACAAATTTCTACATGAACAAAAGAAAATGGCTGTTTAGTGGGTACTGTCGAGAAAATAATAAGTACTTTCGACATTAACGGCAAACAGTTGCTCACTAGAAGCTCAATTTTAGTTTTATATACCGCTATTACATTGTATGATAGGTCGAATGTAACTAGGACACTTCTTGGAAAGCGCAGCAAACTTCCGTAATCTTCACAATTTGCTAAATACAAAGTAATCGAGTGCAAAACTTGCGAAATAAGACTAGTAATGAAGTAACACAAATTTTGCTGCAAATCCTGCAAATTGTGAGGTGCTGAGATAACAGACAGTGTTAACTGCAGAGTGCGAAACTTAATTAGAATTCGGCGATCATGCGTCCCATGCACAAGTCAGTATCGAATGGGAAATGGCTGAGACAGCGGTCGAGAACAGCTGCCACCAACGGCAGGACACCTCCAAACATCCTCTCCACGGTACATCCCGGAACGAAACCCTCGTCTCCCCTTGAATAACTATCGAAAAAGCCAATCCGGAGGGGATGACCTTCAGGTACTGTCACAGCGACCAGCGAGAATCTCACTTTCTTCTCCGGAATACAGGGGAAGCCTGCTAGAATTTGCCAAACTTGGCTCATGAAATGCATTTTACTCTGTAGAAGGTTGGTAATGGCTTGTAGATTGATTCCACTCACTGATCAAGTCCCTCGCGCGAAAGCAAACAAGATTCACATGATCGGGTAATCAAATTTTTAAACGAAGGCAACGCGTTTTCCCATGGTAGACTAGCGGTGCTATTCAGGTCTCTTCTGCCTTCTGTGTACCGGAACGTGAATTTCCTGGGGGATAGTCGCCAACTCTTTTCAAACGAAAAAACTGCATACGTAGCCAAATTGGGTGGCCAGGGACCTACCACAGACGCTTCCGTGAAAATCAGTACCGTCTTACCATGATAGTGTTTGTGACAGACTTCCTGTGACCACACTGCAACCGCTATGCAGCCACTAACCCTGCTCGCTTCCGCCAAGACAAACTGAAACCGTCCTCCATAGCTATCCAGACTTGTGCTTTCCTGAAACATATTAAAAATAAACAAATAAAAAGATAAACATCACGTGTCTACATGTGACTGCAGCGTCACTACCTGATAATCACAACCGGAGAGACAGGGATTATGCGAGGCGATACAGTGGCCGATGGAACAGACAGTCACACAGAAGTCGTCGATCGTTACGTTATAGGCTGAATGAGCGTCAGCGCGATAAAGAAGGAACGAAGATGGTTTTCCAGAATGACTTGAAGTGACAGAGGTTCGTAAACCTAACCCACAAGGTAAAGAGCAACACGGTGATCAGTGAGTAATGCCAAGAAACTGACTAGTAACGACGGCTTCGGCATGCCTGTTGACTGCACGAAGGTGCTCGGAAAGTTATATGATGTCGAAGCCTTCAAAATAATTTTTATTTATTTTTGAGTTATCAGTCTTCAGACTGGTTTGATGCAATCCTCCACGAATTCCTCTTGTGTGCCAATCTCTTCATCTCAGAGTAGCACCTGCAACTTAGTTGCAATTATTTGATGGACGTATTCTAACCTCTATTTTCCTCTACAGCTTTTGCCCTCTACAGTTCCCTCTAGAACAATGGAAGTCATATCCTGATGTCTAAGCAGGTGCCTTATCATCCTCTCTCTTCTCCTTGTCAGTGTTTTCTACGTTTTCTTTTCCTCTCCGCTTCTGGGCAATACGTGCTCATTCGTTGCCTTAACAGCCCACCAAATTTTCAACACTAGTCTGTAGCACCACATCCCAAATGCTGTTCTGTTCCGGTTTCCCCACAGTGTGTGTTTCACTGCCACACGATTCTGTGCTCCAAACGTAGATTCTCAGAAGTTTTTTCCTCAGATTAAGGCCTATGTTAAATACTAGCAGACATCTCTCGGCCAGGAATTACATTTTTACCAGTGTTAGTCTACTTTTGATGTCCTCGTTGCTCCGTCCACCATTGGTTACTTCACTGCCTAGATAGCTGAATTCCTTTACTTCATCTACTTCGTAAGCACCAATCCTGATGTTAAGTTTCTCGCTGTTCTCATTTCTGCTACTTCCGTCTTTCTTCCGGTTTACTCTCATACATACTCTGTACTCATTACACCGTTCGTTTCATTCAGCTGACATTGTTCTTCACTTTCAGTCAGGATGTCAATGTCATCAGCGAATCTTAACGCTGATATCCTTCTACTTCAATTTTAATTCCACTCCAAAACTTTTCTTTTATTTCCATCATTGCTTCTTCGATATACAGATTTAACAGTAAGCTCTAAAGGCTACATCCTGTCTTACACAGTTTTTAATCCGAGCACTTCGTTTTTGGTCGCCCACTCTTATTATTCCCTCTTGGCTCTTGTACATATTGTACACTACTCGTCTCTCCCTATAGCTTACCTCTATTTTCTTCAGGATTTAGAATTTAGAGGACCTCAAACAATTTTACATTGGCATACGGTTTATCCAGGTGGACAAATCCTATGAATGTGTCTTTAATTTCCTTCTGAAGCCAAACTGATAGTCATGGAACACATGCACAATTTCCTTTTCCATTCTTCTGTATATTGTTCTTGTCAGCAACTTGGATGCATGAGCTGTTAAGCTGGTGGGCGATAATTCTTGCATTTGTCAGCTCTTGCAGTCTTCGGAATTATGAGGATGATATTTTGCCGCAAGTCAGATGGTATGTCGCCTGACTCATACATTCAACACATCAGTGTGGATAGTCGCTTTTTGCCACTTTCCTCAATGCTTTTGGAAATACTGATGGAATGCTATCTTTTCCCTCTGCCTTATTCGATCTTAAATTCTCCAAAGATCTCTTAAATTCTGATTTTAATACTGGATACTCTCTCTCTTATAAACTGACTCGTGATTCTTCTTCTATCACCTCAGACAAATCTTCCCCCTCATAGAGGCCTTCAGTGTACTCTTTCTGCCTATCCGCCCTTTCCTCTGCATTTGGCAGTGGAATTCCCGTAGCACTGTTAATGTTACCACACTTAGTTTAAGTTTCAGCTAAAGTCGTTTTGACTTTCCTATATGCTGTGTCAGTCCTTCCAACATTCATATCTTTTTCGATCTCTTCACATTTTCTCTGCAGGCATTTTTGTCTTAGCTTCCCTGCACCTCGCCGCGCGGGTTAGCCGTGCGGTCTCATGCGTCTTGTCACGTTCCTCGCGGCTGCCCCCGTCGGAAGTTAGAGTCCTCCCTCTGGCATGGGTGTGTCTGTCGTCCTTAGCGTAAGTCAGTTTAAGCTAGATTAAGTAGTGTGTAAGCTTAGGGGCCGATTATCTCAGCAGTTTGGTCCCATAAAACCTTACCACAAATTTCCAAATCCCTTCCCTGTACCTTCTGTTGTTTTCATTCTTCAGCGACTCGTATTTCTGTTCCTGATTTTCCCTGAACATTTCTGTACTGCCTTCTTTCGTCGATCAGTTGAAGTTTTTTTCTGTTACCCAAGGTTTCTTCGCTGTTACCTTCTTTGAACCTATGTTTTTTTTTTTGCAACTCCTTATAACACTTCTGTCTGCTACTGCTATACCATAACCTCGAACCTGGAGGCAGTTTGCAGAACAGAATTATTTTGTTAGAGTAATTATGGTATATAGCAACAGAGCAGTGTTACCCTCTGAGAGGAATTTTGTTATGTTGACCGTGTCGTACCTAACGGAGGTGGCTTATTGGAAATGAAAGTCAGAATTACATAAATATTTGAACAGTAACAAACGAAATTTTGCCTATCTGAACTTTTTAATGGATAAAGAAAACGGTCGCCAGCCTAACTAGGCAAGAGAATGATTAACATTCTCGTTCAAGAAAATAGTTATTAGTAATTTTAATGTATAAACACAACCTATACTTTGTCATACGGGAGTGCAGTGAACTCTGACACATACATTTGTTTATGTTAAGATTGAAGCTAGCAGCTAGAGCAGCACAAACTATTTGCAAAATTATAACAGATACTGAAACACACTATTACTTTCAGGGCTTACATAAACTGAAAGGTTTTTATAACGTTATTATTACTATTCACTGCAGAATCATTAATTGGATATAGTTTAAGTCTCTCTCAGTTAAATACTTTATTATTTAAAATGAAAGTTAATTGGAATCCACTGAAAGGTTGCTTCTCACTATCATTTGAAGAAAGAAATTATGATTTTCATAATTTATGGTCTTTCCCTTAATTGTTACTCAGCATTAAAACAATAGACAAACTGTGGATCCAGTTATACTATTAATTTGCACTTCCAATACACAAGAGAGACAAACACTTAGCAATCACGATATATAATTTCCTACTATTGCAGTTTTCCACTTTTACTACAGTGAAACACAATGTTGACAAAATTGCAAGAAACTGACTCACCTTTTTGAATTTACTACAGATATCAAGGTGATCATTTGCTAAGCAAAACTTTATAAGCCTCAATCTTAAGAACTTTTAATTTTGAAGTTGGCATCAGCACAATAATAAGCAGTTTTACTAGGAAAATTATTTTCAACAAGCTACATTAACTTTAACTTTCTTTTTACTATGTTCAAGAGGCATCGATTAGCAAAACACTGGGATTTATTGTTATTTCAGTAGGGACACTCGGTAATCACTTTAGTTCAAACGGAGAGGAACCTGAAAGGTGTTATGACGAGGAGAAAAACCAAGGTAGGTACATAATTTCAGTTATAAGTTACCTTATATTTGAGCACATTAACACATCCATTAAGCTGATCCTTCACTGTACATCATTATAGTATTACGTTACAGTGATTGCGCAACGTGGTGGCAACTGCATGTTGGTAGGTGGATTCACAGACAGAATTGCTGGATTCTGGCCCTTCTTGGTGGCGATGATGAATACCAAATCCAGAATCGTTCCAGCTATTTATCCATCCATCCGAGGTATTGGAAAGTAGCAGAAAAACCTCTCTCGGAACCAACACAATATGCATCTTTTACATGGCAGTGCACAGTTTAGTAGTTCGTCCCCGACTCGTAGCTCGTCCCCGACTCGTAGCTCGTCCCCGACTGACTCTTATTCCACCTTTTCTACCTAGGCCAACCACAATTTGCGCGCTACACAGTTCCGTTCCCGAGGGGAACCACTACACCGCTTACATACTAACTAACTAAGAACCCTAAGCGAGGATCAGCAATTTACATAACAGCAAACATACATTTTAAAACAGACAGAATATTGGCACATATTGACATTTCTACCAAAAATTATTCACACAAAATTACAATTATGTACAGTAGGATTTGTTACCTCCAGTTAAGACAAAGAATTTAAATGACAGATACACTATACAGCACAGAATCAAATCATGACATCAAAGTTTGAACAAGGAAAGGAGTAAACAATTTTGTGTTATCATTCAATCAAACAATATTTACAGGAGCTTAACGACGTAATATTAAATGTAACAAAAGCAAAATAAATCAGTAGAGCATTGGAGCTATGGTGTTACACATGCCCCATGTTTCGTTGAAGTTTCCTGTAAGGGATACTTCAAGGAACATCTATAACACCTAAGTGGTGTTGGCTACAGAAAAAAATTTATACCATCCAACTTCAGTTGGGAGAAAAAAAATACATATATTACAGACAGACAGTATACACTAAGAAATTTCCTACATTTTTTTCCAAAACACTTTTAAAGTAAGACATTTACAGTAATTTTTATATTCACACTAGTTTAAGGAAACTAATTTTCATCATTACTCAAGATCTCTTTAAGCATGTTCATTTCATACACACCCAGTTCAAATAATACACAAACAGTACACAAAATAATCGGCACATTAGCAGAATAGGTATAGCCTTCAAATAAAAAAAAAAAATAAACGCATATACAATAGCACAGAACATTTTAACTTAACAAAACAGAAATTTGCCTTTCAATATTTTTAAAGGAATGTGAATTTTCACAGACACACAAGCATGTTAATGATCATAGTACATTTTACAAGGTTCAGCAATCAATGAAATATTGTAAAATTCAGTTTGCATCCACATATGCACAAATATTTACACAAACAGCTATAAGAACCTTTTCGAACTGACTCTTTAACTACAAAAGTAACTTTTTAAATTTTGTTTTTTTTAACTAATTAACTTTAAAGCTGCTCTTCATTAGTAGCAGTCCAAAGTGTTTGTTGCACATAAATACATTAACATATTCAGATCCTATCTTTAATCATCACTGCTGTGTTTTAAAACAAGGCAGTCCAAAACTTTAAGTTATTTCTAAAAACCTCGTCTTGAAAACATCTACATCCATTTGAATACGAATGCATATATATTTTATAATAACTTTTCACTGACTCCATTAAGAATAGTCAGTTCATAACACATTGACCAATAAACCTAACTAAGTTCACTGCTTGCCCCAGCACTAGCAGTCCATGTTACACATTCAGCCCATCATTGGTTTGGCAGTCTTTGTATGTAAACATTTAGACACAAAAACACAATTTAGATTAAGATCACTAAAAGACACATTTTTAAATTAATACATGCCCATTTCCTCTAGGTTTGGCAGTTCGTGACCACTTATCAACTTCTTGCCTCACACTGGCAGGTCCTTTGGCTACTACTCACACAGCATTTTTGGTAGCCCTCAACTTCAGGTCCACAGCATTTTTATTCTCTTCTCTTGTTTTACTGCCCAACAACATACTTTTGGCAGGTTATTGTCATCATCTTTGAGTTTTTCATCATTATGTCACATCTTTGGTAAAATTTGCATTAATTGCATGAGACATAAAACCTGTAACTTCAAAACAGTAGTTAGACACTGGCAACAAAACCATTTCTTTTCAAATGACAACATCAGGTAACATATACGTTAATCTAAAAAAAATTAAATGACATTTTTGGTACAATGACAATGTTCAGGAGTTACTTGAGAATCCCAGATTTGTGGTTTTTCTCCCCACATTCTTACTCATCAATATTTCTTTTATGGTCAATATCAAGTTTAACTACACATTTAGGTTATCAAATACGTCAAGATTAGAACAATAATTTTACATCCTACTGCAAGTGATTTCTGCCCACTTTTGGTGGCACTAGACACATACCGCTCTAATCTATTTCATGTACATTAGTCAGGTTTGTCTCCTCATTTTGAAACACACAAAGGCAACTGCAGCCTTAAAGAACTTCAAGTATGTCTCGTCATTCCCCAGTGCTTCTGTATCCCACTCCTTTGCATATTGATTCCTCGTGGCCAATCTTCCAAAGTTCACCCTGCTTTTCGTCACTGCTTAATTGTGATCTAAGTCTATATCTGCTCCTGGGTAAGACTTACAATGCAGTGTTGAATCTTCCTGACTAGCCTCTTAAAGTTCAACCTACTTTGCATCACTACAAATATGTGATCTGAGTCTATATGTGCTCCTGGGTAAGCCTTATAATATAGTATCTGTTTCGGAATCTCTCCCTCACCATGATATAATGTAACATTTTCCCGTATCACCCGGACTCTTACAAGAATACGTCCTCCACTCGTGATTCCTGATCAGAGTATTCGCTATTAGTAGCTCTTAGCTCCCAGTTGCTAGATGATTGAATGTTCGTCTGCTTTTTCTGTCTTTCACTCAACACACGGGGTAGTAAACAATGTGTCATGTGAGTTTTGATCAATTTTTAAACTTTACAGATTTTTTTCCATTGTTCTTGCATGCATTCATTTAACGGTCATAATGTATGTGATACAATGCTGAATGCATGAACACAAGTTAATATTACACCAGTTTCCATTAATTCTTTAATTACCGCTTTAAACTACACAAATGTACATTATTAAAGGATAACGTGTCATTTGTGGAGCTGTATTCCTAGGTTCACGCCTAACCCCGGTCTAGGAAAACGCCACACATTTGTAAATAAACAGCTAGATATTTGTCACAAGGAAGAATATGAATGATATGTTCCTCGTTTCACTCGCAGCAATTTAAAATTTCCCGTTACCTTCCTGACTAACCGCACACTCGAAAGGCGGCTTATGATCGGAATAAAGATATTTGTGAGAAGGAAGAATATGAATTTTATGGTTGCTCGTTTCAGTCGCAGCAATTTAAGCTGTCCTCTTAGGTTCCAGCCTACACAAATCGCTAAATATTTACTTCATTTGATTACAGCAAATGTTATATTAAATCATTCCAAGAATGACGTGTTTTTCTAAATCTCCGGTATGCGCACATGAAAGATTATGAGAGGCTCGTAACGGGTGCTAGTGAAAGTCGATAGCCGATCATGTAATCGTCGATATTGTGTGTGACATCAGAATGATGTCACGTTTGCGGGAATTGTTGTGAAACGACCGTTACCCAAACTAAAGTTCGGAAGTCGCTATAGTCAGTGACATTTGGGGCCCTTTGCCGTTCTTCGTATCCACACGCTGACTTCATGAATTAAAGTAATGGACCAACAAACATAAAAAAGCCCAATTGAGCGTTTACCATTTTATCTTCAGCCTATTTTGTCATTACATACTCTGCTTGACTCCATATGGTATGTGTTTGTTGTGAGACAATAAAATATCATTAAAGAGAATTTATTGTGTCCAAGTACATAATTTAACTTACATGTTCCTGATATTATTCAGATTAATAATCAGCAATAATTTATATGTTGCTAACGACCAAAAGAGGAAAGACACTTAACCTTATTGTTGGTTGCACACAATAATTCTGTCTACGGATATTTAGATTTTACGCTCATTAATTATTATTTTCTGTAAGTGACGTAGAACTTGAATTTCGTATACGAATTTTTGTTAGAGGTTAACATCAACTTCAATAAATAATAAAATCAGATTGATTACAGAAATTGTACACTATATACAGTCTATAATATCATACATTCTCTTCTACAAATGCATTGCACATTATAATTGGTGACCACTCGAGAATGCGAAAAAATTATATGTATACTAATGTGGACGTATTTTCTGTTTCATGAAAACGACGTAATTTCGAGCTGAATGCCGAAGGAAGGAGGTCCTCGTCGGTGAAACAGTTCCGTGCAAGTGCAGACTTGCTTTCTAATATGCAAGCTTACTAGCATCAAGGTCAGTTACAATACCCCACAATTCTACAGCGTAATTTTATAGTAGTTTCCCAACAGTAACTCTGTAGTTAGGGTTTCCATTGCTTTATATCATCACGCAGTGCAAATGACAAACGAGGTGCTCCGAAATGGTTTCTTTCTGATTTAGTGTATGATGTTAGAACTATGGCATGATGGCGATAAATGGTATTTGAGTGCTGTACGTAAATGTTTATTTCACTATATGTACGGATATTGGGAATTTTAACTATATCAGGGCATGGTAAAGATCCAATGTCAGACGTTAATCATGGACCCCAACATCAGTTAGAATGCAAAATCAAGCTCGGCTGGTGTGCAAAAGTGCCTGAGCAAAAAAAAGTCTTCAATCCTGAACCATTCCAGTCGCAGCTCGGAAGCCTCTGAAAATACTTTGAAAGTATTTAAAAAAGACCTGGTAAGCCCCGTGGCTTAAGGGAAGCGTCTTTGGCTTTCAAACAAAATGTCCTACATCCCAAGTTTGAACCCACCCACTGATTAAATTTTGAATAAAAGTTGTCAGCAATGGTCACAAATGGCTTTTCGTGTAAGAAGTCAACTTGGTTCTTCCTGTGGTCTTGTCAAAGAGAGTGGAGTTGCGAACTGAGTTTCAGGGCCACTATCTTCACTTTCTGGCACTTGGTGTGGAATCAGACTTTAAGAGGCAGATGAATCAGCAATGATCAGTGGAGAACATGTTCCAAATCACTCATAATGTGTGTCCACAGGAGATGTGGTATGCAGTTAAAAATGTGTCACGAGGATTACTACATTGGCAAACATTCCAAGTAAGTTCCCCATTTGTATCTCCAGGAGGGAACTGCGAGGGAGGATGTGACAATGTGATAAAGATGCAACGACCAATGAAGGATAAAATTCTATGAGTCGGAGCTTGGAATGTCAGAGGTTTGAATGTAGCAGAAAAGGTAGAAAATCAGAAAATAGAGATGCAATGGTTCAATTTAGTTGTCGTATGGATCAATGAAGAAGATAAGTATTTCTATTCTGACGATTATATAGCAAATTCAACAACAGAAGAAAAGGGTATAGCAGGAACAGGATTCGTTATGAATAAGAAAGTAGGGCAAACAGTGAACCACTGTGAACAATTCAGTAATGGAGTGCTTCTCTTTAGATTCGATAGCGAATCAACACCGGCAATCCTAGTCCAGATACACTAAAATGTGTCAAGCAGAAGATATATGAGGATAATGAACAGGTAATTCAGTATTCAAAGGGAGATGAAAATCTAGTCAAGGGAACTGGAATACAGTAGTATGGGGAGAAACGAAATAGAGATTATTGGCTTCGCAGAGAGTATTTGAAGTAGTACTTATCAGATGATGTACCACTACGTTTCCTGTAACATTTAAAGGGCTAGCGAGAAATACAGTGATGCTCCAGCAGTATTCATAGTCTACGTAAAGCTTAATGAACCACTAATAAAACAGTTTATTGGGATCTGCAAAGGAGAGGAAAATACAATGTTATCAAACAAGTTTCCGATAGACTACTAATCCCTAATATCTCCGATTCCAGGAGCGGCTTAAAGTTCGCGTTATTTATAAGGGCAAGGGAAAACATCTCTGCCTTGTGTTTGTGACTAATTACCATTTGTGTTTTTTTCTCAGGAAGCTTAAAGCATTATTTGTTGCTGACTGTGCCTCATTCGATTCTTTCATGTTGATGGCCTTCCGGCATGGCATGGTGTGACAAGTAGCCCTTCACTTGCTGACAACACTGAAGTTGTACATACAGCCTTGACTGAACCAATCATCTACTGCTCCAGCTGACTAACTACATCTGCATCTACATCTACGTGATTACTTTGCTATTCGCAATAACGTGCCTGGCAGAGGGTTCAGTGAACCACCTTCAAGCTTTCTGTCTACCGTTCCACTCTCGAACGGCACGCGGGAAAAACGAGCACTTAAAGTTTTCTGTGCGATCCCTGATTTCTCTTATTTTGTCGTGAAGATCACTTCTCCCTACGTAGGTGGGTGCCAACAGAATGTTTTCGCAATCGGAGGAGAAAACTGGTGATTGAAATTTCATGAGAAGGTCGCCGTCGCAACGAAAACACCTTTGTTTCATTGATTTCCACTCCAATTCACGTATCATGTCTGTGGCACAATCTCCCCTATTTATCGATACCACAAAACGAGCTTCCATCCTTTGTACTTTTTTTGACGTCATCCATCAGTTCCATCTGATACGGATCGCTATGTGATCGTTCCAATTTAGGTTATTTGAAACTGTAATCCCAAAGTTTTTAGTTGAATTTACAGCCTTCAGATTTGTGTGACTTATCGGGTAATGAAAATTTTGCGGATTTCTTTTAGTACGCATGTGAACAACTTGACACTTTTATATATACAGGGTCAATTGCCACTTTTCGCACCATACCGATATCTCATCTAAATCATTTTGCAATTAGTTTTGGTCATCTGATGGCTACAAGATGAAAAATGACAACATCGTCTGCAAACAATCTAAGACAGATACTCCGATTGTCTCCTATGTCGTTAATACAGATCAAGAACAATAGAGGGGCTGTTACATATTCTTGGGGAACGCCGGATATTACTTCTGTATTACTCGGTGACTTTCCGTCTATTACTAGGAACTGTGACCTTTCTGACATGAAATCACGAATCCAGTCGCACAAATGAGGCAATATTCTATAGGCACGCAGTTAGGTTAGAAGACGCTTGCGAGGAAAGGTGTCGAAAGCTTTCTGAAAATTTAAAAATATGGAATCAATTTGACATTCACTGTCGATAGCACTCATTACTTCATGCGTGCGAAAAGCTAGTGTGTGTTTCGGAAGGACGATACTTTCTCACTCCGTGCTGACTGTGTGTCAATAAATCGTTTTCTTCGATATACTTCATAATGTTCCGATACAGTACGTTCCAAAATCCTACTGCATATCGACGTTAGTGACACGGGTCTGTAATGCTGCGGATTACTCCTACTTCCCTTTTTGGGTGTTGGTGTGACTTGAGCAACTCCCCTGTCTTTAGGTACGGATCTTTCTGTGAACGAGTGGTTGTATATTATTGCAAAATATTGAGATAGTGTATAAGGATACTCTGAGAAGAATCTGACTGGCATACAATCTGGACCGGAGACCTTGCATTTATTAAGTGATTTAAGCTGCTTTGTTACACCGAGGATATCTATTTCTATGTTTCTCATATTGACAGTTGTTCTTGACTGGAGTTCAGGAATATTTACTTAGTCTTCTTTGGTAAAGGAGTTTTGCAAAACACTGTTTAGTGGCACTGTCATCAGTGGCTTAACTGTTGTTATCGTGCAGTGAAGGTATTGATTGCGTCTTGCCACTGGTGTGCTTTATGTATGACCAGAGTCTCTTTAGGTTTTCTGCCAGATTTCGAGACAGCATTTCGTTGTGTAAATTATTAAAAGCATCTCGAATTTAAGTACTCGCTATATTTCGAACTTCTGCAAATCTTCGCTCGTCTTGGGGATTGTGCGTTCTTTTAAATTTGGCATGCTTTTTTCGCTGCTTCTGTAACAGAGATCTGACCCATTATGTGTACCATGGGGGGATCATTACCATTTGTTATTAAATATCTCTCAATTGCAGTCGATAGTATCTCTTTGAAATCATTCCACAACTTTTCTACGCCTACATGATCAGATCGGAAGGACAGAAGACTGTCTCTTAAAGAGGCGTTAAGAACATTTTTAACAGCTTTTTTAAATATACACTCGTGGAAATTGAAATAAGAACACCGTGAATTCATTGTCCCAGGAAGGGGAAACTTTATTGACACATTCCTGGGGTCAGATACATCACATGATCACACTGACAGAACCACAGGCACTTAGACACAGGCAACAGAGCATGCACAATGTCGGCACTAGTACAGTGTATATCCACCTTTCGCAGCAATGCAGGCTGCTATTCTCCCATGGAGACGATCGTAGAGATGCTGGAAGTAGTCCTGTGGAACGGCTTGCCATGCCATTTCCACCTGGCGCCTCAGTTGGACCAGCGTTCGTGCTGGACGTGCAGACCGCGTGAGACGACGCTTCATCCAGTCCCAAACATGCTCAATGGGGGACAGATCCGGAGATCTTGCTGGCCAGGGTAGTTGACTTACACCTTCTAGAGCACGTTGGGTGGCACGGGATACATGCGGACGTGCATTGTCCTGTTGGAACAGCAAGTTCCCTTGCCGGTCTAGGAATGGTAGAACGATGGGTTCGATGACGGTTTGGATGTACCGTGCACTATTCAGTGTCCCCTCGACGATCACCAGTGGTGTACGGCCAGTGTAGGAGATCGCTCCCCACACCATGATGCCGGGTGTTGGCCCTGTGTGCCTCGGTCGTATGCAGTCCTGATTGTGGCGCTCACCTGCACGGCGCCAAACACGCATACGACCATCATTGGCACCAAGGCAGAAGCGACTCTCATCGCCGAAGACGACACGTCTCTATTCGTCCCTCCATCACGCCTGTCGCGACACCACTGGAGGCGGGCTGCACGACGTTGGGGCGTGAGCGGAAGACGGCCTAACGGTGTGCGGGACCGTAGCCCAGCTTCATGGAGACGGTTGCGAATGGTCCTCGCCGATACCCCAGGAGCAACAGTGTCCCTAATTTGCTGGTAAGTGGCGGTGCAGTCCCCTACGGCACTGCGTAGGATCCTACGGTCTTGGCGTGCATCCGTGCGTCGCTGCGGTCCGGTCCCAGGTCGACGGGCACGTGCACCTTCCGCCGACCACTGGCGACAACATCGATGTACTGCGGAGACCTCACGCCCCACGTGTTGAGCAATTCGGCGGTACGTCCACCCGGCCTCCCGCATGCCCACTATACGCCCTCGCTCAAAGTCCGTCAACTGCACATACGGTTCACGTCCACGCTGTCGCGGCATGCTACCAGTGTTAAAGACTGCGATGGAGCTCCGTATGCCACGGCAAACTGGCTGACACTGACGGCGGCGGTGCACAAATGCTGCGCAGCTAGCGCCATTCGACGGCCAACACCGCGGTTCCTGGTGTGTCCGCTGTGCCGTGCGTGTGATCATTGCTTGTACAGCCCTCTTGCAGTGTCCGGAGCAAGTATGGTGGGTCTGACGCACCGGTGTCAATGTGTTCTTTTTTCCATTTCCAGGAGTGTATATATACTATGCGTTCTTGATGTATGTAGGTGTTACGGTATTCAGCCTAGCAGCAACTGCCCTGTGGTCCCTAATCCCTGTATTCATCACCATACTCACTAATTGTTAGAATTATTTGTTGCTAAGAGGTCAAGTATTCTTTCGTAATCATTTACGCTTCCAGTGGGCTTATGAATTAACTGTTAAATATAATTTTCTGAGAAATCATTCAGTATGATTTCGGATGACATTTTATGCCTGCCGCCGGCTTTAAACGTATAATTTTTCCAGCATGTCGAGAGTAGATTGAAGTTACCACCGAATATAATTGTATGAGTGGGGTACCTATTTGAAATGAGTCTCGCGGTTTCTTTGAACTGCTCAGCTACTATATCTTCTGAATCGGGGAATCGGTATAACGATCCTATTAATACACTCCAGGAAATGGAAAAAAGAACACATTGACTCCGGTGTGTCAGACCTACCATACTTGCTCCGGACACTGCGAGAGGGCTGTACAAGCAATGATCACACGCACGGCACAGCGGACACACCAGGAACCGCGGTGTTGGCCGTCGAATGGCGCTAGCTGCGCAGCATTTGTGCACCGCCGCCGTCAGTGTCAGCCAGTTTGCCGTGGCATACGGAGCTCCATCGCAGTCTTTAACACTGGTAGCATGCCGCGACAGCGTGGACGTGAACCGTATGTGCAGTTGACGGACTTTGAGCGAGGGTGTATAGTGGGCATGCAGGAGGCCAGGTGGACGTACCGCCGAATTTCTCAACACGTGGGGCGTGAGGTCTCCACAGTACATCGATGTTGTCGCCAGTGGTCGGCGGAAGGTGCACGTGCCCGTCGACCTGGGACCGGACCGCAGCGACGCACGGATGCACGCCAAGACCGTAGGATCCTACGCAGTGCCGTAGGGGACCGCACCGCCACTTCCCAGAAAATTAGGGACATTGTTGCTCCTGGGGTATCGGCGAGGACCATTCGCAACCGTCTCCATGAAGCTGGGCTACGGTCCCGCACACCGTTAGGCCGTCTTCCGCTCACGCCCTAACATCGTGCAGCCCGCCTCCAGTGGTGTCGCGACAGGCGTGAATAGAGGGACGAATGGAGACGTGTCGTCTTCAGCGATGAGAGTCGCTTCTGCCTTGGTGCCAATGATGGTCGTATGCGTGTTTGGCGCCGTGCAGGTGAGCGCCACAATCAGGACTGCATACGACCGAGGCACACAGGGCCAACACCCGGCATCATGGTGTGGGGAGCGATCTCCTACACTGGCTGTACACCACTGGTGATCGTCGAGGGGACACTGAATAGTGCACGGTACATCCAAACCGTCATCGAACCCATCGTTCTACCATTCGTAGACCGGCAAGGGAACTTGCTGTTCCAAGAGGACAATGCACATCCGCATGTATCCCGTGCCACCCAACGTGCTCTAGAAGGTGTAAGTCAACTACCCTGGCCAGCAAGATCTCCGGATCTGTCCCCCATTGAGCATGTTTGGGACTGGATGAAGCGTCGTCTCACGGGGTCTGCACATCCAGCACGAACGCTGGTCCAACTGAGGCGCCAGGTGGAAATGGGATGGCAAGCCGTTCCACAGGACTACATCCAGCATCTCTACGATCGTCTCCATGGGAGAATAGCAGCCTGCATTGCTGCGAAAGGTGGATATACACTGTACTAGTGCCGACATTGTGCATGCTCTGTTGCCTGTGTCTATGTGCCTGTGGTTCTGTCAGTGTGATCATGTGATGTATCTGACCCCAGGAATGTGTCAATAAAGTTTCCCCTTCCTGGGACAATGAATTCACGGTGTTCTTATTTCAATTTCCAGGAGTGTAGTTTAATCCGATTGTCAGATATAACCTCTACACATACTATTTCGCAGGAACTATCTACGTCACTACAAGGCAAACTACTTCTGACAACAATAAATATTCCACAACCAACTCTATTTAATCTATCCATTCTGAACACTGTTAGATCGTTTGAAAAAATTTCTGCTGAACTTATTTCCGGCTTTAACCAGCTTTCTCTACCTATAGCTATTTGAGTTTCAGTGTTTTCGATTAGGACTTGAAGATCTGGTTCTTTGCCAATACAACCACGACAATTTACATCTACAGTACCGATCGTTTCTACAACTAACTTACTGTGTTTTACCTGCCCCTTTTAGACTGACACCATTTCTGTGGTTCTCTGAAACCCTCTAATCTAAAAATCCGCCCAGTCTCTTCCACACAGTCACCGCTACCGTGTAAACGCCTCCTGTGGGTAGAGGCCTCCTCACTTATTAAGCGGAAATCAGAAACCCAACTCCCTATGGCCCAAGTCAAGATATCTGCTGCCTACACTCTCACAGAACCGCCTGAGCGTCTGATTGGGACCCTCGACTCGGCTCTGCACCAAAGGACCATAGTTAGTTCTATCGACGATGCTGCAGATGTTGAGCTTCCTATTAATCTGGCAGTCTTTACCATTTCCGCGCCGCGCGGGATTAGCCGAGCGGTCAAGGGTGCTGCTGTCATGGACTGTGCGGCTGATTCCGGCGGAAGTTCGAGTCCTCCCTCAGGCAAGGGTGTGTTTGTTTGTCCTTAGGATAATTTAGGTTAAGTAGTGTGTAAGCTTAGGGACTGGTGACCTTGCAGTTAAGGCCCATAAGATTTCACACACATCTGAACATTTTGAACCATTTCCGCTAGCCTCCCGAAACCAGAGAGGATCTCCTCTGATCCAAAGCGACACACGTCACTGGTACCTACATGAGTCACCACCTGCAGTTGGCTGGACCCTGTACTCTTCATTGCATCCGGAAGGATCGTTTCCATATCCGGAATGACTCTTCCCGGTATGCACACGGAGTGCACACTGGTTTCCTTCCCCTCCTTGGCAGCCACGTTCCTAAGAGGCCCCATTACGCGCATAACGTTGGAGATTCCAACTACCAGCAAACCCACCTTATGTGAATGCCCAGACCTTGCGCGCCCAGAAGCTTCGTCAGGAATTGGGTGGACGACTGCATCCGGCTTAGAGACATTGTTAGCCACAGATAACGCCCGAAACCTGTTCGTCAAACGAACCGGGGAGGCCCTCCAATAGGCCGCACGGAAAGTTCTTTCACTGCCTGACAGGTTTTGGACGCTACATTTGATTGAGACCTAACAACTGACTGAGACCCATTGAAAACAACGTGTTAAAAGAAAATCTTGTAACAACCCACAGTCACGAAAACCTATGTAACCGCAAAACTTAAGGTTAACGTAGAAACTCCGAGAAAAAATACGAAAGAACTCTATAAGCGAAAATTATTTCCACTCACCTGAGTAAACTCGTGTATTACATGTAGTAAAAATACTTATGTAATCAGTATCTGAATATTTCAAAGTATGACTTCCTCTATCCAAGACTCTTTTGGAGAAAATGTCACCTGTTTTGAAACACAAATTCATATGCGCTGAATAACGAATTGAAAATACTTGTAGGCAAGAATGCTTTTCTGCCCAGAGAGGCAGAAACACACTCATTTATAAGTAAGTGACTGATGAGATTGCAGGCTCTTTTTGTGGTTTCGCCTGGATTCCCACAAAACTATGTTTAAATGGGAAGGCATACGTAATTATTAGACCCCAAAATGAAACAGCCAACCTCATTAGTACTCAAAAACAGAGAGAACATTGAAGTATGTGTGACACAACATGCAATCGAAAATTAATCAAAACCGATGTTAAAAATGATAGAAATCATATGTTAACAAGAATATATGTACATTTTAAATAAATTTCTATAAAATTAAAGCTTGATCGTTTACAACAAAATTAATGGAAAAATAGTAAAACATCTCTGTCAATGTAACGTCTGTTACAAAACGAAACATTATGTACCCATTACATTTTTATTACACACTGTCTGTTTTAAGCCGAATAACAAAACTTGAATATGTTAAAAGTCTATTTCAACTTGTAAGAGTGAAAGGATTTCAAGAGCTTGGTGTCTGTTTATGATGTAATCGATGCTTTCCGTGATTGGAGGTGATATGAAATATAATATATGAGTCCTTAATTAGCGAAATGCCTTTTGTGTACCTTGATAATTTGAGATCCTTAGCTGCCATACTCAGTGATGCAAACGGTGGTCCATTGATAGTGACCGGGCAAAATATCTCACGAAATAAGCATCAAACGAAAAAACTACAAAGAATGAAACTCATCTAGCTTGAAGGGGGAAACCAGATGGCGGTATGGTTGGCCCGCTAGAGGGCTCTGCCATAGGTCAATCGGACATCAACTGCGTTTTTTTAAAAATAGGAATCCCTATCTTTATTACATATTCGTGTAGTACGTAAAGAAATATGAATGTTTCAGTTGGGCCACTTTTTTCGCTTTCTGATAGATGGCGCTGTAATAGTCACAAACGTATAAGTACGTGGTATCACGTAACATTCCGCCATTGCGGTCGGTATTTGCTTCCTAATACATTACCCGTGTTTAAATGGACTGTTTACCAATTGCGGAAAAGGTCGATATAGTGTTGATGTATGGCTATTGTGATCAAAATGCTGCTCGGTATCCTGGACGACATCATCCAAGTGTGCGGACCGTTCGCCGGATAGTTTCGTTATTTAACGAAACAGGAAGTGATCAGCCATATGTGAAAGTCAACCACTAGATGCAACAAACGATGATGCCCAAGTACGTGTTTTAGCTGCTGTCGCGGCTAATCCGCACATCAGTAGCAGACAAACTGCGCGAGAATCGGGAATCTCAAAAGCGATGGTGTTGAGAATGCTACATCAACATTGATTGCACCCGTACCATATTTCTATGAACCCGGAATTGCATGGCGACGACTTTGAACGTCGTGTACAGTTCCGATACTGGGCACAAGAGAATTTACGGGACGATGACAGATTTTTTGCACGCGTTCTGTTTAGCAACAAAGCGTAATTCACCAACAGCAGTAACGTAAACTGGCATAATATGCACTATTGGGCAAAGGAAAATCCACGATTGCTGCGACAAGTGGAACATCAACGACCTTGGCGGGTTAATGTATGGTGCGTCATTATGCGAGGAAGGATATTTGGCCCACATTTAATCGATGGGAATCTAAATGGTGCAATGTATTCTGATTTCCTACATAGAGTTCTACCGATGTTACTACAAGATGTTGCACTGCATAACGGTATGGCGATGTACTTTCAACATGATGGATGTCCAACACCTAGCTCGCGTGCAGTTGAAGCGGTATTGAATAGCATATTTCATGACAGGTGGATTGGTCGTCGAAGCACCACACCATTGCCCGCACGTTCACCGGATCTGACGTCCCCGGATTTCTTTCTGTGGGGAAAGTTGAAGGATATTTACTAACGTGATCCACCGACAACGCCTGACAACATGCGTCAGCGCATTGTCAATGCATGTTCGAACATTATGGAAGGCGAACTACTCGCTGTTGAGAGGAATGTCGTTACACGTATTGCCGAATGCATTGAGGTTGACGGACATCATTTTGAGCATTTATTGCATTAATGTGGTATTTACAAATAATCACGCTGTAACAGCATGCGTTCTGAGAAATGATAAGTTCACAAAGGTACATGTATCACAAAGCAACAACCGAAATAAAATATTTCAAACGTACCTACGTTCGGTATTTTAATTTGAAAAACCTAACTGTTATCAACTCTTCGTCTAAAATTGTGAGCCATACGTTTGTGACTATTACAGCGTCATCTGTCACAAAACGGAAAAGTGGTCCAACTAAAACATTGATGTTTTCTTGCGTACTACACGAATATGTAACAAAAAAATGAGTGTTCCTAATAAAAAAAAAGGGAGTTAATATCCGCTTGACCTATGGCAGCGCCATCTTGGGGGGCCAACCATAACGCCATCTGGTTTCGCCATTCAAGCTAGACAAGTTTCGTTCTTGGTAATTTTTTTCATTTGTCGCTTATTTCGTGAGATATTTCGCCCGGTCACGATCATTAGACCACCCTGTATTCAACTTTTTTCAACTACTCATTCCCATTCTCTGACTACATAAATTACAAAAATGGATTATCACGTTCCAATAAGCCAGTTGGTCCATTTGGCATTTTGTGGTTACCTTATTTTGTCGTACGTTTCTGATGTTAACTTTTTAAGTCCATAGGTGAAGCGTGTTGAAACTGTTGAACGATGAAGTATCAATGAGATGAATTTTAATTGTGTGCACACACATAATGTAGCTACCCTGATCCTGATTTTATTCAAAATAGTAATGAATTATATATTGCTAGAGACGGAAAGAGAAATGATAGCTTTACAGCGTGTTTTGGTTTATAAGTCTTTCCAGTGATATTTAGTGAAGATGGATATTAATTATCATTTTCTTTAGGTGATATAGAGTCTGCGCTTCGGATACGAATTTTTGCCAAACGTTCACTTCAGTTTTTCTCACTAATATAATTCTGCTTACTGAACAAGTTTTGCATCACATAGGATGCAACCTGTAATTTCATATATTCTGCTCTATTAACATATACACACACTATATAGAGCAATTTTAATAATTCACCTACAAAGCTTCTGACAAAAACTTCCCTTAACATACAATGCTACATAAAGATTACATTTCTTAATCCCACTGAACTTTCAGTCAAAAATACTCATGCGCCGAGAGAGGCAAAAATACAAGGGGTGGGTGTGTTCATTCCCGAAATATATTGACTTCAAACATACTCTAACACTTACACCTTATTAACACACCACAGGCCAAGAATCATACTAGGGTAGCCCATAGCATGTTTTACAAGTATGGTGACTATGTGGTGCTTTCCTGTGAAAAGATGTCTTCGTTTTTTTCACATAATTCGATTTGTATCCCTAGCAGCAACGATTATTCACCATAATAAATAAACATATATACAAAGGACAAATGGACGGAATTTTGAGGTTTAGATCCTTACGTAAAATATAAAGAAATAGAGCTGTACTGAAGTCTTATGCCAACATACGCAGTACAGCTCCTCATCTCACAAACGATCTTAATCAATTGTTAAATGTTGGATTATTACGTGACGCCTACCACATCCAACACTTCGGCTTCAATTTCCACGTAAAATGAAAGTTACATCCACTAAATAATTACGGAATAATTCAACATATATCTGGGCTTTCGCAAGCACACATGTATAAGTGATCATTTTTGTAAATCACATCATCTCAGCCTTTTTGTGTTTTTCGGTAGTGTATGATTTTCCGTGGCTTATGAAACGATTCTCTTCTCCACAAAAGCATTGTTATACTACTGATGTTAATTTTGTGTCTGCAAAACGTACTGGATAAGACCAAATATATGGCAATTAAAAACATATTACTGTGCAATAAGAGTTAATGTACAAATTCACTGAAAGCATGACACGAACATTCTATAATAATAACGTTTGTTATGCCAAAAATCACCTGAGCTAAGGAACGAATACAGTATTGAATTGTAGAGAGGAAATTAGGAGAACAGAACCTTCATCTTGGTCGTTATAAAAGGGTTGCGTACATAACAATTCCTATCTGTTACTATGTGCTAAACGTATTATATCCACTGTAGATGACGGAAGGAAACTATGTGTTAATTTTACAGTTAATGTATGCGTGATATGCTACCAGTCACTTTTTACACTTGGTTCGGTATATTAGCAGTTATTATCAATCAGCTTACATAACGGCAGACATATACACTCTGTATTTAGGAGCACTTAGTGTGTGTGAAATGTATAAAATACATATCAACCATATGCCACTGATACCAAGGTAGAATGTTGTCACCACGAACCATAGGCAGCGCCTTCTTGGATATCTTCCCATAATACCTTGAAAGTTGTCCGGCACATTCAGAACTTTTAATATTGAATTTCTTTTGCGTGATTTTAAATCGCAGACACTCTGCAAAGACGTATTCCGTCCGAACTAGCCATCTCCGAAACTGTGACCATCTTTGACACGATCGTTAGTATTCATAGAGGTACAATATGGGGAGGTCGGCCTACAGACTTAAAACTGTACATTGCTTCGAAACTTAATGAGCTTCCATCAATATTTTGAGAGGTATACAGATTTTTTTCTTTCTGAAACACATATAATGTGGTAGCATGTGCTACACGCATGTATGTCGTGTGCCTCACTATCACTTAACTATACATTAAGTGCAATTACAAAATTTTAACAAAAACATTCTAAAGTCTTTTGCGATCCCTTGCCGGTGTTTACGAATTTGATGTCTTTACACCCGAGTAGCACTTAATCGATATCCAGTTGTTCCACGTAATGTTTATACTGCCATCAGTAAGGACAGCGATTATCATGAATCGTTACTGTCATCTTTATTAAGTATTTCAGTAATGAAAGCGAGCAACAGACTACCTGCTTTTCTCTGCATGCTTTTACAGAACTGAAGATAAAATATACTTGCTAAGGAACCTGGCTGGCCATCTTTGTAGTTAAAGTGTGATTGTCTTATGCAATGCATTTTCAGATTTCAGAATAAGAATGTTTAACTAACAGACAGGGCAGCACATGCCCAACAAACCTAACTTGGTTACAACTTCGGTTGCAGAAACATTTTACATGATAATTCATACGTTTGCAAAGTATTAGTAGGACAATGCAATTCAACTGTTGACGTATATACATTATTAGTACGTTCCTCAAACTAATTCACTTCCTTTTTAATTCATATTTCCTTAAAGTTGCCGCCAGGGAAGATACTATTTGAATTCGCGACTCTAAATTTTATATATGAGACGGCATTTCTTTTCTGGGCGAATTCAAGATAAACATTTGCATGGAATCCGAATTTAATAAAAGAGCAGGAAGCTTACAACTTAAATCTGATGAAGAGCTCCTGTGGCTGAAGAACTACTTAATAGTATTGAATACTTAATAGTATTGAATTCAAAAAGCAAGATATCATACCTACATAAACTGCCACATTCTAAAATATGCAGTTACATTGTCTGAGTTCAGGACGCTAGCTTCAGATGGAAGCAGACCATTCTGGAAAGATGATTCTGAAGCTTTAAAATCAATGACCAAAGTTTTCCCGTCGTTGCGCAGAACGCTGTGGAATACCAATATGACAAGCCAGCTGCAGTACGAAAAAGGACAGAGAACTCTTGACCCGGTGCAAGAGGCGGTCAGTACAAACGTTAACAGTATTTAAACAACTCGACATCGCGTTGTCAGCTTTCAGCTGATTTGCATTACAAATGACGCAGTGTTTCAAAGAGAACCCGGGTTATTCCGATAAGCGTGCGACCCTACTTTGTCCTCTGGCGACGGCGCAGTGGCGCGTGTCTCTCTCAGTATTGAGATTGTCTGACCACAATTAGCAGACACGTCTGTTCTCCAAACAAGGTTGCGGCTCGGTGACCAGTATCCCACCGAATTCTGATTTAATGTAAATCAGGCAAATTAACAGATTATTTCATACGCAACGAACAAGAAATCGGTAAGGAGATCGGACGAGTAAGTGGAACCAAGACGTTCACATACTTGAGCGATTAACGTTCAGGAACTTTTCTTCAAACAATAGATATCACGTCTAGAAGCGCTGCTCGACTGACTTTATTCGAGCAATGACGTACGACGCATTATGGTTATTACTTGTATTACTATCGCAGCAATAACTCTTTACCAAACCACACGACATCTGCAGTAAAACTGATAGACTGAGCTCCAGCTCTTTGCTGCACAGCTTCGAAGAACTGATCTGAACACACAAAAAAGCTGTTTAAATTACTGAACTAGCTCACTGCAGAAGTATTAGGACTAGCAATTTCGTTTTCAGTCGCTTGCATTTGACTTCTTATTTGTTATTTATTTGCTTTTTGTAATGTAATTCGTCTCGCCCATCTTGAACCATCTATATATTATTTTCTACATGCACATTCATCTAAAAGAGGCATGAATGTATGTTAACACCATTATGTATTGACTTCTTTATAACCATTGAATCTGGTTTTGCTGAGTACACAACTACCTTAGTTTATAAGAAAACTAAAAATTTTTGCAGCATAGGTTTGAGATTGCAAATAGGAGGCATATATTTTAAACTACATTACCAGAAGCATTTACTGCCTCCAAATCCAAGAACTGATTTAAGCAGAATTTTAAAAGCTATCATTGAGCTAAAAGGCAGTGCAAAATGAATAGTACCGCTTACACGTTTGCATAATAATTAAAGATCAAGACAGAGACAACATTCGTGCTGCATTAACAAATATACACCAACAAAGTTGTAGGTGTTCAGTGCGAGAATTTCTTTTTTTACATACGCAAGATTATAGCATTGAAGATACAACTGATTGGAGGGAACTTCAATCGGGGTAATACAACTACACCCAAGAGTAAGTGGTAGAGACAAAAATTAAATTAAAGGAGGTGGTAAGGGAATAGCAAACACCGCACGTTACGGTAACCAGTTCATGTCTTTAATGACGGCCTTAATGTTAAGAAGCTGACTGGGCGATGGTTGTTCCGTTTTTTGACTCTATATGAAAGAATAACCAGCATTTGAAACGTTGTAGCATAATTTGGGGGCCTTTTAATGCAATGTTGCTGGAAAGAAGGATATACCGTTGCCCTGAAGACATGAAACTTGTGTCAAAACAGTGGACTGTCAAACGTTAATGTGCATAGGAAAAGGCGACGGAATTATTATTTACATTTATGTATTCACCTGGTATCAAAATGTAAAACAGTAGCAGTTTACACAGTTTACACACCCATGCCAAATTCCAAAACTTACATTTCCAACAGGAAAATGCTGCTTTTTATAAATTAGTATGTTGCGACGGCAAGAATGGTGGTGCTGAAAGGAAACTATTTCATATTTCGTTGCACACAAAGAGACGATTATTTGCCTACTATAAGTATTAATTTATCCTTATCAACACTTTACTTCTTGACAAACAGGTGCGAAAAGCTGGCTGTCCAATTTATCATCCTGAGATTGATTTCATAATGGTAGTGACGAAACATAGCCTATCGTTAAGTAAAGCTGCGTCATTTCCGGTAGGATGCCCTGCATACTGAGGCGACAGTAGAAGCAGTTACTGAATAGCAATGGATTGCAGAAATGGATTTTAAGAAGAACGGCTGACATTTACTGATTCACGTATCGGATTTACTAATATTGAATGTCATAGATCGTTCATCACTTCACCGTGTTAAATATTTCAATGTGGACGAAGCCATAGACGCCATAAAGTTTTAGACATCAATCAAGAACATGAACTTATAGTGGCGAATCCTCCGGGACAAGCTGTGACATATCACAACAGAGTCGGTGCAGCTACTAACAAAGACATAATTGTAACAGACAGAAGAGCTGTTAATGAAATTTCCGTGTGAACAGCTCACTCTGCATTGACCAGCAGTGATCAAAATATATCTACTTTCACGAGGAACTGTAGAAATAATACCGAACAAAACCTAATTACGGCAGAAAACTCTTCATGAAAATGGAACAATCTGCGTGAAATGGTAACCAGTATCAGTATAATGTCCGGCAGTGTGGATCTAAGGGTTCGAACATTACAGAAACTGTCACCATGTCATTAAACGGAATAACACGTCACCCCAACTGACGGACATTAGATGATCTACAATGCGAAATAGAAGGGACTACCAGAGGTCCCCTACTGCCGATATCAAAGCAGCCCGATTGTAAACTTACAGAAAACTTAAGACACAATACGACGAATTGCTTAATCAGTAAAAACAGTGCAAACGGAAAACTACCTGAGAAAGCCACTGAAGACCGATTTGGGTAAACAGCATAAAATACTGACAGAGAAAATAAAAAAATTATACACAATGAAAACCGAAGATACAGGCAGTCAACTGAATATCTGCTTGACAAACTCCTCCCGGGCGACGGTTGAGAGGATTATCAACTCCATAATCAACTCAGATATGCGCTTAACAATAAATAAAACAATTCTTTAATAATCACACCGTTCGATGAAAAACAAGTAGCCCTAGCCATAAGACGGAAATTCAAAAAGGGGGAAGTTCCATACCACATAACATTCACTCCGAAATTCTCAAACCAGTAAAGCTACAAACTGCTCCACTCCTGAATCCCTGCTACCAGTAAGAGAAAGAGTACAAAGATCCGGCTAATCCTATTAGCTATAGACCAATCTGAAGGGTCTCGTCTGTGAGTGGTTACACCACGCAGATAGCTTCACTGACTGAATAAGTGCCAGCTTCGTTTCAGAAAAAGGAAATGTTTCAAAGATGCATTTAAGAAGGTGTTAGAAACAGTAGACATATGTAATAAAAAATACGAAAAGCTATATTTACGATGACCCCGTCTGTTTGTCCAGATGATGGATTTATAGATTCTCCAGTGCCTATGTTACAGCTTCATAGATTACTGAAGGAAAAAATGTGTGGAATAGTCACCCAGGACACAAAAAGTAATAAAAAGCTACCAATGGACGTCCACAGAGGCCGATTTGTGGGGCAGTATTTTGGGATCTGGTAACTAAACGACTGTTCCAGCAACTGGAAGAAGATGAGCAAGTCGATGGGATGGTGTCATATGCCGATGATGTCTTGACTGTGGTGTCAGGGAGCTCACTAGCTCAGTTGGAGCAGGTGGTTAGTGAGATCCTCTCCCGGATGCGGCGATGGTGTCTAAACAACAAACTTGCTGTAACCCCACACAAAAACACATACATACAACTTAAAGGTTAACATTCATTATGTTGAAACCCTACACTTAAATTAGAAAGCTTCTCTAGAATGTGCCTGTCATGATTCCATTTTCACATCCATCACAGACTACGCAGCAAGCATTTAGGCCTACAGATTTACGTGGGCACAGAACAGGCAAATCTTGTGATGTGCACAGAGGGGTGTTTTCTTCAGGCTAACAGGGATCTTAGGCACTACTCCAATCGATGCCTTACTGGTGATTCTCAGAATATACTTGGTAGGCCTTACAGTAAGGTGTTGTGCAGCCTCCCACATGTTATGGTAAGTGGGATTGACGAAAGTTCGAGAAATACGAGGCCAAAGAATAACAAGGAAGGCCCAACTCCCAAACTAGAGTGTGCGTACAAGACAGAAAAACTTGGATAGCAGTGAAATAGATCGAGGAATCTATCAACTATTTCGGTGCATAACATCTGACACCAGTCAGAGCATGCCACATTATCCAGCGGGACACGGCCTATACCCTATTTACCTGGACAGATTTATCATTAGAGACAATGAGGTCTATCTGATTGGTCATATGGGTCAATACGCGACCACATTATATTTAACTGAGGCCTATAATGGCATTAGGGAGCCAATAGAGTCCAACCAACCACTATATGACCTTTTAAGGAGTGAGGAATTATGGACAATAATAGACACTACTGCTAACACCATTTCCCGGCATGAAAAAGACAAATTTGCTAGGGTGCGGAATTACAGAATCGCTCCCATCATGAATGGTGTCGCCACAGGAGCGGCAACGTGAACAGCGAAATGCTAGTGAATCCATACAGAATTGTGGAAGCTTGGAAATGCGAGTGTTCCATCAAAGAGTGTGCGTGTGTGCCCCAGATCATAGCCACACACGAGGAAGAAAACGGCAATACGAAAGCAGCTCCACGTCGGCATACGACGTAGGTTCCAGTTCCACCTCGGCGTCGGATTCGAGGAGATCCGAATCGAAGGGAACAGCACAACCCATAAAAGTCCCAAGGTTCTTGTGAGACTTTCAAACACATTCGAAAGTAAAAACATAATAATTATAAGAACTAAAAGTGATTACAAGGACAGCCGGGACGGTAACATGGCCTGATGCCATTCCAGACTAGATTCGCTTTTATGTATAAATGCACAAGTAATGATGTTGTTATATACCTATCGCTCGTGTAGACTGCAAGATCTGTACAGCTGTTTTTCAGTTAATATTCTTTCCTGTTATACTATTCACAAATTGCAACACCTTTTAATCTTTTCACGCTGATTAAGCCCATATAAGGCCATAGACGCATGGTCTTTCTTGAAAAAGCGATTCAAGTAACTGGAGTCAAAGGGCTTACTTAATCACGCCATTAGCGTTCTTGTGGTGATGTTTCCATAAAAAGTTTCATCCCATAACACATATTTGTTTATATTTAATCAAGAATTGAAGTATCAGTTTTCATAACTTTAACTTAAAAAATTTTTCAACATTCGAAATATTTTCCTAAAAATTTTGATTCCCTATTCCACCACCCAGGGGTTGAATTTCCAAAAACAGCAAACCCATATATTTTCATTTCTAACGAAGAAATCAAATACCAATTTTCAAAGATTTAGCCTCATAAATGTTTTCATAATGAAGTATTTTCATAAGTATTTCACCCTTTTATGTTGGAATTTCAAAAAACCATGAAATCGCTATTTGACTTCTCAATTGGAGACAAAAAAATGTTTCAGTGTTTTTGGCAATTCAGCCCGTAAGATCTACAAATTCCGGATTAAAATTTTTATTAAAATATCTCATGAAGGCATATTTCAAGTTAAATCTAAGAAAATTTGTACTTGGCTTATTGGTTACAAATTTTAATTGTCTCCAATTGAGAAGTCAAATAGCGAATTTCATAGATGTATCTTTAAAAATGCTGTAGTAATTAATCAATAATGATTTATTCTCAAAACAAATTTCACTCAGTATTTCATTCTTTTAGTGGTTAAATTTCCAAAAATTGTGACACACATGTATCTTTTTTTTCTGACCGAGAAACAAAATACCTATTTTCGTGGTTCTAACTTCAAAATTGCTTTAATAGCGACATATTTTCAAAAAATCTTTCATCTCCTACTTCACCCTCTTAGAGGTGGAATTTCAAAAAATCCCTTGTTAAACGTGTACTGTATAAGATCAACACCCTGTCCAAATTTCAGGTCTCTATCCTTAGAGTTTTTTCCTGGGCCATGATGAGTCAGTCACTCAGTCAGGACATTGCCTTTTCAATATAAATATAAAAATCTTGTTTATACTATTACTTGTTGATATTCTGACTATTATTATTATTATTATTATTGATTAATAGTAATAATTATTATTATTAGCTAAGACATAACTTTGAAATCAATCAAAACATATAAGAACTGAAAAATTATTTACAATCCGACCTATTATACATAGACAGCTTGTTGGTCTGAAGGAAGAAATATTGCAAAAAAAAAGACAAATCACAGGACTGATTCTAAAATATGTAATGAAGTAGCTGCAAGCTGTAACGATTTTAGCTAAGTTGCCCTATACCGAGATCTGCCGTAAGGCTGTGCAATATAGACCAAACGTAATTTGGGAGCATAAACTTCGTCGTGACCACGCTCTACGTGCGTGATCGATCATGCAAAACGACGAAGATACGTCTTGTGTCGATTCCTGTTGTCTGTCCAGAGCACACCTCTATAAGGAAGCGTCTCCTCTTGTGGGACGTGATTGCCTAATTTTGAGAACCGAGACTCCAGAATGGCCTGACAGGAACGGTTAATGTCAGTCAGATGATGGTGAGAAAAGAGCTGATCAGGACACTATCATTATAATTACACTAGGTGTTCCTCCTAAGAATCATATGTCCCATTTTAGCTGATGTTTCAACGGTTGTTTGCAGTTTCATTTTTGTAGTGTGTAGTTGCGGTCAGCCGAAGCAATTACTGCTGATCAAGTCTAAGTTGTCGATGGAAAGCGTCAATGAAAAAAGGAACAATTTCATCGGCGCATTAGACAGAGACCTCCGAAATGAGTCTAGTGCGGTATTCCTTTTATCTGTATGTAATAACAGACAGTACTACACGAAGAATAACCAATAATTCAGCAACGACTGAGCAGAGCTGCTGCATGGCGGTAGCAGTCGAAGCGATTCTATCGGTGTTACAGTACTGGCTTTTAATCGTGTTATACGGTCCCTGTCAACAGATATCGATAACACTAACGTTTCACTAGACTAGTCTGGGATCGCTCTCTCTAACAGGCACTTGTACGTGGACATTTAAAAATATTATTATTATTATTAAGACCTGAGTCGAAACAAGGCCCCGGGAGTAGACAACATTCCATTAGAACTACTGACGGCCTTGGGAGAGCCAGTCCTGACAAAACCCTACCATCTGGTGAGCAAGATGGTACCAAGATGGTGAAGGCAGGCGAAATACCGTCAGACTTCAAGATGAATATAATAATTCCAGTACCAAAGAAAGCAGGTGTTGACAGATGTGAAAGTCATTGAACTATCAGTTTAATAAGTCACAGCTGCAAAATACTAACGCGAATTCTTTACAGACGAATGGAAAAACTGGTAGAAGCCGACCTCGAGGAAGATTAGTTTGGATTTCGTGGAAATGTTGGAACACGTGAGGCAATACTGACCTTAAGACTTATCTTAGAAGAAAGATTAAGCAAAGGCAAAACTACGTTTCTAGCATTTGTAGACTTAGAGGAAGCTTTTGACAATGTTGACTGGAATACTCTCTTTCAAGTTCTAAAGGTGGCAGGGGTAAAATACAGGGAGCGAAGGGCTATTTACAATTTGTACAGAAACCACATGGCAGTTGTAAGAGTCGAGGGGCACGAAAGGAAAGCAGTTGTTCGGAAGGGTGTGAGACGGGGTTGTAGCCTCTCCCCGATGTTATTCAATCTGTATATTGAGCAAGCAGTAAAGGAAACAAAAGAAAAATTTGAGTAGGTATTAAAATCCATGGAGAGGAAATAAAAAATTTGAGGTTCGGCGATGACAATGTAATTATTTCAGAGACAGCAAAGGACTTGGGAGCGCAGTTGAACGGAATGGACAGTGTCTTGAAAGGGCGATATAAGCTGAACATCAACAAAAGCAAAACGAGGATAGTGGAATGTGGTCGAATTAAGTCGCGTGATGCTGAGGGATTTAGATTAGTAAATGAGACACTTAAAGTAGTAAAGGGGTTTTGCTATTTGGGGAGCAAAATAACTGATAATGGTCGAAGTAGAGAGGATATAAAATGTAGACTGGCAATCGCAAGGAAAGCGTTTCTGAAGAAGAGAAACTTGTTAACATCGAGTATAGATTTAAGTGTCAGGAAGTCGTTTCTCAAAGTATTTGAATGGGGTGTAGCCGTGTATGGAAGTGAAACATGGACAATAAATAGTTTGGACAAGAAGAGAATAGAAGCTTTCGAAATGTCGTGCTACAGAAGAATGTTGAAGATTAGGTGGGTAGATCATGTAACTAATGAGGAGGTATTGAATAGGATTGGGGAGAAGAGAAGTTTGTGGCACAACTTCAGTAGAAGAAGGGATCGGTTAGTAGGACATGTCCTGAGGCATCAAGGGATGACAAATTTATCATTGGAGGGCAGCGTGGAGGGTATAAATCGTAGAGGGAGACCAAGAGATGAATACACTAAGCAGATTCAGATGGCTGTAGGTTGCAGTAGGTACTGGGAGATGAAGGAGCTTGCAAAAGATAGCTTAGCATCGAGAGCTGCATCAAACCAGCCTCATGACTGAAGACCACAACAACAACATTATCATAATTATTATTTTTTTTAACTGGAAACAAACCATCGTTTTCCGGCGACGTTGTGTGTCGCATGAAGGATCTAATCAACAGTATATATCTGAGTTGACTCCAGAGACGCACTGAAGAATCTCAGTTTGCAAATATCTGCCGAAGCACCAGAGGGGTGCAACAGATGACTCTTAGCGTGTGTAATTTAATCAGTCGTTAGTCTTATGATGATGCACGAGAAAGATGTACATAATGCAAGAATGTGCCTTACCCTTTTTCAGCTCTGTGCTTTGAGTAACTCTTCTTACAACATGTGATACAGACTGCACATGGCAAATAATAAAGAACATTATGACATCAATGATAAATGCATAATTATTCATTACCAGCAGCGTAGCGGTCCTCATTCGTATCAAGTATCGTCTCATCAACAAAACGACGAATGTGAAATATGTTCTCCGAAGGGGAAACAGCCACAGAAAGCATATAGCAAGATGAGAAACCACTCGTTATGTATGCCAGAAGTGTACACATCCAACTGCCGTGTCCAGGTAAAGTGTATAACTGTTATGACCAGTCTATACCATCTTGTTACCGCCAGATGTGTCTAGTGGAGTTCCTGCAGAGTCATAACGCGCAGTCGTCTATTATAATGCGCTGCTGTGAGCAGAAAACACTAAATCTTCGAACAGTGTATGTGAAAATAAGGCATTTTCCACCGACACTATCCGGGAGAAATTTTTCCCTTTACCAAATGATAGGATTGCCAATCAGCCGAGCTAAGCGGACAGAGGAGTAATGAGGTATCGACTGCCCGTAAATCCGATCAGCCCCGTGGATCAGTGTGCAATTATCCGCGGCTAACCGCGGGCAACCGCAGTTGCTGTGTGGAGTCCTGGTCAGTAATCAAGCGGTGTCGCACTGTGGCACTGACATATAGCCACGTGCGTCGGCGGCGGTGCCTTCTAGGGCAGTGTATATGAGACTGAAGTGCGTTGTAAGTTAACAAAGATACATAGAAGGTTGGATAAACAGTGTTAATGCGTAATATATTTAAAGAAGAAAGTTACGATATAGCACCACATCCTCGCCGACGACGTCATTAGAAGTAGTGGACGATCTCCTATTGGTTAGAATTGAAAAGAAAATCAGCCACGTCTTTTGGAAAGGAATCACTTTGGTATTCTCCTCAATCTGTCTATTACATCTAGATCCACATGTACTGACCCCGTACTTTGGTAGCCTCTGCACTGTGTTTGGTAGAGGGAATTTTTTTACCAAAATCATTGGTTTTCTCTCTTATCTCATCGAAGTTTTAAGATAGGAAAAAACTTTATTTATATGGATCTGCATGTGCCCTAATCTCTGTTACTATATTCTCGCTCGTGAGCAAAAGATATATACGACGGTGGCAGTATATTTGTCATGCAATTTTCTTTGTATACAAATTTTCTAAATTCATTCAGATGGTTTTTCGAGAACTATGCAGTCCTACCAGCACGTTTCTGAGTTGTTTCGATGTCTGACGTCATGCTGTCCTGATAACGAATCAGAATACTGGAAAAGTAAAATTTGCCACACTAGCATCTGGTAGAGGATTTCTTTAACAAATGCATTGCCTTTTCCCAGAGTTTACGTGCTAAACGTGTTCACGTGTAATCTTCTGATGAAATGCTAACAGATTTATTTCCTTTTTTATTGGCATTATTTTACAATTGTAGACGATTAAAACCGTTAATATTCTTTAAACCAAAGAACAAAGTTTGTCCATCTCTTTCAGTAATTATTTATAATCGTCAAACGGCGATACTGCCCTGTATACAATTGACTTAGGTGATAAATCGTTAATGAGTGCATTGAGAACGTTAAATGTCTTGTTACACTTAACTGGGGCACATTATATGTTACTTTCATTTATCAGATCATATTCGAAGTTCAATATAATGTATTGGGTGCTGATCTCAAATATTCCTCGATCCAATCACATATTTGCGAAAATAATCTTCAGTGTGATAGTATCTTGGTTGAGAAAAAAGGGCATTTATTTGAAGACCAAACCACTGAGTTAAATTGGGTTTTTGGAGGTTTTATTGGATTTTATGAAGTTTCTTGTTTTGAAAATTAAAAACTTCAACTTAAAATGTAATGATTAAGTCATTTAAAACACTAACCCATATTTGCAATTACTTTATTAGTGGAAGAAACTGATAAATGAGAAAGACAAATATTGTTAAACAAGATTTTTTCATGTTGGCAGCCAGAGCATTGCACATTTCTCACAGCCCTTTGTTTCAGCGCATGGTTGTAATGGCCAAGTGGTTCTGAAAATTCGTGCTTTGCTCCAGCACTGGACTCGTATTATACAGGTGATTTTCATTTAATTATGTGTTTTTCATTTGTGTCTGTTTTTCCATACCAGGTAATGACCATGTGGTTCTGAAAATTCATGCTTTACTCCAGCACTGGATCCATATTATAGATGATGATTTTAATTTAGTTATGTGCTTTTCTTGAATGTTTTATTCATATTAGTTAAAATGTATAGATCACATGTCAAAGAAATGTACAAATACTATCTTGTATAATTCTAACTTAAAAATTGCAAGGCAACTATGGGAAATAATTAAGATGAAATAGAGAAAAATAAGAAAATTTCCCAATAGGATTTATTACTTTAGTGAGAAGTCTCATTATTAGCCAGGCAACACTGCAAGAATTGAAAGAATCTTCCCAAGCTCCAGGCTTGTTTGGTGAAAATTAAGAAATAGCGTAGAGGAAAAATTGCTGAGATATTAGGGAAGATGTATAAATCTCTATATGCTTCCAGAAAGGACAAAATCTTAGACTCTAAGGTAAGAAAGAGAAAAAAAGACGCACCACGAAGGAATTACATCCGACTAGTACGTAAATTGACAGATGTGATGTACATATAAATACAAACAAATAATTACAGTTTCAGAAAACATAAATAATTTATTCAAGAGATAGACCTTCGCAAATCAATAACACGACGATCCAGTTCAGGCCTTTATGCCAGGACTTGTTCGGCTTGGCATTGACTGACAGAGTTTTTCGATGTCCTCCTGAGAGATATCGTGGCAAATTCTGTCCAACTGGTGCGTTACATCGTCAAAATCCCGAGCTGGTTGAAGGACTGTGCCCATAATGCTACAAACAGTCTCACCTGGAATATATTCGGTGACCTTGCTGGTCAAAGTCGTGTTCGGCAAGCACGACGACGAGCAGTAGAAACTTTGCTGTGTGCGGGCGGACATTATATTCCTTAAATGTAAGCCCAATATGGCTTGCCATCAAGGGCAATGAAAAAGGGCGTAGACTATCGTCGACGTACCGCTGTGCTGTAAGGGTGCTTGGGATGACAACCATAGACATCCGGCTATGAAATGAAATGGCGCCCCACACCATCAACCACCTTTTGTTACACTGTATGGCAGGCAGTTGTCGGGATGGTATCCCACCACTGCTCAGGGAACGTCTGGAGTAGAACTGACTGAAGTGATGAGCCCCACTTCGAACTGAGCCCCGAAGACCAGAAAAGACGTGTTTGGACATGCCCCAGACAACCTGACTGTCGCCCGCCAGAAGCCCAAGGTCTGGGGTGCCATTTCATTTCATTGCTGGACGCTTTGGTTGTCATCGGCAGCATCTTTATCAGTACTTGTCACTACCGCAGCTCTTCGTGTACTCGATTTACCACAATAAGAATGGCGGGACCATGGAAGGGGGAGGAGATGAGCATTGTTTGTTTAAGAGACATTTAAATTCATTGGCCCACAAAATTATCGTTATTACAAATTGAGCCCTAGGTAATTATCATGAATTAAAGTTACTTTAACAAGGGAATCACTATTTGCTTAGAAAAAAACATAGAACCACTAAAACTTCCAAGATGGGCAACAGATTTTGGTGCTCTTTCGAGACGTGTTTACGTTTTATACCAGTGTCTTAATGGCCTGGTTTAAGATTCTTTAGTGGTGTAGAGGTAGCGCCTCTGATTCATAATCAAAACGTCTTCGGTCCCAGTTTCGAATAACGCCGCTACTCAAACTTTGATTAACAACCAGCATTGACGGCTGAAGACTTCCGGCATAACCAGTCACCCTTATTCTACCAACGGCCTTCTCAAAGAAGGCGAAGGAGTGGACAGAGGTTCGGGCACCGTCTTGTCCTTGGGGACCGAGCGAGGTGGTGCAGTGGTTAGCACATTGGACTCGCATTCGGGAGGACGACGGTTCAATCCCGTCTCCGGCCATTCTGATTTAGGTTTTCCGTGATTTCTCTAAAGCGCTTCGGGAAAATGCCGGGATGGTTCCTTTGAAAGGGCACGGCCGATTTCCTTCCCCATCCTTCCCTCACTCGAGCTTGCGCTCCGTCTCTAATGACTTCGTTGTCGACGGGACGTTAAACACTAATCTCCTCCTCCTCCTCCTTGTCACTGGAGTGGGAATCTGCCTCTAAAGGCAGAAGATTCAACAATGATCAACGGCATGAGGAAGCAGAAGGCAATGGAAACCACGAACGTGTATCCACAGGACATGAGGCCTGTAACTGAAGAAGTGTCATGATGATCTCTCCATTGGCAAAAGTTTCCGGAATATATGAAGTCTTCACGGGTTGTCAGGGGATCTCCGGGATCTCCGGGAGGGGACTGCCAAGGGGGAGGTTACCATGAGAAAAAGATTGAATAACCAACGGAAGGATAGCGTTCTACGAGTCGAGGGTTGGAGTGTCAGTGGCTTCAACGAGGTAGGGAAACTAGAAAATATGAAAAGGGAAACGCAAGGGCTCAAACTAGATATAGTAAGGGTCAGTGAAGTGAAGTGGAGAGATTTGTGGTCAGATAAGTATAGAGTCATATAAACAGCAGCAGAAAATGGTATAACGGGAGTAGGATTCGTTGTAAATAGGAAGGTAGGGCAGAGAGTGTGTTACTTTGAACAGTTCAGCGATGAGATTGTTTCTGAATCGACAGCAAAGCAACACCGACTACGATAGTTGACGTATACATACCGACGTCGCAAGTTGAAGATGAAGACATAGGGAAAGTGTATGAGGATATTGAAAGGGTAATAATTACGTAAAGGGAGACTGGAATGCAGTTGTAGGGGAGGAGTAGAAAAAAAGGTTACAGGAGAATATTGGCTTGGGAAAAGGAATGAGAGAGGAGAAAAACTGAGTTCTGTGACAAGTTTCAGTTAGTAATAGCGAATACTCTGTTCAATAATCACAATAGGAGGAGGTATACTTGGAAAAGGCCAGGTGATACTGGAAGATTTCAATTTGATTACATCGTGGTCAGACACAGATCCCGAAACCAGATATTGGGTTCTAAGGCGTACCCAGGAGGAGACATAGACTCAGATCACAACGTAGTAGTGATGAAGAACAGGCTGAAGTTTAAGACATTAGTCACGAAGAATGAATACGCAGGGAAGTGAGATGCGGAAGTACTAAGGAATTACGAGATACGGTTGCAGCTCTCAAGGCTATAGATACAGCAATTAGAAATACCATGACGGTACTTTCGAAGAAACCATGGCTAATAGAAGAAATACTTCAATTGATCGATGAAAGGAGGGAGTGCAAAAAATGTTCCTGGATACTCAGGAATAGATAAATACAAGTCGCTGAGGAATGAAACAAATAGGAATTGCAGTGAAGCTAAGACGAAATGGCTGCAGAAAAAATGTGAAGATATCGAAAAGGATTGATTGTCGGAAGGACAGACTCAGGAAGTGCTCGAATTAAGAAGACAAGGATGGAAACTTTCGTCCGTAGTATTGATATCCTTTCCCCTTGAATATTAATTCCAATCCTGGAGCTTCCTTTTATTTCCGTCATTGCTTCCTTAATGTACAGATTGAACAGCTCAAGCCGTCTTTGGAAATGTATGGATGATGCTTTTCCGAAAGTCAGATGGTATGTAACCAGAGTCATACATTCTACACACCAACGTGAATAGTCTTTTTGTTGCCACTTACCCCAATGGTTTTAGAAATTCTCAGGAATGTTATCTGTCCCTAGCTGATTTATTTGATCTTAAGTCCTCCAAAGCTCTGTTAATTTCTGAATCCAGTACTGGATCCCCCATCTCTTCTAAATCGACTCCCCTTTCTTCTTCTATCACATCAGGCAAATCTTCCCTCTCGTAGAGGGTTTCATTGTATTTTCTCCACTTATCCGCTCTCTCCCCTGCATTTAAGAGTGAAATTCCTGTTGCAATCTTAATGTTATCACCCTTGTTTTTAATGTCATCGAAGGTTGTTTTGACTTTCCTCCTGTATCCTGAGTCTTGGTCATCCACTATTATTATTCCCTCTTGGTTGTTGTACATAGTGTACCTGACCCGTCTCTATCTATAGGCAGAGACGGGTCAGATACAATATGTACAACAACCAAGAGGGAATAATAATAGTGAATGAGCAAGAACGAAGTGCTCGAATTAAGAAGTGTGTAAGACAAGGATGGAAACTTTCGTTCGTACTGTTCAATCTGTACATTAAGGAAGCAATGACGGAAATAAAAGGAAGCTTCAGGACTGGAATTATTATTCAAGGGGAAAGGATATGAATGATACGATTCGCTGAAGACATTACTATCCTGAGTGAAAATGAAGAAGAATTACATGCTGTACTGAATGGAATGAACAATGTAATAAGTACAGAGTATAGATTTAGAGTAAATCGAAGAATGACGACGGTAATGAGAAACTTAACATCAGGATTGATGGTCACGTAGCAGATGAAGTTAAGGAATTCTGCTACCTAGGCAGTAAAATAACGAATGACGGACGGAGCAAGGAGGACATCAAAAGCAGACTAGCAATGGCAGAAAGGGCATTCCTGGCCAAGAGAAGTCTACTAATATCAAATATTGGCCTTAATTTGAGGAATACATTTCTGCTAATGTACAGGGACTGTGGGAAAACCGGAACAGAGAATAGATGCATTTGAGATGTAGTGCTACAGACGAATGTTGAAAATTAGGTGGACTGATAATGGAAGGATTGAGGAGGTTCTGTGCAGAATCGGAGAGGAAAGGAATATGTGGCAAACACTGATAAGATGAAGGTACAGGATGATAGGAAGTCTGTTAGCACGGGTGGAATGACTTCCATGGCATGGTACTAGAGGGAGCTGTAGAGGGCAAAAACTGTAGAGGAAGACAAAGATTGGAATACATAAAGCAAATAATTGAGGACATAGGATGGGAGAGAAATTCGTTGCGGGTCGCGTCAAACCAGTCAGAAGACTGATGACCAAAGTAAAAAGTAGTGGTAGTAGTAGTAGTAGTAGTAGTAGTAGTATTAGGTTTCTAAGGGACTCGAAGCTCCAGTGCCGATCTCACGTGATGCCCCCAGATCCTCCCGTCATGTGCTGCCTCTTGCCAGTTATTTATCCCCAACATTTCGCAAATGCAATCTATTTCATTGCGCCAAGTACTCCTGGATCTCCCCCTTGGTCTTTTGTCGTATGGCTTCTCCTTGAATATTCCTGACACAATTTGGTCTTCTTTCATTCCCATCAGATGCCTATCTCATTGCAGCCTTACAGCATTTATTATGTTTGTTACCGTTGGTTATTGTGATAGCTCCAGGATTTCTATGTTGTATCTTCTCTTCCAGCATTGTGATTAATTGTCATAATATGCACCAAGGATTTTTCTATAAGTTTGCTCTCAAACACTTGTAAATGGTGGTGTTATGTTTTCGTTAGGCTCCGTGTTTCTCCCCATAGATTAGAACTGGTCTGATGATTGTGTTATACTACTTTATTTTAGTTTTCCTAGTCAGCAGTTTGGACCCTAAGAGATTTTGTATTGCATAATAGGCTCGGTTAGCATTTCGCAGTCTCGTTTTTATTTCTACCTGTCTCTGATTCTGTTCATCTATCACTGATCCCAAAAATCTAAACTGTTCAACACGTTCGAATTTGTGGTCACCAAATATTGAATGTGACTGGTTATCCCATTGATCTCTACATATTTGAACTATCATATATTTCGTTTTATCCTCATATACTTTCAGGTCAAGTCTTGATGCTTCTGTTGAAAGGTCCACAAATATTTGCCTTATCTCAGTTTGACTGTTTCGAATGAGCACTATGTCATCAGCATATGCTACCACTTTAAATTTGTTTTCTTGGAGGATTCCAGCAGGTACCAGTTTGAGTTTACTCACAACTCTTACTAAAGCTATCTTGTAGAGAAGGGGGGACAAAACTTCTCCTTGTCTTAACCCAGATTTGTTTTTAAAGTGGTCAGACTTTAATCCATATAGTAAAACCCTGATAGTGTATACATCCATGCATACTTTGCAGAGATTTATCGATTTAATTGGGAAACCAAATTCAGTCATTACATTCCACAAGCTTTGTCTATTTATGGAATCATATGCTTTCATGAAATCTATTAACAGATAATGTATTTTTTGTTTATATTCCCGAACTTTTTCATTTATTGATTTGATTGCGAATATGTTGTCAGTGGTGTATCCCGAATTATATTTTCTGCATATGGTTTAAAGCGGCGTAGCAACACACAACGTAAGTTCTTATAACCTGTATTGACTAATGATATTCCTCTATAGTTTCTGAGATTTTCCCTGTCTCCTTTTTAATGTGTATGGGTTATTAATGATACTCTCCACTCTGTTGGAACGTTCTGTTTTCGAGATTATCTGTGTAAGATCGAATAATCGTTTGTGCAATGCTTCTCCTCAATATTTTAGTATCTCAGCAGGGATGCTGTTACTGCCGGTTGCTTTACCATTTTTAGGCGTTTGATACACTCTACCACCTTCTCGTATATGGGTTCTGGAATTTCCTCACAGTGTTGACTGTTGCTGGAGCTAGTAATTGGTGCTTCTGGTTCTGAAAAATTCAGTAGGTTCTCAAAATACTTCTCGCTTGTCGCTAAAAGCTTTCTCGGTTCAATCACCATATTCCCATTTCAATCCTTCATCACCTTGGTTTTGTAATTAAAACCTTTTCTAATCGTGTTGATTGTGCCAAATGTTTTCTGGATGTTGTTATTTTGATGATATTCATGAATATATTCAATCTGTTGTTTTAGGAATTGTTTCCTTTTCTTCCGGTTTGAGCCTCCCGATTCTATTTCAGGATTCTTATTTCTTTGCAACCATTTTTTCTGTAGTTTTATAACCCTGTCTTCAGCTTCTTCACACTCTGCATCAAACCATTTCTTCCTGCCTTTTTTAGCTCTCTGCAGGTTATTATTTGCAGCTGTGAGGATGATTTATTTTACATTGTTCCAGCATTCATCATTGCTCATTTCAAGGCGTTCATCCATATTACTTAAGGCCTCAAACCGGTTTGAAACTTCTACATCTACATCTACATTTATACTCCACAAGCCACCCAACGGTGTGTGGCGGAAGGCAATTTACGTGCCACTGTCATTACCTCCCTTTCCTGTTCCAGTCGCGTATGCTTCGCGGGAAGAACGACTGTCTGAAAGCCTCCGTGCGCGCTCTAATCTCTCTAATTTTACATTCGTAATCTCCTCGGGAGGTATTAGTAGGGGGAAGCCATATATTCGATACCTCATCCAGAAACGCACCCTCTCGAGACCTGGCGAGCAAGCTACACCGCGATGCAGAGCGCCTCTCTTGCAGAGTCTGCCACTTGAGTTTATTAAACATCTCCGTAACGGTATCACGGTTACCAAATAACCCTGTGACGAAACGCGCCGCTCTTCTTTGGATCTTCTCTATCAAACCGATCTGGTACGGATCCAACACTGATGAGCAATACTCAAGTATAGGTCGAACGAGTGTTTTCTAAGCCACCTGCTTTGTTGATGGACTACATTTTCTAAGCACTCTCCCAATGAATCTCAACCTGGTACCCGCCTTACCAACAATTAATTTTATATGATCATTCCACTTCAAATCGTTCCGTTCGCATACTCCCAGATATTTTACAGAAGTAACTGCTACCAGTGTTTGTTCCGCTATCATATAATCATACAATAAAGGATCCTTTTTTCTATGTATTCGCAATACATTACATTTGTCTATGTTAAGGGACAGTTGCCACTCCCTGCACCAAGTGCCTATCCGCTACAGATCTTCCTGCATTTCGCTACAATTTTCTAATGCTGCAACTTCTCTGTATACTACAGCATCATCGGCGAAAAGCCGCATGGAACTTCCGACACTATCTACTAGGTCATTTATATATATTGTGAAAAGCAATGGTCCCATAACACTCCCCTGTGGCACGCCAGAGGTTACTTCAACGTCTGTAGACGTCTCTCTATTGATAACAACATGCTGTGTTCTGTTTGCTAAAAACTCTTCAATCCAGCCACACAGCTGGTCTGATATTCCGTAGGCTCTTACTTTGTTTATCAGGCTACAGTGCGGAACTGTATCGAACGCCTTCCGGAAGTCAAGAAATATAGCATCTACCTGGGAGCCTGTAGCAAATATTTTCTGGGTCTCATGAACAAATAAAGCGAGTTGGGTCTCACACGATCGCTGTTTCCGGAATCCATGTTGATTCCTAAATAGTAGATTCTGGGTTTCCAAAAACGACATGATACTCGAGGAAAATTCTACAACAGATCGACGTCAGTGATATAGGTCTATAGTTTTGCGCATCTGCTCGACGACCCTTCTTGAAGACTGGGACTACCTGTGCTCTTTTCCAATCATTTGGAACCCTCCGTTTCTCGAGAGACTTGCGGTACACGGCTGTTAGAAGGGGGGCAAGTTCTTTCGCGTACTCTGTGTAGAATCGAATTGGTATTCCGTCAGGTCCAGTCGACTTTCCTCTATTGAGTGTTTCCAATTGCTTTTCTATTCCTGGGACACTTATTTCGATGCCACTTTGTAATTCATTATTCCTTCTGTCCCTGCCACATTTTGGAAATCAAATCCGTTCACGATCTCCGGTGTAGGCCAAAAAAAAAAAAACCACTCACAATACTAAACTTTATAATCGTTAAGGATAAATAATACCAAACTCAGCTGGCAAGGACGCGTTTTTGCGCTGTTTCTCCTTCCCGCTCAACGAACTCCAAACTGTACTTTCGTACCGAGCGAACCGAACCGTAGCCAAAGTTGCCAGCTAGCAACCTCTTTCAACCGCAACGACCAGAAAAATCTCTCTGTCCCAGCTCATCCAGCCAGCTCTGCGTACGCAAACAAAAGAGAGCGTCACATCATACTACCACAGAGATACTCGTAAGTCGGGCCTGAGATATCGACCTGTCAGCACTGCTCATTTACAACAGAGCGTTATGTTGACAATATTCTACTCTCCGATTTCTTGCCCATAATGACTTGTCATTACGGGCTGATATTTCAGCAAGATAATGCCTGCCCACACACGACGAGAATTTATACTGTTTGTCATCGTGCGTACCAAAGTTCACCTTGACCAGCAAGTTCGCTGGATCTCTTCCCAGTTGAGAAAGTTTTGTGTGTTTTGGGCAAGGCCCGCCAGTCAGCTCGGGGTTTTGACGATCTCACGAGCCAATTGGACGAAATTTGGCTCGATATCTCTCAGGAGAGATCCAATAATTCTATCAACAAATACAAAGCTGAGTAAGTGCTGCACAAAGGGCAGAGGTGGACAAACACGTTATGGACTTACAGGATTTGAATAAAGTATCCAACTTTTCTAAAACCGTAGTTATTTGTTTATCAGCACATTAATATCACGACTACCAATTTTCGTTCTTTTCTAATAATTAGTTCGTGTTGCGTCGTCTTTCCTTTGTCTTAGAGTATAATTCACGGTCATTTCGTTCCTACATCAAGTCTTTTCTCTGAAAGTGATTGTATTATTTAACTGTTTTTCATATACTACAAGAAAAGTTGAAATACAGTATCAATAAAATAAATTCTTGGGTATTATTAGTTGACCTCATTAAATTTGATGGCTCTTTCTAATTTGGACAAGGGTAACTGTGTAACGTTTTGCACCTTAATTAATGTTTCAGAATTAAATATATTTTGGTGTTATGGGATTTTAGTGTTATTTTGAAGTTTCTTTTTAAAACGCCTGTCGGCTTATTTTGGTTTGTGTTTAGTTACAAAACACTGGTTGGGACTGAACGACGTGATAAGTGTTGAACGCTTTCCGGAAAGCTAGGAGGACGGAATACATCTCTTCACGGGCCTCTTAGTGAGGTGTACTTCACACGTTCTGAATCTGCAGTTATCCCTGAATCAGTTCTGATTCATTGAGAGAAGCGTGGTACCCTCCAGTAAAGTTATTGTGTTTAAGCTGAGGGTGTCCTCTAGGATCCTGCAACAGAATGGCGACACAGACCGAAATCACAGATACGGGTAAGTAATTCTATGCATCCTATCGTTTACATTTCTTGCTGTGGTATGACCTATTAATACCAGCCCAAGAGTGTCACAGTTGGCAACAGAATTGCAAGTTTTCGTCAGACTCCGATAGTGGTCGCATGGGATCTGGCAGACCCCATGGTACGCTTCCACTGGACCATGACTCCAGCGGCTGTGGACTTTGAAACGCCCTGTACCCCCGCGATGTCGGAAGGCTGGCCGCACCCACTCACCCCACTCGCAACTTGGGGCCTCCTCGCGATGGGACTCATACGCCGCCAAGTCGCCGCTCCAACTCCATGGTTCGTGTTTGGTACAGAGACCTTCAACCTTGTTGACATTAAGAGCTGGACTTATAACTTGTTTATGAATTATTTGTTGTGAGTGTTCATTCACATACGCAGATAGAAGTTAAGTAAATCTTCTGTATCCCGTCGTAACTTGTTAGCTAATCATTTTTGCTCCAGTCTAGCTTTCCTATGACGCTAGTTACCGCACCGTTCAGTAGCCCTCCTCTCCTTTTCATGGTGTATCAAGTGGTAAGAAACAGCTGGTAACAGGAGTGATCTGTGCTCATTTCCAGTTACGTGCGGCTATTTCATGTAGAGGAGAGACAAATCTGAGCTAGGCAACACACTAATTCTACGGAATAGTATAAAATCTGACTGACGTTTGGTCGGAGCCTTGTACCTAGTTCTCTCTAAGCAGCCATGTTTTGCAGTATAGGAGGTCCTAAGATCGATAAGTCTCTCTTGCGAATCAGAGCGGCAGACGAACATAGCAGTCGCCGCATCGTCATGGGTAAATGGATTTTTAAACATGCAATGTAAAATTTCTTCTTCCTCTCAGCTTTCTTTCGCTTTAACATTAGGTGGATTCACGAGACTGAATAAATGTTTTGAATTCGATTATTTACTTAACATATGTCCAATGCGTACAGTGATTTTCTGGTGGAACTGTCGCGAGGCTCGGCGGTGAATATTCTTGCAGGCCTCTCGCATTAAGCTTCATACAGATTCACGAGTTGCTTCCAACTTTTCTCTGACGGTTTCCATGTACTCTTTTTCTTGTAGCGAAAGTGCAACATATTCTGTTTTCGAGACATTTTGCTAAAAACAGGTTGGAACTTGCGTATTTTATTACGGTACGTGAATCGTATTAATGCAATAAAAAAGAAACCTACAGTCTTTTAACCACAGTTGCTGTGCGTTTGCCAGATTTCACTCAGATCATACTTTAAATAAGATGACAATGATTATCAGTTTGAGCTAGAATCCTTGTTGAACTTTTGAACGGAAACGGAAAACTTGTATCAGGGTAGCTGGAAGTAGATTTGATACCTGCTACTCCTGAATATCAGCGCACTTTTTTAAGGACTGCACCATCTCAGTCGATAATTTCATATTTGTGGCAATAGGTATAATCAAAAGCTGCACATCAAAGGACGTGTGGAAGCTGGGGATCGAAGAAGTATTTCACAGTAAAGTTGTGTGAAAATGTAACACAGGCAGTTTGGACACGTTTTTATGTATTTATAAAGAAATTTTCTTCACAGTGCACTAACGTTGAAGATGTCACAAAAAGAGTCTACAAAAGATTGAAGTATCGGCTCTAATGCGAAACTTCAGATGCATTACACGTAATGTCTACAAGGACCAATTAGCCTCCAGGACACATGCTCTCTTGTACGAATCATTCTCGGGTCTCTCATTGTGTAAAATCCGAGTAAAACGTCAAAGTTTTGACCAACACCACCACCACCTCAGTCAGGAGCAACTGACTCATTTCTGCTGCGACTTCACATGGAGAATATGCTGAGTAGCTTCTCTACCATAATCCTGGATGCAAACCAACTGCGACTTTACGTGCAGTAGCTTGAAACTTGGATAACTGACCTACGTACAGCTTTGTTTAAAGAGGGTGGCTCGATGAAATCGTAGGGTCAAACTCCGTACGTCTGGTTTCGTGCCCAGCAGTTAACTCGCGATAGACGACTCGCTCTAGACGATAACAAGTAACTTTCATCCTGCTGTCAGATAGTCTATGCACTGCCTAGAATTACGAATTAATAAAATAACGAGAAATATTAAATAAAAGTTAAATGAAATTGGGTTCTATTTTAACGTATGAAATTGATACGGACGACACTAGAGAATTATGTTGAATAATATTTATTCAAGCAATCAAACTCAAATAAACCGAAGAAGTTCTGCGATTACCAGATATAATGTGAACAGAGAGTATCCTATCAAGGGGCACTAAAGTTGCGATATCGCTTAACAAGAGCAGTAGCAGAATCCTCAAGGTAAGCAGTTATCAAAGATGAGCGAAAAACTGAGTGCATCTGGTGTACACTACGCACGAAGTATTCGACAGCTCAAACCAATTCACATTTCACCACGGGGATCTACATATTGATACACGAGAGACAACTATTCTCAGTTCCGTAATGCAAGCGATAAAGTTAAAGCTCTGCACAGGAGCCCGTTTCGATCTCTCAAAAGTTGATTTCCCTTCAGGTGTCAAAGTATTCCAGCGGCCATTCGCCACCCACACTCTAACCCACACAACCAAATCTCATACGTTACCTCCATAGGGTCTGCCTTTTCCTCATCTAATGTAAACGTGACTTGAATCGCTGCGCTGAGTACACCGCTCAAGAAGTGATTGTCGTCACTTGAAATGATCCAACAATCTCTTATTCTCATTGGCTGAAGGCCATCCCCCCAAATGTCCATCGTTCTTATGTTCTACAGACAGGATTTGATTCAAATTTACCACTTGCCACGGTAAACTATAAATTATAACAATATTTAATAAATAAATGTTACAAACAGTCTGTCATATTCAGACCATTTGCAACAAATACGAATAATAATCTGTTCATAAATAAATAAAGCAGAATTCTTGCATGAGTACATTCATGTTAAATGATAAGGGAAGGCTGTAAAATACTGTTTAAAAAATTACCTACGTTTGTTTATCAGAAGCGAAGCGTTTTCTGGCACTCTGCAATAGTTGTGTCAGCTTACACATGCCATTAACCACTTTTAAATTCCCATCGTTTCTAGTATCTGTTTTAATCATATTGAAATAAAGTTAATGACAGAAATACTAATACATCCCTTAAATAACTAAAAAAGTAGGACAAGGTATGAAATATCCGTAATGCATTCAGTTACTGTGTTATTTTAGAGGATATGATGTTTTGACAAACATTTTCATAATGAAAATAATAGAAATACATAAAAAATCAATGAATGTATTAGTTACAGGTGTTAGTAGTCAGGAATGATAACAATAGTGCAATGCTGCCATCAGAGAGATCTTTGTTTAAATCATATTAAGTATCTAAAAATTGAAAACTGTGATGGTATCTAGTCAATGTAAAATATTAACTTTTATAGTTTTGAGACGCTGAAAATATTATTGTTTCAATGGATGCATAGCCACTTTGTGAGATGGCAGGTGTATTTATGTTTGATTCACTATGTAACAATTATTTATTATCGAATTTCTAATAGTTATAAGCAGTTGTGTTCAAGTCTGTCTTAAATTCTGTCATTTCTTGTGCATCTGCTGCACACATGCCATGCGAGCAAGCGCCGTCAAATTTCCTGCTCTTCGATTTACCTACTTATGGCAACAGGCTCACGGCCATCGTACCTGAGCTGATTGGCATTGGCCAGTTCGCTTGGAGCAGACATGCTGCACCCTGGACTCTGGCCTGCTGGAAAGCACTCATCTACACGAACAATATTTCCTTACCCGCTACCAATACTAGGTGGCTGAGTAACTCACCCACATATACGTAATATTAAACTGCTGTAATGGGCTTTTATAGACCACAGATGGCTTCTGACTGGCAGTTCTACTTCTTTATCCGAGGGCTATACCGAAAATAAGATCAAATTTGTCGCGAAATAGAAACCACAGTCAAAATTAGATGAAGGTTTGAGTACATGTGTCGGACAACGTTTCTAGTGCGCCCTTCGATCGCGTCATGTCGCTCTCTTTACTTCTGAGCGCACGGTGACTAGATAAAGACGACTAGAAAGTAGTGTCCCCCGCCAATTATGAGCGCCTGGTGAGATATTTGCGTAATTTCATACAGGCCACAAAACATAGCTGTCATAAAATTCCTTTTACATATTAATTCCCGGTCGCGCACTGCAGGGGCAGTGAGGATCCTCCTGCACCGTTTTCGGTAGGAAGTACTTGATTACCGACCATACAGCCCGGATTGGTTTCCTCTGATTTTCATCTCTGCTCATACGAACCTCTGGTTTTGAACAGATCATTTCGGCACAAACATCAAGTTACAGACCAGTGCAGAGAATTGCCAGAAAGCACAGTCGGCTGCCTTCTATGGCGAGGGTCTTGGATAATTTCTCGTTCTGTTTGGGAGTGGAACAGGGATAGAAGATGCTAGATGTGGTACGAGGTACCCTCCGCCACGCACCGTATGGTGGATTGCGGATTATGTAGATGTAGATGAATTTGGTACAGTACCACAACACACATCTCAGTCGAGTCGCCGCCTGTGTAGAGAAGTAGCTGGATGTTGTAGCTGACTGTTGAAAATGAGACTTCCTTAATTTTCGCTGTGGTTTCCATTTTGTGACCGATCGCACGCAACTTTGTAAATAGCTTTCTTATCACGCCGCCATAGATTTTGTCAAAAACTCTTTGAAGGGAACCAACACTTACACAGGAGCAACTGCAACATGAAATCGAATGATTCTTGGCATTGGCTGTAGAGCGTAGAATTGACCTATGAATAGAAGACTGTCGCCACTTTATCGGACATTCAATACACTTTGTCTGTTCTCGAGATACCGATACAGTGACAAATTCACACCATACCGTAGACGAGCCGGCGAGATTGGCGACGGCTTCTTTTTTATGGTACCAGAACGAATCGATGGATGTCCACAGTTAAAAGACTCATTAGTACGTTGTATGACTATCGTCACTCTCTCCTATGTACGGGGCGTGACACACGTACAATCCTAGGAATATCGAGGATGGAGACCATTTTGGCGATAATGTTCCACGAAATAGAAAAACTTCCGTTTCCTTCTTTTCTGTTATCAGCCTACTTAGTCGTCATCTGTCGTAAGCCATTAACTCGATTCAACCATCCCCTACAGAGTGTGATTTGCTCCGCAGCCATTGCTAAATGTTCAGAAAAATTACATTATAGAGGTGAAGATAACAATGACTATTCTGTGGTTGTACGTTGATCATGAAGTACGGATGTCGTTTATGATAACTTAGGTTTTGACTAGCAGTATCACGTGACAGCTGTTTATTTGTAAGGGTTTTACGTAAAAAGTTACCGAATAGGTTCGAAATACTTAAATGTCTAGCAAGAGATGATAAAATGAAAGTAGAATGTTTCATATTGTAGAGATTTCCTTTTTGATGTGCATTACGAAAACGTCGGATACAAAGTAACGACAGGATGTGACTTAAAGAAGGAACCCAATAATAATTATTCCAATCCCACAACTGAAACTCAACAATGCACACAGCTCCTCAGATTTTATTTTTAGAGCGCCTTATTAGCAGGTCTCCGCTTCTCATCTCCCTAGCTCCGTCTAATAACTGCGGCCGACTAATTCCATCATGCTTGTCAGCACCCACTCAACACACACATATGAGCGTTATTGTTCTTTTCAATTACAAAACGTCAGCGCTTCGGGCACATTACATGCTGTAATTTGAATAAACAAGATGTCAATATTTGTAACTTTAATAAGCCATAGATTATGTCTCAGACGGCTAAAGGTGGAGGTTAGGATCTAAAGTCTTCCTGTTACCTCATCAATCAAAGGAAAACGTAATAAGTGTATCGGAAAAACGTTGCAGAAGTATGAAATAATCATTCTCCATCATAAATCGGCTATACAATGTAATAGTAACAAAAAATTTTCATTGTATAACTTGCTAAAAGGTAAAACTTTATATCTCTGATGCTTTACTGACCTCATATCCCGCCAGTCATAAAGATAGGTTAAACTTTTTCCAGACAGAGATATGTTATTGAAATTTTGTAAGTTATACAAACAGCGAAAGCAAAGCATGGAATGACGTCGATCTAAACATCGTTAACACCTAAAGAATGAACGATACACGCTTCAGTCCTGCGAGTAATAGTCCAATTTCAAATACATATTTTTCTCAGTTAGCGGGAGACATAACAATTTCAGCATAATCTGTTCAGCTACTGTCCAATCGACAAATCAGATGCTGGAAATCTCCAATTAGGAGAATGACTTGTACATAAGGTGCATGGTCATCTTGGTCAAAAGTGCCTGCACTCACCTCATCTATACGAAAATCCACCGGTAACGGCGCTAGCAGAGGCAGTCGCATACAAGTCTTGACTGCGTTCATGTCGCTCATACACCAAGAATATAACCATTCACAGAAATTTTAGGACGGACGGTGTACGAATCTCATGTCTGCCTACGTAACACATGTAAATCAAAAAAATATTTGCTACAGGAAACTCCTCGACATCGTCATAAGATTAATGCTGGCTACTGCTGACAAGTAGAAACTGTCAGTGTGTATACTGCGACCGTTTTCATATATAGGCCTCGTCTGAAAGTTTCTTATGCCACACCTAATTTCTTCCAGACTGATAACAGCTGCTTACCCGCAGTTCCCTACCAGGAAATTTATGTAATGGCAGCAACTTCAGAGTTCTAGGTTGTACTTGGTTGGAATTTTGGATCACCGTTTATAACGTTATCTGCAATAGGAATATCAATTACCTTCTTTATCACACAGTTCTTTATGTATTGTCCCCTTTACCAAACATTTCCAGAAATATATATCTGAGGATATAATTTTTGTCTTCGCGTACGTCCTAATTTCCTGTGCTAACTGAATCCCGTGCCACTGCATTTTCCGGTTGGTCCTGGTGCGAATAATGATGCTGTTTATAAAAGCAGCACTGTACCGTGCAATATGTCCGGCATTATACGACTTTTCACAATCATGCAGTATTTCGTATTTGTCTTGTTCCCTGAGACGGAAATAATCTAGGACAGGACAACAGATATAGTTTTAAGGGGGATGAAAGACATCGAATGTTCAGCAACTCGCCGATCAGCGGACAGGACATGCACAGCTCGCTTGATGGCCTCGCTGGTGTACACTGTGGAGGTGACGCGTGATAGTCTGGAAGGGCACACAAGCTGCCTCGTGTTCACTGAGTGTACACGTAAATGCTGAGGGCTCCTCTACGCTTATACAGGAGGTATTTTTAGATGAATAAGATACTAATGGGATGGTTTTTGCTGGCACTGAATGGACGAGTGATTACTAAAGTGTGTCTGATTAACCGCTGCAGCAGTTCGCAATTGGCGACGTCTGTCCCTGTTACGAAAACGATCGTGTCTGCGGTAACTGGCCCTGATGGTGGAGATTTTCCCACAAACTGAGGTAATCCGGAACCACGTCCGACAGCTTGATGAGTGACACATCAAAGTACTGTACGATCTTGGAGATGGCACGTCCATTGTATTAACGGTCTAAGGATTAAACTGGAGTCATAATTTTTGACCCGATCTATTGAAATCAAAACTCTTGAGATGCCCTGCTAAACCCGCAGGACAGGACAAGTAGTAGGAATAGTGGAAGGGGGCTAGAAAGAGCGGCTGTTAGTTACACTCCAAACCTAACACTTTATGTAGTTGTCCAAACATTACAGCGCAACTTCTAAGCTTGACTACCGACAAGTAGATTAAGTTTTTTTAAAAGCGGCTGAAGGCCGATAAATTTAAAACAACATAACTACAATAACCTTTCAATACGCAGAAGGCCCAAGCGTTATGATCAATAAGAAAACTTACTCCAAAACTGCAGAAGGCGTTTGTTTACAAAACAAAAAAAAAACTTGCAACCAATTTTCCAGGGCAGAGTAGTATTTAAGCCGAGGTGATGTAAGACTTGATAAGTCAGAGTACAAAATTTTAAAGCGACTGAAGGCCCATCATTTTAAGAACAATACAACTACGATAAATTATCAACAGGCGGAAGGCCCACAGCCTTACCTTGAAAGAATGTAATACTTAATAAGTAAGAACCTTAAAACTTAAATCGACTGAGGGCCCATGCTTAAAAAAAATACAACTACAATAAATTTTCAACAGGCAGAAAGCCTCCAGCTTTATCTTCCCAAGGTAATACTTGATAAGTAGGATCCTTAAAACTTAAAGCGGCTGAAGGCCGATGCTTCTAAAAACAGTACACTACAATAAAATTTCAACAGTCAGAAGCCCACAGCTTTATCTTCCAAAAGGTAACTTGATAAGTAAGATCCTTAAAACTTAAAGCGGCTGGCCGGCCGTGGTGGCCAAGCGGTTAAGGGCGCTACAGTCTGGAACCGCGCGACCGCTACGGTCGCAGGTTCGAATCCTGCCTCGGGCATGGATGTGTGTGATGTCCTTAGGTTAGTCAGGTTTAAGTAGTTCTAAGTTCTAGGGGACTGATGACCTTAGAAGTTAAGTCCCATAGTGCTCAGAGCCATTTGAACCATTTTAAAGCGGCTGAAGGCCGACGCTTTAAAACAATACAATAAATTTTCAACAGGCACAAAGCCCAAGCTTTATCTTCAGACAGTAAGACTTGCCGAATTTAGAAAAACTTACTTTTAAAACGGCTAAAGGCCTTTGATTTTAAGCACATAATTACAGGCATACAAATTCCAACCATCGGCTATGGTCCATTAAAAATGCACAACTAAACGCCAACAAGAATGGCAGTATAGGCAACGGCGCTCAGAAGTTTCCAGGGGGCTCGGTCTGCCCTTCAAATCTTAACGTTTGCTTAGGAGAGACAAGACGTCGGCCCTACTATACTCGATCCCCCAGCAGTACTACCACGAGACAGCCAGGGTCCCACCGACAAGCAACTTGCTAACCGCCGACCAGTATAGGAGAATTCCAAAGCCGAAACGTTACAGACATAGCCGCCCACAACCAAAAATACATTAATCTGTCAAAGGCTACACACCATGTTGGACAGCGACAACAGGTGAGGAAAGGACACTGCCTGAATTTACATCAGCGACCAGGGCAGGTAACTGGAACACAAATGGCCACAAAGCAGAAAATTCCTCTGGTGCACTTGAATTTCAAACGGACAAATATAGTTAATTCCACAACACGGCGGCTAAATCTTCAGCAACTCGAATATTCTCTGTTGCTCCCAGGAATACCGCCAACAGCGAACCACCAAGGAAGGGGATAGCGTGAACAGATGTGGCTTCGGTAATGAAACCGCCACTCAACTTTCATGTTCTGGCTCGGTGATCCACGAACCTCGTAGCACTCAGAAAAGCCCCCACCCGCTCCGACACTGCATAGAGACCGCCAGCGGGGCCGGCCGACAGAGACTTACTTTCTGATCCGCTCCAACCGACCGGCTGGCTGCACACCGCCACGCCGGAACTATAAACGCCAGATAAAGATGGTGTACGGTGCAAATAGCTATACACATCGCTGCTGCCACACGTAGAAAGAAGAGGAACCACGGCATAGCCGCAATGATCGTGGGAAACCAAATGCAGAGTAACAAACAAGTTTTAAAACAACACATAAGCCGGGGTCAGCATGGCTCAGGTATTATGGTATATTCTATTGCGTTGTTGTTGTTGTTGTTGTTGTTGTGGTCTTCGGTCCTGAGACTGGTTTGATGCAGCTCTCCATGCTGTTCTATTCTGTGCAAGCTTCTTCATCTCCCAGTACTTACTGCAACCTACATCCTTCTGAATCTGCTTACTGTATTCATCTCTTAGTCTCCCTCTACGATTTTTACCCTCCACGCTGCCCTCCAATGATATATTCGTGATCCTTGATGCCTCAGAACATGTCCTAACAACCGGTCCCTTCTTCTTGTCAAGTTGTATCACAAACTCCTCTTCTCCCCAATTCTATTCAATACCTCCTCATTAGTTATGTGACCTACCCATCTTATCCTCAGCATTCTTCTATAGCACCTCATTTCGAAAGCTGCTATTCTCTTCTTGTCCAAACTATTTATCGTCCATGTTTCACTTCCATACACGGCTACACTCCATACAAATACCTTCAGAAACGACTTCCTGACGCTTAAATCTCTACTCGATGTTAACAAATTTCTCTTCTTCAGAAACGCTTTCCTTGCCATTGCCAGTCTACACGTTATATCCTCTCCACTTCGACCATCATCAGTTATTTTGCTCTCAAAATAGCAAAACTCCTTTGCTACTTTAAGTGTCTCATTTCCTAATCTAATTCCCCAAGTATCACCCGACATAATTCGACTACATTCCACTATCCTCGTTTTTCTTTTGTTGATGTTCATCTTATATCCCCCTTTCAAGACACGGTCCATTTCGTTCAACTGCTTTTCCAAGTCCTTTGCTGTCTCTGACATAATTACAATGTCATCGGCGAACCTCAGAGTTTTTATTTCTTCTCCATGGATTTTAATACCTACCCCGAATTTTTCTTTTGTTTCCTTTCCTGCTTTCTCAATATACAGATTGAATAATATCTGGGAGAGGCTACAACCCTGTCTCACACCCTTCCCAACCACTGCTTTCCTTTCGTGCCCCTCGACTCTTGTAACTGCCATCTGGTATCTGTACAAATTGTAAACAGCCTTTCGCTCCCTGTATTTTACCCCTGCCACCTTTTGAATTTGAAAGAGAGTATTCCAGTCAACATTGTCAATAGCTTTCTCTAAGTCTACAAATTCTATAAACGTAGGTTTGCCTTTCCTTAATCTATTTCCTAAGATAAGTCGTAGGGTCAGTATTGCCTCACGTGTTCCAATATTTCCACGAAATCCAAACTGATCTTCCTCGAGGTCGGTTTGTACCAGTTTTTCCATTCGTCTGTAAAGAATTTGCGTTAGTATTTTTCAGCCGTGACTTATTAAACTGATAGTTCAATAATTTTCACATCTGTCAACACCTGCTTTCTTTGGGATTGGAATTATTATATTCTTCTTGACGTATGAGGGTATTTCGCCTGTCTCATACATCTTGCTCACCAGATGGTAGAGTTTTATTAGGACTGGCTCTTCCATAGCCCTCAGTAGTTTTACTGGAATTTTGTCTACTCCCGGGGCCTTGTTTCAATTCAGTTAGGTAAAAGTAGTTCTAAGTTCTAGGGGACTGATGACCTCAGATGTTAAGTCCCACAGTGCTCAGAGCTGTTTGAACCAAAGGAGCAGGCTATTATTGATTAAGGTCTATTATCAAAACAACAGTAGTGATGCAAATGCAATTCGGAAATATCGCTGGCTGAAATGATTACGGGGGGTGTCCTCTTGTTCCACCTGCTGTGCGGAGCATGTTAAAGAAGTTTGAATCTACTGGAGAATTGCGCGTCGCTCCGGAAGAGGCCGACGACCGGTTGATGAAATTGCTGTTGCTGACGGTAGACAACGTTCCGCGCAATTCCCGATCGTCCGGTAGCGCGCGTGCTATGACACGTCTGTTGAACATCCCGTGGTCCACTGTGGGTAAGGTGCTTCAAACCATTCTCAAATGGTATCCATACAAGACTCGTATCGTACAACACCTTGCAACGCAGGACGCACAAGAACGTGTTGACTTCGCTCTCCACTTTCTCGCAAGGATTGAAGTTGATGAGAGCTGATCCTGGGCCATCCAATGGACAGACCAATCTCGTTTTTCTCTGTCAAGTGAGTGAAGACACAAAATTTCCGAGTGTGGTTATCTTTCCCCCCAGCCACTATACACGAAGTCCCTCTGTACGGCTAACGCATCACGGTATTGGTTCAAATGCTTCAAATGGCTCTGAGTACTATGGGACTTAACTGCTGAGGTCATCAGTCCCCTAGAACTTAGAACTACTTAAACCTAACCAACCTAAGGGCATCACACACATCCATTCCCGAGACAGGATTCGAACCTGCGACCGTAGCGGTCGCGCGGTTCCAGACTGTAGCGCCTAGAACCGCTCGGCCACTTCGGTTGGCACACGGTATTGGTCCCATGCAAAATGCGGTCCCACCGCATATCGCTCTTGAAGTTCACCCGTTTCTCCAAAATACTTTTTAAAACAATAGAATTATCATCCGACCGTTACCAAACGCATGGCCAGTACGATCACCTGATCTCACTCCCTGTGTTTGGTTATGGGGTTACCTGAAGGACAGGGTTTACCAGGGAAGCATCCGAAAATGTGCTGATCTGAGGCCCAGCATATCAAGAGAGGTAGCCAACGTCCGTAAGGAAATGCTTGGTTTTGCCGTGCAGAATGCAATCCTGCGCTTTCCGACTCTTCTGGACACTGACGGGTGCCATATTTACCCTCTTTCGTAGCAGTAATTGTATCCGTGTATGTAGTGGTATTATGTGCCGTAGCAGCACGTTAAATGTATTTTAGTTGAAGTGAGTATGCGTTAGGTCTCTTCTCCACGTCCTTGACATTAATGCTACCAAGTCTGGCCGTTCTACAGTAATTGGTTTACGTGTTATAGCATGTTAAACAATGCAAGTTTAATTATAACCAGCAGGTATATCTCGAAAAACTGGGTCAGTTAAATGGTTCTACACAAATCGTTCCTAAATAACAGATGGAAGCATTCCTTTTATCAAAGCTTTCTACGAGTGTCACAGTTTATTGGAATAACTGAGTCAGTCCAATAGCTTTACACAAATCGTTCCTGAATAAGGCATATGAGCATTCCTATTACCAAAGCTTTCTACTTATACTACTGTTTTTTGCGTCTTGCACTTCAACTCCTGCTACACAAAAATACTCGAAGCTGCTCAATAATGATGTTTCGAAATCAAAATCACACAAGGTACAGCATTACGGTGACACCAAAACGTGGGCAAGTTTCTGTAGTTGTTGTGAAACAGAACATTCTCAGCATGACAATCAAGGATTATTTAGAACATTCACTTTGAATAATTACATTAACACACACATAGGTTTTTTCCAAATACACCGCTGGAAAATAATTAGTACCGTTCACCATTTTAGAGGTTTCCAATATAAGTAAGCTTTATCGTTGCAACAGTGAACATGGAGTAAATGAAGTTATTACATTTACACATCAATAGCACTAGCGATTCTGTGGTACTACGCATGGACCCCTGCTGAAACAGTCAGATTAGTACAGGAAGCAGCCTCCACAGGCGGCAGTGCAGGCCCTGATACCGGCATCCAGTCGAACGCACAGATAGCGAATACTGTCCTGGGTTACGTTGTGCTCCACCCGCTTCACCTGTTCAAGTAGTACTGTAGGATTTGTTGCTTGGTATGTCGCACTATTCAGTCCTCGTCCAATAATATCACACACGTGCTTGATTGGAGACAAGTATGGAGATCATGTTGGCGAGGGAAGTTGATTCACGTCTTAGGGCACATTCATTGTCTTGCTTGTTGGAACAACACATCACCTTCTTGTTGCAAGAATGGCTAAAGAAAGAGTCCAGCGACACTCTGCACGTACCAAGCGCTGATTAACCTCCTTTCCAGGAACATAAAAGGTGAACGAGAGTTGCAGATTACCGCACCACAGACGATAAGGCCTGCGGTGGGGTCAGTGTGTCTTGAACAAATTCACTCTACCAGACAGTGCTCACAAGGTCTACGTCGTACATGCAGACGACCGTCATTTCCTGCAGTCAGAATCTGCATTCGTCGCTGATGACTATGGTGCAAGTCTTCCGAGTGATACTGTGACGGTACCAGTCGAACTGTGCACGGCCGATGCTGTGACGTGAGTGCAAGGGAGGCTAGAGGTGTGCGTGTCCATGGTCCCATTGCTGACAGCTGGTTCACAACAGTTTGTGTTGACACGTTTGTGCTGATGAGCCATCTTATCTGTGCTGCGGTAGCTGAACGATTTGCACTGCTGCCCTTACAATACGACGATACTGGTGGGCATCTGCGCCATGTGGAGTCCAGAGCCGCGTCTACGGGTGTGAGAATATTCAGGCAACCACTGATATCAGCATCGTTTCACAACTGATGCAGCGCCTCCAATAGGTATGGCAGTTCTCTGAAAGGCCCATCACGACACTCGGAAGGCCACAATTTGACCCCTTTCTAAATCGTTCACTTGGCCGTAGGAAGCACGAGTGCATCTCCGTGGCATGGTTGCCTGCTTCCATCACACGTTACGCCACACAGTGAACCTTCTGGATTCTATTTCTTGTTACTGAAGTTTTACCGCCGTTAGCGGTCTCTGCTTAAAAGGGCAGAAAGTAAAAGGGAATTTTCTATTTCCTATAGCTCTTTCAGAGGCGTCTAGGCACTCAATAAATCCTTCCCATCTCTGATTAGCAAATGAATATTAACAAAACATTGGCGTGACGAGACATACAAAATTAAAGAAAAAGAAAGTGACTGGCATCCAGGCCAGTTATGGCGCAAGAAACGCCTGTAGAAGTCCTTCAACGAGGGTCAGTACACTTGTAAGTTCTTGGTGGAGCATATACAACAGATTCCTAATATCAGCCAGAGGAGGCATAATAGGTCCCATAAAAGAGATCAAAGCCTCGGCAGTTATTGATGTTCATGACTCGCTGCCATTGCATATGTCTACCGTCGACTATGAAAGGTAACCTGGGGTAGCTGCTGGGGTTGTTGAGGTTGTGGTGGTTGTTGCAGGCTGCTGAGGTGAATGGAGTGACAGTTCACAGACATCGGAAAACTGGTAGAAGGCCTGGGATGAAGGCCTGGTGACAGTTGTGTTCTAAGGAGGCCGTAACCCTGTTGTAGCACGCCGTTGGCAGCCATCGAGTAAGTCTTGATAGGCTGGACACCCTCTGTATGAAGCAGAAAGGTTCTCTCCACAATTATGGCATTTAGCCTTCTCCGTTTTCGCAGAGCGCAGCCCCGGTTATTATGGTAACCTGCACACCTCACACACCATGGTGAAATGTGGTAGTAATTCGTCGTATGCTCAAGGATCTGGCAACGTTTACGGTGAAAGGAGTCCGCCCTCATAATTTAACCTTTGACCCGCAACTTATTACGAAGTACGTTTCGCGGACTGTAAATTCGGTAACTGGTCTCCTCTGGCGATAAGATAATAACTTAAACAGGAAGACGTCGTAAGATCTTAAGCAAGTCCTCACGTTTAGTTTTATTCTTACAGAGTAGCTGCAGGAAAACCTTATCCCCGGATTTCTCTCGTCAAGACATCGACCGGAACTCGCTCCGGCAGACCTTTCAAGTCAAACTTTAACCGCTTTTCCTCAGGCGGCTGGTGAGTGCAGAAATGGGATTTGATGATGCCGAATAAATGCGACGGCTTTCAGTTGGTCTGTAGACGTAGTAAAATAATACTTGACCCAGTTCCCTTGACAGACACCCTTCAAGCCCCCCCCCCCCCCCCCAACTGTGCTTTCAACGCGTCATTTAATTCAACGTACTTTTCAGGAGAATAGATGTTAACAGACGGTATTTCTTTCGCGTATTGCGGAGCAGAAGCCGCTTCATGTTTCTGGGACGCCGAGCGCGTTTCCTACCGAGGGACCGACGAGTTGTCGTCGTCGTGAACTTGCAATGGAGCAAAGAGATAGAAACGATTGGACGCATTCCACAACCTTCACCTGCCGTTCGCTATGTTTGGCGTAACGTGCGTCTTGCCAGATTTGTGGTGACGTTTATATTGCATCGTGACAAATCCTTAGTCTGCTGGTTCTTGTACCACCGTACGTGATATCTACATCTTCGTGTTCCAAGGTCTCAATCAATCCACGTTCGTCGTCAGGAACAGCATCGGCGTCAGGGAGGCTGACCAATACTAGGTGAGAGCTGGTGTCTTGTGACGTCGGAGATTGCGTATCAGGTAATGATGGATCGAATGCTGTGATCTGAAGTTACGTTCCTTTTGGTCGAAAATACAATGTTGATTGGCCGGCAGCATCTTCATGAACAGGTTTTCGTCGATGGACAATGGAGAAATTTGCACAGCAGTCAATCATAACGTCTGTTTCTTTTTCCTCGCTTTTTTGGTTGCAGCATGTGGTTTCGTTTTGGCAGTCTTGATCTTAACCTGCAAACGCTGGCTAGCCACCTTCGGGTGGTTTCCTAGCTCCCCTCCGGGCCTCAAGTTTGCCGTCCGACTACAGAAGGCTAGCCCAGACTACCTCGCCCTTACCTACGATGATGATGGTAAAACGGAGAAAAAGCTTTTGGTGAAGAATCGGGCGATTTACCAAGCAAGCTGATCAGCAGGAGGAAAGACTCGGTAAGGAAAAACAACTCATAGCGAGGAGCTAGTAAATGTAAACATGCACGCGAGTAGGCCGTACCTCGTCAGATTCTGACGGGGGAACGGCTCTGACATGCTGGCTATGAGCGTTCGCTACTCAAGGGTAGACGAAAATGGCGCTCTGATAGCTATGCAATTACGCTATCTGTTGTGGGATGAAAAAAAATGGTTGAAATGGCTACGAGCCCTATAGGACTTAACTTCTGAGGTCATCAGTCCCCTAGAACTTAGAACTACTTAAACCTAACTAACCTAGGGGACATCACACACATCCATGCCCGAGGCAGGATTCGAACTTGCGGTTCCAGACTGTAGGGCCTAGAACCGCTCGGCCACTCCGGCCGACCGTTGGGGCGATGAAGATTAAGCCATTATTAGTACAGCTACTGTTCTCATAGAGCCATGTGTTCTATAAATATATATGAAGGCATATAAAATCACATGCGCGGTCGAATGCAGCACAGTGTCAAAATTGCAAAGAATCGGTGGAGAACTTTTGGAGGTCTAAGATTTTGAATAAACAGACCGCACATATTTGGTAACAACGCACTTCCGTTATATAATCTGATGAAAAAATGCCTTACTTGGAGGCCAGCATGCGATTCCTAATCCCATTATAAGATAAATGCGTATCCAGAAATACCCATTCACACAATAGGTTTAACAGAAATGTGATTTAAAAAACAAGGCCCTGGCAACGCTGTAACTTCGTGCAGCGTGGCCAAGAACAAACAGGATGTAACTGCGCTGTGCTGCAGATGTCTCATGAGCTCAGTGAGACGAAGCAATGCCGTGGGGAACGGATACGCAGACTCACCCGTGTCGGATTCGCATAGGTGCCGAATTTTCGGTCAAAGCATAAAATTTTACCCAATTTACACCTCAAAATGCAGAATAATGTGTCTTTCTTTCTGTTTATGTTACCGTTATTTAAACATTAAAATATAACATGAACATCTTACAGACGTAAACGAAAACTTTTTTCGTTCATAGCACAAATACAACGAATAGAAAATAATAGTGGATACAGTAACATCGTCTGTATTCAGTTAGGTGCAAAAAACACAACAGATCATCTACACTAGATTGCGCATACGCTACGCACAAGAATTCCATTCTGCACGCTTGATATCCTGGCTTACCTTAATAAAGCCGGTACGTACAAGCACGAGCAAGGTGCTCAAAGTGACCACCGTACATTTGCAAACACTTCGCTACTCGCTGGCTCATACTTTGTTGGATCCTACTCAACACAACAGCATCCGCCATTGCCGAAGCATTTTAGTAACGATGAAGAATAGGCTGAATTTTAAGATGCTAGTCAGGAGGAACCAATGCGCAAATAATTACTAAGGAGTGACGACATACACTTGAAGTTGTATGAGACTGCACATACTATGATAATGAATAGCACAGTAGGACGTTTTTTGAAGAGGACAGCATATCTGTAAAAAGTTGGAATGAAAAACATAGGTACAATGAAAATAATTGTGAAGATACCATGGGTCATATAAAACGTACTTCAGTCGATCAACGAACGAAGGAGCTAAAAAAATGTTCACGTAAATTCAGGAGTAGAGAAATACACGTCACTTCCAAATGGAATTAATAGGAAATGCAGGGAAGCTAAGACCAAATGCCTACATGAAAAATTTGAAGAAATCGAAAAAGAAATGATTGTCGGATGGAGTGACACAGCATACAGTAAACTCAAAACAACCTTCGGTGAAATGAAAAGCAAAGGCGGTAACATTAAGATTGCAATAATAAGATTCGTTGTTGATATTGACATCCTCAGTGAAAGTGAAGAAGAGTTACAATATCTAGTGAATGTAATGAACAGTCTAATGAGTACAGCATATGCACTGAGAGTAAATCGCAGAAAGACGGAAGTGATGAGAAGTAGCAGATATGAGAACAGCGAGAAACTTGCCATCAGAACTAGGGATCACGAAGTAGACAAAATTAGGGAATTCTGTTACCTAGGCAGGAAACTAGCCTATGATGGAAATAGCAAGGAGGATACAAAAACAGGCTAGCACTGCCAAAAAGAGCATTCCTGGCCAAGATAAGTCTACTATTCTCAAATATAGGTCGCAATTTGAGTGTAAGAAATTTCTGAGAATATACGTTTGGAACACTGCATGGCATGATACTGAAACATGGACTGTGGGAAACGAAATATTTGAAATGTGGTGCTACAGAAGAATGTTGGAAATTAGATATACTATGTAGAGGTTCGGCGCAGATCGGCAAGGGAAGGAACATTTGGGAAACGCTCTCAAGAAGGACAGGACAATAGAACATCTGCTAATTAGTGCATCGGTCACGAACTTCCCTAGATTCCTGGTAACAGCGTTCAACAATAATAAACAACAGTAGTGTGGATGAGAAGTCTCCAACTGATAAATTTCTCAAATCTAAAGTACACAAAATTTAATCTAATTCATATACACCTGAATTTTTGTATGGGAAAGACAGGGAGTATATAAATGACCCATTTCATGAGCACTTGGACAACGAAGACGGTAGAAACTTACACAAGCGAACCTTTGTAGAAAATGTCAAAACTGAGTAACATGCTTTTCTCCTGCCATCTTTGTTTAACGTGGAAATCTGCTTAGAGTAGATGATGGCTACAAATTGAATATTTTGGAAGTGTTTGAATTATACAAACATTCCGCATAAAATCCGAATAACAGAACGTCTCTTATGAAATTGTGAGAATTAGCCCATTTCCTTTGGATATCAATTTCAGCAGTGCTTATGTTGAACTACTTTAAATGCATTTGAAATATTACATACAAATTACTTCCTTCATATACCTTAGTTACACTTTCTGTATGATTTTACATATGCTCCATGCTGCTAGCGAATGAGATATATTTACTGTAAACTACCAGTCTGTGACTACAATTATCATGCCCAGTGCGTACCTTTTTCGGCGAATTCATAGCATTATGCTTCAGTGGAGAAGACACTGACATATGCTACATGGATATAAACTAAGTTTTTGTAGTATACTTCTTGTCCTTTAAATAAATGTATGGCGAAGTTCTTATGATGCACATTACGCCAAACTTTGAGCGATTCTAAAGATGACAGACTAATCTTTCGAAAATCGTAAATCAAAATAAAAATAACTGTACACATGGTGACCGAATATTATCCTGAAATACACACTACACTACAGAAAATAAAGGCCACGAACGAAGTCACACTATGGGAGTCTTTCGGTGGTGGTTTGTAAAAGGCTCCCACTAAATGTGGCTCTCCATCCGAATGCTTTGTGTTGACTTTGAAGCTGCGCAGTAACAGCGGAGAGTGCAATAATTATAAACATCCTCCGAAAAATGTCCCTATGACACTCACGTTTCACATTTGTGAAAGGTAAAGAAAATTTTCATTCTCAACGTAACTGTAAAAGGATTCTCAATATATGTTTGTGTATGCACGCCAAAATTTTTTCTCTCATTCGCCTTGTCCACATTCTATACGGAGTCGTCATTATTGTATGGATTTTGGCAGCGTCGAAGATAGCTGGTGTCTGGATGCTCTTCCTGAAGCTACCGTTCCCCATGGTTCTGCATCTAGTGTAAAAAATTTATTGAAGTATGACAACGACATTCGAAATGTTTGGGGAACAGATATCAGAGGCAGCACATAGGTAGCATCTCATTGTTTATCTAGGTGGATGTGGAGAACAGCCTAAAATCCTCATCTAGGCTGGTCTGCTCATCACACTTTGTCGTCGACCCGCGAGCTTGATTCTAACCGGACCAGGTTCGCCTCCCCGAATGCCGGAAACTCTCGGCTATCAGGGCAGGTGCAAGGACAAGAAAGATATGCCCTTGTAAAGACTAATAACGATTTCTTTCAATACATTTACTTCGTAGAACTAACAGTTCGTTAAAATCCACACCAAGTTTCTGCCTTGATTCATGTAGACAGTATTTTCTTCTGACCTTGGATGAGTATCTTTTTATCACGATATATTTCCGATGTCAAGATAACGGCGATTACTCTCTGGGAACAAACCTGCACTGCCGGCTACACGAGGTGTGTAAAAAACACAAACAACGCTTAATTTAATGAGCGGGACGTCAGACAAAGTTATTTTGCAAAGCGGTACTCCTATCCGCAAGCAAATGGTTTAAGTCCCGTTCGACTCTTGCGTCTGCGAACGCTGTCTTCGAAGTTACTTCGTATTCTGTTTGGTGTTCTAACTGGGTAAGGAGCACATTAACGCTCAGTGTGACGTAGGTGCAAGCACAGCAAGAGAAGAACGTGCAGCACGTTGAGCAGAGCGGGAAGCCATCCGTTTTTCAAGGCACAGTAATTACCAATATCTTGGCATCAATAATATATTTTTTTGAAAATATACACGTTCCCAGTCTGATATTGTAAATTAACTGTTTGAGCGCAGTACCGTGACAATTATAGAGTATGTTACGTATATGATGATGGCATATTTTAATCGAAGTGAACTCGACCTCCGAGTTTGGCAACAAGCTTTACTAACGAATAAGTTTTGGTGCCTCATTCAATAGGGTAGGAAAAATGTATATGAGAAAAATTATGTTCCACATCTCACTAGGGAACCTAAGATCGGCCAATACCGTGCTGTATATCAGGATATTTAATTCTGCACTCACGTTTGACTGCAGAGTGTAGACATCGACCCTGGAGACACTGGTCATCATCTTACGCTTTAGGTGTTGCATAATAGTCTCCATAGTAGACCATAGAATATGGTCAAGAGGAAAAATATCTACTGACCCTGGTGATAATGGAATATGTCCCTCTCAGCCAATCCATCGGTCTCGGTATGTGGCGTAAAGGCGGCGCCGCACAACTGAATAGCAGTGAGCTCGGAGTCCTCTATATCGCAACCACGTCATCTGAAGAACTAGTAGTAGCACTTCATTGAAATGGGCAGAACATCACTCACAGGCATATATCGGTTCTTCAAGTACGATTGAAATCAGTTACTGATCTGCTCACAAGTTATCCCGGGTTGCACTTCCACACTGACCATGTGACAAATTCTTTTAACCAAGTGCAGACGCAAATGTGTCCAAATGCGATTATTGTATCAGTTTACAGCAGCGTCTCGATCACATGCAATGTTTATCTAAGAGAATCAGGAAACGTGAATAGAGTACAACGAGTTTTTCGTCAAGCTATGTCACTCTCTGCCTTTCGGCGTCATGCAGATGCAGTATGGAGGCAAGTGTGTTGAGCACACCGTCCTCCAGGTTGTTTCGCAGACTTTTCGATCAGTGAGCCGCTACTACTCGGTCAAGTAGCTCATCAATTGGCATCACGAGGCTGAGTGCATCGGGTACCAGTACTCCCAACAAGAAAAAATTATTTGGCAGTCCCAGGAATCGAACTCGAAACATCGGCATGGCGACCATCTACACTGACCACTTAGTTACTGAAGTGGATTTGAATAAAGTATGCAGGGTAGTAAACATCAAAAGCAAATTCTACTTATCATGGTTAGTCTCACGCTGCGATGGCCAAGATTTTCTGCAGATGGTGTGGATATTGTTGCGGAATGATATACATTTTACGAGTAAAAGACTACTTGATTATTCTTTGGAAGAGTGTGTCTGACTTGTTGATATTTGTTGATACATGTCGTTCTGTGGAAAGGATTAAGGCTTTTGTTGCTTGAGGACCTATTGCACTGTTTCATTACTATATTTTCACGATAAAACATTATTTTGCGCCGAAACCTGGCACGGTGATAGCCGAGAAGAAGAATCGGTTTGGACTACAAAGACGACATGGATGACAGGAAGAGGCACACAATTTTCCTACAACGCAGATAAGTACATCTACAACAGCGCAATACATTCGTTGTACTACGCAGTTTTCATGGTAGCAATTAATTAATTTGATGCTCAGGATGTGAGACACAAGGTTTAAGTGAGTCGCTGTTAAAATCAAACCGTTTAAATCAAGCCATTGTTTCGCTTTTAATGATAATTTGTTCTATTTGGAAATGCTACACCGAATCCATAATCAACTAATGCTGCCTTTGTTCGTTGCACTGCTCACACTAGCGATCTGATACAACGCCGATTCAGGAACAGGTGATCGTGAGTCGAATTTGTTATATATTTCCGTATAACGTGTTGGATTTAATATAACTGACAACAATACGGAAGCACAACTACACCGACTAAAGATCAAATGCAAGAGAGAAAGAGCGAACATAGCCCGATGTGTCTCGGAAGTTAAGAAGTTGTCAGACACTGCTGAACTCGCGGATAATGGATACTGTAAAGGGAAATCGCCAGATATTATGACCGGCAAACCAAACTAGGTAAGGCGATCTATGACTTGTTAGACCAATGGCCGTTAAACGTCTCTGCTGCAGAACCAATACTGACAGTGTGAGGTGGCATCTTGGGCAGCATATGTACCGATCTTATTATTAATTGCTAACTTACATACATTAGTACGTTACGAGCCCTACATACACAAACTACAGTGAGGACGCGGTAACTTGGCTGCCGGGCCCTGGGTACTTATGGATGAGAGAACACCGTGTTGATTAATCTCTGCTTCAGGCTGCTGCTACCCTCTGCGAGCCGGAAGCTGTGACACTTATTTCCCGACTAAATGTTATTCTGTTGTCTGCGTGAGCACATGATTGATTGATTAATAACAGTATTTCCATTTATATTTGTTTCATTATGCGATATGAGATAGGATCACAAGTTTTACTAAATGTTTCGAATGCCATTTTTCTTCTACTCGTAGCTTTGTATTATTACTCTGATTCTTCAGTACTTCGTAACGCGCATTCATGAATCCTTTTCGTGTCAAAATTTACATCTTAATCAGCCGATCGTTAGGGGTCTAGTACGCTAGTGAGTTGTCAGTATTCGAAGAGTAACAACAGAACATTCCTCCATCGCATCCTCTACACCCGCAGTGGCCGCACTACTTACAGTACTCCCCCGCCCCTGAGGTAGACGGGCAACTTCTCATGCTTTCATGGCTGAATTCACCAACGTCAATTAAAATTAAGCGTATCTCAAAATATTACCGTTTCGGTACTTATTTTTGTTTGTTACTGAGAATGAAAAATACAATCTTAAAATGATCTCGATATCTGATTCATAGGAGACTACTAAATGTAAGGTGCCAGGAATAATTGTGACAGAGGAACCAGTGCACAGTTTCACTAGCTTAGTTTTCGATGCAAGGTAAACATACAATTGCTGAAAAAACGGTACATTTCCATGATGAAGCATAAAATTACCTTTACTTCATTAAAGTTAATATCTGTAAGATTAATAAACAATAAAAGGCTTTTACAAGTGACTAAGGCATACAACTTTTAATTATAGAAATTAATGACATGCTTCTGGTGCTCTAGTATTGAGAAAACCAGATCACTGTAGCCTTGGAAAGGTAGTTACCATTAGTCAGAATAAGAAATAACAGAGATCTGTAACATAGAGAAAGAAACAACATTAAAATGAACATTTAGAATGTCGTAACACCAGTTTAAAAAAGTGATAAAATCTGGTAACCGAGACACTGGAGATGCTAATTATATGGCTGTAAGCACTATGGGACTTAACATCGGAGGTCATCAGTCCCCTATAACTTAGAACTACTTAAACCTAACTAACCTAAGGACATTACGCACATCAATGCCCGGGGCAGGATTCGAACCTGCGACCGTAGCACGGGCGCGGTTCCGGACTGAAACTCCTAGAACCGCTCGGCCACAGCGGCCGGCGCTAATTATACGCTTTGAACATTTAAGGATTGCAGTAAATATACACAAAATGGTTATGTTTAAGCGCTTCACAAATTACTTGACCAGAATTCATCCACTTTGGTTGCCTCCTTTGTTAAGGCGCTTCTTGACGTTAACTGCCATGCAGCCATCAGTCATGCAGTCGTGCAGGAACTGCACGTAGGTAGATGGGGCTAGGTAGGACATTCCCACAACATGAGATCGAATTTTATAATAATATGCATCTAGCAGCTAATAGCCATATCCAAAAATATCCATTAACGTTGACGTGTGGAAGCCGTGGGATAGATATTTTGTCTCGCTCTGTCTTTGCTTGACACGTGGGGACATGTTTACCTTCCGCGCCAAAGGAGTGCAGCCAGTGCTTCATGGTCTCAAGTGGATCGGTCACGTTCTCGCCGCAAGTCGTCTGCCTAGATGCGACATTTACACCGATGATGGGCTATAGGCGCTAAACCGACAAACGATTTCAAGTTGTGGCCAAGTGGGAAAGTCCTTCTTAGCGCCATCTACTTCGAGGAGGTTCCTGCAGCCTAGGCATGACTGTTAACATCAAGAATTGTCTCAAACAGGAATGTCTTAACAAAGAAGACAACCTATGTGGATCAATGCTGGGCACACGCCATCGACGGTTATGAGGTCGTTACTCCAGGACGCTCACAGAGGAAAAAATATTTTGCTACAACTTCGTGCTAAAATTGTCTCTGTATCTCACCAAAAAAATTGGCTCTTATTGTGGCTCACCATGGTTAATATTTCCATGCTTGCGTTTATGAATCTTTCCAGAATGAAATTTTCACTCTGCAGCCAAGAGTGCGCAGATATGAAACTTCCTGGCAGATTAAAACTGTGTGCCGGACCGAGGCAAAGGTCCCGACTTCGAGTCCCGGTCCGGCACACAGTTTTAATCTGCCAGGAAGTTTCGTTTGTCAGTCGTATTTATTGTGAGTGACGAAGCGTGTCTTACCTCTCTCTGCGACGAACGATAACAGCCGGATACTGATTGCATCATTTAATCTATTAGCTCAGCTGGAGGCTTGTTGAAACCATTTTCTTTTTCTTAAGCCATACGATAATTTAAGGAGTACCAGTGCAGAGCGTTTTTTTCTGATTCACCTAAACATAACCCTTTTGTGAATGTTTGCTGTAATACTTAAATGCTCAAACCGTATAATTGATCTCTCCCATATTTCGGTAGGTAGACTTTATTACTCGTTTAAACGTTCTAAATGCTCATTTTAGTGGTGTTTCTTTCTCTCTGTTACAGACCTCCGTTATTTCTTATTATGACTAATTGTAACTACTATTCCAAGGCTCCAGAGAGTTGGTTCTGTCATTACTAGTGCACCATAAGACTTACAGAAAGAGTAATACTTTAAGATATGCTTAATTTTAATTGACGTTGGTGAGTTCGACCGTGAGGCATGTGAAGTTGCTCATCTACCTCAGGGGGAGGGGAGTACAATAAGTAGCCTGCGGGTGTACAGGGTGTGAGGGAGGAATGCTATACTGTTTGTCTTAGAGTACTGACAACTCAATGACTTGCTAGTCTCGTACCAATCAGTTTGTTCACACTTGTGATTGTGTCTCACATTGTATAATGTAATAAATATTAGTACAATTACTGTTATTAATCATCGGTCATCCACTCACACAGACAACACAACAATACGTAGTCAGAAAATAACAGTATATAGCTTTGGGATCGTTGAGGGTGGTAGCAGTCTGAAACAGAAATCAGTCTACACAGCGTTTTGAATAGGGCCGACTTTCACCTTTCAGTACACAGGGGCCGGTAGCCAACTCACTGCGCCCTCACTATGGTTAGTCTATTCGTGACTCATAACGTACCAATATACGTAAGTTAATAATTGGTAGTAAAATCAGTACAAATGTGCCCCATATGCTAACCCCCATTGTCAGTACTGGCTTTTCAGCTGGGAAGATTGACGACAACTTTGTTAGGCGATGAAGTGTACTAGGCTCACGTTCCAAAATGTGGAGAGTACACAGGGAACATTAATAAAACCAACAAGTCGCAGGGAAGGAATCCTAGCTGAAAATTGCGGGAAAAAGTTCCAGTGAACATGTGTCCAGAAATGGACGGTGTACTTGCAACGACAACAAATGGTCCCGGAACACAGTAAAGAGCTAATTCCATCTACGTCACAATATGTTCAAAAGATACAGTGCAGTGCACATGTTCGCACGACGCATCACGGATTGCCGCACTCTTTCGCGCCGGCCATGGTGGCCGAACGGTTCTAGGTGCTACAGTCTGGAACCGCGCGATCGCTATGGTCGCAGGTTCGAATCCTGCCTCTGGCATGGATGTGTGTGATGCCCTTAGGTTAGTTAGGTTTAAGTAGTTCTACGTTCTAGGGACTGATGACCTCAGATCTTAAGTCCCATAGTGCTCAGAGCCATTTTCAACTCTTTCGCACGATTACAGATATCTCATAACTGTGATGGTCTGGTGCAAAAACCGTCGACAAAATTCTTCCCATCGATGGAAAACCGCTGCTGATTATCCTTGCACTCGTTGCTGGCAATAAGGATTGTAGAGGTTGTCATGCAGTATACACGTAACCTGCCGGCCGCGGTGGCCTAGTGGTTCTAGGCGCTTAAGTCCGGAACGCGCGACTGCTATGGTCGCAGGATAGAATCCTGCCTCGGGCATGGATGTATGTGCTGTCCTTCGGTTAGTTAGGTGTAAGTAGCTCTAAGTTCTAGGGGACTAATGACTTCATGTTAAGTCCCATAGTTCTCAGAGCCATTTGAACCATTAGACGTAATCGTATTTTGGCTTACACTATGTTGGCGGGCCGCTTGCCTAGATCTTGTACTAGGGTTCGTCTCAATAGTCAGTTAAACCCGATCCTTCAAATCTGGCGTACGCACAGTCTGCCACCACCCTGCAGGTTCGTCTCTCTCAGAGGACCCACTATAACACAAACGTCCTCAAAGAGCTTGAAATGTTGTGTGATATGGTTCGTGTCTTTAAGGGTACCTAATTTAGTACAGCCGTTCAGCTCTCGACTATTTTCATCTGCTTGGCAGTACACAAACAACATCTCGGCTTGTTCCTGACATGAGCACTGGACCATTGTGCTGCTTACAGTGCGCTGCGTCATTCACGCAGTCTGCCAGGCACAAGAAACACGTGACAGGTGGTCAGAGGCACTTTCATTCGTCAGCACCATGTATCGGGGCAGCGATGCGTTCCCGTAAAAATGTTCATAGGGCCTTTCCTCCTCCATCTCCAGTCAGGAATCCATCCCTGCAGATTGTCGGTTTTATTAATGTTCACCCTGTATAGAAGCCGCGAAACATGTTATTTGCCGAATGTCACACTAACAGTTACAAATGTACTCTGCCAGAAAAAAATTGATGTACTCTTTTAGAGATTTCCAATCCACTCAAGAGTTTCTGTTGCAGCAGGACATGTGGAGTACACAAAATGGTTAGCTTTACACATCAACAGCACCATCGGTTCTCAAGTACCATGTGTCGACCCATGCTGAAACACCCGTACTAGTACGTGGAGTATTGCACGCGCTGACTCTGCTATCCTTTCAATCGTACAGATGAACACTACTGTCTTGGAATACCTTACCCCACGCCCGTTCGAATTCTTCACTAGTTGTATAAGACTTCTTGGTTGACGAGTCGCGCGTGTTACTTATCGTCCCATCATATCCCACACGGGCTCGACTGGAGACTAGTACGAAAGTCTTGTTGCCCCGTGAAGTTGCTGAACGTCCTGCAGAGCACGTCGACTTTCATTGGCACTGTGTGGGCGAGTATTACGCTGTTGGGACAGCGCATGAACTTCCCGTTACAAGTACGGCAAAAGAATGCGTTTAATAAAATTCTGCAAATACTGGAGCGTCCCCTCCAGAAACAACAAAGATGAATGAGATTTGTAGCTTATCGCACGTCATATCATAAGAGCTAGGGTGAGTCCAGTGTGTCTTGGACGAATGCATTCTACGACACTCCACACACCAGATCTACATCTGACTCACAAATGATCATCACTTGTGTGCAGGCAGAATCTGCTTTCATAGCTGAAACCACGGCGCGTCATTCCATCTTCCAAGTGATCCTCTCGGCTAGAGCCGTGCGTGCTGGTAGTCCCACTGCTGACGACCGGTCCGAAACAGTATGTCTTGACACATCTCCTATCTGTTCTGGTGTAGCTGTACGATTTGCCACTGCTGAACATACATTACGTCGATCCTCGCCGGCTTCTCTGTTGTGTGGACTTCCAGAACCTCCTCTACATGTGTGACAATCACGTGACCACTAATAGCAGCATCGTTTTCGAAATGAGGAAACAGCATGCTGAATAAATATATCACAGCCTGTTTGGACCTTTTTTTCTTTAAACTCTTCCGATACTACCAATGTACAATCTGTAACAATGAGTACTCCATCAGCTTCAGCAAGACTTCCGCCGATCAAGATCAGGTGATAGGGAGACTTGGGCAAGGTTCTGCGAATAGTGTGATCAGTCGTTCGACAAGTACCCATCAGTAACGACCGTCAATATACAAATATTGTTCCGCAACTGTCTCTCAGGAGAGCCGAGCCATTTAGTAGAAAGTACTGCGGTGATGGGACAAACGAAGATTATCCTCCAATCTCATTATGGTAACAAAGATGAGATAGTTCTGGCGATTACACAGAAGACAAAAAGCTCTTTCGGTTGGGCACCAGAGGAACTCATTTCGACATTAACTGTCTGCTAGTGACATGTTCAGGCTCCCCAGGCTCTTGCGGAAGACTTGAATAGATACGGCCGCTCCCGCCGCAAACTCTCTATGCTTTTCCGTACGAAAAATGCCGCCGCTTGGTAATTCACGCCAAGCGTAAGAGACTATCCGAAGGAGATAATTCTTCAGGCCTTAACCGACGATGCCGGGTTAACTCCAATCGCATATATAATCCCACAGGTGACCAACATCTGTGAGATTGCTTCAGTAGAATGCGTAACAGTGATGCTGTGTCTGGAATCCAGTTTATAGATGTTGGCCACTGATGGGATCGTGTATACGACTGGTGTAACTTAAGGTCTGATGATGGTGTACTGACTCACCAAGGCTGGTTGCAGTATAATAAATGACATCAGAACGACGACTGCAAGTGTTTGATTTTATTGCGTAAGGGCACGGCCGAGGTCCCTCTAACCATCAACCGGAAGGATGGATGTGCAATGGGGTCATTGGGTGCAGGACTGTAAGAACATTGTATATTAGTGATACAAGAGATAAACTGAAACGAGAAAACAGATGTCTTCTTTGTCTCCAGTGTAGGCATACAGTTTCAGATTGCAGGAGGTAGTGAACGGCTTGGGGTACTAAGTGTGAAGGAAGGGATACTAAGGGATACTAAGACTCCTGCGGCTCTTACAAACGTTACCTCAGTGGGAAAAATAGGTGTTGTCCCCGCAGATTCACTTACTGCATCTTCAGGTGGCGCAGGTATGCGTCTCCGGACCAACGGGACAGAACAGAAAAAATCGAAGTGTGCTGCATGCCAGATGTCAATTCAGCTTCTTAATTACTTGTTCATTTCGATCAAAGCCTACAACTCCACGCCACCACAGATTTCTTCAGTTTCGCATAAAGATGCTTTGGAAAAATTCTTCCGTGTTACCCGAAGACTCTGAAGGTCATGAGGATGTTTCGCACCTCATGTGAGGAATTTATCATACATCCATAAGATTACGATAGCTACAAAATGTAAAGATTTTACAATACACTCACCCAAAAACCGACTCAACTATGTATATTCCCGTGGAGATTCTCATACGAGGTGATTTTTATGCGAAAACAGTAAAGAATATTTAGTTTCAGTTCTCTCTACTTTTGGCTGGATACTTAATAGGGAAAAGTCAGGTGTCTGTGTACATGCAACTGTGATGAATTTTGTTCAGGCTGACTTGTCTCCTGCGCCCTTCAATAACGAGAAGCTTTTGGGACTTGGAGACTATACGATGTACTGCCAATCGAGATCGATCCTTGAGCAACAGTAACATGAGACTTCCTCCGGAGTATTTCTGTGTAAAGCATTGACGAACAACAGTTTCACTTTCAAAAAGATTTCACTTCCAAAAAGATATGGTGAAACAGACTGAACGCAAAGAACCGATTCAACCACCGGAGGACCAGATCTCAACGTCAGGAAGCCTTGAAACAGATGTACTACTTAATACTCTACTACATTACGAAGGGGCAACCAGAGGTCACTCCCGGCCGGCCGCTGGAGACCGAGTTATTCTAGGTGCTTCAGTCCAGAACCGCGCGACTGCTACGGTCGCAGGTTCGAATCCTGCCTTGGGCATGGATGTGTGTGTTGTCCTTAGGTTAGTTAGGTTTAAGTAGATCTAAGTTCTAGGGGACTGATGTCCTCAGATGTTAAGTCCCATAGTGCTCAGAGCCATTTGCATCATTAGAGGTCACTCCCGCTCAACTTTCAGGGAAGACTTTGTTTTACGTCCCTCACCATACAGTGAGAGAAACGTGGTATAGTCTACGACGCGTCGTCTCACGGCAGCAATGCACCCTCTCTGAACGAGGTACGAGATGTAAGAAGCAGAACCGTATCAGCTACGTAGGGTCCTGGAGATTTTACTGCGATTCTACTTTCCACTGATATTGTTACAGACATCACACACGCTTTTCCCCGTCCGATCGTGAATGAAAAAGACAAAGACTTGACCACAGTCTTCTGATTCAGAGCTAATCGGAACAAAACAGATTTTCAAAAGGCGGATGACATAATACAACAGCGCTTCTCCAGACTATCATTCGACCTGACATGCAGCCCATTTCTACTCTCTGCAACTTTAAAAGAACACGCCGACAAGTGTATGACGTCATTTCCCCCGTAGCACCTCTTATAAACAAGATTACACACATGGAGCAGCCTGTGAGCGAAATAGAAACTAATAATTTGGCGATCACCACATATTAGGAACTCGTAGCTGTACTGAAATTGACCATCCTTCCCTTATGGAAATGAGCTACCAGCCATCAACAATTGAAAACTATTTGGAAACCCGAAGGGCGAGAACTTCACACATAGACTCAATTTTTAGGAATAGTCTGAAACACAACGAATAACCATTTTTGTATAGAGTTCAGTGACATCATCAGGAAGACATCAGAACAGCCAGATACTGCTGCGCTCTTCTCTTCTCTGGAACTGTCAACTCATCTAAAGATTTTAAGAGACTGGAAACCAAGCTTTCGTTAAGGAATATGTCTAATGGTTCCTGTGGCCAGTACAACACTGGACGATAAAAGTTGACCACTGTTGTTACAAATGTACAAGTTTCTGCGTCAGTCACTTGGTTATTTTTCCACTACGCACTTAGATGGTTCACATCAACATCTTCAAGTGGAGACTTGTTGCACGGCTGGTGTTGGTGAAGAGTACAGACGTCTTTTCACAATAGCAGACAAAGGGCAGTGTAGGTTACTTTGCGGCCTTTAAGGGACGATAGAGTTGTGTAATACCTGCATACTGTTGCCTGAAGTATTGACCTCTCCACTGCACATTACACTTACAATATACTGTCCCTCAAACGACGCAAAATAATCTACACTGCCCTTGCTCTGCGACTGTCAAAAGACGTCTACATTCTTCGCCCATACCAGCCTTTTAAATAAACAGTTCTCGACATGAAGACGATGGTGTGAACCATCGAAAGGCATAGTGGTAAGATAAACAAGTGACTGGCGCAGAAACTGTTTTCAACAGTCACAGCCCTCGTAACGCCGTCCCTTATGGACGAAACATTCAATAATTATTGTTCCTCTGATAGTAGCAGGAAGATGAAAACCCATTCCAGTTGCGTCTGAGTTGTTTCCGTAGCCGTTCCTGTAACAGTTGACAGTCACTAGTTCTAGTGAAAATGTGGGGCACATCCAGTGGCCTCTAATTTTCTACAAATATGGCTACGGGGCAGGTACATTCTTTTACACTGTACTGCTTCCATTTTCCAAATAAATAGTGGCATTTCACATGCCTGTTCGTTAGACTGAACTACCGTGGCTGTAGTGGCTGGGCAAATGGTGACACTTCCTCTGATGAAATTGTTTGGATATGATCTGTATACATTGCATTAGCGTCTTTTCGTTCTGAGGCCTTTAGCACTGGATGAGTCTTTATTTGTAGGCTTTTATTGACAGTGTCGCGCTGAATAGGATATTACCGTTCGTAAAATATTGGTATCTTGTGCACACTACGAAAAATTGTGTAGTGATGTATAAACTAGCTCGGTCAGTACAAACTTTAAGCCTAGGCATGTGCTGAAAGCTATGTGTTTTTCTGTTACAGGGTTGACGTGCTATATCCCTTGTAAAAGTGTCGTGTTATTATGCCCATGACAACATTTATGGATGTTATCACCGGTACACCTAAGAGAAAAGGGATTACCATCAATCACCTGTATCCTTCGCATCAGTGTACATCTACAGTATCAAAGACAAGCAAATGAAAAACAATGTCAATCTAATTACCGCAACAGTAACATATATCTCAACATAACCGGTGTACACCTAGGTTATAGAACATGTAAAATCGTACTATTTTGCCCAAGATCTACCTTCATAAGAGGCACTACTTGTATGTTTTCCTTTCTTAGGCAACTCCCCCTTTTCTGGTAATGGCGTAGAAGCCTATGACAATGTGTAAAATGGTCGTCTAAATGGCTTCACTGTACTGGTATGGTCATCAGACGTCTTAGCCGTTAGTTTTGATTTTACATTTACCGGTGAAATCATTTCGACGACCTGATATAGTCCTTGTTACTTTGTTAAGAAGATTTTTGTTTTGCTTGCAATACCACTTTCCTGTCCTGTAGTGTGGTAGCTTACTTGCACGCTGCCCAATTGTTAATTTTGCAAATCCTTAGTGATAGCACGTTTTACCCTCTGCCGAACTTCTCTAAGCGCTTGCCACTTGTTTTACAGGTTCGCCTTGAGTCCCTAATTTTGGTTGAATCACGTGATGGCATCTTCCACCAGTTCACTACTTCGTACAGAGAAGAACCTGTTCCTGTGTGACCTTTAGAATTACGTGCACTGACTACAGAACTTACATTATGTGGTCAAAAGTATCCCGACACCTACCTGAAAATAACTTACAAGTTCGTGGCGCCCTCCATCGGAATTGATGGAATTCAGTATGGTGGTGGCACACCCTCAGCCTTGATGATAGCTTCAACTATCAGTGGGATGAGTTCAGCCAGATGCCGGAAGGTTTCTTGGTGAATGGCAGCCCATTCTTCACCCAGTGCTCCACTGAGAAGAGGTATCGATGTCGGTCAGTGAGGACTGGCATGAAGTCGGCACTCCAAAACATCCCGAAAGTGTTCTGTAGGATTCAGGTCAGGACAATGTGCAGGCCAGTCCATTACAGAGAGGTTGTTGTCGTGTAACCACCCGCCACAGGCCGTATATTATAAACAGGTGCTCTATCGTGTGGAAAGATGCAATCGCCATCTCCTAATTGCTCTTCAACAGTGGGAAGCAATAAGGTGCTTAAAACATCAACGTAGGCCTGTGTTGTGATAGTGCCACACACAAAAAAGGGTTGCAAGCCCTCTCCATGAAAAACACAACCGCACCATAACACCACCACATACGAATTTTACTGTTTGTACGACGCACGCTGGCAGATGAAGTTCTCCGGGCATTCGCTATGCCCACACACTGCCGTCGGATCGCCACATCGTGTACCGTGATTTGTCACTCCACACAACGTTTTCCCATTGTTCAGTCGTCCAATGTTTACGCTCCTTACACCAAGCGAGACGTCTTTTTGCATTTACCGGCGTGATGTGTGGCTTATGATCAGCTACTCGACCATGAAATCCAAGTTGTCTAACCTCCCACATATCTGTCATAGTACTTGCAGTGGATCCTGATGCAATTTGGAATTCTTGTATTATGGTCTGGACAGATGTCTGCCTATTACACATTACGACCCTCTTCAGCTGTCGGCAGTCTCTTTAAGTCAACAGACGAAGTCGGTCTGTGCCCTTTTGTATTGTACGCGTCCCTTCGCGTTTCCACTTCACTATCATATCGGAAACAATGGACCTAGTGAAGTATATATGTATGTCACAAGTGGCACGCAGTCACCTGATCACGTTCGAAGTCTGTGAGTTCCGCGGAGCGCCCCATTCTGCTCTCTCACGATGTCTTATGACTACTGAGGTTGCTGATATGGAGTACCTGGCAGTAGGTGGCAGCAAAATGCACCTAATATGAGAAACGTACTCTAGGTGTTGGCTATTCACACAATGGTAATCAGAATGACTACAGCAACCAGTAAGAGCAAAAGCTTCCACTTTAAAAACTAACAAAAATGGTTCAAATGGCTCTGAGCACTATGGAACTTAACATCTGAGGTCATCGGTCCCCTAGAACATAGAATTACTTAAATCTAACTAACCTAAGGTCACCATACACATCCATGCCCGAGGCAGGAGTCGAACCTGCGACCGTAGCGCATTCCAGACTGAAGCACCTAGAACCGCTCGGCCACTTCGGCCGCTCAAAAGTAACAGCATAAATAAGCGGTCATACCCGCACTCAAGACTTATACAAGTACTGTTAAATTATCTATACGGCTGATCACTGCCCAGCAACACTCATTACCATCGTGTGGCGCACTACTGTAGCGATTGTAAGTGGTGAAAATAACTGGTATCATTGTACCAGATAGTACACACAGCTCTCGCATATCACGGGTGAAGATGGCTGATCCTGGCCCCATTGGGCAGGTAGGTCCTCGGCAACCAGAAGTGCTTGTGGCGACTATCAAGAACAGAGGCACTGGGTAGCCTTTTCGCACCCCGCAGTGACGGTCATGTTGGTGCGACAAGCACTGCGAGATGTAGTTGTGTAGGAAGGCTCCCAGTTTTCCCATCAGTGCAGTTACGGGCAGCCAATGCGATACCCCGCAAGTGACAAGTAAACTTAAATCTTGAGCTGTCGTGAATGTCAAGCAGCATGTTCACAAAAAGACCTGAAACACCTAATGCCCGTACATGCATGTAATAATCATTCAATCAAGTGAATTTTCACGGCCACCATCGATCCTTAGGACCAAATGAATTCAGAGGCGGGGAATTGCCAGATTTATTGAGACTGGAGGGAGACGATGACGTGAGGCTCTGTTCCATATGTCGGAATGTGGTCTGCTTATGTACTATTGGTCAGCGGTCCTTCTTCTGCTATGTTTGCTTAACAATTTGTTACAGACCATTAAGTGCAGTGCCTCTGACAGGTAATTTTGCACCTGAGCAATAGCTTATTGCTCCACGTAACAAGAGCTTATGGATACACTGTATCTCTGCGTCTCTTTCTTAGCGGATGTTCTCCTGAATGTGTAACTTGTGCCTGGCGATTGGTGCCGATGTAGCAACGTGTGCTCATGTTGCCACTGCTAGGTGAAAGTGCTATCCAGAGCCTCTGTTGTTGACAGTCGCCTACCTGTCCAGTGGCTCCAGGACCAGCCATCTAGACCGGTGATATATGAGAATTGTAATTTAACTGGTAATAGTGTACTATGGTGTAGAATGGTACCAGTTAGTGTTGGCTGCATCCTTCCGCTGCATAAGTACGTCACCACCTCTGCCTGGTGTTGCCTGCAGTTGTGTTGGCGTGAAATTAAGAGAAATTTTAATTATTCCCCTGTTCTACTCAGTGGCATATTACTACTATCACTGTTGCAGGTATGTTCCCCCAGTTGGCTAGCCACAGTTTAGGCAAATGACAAGTAGGTGCACATGCGACGCATTTCAGAAGGCACAGCAGGTAGCAGCTCTCTACATTCCTACGGCATTAGAGCATGAGTCCTAGCTCATTTAATTTGTAGCAAGATCTGACTTGTTCCTATTGACCCTGGAATGGTACCCTTCGTCGATGCGACGAACGTGAAAGGATGTCTACTGTACTGAGCCACAGTACTGCTGCCTAGCGTCGTGCGCGCTGAGCTATGCTTTGAGTGATTAGTAGTCTACGTGACCTTGGCATGAGCAGTCGGCGGCACGCAGCCCCTGATGAGTTTCCTACAATAGTTTAGATGTCGGTTCGTCGATACGACGAATGAGTAGTAGTAAGAGAAGAAACCATATTCGTCAGAGCGACTAATGGGTAGCATTACAGAATAAAATTCCTTCTTTGATATGACGAAGGGGTAGCAGTAACAGCGCACATTTACTAGAAGTAGTGTATTTCCATTAGTAAATTCGTCACTTATTTTGGTAGTAATAACAACACTCTTCATTTTGTCTGTAGAACATAGCTTGGAGTAGAAGATGCTTGGATGATGACGAAATTAGAGCACTTTTAGAAGATGATTTGGGCGACGTGCTGTCGTCGGAGGAAGAGGACTCTGAAGATGAGTTGTTGAACATGTCAGAAGAGGCCGACCCTAACTATGAGCCTTCCTCGAGTTCAGAGGCAGATGGAGATGAGACCAATCGTCGACCCATCAACGACTTGGAACAGAAAATTGCAAACCACATCATTCAAGCCTCAACCTCAACTTCTGAATCCATGCAGAAAAACTAACGAACAGGGCGTCATAAATAAAGGGTATCTGAAACTAAGATCTAAACTATTACATCACCTCTTGTGTCACCTGAGTAGGTTGAAATTCTTAGTACTTGGAAAGGTGGTAGCTGTAGCTGGAAGACAACACCTATCAAACAACCGGAAAAAAACGCTGAAGAGGAATGTGATTTACTTCACTCCAGGCCCAGCAGGTCACGCGAAAAATGCACAAAGTCCACGTCAGTGTTTTCATTTATTGTTTACTTCAAATTTGTTGGACGCAACGTTCTCAATACAAAGGTTCGCTTAGCTTCACAAAAGAAGTAACAAATGATGAATTCGAATCCCTCTTTGGACTACTTGTGGTGAGTGCTGCTAAAAAGGACAATCACATGTCAGTTGACGTTCTATTTGATACAGCGAGGTCCGGAGAAAGATATCTAGCCGCAGTGTCATCATCAAGATACAAGTTTCTCATAACTTGCTTGTGATTCTATGACAAAGAAACGAGAGCAGAAAGGCGAAAGATAGACAGAATCACCCTCTTGTCTGCCATATGGGACCCATTCCATATAAATTGTAAAAGCAACTACAGATCAAGCCCTTATGTTACTATTTGCGAACAGCTGGTTGAATTTCGAGGCCGTTGACCTTTCAAGATGCACCTACCATCGAAACCCAGTAAGTACAGGGTTAAAATTTTTATGATATTGGATCAGTCAACAAGCTACATGTTCTGTGCTGAAATATACACCGGCAAAACAACGCTCCCAAGATAAATGTCCTTTAGCGATTTCATCACTACTAAACGTATGGAGCCTCTGAGCAATTCTAACCGTAACTTGACGTGTGACACCTGGTTCAGTATCATACCTCTTGCAAAGACCTTACTCACCAGTCATGGAATAACTATGCTTGGGACAATAAAGAAAAAGAAGCGAGAACTACCGAAGGATTTTACAGTTCCCAAGTTCATGAATAGGGGCCCTGTCTCAAGCTTCTTCTTGTTTTCGAGGACATCACCGCAGTTTCGTTCAAACCAACCAGGAAAAATAAAATGGTTATTCTTATTTCTACGATGCATTAGGACAACAGCATAAATGAAGTAACTGGCAAACACAAATTGTAATGAATTACACTTCTACAAAAGGAGTAGTGGATACCTTGGACCACCTGCGCAGTAATATGAATTGTGGTAGAAAAACTAGACGTTGGGCCCTCTCCCTCTTCTATAACATGGCTAACATAGCTATTCACAACTCCTATGTCATCTATGTTGTCAATCTTCCGAATATCCGAAGAGCGCCTACAAAGTTTGCCTTCGCCATGACATTGGCTGACGAATCGATGTCGCCTTGGATGCACATACAACTCACACAACCAATCCCACGAATCCTCAACAGTATGATATGCAGATGCCTGAATAGGATGCAACCAGCTGATAATAGCCACCAACATCCTATGCAACAACCTAGTCGTCTCCATGGTGATAGAAAAATATGTGCATACTGTCCTTACAAAAAACGAAGAATGAGAAAATCAATATGCGAAAAGTGCAATAAAAATATTTGTGGGGTTCATAAACACATGCTATGCGGAGATTGCTTGGCTTCTTTGTGAGCTCTGATATATATACAGGATGTTACAAAAAGGTACGGCCAAACTGTCAGGAAACATTCCTCACACACAAAGAAAGAAAATATGTTATGTGGACATGTGTCTGGATACGCTTACTTTCCATGTTAGAGCTCATTTTATTGCTTCTCTTCAAATCACATTAAACATGGAATGGAAACACACAGCAACAGAACGTACCAGCGTGACTTCAAACACTTTGTTACAGGAAATGTTCAAAATGTCCTCCGTTAGCGAGGATACATGCATCCACCCTCCGTCGCATGGAATCCCTGATGTGCTGATGCAGCCCTAGAGAATGGCGTATTGTATCACAGCCGCCCACAATACGAGCACGAAGATTCTCTACATTTGGTACCAGGGTTGCGTAGACAAGAGCTTTCAAATGCCCCCATAAATGAAAGTCAAAGGGTTGAGGTCAGGAGAGCGTGGAGGCCATGGAATTGGTCAGCCTCTATCAATCCATCGGTCACCGAATCTGTTGTTGAGAACCGTACGAACACTTCGACTGAAATGTGCGGAAGCTCCATCGTGCATGAACCACATGTTGTGTCGTACTTGTAAAGGCACATGTTCTAGCAGCACAGGTAGACTATCCCGTATGAGATCATGATAACGTCCTCCATTGAGCGTAGGTGGAAGAACATGGGGCCCAATCAAGACATCACCAACAATGCCTGCCCAAATGTTCACAGAAAATTGGTGTTGATGACGTGATTGCACAATTGCGTGCGGGTTCCCGTCAGCCCACACATGTTGATAGTGAAAATTTATAATTTGATCAGGTTGGAATGAAGCCTCATCCGTAAAGAGAACATTTGCACTGAAATGAGGATTGACACATTGTTGGGTGAACCATTCGCAGAAGTGTACCCGTGGGGGGAAATCAGGTGCTGATAGTGCCTACACACGCAGTACATGGTACGGAAACAACTGGTTCTCTCGTACCACTCTCCATACAGTGACGTGGTCAACGTTACCTTGTACAGCAGCAACTTCTCTGACGCTGACCTTAGGGTTATCGTCAACTGCACGAAGAATTGCCTCGTCCATTGCAGGTGTCCTCGTCGTTCTAGGTCTTCCCCAGTCGAGAGTCGTAGGCTGGAATGTTCCGTGCTCCCTAAGACGCCGATCAATTGCTTTGAACGTGTTCCTGTCGGGACGCCTTCGTTCTGGAAATCTGTCACGATACAAACGTACCGCGCCACGGCTATTGCCCCGTGCTAATCCATACATCAAATGGGCATCTGCCAACTCCGCATTTGTAAACATTGCACTAACTGCAAAACCACGTTCGTGATGAACACTAACCTTTTGATGCTACGTCCTGATGTGCTTGATGCTAGTACTGTAGAGCAATGAGTCGCATGTTAACAGAAGCACCGAATTCAACATTACCTTCTTTCAATTATATATATATATATATATATATATATATATATATATATATATATATATATATATATATATACACTCCTGGAAATTTAAATAAGAACACCGTGAATTCATTGTTCCAGGAAGGGGAAACTTTATTGACACATTCCTGGGGTCAGATACATCACATGATCACACTGACAGAACCACAGGCACATAGACACAGGCAACAGAGCATGCACAATGTCGGCACTAGTACAGTGTATATCCACCTTTGGCAGCAATGCAGGCTGCTATTCTCCCATGGAGACGATCGTAGAGATGCTGGATGTAGTCCTGTGGAACGGCTTGCCATGCCATTTCCACCTGGCACCTCAGTTGGACCAGCGTTCGTGCTGGACGTGCAGACCGCGTGAGATGACGCTTCATCCAGTCCCAAACATGCTCAATGGGGGACAGATCCGGAGATCTTGCTGGCCAGGGTAGTTGACTTACACCTTCAAGAGCACGTTGGGTGGCACGGGATACATGCGGACGTGCATTGTCCTGTTGGAACAGCAAGTTCCCTTGCCGGTCTAGGAATGGTAGAACGATGGGTTCGATGACGGTTTGGATGTACCGTGCACTATTCAGTGTCCCCTCGACGATCACCAGTGGTGTGCGGCCAGTGTAGGAGATCGCTCCCCACACCATGATGCCGGGTGTTGGCCCTGTGTGCCTCAGTCGTATGCAGTCCTGATTGTGGCGTTCACCTGCACGGCGCCAAACACGCATACGACCATCATTGGCACCAAGGCAGAAGCGACTCTCATCGCTGAAGACGACACGTCTCCATTCGTCCCTCCATTCACGCCTGTCGCCAGTTTTCCGTGGCATACGGAGCTCCATCGCAGTCTTTAACACTGGTAGCATGCCGCGACAGCGTGGACGTGAACCGTATGTGCAGTTGACGGACTTTGAGCGAGGGCGTATAGTGGGCATGCGGGAGGCCGGGTGGACGTACCGCCGAATTGCTCAACACGTGGGGCGTGAGGTCTTCACAGTACATCGATGTTGTCGCCAGTGGTCGGCGGAAGGTGCACGTGCCCGTCGACCTGGGACCGGACCGCAGCGACGCACGGATGCACGGCAAGACCGTAGGATCCTACGCAGTGCCGTAGGGGACCGCACCGCCACTTCCCAGCAAATTAGGGACACTGTTGCTCCTGGGGTATCGGCGAGGACCATTCGCAACCGTTTCCATGAAGCTGGGCTACGGTCCCGCACACCGTTAGGCCGTCTTCCGTTCACGCCCCAACATCGTGCAGCCCGCCTCCAGTGGTGTCGCGACAGGCGTGAATGGAGGGACGAATGGAGACGTGTCGTCTTCAGCGATGAGAGTCGCTTCTGCCTTGGTGCCAATGATGGTCGTATGCGTGTTTGGCGCCGTGCAGGTGAGCGCCACAATCAGAACTGCATACGACCGAGGCACACAGGGCCAACACCCGGCATCATGGTGTGGGGAGCGATCTCCTACACTGGCCGTACACCACTGGTGATCGTCGAGGGGACACTGAATAGTGCACGGTACATCCAAACCGTCATCGAACCCATCGTTCTACCATTCCTATACCGGCAAGGGAACTTGCTGTTCCAACAGGACAATGCACGTCCGCATGTATCCCGTGCCACCCAACGTGCTCTAGAAGGTGTAAGTCAACTACCCTGGCCAGCAAGATCTCCGGATCTGTCCCCCATTGAGCATGTTTGGGACTGGATGAAGCGTCGTCTCACGCGGTCTGCCCGTCCAGCACGAACGCTGGTCCAACTGAGGCGCCAGGTGGAAATGGCATGGCAAGCTGTTCCACAGGACTACATCCAGCATCTCTACGATCGTCTCCATGGGAGAATAGCAGCCTGCATTGCTGCGAAAGGTGGATATACGCTGTACTAGTGCCGACATTGTGCATGCTCTGTTGCCTGTGTCTATGTGCCTGTGGTTCTGTCAGTGTGATCATGTGATGTATCTGACCCCAGGAATGTGTCAATAAAGTTTCCCCTTCCTGGGACAATGATTTCACGGTGTTCTTATTTCAATTTCCAGGAGTGTATATATAAATTCTTACACGGTAACACAGAAAATGACATGTAAAACTTGCTCCAGCTATTACATATGACACACTCGCTGAAACGTTTTTACTAGATACACTGAACACATCAGGAATTACACACATTATCTGTTCACAAAATTTGCAGTAGCAACACACATAAATAACGGATATCCATTCAAATACATAATAGAAATTAAGATATTCCACGACCTCTAGGAATGACATACAATGAATTTAATGGAGAAGCTGAAAAATTTTGTATATCACAAAGAACAAGGGTAATAAACTGTCAAAGACAAAAGAGACGGCGAATCAGTAAATTTTTGTAGTTGTTCATTTAGTCACACTCTACTCAACATATGAAACAAAATAGAATATAAACCATTATCGAAAATTTAAGTGTCAGTCGGAGTCAACAGAGTTATAATAAATTTATATGTAAGAACTTTATATGAATAATGCAATGAAAATAAAATGTCGCACCTTTTTGTCCAAACTCTTTGTTAAACCGTAGTCTCATAATATCCTTGTGACGTATCTTCATTTAAAAAGCGAAGGGCGTGAGTGATTATTTTCGTGTTTGTAGTATTCTGCGTAATGGAATAGACGTAATACCTGAAGTACACGGACAGAAAAACTATGAGTATCATTCCATAGGTGATTGCAACTTTGGTATATCTTGCGATAGAGCAGCAACATTAGAATTCCATGATGCCCACTGAACCGGTACAGCGGTGTCTATATAAATGCCAACATAAAATAGGGTTCCAGTGCAGGAGTTCACGGAAAAGATTGAAATGAAATGCACGCATTGGAACTGTGTGTATATTTACGGTGCTCGAGTACAAATGAAAAAATAATTACTCAAGATCAACCACTTTGCTTCAAAATAGCCCTCCCTCCCCAGGGAATGAGGGCCAAGTTGGATGGCCTGAGGTCTGGTGAGCAAGGTGGTTCGAGAGAGGATCCATATTGTTGCACAGCCAACCTCACACGGACTGTTTCTGGCACTGGTGCCAAGCCATTCTCGCATTCGATTGCTATCTGTTGGTTGATTTCGATAATGTTTGCCGTGGCCTTTCGGATGAATTCACTGCGATTACGTTGTTGGCACACGTTAGCACGATATACCGTCGTTGCCGTAACTTAAGGAATTACATTCGCATTTCTAACATGAAGCGTAAGCAGCATTCCGACTGCCGTATAACCTCAAAAAGACGACTACAGTGCAAGAGAGGCGGAAAAACACACATATAAACACGACACAAATTTTCGTGTAAATATTTGCAGTTGGCAACGGGAGTAAATTAGGGAACGCGTTGAGTTCAGCATAAAAAAATTCCCAACTGCAACAGTGCTTTATTATTTAAATCGTGACCATCCACACTCGTTCTCGTTTTGATGCATCATTTACAACTGTAACAGGTACTGCGTGTATCGCAAGGATGCCAAAGAACAGAAACAGGTTATATTTTCGACAGTGCCTTGCTAATAGCACCACTTAGGTGCAGAATATTACGACCCGCAGAAATTAGTTTTCTGATACCAGCATAGAAATTTTGATTTGTGGTTTTTTAATGTTTTAATTAATTAATTTTCAACTTTGTTCATTGAGAAATTTTGTAAGTATTCAGTCTCTCGCTATTCTAGTCGTAGATACATGAAGCTCATAATGTTTTTCTGTATTTTTTTATTTAACAGGGAGTAATTTAATACGTAGCTCTCAGTCGCGAACTGAGAGACCGACCTATTTCAGTGCGAATTTAGCGACGATAATTTCTTTCATGTACTAATTGGTTGCTGTGCGTTGCAGATTACATTTCATTGATGAGACGTGAAATATAGAACTAATTTCCTGTTGCGAAAAGCTGGAAATATAGCTGGAAATAATTTGTCGAAATTATTCCCACTACGACATTTATTTTCTTTCATGAACTCTCCTAAGTTAATTTTTTTTTTTTTTTTTTTTTTTTGAGTCAGCGCCAAAGCCGATAATTATATTTCGAGGATTACCGATCATCTGACCTCACGCCTTCGGATCTACAACGAAATCCGTGACTCCAAGCAGTACTCAGTTGCTCTAATGTCGTCTTCTCATTTGATGGCTTGCGTAATGTTTTGTCGTTTACGCCATACACTTACCGTCCACAATGACACACAGTCCAGAGCCCCTACACTTCTGCTGAGTGTTGCTTCTAACTGACAAACAGTCGTTTCTCACAGTGAAATTTGTTGTAGAATAAACTTATGTCCCACAAACTATTTTTCATGCATTTCTGTAATTCTGCAGAACCGTCGTCTAGTGTACATAAAATGATAACTTTTATCATGTAAGTGATATGGACTTGAATTTCAGAAGTACTTGCAAATATACTGGGTTATTCGAAAAGAAATACCTAAATCATTATCTTGTATTTATTGACAGAAACGTGCTAAAAGCCAGGGACCCAGTATGTAACCCAACAATTTCTGTTGTTGTTTCGCAGAACCTCTGTATGTTCACTAATAGCTGCACGGACAGCATCTTGGTCTTACTAGTTGCACATTTAATTTATGCTCTTAATGTATATACCCACAAGTAAAAGTTACAAGGCAGAAGATCTTGGTGGCCATGAATGTAGCGCCGTTTCTCTTTGGAATTCCAGTACTCCTGTCACATATTTTTCGTCATGAAAGAATCAGCTTTACAACATTCTCTGTTATGCTCAGTTCTTTCGTAAGACTTCTTCTCACGTTATATTGTTTCATCAGTACAAATTAACCGCAGTACAAATACGTCACCTTCCATTTACTCTGAGAAAACGCGATTGACAACAGATTTTCTTGTATTGCAGAATCGAAGATATTTCTCTGTTTTCGTCAATATGAGTCGCACACCCAGTGTCGTCTTAATACTCGCCAGGCAGCCATATTCGAAGTGCAAGGTTTCTGCTTGCACTGCGAGTAGAATTCCTTGATATGCGATAAAAATATCCTTCCTTTCTAACTTTACTATACTTCCGATGAACGAGGATTGTAGAAATAGTCCACGTTGCGAAGAACGCACCCTAGGTCTCAGTCACTGAACTATTGCGTAACTGTAAACTGTGAATCCCTTCTTTAGGCAGACGCAACTGCGCTTCAGTCTGACATCATAATTATCATGCCTTGTGTGTGACAGTATATCCCTACAACGCCAGACCTCGCCCATTCTGTCAACTAACAATTCCTTCTCGGAATGCCTCTTATGTCGTAATTTGCAACGCATTTTTACCCGGTGGTGAATAGTAGTAGTAAGACTGAGGAGACACTGGAGCACCCTGTTTACAACTACGAGATGAAAAAATGTTCAAATGTGTGTGAATTCCTGAAGGACCAAACTGCTGAGGTCATCTCTCCCTAGACTTACACGCTACTTAAACTAACTTACGGTAAGGACAACATACACACCAATGCCCGAGGGTAGACTCGAACCTCCCACAGCAGGGACCGCGCGGTTAGCGATTCGTGGCATGGCGTCTCTAACCGCGCGGTCACTCCGTCCGGCACTAGGTCAACTGACCTAGTTTATTGACCTACTGGTCCCACCATCCTTATCAGTGAACTCGTCACTCTTATCAACGAAATCATCATCGTTATCATAGGAAAGCTACATCCCTTCTTATCTGCAGATGATCATAGCCAGTATTAAAAACACAAGATGGCGAAAATATTGGAGCTACATAAGGGTACATTTAATAGCACCACTCCTCCCCTACTCCAAACAATTACATAGTACAGAACACCTTATATCCAGCCAATCACAGAGCGCAAAATCCAAAATGGCTGAAATAGCCGAATTGTGTCAATTGAAAATTTTAACCCTCGCCCTCTTTCAGCCGCTCTATTCCTACCCTTGCCTCCACAAACAACATCATACTATTTAAAATCGGGGATAGTGGAAACAGACTAATTGTGATCTCAATCTCCACTAATTTCCAACAAATCAGAACATAATATTTAAATGATACATCATATTACATAGTATCTCACATATAATTTCCTATCTCCAAAAAGTCTGATTGTCGTCTTACAAAAGTGTGAAGTATGCAATAAAAGTCTGTGTAATCTTAAGGTTACTGTCAAAGATACTTGTTATTTCTGTAAGATAATAGACTTTTATGTAAAAATAGCTACATACTCATGTACAGGGTGGTCCATTGATCGTGACCGGGCCAAATATCTCACGAAATAAGCTTCAAACGAAAAAACTTCAAAGAACGAAACATGTCTAGTTTGAAGGAGGAATCCAGATGGCGCTATTGTTGGCCCGCTAGATGGCGCTGCCATAGGTTAAACGGATATAAACTGCGTTTTTGTTTTAATCAGGAACACCCATTCTTTATTACATACTCGTGTAGTACGTAAAGAAATATGAAAATTTTAGTTGGACCACTTTCTTCGCTTTGTGATAGATGGCGCTGTAATAGTCACAAACGTATGGCTACAATTTTAGACGAGCAGTTGGTAACAGGTAGGTTTTTGAAATTAAAATACAGAGCGTAGGTACGTTTGAAAATTTTATTTCGGTTGTTCCAATTTGATACATATATCTCTGTTAACTTATCATTTCTTAGAACGCATGCTGTTGCAGCGTGATTACCTGTAAATACCACATTAATGCAATAAATGCTCAAAATGATGTCCGTCAACCTCAGTGCATTTGGCAATACGTGTGACATTTGTCTCAACAACGAGTAGTTCGGCTTCTGTAATGTTGGCAAATGCATTGACAATGCGCTGACGGATGTTGTCAGGCGTTGTCGGTGGATCACGTTAGTAAATATCCGTCAACTTTCCCCACAGAAAGAAATCCGGGGACGTCAGATCCGGTGAACGTGCGGGCCATGGCATGGTGCTTCGACGACCAATCCATCTGTCATGAAATATGCTATTCAATACCGCTTCAACCGCACGTGAGCTATGTGCCGGACATGCATCATGTTGGAAGTACATCGCCATTCTGTCATGCAGTGAAACATCTTGCAGTAACATCGGTAGAACCTTACGCAAGAAATCAGCTCACATTGCTCCATTTAGATAGCCATCAATAAAATGGGCGCCAATTATCCTTCCTCCCATAAAACCGCACCGTACATGAACCCGCCAAGGTCGCTGATGTTCCAATTGTCGCAGCCATCGTGGATTTTCCGTTGCCCAATAGTGCATATTATTCCGGTAACGTTACCGCTGTTGGTGAATGACCCTTAGTCACTAAATAGAACGCGTGCAAAAATCTGTCATCGTCCAGTAATTTCTCTTGTGCCCAGTGGCAGAACTGTACACGACGTTCAAAGTCGTCACCATAGAATTCCTGGTGCACAGAAATATGGTACGGGAGCAATCGATGTTGATGTAGCATTCTCAACACCGACATTTTTGAGATTCCCGATTCTCGCGCAGTTTGTCTGCTACTGATGTGCTTATTAGCCGCGACAGCAGCTAAAACACCCACTTGGGCATTATCATTTGTCGCAGGTCGTGGTTGACGTTTCACATGTGGCTGAACACTTCCTGTTTCGTTAAATAACGTAGCTATCCGGCGAACGGTCCGGACACTTGGATGATGTCGTCCAGGATACCGAAAAGCATACGTAGCACACGCCCGTTGGGCATTTTGATCACAATAGCCATACATCAACACAATATCGACCGTTTCCGCAATTGGTAAACGGTCTATTTGAACACGGGTAATGTCTCACGAAGCAAATGCCGTCCGCGCTGGCGGAATGTTACGTCATACCACGTAATTATACGTTTGTGACTATTACAGCGCCATGTATCACAAAGGCAAAAAAGTGGTTCAACTAAAACATTCATATTTCTTTACGTACTACACTAGTATGTAATAAAAATGGGGGCTCCTATTTAAAAAAACGCAGTCGATATCCGTTTGACCTATGGCAGCGCTATCTAGCGGGCCAACCATAGCGATATCTGGTTTTCCCCTTCAAGCTAGACGAATTTCGTTCGTTGTAGTTTTTTCGTTTGACGCTTATTTCGTGAGATATTTGGCCCGTGCACGATCATTGGACCACCCTATATACCTATGACATATTATTAAACGAACTGCAAAGTACAAGATATGCTTCTATGCGTAGAAAGGTTCACACACACACACACACACACACACACACACACACACACACACACACACACACACAAACACATATACACACTAACATACATAGTTCCACCTCCCTCCCACCCCTTAAAATCAGAGTCTAGTATTAAAATGCAGGATACAATTACAGTGGAACCCCATCTCGACTGTAATCAAATGTAGCTGAACAACTGGAATAATTACAGTCTAGCTCTCTTCTAAGGTCAGGACCAGTGAAGAAACCCTCTTTTAGGTTTGCGATTGATAACGCTCTAATTGTGCTACAAATTTATTGGAAACGTTACCCATCTTTTGCTAGTGCTATCACAAATTGATTCTCAAGGCTAATTTGATGCAGTGATGGAAAGAGAACTACCGTCGACTCGATGAATGGTGCTTCGGCACTTGTATAAACGGTTGTGGTACAAAATTGATAGTTTCTCACTCCTCTTCGTTGTCTTAGGTTTCGACTATTGATTTCACTTCTCAACCATCTATTTGAGGTAGATGATATGGTTACATAGGCAGTGGTACGTTTTGGCCATGAGGGACAGGATGTATATTCGATGTCAGATTTGGATAGGCTACGTTCATTTTATTCTTTTCATCGAAATCGTGAAAACTGGTTAAACAAAAGTAACAACACTCGTTACCATTTTCTAGATCTCTCCAGAACATCAGAACGCCAAATCTGAAAGCATGTTGTTCACTCTTAGAACACCGTCTACATAGCATGTATCAGCCAACACAAACACTTCTGATCGCGGAGGATACGTACAAATCGTTCCTCCAACACTGACAGTTGAGATGTACCACATGTTTAATGGCGGAAGTGCTGCCGTCTACTGGTTAATGATGTCAACGATTCGTTTTCATCATAAACCGACTGATGGCAGCATTTCCTACGCATTTAAATATATTAGCACGTCGTATATTTGTGATATTTATTAAGTATAACAACTTCTGACAAACTGTGATTTTGAAGAATATCTGACACGAATAGAAAAAATCGAATGTCATTTGTGGGTTCTGCGCACAGACATAAGTAGCAATTCATCATCCAAACTTGAAATACATGACAGAACCGAGAAAATACTGGTCTCTGTAATACAGCATAAACATTTCTCTTCTTGTTTTTCGTCTTCGAAGGAATACACAGCCTTTTGACTGTATCTTACTGCACTGCTCTTGGGCAGAATCTATATTTCGGTTTATACGCCAAAATCTTGTACATTGCTAAAAGTTTTTAGAGCAAGAACGTGTCATATCTCGTAACAAAATTTAAATGAGAGTATGACCTCGTGGGCCAGGAGGCCCCATCCAGCGACGATCGGCCGCCAACTGCGAGTCTTGCTACAGTCAACACCACATTGGGCGACTTGCGCGCCTGTGATGAGGATGAAATGATGGCGAGGCCAAAACAATACTTAGTCCTCGAGCTGAGAAAATCTCCAACCCAGACGGGAATCGAACCCGGGCACACTTTGCTTAGGAGGCGAGCACGTTACCACCCAGCTAGGCACGGTCATATCTGATAACGTCAGCCCAGAGCGAGAAGCTTGTTAGCTGTCTTTGGCACGCCATATATGGTAAAGTCAACCAAAGACGGTTAACAAGCTACCCGCTCTGGGCTGACTATCAGATATGATGTGTTAATGGTTTAAGAGCTTTTAACATTGTACTTGATAATGGTGCAAAAGCCTAAATCTAGAATGAACAGGATAAAAATACTGTAGTATGCTGCCAAGTGGCAGCGTACTTTATTTAAAAAAAAAGAAAAAGTGTGTATGCCTGTGTCTCAGCACTATCCAATACATTTCATCATAGACCGATCGGTCTATCTTTCTCTCTGTCGTTGTTCTGACTTTCTCTCTCTCTCTCTCTCTCTCTCTCTCTCTCTCTCTCTCTCTCTGTCCATCTCTCTCTCACTCCCTAGCGCTCCTTCACTTAGAAACAAGTATAACAGCCAATTAAAGAGTTGCCCTGTAACTGCCATGTTGAACTGTTGGAATCTTAGTTAGCCGGTGTCGTAATTTTGAAATGAGAGTTATTACAAATGTTGCGTAATACACTACTGGCCATTAAAATTGCTACACCACGAAGATCACGTGCTACAGACGCGAAATTTAACCGACAGGAAGAAGATGCTGCGAAATGCAAGTGATTAGCTTTTCAGAGCATTCACACAAGGTTGGCGCCGGTGGCGACACCTGCAACGTGCTGAAATGAGGAAAGTTTCCAACCCATTTCTCATACACAAACAGCAGTTGACCGCCGTTGCCCGGTGAAACGTTGTTGTAATGTCTCGTGTAAGGAGGAGAAATGCGTACCATCACGTTGCCGACTTTGATAAAGGTCGGACTGTAGCCTATCGCGATTGAAGTTTTTCGCATCGCGACATTGCTGCTCGCGTTAGTCGAGATCCAATGACTGTTAGCAGAATATGAAATCGGTGGGTTCAGGAGGGTAATACGGAACGCCGTGATGGATCCCAACGGCCTCGTATCACTAGCAGTCGACATGATAGGCATCTTATCCGCATGGCTGTAACGGATCGTGCAGCCGCGTCTCGATCCCTGAGTCAACAGATGGGGACGTTTGCAAGACAACAACCAACCATCTGCACGAACAGTTCGACGACGCTTGCAGCAGCATGGACTGTCAGCTCGGAGACCATGGCTGCGGTTACTCTTGACGCTGCATCACAGACAGGAGCGCCTGCGATAGTGTACTCAACGACGAACCTGGGTGCACGAATGGCAAAACGTCATTTTTTCGGATGAATCCAGGTCCTGTTTACAGCTTCACGATGGTCGCATCCGTGATTGGCGACATCGCGGTGAACGCACATTCGAAGCGTGTATTCGCCATCGCCATACTGGCGTATCAATCGGCGAGATGGTATGGAGTGCCATTGGTTACACGTCTCGGTCACCTCTTGTTCGCACTGACGGCACGTTGAACAGTGGACGTTACAATTCAGTTATGTTACGACCCGTAGCTCTACCCTTCATTCGATCCCTGTGAAGCCCTACATTTCAGCAGAATAATGCACGACTGCATGTTGCAGGTCCTGTAGTTGCCTTTCTGGGCTACAGAAAATGTTCAACTGCTGCCCTGGCCAGCACATTCTCCAGATCTCTCACTAATTCAAACGTCTGGTCAATGGTGGCCGAGCAACTGGCTCGTCACAATACGCCAGTCACTGCTCTTGATGAACTGTGCTATCGTCTTGAAGCTGCATGGACAGCTGTACCTGTACACGCCATCCAAGCTCTGTTTGACTCAATGCCCAGGAGTATCAAGGCCGTTATTATGGCCAGAGGTGGTTGTTCTGGGTACTGATTTCTCAGGATCTATACACCTAAATTGCGTAAAAATGTAATCACGTGTCAGTTCTAGTATAATATATTTGTCCAATGAATACCCGTTTATCATCTGCATTTCTGCTTGGTGCAGCAATTTTAATGGCCAGTAGTGTACGTTTTTCGCGTGATGCGCAGTGTGACGTAGGCAAAGGTCGATTGTGGAAACTAAGCCACTGAATATTATAAGCAGCGATACTAAAGAATACACCGGATGACTACACAAAATGAGAGCGCACGTACATTCGCGAGTGAGTGTTTCAAAATAAGAATTAATACTGTGGAGGAAATGGATCGTAGGTATAGTTACGGTGGTACATACTCAAATGCATGAGAACGTACGATCGGAATAGAGGCACGTACGTTCTAAATACTGCCATTCCCCGTGGCCTGTGTAAAATTAATTGTGGTTGAGCAGAGGTATTCATATATGAAAGAAAATAATTGGACTTTGAAATTCAATGAAAAGAAATATTTCTGGTTCTGAAGGTCGCGACCAATATATTGAAACTGACATTGGTGTCCACGAAAGGAAAGAGATGAACACATTCACGTACCTGTATTGTTGATCAGCGTCGTCGTGAAGATCGTCGCCTCCATCTAAATTCTCCATATAAAATTAAAATAATAATAATCTTCCAGAGTTACAGGAGCTGGGGTCCGTGATATTGTAAGTGAGAAAGTCGTTCTGTTTCATAAATCGCTTTCACTGCATAACACCATTTCGCTTTAAAACCACGCAACACGTCTTATCAGCAGGACATGAGAACAACGAAAGGTAACTAATACTAAAACTAATAAACGAAGAGAGTAAATCTCCTTTTGTCCACCAGTGTTGAGTAGTTTTCACATTAATGTTAGGTATGAGAGTCCACTAATTATCTATACATTTATCAATAAGAAAAAGGTCATTAAGTTCCTTTGTAGCCCCCATCTAACCCAAGTTGTGCCTTAACCTAACACAAGTTGTGCCTTACCCTAACCCAAGTTGTGCCTTACCCTAAACCAAGTTGTGCCTTACCCTAACCCGAGTTGTGCCTTTCCCTAACCCAAGTTGTGCCTTAACCTAACCCACGTTGCGGCTTAACCTAACCCACATTGTGGCTTAACCTAACCCACATTGTGGCTTAACCTAACCCACATTGAGGCTTAACCTAACTCACGTTGTGGCTTAACCTAACCCACGTTGTGGCTTAACCTAACCCACGTTGTGGCTTAACCTGCCCTGTAATTGTAATACGAATCGTTATATTAATGTTGCGTTGCCTGACCGCAACCCTCTCAACATAGTTCGCTACTCGCTCTGTCCGGTGTTGTGCATGTCGCTTCATGTTACGGTGCGTACCCCAAGTCAGCCGTACAACGGCTGCACCCAACAACGGCGAACCACACGGTCCATATGTTGTGCACGATGTTACGTGTCTCGTCTCCCGATTACAGCTAGATTGCACTGTGGTACGCCGTAGAGACGTGTGGGAGGGACGGACCAACGCAATTGCGTGTCGCCCTGGATAGGGATCAGCGTGAGCCGTCTGTTGATGTAGTGACGCGTGTATTCCGACTTAGTCATATCTTCTCACACAACATGGTACCATGGTGCACCGCGTTCCACACCTGCGACATGCTACAGAGGCCGGTTGACAGTCGATCCCGCAGTGTACATCGCATACGTACGCTGGCCACCTTCCACGTCTTCTCTCGTTGTGCACATTTTGCTGCGTGTATGTGGGCGGACGTAGCGTGTCGTGACACACAACATACAGGCATGCAAGAATCGTTGAATTCGCAAATGGAGGTGGACGTCTACGTTTGCTGTCGAAGATACGCAAATGAACTGGAAATATGTTGTTGAGAGGTTGTTCACGCTGGAGGTCAATCGGTGATGGCGACGATCGGTACAGCTTCTAACCGGTTGTTTCAGCGATACCCGTCATACCCACGAACGTGAATGGGCATGTGGGTATGAAGCGATGCACCGCGGTGGCTGGGTGGGACTGTCCCCGGCTGGAGAGGGGGGAGGGGCCGCCCTGCGTGCTGGCCGCGCGCTGCGTGGGCGCACGCGCTACAGCCGGCTGGTGGGGGGCGCAAGGTGGCAGGAGCCCCGGCCGACGGACGCGGCAGGCGGCGCAGCTGCGCGCCGGCGCACCCCGCACGCGGCGTCGTGCGGCCAAAGTCGGTGCGAAGCGCGGTGGACATCTGCAGTGTGCTGGTCCGATTGAGGACTGTGTGCGTTGAGGATACGCCGCCGCCCGGCACTCGGCGCCACGACGCCGTCTGCTGCTCGGTCGCCCCGGCGGTTCTCGCTGGTGGTTTGTATCGCAGCTGTGCGGACGTGTTGGCGCGTGCGCGTGCTGGGAGAGTTCGCTTCGGCACCCAAGTGGGGCTGTGCCCTTCTGTGGCGCTGGCGTTGGGGCTGCCGCTCACCGTAGTTGGCCGCGTGTTGTCTCCCGCCGGTGACGCCACGACAGCACGCTCCCGGGCCTCTGTCGGCAGTGGCTAGCTCAGTTGGGAGCACGGGTGGTCGCACGGAAAGCGTCTACTCGCCTAACACTGGGCGATTGCGCCTCTCTCGAACCCGACCAAGTATGTAGGACGGCGCTGCGCGCCGCCGGGACCTTAGAGGGTTTCGAGGTGTATCGTGCAGGGGAGCTCTGCCTCCTCCTGTTTGCATAATAATTGAGCGGACGCTGGCGTTTTCGCGCGGGCCCTCGGGACACACTCCCGGGCGGCCGGCTGCTCAGCTCTAGTTGTCGCAGCTCCCTGGTTGATCCTGCCAGTAGTCATATGCTTGTCTCAAAGATTAATCCATGCATGTCTCAGTACAAGCCTGTTTATGAGTCTGGAAGTTCACTTCCTACATTCACATTTGGACATTTCCTGGGAATTTGGGTTCTGTCGGTGAAGAGATGGGTGAGAGAATCGCTTAGAACATCGAGGAAACGGAAAAGCGTTACGAATCGAGCTGGAATACTATAATGATGGAGGAATATCGCTGGATGCTGCATAGGGATAACCGTAGAAGAGCACATGCTCGGTAAAGACAGAAACAGAACATGGCGGGTCCAAAGATACCGTAACAGACTACTAAAATCGTGAACGTTTTATTTCATCTGTTCTACGAGTGTTATTGTTAATAAAACGTCACACAATAATACGTTTTATACGAAAGAAACCGATTCCATTTCTTCATTAAATCTCATATTTGCGACATTTTTCAACATGTAACTGCAATTTGCAAAAAATCTGACTTGATGGAATAGAACTGACATCATTTCCGAGTCCAGCACACCATGACAAGTAAGAAACATCAAAAGTTAAAAAACCGAACCATCACAGGATAGTATAACTTTTACAAGTAATTCCGGTCGTACAGCTACTTTCGAGCACAGCCCAGATGGGACTGCATTGTAATTGTTTCCTGAATTTTAATACTGGGCTCTGACTGGAGGAGAGAAGATACAGTATGCAATGTGTGTGTGTGTGTGTGTGTGTGTGTGTGTGTGTGTGTGTGTGTGTGTGTGTGTGCCATTTTACGTATATAAAATATATCTTCTCAGGGGACACCGCCTTAACGTAGCACCGTCCATGCAGTGAGGAGGTTCGCTTGCTGTAGATCCAGAGGGCTATGCCAGCGGTAGCTTAGCTACCGGAGGGGTCACCCAAGCCGAACAGGCCACAGGGTAGGAGCCAGACAAAGTGTGTCCCACAATGACCTATCGATATCCTTATCCTGTCCTATCCTAAGCCTATCCTCTTTCATTACCATTCTCAATGTAAACTGTAGCGTGAAAAGGTCGGCGGCTTGAGGAGTGGAAGAAGATTTGATGAATCTCAACGGTCATCAAGGCGGATGAACCTTCTCACAACACAGTGGTGTCTGAACTCCAGTGGAGCGGCCACAAAAGGCGTCTGATCCCAGTAACAAAAGGCTGCCTGATTACGTCCTCTGGGGCTAACCACCTCCGTTGTATCCACGCTACGGCAAATGCGGTAGCCAACGTTGAAACTTGGGCTTTTGAAGCAGTCATGAAGCATCTGATAATTACATATACACCCCAGGGGGCTAATGCCTCGTTGACCGAGGTCAACGCAAGCAGGCTATCGGATTCTGGGGAGAGTGCATCATGTGTGAAACAAAACTGCGAACCTACCAGCACCTCAAAATCCAATCTAAATCACGAACACAAAGTCAGACCCAAACAAACTTTTAAAACGGGAACCATAAACACGCAGACAATGAAGAAGGTGCACAAGCTAAATCAAGTTCTTGACATTATGAGAGAACTTGGGATTGGCATTCAGGCACTACAGAAACAAGATTCAGGAGGGAAAGCACGATGAAATCAGAGGGATGTGTAATTCTGAAAGGGAAAACCGGCGTTCGGAGGCCAAAGGAACCTTTTATGTTTGGCACAGCCTTTGTAGTAGATCGTAGATACCTGCAGAGTAGAGGGGCATAAATGAGAGGCTGTCATATCTGACAATGAAAATAGGAAACAAAACCAATACAACAGTAAATGCACGTGCACCAACAAATGATAAGAACAAAAAAGAAAAATCAGGAACTGAACATTTTTGGTCTACTTTCGATAAGGTAGTGACAGATATAGACAAAGACATGTCACTATTTTGCTAGGTGATTTTAAGGCGCAAATAGGCATGGAAAGGAAGTTTAGAGGTCCTGTGGGAAATTATCCAGCCCAAAAGAGAACACACAAGAATGGTGAGAGATCAGTGGACCTGTGTAGGAGACACAAGATAAGTATAATAACCATCCATTACAAAGTCCGCCCCCGCTAGCTGAGTGGTCAGCGCGACAGACTGTGAATCCTAAGGGTTAATCATTATCATATCCTCCCCATCGACGCGCAAGTCGCCGAAATGGCGTCAAATCGAAAAACTTGCACGAGGAGAACGGTCTACCCACGGGAGGCCCTCGTCACAAGACATTATTATTACCCATTACGAAGCAAAGGCAAGCAAGAAAACAAAGTGGGCCACCCCTGGAAACAGGATTGGGGACAAATACCTACACCACGTAGGAATATGTGACAAGAATCACAGATTATAAATACGAAAGTGAAGAAAAATAGCAGGATGGAAACAAATCGCTACCTTGTCAAACAAAATGCAGATGGATAACCAACAGAGAAAGGAAACGTAGGACCATAAACACTCACAGAATCGACCTACATCTTCTGCAAATACACAGAGCAGAAAATGCAAAGAGAATGGTAGTTCAGAGTGATTGGAAGAGAGATAATGGAAGAAGAGGCATTGCGACTGGCTACTAACAACAAGAAAAGGAAGCATGAGTGGTGGACGCATGTATGCAGTCGAGACCAGGAGGAAAGCAATTATGAATGGCATTCCTGTAAAGAGCAAGAAGACTGTTCGAACTTCCAGAATGTGAGAAAAATTGCTAGCAAAACGATCACAAATGCCAAGGAAGTAGGTCGAATGAGAAACTTGAAGAAGCAAACACAGCCTTCAAGAAATACAAATCACTTTTCCAGAGAAATGAAGAGGAGAATTAAAAGCTTCGAGTTAATAGAACCCTACTAATAGGACAAGATGGCACAATAAAAATTTGCGAGAAAGAGATGTAGGAGGAAATGGCTAGGTATTTTATGGATTTGCTGAATGCAGAAGTACGGACTCTAAAGTGGACACAGATACGATCTAGGGACGTAAGTCAGGACAGTCTACACAATGCACCTACCGGACAGAGGTAGCAGAGGCAATTAAAAACCTCAAAAACAACAAGGCATTAGGCAATGATGGTATCTGTGCTGGAGAGATCAAGTGGGGTGGGCCTGGAATAGAAAGACATATGTCAATATAATAATGGATATCTGGAGAAATACGAAAATACCCTCAGACTGGAAAGAAGTCATTATAATACCACTACACACGAAAGGGGACAAGAAAGTACTGAATAACTACAGGGGCTCTCTTAAACCTAGGGTACAAAGTTTTGTGGAGAATCTTGCTGAACAAAGGTGAAGAACGAGTGGGGCCGACAATAGGAGAGTACCAGTGTGGCTTTAAAATTTGGAGGAACTCTACAGAACAGATATCTGGAATAAAGAGCATGATAGAAAACAGATACAGGACAGGATAAAAAGATAATAGTGACATTTGTGGCCTATCATGCGTTTTATTCCAAATATCTGTTCTGTAGAGTTCCTCTCAATATGGTGCCCTCTAAGTCTAGAGGACTGCTGACCTCAGATGTTAAGCCCCATAGTGATTAGAGCCATTTGAACCAATTTTGAATATAAGAAAGGAATCTGCACGCAGTAGTACAGGACAGGGAGAAGCATTAAGGGTTGTCGGATGGTCACAGGTGCACGGACACCAAAACCAGTCTTAACAGAAGAAGAAAGAAACAGAAGAAGCGAGAGAATGAAGGGGTATTGGGAAGAAAGAAGACGTGGAAAACAATCCACACGTGATCTTGAAGGGTCCTAACGAAGCAGGAGAAGAAGGAAAAGCATCTCTCTGACCTTGCAGTCATTTTGATATCATGTAATAGATGTATATACTTAAATGGTGAAATTTGACCTGTTTTTGCGCCAGAAGTAACTGCCTTTTCGGTATAATGAACGTCTTTGCCTTTAATCTGAGGGCTCAAAATTTTTATTGCATGTTTTGCGCAATTTTTAACCCAATTCTCTGATTGGTAGGAAATGGGGAAGTGCTCATGGCAGGGCCGGCCGGTGTGGCCGTGCGGTTCTAGGCGCTTCAGTCTGGAACTGCGTGATCGCTGCGGTCGCAGTTTCGAATCCCGCCTCGGGCATGAGTGTGTGTGATGTCCTTAGGTTAGTTAGGTTTAAATAGTTCTAAGTTCTAAGGGCTGATGACTACAGATGTTAAGTCGCATAGTGCTCAGAGCCATTTGAACCATTTTATTTTCCTCATGGCAAATTATGCAGTCTGACACCATATTTACATATTATTTAAATACTATCTTCAAATTGGATGGATGGAGGGAAAGAGGAGCACATCATTAGTGCGCTTCCATCACCTTGGACTTTTAGTTCTGCACTAGCGTTGGTTAATTGTATGCTAAGCAACAGGGAACGGGATAAAAGTGCGGAGAACTTATGCGAGTACAGGCTTTCTCGGCGAATTTCATACAGGAAGTCTTCAAGGGTTGTCAGCCGAGTAGCATCGTCGTCTCGTAGCAACGTTTAGATGGAATGCGTCTCCATCATCTTCAGGCGAAGTGTCGGGATATAGTCGGTCGCGGGCTTATACCTCTGCTGGACCGTTCTCCTCATCCCGCGGCCGGCCAATCACGGGCCCGCGGAATCGTCCGATGCGTCTGGATCGGCCGATGGTGGGGGGGGGGGGAGGGGGGTGGGGGGTGGGGAGGGTGGTAGGGACGTGTGCTGCTCCGTCCGCGGCCCTTGGTGGAACGGAACATTCTTCTCTGATTTTCCTGATTGCAGGCTCCCAGGCTGTGCTGAGATGGTAGCCACTGTCGCGGTTGATTAGGTTGTCGTGTAACTGTATTTCTATGGACTCTTTGATTACTGAGTTCCAAAATCCGTTTGTACTGCATATTTTCTTTGTATCCTCGAAATCGCTGACGCTGACGCTGAAAACATGAGCCTACCCTTGGCTCGAGTTGGTGCAGTTTAGACAAAATTTGTCATTCCTGCTGTTCCTGTAAAAGAGAGAAAAATTTATTACCACTCTTGTTGATTGGTCCTAGCTGATGTAACATGAAAAGGAGGAAGATACACTCTGCTGAGGGATTAGTAAAACTTAATCCTTCAGCAGGTCAGGCCAACGTGTGGTTGGCCTGTGATGAGATTGTAGAACCAGTCCACAGATGAGCCGGTTGCGGGAGCGTCCCGTCTTCTCGTAGAACTTCCTGGCGATGGCGCGAAACCTGTCTCGGCAAGGGAGGATCCCGGTGTCCTCGTGGAGTTGGCGCGGTTCTGTATCCGCTGCAGAGTCACAATGTGAGCATCTGCGGCTCTCTCTTTCGCGTCACGGATGTGATACTTCCAGGTGAGCCTGCGGTCTTAGATAACTACCTGGTATTTCGCCGTCCCACTCCATGGGATAGGTTCTCCCAGAATTTCGACTGGCGTAAGCCCTGGCGGCAGACGTCTTCGGGTGAAGACGACTGCCTGGCTCTTTGTGGCGTTGAATTTCAGCCGCCACTTTGTTGCCCATGAGCCGAAGGCGTCGCACCCGCGTTGGAGGCGGTTTCTCAGCACTTGGGCGTTCATCCTGCGAGTGAACAGGGCTGTATGATCAGCGTACAGCGCCAGTTCGACTCCTGCCACTTTCGGCGCGTCGGCAGTGTACAGGGAGTACAGCGAGGGGCCGAGAACCGACCACTGCGGCACCCCTGCACGTATCTGCCGGTCTGTGGACGTACCGTCGTCAGCCCTCACGTGGAAGGTTCGTTCAGACAGGTACGACCGCAACAGCGTCATGTGGGACGTCGGTATCCCTTGTTCAAAAAGTTTGAACTCGAGACCGTCGTGCCACATCGAGTCAAACGCGCTGGAGACGTCGAGGAACACTGCCCCAAAGAATTCCCTTGTTTCCAGTGCCCTCATCGCCGGTTCTACCACCCGCAAGAGCTGGTGGGAAGTGGTATGTTCTTCTCGGAACCCGAACTGCTCGTCCGGGATGATGCCCTCCTGGGTGTCTCGCGTATAGCCTCTCGGAAACATTAGAGAGGGACGGGAGCAGGCTGATTGGTCGGTAGCTCGATGCCTGGCGTGGGTCCTTGCCGGATTTCAGAATGGCCACGACGCAGAGGGGTAGACACCTGCTCGGAGAATCTCGTTGAAAAAATCGGCAAGTTGCCGGTGTAAGCCCGGCGGAATGTTCTTCAGCAGGAGGCTTGTGACGCCATCGCTGCCTCCAGCCATCTTGGGGTTCAGCGAACGAAGCTCCACAGCAACTTCCTCTTCCGTTATCGGCTCGATAATGTAGCCTTCCTCCCTTGCGGCGTGGAAGGTTGGTAGTTACTCTTGGACCCGCTGTATGTGGTCGTCGTCGTCGGTGACGTCGGCCACCGGTGTGAAGTTCGCTGCAAATGCATCAACCAGGACGCTGGCTTTCGCGTCGGGGTTGCTGGCGAAGTCGTTCCCGACCTGTAAAGGCGGTATTCGCTGTCGCCGGCGGAGGAAGGACTTTTCCACCCTCCATGCACTGTCACCCTGAGGACTAAGGGTAGACGCAAGGTTTTCCCATTCTTGATTCCGGTGTTGCTCCACTGCTGCCTTAATTTCCCGTCTCATGCTGTTTAAGCGGCGTTTCGTGTCTGGTTGGTAAATGATCTGCCATTCACGAAACAGTCGGTTCTTCTCGGTGATCACGTCCAGAATAGGGCACGGTAGCTGTCGCGAGAAGTTTGGTGGAGAAGTCTCGTGGTCCTTGGCGATACCTCGGCGTGGCTTCCTCCGCTGCTCGGAGTATTCTTCGGGTGAAGAATGCTAGGGCGGCGTCTGCCCCTACCACAGCGGGGTTTGGCGCGTCCTCGAGCAGTTCGAGAGCTATCGTCTGAAAGCGCTCTGCGTCGACCCTGCGATAGGTCGGACGGCTGTCTGGAAGAGAAGCTCCGGCCACGTCTAGGCCAAAAATGACAGGTACGTGGTCGGAGGAGAGGTCGTTACGCGTCTCGGCGGTCGCGAAATGCCCGATGCCCTTCAGAAGAGCAGTATCGAGCACGCCCTGTTGTCCCCGTGCAGGGAAGATCGTGGGGTCAAATGGCCCCACGGTGATCGCGCCGTTACGGTTAACAATGCGGGTGAGGCGGCGCCTGCTGCGGCTAAAGGTTCGCGAGTTCCATTCGGTGTGTTTCGCATTGAAATCCCTGGCAATGAAAGCTCGTCCCTCCAGCGACAGCAGGACATCGAAGTCGGCTTCGTCTAGGGGTCTGCTAGGCTGCCGATGGACCGACACGAAAAGAATGTTTCCGGCGGAGGTGTTAACGGCCACTCCTGTGGCGTTGAGCGCCGGCAGTTGAACCCGGTGGTGGCGCAGTGACTTCTTCACGTAGATAGCAGTACCGCCCTAGTGGCTCTGTCATCTCGGTAGCTCGCACGTCGACCCCGGGTTCGAGGAAGGTCTCCTGCACAAGGCAGATGTCGAGCGCCTCGTCCTGTAGGAAACTCGCCCTTATGAGGGTGGCGACCCCGAGCATTGAACGTGCGAATGGTTAACCCATACATATGTTCGTTATCCATTTTAAGGTTGGCTTCTCCCGGCGGTAGTCTGGAGGGCCGCCGTCGCTGCTCCCACGAGGACCGGTAGCTGAATCATCAGCTGGTTGAGCGACCGCAGAAGCGCGGCCAGCTCGGTGGTGTCTTCCTTCGCGACGTTCCCCGCAGTCGGCAGCGGAGCGGCGTTGTGGGAACGCCCTGCGCGGCTTGCAACCCTCCTTACAGCCGCGGGCGCCGGCAAGGCGGCCTCCTCGACTGCAGTCGGCGCCGCGGGCGAGGGCAGCTACGACGGCTGCGGTGCCGGTGCGGCCTCCCCTGCCAGCGGCCGTGGCCTCTCGGAGGGGCGGCCGGCTTCCCCTGAGCGAAGTCCTCGAAGCTGCGACTTGGGTTTACGCGGCTGGCGTGCTTCCCGCTCTCGAATGCAGCGCATCCCCGGTAATAGGCGACGTGGTCCCCGTTACAGTTGCAGCACGTCGGTCGGTCTTCCTTCTTCTTGGGGCAGTCCCGCGACGCGTGCTCCTCGGCGCACTTGCAGCAGCGCACAGGCATCCTGCAAAACTTTGCCACGTGGTCCACGCGCTGGCCGTTGAAACACTGGACTCGTCTGCCTTTTGCGCGGAGTGGCTCGACTTTCACGTCGACGTCAGCAATGTTTTCAACCTGAAAAATTTTCCGGTTGTTGACATTGTCGACTAAAACCACAAGGAACAAGGGCATGTCCCTGTGGGTCCTGTGCGACCTCATCAGGCTGACGTGACGGGTCTGGAAGCCGAGTTCCTCCAGCTGCCGCTGTAGGAACGCCGGTTCCATCTTCAGCGGCAGGTGACGAAAAACGACCTTCAGCTGCTTCAGCTGCTCCGTGCTCTGCATGAAGCAGTTCCACTTCTCGGTCTCACAGAGTTGCATGAGTTTCGCATGGTCCTTTATGCACTCTGCTCTGACCTTAAGTGTCGGTCCCCGCGATCATCTTCCGCGGTTTTGCGACGGAGTAGAGCTTCTGTCTCAGCTCGCTAAAGCTCTCACTCCACTGGATGGTAATCAGCGGCGGGCGGCGGGGCGGTTTCGTCGCCGTAGTCGGTGTGGTCCCGTCCCCGTCGGTCTCGGCTACTTCCGCAAACCGTTTTTCAGCCTTGACCTGTTCCGGCGTCACCGGTCCAAACGGCCAGGCTGTCGCTGTGTGGCGCCGGGAGAGCCCGATGAAGCCTTCCTCGTCAGGCTTCCTCGGCGATGCGGTCGTCATCCTGCGACGTACCCTGCTCTTTTTCCAACTGGCGCGACCGGAACTTGCCTGTGGGAAGGAAGTGTCCTCTACGGCCGCGGCTGGGCGCTTCCGTGAGGCTTGCTCGACCTCAGCAGGCTCGTCGGGTGTTGCCAGCATGGACGTTGGTGAGGGCGTGGCGGCGTCTGTAGCCACCACGGCTGGTGCGACTGCTGGCGAGGCAGCTGTCGTGGCAACTGCGACAGGTAATTGCCTGTCGCGACCCACAGGTACCAAGGACCCGGAGTCTCGTCAGTACCTTCACCCTGTCCGCATCGGTTCCCACCGCCAGGCGTTGCATGCAGATGCAACTCTCCTCGGGAGCCAGCATGGCGATGGCGGCGGCAAATTCCTCCTTTGACAGGGGGATCGGCGGCTCGATACGTCGTCTGTGTGCGGGCGCGGCGCCGTCCGTTCGCGGAAATTTCCGCGTCCGTCCGGCGGCCGCGAGCAACACTCTCACTCGTCGTCCTCGTCGGTGGTGGGGGGCCAGACGCTGCTGTCGTCCGGGAAACTTCCCTTAGACCGCTATCTGCCACGCCCTGTGTCTCTCCTCGAAATCGACGGTGTGCTTCTCGTCAATACTATGTTCCGCCACAACAGATTTCGAGGATTTGATTAGCCGGCCGCGGGAAGCGGAGAGCGGTCCAACAGAGAAATAAGCCCGCGACCGAATATATCCCGACACTTCGCATGAAGATGATGGAGACGCATCCATTGAAACGTTGCTACGAGACGACGATGCTACTCGGCTGACAACCCGTGAGGACCTCGTATATGAAATTCGCCGAGAAATCCTGCACTCGCATGTAACATACCTCTACGGGGAGGATATACATCGCAGTTATAAGACGCTGCAGAAGCTACGGAGCAAGTAGGGGAAGCTGCTGAGCAGGTTGGCGTTCTTACTCCGATGTCGGAATAAAGAAGTGATGCCTAAGTTCGCCAACATGCGGCAGCCTGTCAATACCAACAGGACGAGACACAACTTACGACACCTTACGACGAACGAGCGTGGCCCTAGTACGAGAACACATCAGGGTCACAAGACTGGAACTCGACAAGAACGCTAGAAGCCTGCTTTCTCTACACCTTCGACTGGCTTCCTGTCTCCCAGAACACACCTGGGACTGGATAGAAGGCCAGTGGCGAATGGTCCAAGAAGAAAGCCACCGAAAGGCAGCGCAAGAAATTCCTTCGACTTCCGGAAGTGCGACAACAGAAAGAAAAACCATCTCCCAACCAGGTGGTCATTAATCTAACAAATAAGGAACTGGATGGGCCTAAACTTCGCCCCGGTGCCGAGCACCCTGCCGAAACGGGTCATCATAAGTGGGGTAGAGCAAGCCATAAGGAGACTACATGAAGAAGCTGCAGAAGAAGTAAGAAGAGACGTCTGCAGAGTACTAGATAAAGCAAAGATGCCGAAGAATAACATTTTGGCGACAGAACGAAAGGCGCTACAGGCACTCAGAGAGGACAAGGACACAGTGGTCTTGGCAGCGGACAAAGGCAACACCACGGTTCTGCTTAAATCAGAAGACTATTGGCAGAAAATCGACCCCTTCCTGCAAGATCCTGCCTATAAAAGACTAGGGAAGGACCCCACCACAACAGTGACCCGAAAGACCGTTGAGGTGCTCAACAACTCGGGACTGGAGAAGGATATCATCAGGAAGCTGTACCCGAGGCCACCCGCACCACCACGTCTCTATGGCTTCCCAAAGGTCCACAAAGAAGGTGTCCCATTACGATCTACTTTAAACACTATTAACTCGTCGACATATGGTATTGCTAAGCATTTATCACAGATGCTAAAACCCTTGGTGGGTTACGGTCCAGACCATGTGAAAAACGCGGCAGAGTTCGTGAAAGTACTACAGGGAATGCGGCTGAAAAATGAAGACCTACTAGTCAGCTTCGATGTGACATCCTTATTCACACGGGTACCAATAGAAGACTCCCAGGCTTTACTCGAAGAACACTTTGAGGAGGATACCATCAAGCTCTTTCGCCATGTACTAACCACCACCTACTTCAAGTGTGGTGGGAAGTTCTGCGAACAGATAGATGGTGTGGCTATGGGCTCCCCCCTAGCACCAGGCATAGCCGACCTATACATGGAGCACTTCGTAAAGCTAGCACTAGACACTGCTAAGCACAAGCCAAAAGCCTTCTACGGGTATGTTGATGGTATCTTTGTCGTTTGGCCACATGGCAGGGACAAACTGCTAGAGTTCCAACAACATCTCAACAGCTTACATGGAAATATCAAATTTACCATGGAGATAGAAGAGAACAAAAGCTTACCCTTTCTGGATGTATTGATCACAAGAAACATGGACGGCACGCTGGGAAACGCAGTGTATAGGACGAAAACACACACGGACCTCTATCTTAACGCCAATAGCTGCCACCACCCTGCGCAACGCAATGCTGTACTCAACACCGTAGCGCACAGGGCCAGGTACATCTGCGATAAGGAAAGTTTGCCAGGAGAATTGCAACACCTAAAGGACACCTTCAAGAAAATGGATACAGTGAGACACAAATAAGGAGAGCTCTGAGGACCGACCACAAGAAGAGAGAAGAGAGACCGGATGAAGACGAAGCAATGGGCTGTGCTTTCTTGCCATGCGCGGGTCCTCCAACGTCCAAGATCGCGAGACTTCTCAAGAAACATAAAGTGAAGACCGTTTTTCGCGCAGCAGGAAAAATCAAAGACCTCCTCGGTTCAACCAAGGATCCACTAGGTCTGACGACACCAGGTGCGTACAAGATCGGATGCGAATGTGAGATGCAATATATAGGACACACGCAGCGTTGCATCTCACAAGCATGAACGCTTGGGTCAGACCAATAAATCTGCTGTGGTGGAACATAGTATTGACGAGAAGCACACCTTCGATGTCGAGGACACAAAAAGAAATATGCAGTACAAACGGATTTTGGGACTCAGTAATCAAAGGGTCTATAGAAATATGGTTACACGACAACCTACCTCTCCGAGACAGGTTTCGCGCCATCGCCAGAAAGTTCTACGAGAAGACGGAACGCTCCCGCAACCGGCTCATCCGTGAACTGGTCCTACAACCTCATCACAGGCCAACCACGGGTTGGCCTGAACTGCTGACGGATTAAGTTTTACTAATACCTCACCAGAGTGTGTCTCTCTCTTTTTCAGGTTACACCAGCTAGGACCAATCAACAAGTGTGATAATATATCTTTCCATCTTTTGCAGGAACCGCAGGAAAGACAATTTTGTCTAAACTGCACCACCTCGAGCCAAGGATAGGCTCGTCTTGTCAGCGTCAGCATATGCCCACACTTCGCCTGAAGATGATGGAGACCCATTCCATCGAAACGTTGCTACCAGACGACGAAGCTACTCGGCTGACAATCTGTGAAGACTTCATATATGGGGAGAACATTTTTAAACATTTCTGTTAGTGCAATAGGTCGATTGCCAACCTTTCCGATTTTTTAATTCTGTTCTATGATTGGCTGGAGATAAGGAGTACTTTTTTTTTTTGGTCATCAGTCTACTGACTGGTTTGATGCGGCCCGCCACGAATTCCTTTCCTGTGCTAACCTCTTCATCTCAGAGTAGCACTTACAACCTACGTCCTCAGTTATTTGCTTGACGTATTCCAATCTTTGTCTTCCTCTACAGTTTTTGCCCTCTACAGCTCCCTCTAGTACCATGGAAGTCATTCCCTCATGTCTTAGCAGATGTCCTATCATCCTGTCCCTTCTCCTTATCAGTGTTTGCCACATATTCCTTTCCTCTCCGATTCTGCGTAGAACCCGCTCATTACTTGTCTTATCAGTCCACCTAATTTTCAACATTCCTCTATAGCACCACATCTCAAATGCTTCGATTCTCTTCTTTTCCGGTTTTCCCACAGTCCATGTATCACTACCATACAATGCTGTACTCCAGATGTACATCCTCAGAACCTCTTGGTTGTTGTACATATTGTATATGACCCATCTCTCCCTATAGCTTACCCCTACTTTTTTCAGAATCTCGAACAGCTTGCACCATTTTATATTGTCGAACGCTTATTCCAGGTCGACAAATCCTATGAAAGTGTCTTGATATTTCTTTAGCCTTGCTTCCATTACTAGCCGTAACGTCAGAATTGCCTCTCTCGTCCCTTTACTTCTCCTAAAGCCAAACTGATCGTCACCTAGCGCATTCTCAATTTTCTTTTCCATTCTTCTGTATATTATTCTTGTAAGCAGCTTCGATGCATGAGCTATTAAGCTGATTGTGCGATAATTCTCGCACTTGTCAGCTCTAGCTGTCTTCGGAATTGTGTGGATGATGCTTTTCCGAAAGTCAGATGGTATATCGCCAGACTCATATATTCTACACACAAACGTGAATAGTCGTTTTGTTGCCACTTCCCCTAATGATTTTAGAAATTCTGATGGAATGTTATCTATCCCTTCTGCCTTATTTGACCGTAAGTCCTCCAAAGCTCTTTTAAATTCCGATTCTAATACTGGATCCCCTATCTCTTCTAAATCGACTCCTGTTTCTTCTTCTATCACATCAGACAAATCTTCACCCTCATAGAGGCTTTCAATGTATTCTTTCCACCTATCTGCTCTCTTTTCTGCATTTAACAGTAGAATTCCCGTTGCACCCTTAATGTTACCAACATTGCTTTTAAAGTCACCAAAGGTTGTTTTGACTTCCCTGTATGCTGAGTCTGTCCTTCCGACAATCATATCTTTTTCGATGTCTTCACATTTTTCCTGCAGCCATTTCGTCTTAGCTTCCCTGCACTTCCTATTTATTTCATTCCTCAGCGACTTGTATTTCTGTATTCCTGATTTTCCCGGAACATGTTTGTACTTCCTCCTTTCATCAATCAACTGAACTATTTCTTCTGTTACCCATGGTTTCTTCGCAGCTACCTTCCTTGTACCTATGTTTACCTTCCCAACTTCTGTTATGGCCCTTTTTAGAGATGTCCATTCCTCTTCAACTGTACTGCCTACTACGCTATTCCTTATTGCTGTATCTATAGCGTTAGAGAACTTCAAACGTATCTCGTCATTCCTTAGTACATCCGTATCCCACTACTTTGCGTATTGATTCTTACTGACTAATGTCTTGAACTTCAGCCTACTCTTCATCACTACTATATTGTGATCTGAGTCTATAACTGCTCCTGGATACGCCTTACAATCCAGCATCTGATTTCGGAATCTCTGTCTGACCATGATGTAATCTAATTGAAATCTTCCCGTATCTCCCGGCCTTTTCCAAGTATACCTTCTCCTCTTGTGATTCTTGAACAGGGTATTCGCTATTACTAGCTGAAACTTGTTACAGAACTCAATTAGTCTTTCTCCTCTTTCATTCCTTGTCCCAAGCCCATATTCTCCTGTAACCTTTTCTTCTACTCCTTCCCCTACAACTGCATTCCAGTCGTCCATGACTATTAGATTTTCGTCCCCCTTTACAAACTGCATTACCCTTTCAATATCCTCATACACTTTCTCTATCTGTTCATCTTCAGCTTGCGACGTCGGCATGTATACCTGAACTATCGCTGTCGGTGTTGCTCTGCTGTCGATTCTGATTAGAACAACCCGGTTACTGAACTGTTCACAGTAACACACCCTCTGCCCTACCTTCCTATTCATAACGAATCCTACACCTGTTATACCATTTTCTGCTGCTGTTGATATTACCCGATACTCATCTGACCAGAAATCCTTGTCTTCCTTCCACTTCACTTCACTGACCCCTACTATGTCTAGATTGATCTTTTGAAGGAGAACTAGACAATGTTATTGGTTGGTTATAGGTAAACTGGGGGCTGGGATTGGGGCGGAGGGGAATTTTTTAATTTTACGCTAAAGCAGTTGACATATTTGCCAAATGAGTACATAAAATCTGTAAATGAATTCGCGACCGTGTTATGGTACTTTATTTGTATAGGTCCGTCTTGACCAAAGGAACTGCACATTCCACAATTACAGGTTTCTGCCATTGCCATCTTCAGATCATAAAAATATTATGATGTAGATATCAATGGCCGAAACCAGTAACGTATATACAGGGTGAGTCACCTAACGTTACCGCTGGATATATTTCGTATACCACATCAAATACTGACGAATTGATCCCACAGACCGAACGTGAGGAGAGGGGCTAGTGTAATTGGTTAATACAAACCATTAAAAGATGCACAGAAGTATGTTTTTTAACCTACGTTTTTTTAAATGGAACCCCGTTAGTTTTGTTAGCACATCTGAACATATAAACAAATACGTAATGAGTGCCGTTTGTTGCATTGTAAAATGTTAATTACATCCGGAGATATTGTAACCTAAAGTTGAGGCTTGAGTACCACTCCTCCGCTGTTCGATCGTGTGTATCGGAGAGCACCGAATTACGTAGGGATCCAAAGGGAACAGTGATGGACCTTAGGTACAGAAGAGACTGGTACAGCACATTACGTCCACATGCTAACACCTTTTTATTGGTCTTTTTCACTGACGCACATGTACATTACCATGAGGGGTGAGGTACACGTACACACGTGGTTTCCGTTTTCAATTACGGAGTGGAATAGAGTGTGTCCCGACATGTCAGGCCAATAGATGTTCAGTGTGGTGGCCATCATTTGCTGCACACAATTGCTATCTCTGGAGTAATGAATGTCGCACACGCTGCAGTACATCTGGTGTAATGTCGCCGCAGGCTGCCAAAATACGTTGTTTTATATCCTCTGGGATTGTAGGCACATCACGGTACACATTCTCCTTTAACGTACCCCACAGAAAGAAGTCCAGAGGTGTAAGATCAGGAGACGGGCTGGCCAATTTATGCGTCCTCCACGTCCTATGAAACGCCCGTAGAACGTGTACCTCACCCCTCATGATAATGTACATGTGCGTCAGTGAAAAAGATCACTAGAAAGGTGTTAGCATGTGGACGTAATGTGCTGTACCAGTCTCTTCTGTACCTAAGGTCCATCACCGTTCCTTTTAGATCCCTACGTAATTCGGTGCTCTCCGATGCACACGATCGAACAGTGAAGGAGTGGTACTCAAGCGTCAACTTTAGGTTACAATATCTCCGGATGTAATTAACATTTTACAATGCAACAAACGGCACTCATTACGTATTTGTTTATACGTTCAGATGTGCAACAAAACTAACAGGGTTCCATTTAAAAAAAACGTAGGTTTGTGTTAAAAACATACTTCCGTGCATTTTTTAATGGTTTGTATTAACCAGTTACACTAGCCCCTCTCCTCACGTTCGGTCTGTGGAATCGATTCGTCAGTATTTGATGTGGTTTACGAAATATATCCAGCGGTAATGTTAGGTGACTCACCCTGTATAATACTGCACTAGGACTGGCTGCATGCATGTGAGGGTGGAAAGCAGGGTGGAGGGTGGTCACGTAGTGGAGAGTAGCACGTTTTTCATTTCTAATTATTGATTGACTGACTGACTAATTGACTGGTGGTGTATGAGTTCATCACCGTTGATGACATTGTGAATGAACTTAAAAATCAAGACGACAGTGATCTGGATCAACATTATGTACCGTCTCTGTAAGGATCATAGTTGGGCCAGAGCATTTGTAGTAACATAGCAAAATAGCTTACCAAATGAATGAAGGTCTTGTGCGAATTCAACAATTTGTCACTGTTTCACAGGACATCTCCATTGATAGACATAAATTGTTAAAACCAAGTCATTCTTTTTTTAAAAAAAATCTTGCAGTGCGCTATAGTAATTACAACATGGAAAATGTACGTAACCAGAGCATTAAAAGAGAGGATGATCAAAATTTACAACAAATATTAGTGAAATGGATATTAACATCGACATGCAGCAGGATTTTGGAACATGTATTGTGTTCGAACATTTGAATTGCCGGGGATAAACTTGAAGCCAGCGATCTCTCCACAATAAACACCGATTCAGAAAACATCGTTCTTGTGAAACACAACTAGTTCTTTACTCTTTACTTGAGTGCTATTGACAAGGGATTACAAAATTTTTCCGTTTTTATAGATTTCCAGAAGGGTTTTTGACACTGTACCACACAGGTGGCTTGTAGTGAAATTGCGTGCTAATGGGATATCGTTTCAATTATGTGACTGGATACGTGGTTTCCTGTCAGAGAGGTCACAGTTCGTAGTTATTGATGGAAAGTTATCGAGTGAAACAGAAGTTATTTCTGGCGTTCCCCAAGGTAATGATATTGGCCCTTTCCTGTTCCGTATCAATATAAACGATTTAGGAGCAAATCTGAGCAGGCGTCTTTGTTTCTTTGCAGATGATGCTGTAGCTTATCGACTAGTAATGCCATCAGAAGATCAAAGCAAATTGCAAAACGATTTAGAAGAGAAATTCGTATGGTGTAAAGATTGGCAATTGGCGCTAAATAATGAGAAGTATGAGGTCATCCACATGATCACTAAATGAATAAGTACACGACAAATCAGTGAAATGTAAAGGCCGAAAATTCAACTAAACGCCTGGGAATTACTATTATGAACAACTTAAATTGAAAGAAACACACAGAAAATGTTGTGGGGGAGTATAACCAAAGACATAGTTTCATTGGCGGGACACTTAGAAAATGTAACAAATCTACTGAGCATATTGCCTACATTACGCTTGTCCGTCCTCTTCCAGAATACTGCTGCGCAGTGTGGGATCCTTACCAGATAGGATAGACGGATTACGTCGAGAAACTCAAAGAAGGACTGCACGTTTTGTAATATCGCGAAATACGGGAGAGAGTGTCTATGAAATGTACAGGATTTGGGGTGGACATCATCCAAACGAAGGTGTTTGTCGTTGCGGCGGAATCTTCTCACGAAATTTCGATCACCAATCTCATCTGAGTGCAAAAATATTTTGTTGACGCCAACATAATACGGAGAAACGATCATCATAATAAAATAAGTGAAATCAGAGCTCTCAAGGAAAGATATAGATGTTCGTTCTTTCCGTGTGCTTTACGATATTGGAATAATAGAGAATTATTCTGAAGGTGGTTCGATGAACTCTCTGCCAGGCACTTAAATGTGATTTGCAGAGTGTCCGTGGAGATGTAGATGTAGATTGGAAACAAGTATAACAAAAATGAAGAACGAAGGCAGCAGATGGTCCCTATTACATCGATGAAAAAACTGGAGGCTCAAAATATATCTAGAATGATGTATTTCCTCAGCCTGTAGCTTCTGACTCAACCGTTGCATATCTGCCTTATCCTCACTCCAGTATTACTAATCATGCCATTGATGTCTTCTGATCTTAGCTTCTAATTGATAAATGTAATTTTATGTGGGAATGGAACTTGACTTTTTAATACAATTCACTCGCATCCACGTGCAGGTGGTTTCACAAGTAAGACATGGTGTGATTTCCTGTGGACGATTCGTGATGACCTTAATAGCAAGTGGACGTCACACTGCAGCCTCTTTGTTGGCTGTGTTCGCAATAGGTTACGAGACAGGTTAGGTGAACGTCCTTGGTAGCGAGATACGGTATTTGATCAACGGTATTCGTATGTTTTAGTGGACTTCAGTATGAGGTGCTTTCAGCGTTCGACTACACAACGTTACTGCGGACACTTTCAAAGAGGTCTCTGAATGTCTGCAGAACAATTATTCAATCTCTCTCAAGAGCCGGAGCTCCGACTTATTATTGTTTGACGCTGGGACCTGGAATGAAGTCCGGCCGGAGTGGCCGAGTGGTTCTAGGCGCTACAGTCAGGAACCGAGCGACCGCTACGGTCGCAAGTTCGAATCCTGCCTCGGGCATGGATGTGTGTGGTGTCCTTATGTTAGTTAGGATTAATTAGTTCTAATTTCTAGGCGACTGATGACTTCAGAAATTAATTCGCATAGTGATCAGAGCCAGTTGAACCTTTTTTTTCTGAAGCGAAGTCGACGTTCTACGTCAACTCAAAGGTGTTCCATTAGGCTCAGGTCGGGACCGTATCTACATATACATCTACATGGACACTCTGCAAATCACATTTCAGTGCCTGGCAGAGGGTTCATCGAACCACCTTCACAATTCTCTGTTATTCAAATCTCGTATAGTGCGCGGAAAGAATGAATACCTATATCTTTCCGTACGAGCTCTGATTTCCATTATTTTATCGTGGTGATCGTTCCTCCATATGTAGGTTGGTGTCAACAAAATATTTTCGCATCGGAGGAGAAAGTTGGTGATTTGAATTTCGTGAGAAGATTCCGTCGCAACGAAAAACGCCTTTCTTTTAATGATGTACCGCCCAAATCCTGTATCATTTCTGTGGCATTCTCTCCCATATTTCGCGATACTAAAAAACTTGTTGCCTCTCTTTGAACTTTTTCGATGTACTCCGTCAGTCCTATATGGTATGGATCTGACACCGCGCAGCAGTATTCCGGAAGAGAACGGAGAAGTATAGTGCAGCCAGTCTCCTTAGTAGGTCAGTTGCATTTTCTAATTGTCCTGCCAATAAAACGCAGTCTTTCTTTAGCCTTCCACACAACATTTTCTCTATGTTCCTTCCAATTTAAGTTGTTCGTAATTGTAATAATTAGGTATTAAGTTGAATTTACGGGTTTCAGATTAGACGGATTTATCGTGTAACCGAAGTTTAACGGATTCCTTTTAGCACTCACGTGGATGACATCAGACTTTTCGTTATTTAGGGTCAACTGCCACTTTTCGCACCATTCAGACATTTTTTTAAAATCGTTTGGCAGTTTGTTTTGATCTTCTCATGAGTTTGTTAGTCGATAAACGACAGCGTCATCTGCAAACAGCCGAAGACGGCTGAACAGGTTGTCTCCCAAATCCTTTACATAGATACGGTACAGCAAAGGTCCTATAACACTACCTTGAGGAACGCCTGAAATCACTTCAGTTTTACTCGATGACTTTCCGTCAATTACTACGAACTGTGACCTCTCTGACAGTAAATCACAAATCCTGTCACATATCTGAGATGATATTCCACAAGCACTCATTTTCACTACTAGCCGCTTGTGTGGTACAGTGTAAAAGCTTCTGGAAATCCAGAAATACGGAATCGATCTGAAATCCCTTGTCAATAGCACTGTGTGTTTGTCTTTAGGATAGTTTAGGTTAAGTAGTGTGTAAGCTTAGGGACTGATGACCTTAGCAGTTAAGTCCCATAAGATTTCACACACTCTTGAACAAAGAGCTGGTTGTGTTTCACAGATACGATGTTTCCTAAACCCATGTTGACTGTGTGTCAATAGATCGTTTTCTTCGATGTTATTCATAGTGTTCGAACACAATATATGTTTCAAAATCCTGCAGCATATCGACGTTAACGATATGGGCCTGTAATTTAGTGGATTACACCTACTACCTTTCTTGAGTATTGCTGTGACCTGTGCAACTTTCGAGTCTTTGGGTACGGATCTTTCGTAGGTAGTAGGCAGGTAGGTCAGTCCAGTTTAGGAATTTTGCTGTCCTCAATATCTCGCTGCTACTGCTTCGTGGCTTGGTGCATTGTCATGCTGACACAAATAATAATAGTCTCCAAACTGTTCCTCTAACGTACGCAGTACACAGCGCTGTGAAATTTGTTCATATCTTTCCATATTCAGTGTGTTCTAAAATGCAATAAGCGGACCACACATTAACCACGAGGAGCACCCTTTTACCGTTATCACCAACTCCTCTGTACTTCATATTGGCACTAAACATAATGGCAGGCAAAGTTCTGCTCGCATTCACCTAACATTCGCTCTTCCATCCGATTGCCGTTGTTACAATCATCCACTGTCCAGTGGCATCCCCATTTACGCCGCCTCAAGCATCGCTTAACACTGTGTGTAACATATGAAGAGCTGCTGGACCATTCTACGGCATTATTTATACGGCCTACGCGCAGTCATTGTGCTAGCATGACTCCTGGTTGCACATTGGAACTCCTTGAGCTAATCTCATGCAATGTTCGATAGTCATTGTCTATCTGCTGTAGCTGCAGTTGTTCCTTTGCCTTTCCATTGAAATTCAGCTTACCGGCAATTCACATGTGCTCCTGAAATATCCCTGACGGATCTGTAATTCAGGTGACATCCAAAGACCATTCTAAATTCAATGTCACTGAGATTTCCTGACCGATCGGTTCTGCTGTTACTGTTTCTCTGCCGACAATACATTATATCCCACCTCCGTTTATACCGCCGGGTTTGCCTCTCGTGGCGTCAGTTGGTCAGTTCCGCATTACATAGGAGTGTCGGAATACCTTTCATCAGAAAATGTACCTTGAACAGCATTGCGTAGTTAGCTATTGAGAAACCCTAGTCATAAGAAAGCAGCAAAGATATTCATTCAAAACATGATATGATTTGAAAGTAGTGCACAAGATTGCGAGCTTACATGAAATGTCCAGGTACGTAAAACTGTGCTGTTTGCAAAAAGAAAAAAAAATGTTACATGTTATGACCATCTTGGACCTACTGATAACAAACAGACCCGAACTTTTCGACTCTGTAAGTACAGAACAGGGAATCAGTGATCATGAGGCCGATGCAGCATCCCTGAATATGGAAGTTAATAGGAATATAAAAAAAAGGGAGGAAGGTTTATCTGTTTAGCAAGAGTAATAGAACGCAGATTTCAGACTACCTAACAGATCAAAACGAAAATTTCTGTTCCGATACTGAAAATGTTGAATGTTTATGGAAAAAGTTCAAGGCAATCGTAAAATGCATTTTAGACAGATACGTGCCGAGTAAAACTGTGAGGGACGGGAAAAACCCACCGTGGTTCAACAACAAAGTTAGAAAACTACTGCGAAAGCAAAGAGAGCTTCACTCCAAGTGTAAACGCAGTCAAAACCTCTCAGACAAACAGAAGCTAAACGACGTCAATGTTAGCGTAAGGAGGGCTATGCGTGAAGCGTTCAGTGAATTCGAAAGTAAAATTCTATTTACCGACTTTACAGAAAATCCTAGGAAGTTCTGGTCTTACGTTAAATCATTAAGTGGCTCGAAACAGCACATCCAGACACTCCTGGATGATGATGGCATTGAAACAGAGGATGACACGCGTAAAGCTGAAATACTAAACACCTTTATCCAAAGCTGTTTCACAGAGGAAGACCGCACTGCAGTTCCTTCTCTAAATCCTCGCACAGACGAAAAAATGGCTGACATCGAAATAAGTGTCCAAGGAATTGAAAAGCAACTGGAATCACTGAACAGAGGAAAGTCCACTGGACCTGACGGGATACCAATTCGATTCTACACAGAGTACACGAAAGAACTTGCCCCCCTTCTAACAGCCGTGTACCGCAAGTCTAGAGGAACGGAAGGTTCCAAATGATTGGAAAAGAGCACAAGTAGTCCCAGTCTTCAAGAAGGGTCGTCGAAAAGATGCGCAAAGCTATAGACCTACATCTCTGACGTCGTTCTGTTGTAGAATTTTAGAACACGTCTTTTCCTCGAGTATCATGTCGTTTTTGGAAACCCGGAATCTACTCTGTAGGAATCAACATGGATTCCGGAAACCACGATCGTGTGAGACCCAACTCGCTTTATTTGTTCATGAGACCCAGAAATTATTACATACAGGCTCCCAGGTAGATGCTATTTTCCTTGGCTTCCGGAAGGCATTCGATACAGTTCCGCACTGTCGCCTGATAAACAAAGTAAGAGCCTACGGAATATCAGACCAGCTGTGAGGCTGGATTGAAGAGTTTTTAGCAAACAGAACACAGCATGTTGTTATCAATGGAGAGTCGTCTACAGATGTTAAAGTAACCTCTGGCGTACCACAGGGGAGTGTTATGGGACCATTGCTTTTCACAATATATATAAATGACCTAGTAGATAGTGTCGGAAGTTCCATGCGGCTTTTCGCGGATGATGCTGTAGTATACAGAGAAGTTGCAGCATTAGAAAATTGTAGCGAGATGCAGGATGATCTGCAGCGGATAGGCACTTGGTGCAGGGAGTGGCAACTGACCTTTAACATAGACAAATGTAGTGTATTGCGAATACATAGAAAGAAGGATCCTTTATTGTATGATTATATGGTAGCGGAACAAACACTGTAGCAGTTACTTCTGTAAAATATCTGGGAGTATGCGTGCGGAGTGATTTGAAGTGGAATGATCATATATAATTAATTGTTGGTAAGGCTGGTACCAGGTTGAGATTCATTGGTAGAGTCCTTAGAAAATGTTGTCAACAAAGGAGGTGGCTTAAACACTCGTTCGACCTATACTAGAGTATTGCTCGTCAGTGTTGGATCCGTACCATATCGGGTTGACGGAGGAGATGGAGAATATCTAAAGAAGAGCGGCGCGTTTCGTCACAGGGTTATTTGCTAACCGTGATAGCGTTACGGAGATGTTTAGCAAACTCAAGTGGCAGACTCTGCAAGAGAGGCGCTCTGCATCGCGGTGTAGCTTGCTCGCCAGGTTTCAAGAGGGTGCGTTTCTGGCTGAGGTATCGAATATATTGCTTCCCCCTACTTATACCTCCCGAGCAGATCACGAATGTAAAATTAGAGGGATTCGAGGGCGCACGGAGGCTTTCAGACAGTCGTTCTTCCCGCGAACCATACGCGACTGGAACAGAAATTGGAGGCAATGACAGTGTCACGTAAAGTGCCCTCCGCCACACACCGTTGGGTGGCTTGCGGAGTATAAATGTAGATGTAGATGTAGACCATAATGTTAATGAGCCATAACTGCAATCGGTTAACTCACAGACTTAGCAGAGTCTAACAAATTGTAGGGATACAATAAGGAACGGTCTCATAGGCTCCGCTCTAGGTAAATCAAATGGTTGTTTCCGATTCATTTGTGAAATAGTATCATAATACAATCTATCTCCAGACAAGATTGGTTGCAAAAGGAAAGAAAGCCCACTTATAAAGTTTGAAGAATCCTAATTTGTGTGAAGAATCTACGAGTATACTGCAGCCCTCCCCTCCCCCCCCCCCCCCCCCCCCCCCCCCCGCCACACAAACACACACGTATTGCTCCCGTAAGGGCCACCAAATACATCGCACGCAGAGTCGTTCAAGGAATCATTCCTCTCGTTCTCCGTACGTGAGCTGAACTGGATTAAATCCTAATAATTGCTACCAGAGGAAAAGTAGAACATTCACTCAAACATCACTTCGATATTCAAATATGTTTTAATGTAATAAATCATACGCCATTTTGTTATTTTAGGGAAGTATACTAGAAATTTCATAGCAGTGTTACTTAATTGAATACTATAGTCGGTGGGACATATTACCATAAAATGGAACCTCCGTGAAAGGCATAGCATATACGAATTCGTCATGCTCCTCACAGTGGAACACACAGACAGACATATGAACTTGGGATTAGTTTGATGAAAAATGGGACGTGTAATGGGTAAAGATCAGCAGAAAGTCTATCTAGAGGTGTTTGTTGTGATGTTTTATATTTATTTTTGCATCTACGCTACTCTCTTGGCAATTAAAAGTACATAATGACTCTGAATTCTAAAAGCGTGCAGAAGTACTGTATCTCCAAGCCACAATGTTCGTTCTCGTGTCACCACTGAACCACAAAAATACTGGAAACGTGAACAGAGAAAACATTTACATCTCTCTGAATGTTACACCACTGACAGAAAAATAATATGTACATATAAATACAGAAAACATTTACATCTCTCTGAATGTTACACCCCTGACAGCAAAATAATATGTACATATCACATACAAAGTATATTCTCTCTCTGTTAAGCTGCCTTCTCAGCAAAGCATTCTGAGCAGCTAGTTCAGGAATCCAGTAGAAATGTAAATCGTTGCGAAATATATTTAATGTGTTCGTGACAAATAATCCTGACCAGACAGTGAGCACCATAACACATACAGGGATTAGTGACCACGAGATTGTTGTAGCTAGACTGAATGCCGTAACATCCAAACCTACCAAAAATATACGCAGAATACAGCTGTTTGAAACATAAATAAATATTTGCTTGACAGCTTCCTAAGAGACAGTCTCCACTTCTTTCCAGTCTGACTAAGTAAGTGTAGACCAGATTTGATTTAAAATGGAATAGTATCGAAGGCAATTGACCGATTAGTACCAAACAAAAGTAGTAAGAAATGTTACTGATCCTCCATGGTGCACGAAAATGTTAAAAATGTACTACAGAAACAAAAAAAGCATGCCATATTTAAAAGAACATAAAATCCCCAACATTGGTGAAGTCTTACAAAAGCTAGCAATGTAGTGCGAACTTCCACGCGAGATGGTTTTAATAGATTTCACAACGAACCTCTGTCGCGAAATTTGGCAGAAAACCAAAAGACATTCTCGAGGTTTGAAAATTACACCAGTGTCGAGAGGCAATCAGTATCTTCACTGCGCGATAGCAATGGAGACGTTATTGACGACCGTGTCACTAGAGCAGAGTGACTGAACACCGTTTTTCAAAATTCTTTCACAAAAGAAGCAGAAGTAAATAATGCTGTATTCGAATCAAGAACAACTGCGATCATGAGTAATTTGGAAATAGATATCCTCGGTGTAAAAATGGTTCAAATGGCTCGGAGTACTGTGGGACTTAACATCTGAGGTCATCAGTCCCATAGAACTTAGAACTACTTAAACCTAACTAACCTAAGGACATCACACACATCCATACCTGAGGCAGGATTCGAACCTGCGACCGTAGCAGTCGCGAGGTTCCGGACTGAAGCGCATAGAACCGCTCGGTCACCGCAGGCGGCTGTCCTCGGAGTAGGGAAGCAGGTTGAAACACTCCAGACATTCGCCTTCTGGGCCATATTGGTTTCCAGTCAGGTTCCTTTCTGATACAATGGCTCCATACTTAAGAACCACATATAGCCCCTCACTCTTCGATAGATGCTTCCCTACGGACTGGAGAGCTGGACAAGTCACACAAATACCCAAGAAAGGAAATAGAACTAATGCACTGAATTAGAAACCCAAGTCGCTAATGCGATTTGTGGTAGTATTTTGGGACATATACTGTGCTCTAGCGTTCTAAATCACGTCGAAGAAAACCATTTAGTGAGAAATAGCCAAAACAGATTCAGGAAACATCGTTCTTGTGAAGCGGAAATAGCTCTTCATACTCACTGAACCATTAGTGCTATCGACAGCTGACGTAAATTCCTAATTTTCAGGTTTCCGAATGGCTTTAGAGATCGTTCATCACAAGCGACTTCTAATTAAATCTCCTGTAAAGTATCATCTCAGTTGTGACACTCAATTCACGACTTCCTGTCACAAAGGGCACCGTAACAAATGACGGGAAGTCATCAAGAAAAACAGGAGTAATATCTGTAGTTCCACAAAGTAGTCTTATAGGCCCTCTGTTGCTCCTCATCTACATAAGCGATTTAGGAGACAATCCGAGCAGCCCCATTACGTTGTCTGCAGATGATGCTCTTATTTACCGTCAAGTAAAGTGATCAGATGATCAAAAACAACTGCAAAATGATTTACACAAGAGATCTGCACGTGGCGAAAATTGGCAATTGACTCTAAATCATGAAAAGTATGAAATCATCGACATGTTCACCTAAAGGAATATGCTAAATTTCAGTTACTCTATAATCACACTGATGTAAAGGATGTAAACTCAGCTAAAGGGGTACTTAGGGATTACAATTACAAATAATTAAAACTGAAACGATCACATAGCTAATGTATTGGGGAAAGAAATCAGATGGCTGAGATTAATTGACAGAAAACTTAGAAAATGTAACAGGTCTATTAAAGAGAATGTATATACTGCTCTTGCCTGCCCTATTATGGAGTACTTCTGTGCAGTATGGGATCCACATAAGATTAGATCGACGGAGGACTTCAAAAAATTTCAAAGAAAGGCAGCTCGTTTTGTATTATTGCGAAACAAGGGAAAGAGTGAAACTTCCTGGCAGATTAAAACTGTGTGCCGGACCGAGACTCGAACTCGGGACCTTTGCCTTTTGCGGGCAAGTGCTCTACCGACTGAGGTACCCAAGCACGACTCATGCCCCGTCCTCACAGCTTTACTTCTGCCAGTACCTTGTCTCCTACCTTCCAAACTTAACAGAAGCTCTCCTGCGAACCTTGCAGAGCCAGCACTCCTGAAGGAAAGGATATCCCGGAGATATGGCTTAGCCACAGCCTGGGGGATACTTCCAGAATGAGATATTCACTCTGCAGCGCAGTGTGCGCTGATATGAAACTTCCCGGCAGATTAAAACTGTGTGCCGGACCGAGACTCCACCAGGCTGTGGCTAAGCCATGTCTCCGTCATATCCTTTCTTTCAGGAGTGCTGGTTCTGCAAGGTTCGCAGGAGAGCTTCTGTTAAGTTTGGAAGGTAGGAGACGAGGCACTGGCAGAGGTAAAGCTGTGGGGACGGGGCGTGAGTCGTGCTTGGGTAGCTCAGTCGGTAGAGCACTTGCCCGTGAAAGACAAAGACCCGGGGTTCGAGTCTCGGTCCGGCACACAGTTTTAATCTGCCAGGAAGTTTCATATCAGCGCACACTCCGCTGCAGAGTGAAAATCTCATTCTGGAAACATCCCCCAGGCTGTGGCTAAGCCATGTCTCCGGCATATCCTTCCTTTCAGGAGTGCTGGTTCAGCAAGTTTCGCAGGAGAGCTTCTGTTAAGTTTGGAAGGTAGGAGACGAGGTAATGGCAGAAGTAAAGCAGTGAGGACGGAGCATGAGTCGTGCTTGGGTAGCTCAGTCGGTAGAGCACTTGCCCGCGAAAGGCAAAGGCCCCGTGTTCGAGTCTCCGTCCGGCACACAGTTTTAATCTGCCAGGAAGTTTCATATCAGCGCACACTCCGCTGCAGAGTGAAAATCTCATTCTGGAAAGGGAAAGAGTGTCAGGAGTATAATACACGAATTGGGGTGGGAGTCATTAAAACGAAGACGTTTTTCGCTGTGGAAGGACCTTCTCATGAAATTTCTACCACCATCTTTCTCTTGAGAATGTGAAAATATTTGTTAGTCTCCCATCTATATCGGGAGAAATGATCATCATAATGAAATAAGAGAAATCAGAGAGCGCAAGGAAAGATTTAAGTGTTAGTTTTACCCGTGCACTGTCCGAGAGTATAATGGCAGAGAAGTAGCCTGAAGGTGGTCCGATGAACCCTCTGCCAGGCATTTAATTTTGAACTGCAGAGTAATAATGTGGATGTAGATGTAGAAGCTTGTTTTAGATAGGTCGTGTGACACCTGTCATATGGAGTGCCACCTAATTTTTTGCCACTTTATGCACTGTGTAATTGATATTATGTGAAATTGTAATAATTTTCTGTTCATTTGTGACGTAAATACGTCAGATGTTGTATTCCATAATATACAATTATTAATGTGAAGCATTGTAATAATACCGGATAATTGCCAATGATAAAAGAGTAACAGCTAGGTAGAGCGGAACGTGACGTCAGAGAGCAGGCGAGATACGAGGTAGGCACTGAGAGCTGAGTGATGGAAGTGGTTAGACGCGCCAGTAGCGTGCTCTGTGTCCTGGATGCCCTGTTCCATGACATGTGTGAGTAGATGAAGGAAACATGTCAAGATCCTTCCCCTGAATCTGCTGTGATCAGTCCAAGAGAGCTCGCCAAAGTTGGGGCTGTTGGGATATTGTCGCCCTCACCGACTACGGCATCTCGACGACTACAAAAATCTTTACGTTCGTATTCATTCACCCACGTTGTGTAGAAACTGTGAGGCAATAACCAGTGACCTGATTTCCATCATTATTCAAATAATAAGTGAGACAGTAAGATTTCCTTGTTATATTCCTTAATCTTACTGTGTGTGCTAGTCCGACTGTTCTGAGTGAAAGAAAAGAACTGAATAAGCAAATCGAATGTCCACCAGTTTTCTTTGCTGTATACGAGTTTATTAAAGGCAACTATTAGAAACGTCAAATATATTTCACTTTGAGTTTGAGAATGAAAGTAAATGTAAATTGCTGGCAAATATATTTAAATAGCTAGTATACATAAAATTTCTGAATATCATTATTGGTTGGCTTTGTTCGAAATTCATTGTCAGTAACGTGCTGCAATTCTCATAATAAGGCACATGGTTAGTTTCCACTCGAATTAATTTTTCAAATTAATAAAAAATCGTATTACACGCTGTTTCCTTTAACTTAAATTAATTTGTGTTTTCTCAAAAACTGCTAGTACCAAGTATTCAGCAGCGTGAGGTTCAGCAAGTTTTGTCCTAACAACAGTGAGCTTCAGCTCTACTAAATTCAGTGTCGTGTATTTCAAATCACATTCCAAATCATTCCATTTAACTGCATTATGTTATCTAAAGTCAATTATTGCATATTCGTTTCTTCTTATTTTTTCCTTGTAGCTTTAATTGGGTGTGTGTGTGTGCGCCTTCTCCTGGCATGAGATTATTTCAGTGTGATTTTGTGTAAAACCAGCAATTGCCCTACTGTACTTGCGGCCGTACTATTAATCTTCCATATCATTTCGCTTGAGCTGTTGTGGCCTAGTCGTTTCTTCTAGTATCCCTTTTCTTTTAGCACTTTTCGTGAGTTACTGCACCAGTTATCAACTGAGTTTACATAAAGTATAATAGGAGCAGAGTAGTAGAAGAGGAGTAAGTTACCTATCTTTTTTTTTTATTTAGCTCGTTCTGTACATCTTCCTTCTAGTCGGTGTCATGTTTCTTCCTGAATGGTGGCCTTGGCCTTATTCAAAATTTTATCATTTCTGTTAGGCACACGGGAAACATGCAAAAAGTTTTCACAGTAGCCGATCAGTGTGGGGGGCGGGGGGCGTGGGGTAGGGAGAAACATTACAGAGGAGATTAAAATGACTGTCCAGTGGTTCTGAGATTTACTATTGTGTTGGAAATGATGTACCGCCTCCTGTAATCTTTCTGAAACTATCGTGTCTCGTCGTTACGTCTTCACTCGCTTTATCACCTTCGATACATTCATTTCATTTTAGTGCATGAATTCAGTGTGCTTGATACAGTCCGATTCCTGCTTAAAAACGAATCATTCGGCTATTCGACTCAAGGTGTTTCATCCTAAAACGATTCATGATGTTGGGGGAAGAATTTATTTACTTTCTCTACTGTCGCCCCATTCCAGTAGCTACAAGCTACTGGATCTTTCTAACATATGTGTCTCCTGTTGTATGTTGAATATTCAGTTACCAGTATTCATCTCGCACATTTCTACAATATGTCCAAGTGAAATATCAGTCGGATTAATACCAAGTATACCTAGACGCAACTCCTTCGATAAAATATCGCTGTTTCCCGTTAGCATGACGAACAGAGGGAGAAAGAGAGATTTCTGAGCCTCTTACAACGTTTCCGTGTGACGACCTGTGATAAGGTTTGTTTCAGGTACCTCTCTCACTGCCCCACCCTCATTCTCATGGCGAATCCCATTCAAGTTTTTTTCAGGCTTATGATATCACCTACGTACATAGTCCATTTTACTTACTTATAGTTACTCGATTTGCCCACATTAGATCATTTGTTATTCCTACCACATTTCGATTTTGTTGTGTACAACTAGCAGACCATTCATAGTTAACGTAGCCACTTGGAGGAAGCCTGATAATTATCTCTTAATTCTAGAGATGTGTGCGTCTTACGAGTAGGCGAGGCAGTCATATCGTCCAAGTATATTGGAGTGTGAATGAATAAGGTAATGACGTGAAACGATGGTATAGGTAAGTAGGAAGTAAAGCTACGGTAAGAACTTTATTTATTGGCAAATAACTGGTAAAATGTAGCAATTTATCTACAACAGTGGTTGCATACTGTAGTACTGGAGAAATTATGTTGCATCAACTAGAATTTTGTCCACTGTACGACATATGTTACGGTTTGCTACGGGATACATATATACATAATTTAACTATTTTGACATTGTACCAGTTACTTTCTTCTTAGATTAAAATTGTGTGCCGGGCCACGGCTCGAACTCGGGACCTTTGCCTTTCGCAGCCAAGTGGTCTACCACCCTTTCTTTTATCTCTTTTTCTTCGCTGTATTTGTTCGGAGCTGACGTCCCATAACAGCCACTCAGGTTCATCATTGACCTCTTCACTCATGTTTTTTATTAATGAGGGCAGCTAACCCTCTGCCCGATCATGCTGAATTCTCTAAGCTACCGAAGCTTGACTCGCGACCCATCGCCACAGCTTTAATTCCGCCAGTAGCTCGTCTAATACCTACCAGACTTTACAGAAGCTCTCCTGCAGGCCTTGTAGAGCTAGCTCTCCTGGAAGAAAGGACCTGGAGACGAGCTACTGGCGGAATTATAGCTGTGGGGAGGGGTGGTGACTCGTGCTTGGGTAGCTCAGATGTTAGAGTACTTGCTTTCGAAAGACAAACGCCCAGAGTTCGAGTCATCTTCCGGCACACAGTTTTAATCTGCCAGGAAACTCTCATATCAGCGCACACTCCACTGCAGAGTGAAAATTTTATTGTGGATTGTAATAGTTGTGTACAGGAAAGTTATATAGTATTATCCTACTTATTTCATTACTTGCGGAGATATGACGAGCGCTGATAGTGGTTCTTCTTGTGGCACGGGTATGTCGCGTCATCGGGTTCAGTGCCCATCTGGTCCCCAGCCATCAATGGCAGCAAGAGGCTGAAGCTACAACACGTCCTCTGAGACGATTGTGATTGCACGTTGCAATTAACTGAACTATAATAAATGCACCGAATTTCCTCAATGTTGTATGCAGGTTTTTGCTGATTACACTAAAGTTAAGTTCTGTTTAATTGCGTCAGTTGAGATTTTTTTTAAATACTATGTATAGTATGGTAACCCTGATGAAGTTAATGTGAAGGTAATGAATAGTCATTGACTTTTCCTAATTACTTGAGGTGCCTATGAAGAAATATTCAAACGTACTTGATGTGAAGATTTCAATCAACTGATTGCATATTTTTTAAAAAGTCTTGAAATTGTGAGACTAGTAAAAAGAGAGATATGGTATATCTTATGTAAACCATACTTGACAAACAAAATGCAAAATACTCTGCTGAGTAACTCAGACAATGTCAGAAAGAAGAAAATTATCTTGACCAGGGTAAAATGACAAAGGGCGTTCCACAGAGCTCAATTTTGGTTCAGCTTCTATTTTTTACATTTATGAAAGACTCTGCGACTTCTGTGTTTATTTCTGAAACAGCTGAATGCAACTGAACCTGCTTAAACTGCTGAATGTCTTACTTATTTTTATCATTTCAACACTGGCCTACAGACTTTTCCCTGACAAATACAGCTAAAATTTATTTTATTCATTTATTACCCACAATATACAAAGATAACGCAATATCGCTGCTCAAATAACTAACACAAAACAATGGCCCTGAATTACAAGCGATACTAACAATAACGCATACATTTCATAAGTCACTTACCTCACAGAAAATCTTCATGACACGAAGTACAGCAAATACGCCAAGCAGCAACTACAGCTATCTAAATAAAAAGATTCTAACTGCTATAGGCTTTAACTCCCAGGACGCATGTGGTTAGCAAAGAAATGGTTTTGTTGTAGAGCAAACAATGTACACTCCTGGAAATGGAAAAAAGAACACATTGACACCGGTGTGTCAGACCCACCATACTTGCTCCGGTCACTGCGAGAGGGCTGTACAAGCAATGATCACACGCACGGCACAGCGGACACACCAGGAACCGCGGTGTTGGCAGTCGAATGGCGCTAGCTGCGCAGCATTTGTGCACCGCCGCCGTCAGTGTCAGCCAGTTTGCCGTGGCATACGGAGCTCCATCGCAGTCTTTAACACTGGTAGCATGCCGCGACAGCGTGGACGTGAACCGTATGTGCAGTTGACGGACTTTGAGCGAGGGCGTATAGTGGGCATGCGGGAGGCCGGGTGGACGTACCGCCGAATTGCTCAACACGTGGGGCGTGAGGTCTCCACAGTACATCGATGTTGTCGCCAGTGGTCGGCGGAAGGTGCACGTGCCCGTCGACCTGGGACCGGACCGCAGCGACGCATGGATGCACGCCAAGACTGTAGGATCCTACTCAGTGCCGTAAGGGACCGCACCGCCACTTCCCAGCAAATTAGGGACACTGTTGCTCCTGGGGTATCGGCGAGGACCATACGCAACCGTCTCCATGAAGCTGGGCTACGGTCCCGCACACCGTTAGGCCGTCTTCCGCTCACGCCCCAACATCGTGCAGCCCGCCTCCAGTGGTGTCGCGACAGGCGTGAATGGAGGGACGAATGGAGACGTGTCGTCTTCAGCGATGAGAGTCGCTTCTGCCTTGGTGCCAATGATGGTCGTATGCGTGTTTGGCGCCGTGCAGGTGAGCGCCACAATCAGGACTGCATACGACCGAGGCACACAGGGCCAACACCCGGCATCATGGTGTGGGGAGCGATCTCCTACACTGGCCGTACACCACTGGTGATCGTCGAGGGGACACTGAATAGTGCACGGTACATCCAAACCGTCATCGAACCCATCGTTCTACCATTCCTATACCGGCAAGGGAACTTGCTGTTCCAACAGGACAATGCACGTCCGCATGTATCCCGTGCCACCCAACGTGCTCTAGAAGGTGTAAGTCAACTACCCTGGCCAGCAAGATCTCCGGATCTGTCCCCCATTGAGCATGTTTGGGACTGGATGAAGCGTCGTCTCACGCGGTCTGCACGTCCAGCACGAACGCTGGTCCAACTGAGGCGCCAGGTGGAAATGGCATGGCAAGTCGTTCCACAGGACTACATCCAGCATCTCTACGATCGTCTCCATGGGAGAATAGCAGCCTGCATTGCTGCGAAAGGTGGATATACACTGTACTAGTGCCGACATTGTGCATGCTCTGTTGCCTGTGTCTATGTGCCTGTGGTTCTGTCAGTGTGATCATGTGATGTATCTGACCCCAGGAATGTGTCAATAAAGTTTCCCCTTCCTGGGACAATGAATTCACGGTGTTCTTATTTCAATTTCCAGGAGTGTATTTAGCAGATTTTACCTTAACCATACGACATCCAGTTCGAAAATTATATAATCCTCAATAATCCCATTTCCCAAACATTATCAGATGCATCAATCATCATTTTACAACCATGTCCAACCAATACTACATCTCCATGATGGACACACGTCCAGACCGTCCGATTTCGCTGACACTACTAACCTCCATCACAGCTTCAATTAACTCTCAACTGCAAGTCCAGCCAGCCACAGAGTCTCTTAGCAAGGACGCAGACTTCTGTCGGTGAAAATAATACAGTCTATAGCGCTGCCAACATACAAACATATAAACAAGCTGCTTACATAAACCCATTGCTCCTCAGAAAAGAGTTTTACTAAGTTTTTTGGGCAGTGGACAATACTAATTTCTTAAAATTTTTTATAATAACAGTATCAAATAGATCAAATGCACTTAATTAATGTTGGTCAATAAAGCAAAACTTCTCCCCACAGTCTCTAAAGACAGTCATAATCATTCATCAGAAGAAAAGTCTATGTCAGTCTTATACACAAAGGCTGAGCAGTAAAAGAAAATGCACATGCAAGTAGTGGACCACCAAGCAGTCTTGACGAAGTAGTGTTGTCCTCACCATGGAAACACAGTGCTGACTCTTTAAATGAGGAATTCAGTTGAGAAGATAGATAATGAGCCACAGCAGAGCAGAACAACACCTGAGTCAGTCGAAGTCTTGAAGAATATTGTTAGAATATGTAGGTCACTACAGAGCAGACCCACAGTATTCCTTGTAGAGATTATGCTAGTAATGGGCCACCAAAGACGCAGACCCACAGTAGTCCTTGTAGAGATGGCCAGCAGCCATCCGTTGCGACTGTGTAGGTGCACAATCACAATTGAAGAGTCTTGAGGATAATGTAGCAAGACCCTGAACCACCACATGTTCACTCACAAATTATTTCTAGTATATGTAGAACCAGAAAGACTATTAACCAGTCGCTTGCTGAATTATCAACACACAGGCAAGCATTAACACAGCCATATAATCTCTTGCTATTTCACATTTACAGTATGACCAACATACAAATGTTTGCAGTAAAATGAATAATACTCTTTACCTAACTTGAAGACCTGGTGTGTACACAATCACAATTCAACAGTATACAAATTCAATTTCAAATGTAAAGAAATCATCATTACAGTAAAGAAAATGATAATACAAAAAACATTTTTAGTAATTCAGGATAAAAATAAGCATATATACGAGTATTACAGGAATTTTGACATAAGCAACAAAATGAAAAATGAGAAAATCCTCAGAAACATTAACTAGACATATGGGCATTACAGGGAAAACATAAAAGAATAAATAATGTCCGAATATCTTCGCAAAGTCAAGAATGTGCTATAAAACATAACTTAAATTTTAGGATAAGAGTATTCCTCATCATAGTGAATGCAGCTTTGTATTAGAAGAAAAAAATTATACCAAAATTATCTTATTAGGCATCAATCAGAGACAGGAAGAACACAGACACACAAGGGTACTCATAAACATAGCGGAATAAAACAAAGAGAAAGACAGGGTCAGTCTTCAGTGTAACATTTGGTACTGCAGTACTTTTGGTGAGCATTTTATACCTGTTTTTCATTTTTCTCCTTTCAATAATTTTCTTCATGCCCAAACCTCCTTAACTTTTAATGAAAACTATTTCATTTCGAACCAAAACTTCATTTACTTCTCATACTCCAACATTTGTTCCCACAAAAAATTTCTGTATTTACATTTTCAACCAGTGCTTATACTTCCATATGTTTCTTACCTCATCATTCGTTTCCAAGACAATCCTACCTACACCTGTCGTCACTATTCTCTACTTATATCTGTTCATATCATCTTTCAAAATAATTTTACCTCATTCTACAGTACTCTTTGGCCAAAACTTTTTCTTATAGCTTCTCAGTGCATTTCTTCCCAAGTTATCGCAACTTATTTTCTTATATAGTGCACACCCTCTTAAACTAACGTAAATCTACAGAGCACAGATACAGAAACTAGAAAATGAGGCAATGCAGCAGCACAAAATAATTAACACAAACAACAATGACAAAAAAATGCAAAATGGCAAAGGAAGAGGCAGCATATCTAAATTAGCAAAGAAAATGTGATATTGTAAATTAATATAAGGCAATATGCAGCAAACAAGAAAAGTAAATCAGTGGTAAAACTGAATTAGCACAGTAATACAACACAAAATTCAGTAGTGCAATGCCTGACAGACAGCAGCAGCAAATGGAACAACTTATACCTAAACATGACCGAGCACAAGCAGAAAAAATATTACAGTAAAGACACTAATTGAGATATGGGAAATGTCTATTCACATCTTACTGTCTATGTCACCTCTTAAAACCAAAGTGGTGCACCACAACAACTTATTCTACCAAAAAATTACCAAGTCCTTGAAAATAAAAGTATGTATGCAGTTCCTATTACTAGTCCTTTCTCCATCTTTATGATCTTTCGCTTTCAAATGCTCTTTTTTAAGAATATGGAACACAAAATTATTATTTAATGGATCCGTTGACAGAAAGTGTTCACATTAGCATACATATCAAATTTTATTTTAGAAAACCGGTGCTGCAGTTCAGCTAGAAAGCAGATAGCAAATGAAATAAGCAAATATGTAGAAATCAAAACACAAAAATATGATTCAGTAGCCATGAGCTATTTCAAAAGTCAGTAGAAATTCTCTCAACTCCTGTAGAGAGACACTTGTCATAATCAGGTGTGTAGACGTAAGAATATTTCTCATCAATTCATAAGCATTACAGTAAGTAGCCCAAAGTACCGACTCCAAAGCGTAGTCATATGTTGATAAGTAATAGTGTATGTCATATTTCTGGTGTGTTCCGCAAAGAGACGTCAATAGCGAGTTCAACGGCCTGTCGGAGCGCTTGTGGGAGTGTGGCGATCTTCAAAGGGGCTGAAGCGGCACCAGTAAAGATGCAGGTCCACACAACAAAGGGTATATTTCAAGGCAGCTAGCACGAAGCCCAGCGCATCATTGCATTACGTCGTCACATATACTCTTTACCAAAATATTTATGACAGCTGTTTCAGCTACAATTACAGTATCATACAAATAAAAAACTTGCACCTGTTGAAAATTTACAGTTGAAGGGAGTAGAAACGAATTCTCATAAATAACAGTCTCCACAAATTTCCGTTGGCATTCTGGTATTCACATTCGCATCTATACTCACTTTTCGTAACTTTTAAAGTACAATTCTTGGTTTCCAACTGTCTTTGCCTAAAACCGGAGTCCCTAACCACAACTCGTTATTCATTGCCTTATTACACACATACATATTCGTCAATACTTCTTCAGTACTCCATCATAATAAACACGCAGCATAATAATATTCCTCATATAACATAGCCTTATTGATCATAAACATATCTCAACATCATAATACACATCATCATCATAATAATATCATCATAACACATCAATAAAATCTCAAAATAGTCGTAGCTTCCTTCAGTAATCTCAAAATCTCAAATAAATAATTAAATAAATAAATGCCTCTCTGCTCGTTTCAGTAGTATCATCTATTTCAGACATACCTCAAAAATCATCATCCCATACAAGATACATCACTTAAAGCTCTTACAGTGCCACAATGGTTCCGAAAATATAAATGTACAATTCAGAAAATGCAGACAATTTCCTAAATGCGAAGTATCCAGCTGTGTAATTAGCTAGACATGTGTCAAAGACGTAGTAAAAAAATATGTAATTATTTCTGCTAAATAATCAGATAGCTGTGTAATTCTGCACAAAAAAATATCATATTAGCTAGGGCTCCTTGCACTTGCCACACACATGGTACAAAAATGTAGTTACCCCGTGAGGTTTAATGTAATTATAACTCAGATGTTACAGATTAAAACTGCGGAATGAAATGTGTTACCGAAAACCTTCTCTCTATCATAGTCGCAGAAAACAATTTCTAGAAATGTTCTTGGTGCAAAAGGTAATCACTCAAATGCGTGTCATCTAGTGCTGAGCTATGCTTCTTGCTGTAAGATGGTATCTATCATCGCTAAACGGTAAAAATGTGCCAAGTGTCGTAGTTATCGTCGTTCATAAACAAAGTTGTCCAAAAATCAGGAAATTTATCTTGTCATATACAAAAGTCAAGAGCTACGCAAATAAATGTCGTAGTTATTAAGTTCATTGCTGTGACCTTGAAAGTACTGTATGTTGTGTTACGAAGAAAGCTGTCCCATTGTAGCCATGTTTTACTTTCCAGAAGAACATCGAAAACTGTGCATACATCAAACAGATACAGCGTAAAGGAATAATGAAAATTGTATCACTCGTTAGCAGTGCCGCAGTACAGTCGCGTAGCTATCAAACAGACCAAATACTGTATCATCTGTGACCTCTCAGAAAGTACTTTAAGTAAAAATGTATTTTCAAGTAAACCCAAATTTTGCTGTAAAAGTCATTATCAGTATATGTTCCAAGAATGTGAGCACTATAGTCGTGACGTAATCGTGTAATTAAGAAGCAAAACCGTAAATGCAATAAGACTGTGTCGTCTGTTTCCTGTAAAAGTAAACTCGTATAATTACTGTCTTAATAAGTTCCATAGGTTCTTGATGGGATAGACAACTTCAAAACATCGCTGCATGTTAACAGTTCCTAAATGTGACAAAGCGTAATAGTAATGTGAAGTGAAAAATTTTATACCAACGACTAAGTCACAAAGCCAATTACTTCTCAATAAACGGTTTTACATGAGAAATGTAATGTAATCTTTTACTTTTGGTAGTACACAAAGTTTCAACCACAACCCAACTATCATGCGGTATACGTCGGGTCCTGTAAGATCTACTGTAAATCAGAAAGAATTTGTGGCTCAAATGTTTCTTCTTATGTAACAATGAATGGGCTTTAATGAGAACTTTCTAACCAATATGTAGTTTCTTTACATTTGTCTTACCGTTTAGTTTTCTCCTTTTGTCTGCAGCAGAATTTACATTTTTAATACCCAGATCAGTTATGTCTTTATGTCGAAGCTTATGTGTATTCGGAAAGGTACAAGCGCTCTAATTCTGTTAGGCGGTTCCTCATTCTTCAGTTCAAGAACAGGAGGTAAAGCAGTGGAGTCATGAGACATTTCATTCAGTAAGTTTTCGAATAAGTGTAAGTATCTGTCCCCATTGGTGCTTCCTATGAGAAAGTCTACAAGGCTCATCAGTTTCTTTCATAATCCGTTCAGATGGGTTACAATGTGGAGAGCAAAATGAAATGAAAACAGGCTTGATTTTACTATTCCGAAAAATGCATGACCAAAAAGCAGATCTCAATTGTGGTCCGTTATCTGAAATGATTTTGACAACATGTCTTTCATGTAAGAGATTTTTAACAAAGGCGTTGGATACAGACCGTGCAGTGGCTTTGGGTAACATCGTGAAAGAAACAAATTTTGAAGTAAGTTCAACAGCGACGAGAACGTACGAAAATCCATTCAGTATTTTGACAAGGGGCCTTAGAAGACCAACAGCAGAAAATTATTTTCATCTAGTAAGAATAATAGGAAACAACTGAGCACGATGTGAAATGGCAGATGATATAGCTTTTTGACAAAGTTTACAAATAGACACGGCTCTCCTAATTCTCTTTTCCTTGTTGTTCAAATAACAAGTCGTCTGAAGAATATGATAACATTTTCATGTACCAAAATGTGGTAGCTGAAATGAATGTACCAGATGAGCTTATTAACAAAATCGCCAGGAATACAAAGTATCCATAACTTGCCACGAACAGTGCAACGTTTGAAGAGTAAGTTTTTCCTATCCAGATAATACTGCTGAATCTGTGTGTGTGTCTTTTCATGCCATATACTTTTGATATATTTCCCAATCGGATCCGTGGCTTTTTTACAGGCAATGTCCTTTAAAGATGCAATGACGAGTTTTCAAAGGCTACTTTTTCGATGCAAAGAGTACTGAAATTTTTCTCAAGGTTAGCTTTTGTGTTGCTTTTCTCAACGCCAGCCGGTGCACGTGACAGTGCGTCGGCAACAATGATTTTCGTGTAAGGAATGTAGACCATTGTGAAGTGGAATTCTTGCAGAAACAATGCCCAACAATGCCAATCCTCTCATAATTTAAGTTTGATGACATAAGAAATTGTAATGCTCGTTGATCACTATAAACATTTACGTTTGCCCGAAACAAGGAAACGAAATTGGTCAAATGCCCAAACGAAAGCTAAAGCCTCCAATTCAGTGACGGAATAATTTTTTTCAGATTTTTTTAGCACGCAGCTAGCAAAAGCGATGGTTTTCTGAGCAGTAATGTATGTCATTTTCTATGGCTTCTTGAAATAAATTTTTCGCCAAGACTAACTTTAGAAGAATCTGTGCTAAGGCAGAAATCTAGTGACAGATCTGGGTGAGCTGACATTGGCGCGTTAAGTAGCGCTTCTTTCAAAGAATCGAATTCCAACAGTGCCTGTCCGTCCCAGTTCCAAATAGTGTTTTTGGGAGCGAGAGAGCAAAGTTTTGGTGTTACCATAATTTCATATTCAGGAAACGACGGTAGAAATTCGGTAGACCTAGAAAACTGCAGACTAACTTTTTCTTGTGGATGGAACCGGAGTGGCTCTGATTCCTTCAAACTTTTCAGGATCCGGCTGAATGCCTTCAGAAGAACTAATGTGTCCCAGAAACTTCACCTTTGTCCCACCGAATTCATATTTTCCAGATTCAGCAAAAATACGTTAAACACTGTTGAGGATACGATTATGTTGTTCCCAAGAGACTTTTGCTTTTGAAATATCGTCCACGTATGAGATGATGTGACGTTTTAAGAACTCGGGTAATATGGAATTTAACCCACGAATGAATGCTACCGAAGAAATGTTCAAACGAAAAAGAAGCTTCCGAAATTGATAACACAAGCCGAAACAAAGAAAATCAGTATATTTTCTACATTCTGGATGAAGTTCAATTTGATAAAAGCTGGATCTGAGACCAATAGAATATAACACTTTTACGCCACTGAAATTTTAAGAAGTTCCTCCAATGCTTTCGGCCTGTCTGTTTCAGGAATTATTATATTATTTATTTGTCTGGAATCTAATACAAGCCTGATCGATGTGTTTTTCTTCTCAACAACATGTAATGATTATTGTATGAGCTTACTGCTGGTTCAATAGTGCCCTCGTCAAGCGTAGATTGTATTTGCATTCTGACACGGTCCGTATAATGTGCCGGAATTACGTATGGTCTGACGCAAAGTTTAGTATGCTCACAAACACGAAATTGGTATTGAAATCTTTAATTATTCCTTTTTTGTGAGTGAAAACTGTGGGGTGTGCTTGTAGAATGTCAAAAAGGTTCTACGTATCAGAATCATTACAGTTCTCAAATGCTTGAAATTTTTTTGAATTAAAACCTTAGCATCTAATACGTCATCAATATCATCGCTGTCAGTTTTGGCAAAGTGATTATTAGTGTCAAATTCCGTCAAAATTCCAAACTGTGATCTAACAAAAGGTAAAGCCGATTGATTTACTCGTCATGGTTTGAAAGCAATTCTTTAAATTTCAGAGCTGTTGTGCTGTCTTCTTTCTCTAAACTGGTTTCAGCGTCATGAAAGTTTAAAATTGCTTTATACTCTTTCAAAAAGTCTACACCCAATATAATCTCTGTTGAAAATAATGGAACAATAAGTAAATTCATAGTAAATCTGTGGCTTTGACAAAAGAATTCTAAGTTAGCCTGTTGGCGTACATCTACACATTTGAGAAAAATTGCACCTTGTTATTCAATCTTATGTAAGGTAAGTGTGGGACAATCGTTCGATTTGTTGCATTTACTGAAAGCTGTTTCACTGATTACTCAAATATAACTGCCAGAGTCAAGTACTGCCGTAAATTTAGCGTCATTTTCTGTGATGTAAATTATAGGATATGCAACACTGTTCTCCTTCATGTTCCTTGAGTAAAATGTCCCTAATGTCTCCCATTTTCACGTAATTGATAGTTACGACAGCTACGCCATCAGCTTCATAAGTAGGTTTTGTGGCTGCCTGCGGTGAGAGTCATTGTCTATTTTCTCTTTAATGTCGCTCGTCGTTACTGTGATTTGGAGATCTAATTCCTACAATATCAGCTTGTCGAGAGGGCGCTGCCCTATTTGAATCACGCGAGTTCTGATTAATTTCAGGTCTATCGATATGACTATAGCGTCTGTCGTCTTTTCGGTAATTTCTGTAATTTCTTTCTTGTCGGTTAAGTGGTGAAGGATTTCTCCGGGCATTGTAGCTGCAAAATGGACCGTTGCGTCTGAAGTCATTTTGTCTCCCTGATAATAATTATTTTGTTTCCCATATTGTCTACTTCCACGGTTATCTCTGTCATAGTCATTACCAAGGAAATGTGATCTTTCTCTGTAACTATTATTATTCCGCTAATGGTTGTCATACGGGCTTTGGTCACGATTTGCGTTATAATCGTAGCCTTGTAGTGTTCAGGTATTGTTTCTGTCGTCACGGAATTGTGATGAATGTGATTTGTAATTCCTGTCGTTTTCCTGTTTTCGCATCATGCGATTGTCTGTGTTGGTTTCCAATTTTTGCAAGATTTTGTTCCATTGTGTCTAACTTTTGGAGCTGTTGCTGTGTTCGTTCCATTTGATGCTGTGTTTGTTCCTGATTTTGCCCCATTTTTTGAATCAGTTGCGATAACAATGCATTAGTGACTGAAACAGTCAGCACGTTTGCACCAACAATATTCGTATTCTGAAAAGCAGAGACTGTGTCTTGACTTAATTGAGAAAAGTATGATGACGCAAAGACTGAATCTTCGGTATTTGCAAGATTTTGTTCTGTTATTTCGCATTCCTGAGGCCAACTGTTAGCGACAGATCGATCGACAATACTTCCTTGTTCACTGATTGTTTCACTGTCGACATCGTGATTTACTGCCTGGTCTATGTCCCTATGCACAATTACCAAATTATTGTCTTGGACATCTGTCACTTCATTACAAGGTGGTGTTAACACGCTAAGCTCGACTTCACTGTCATTTCTCAATTTGCTTTCCAGCCTGGTAATACACTTTTCACACCCAATGATTATCACAGTATTTCACACGATAACACACAAAAAAAATTTGAAAAGCAAAAGTAGAAAGGCACACTAAAACAGCACTGAAAGTAATCAATATCTAATTACTTGCAAACGCGACTTCGAGATACTTACTGCCAATCGTCAAGCATGCCACAACTGCTTTGCTCATTTCAATACAGTACAACAATAAGAAAATATAACTACAAAAGAAATTTCATATACAATTACATGCCAGCAGTAAACAATAACTAATTTCTTATCATGCACTAATTATTCAAACTACAAGAAAATCAGAAGATTACACTGAGATATCCTCGGATAAGGGTCGTCAGGTGCCACTTCTGTCTTTATGTCTGAAACTGCTGAATGCAACTGACTCTGCTTAAAGTGCGGAATGCTTTACATGATTTTATCATTTCAAAACTGGCCTACAGAATTTTCCCTGACAAATACAGCTCAAACTTATTCTACTCATTTATTACCCACAATTTACAAGGAAAACGCATTATCACTGCTCAAATAATTAACACAAAAGAATGGTCCTGAATGAGAAGAGATACGGACAATAACCCGTACATTTCATAAGTCACTTACCTCACAGAAACTCTTCATGACACGAACCACAGCAAGTACGCCAAGCAGCAACTAAAGCCAGCTAAATAAAAATATTCAAACTACTATATGCTCTAACTAATAGGAGGCATGTGGTTAGCAAAGGAAAGATTTTGTTGCTGAGCAAACAATGTATTTAGCAGATTTTACCTTAATCATGTGACATCCAGTTCCAAAATTATATAATCATCAGTAATTCCATTTCCCCAACATTAGCAGATACATCAATAATCATTTTACAATCTATGTCCAACCAATACCAAATCTTCATGACGGACACACGTCCAGATCGTCCGCTCGCGCTAACACTGCCAGCCTCCATAATATTAACTCTCAACTGCGAGTCCGACCAGCCACAAATTCTCTTAGCAAGGGCGCAGAGCCCTGTCAGTATTATTAATGCATTCCATAACGCTACCAACATACAAACATATAAAAAGGCTACTTACGATCTTCTATGTAATATTCAACGAGCAAAACTGGTACTTTTTGCAGATGATACTAGTATAATAACGAATCTCATTAGAGAGAATGCTACACAAGAGTTAGTGAATGAGACTTTCCATAGAATTATTGAGTGGTTCTCTGAAAATGGGTCTTCTTAAATCTTCGAAGAACATATCACATTCGGTTCTGTACAACAAATAGAGTCATACCAACAACTGTTGCGACAAATGAACAGGAGTCACTAAGGAGGGTAGAATGCTCCAAACGTTGGGGTGTATTTTTTCATGAAAACTTGAAATGGAAGAGGAACATTACTGAGCATCTCAAACAATTTAGTTCAGATATTTTTGCTATTCATATAATTGCTAATATTGGAAATAACTCTAAATGTTGGGATACTGCTGCATCTTACCATGGGTACGTGAAGTTACGACAAATGGACATTTGGGTGTGGCCACGAGTAGCGCTCGGATAGCCTAAAGATTAGGCGACAGCTAGCGATAAGCGGAAAATCCAGATCCGGCACTGTCATCATTCCATATTCGAAGCTGCGAATACATTTCATAACGGTTGGAGTCGCCGTATTGCCTGTTCTTTCGGACATGCATGCATCGTAGTTATGAATCATACAGACACTTCAATATCATATATAATAATAATGTGTTCATTGATGTCAACACTAATCATATGTGCATATCCTGTAGATTGGCTCTTCCCACATTGTTTCGCTAAAAGAATCGTTCAGATGATCTGTGGATTTTGTAACTAACTAACAGAAATATTTTGTCAAGACACACTAAGTAAACGGTATCAGTTGTTTCTAAGGACGGAGTGAACTATTATTGAATGAGGATGAATGATAGTTTACTTTAATCATCTGAAAACAACCAGAAAGTATGTCCACGGTATACGATAACAGCCAATCAGTTGCTGGAGAAAGATTTATTAAAATCCTTGACCAAGGTTTTGGTGTATCAAAATACACCTTCATCAGAAGTAAAATACACTAAAATCACAGCCTACAGTAGATATACATAAAACAATCGTGCCAAAGGCGTCGTGAGTAGTTAAAACATCATCTCCATTTGTACAACACAATTATGAACAGAGGGTCACATCGACCTTCTGTTCATAATTATGTTGTACAAATGGAGATGATGTGCCTTTGGCACGATTGTTTTATTTATATCTAATACAGGCTGTGATTTTAGTGTATTTTACTTCTGATGAAAATGTATTTAGACATACCGAAACTGTGGGCAAGAATTTTAATAGATCTTTATTCTGCAACTGTTAGGCTGTTATCATTTACCGTGAAGAATTTCAACAGTTGGTGTTTCAGCCATGTTTAAAATCTTGAAATAAAGTATGTTAATTATGAAAGTTTTTAATTTCGTATTTAACTGAAAGTACAAAAAGCAACTATTCTCAGAATTTAGTTTAGTGCCAGACTGAATACTATCGTCGGATGTCTAAGCAACGAACACGACCATCGCCTACATACATTACGATGGCTTCTGGTAAAGATTATAGAACCCGAAGTATCCTACATTTTCTTTTTCGAACGAAGCGAATGAACCGACATTTACAGATTTAACAAAACAGTCTCAGAAAGAATTAAATATCAAAGTAAGATGTACTGGATACGGAAGCGGTACATGGTCAATTCGTACTCCTAAATCTTTACGTAGACCCGTTTCACAGTAATACGAAACACTTGTGCAATCAATATTTGAATACATTCCAGATATGTGGATCACATACTTACAAGTGTGCAAACGGCCAAATGCTTGTTGGAGAGGTGAGAGATTGTAAAATAAATATTGGAAAATATGAATAGCTGACTTCGAGAAAATAAGCATCTACGAATATTCTTTAACTGTACGTACATTTATCATAGATACCCAGACTATATAGAATACAAGCATATTGCACAGAAACATACGAGAAAAAATTCTTCTCAGACTTCATCTGAAGATGGTACATGAAGCTATTTGAAAATTTAATACAATAAAGGTATTCTCTGTCACAAAATTAATAGTAATATGCAGCATAGAAATGCAAGGAGTTATGGCGGCATGAGACATAGACTGGTCAGAGGACTGCTCTGAATAGCTTAATAAATGTAGCACTGTTTGAACGTTATAAATATAGGATAATCGAAAGCTCTAACTAAGATGAGGATAGTCTTAACCCGTAAACGGGTAGCGCGTCTGGTGCCGTGGAAATAAAAAAGGTTCAAAATTTGTTAAACTTGAGTTTACTTTCCATTTTGTCGTTTCACTGACTTTTCATTTTCATTTAATGGTCTCTACTCAGGCTGTTTCATTTATAGACGACACATCATAATATTCGCTAACCTAACATGTACAGGATGGCTATAGTTAAACATCCCGTCTCAAAATATTGTAAAAACCTGCTGCTCAGAATGATGTTAAATTCGTACGGAATATTAGTGAAGAAATGGAGTATGATAAGGCAACAAAATAAAAAGGAATTTAACGACAATTTTCCATCTAGATGACGCTGTAGGTGTCATATCGTTAATGGGGTCGGCTGCAAATGAGAGATGAATCGCTGTTCTACGTCTGTGATGTGATTTGCTCATTAAACCTATCGTGGCTTGCAAAGTGGGTGACTGCACAAGTTAGGCATTTAAAAACCGTATCTCTGTGAGATAAGTCAAATCACAGTGCCAAGGTCAGATGGGAAAGCTCCGTTTTTATTCGCCCTGAGCACAAAAACCGGTAAAGAAGCAACAATGACAGCGGATTTTGGTGACCTGAGGCGAAAACACATATAAAAAGCAACAATGAAATCGGTTTGAATAGTACGGAGACCAAAAACTGCATGAAAAGGAGAAATGAAAAAGATTTTTAACTGACGGGACACTGACGCTAGACTTGTTGAGTATACTTTCCACCCTTTCCTGCCACAGGCTCAAATCGAGAAACAAAAGGTTCCACAACACATCGTAATGGTTCACGGGTCACGTTCAAAATTCGCTGCGCAATGCATACCTTCAATTCAGCTGCGTCTGTTGTAGAGGCAGTGAACACAGCATCTTACAGATAACCCTACAGCCTTAAGTCTCACTGCCTAAGATCAGGTAGTCGAGAGGACCAGTGTGTACGGAAATGACGACCGATAATTCTAGCATTTCCAAGACCCCTCTGCAGTAGCTGCTTCGCTGGCTGTACAATATGAGGAGGAGGGCTATTTTTCATAAAAATTATCCTGCCCATATATTCACGCAGCTGAAGGATTCGAATGACGTTGGTGAGCAAAACACTCATAGCATATACCAGTGGCGGTACAGATAATAGAATCCACAGGATCCATCTCTTCGCAAAAATATGGGCCCGCAACAAACGATGTGGAAACTCTTAGGACACCGCACCGTCTTTGCTGAGTGAAGTGGTACCGGCTGACGTGCGAGTGGGGTTTTCGTTGCCCGTATTCTGAAATTTTATGTACTGACAAATCATTGGAAATACTTCTCGACCGTCCGCAGAATGCTCCATGGATACTCATCACCCATTACCAAGCGAGTAAGACATTAAATAGCTTGTCCTTCTGGGGGTCAGCATTAAGCAACACCATAACATGGATAATTTTGTGTGGATAGGAATGAGGGTTGTTTCCTAGAATTTAATGCAACGTGCACACATTCATGTCTAAAGTTCTGGCAGTTATCCGTGCACTGCATGTTTGCAAACCACCGCTCCACCCTTCTTGCAATGCTGTGGCCGCATATTCTACGGTCGTCGGAACAATTGTTTTCCTCCCTCAGGCTCATCACACTTTAAGTGAACCTGTCCTTTGGAATTTCGTTATCATTTTCTCCACACCCTTGATGACATCGGACCAACTTCTTCTTTCTTTCATCTGAGCGTCCAGAACTTCCGCAGAGCTACTGGCGTGTTGTCTCCACTCTTGTAAAATGCTTCCACTACGTTTGTCCGTATTCGATAATGTTACCTTGAAATATGACGTCATGCTGAACTGTGATTGATTTTTTACAACGTTTTGAAACTACAATTTTAATTATTTTCATTACCCTGCACATAACATACATTAAACGAATTTGCAATTGCGGATGGCGACAATCATCAGCTGTAGAATGGTAGGATGACCATGAAAATTTGCGCTGGACAGGGACTCTGACCCAGAGTTCCCGCTTATTGTTGTCCTAGCACGAGGCACGGACAGCTCCAGACTTCCATGTCATCAACCATGCGCCTGGGACCTGCACTCGTACATACATTAATATTCCCGTACAGGTCAGACGCTGTACTTCAAAGTCGTTTGCCCGGTATCGGTAGAGAAATACGATATTGCAGTGCCTGTGTTATTCCTATTATGATGTTCTTTGGACATGTATGCATGTCGAAAGGAACTTTGCATCGTAATCAGAATAACACAGGCACTGCAATATCGTGTCGGCTGTATATAAAAGTTCTTACAACCACGTTCAGTGACATACATCAGTAATGCATACTATCTCAGACCCACGCGACGGCCGGTTTTCTTATAATAAAAGCTAAAGACAAACAAAATCTGTAACGTACAAGCCAATGGAAAAGCAGTTAGAATTACCTGAAAATTGGTTTAAATGCTGTTTAGTGTTATGATCTCTTGTCGACCTTAAGTCTGAAAGGAGCAAGTGACTTCATCGAGCTGACTCATTAGTAATGGGAACTAAGGAAAATCACTGTGAAATATTATTCTCGTTAAATGAGGGTTGTAAACTTCCACCTGATTACAGCAGTGGCTTGTAACGTTGATTTCGTTTTCTTTGCCGAAAAGCTAGAAGAAGCTGTGAGCATTATACTTGAAGAAGTCTTCCAATAAAGTTGATACAGAAAATCTCTGATCTCTTCAACAGCTGCGCAAGCCTTTTAATTCCTCCTAACCCCAAGTGGCCAGGTCGAAACGGTTTCATTGCCCTCCTTCAATTCTGCGCAACCATTTCATAGCGACTAATCTTTCACTCTATAAAGCCAACTTGATAACGCCTTCTGCACAACAATTATGGTTCTATAACAACACCTCATACTCGGATTTCGACGATGCGCTTTACTTTCGTCAAAACAAAAAATTCTATCTACTGTTTAACATGTTTTCAGTTTCAGTAAAAATTTACTTATTCTTCTAATGCGGATAATTTAGTTCATAGCTAGGAAATCTAAACGTACCACAAAATCAAAATTTCACTGAAAGGGCGAATTAGAGATGGCTGTAAAGCTTCTTCTGCGTCGAACAGTTACGACTTGAGCGCCAACTACAACGTACAGTGCATCTGTTGGATCGACCACGTCAACCAATTTCATTTGCACCATTTCCTGTAGCGATGTCATCAAAATGTGGGTTTTATTCTTCAAGTGTCAATATTTTAATCCGTATCTTTCTCAGCATATTAAATTTCCATGTATATGTGTAACGCAATAGCGGTTCTAGGCGCTTCAGTCCGGAACCACGCTGCTGCTCGTTGCAGGTTGTGTGTGTGTGATGCCCTAGGGGGTGATGAACTCAGATGTTAAGTCCCACAGTGCTTAGAGCCATTTTAACCATATTTTGTTTAATGCAGAGGTATGTATAGTACTTTATAAGTAGGATAATATCGTTCTATGGACTAGTTTACAACAATGAAACTTTTCGACATGTTAATCAGTAACAATTAAAATGTTATTTGCCTCGATGTCAACAAAAATTTTGATGAACCGTTCGATTGCTAAAGAAGCAGCCTCAGAGCTAAATTAGGCAGTTAAGAAACCAATTAAATACACAAAAATTATAGAACATATAAGAGCGCAAATAGAATAAAAAATTTGTTACACAAGGTAAGGGGTTCTCGTGAATACACCTTCACTTAGAGTCACAACAATAAGTGTGTACACCTCCACACTATATATAAAATAAGGCAACTGCCAATTCACTTAATGACGCACTGGCCATAAAAGTTACAGAACATAATTTGTCATAAATGACATAAGAATGAAATGGCAAAAAATAAACGAAAAGTTATAAATAGGCTCAGCATTCACATAGTTGAAAAGTCAGGAGGAGTGTCAGAAAATGGGGACATGCCTCACCTAAATTCAGAAGTTGATACATTTCTTGGGTACACTAAACTTACGTACATGTAACTTCATACATTGGTGGAAACACAAAAATAAGATGAGGAAGTAAGATGCAGAACGAAACAGAAAACGATTTACGGTAGTTACATAGTGTGCCGGCGTAGGTTGAGTCGACGTAAGTTGACCATATCAAGTTTTATAAACTGACTTCAGAAAATGTGGTTTTAGCTATAAACCTTAAAACTTATTCACCTACAGGTTGAGAGTAAAGAAATGAAAAGGACAGTCATATTCCCGTCCTTACGATTACTGCAACTTTGAGGAAAGTACTGTATATAAAGCTTTGGTGCGCATGGTGGCTGGGTCATTATCGAGGCAAGAAAGTTCTATTCAAGTGTGAATCACTAACCACTGACAATCAGTTGCCACACACAGGCCCTCCCACGTTCACACACACACACACACACACACACACACACACACTCACTCACAAAGGACTTGAACAGATGCTACGATCTTTCCGTAGGAAGGCGGATATTTTCACTCTTGTTTTTTCGCATCCTAAACTAAAGGATGTGTTTCTGATTAGAAGTGGTCACTTTCTGAAACAAAAAGTGTATTTCAAAAAGAATAATCTGATTTCAAAATTCCACATTTATCGACAAAAGCATACTCCAAACATGGAATTGATTTCAAAATACTCATAAAATCTTACATTTTTAGCACTGCTATTACAAATGTTCAAAGTGAACTGCCACAGCACGAACAACGTCTAAACGATAGGCAAATTCGTCGTAGACTTTACACAATGTATCTGCTTTCACAGAAGATATGGCAGCCGTCATGCTGTTCTTCCCTTCTTCCATTTCGTGGGGTAAATGGGAGATGAACACACTTTCCTCCACACAGCCCACACGATAATGCTCATGGGGTTATATGTGACGAACTTAGAGGCTAAAAGTTCAGGTTAGTGTCTAGTCATCCCATGCACCCTATCCAGCGCCGAGGTGTTATTCCAGTGTAAAGGAGTTCCGTCGTGTTCAGAAATGAAGTGTTCGGAGTCCTGCTGAAGCACAGAAAAATCCACTTCTGTAGTATTTGAAGACAGCTCGTTCCACTCACTGTGTTCTCCGCACAAAAGAAGGGACCGTACACTTTTTCATGAGAAGTGTTACAAAAAGTTTCTTTTAGGTGAATCACTTTTGTGCCCACTAATATCATCAGCGTTGTGAAGTCCTAATATGCGTACACTATGACGCTTTGCTTCACTGACAACAAGTAATATAGCTTCATGTATGAAAATTAACCGTGGTATGTCGTCTTCCATGTCCTCTGGCAGAACATGGCTGAAGTTAACCTGTTTCCTTTTATCACCGACCCAGAGAGCTGCATTAATTGTAGTCTGTATGGTTTATAGACCAAACATCGTCTTAACTCTCGCGATACAGTAGCTTGAAGCTTTGCCTCCTCTCTGCTTGGGTGGCGATTAGACTTTCGTGGAGACCACTAAAAATTTTGCTGAATTCTTTTCACCACGTCATCAGAAATTGAGCTCCACATGGACCCTTACCTTTGCATAAGCATCCTGTCTCTTTAAATTGGCGACATCAACGACGAATGTTTTTGGATGCAGGCGGATCAAAGTCAAAACCCCGACGGAAAGCACGCTGGACCGGAAACACTGACTCACTATTTGGAAACATTAGCATACCAAATGCCTTTTGTTGAGCGGACGGCGTCTTGCTTCTGACTAATTGCAATCTGTGAAGAAGCAGTGACAGACTTCTGACAGCAATTTTCTGGAACTGTGAGTCACGCCCAGTCAAACAACACACATTTCCTTGCCGGCACGTCAGATATGTCGTAATTATTACAGTCTAAAATCACGTTATTACTTTTGAAACACCCTTTAGTATACCTCTGGCAGTAGGTATTAAAAAGGAACTTTACTCTTCATACGTTTAAACCGTTACTCTTGCCACAGGAGTTGTAAGCTTTCCGACCTACTTTGGATTTCTGCTAACTCTCTTAGACCTTCTGCTGTCGCTATCTTCTCGACGAATATTGCATGGATCAAAATGTTGTTAAATGGTTCTTCACAACACTGGCAAATTTACTTTCCAGGTTTTAACTTAAATATTACAATACTGGTAAGCAACTCACATGCGCTGTAAGTGGCCTAGAGAAAATTAGCTAATGCCAGCTTATAATTAAATGGTTGGTTGAGCTATATATTTTCCTATTTGATAATAAATGAAACTAAAACTTTTCACTAGAGAAATGACTGTATGGTCATTTAGACCAACACTAAAGCTCATCTAATGAATACAGGACTTTCTGCATGACGTGTATTTGAAGACGTCCTCCGATAGATTACAAAATGTTAAAATACAAAGCTGTTGCATTTTAGATATTAACATAACAGAAAGAGAAATTTAAAATTAAGTAAACACATGTGGGAGAGCCACTTCTTTGGTTACTGTTGTCTGGATGTCTTTAAATTGGTACTGATAAAGTTGGTACTTTATGTGCCGTTTTTTGCGATGTCTTGATTCTACATAGGACCGAAAGGAATTTTTTAGAATCTTGAAGTATTTTTAGGCTCATAAAATTTAGGTTAACAAGAGAACAGCCCATAAAATTTCTAATAAGACAATTTGAAGATTCGAACATACTAGCCATCGAATATTTTGGATAAAGGTAACTTTAGAAAATATAAGTTTTTCGAAAAAGTAAAATGTTTGTTTGAAAGATGAGTGTAATGACTTTTAAGTGATATTGTTCAATCCAAAAACAAATAATTATTGTGTGATGGAACTTTGAAGCACATGTCGGTGCGGTGAACCTTAGACTATTTCTCTAAGTAAACTGTTTCTACCTGAACTGTCTACAGTATTGTTATCTCCAGAGTCATGGACTGAACGCTGAAGGTTTTAATTTTGTACAGCCTGAGTTACTGAATGACGAAGATCTGAATATTATAGAGCCTCTACAACCATTTGAACATGTATATTTAAAGTCCATGATCTATACGTGGAATAGAAAACGGGAGAAAGTAGGGGAACTACAGAAAGTAGAACTTTTAAATCTTCCTGGTACCGTACTTTTTAGGGTTTGCTGTTTACCACAGTCTAATGCTCTGTTCTTAAGCACAGCCACAGCACGTATTTCCAGCTAGCATCAGCGAATAATAGTGGTGCAAGAATGTCGGGAAAGCCAGAGTAAGGTAAACAAGGTTAATAAGACATTCACAGGGTTCTCAGATCTTCACACAATGTGCTAAGAGGATCGAGTAGTGATCCTATCTCCCTACCAAAGTACGATAGTAGCGTCTCATTTGTGGAACCGAGATAATACGGACGTCCTGTCACAATGGACGCCACTGAGATATTCTTACAGTGGTTGAAAAGTCGCAATCTTTGGTAGATACGCTGTGAAACAGTTTATGTACTATTCTGGCCAACCGTATCTTAACGTTCTTCGTTTGCAAAACTAAATTCTCCTACCCTGTTTCCACAGATCGCGATCAACTGCACATACATAACTGCAGGTCGGTAATATTATTATTTAAACAGGTTTCTTATCTCTCCAGCAATCGCACTGTGGGCATAAATACTATCTGTACTTCAAATATTTATCTTCCAAATGTAACAGAGGTACGTGAAAAGAGCTAACCAACTGCCGCGTGATGCATGAAACCACAAAGAACCTGAGCTTGGGAAGTTTCTGCACACTCAGCCCGAAGGCTTTTCCGTCCCGCCGCTAAGAGGCTGCAGGGTGTCTCGTTACGTCGCTTCGTAATTGGATCTAAGAGCAAGAGCGCTTCTGCTTCGCTCCCGCTGACCGGACATTGCTAGCCCAGAGTGGTGCGCTGAGCAGGAAAAGGCCAAGGATTTTTTTTTCCGCAGAGAACACTCTCACGACAAAATGTCGCCATGGAATCTGTTATCTATCATTAACAAATGGAAGAACTTGGTTCTGATTTCTGCATCTATATCCACTTGTAAATCTGCAGCTACACTCGCCATTGCGCCAGTTAATAAGACCGTTCTATTCACTTATGGAGTGCAGTAAGAAAGTTTATGGACCTTCGCACGAACTGTAAATAATTGGAACTTGTCCTCTAAGATCCTAACGGGAGCGATACGTACGCAGTTGCACGAGGGGCGTTCAATAAGTAATGCAACGTGGTTTTCCGGCCATTTCGGTTGACAAATAGCGAAATTTGTTGTTGAACGTATTGGAATAATCCCGCTTCATCGCCCATAGTTTCATGAAGTTTGCGATGCCACTACCCAAATTTACTGTATTATTGTTAGACCATGCGGCATCGGACTTCTGGAAAGCGGCTTTCGTGTGTAATAGGTTTGAATAGACACCCTATGGTGATACAACTACTACAAGGAATTTTTGGAATAAATAATGATAATGGCGCGTAATTACAGTCATTTTCATATAGTAAAGTAATATTACATTTATATTTTTACTACACGTAACAATATTATTTAATTTAATTCTTTTGTTATTTCGCTGTCAGAGTGCAGCACAAGCTAGACAATGTCTCCCACATAGTGTTCTTTAATTTAGCTGCCACCAGGCGGAAGCACTTTCGTTTTGCCATTGATTCTGGCCCACAGATGGCATAGGCGTCCACTTCCTCTACTGTTGCGCCTTGACTATGCCTGGCATTCACTAGATGGCACGTTGTCACATTACAAGTTCCAGATAGGTGGCGGCGCTATATGAAGCCTTCAAAATGGATTCCTTGACGAAGATGCATTCGAAGCAGACAGCTGCCACTGAGTTCTTTTTTCATAGGCGCTTACAGAATGTCTGCTATCTTCCCAACAAGGACGCACTAAACTTTTCCGAGTTCCCGTGTATTGGTCGACCGCACATAGCTGTTATTCCTGCAGTGATGGAATGTGGGGACACTCTCATTCGAGGTGATCGACGGATCACAATGAAACACCTCGGTGCTCAACCGAGCGCCTTTGTTGGTAGTTCTAACACACTCGTTCACCAGTTAGGGTACGCAAAGGTGTTTACCTGCTGAGTACCTCGCCGCCTAACAGAGGACTGTAATGAGCATCGGTGAACCGTCTATGAGGAATTGCTTGTGCATTACGAGACTGATCATGAAGTTTTTTTTCTCGAATATCGTCACAGGCGATGGAACATCGTTTTATCATTTCTAAACGGTAACAAAATGACAGTCAATGCAATGGCAGCACACCACCTCTTCTCCGAAGAAAAAGTTCAAAGTCGCAGCCTCAGCCGTTGAAGTCACGGTGGCTGACTTCTCGCAATCTGAAGGAGTCATTCTGTTTGATGCCCTCCGTCATCGCACATTGAATAATTATGAAGTGTACTGTGCTTTCCTTGGGGAATTGAAAACCACCTTCATTGTGTTTGTCACCAGGAAAATGCAAACGATTTTCTCCTTGTTTATGGCAACGGCAGGCTTCAAACAAGTCTGCGCACCCGAGAGAAGCTCGCGAAACTTCATTGTACTTATCCATCCACCCTACAGCCCGGATGTCATACATTTTGGTTTCCACTTGTCTGGCCCAGTGACTGATGCACTCCACGGGAAGCACTATGGTGATCATGGGGAGGCTGATTCGAATGTCAACCAACAGAACAGTAACATGTTGGCATACAGGTCCTACAAGTAAGGCCGTCACATGGAACGGAGGTGAAAAATAGTCGAGAATAGTATGGTTAACTGGAATCAAGAACAAAAACAGCCCACTTTTAGAAAAATGAGTTGAATTACTTATAGAACGCACCTCGTAGCATGCTCCTAGACAAATTATTTAAAGCCGGTTCTGGAAATTTTTTCATTAGGCTTTCTTAGAATAGTTCCTACTGATTTCAAGGGCCTGCCATATCACTTCGGTCACCATGTCTCCCATCTGTACTGCCCTTCTCTGTATACGTTCAATAACCCCTGTTAGTTCTATTTGGTCGCGCTAGTGAATTGAGAGGAATAATCTTGGAGAACCAGTTGTATTTTCCTACTATTCTACCAATTAACCGACGCCTATCATGTGCTTTATACACAACTGTGAGTATGTAATCGTTCCATTTCAAATCCCCAGGAAGTATTACACACATGTGTCGGTGTAAGTTCACCGGTTCCAGTTGTGACTCACTGATATTATTTTCACAGGATACTAAGTGTTTTCGTTTTGTGAGGCACACGATTTTATATTCCATGTCATTTAAGGAGAGAAGCCAATATCTGAACCTTTTTAAAATATTATCATGACCTGATTGAATGTTTATGTAGCTTGTTTTAAACAGTATTTCATTACGTATAAGTGCATCGTCTGCGAAAACTTTACTATTAATATTGTCCGCACGCTCATTAAAATATAGCATGAACAACAAGGGCCCCATCAAGCTTCTCAGGGGCACACGTGAAGTTATTTCTACAAAGTACGCTTGTTGATGTCTCTCCATCCAAGATAGTTTGCTGCGCTCTCCGTTCCAAACCGTCCTCAGTCAAGTTACAAATTTCGTTTATAAGATATTCGTTTACCTTAGCTTGACAGATCTTAATTAGTTTCGTAACAAAATCATTACTCAAATATCGGCATCAATTGCTTACTCATGAAGGCAAATGACACAGATGGTAACAATATGAGGCAGAAAGCAAAATATATTATTTGCGAAATCAAGGATTAAATATACATGAAAGTTAAAATATGGAAAAACCAAGCATTTCTAATAATTTATGTACCTAGGATAAACAACTCAGGTAAACTGTATTGAAAAAAAAATTAATGCAGTTGTATAAGAATGGAAAGAGAACACTGACTAATCTGAATAATCTGCAAATAGTGGACAATGCAGTTCACAAAACTGAGACATTACAATGTCGTAGTTACATTACAACATTCCTGAATATCTGATGCACTAATCTCTGGCCCCAATTGAGATTTAAAAAATCCCAGAAAGTGAGAGAAATATTATATTGTATAGTTTAGGATCAAAATCCATAGACCATTTGATCCAGTTACCATGTAACCTAGAGATCAATGTTAACGCAATTACTCGCTGTGAATCGATGATAAGTAGGATAACATTTCATAGCTACTTCAAGAATATGAAACCAAAAAGGTTCAGCAGATAATATTAGAATGCAGACTCAAAGGCGATCAAATGAACTGGGAATTCAAAAATGAGTTATAGTTGGCAGGGATAAGACGAGAAGATACCACCAACGGAGAAATATTTAATCTAAAAAGCTTAATATTAGCATAATAACAAAGATTAACCACTGAAGAAACAGACGGTAGCACTCTGGTCCGATACAAGAAGGAAAGGGCATAGTGGAAATGTAATGGAGTAAATGGTAGCGTTGCCGAGCAGTTCTAGGCTCTTCAGTCCGGAACCGCGCTGCTGCTACGGTCGCATGTCCGAATCCTTCCTCGGGCATGGATATGTGTGACGTCGTTAGGTTTATGTAGTTCCAAGTCTAGGGGACTGATGACCTCAGATGTTAAGTCCCACAGCGCTTAGAACCATTTGAACAATTTTTAAATGGCAGCAATTAATTCTAATTCAAAACCAGAGTAGTTACCAACTCAGTCTCGTAGGAAGTGTCGAAACAATTTCAAATATTATGAGAGAAATAATTGAAATCAGGATATTGGATTGGATGAAAACAGAACTGTACGTGAAACATGTGAACGACCTCAACGTGGATCATTCGAATTTACGGGCATCGAACTGTTCGCACGCAGACACTGAGGGATTTATAATAATATCTGAAAATTAGGTCATTACATCTACGAAGTATCAGACGTATACCAGGAAGGAGCAAGGAATACAGGACAGCAGGAAGAAGTTGGGATCATAAGGGCACCGAATCACACATCTGCATGTAAACACTGACACCTAAACTGACACCCAGATGATACTGGGGAACACATAATAGGGTTGCAAAGGCCGTCGTGGAGACGTTAGGATGTCAGTATCAGATTACAATCACTAGTAATTGATTTGAGACAACGGAGATCACTAAACATGAGAAACTCGTTAGTCTCAAAGACATCGCTGAAACCGACAGCCATAATTAGCATATTACCTGCAATGGAAAAAGAGCCAAATATACTGAAATGGCGTATGTAAAAGCGACTTGGAAACAAAAAAATCTGTCTATCTCGTGGACAACGACTAAATTGCATAGCGGACCCTGGTGGGAGTGCCAGCAAGATCTAAATCTGCATCCGTCACTCTGCTGAAAACTGCAGAAGGCAGTTGTACAGGACAACAGTAGAACTGTACCCATTTTCTTGGAGAACAAGCTTATCTGGCTATAAGTAGTTTTTAAATCATTTTAAATTGATAAATAGCGTCTATAATGTGTGAATCATCAATAATAATGATAATAAAATCTCAAAAATGAGATCGACAGGAAGTGCAAAATGGCTAAGCAGGGATGGCTAGAGGACAAATGTAAGGATGTAAAGGCTTATCTCACTAGGGTAAGATAGACACTGCTTACAGGAAAATTAAAGAGACCTTTGGAGAAAGGAGAACCACTTGCATGAATATCAAGAGCTGTGATGGGAACCAGTTCTAAGCTAAAAAGGGAAAGCACAAAGGTGGAAGGAGTATATAGAGGGTCTATACAAGGGCGATGTACTTGAGGACAATATTATGGAAATGGAAGAGGATGTAGATGAAGATGAAATGGGAGATATAATACTGCGTGAAGAGTTTTACAGAGCACTGAAAGACCTGAGTCGAAACAAGGCCCCCGGAGTAGAAAACATTCCATTAGAACTACCGCCAGCATTGGGAGAGCCAGTCCTGACAAAACTCTACCATCATCAGTTGAGCAAGATGTATGAGACAGGCGAAATACCCTCAGACTTCAGGAAGAATATAATAATTCCAATCTCAAAGAAGGCGGGCGTTCACAGATGTGAAAATTCCCGAACTATCAGTTTAATAAATCACGGCTGCAAAATAATAACGCGAAATATTTGCCGACGAATGGAAAAACTGATAGAAGCCAACCTCGGTGAAGATCAGCTTGGATTCCGTAGAAATGTTGGAACACGTGAGGCAATACTGCCCCTACGACTTATCTTAGAAGAAAGATTAAGGAAAGACAAACCTACGTTTCTAGCATTTGTAGAGTTAGAGAAAGCCTTTGGCAATGTTGATTGGAATACTCTCTTTCAAATTCTGAAGGTGGCAGGGGTAACACACAGGGAGCGAAAAGCTATTTACAATTTGTACTGAAGGCAGATGGTAGTTATAAGAGTCGAGGGGTATGAAAGGGAAGCAGTGGTTGGGAAGGGAGTGAGACAGGGTTGTAGCCTATCCCCGATGTTATTCAACCTGTATATTGAGCAAGCAATAAAGGAAACGAAAGAAAAGTACAGAGTAGGTATTAAAATTCATGGAGAAGAAATAAAAGCTTTGAGGTTCGCCGATGACATTATCATTCTGTCAGAGACAGCAAAGGACTTGGAAGAGCAGCTGAACGGAATGGACAGTGTCTTTAAATGAGGGTATAAGATGAACATCAACAGAAGCAAAACCAGGATAATGCAATGTAGCCGAATTAAGTCGGGTGATGCTGACGTAATTAGATTAGGAAATGAGACACTTAGAGTAGTAAAGGAGTTTTGCTATTTGGGGAGCAAAATAACTGATGATGGTCGAAGTAGAGAGGATATAAAATGTAGAATGGCAATGGCAAGGAAAGCGTTTCTGAAGAAGAAAAATTTGTTAACATCGGTTATAGATTTAAATATCAGGAAGTCGTTTCTGAAAGTATTTTTATGGAGTTTAGCCATGTATGGAAATGAAACGTGGACGATAAATAGTTTAGACAAGAAGAGAATAGAAGCTTTCGAAATGTGGTGCTACAGAAGAATGCTGAAGGAGCTTGTGGCACAACTTGACTAGAAGAAGGGATCGGTTGGTAGGACATGTTCTGAGACATCGAGGGATCACCAATTTAGTATTGGAGGGCAGCGTGGAGGGTAAAAATCGTAGAGGGAGACCAAGAGATAAATACAATAAGCAGATTCAGAAGGATGTGGGCTGCTGTAGGCACTGGGAGATGAAGAAGCTTGCACAGAATAGAGTAGCATGGAGAGCTGCATCAAACCAGGCTCAGGACTGAAGACAACAACAACAACACAAAGCATCAGCAAGGAAAATAGCTCGAAAACAAGTAAGAGGAAATCAGTAGAGGAAGCCACATGACTCTTCACTGTGCAGACGATTGGTACTCGAAAACGCTAAAAAGTATGTAACGCGCAGAGAAAAATAAATCTACACTGCAAGAGCAGCAATATCGCAGAGAAATTTTACAAAGCATCATCTATTTTCGCAAACAGGAGAAGCAATAATGTATAGAGACCAACCAGAAGAAGGCTGCAAAAGTAAAGTACCAAAGATTGGTATTGAAACCTCACTGACCTGAATGAAAAACGCTTGTCATATCACAAACAGTGTTAAGCATGTAAAAGAAGAGAACTCACTTATCAAACAGCTTCTAAGACATTTAAATAGAAATATCTTGACTTATTAGCGGTTATTTACTTGCTTGTATTAGTACTCATGTCACGAACTGTAATGCATCGTGTCAGGTAAAGTAATATAACACAGAATGTAATGCCGCATAACAAGACCAGCGCCATCATTTCACCCAAAACAGCATTTGTCTCGAATGCAGTAAAACACAACGTACAGTTTACGATGCGTGCATCGCTCTCTGGGATACTTCCAATTCTAGATGCACTGACTCTCTCGGATACTTCCTGTTGTAAATGCATCCCACTCTTTATAAACACATAAATTCGTGGCTATTTATTTTACACCAGTCAACATACACATAAAAGGGATAGGATCGGGAAAGAAATGTTCCCCCATCAAGAAATCCTAAAATTTTTTGGCGTCTCCTCTTCTCCCAACCCCCTCCCGAAATAAATCAACCTTCAAAATTTTTTCTCCTAGAAAAACTTTTTTAGCTATTGCAACCAAATGACATTATATATTGTTTACTATAGCTGGCGAATCTTTTCGATTCTGGGCACACCAACCTAAAAATTGCAAGATGAATGTGTGCCAACACCTTACAGCTAAGAGAGCTCACTGCGCTGGTGATGTATGGTTAACCTGTAGAAAAGATCACATATGCCAAGATATTTTGATTTAAATGTCTTTGAAGTTGCCAGTTAATTCGAGAAGCTTCTTTCACATCCCTAAATCTGCCCAGACATATTCGCCTATTTTGTGCTAAGATAGGAGCATTATTTATTCTGGTTCACAACTTTTACTCTATCATAATTTTGTCATCAGACCGCCATAGCCTGCCAACTGCTGCAGAGTTTCGTTGACTCTCGCGGCGGCTGATTCGTTATGGGTTTGTTTCAGAGTCTTTAGAACCATGTTGCTTATATAACGGCGACCGATAAAGCATTCACAAAACAACCAGACCATCGTTAAGCATAGGTATTTGTCTAACCTCGTAAAAAACGTAAAGCGCTCTCCACAAGTCTGGAAGACAGAATTCATAGGCTTAAAGAAACTTACAACCTGATTTTTGCACGTAAAATCTTTATGTAGCAAAATTTGGCGTAAGAATGCATTTTTTATTTATCTGGCTCACTTTAAAACGTTTGCAAACATTCAGTCCACATAAGAACGAATTCTAGGTGCTCCTTCTAGCTTCACATTATACCATCGTATCTCGAGAACGGATAAAGATTACTGGATATAAAATTCCGTATTGGCTTTATCTATTTGTGTACTATCGTGCAAAGTTTGAACTGATTCGTGCAAATTTAAAGTAAAGAAATACTCAGAGAAGAACGTGCTATTTGCACGTAAAATCCGAACACGGCATATGTAAATCCTGCCTTTTAGCTGCTCATTAATTTCAGCCTAATTAAAATCTTTTCAAAAGGAATAAATCGATCTATACCATTTCCCTGTGCGCCAGCTCCACTTAGTTGTTCAAAACTTTTTCAAAATGCTGTAACAACGATTTAGTAAGAATGATGTTCGAAAGTCCGTAAAAATGGCTGTTGGTCTGGGCTGAACCAAAACCTTTGTACTAAATGTTCCCAGGTCAAATAGGAACCGAATAGCCAGATCCACCCCCCTTCCCCTCCCCTTCCACAATAGCAGTTCTGCACGCGAGATTTCCAGGCATATTTGTTACAGTCTTCTGCGCTATAACGACTTCTATTAATTCTGAGTCTGTCTGAAATGAATATCGGTGAAGGACAAATAGTGAGAAGTGACAGGTGCTGTGGACGTGAAATTGTCACATCGGTCAATAGGTACACCTTAATATTTACCGTTGTAACTAACGTTGGTGGCCAGTTATGCTATTTTGTTTAGTTTATGCAGGTATGATCTACTCTTGTTAAAGAACGCTTCACGCTCAACTTTTATTTAATAGCTGCCTTGTTCTACATCGGATTCTATTTTCTTTTCATTTCTACGAAGATTCAATAAATTAGCTCTTGTTTCCAATCATAAGTGCCACTTACATAGGTGTACGTATGTTCGTTGTGGCGCAACAATTGTGTGTGTGTTTGAGAGAGAGAGAGACAGAGAGAGAGAGAGAGAGAAACAGAGAGAATGTGAGTCAGTGTATGTGTGTGTGTGTGTGTGCGTGAGTGTGCACGTGTGTGTGTGTGTGTGTGTGTGTGTGTGTGTGTGTGTGTGTGTGTGTGTGCGTGCGCGTGTGTGTGCACGTGTGTGTCTGTGTGTGTGTGTGTGAGTGTGTTGTGTATGGAACTGCAGATATTAATGTACGTGTCAGTACTTACGTGTCGTTTAGTCCCCTTACTAAGACTTAAAGGACAAGAATTTATTTGGTACTCTTCAGTAGAATGCAAGGTCCATTAACGATCCCATATAATTTCACTGTAAATTAGTCCCACAGTCATTAATCAGTCCTGGCATATAGTGGGTTTTTTCCTGCGAGCGTGTTTATCCTCTTTATTGCATGGGTTTATAGACACAGTGTGCTAACAAGATCACACGCAATGGGTCGTTATTACAAGATGCATGAAAAAAATTAATGTAAAATGGTCGTATCGTTTCTAACTTTGGTACATGAAGGAACCGATTCGCATTATGATTTCCCTAAAGATCGTCATTACGGCTTTGGAACGTTTCGAAACAGTTCTTCGAGGGAAGCGCTCCCTATATCGCTGATAAGTGAGTATGTACTTCGTTAAAATACCTTCAGTTTTCGAAGGCAGTGTTGAGAAATGGTGTCTGGAGAATGCATCTTTGCGGCAATGAAGAGGGCAACAGGTATTTACAGCAGGGGAGAATGTTATACCATGGGAAATTTTCCGCCTTCCGCCGTTAGACACCACTGTAATGGAAGGTAAATATATTTTCTTATTCCAATGATGGCATTCGCTTTTTATGTAACACAGTCTTTTTCTGGTATTATGAGAAGTACTTCAGAAAATTAAGATTATTCCAAATGTGAAAAAAGTTCCATGGCACCAACATCATTATATTCCTTGGAATAAATCTACATTTAAAATTTTTACTACATTTAGTCGGCTGTGTTGCATTATTACACTACTACACACCAATAAGCAGTAAGTGAAATCATATTAACCTATTCCGGGTAAAATTATGAATTACTTAGCAAATCATTAATATTTGAGGAGAACATTACCAAAGCAACTAAAATAGATCAGTCCGGCGTAATACATGTATTTGTTTTAATTTACCTAAAAAGTTTAGTGAAACTGCTGAGTTGCGTCACAGTACATTCATCATATCTGATCGGGTTGTTTACTTTTTGCATTAAGAATACCCAATAACATGAACAAATAATAATACAAAACCATATTACAAACATGAAGAAACAACGAAATCTTTCATTTCAGCAGGGCCTGTATGTTCCTTAGTCGAAACGGGGAGTACAGCGGTACAACGGCATGTCGTTTCTCTTTCTGTTCTCTGTGGGAGAGATCTATCACAGTCAGAGAGTTTCTTGTGCTTCAACAGAGGTACACATACATTCAGACTGGACGCTATTACATGAATTAAATTTCATTGTCTTTTATGGCTCTAAAAAGTGAAATGTATTCTTAAATCCCGTCGGGCATGAAAGGGTTATCACAAGTGTTTTCACAAACCTGTTATATATTTAATATATTTTGACTTAATTGCATGAATCACATTTTCCATAATGAAACATATTCCTGTTCCAAGCTATAATGGGCAGTCAAATGAGAACTAAGACAGATGGAATAAAGGTAAGTAAAATCTTCGTTATTTAAAAAGTAATTACCCTAACTGACAATACCTATAGACCACTATGAGACAAGTCGGTCACAGTTGGCTAGTGCCTTCATGAGAAAGTGTTTGTAGTTGCCTACGGAACAGTGATTATACCCAAGCCTGCACGTCTTCGTATGGAGCAAACTGACGACAACGAATTCTTTCTTCAGTGGCCCAAAAAATGTAAACCGCGTTGGGAGAGAACCTGACTTCGGCAGTGCAGCCCGTACGATCTTGCCAACGTGTCCTGCAACAGAATGATTACTACCGTCAACATCCCTGGGTGCTAGGACCTGATGGCGTGCTTGAAATTTTACACAGTGTGCACGTACAGATGTGTATTGATTGTGAAACCATGATCCAGGAAGTCAATGAGCAGTGGGGCACTGCAGTCAAAGACGAAGCTCATCGTAACTTTCCGAGAATTGGAGTGCCTGCCTGGATCAACTGGTAATCAAATGAGGACTGTGTTCCAGATATATGTCGACTTTCAGGTCTTCCAACAGATTCAGTTTCCTCCCTTCCTTTGCCAAATGAAGTCCACGATACTGGTAAGCGTGTTCTTTAATCATTCGTGATATTCATACACTGGTTCAAATTCTTGTAACGTCCAACTACATTCACGTACTGCAATCTAGTTGCTACTTGCAACTTTTTTTCTCTTCTTCTGCCACTATACTGACCAGAAGTCTGTCCGCATGACTTGCTAGACGATTCGTCCGACAATTACCACATTTATCTGCACATAGCTACTGTGGTAATGTGGTAATGTCTTACCTGTAAATTTAAAGGTAGGTCACTCGAGAATTTACTATAACAACGGCAGAATGCATTAAAAGTACGATGTAGCGGGACTTTGAATTTCGCCGGGCTACACTCGTTCCCTCAGACATAAATTATACCGTCGCAGCGGTATGAGCGCTCGACGGCAAAGAAAATACTAAAATTGTAACTCTTTTTTTTCTATCCGTTTCTTTATTGTCTCTCGAGAGCGGAAGCTTAATGCAGACGTGAAAACTTATTAGCTAGTCTTGATCTGATTTTAATGTGTAGACATATTGTGGAAGTTATCAAATTCGGAGGATGGAAGTAGCAAAGTAAAATAAATCGCATTCAGTGTCAAGATGATTTTTATTTGTATAAATTAGTGATTCCTGGACGATTGCAAGATTTCGGAGCAACTTTTCACGCAGAAATGAAGTAGGAGATTTTTGAAGACCTGGACGCCGCACGAAAGAAGACATGTTAACATGGTAAGGGATGAACTTTTATCCACGCTATTTCCCTCTGTCAGTTACATTTTGTTATTCTCTGTTCTCCTTCAAATAACTTTTGTAGTGGAAATTGGTTTGACTTTTACTCAGAAACGCCACAAGGACCATCCCGACAATAGCTTTTCCGAATCACGAAGTCCGATAGCTTTTCTGTAATACGAAGTCCGATTTGCATTTCATTCTTTCCCTTTTTCACGGTCATTTACGATTTTAAAAAACCCCTTTTTACTCACGATTTCTTCCCACATTTTCTTTTCTTTTCTTCTCATTTTCTTTTTTATTAACCACTACAACTGGCTCCCGCGACAGGACGCAAATTTCGGATGTGTCGTTTTTGAGCAAATTTGAAACTTTAATTTGAATTTTTTCCCAACAGAGAATAACCAAAAATCTTGAAGTTTAAATAGTAACTAAATGACCAACTTTATTGTACCTAAGCAAATGATCATACAACAATATTGTAAAGACTTTTTGCAACTAATTCAATCTGTTTTTCTTTGCATGGCATATATTGATGCAAAACTGTTATTTTGAGACCTTTTGGTGATTATCCGATGGAGATGTATTACGAAAATCCATATTCTGACGAATACGAATTGCGCAGAACTGATTGGCAAGCCGCTGCAGGACAGAAAATTTAATGGTGAGTCACACAATTATGTTTCATTCAAACATTCAATAGCCAACTGCAAAATCCATTTTATCCCTTTCCACACATCCTGTTGCTTTCTTCTAGATTTTTCCAAAATTATCTATCTCTATTGTAGTTTGTGGTAATTATAGTGTTGTTGTAGCATATGAAGATCATGAATTTGACCGCCAAACAGTCATTCGTTACGAAAAATTTTGTCCGCCCTGCTGCATCTTTCTCAACCATTGTTTGGAATAGAGCAATCATTTACATTGACGAGAAAATATTTCAACCTAAATTTGAGTCAAATCTTTATTAATCAGACTTATATTATTCCCTTTTTGACTTACGATTATACATCCTATTACAATGGAACGCGGTAAGGTAGAGATAGCTTCTGCAGATGAGTTAAGTGAAGTAGATTCATAGTTCAACCAAGAAGAAAGTCCACGTTTCCCTCCATGGATGAGTTCACAGATCAATGCAATGATTTTGCCTCAAACTCGCAACATTTGTGATAATGCACAGATGGCGAATTTAAATGACGAAATGTGGAATGGACGCGAGACTAGACCGTCAGCGCCATTGTTAACATCAATGTCAGAACCGAATATGAGGCAAATTCAGCAACGTGACACAAATCGGACACAGGAGACTGACAAACTGCACCGACTATTACAGTTATTTCCAGACATGAAACGAGGCGCTAGTCAGAAAATTGACATATTAAACCATACTATGACCGAAGATTTTGAACGAACGACAAAACAGAAGACAGAATTAAATAACAACACTCAACATCTCAGTCAGCGATTTGAGACATTGTCCGACCGAGTCATTTAACAGGAAGAAACTTCGTTTGCATTCACACATGAAACAAAAAACAATATCACCCGATGTGAGAATCAGTTAACTCAAATAGTTAATGTGCAGCAGGAAGTGAACACCCGTTTAGAAGAGTTAGCTCAGGCTCACACTTCAGCTTGCTCCACCCAAGAAAAGCTGACTGAAGAAGTGTGAAATGTTACCCAACAGCTCACAATGGTAGTTCTTGAACAAACTCACCTCAAAGAAAAGATAGAAAAATTAGAAGACCGAGCGGACCTCGCGTCACTATACAACGACACCAACATGGCCGAAAGAATTCTACATGAAAGTAAATTGTTTGACGACTATCTGGACAAAAAAACTTGAAACAATTACACAGGACATACTTTGAAAACACATGTTACAGACGAGACAAAATACATAGAAGACGAAGTGACAAAATTACGATACAATGTTGTGCCGTGTTTGGCGATTGGTGCAAACGCATCGTCAGGTAACGACAGAACAGCTAAAACCTTAGCTAATGACACAGACAGAGCACCTATTCTGGAATCACCTATTTCAAATCAAAATTACAATGTGCTGCTTTCTTTTCCACCAAACGAGCAAAATTACGGTACGACACCTAGAGTAGCAAGTGACACAAACTACGTCAATACAGTTACGCCAACCGGCATGGCCGATAACACGTTTGTAAGGCATGGGTATTTCCAGACATTTTCCAGTGAGGACAAGCTCAAAGTCCACCCTATTGTGTTTATTAGATCATTTGACGGTGTTTTTCCACGTAGTTGGTCAGAAGTCGATACAATCAGATCCGTCACCAATCTCATGAGAGGACGAGCATCTAAGTGGGGTGCCACTATGAAGCGGCAGTGCCTAACGTTTGAACAGGTCGAACAAGCCTTCTTGGACGAATTCTGGTCCGAGAATAAGCAACAGAGTCTAAGGAGATAAGTGTGCAACCCCGAGACCTATGACCCTAAAAAAGAGACAGTGAGACAATGCTTTGAGAGGTACCTAGACAAGACACTGTACTGGTCCAAACCAGCCGACTTGCCAGCGATAATTGACACTTTAAAGAGCCACTTACCCTTTCTATACCGAGACAGACTAATAGGAGTACCGGAGAATTACGTTAAGACTTTCTTAAACTTCTTAGATCAAATGGACGTAGTTTACAGAGGCGATTCACGCCATTCAAATATTACTCATATTAGTAACCAAAATCAGCACCCACCCCAAAGGAACCGTAGTGACGGTGGTTGGTGAAACCATCCGCCCGCACCGCGACACAATACGATGCCTGCGCGTGAAACATATTCAAATGGAAACGTGTATGACGGTAGGAACAACAGCAGAAATTCGTGGAATAGTAATAACAATAATAATTATCACCCATATCAAAATGGTAACTACAAGCAAGATGAAAATCACAGACAGTACAACATCAACAGCAATAGGAGACGTTAGAATAACCGGTACAACCCGGGCTACTTCGACAGGAACATGCCATATAACAGACATAATTACCACCAAAACAATAACAATCCCAACAATCACCGACAGATTATGTGGAACACACAAAATTCACGCGTGCAAATCATAACCCTCCACGGAATCCGCCACATTTCCCCAGTACAGTCATGCACTCCCCGCCACGAAGTAACAATAACAATTGCGGCGCGCCATCAGCTGACGCGCGGGCGCCAACCGGCCGGAATGTAAACATAGTGGAGCTGGTCAATGAACCCGGACAAACACAGCAGACGACGGAAAACAGTCGACGACCGAGCCAAGCGCTCGTGCTTCGGTCGTGAGGTGTTGTAAGAGTGCAACGGCTGAGACGGTTTGTTTCCTCAGGTACGACGACAAAATGACAGCAGAACAGGAATTAACAAACCTATCAGGTTGATGACCTTGTTCTTTTGCGTTCACATCCCAAGTCTACAAAATTAAAATAACTGAACAGAAAATGACAGCTATTATACTCAGGTCCTTTCAAAATGGCAAGCATACCTCACCCAGGTTGTTACTCCCTAGAATACCTGTTATTTTACAACCCGAGGGGGTTGCAACTCCACAGACATTTGAAACCCTTTTTGCACTAAAACAACATAATATAATGACAACTAATTTGAACATGAGCAAGTCGCTGTGAAAACGAGATAATAAATATTTGTATTGAATACACGAACATTAAGTTATACAGCCTTAGAACACAAGCGTTAACTTATGGCAATTATATACTGCAGTTACACTTGTACACATAATTACGAAGAGAATCTAAACCCAGGTGAGTACACTTACTGAATGAGAAAAGATATTCATATAGGAATGAGATCTACATAGGTTACATTTGTTGTTAATTGTAAATTATAAGGTGGAACAACTAGTTAGTTATTTCAAGGCACTCTAATGACAGGAGATAATAGCTATTGAGATCAGTATTGACATATGTATGTAGCAGAATGAATGAGGATGTAAGAATGAATGATCAGTATGAATGAGTTAATATTTTTGTTAATATAAGGAGGTAAGTTACGATGAAGTAGTTGATGGAGACAAGAAATTATTTGAGGAAAATATTATTGGAGTTTTATGAGAATGGAAGTGCCAGATGGCCCCACGTATGTGATATATTAGGAATATGTTAAATGTGTTTTGGTAATATTGTGCTACATAGAGAAGTGAGTAAACAGTCTACGTCTTTAAGATTACATAAGAATTTCAGTTTGAAAGAAAACATTTGTGATGAGTTAGAAAATGTGAGTACAAGACGTTAAATGTGAATCTATTTTCAGCGCTCTTGAAAATGAACGAATGCAAGAAAAGCAGAGTGATGATTACAGCTGTTGAAATAAATGTAATAAGAATGTAACTTGGAAACAAATTAGCTTTAATTTATTTCAGAAGTGTAACTTAGTAACCTTGCGGTGTGGAAGAAAACATTTATAGTTCGTGTTCAGACAGGAGAATGATATTTTAAGGTACTTAAGTTGAAATATAGTTTTTACACAGCCCTCATACATTTGTATAAAATTTTTTTTACAAAAGTGAAATTTAGTGCCATGTTAGCCTTTATTACACTTACACACAACAGAAAACCCTGAGGAAGCAAAAGATAGGAGAGTTGTCAAGGCCGTTTTGCGACTCGTACAACACCTACACTTAAGCGAACAGATGACAAAATTACATCTACTTTGAAGCCAACATTTGACTTTTCAGCTATTGTAAGGTAAGTGCAAAGGAGCAGTGACCACCCGTGCAATCGACGTCGAGCAACAGACTCTGAGAAAGAGACATTTTACTGTCAATCATAAAACTATGTTCTTTATTTATGTTTTATAGAAAGAAATTATATTTATACAACATACATGATGTTTAACCTTCATTAAATTAGAAGAAAGTTCATGGTTGAACTCTTGAGAGAAAATTTGATATGTTATTATATAACACACATTATGAGAGAGACAATCTCTGTGAGATATATTTTCCATTTGTATAGACGGTATCCAGAAGAGATATCGAGGAAGTACTGAGCAGGTATGTGATTTACTCACGCAAGGATTTGTTAATGTATTATACACTTAATCATATGAATAGTCAAAACACAAACAGAGAATCGGTCATGATGTTACACTACACAGACTTGACGTAAAGACACTTACATTTACCCATGATTTTGTAAATGGTAAGCACCTCCTTTCACACACCCCTTGAAGGTGATGCAAACGTTATAATGTATTATGTTCTCTTTTTATGTAGTAGCTGTAGGATTTGGTAGTTTATAGGTAGTGAATAGTTTCTTCCATTCTATCTTTCTTTCTTTCTCCATTATCCCATCACCTCCTGCAGCTGGGTATTGTTTGTTTAGGGAATGTAAGAATATACTGTGTGACAGTAAACTTTCAGGTATGAGTAAAAAGACATGAATAATGATGGCATAACAAGCCTGGTCAACCACTAGCCAAGATATGGAATGAAAAGAAAGAAAGAAATAATAAATGAGGGAAAGCCCGTGCTTTAAATATTAAGTCTGAAATCCCTTGGCACGCCCAAACCTTAATAAAGAAACTTAATACCCCAATAAAAGAAAGCCAATGGGACTTAGTATAATTTTGTAGTGTAAATATTTCACATGCATATTCTTGTAAATTTATATGTATTTGTATATGTGTTAAAATTTTGCATATTGTCAGCATATTTTGAAATGTGACCACGAAGAATAAGCTTTCATAATTAACGATGTAAACATGCTGGGACACAGTGAACTTTGTTAATATGTAAATATGGCAAAGAAGTGTTGCAAACTGTGTTAAACTGCGAACTTTATAAACGACGAACTTCGTGTTATTTGTGAAACTTATGGTGCATAAACCAAATATCTGTTTGTAAATCGATATAAACTGCAATTTACTTCGACGATAATGAGGATTTTCACACTGCAAATGAACGTTTGTTGGCGAGTGTAAACAACGTGATGAAACACGTACCTTTGCGGACATCGACGCCGATGTTTCTGGCCGGCCTTCAGATGCTTTGGAGACAAAGAAAACTCACAACCTATCTTAGGCGATGTGGAGGATAAAAACTACATTGACCATATATGCCCCGGGAACAAAAGTCATGAAAACGCACAAGGACCTGGAGTGTTGTGTCCTAACAGAAGACATGGACATTCCTTCAGAGCGTGCACACGCTCAATCTTATGGTGTCACCGGACTTAATACGCCATTTATGCTGGAATAACAACTTGTAATGAACACTATGTGAAAGTGAATACTGTTCAAGGCTGTCATAACACAGCGATTTTGAAACTGCCGCACGTGAAATTCAGTGATGCTATTATGCATGCGCTAAGGCTACGTGCTGCCAGACATGCATTTGGAAACCAATGCTGGAAGCGCACAACATTAACTGCGCTGGCGAGCATCTTACTCAAACACACTCTATGTAAATATATGTATATTAATTTTGTAAAAGGGATTAAAACTGTAACAATTGTATTTAGTATATAGGTTTAGAAAGTAAGTATTGACAAAGATTATCCCCTATGAATGCACGTGGCCTTTCCTATGAAAATATGTATATATTGACATTTAGGTATATCTATTACATTGTTTGCTAGCCTGCCACGCTAAATGCTTTAGCGTGACAGTCGAGGGGGCGATGTAGCGGGACTTTGAATTTCGCCGCGCTACACTCGTTCCCTCAGACATAAATTATACCGTCACAGTTGTATGAGCGCTCGACGGCAGAGAAAATACTAAAATTGTAACTCTTTTTTTTCTATCCGTTTCTTTATGGTCTATCGAGAGCGGAGACTTAATGCAGGCGTAAAAATTTATTAGCTAGTCTTGGTCTGATTTTCATATGTAGTCATATTGTGGAAGTTATGAAATTCGGAGAATGGAAGTAGCAAAGTAAAATAAATCGCATTCAGTGTCAAGATGATTTTTATTTGTATAAATTAGTGATTCCTGGACGATTGCAAGATTTCGGAGCAACTTTTCACGCAGAATTGGAGTAGGAGATTTTTGAAGACCTGGACGCCGCAAGAAAGAAGTCATGTTAACATGGTAAAGGATGAACATTTATCTACGCCATTTCCCTCTGTCAGTTACATTTTGTTATTCTCTGTTCTCCTTCAAATAATTTTTGTAGTGGAAATTCGTTTGACTTTTGCTCAGAAACGCCACAAGGACCACCCCAACAATAGCTTTTCCGAATCACGAAGTCCGATAGCTTTTCTGTAATACGAAGTCCGATTTGCATTTCATTCTTTCCCTTTTTCACGGTCATTAACGATTTAAAAAAAAAACCTTTTTACTCACGATTTCTTTCCACATTTTCTTTTCTTTTCTTTTCGTTTCTTTTCTTTTTCTTTTTTATTAACCGCTACAACGTGAACTGTGAGAAACCACTGTAGCTCTACAATTCTTAATTTAACAAAGACCAGCTGGATTTTAAATTGAAAGAATAGATTTAAAAAACTTCCTGCATTTATAATTTAGAGAATACAACTTGCTGTTACTTTTAGCTAAACTAAAGAGCAACACCCTTACCTGCAGCCTAAATAGTACTTCGCACAAAAGCTATACAATTGAAGAAACCAGTAAAGGTGAGGTAAAAACCTGTCGCAGGTCGAGATAGTAATGTAACAGTAATGCGTTCAGTCGGCGCCACTAGTTATCGCCGCGCGTTATTAGCCGAGCGGTCTAGGGCGCTGCAGTCACGGACTGTGCGGCTGGTCCCGGCGGAGGTTCAAGTCCTCCCTCAGGCATGGGTGTGTGTGTTTCTCCTTATTATAATTTAGGTTAAGTAGTGTGTAAGCTTAGGGACTGATGTCCTTAGCAGTTAAGTCCCATAAGATTTCACACACATTAACATTCACTAGTTGTCGCCAGGCAGAGCAGACAAAATAACAACCAGTGCTGGTAATAACGGGAGACTGCTTGTACCACATGACACATAGGATGGGTGAACATGCCCTTCCACATCGAAGAAACACTCCCAGCGCATCGAAGCTGTGATTATGCACGGTGAAACATAAAGATACCAACAAAATTTTGTGCCACATGGACGTCGATATGGTATAGCTTTATTTCCCCTTCAGAACTCAGTTTGTATTACTCTTCATCGTACATTCATGGGAATTACAGAGGAAAAGGATTATCAACTTAGCATAAGGCGTTTTCCTAAATGAAATGTTAAATTTCCCTCCGTTAGTAAGGATACATGCATTAACCCGTCGTCTCATTGAATCTCTGACGCGCTAATGTATCCCGGAGAACTGCGTCTTCTTTAACAGCCTTAATGAGGGAAATGTTCGGCGCCACGGTCTGTACCGCCTGCTAATCTTTATACCAAATAGGTGTCTGTCAACTCCACATCTGAGTACACTTCCATTGCACTCACTGTACTGGGAGCCAAATGCGTGACGAGCCATGCACAGTTAATGCTAAGTTCTTGCACAGATCGCGATGAACACCAAACGGTTGGTGTTATGTGATTGATGCTAGTAGAGCTATGAGATTGCTTTTTGGCAACACAAGCCATGAAGTGAACCATATGGAAACATTACCCTTGTTCCATTGAAACAGCAAACAATGACGGTGAACCTAAAAATTACAACTTACTGTGCCTTCTAAGGAAAGGTAACCAAGAGGGTATTTTGAACGTTTCTTGAAAGGAAACCTTTTATGTAATGCTGGTACGTTATGTTTCTGTTTCCTACGGCTAATGTGATTATGAAGAAAAGGCGAAGGTGATTTATAATATGGAATTAAAGCATTTCCGAATTCTCACACTAATAATACATTTTGTTCCCTCCGTGTGTGACCTTTTTCTTTCCTGAGAGTTTCACCGTATATTTTTGCTAAATGTTATAGATTTCACACAGCAGATGTGGCTGGCCACAGTGCTGTCTCATGGCTCCTGATATAATACCAGCACGCTTACGTCATGGCTACGCTGGTTGTTGGAACGTTAAGGCGCGATCCACAGTTCACAAGCAACTGCCGTCTCGTCTAGGCAGTGGGTACACCACGTGCCAGGTGGTGCTTCCGGAGGTGCCTGGAGTTCCACTTCACCAACTTGTGGGGTCTCGAGAGACAAGGGCTGCGTCACACTCATTTCGCTCTTGAGAACCTAATAGTAGCTCAAAAATCAATAAAAATTGTCTCGATCGCGTTTTCAGACTTTTTATTTGCAGTCAACCGTTTTCAGCCCTTTCCTCGGACCATCTACAGGCGTATATGGCTACTATGGCTGCTGGTGCCGGCAGACGGAGCGAGATCCGAAGAAGTACGGTTGTCACTGTAGTGGCGGATCCGGCTTCATCTGTCCCCATTAGCTGCCATGATGCCAGTTTAACCTTTAACGTGATCTGAGGAAAGGACCTAAACCGCTTGCAAACAAATAAAAAATCTGAAAACGTAATCGAGACTGTTTTCATTTATTTTTAACATCTTATACCTACCGCTGTTTTCCAGTCAAGATGCGTTCTGGAACATTAATAGTAAACGCCGGAAACTGGAGGTCATTAATATCTGCATATGAAAATGATGTCGACAATTCAGGTATCTGTGAATTGTACGTGTGAACACTAGTCCGGAAAGAAAACACGCATTTCGTCTGGATACCATATACTACTGTTAATGTGATGCATCTGTTGCAGACGTGGTGGCAGCAGCTGTCAGGTCTTAGAGGCGTGATGAAGTAACAGAGGAGAGAAACATTTTTATTATTTTTTTAAAGCTCTCAGACGGAAAATGAACGCCAGCACCTTGATGAAGCAGGAACACAACGGCTGCGCTCGCTTCCATCACTCTCCCCCCACATTTCATGACCACGGGGCCGTCCGTTTCTGGCCATTCTATCTGCTTACTCTCACAGTCTCCTACCGACTCCTTCCACTACGATTCAACTTTTGCTACAGATTTAAATTGTTACAAAACTTATTTCATTTTCTAAAACTTTCAGAAGTGGAAGAGGTGCATAGCAAACTCATTACTAAATAAGCTAATGGTTATACCGTAACATAGATTCAGTGATGGTTCGAGTAGTTTTCATGGAATGGCTTATTGCCCGGAGAAACAAGTTGTGCCACAATTTTCCCACATGAGAACTTCAAAATTTTCATTACGTGTCAAGAAATGATAGATTTGTAGTCTCAGAAAAACAGTTTTGGTTTTTGATTTGCTTTTCCGTGACGCCCATTAGCCTCGCATTCTCTCAATCTTAACTCGACCGGATTCACTAAATCGTCCTTTGATAACAGAAGGTGGCACTGACGTAAAACTTGTAACTGTTACTTGAGCTCTGTGGCGTAAATATTTTTCGAACCTTTCATTCCTGCTGAGGGGAACGTTGCAATTTCATTACGTCGAATTTGCTGAGAGATTATATTCAAAACACTCTCGGTCAACCTGTATTCAGAAGACAGCACACGTAAAAAGTGATTGAAATTGATATTCCAGAAGCATAAATTAATTACTTTCATTCTCCTGGTGGAGTGGGTCACAAACATTTAAATAGACAGTATGGAATACCACTAACGTTCCGTATGACTTCCAATAATCGATCGAAGCCTGTACTCCACAAGCCACTGTAAGTTGCGTAACGGTAGTTACTAGGTACAGTCGACAATCACCATATGGTGGATTCAGTTCGCGAAAGGAGCTACTAAAAACTAACTGCATACGTCTCCAAGCACTCTAATATATTTTGGTTCTTGTGGTCATTACAGGATGTAGAGCATCCACGTCAATGCTATGAATAGCATGTTGGCGGAAGACTGGAAACGAGTTGGAACATTTTCGGATTGGGTCGAGAATGAATCATAATTTACTTCCTACTTACTGTACACTATAAAACGCTTAGAATAATTTCGGTATTTGTGTCAAAGTGTTAAAGGTCTTGTACCAATGATTTCTTTGAAATTTACGCCACTGCACCCGCCGGTTACAGGTCTAGTGACATGTTTTTTGAGTCCTTCTATCTTTTTCTTTCACCTACATACGATTACTTTTGAGGTAAGCTGTATGTTCCAAGCTGTTTCCCAGGAAATAATGTCTTCTACGCGCTTTCCTCAGATCCGATATTTTATTGTCCTCATACTTCATGTCGATTGGTAGCGCCATGTTTAGGTAAATTGTAGATATGACCAATATCACTAGTGTCGTACTGGAATTCAAGTGGGTTGTGTCACCTATTGCATTATCTCTTTGTCACCTAAAATGGCGAGAAGTTATATGAGACCGTCTATGATTAGAAGTGCTTCGTATTATGCGAGTGATGGGTCCCAAATGTGTGACAATTTTTAGACAGAAAGTTGCCCTTTTTTGGTATTGTGGGTGTATTAAGTTTTTGAATATGTTTCCAGCATCCTCACACAGAATTGTGTTCGGAATAACAACATAAAATCATGCATATCCATATTTTGTCTTAGCCGCTACTTCATTCACGAAGCGGAATAGGGAACAGCCATATAGAGTGTTAACAATGGAAATGGGGTTTAAAAAGTTTCACAATATGAGAAGGTATACGTGATATTAGTTAGCTGGAAGATGATGTTTCTACTTCTGTCCATCAACTCGAGGATGGTGGCTGGATGCTTGCTGTTTAGGTCTTGATTGGCGTGTGAATGGATTGGAAATAAAAGTGGGAAAAACAAAGACGTATTGATTTCTATCAACTATTCACTACTGAATTGAATATCGCTCAGATTCAGTAGTACATAACTTCCTCCTTTATTCGTAAAGTTACAGCTCAGGTCTCTATTGTGTGCCTTTCAGGAAGTCAAGGAGCAAAGAACCAACCGTGACTTCCTTTTAAGTACGGCTATTTGGATCTCACGAGCAAACAGACTGAGCTAAGTATCACAAGACCTCTGTTTGATGAATCTACGTCGATCCCTATCGAACAAGGTTTCGGTACCGGGATGGGATGTAGTACCCGCGTAAAAATCATTTAGTGGCTTATAGAACCAACACGTATCTTCTCCTATTTGTAGGTTAGCAGAAACTCTACACGTAACGCTGATGATGTAAGTTCCAAATCTCCTGACTCGTAAATAGGGAATCAAGCTACCAATGTTATGCAGGTGCTAACCTCGACTAACAACAAGTCTTTCAGTACTTACACACAATCAAAACCGTATTCATTTTCGAATGACTTTACAAACAATCGGTTGTGCAGGTATAATTTAGATCCGCTTCTAATAAACCGAAGTAGATCTTAACTCCTGCATTCACAGTGACGAGAATCAGGATTCAAGTCACCATACAGTCATCAAGATTCTGATATCCATGGTTGCTCCAAGCCGCTTGACACTAATTTTAAAAGGATTCCTTTCAAAAGCCAGAGCCTGTTTCCTTCCTTGTTTTGCGTGCCGAACCAATGACCTCGACGTCGACGAGACCTCCACATTTCTGGGGTCTTCTCAATCTTTCGTGAATGTTGAACTATACAGGGTACCCCAGAAGAAATGGTCAATATTGAGGGACATCCCAGCAACGGTCATTAGAAGCTTACCCATACGCCGTTTGCGACTGGAACGACAAGAGGGGATCTGTTAGTGGTGTGAAAAGTATTCTCCACCACACATCGCCAGGTGGCTTACGGAGTATTTATGTGGTTGTACAAGAAGAAGAAAAAAATAATCATTTGCTACAAAATGCTTATCTTAAGTCATTTTCGAAACTGTGAAACAAACCTCTTCTACTGCCAACTCTTTGCTTTCCAAATTTTGAGAAGAGGTAGTACGTACCAAAACAAGAAAGAAATGTTGGGTAAGCTTGTGCTCTAAAACGCATACCTTTACAGCTGTGAGCACCTGTTGAGTAGAAGATGAACAAGTGATTTTAGCTCTGAACGTATGCACTTTAGACCCCAGGTTTACCGAAAAATTGTGTCTTGTTTTGGTCCATACTGTCACATCTCAAAGTATTTAAAGCAAAGAGATTGCAGAAGAAGAGATTTCTTTAACATTATCACAGATGAAGAAATCATCAGAGCTCTTAAGTGGTGTATTTTACATCCCAGGTTTACTAGACATTTTTGCTTCGAATGAGCGTTACTGTAAAATCCCTGAATATTGACCATCCCTCGTGGGCCACCATGTGGTGTGCTTACCTGATGACGAATTTTCAAGCGGGCTAAGTTTGACAAAAGACCTCAGAACCTGTTCTAGCTGCTGATACCTGGATAGGATAAAAACTCTAGTAATGACTGACATCCAGCCATAGGTCGAAAATTCAAAGCTGAAGATTAAAGTTAGCTCTGCCAATAACTCCTATTTCCACTTCCAAGATGACACGAAGATCGTATCCCATGGACGAAGCATAGTATACAATGATGTGCGTGATGTAGGTAATGGAAGAGGATGGAAGGGGAGTCTAATAACAAGAGAAATAGGCTTCAACGTCACCTTAGGGTCAGCAACATCCCAATGGCCTAGAGGATAGAAGAGTTTAGGAAGCAGAGTTAAGCCGAGCCCTTTAGCCCAAAAAGACAGTGTAACGGCCTTCCATGATGGGGGAACGTCGTCACCTGTAAAAAATTCCAAGCGTAACTTGACTTTAAAACAACCTCGTGTGAATAGTAGATGTTTATGAAAAACAAAATTAGGCATGGACAAGGAGAATGAAAATCGGTACATGTAACATCCAGGTGACTACCATTATAGCTGAAGACGTTTTACATGAAATAAGGGCATATAATGTGGACATAGTATCCATAACTGAAAGATAAGGACAAATGTGCTGATGAACAAATGGTTATATCAATATTTTCAGCAGCTGCGTAAATGTGAATGAGCGAGTACAGTGGTCTCTACAGCTGTTAGGAAAAAATATAAGAAAGATATTGCATCCTCGAATTAGATTAGCGAGATGATCGCGCAGGTTCCATGGACTTATTAAGCTACTCGGTCGTGATAATGACAGTGTATGCTCTAGCTGTCTTCATAAAGATGGAGGGAAAAGAAAAATTTCATGGCGAACTGACAGGGTCTCTGGAAAAGATAAGTGAACAATAAGAAATAATATTAATTGATCGCTGAGTGCCCAAACTGGGTAGATATGACATCGTTTTTGGTCAGTTTTGGGAAATTGTATTAAATAAAAATGGCTAGGTTGATAGACTTATGTCAGCAAAATTTTTTGAAGATAATGAAAAGATGGTTGAACCACAAATCAATACATCACTGTACGTGGGAACAACCGACTTATAAGTTAAGATCTGTCTCTGAAGATGTGATAACACGGCGGACAACAAGGTTGTTTATTAAAGACATGAGAGTTTTACGGGGCCCCGAATGTGGGTCAGACTGATTTAGAGAATATACTTTCCCTTGAGAGGGAAATAAATAGTAGATGATGAGCTGGCAAGTGTGAAGTCGTCAGAGGTCTGTTGTAATCTACTATGTTTCAGGAGGATTCATCATGCTTTATCTACCAACTTAGCCTTGCAGCCAGGACATGAAGTACGAAGACTGATGCTGTAGAGAGTATGTATCAGTCCGTTAAACAAACCTTTTAAGCTCTAGGGGAGAAAACGAAATTGGGAAAAGAAACGACGAATGCTTGGTGGACTGTCGATGTAAAGAAGTTGGTGAAGACAAAAAGGGGAGCGCATAATAAGTGGCTAAGCACTCGGCTTGATGAATGCCATAAAGCATATGAAGGTAAACAGAAAGATGCACAAAGGCCATAACTAAAGATAAAAATGAGGTGTGGCAGAAAGGCGGAGAGGATATAGAAGAAATGTAGTACTAGAGAAAGCAAAACGTGGAAGATACTGAAGACGATTAGAGTTGAAAAAAAAGATAATGCTGGGATTATTCTAATAAGCATGGAGGATTGAGTAAAGTATTAACAAGCCCTGCCTTTGGAGAAATGAAAAGAATTCACACAAAGAATTTATATTTGACGGACGAACATCCACGTGAACAATCGATAATGTAAAAGAAATTCGCTAAGCTGAGAATCATATGAAAACAGAAGCCACCAAGTACGTTATGGAAAAAACATAGAGTTCATAAATATAACTTCTATGATTGTGTACGATGCCTTCGCCCAATTGCAAAATAAGCGTGTGGAAAGGGCCTAGGTTCCCGAGGAATGTCAAAAGTCTGCTATCAGTTCAATCTATAAGAAGGAGCATAGGCACGGCTGTGTAACTTTTGATGGCATAAGTGTGGTGGCTTCACTAGCGTATTTATACGGGAGGATCTGAAAAGAAAGAATAGAGACTGAGGCTATAATATCTAAATAACAGAATGATTTTAGAACTGCCTGTTCACTTATTGATGGCAAATTCACATTACGGAACAGAATAGTCTTCGTAAATTTCCAGGCTGTCCATGATAGGTACCAAAAACAATCTGCGGACAAACATGAAGAATGGTGGCATCTCAACTACTTACATCAAACCAGTTCAACAATTCGGACTGTGTGAGAGAAATACGTGTCGTTGTAATTTCGTAAAGTGACTGAACCGTTTGAAATGCCATCATCATCATAATCACTTGTCGTATTCTATAGCCGATGCCGCTTCTCCCTTCCTGTTTTTCACTTATCCGATAATGCCAATCTCTTTCTGTAGTCCTCTGTGAGCCTCCTGCTCCTCCTAGGTCGTCAACGTTCTTTCTTTCCACTGAGTCGTATTGCCATACTTTCTTTGGCTATCGGCTATCATCCATGTTTTCCTGATGTTAACAGCATTTTAGATGTTTCATCTTTGTAGTTTCTGTTACTGACCTTTTTTTTTGTCATCAGTCTACTGACTGGTTTGATGCGGCCCGCCACAAATTCCTTTCCTGTGCTAACCTCTTCATCTCAGAGTAGCACTTACAACCTACGTCCTCAATTATTTGCTTAACGTGTTCCAATCTCCGTTTTCCTCTACAGTTTTTGCCCTCTACAGCTCCCTCTAGTACCCTGGAAATCGTTCCCTCATGTCTTAGCAGATGTCCTATCATCCTGTCCCTTTTCCTTATAAGTGTTTTCCACATATTCCTTTCCTCTCCGATTCTGCGTAGAACCTCCTCATTCCTTACCTTATCAGTCCACCTAATTTTCAACATTCGTCTATAGCACCACATCTCAAATGCTTCGATTCTCTTCAGTTCCGGTTTTCCCACAGTCCATGTTTCACTACCATACAATGCTGTACTCCAGACGTACATCCTCAGAAATTTCTTCCTCAAATTAAGGTCGGTATTTGATATTAGTAGACTTCTCTTGGCCAAAAATGCCTTTTTTGCCATAGCGAGTCTGCTTTTGATGTCCTCCTTGCTCCGTCCGTCATTGGTTGTTTTACTGCCTAGGTAGCAGAATTCCTTAACTTCATTGACTTCGTGACCATCAATCCTGATGTTAAGTTTCTCGCTGTCCTCATTTCTGCTACTTCTCATTACCTTCGTATTTCTCCAATTTACTCTCAAACCATACTGTGTACTCATTAGACTGTTCATTCCGTTCAGCAGATTATTTAATTCTTCTTCACTTTCACTCAGGATAGCAATGTCATCAGCGAATCGTATCATCGATATCCTTTCAACTTGTATTTAATTCCACTCCCGAACCGTTCTTTTATTTCCATCATTGCTTCCTCGATGTACAGATTCAACAGTTGGGGCGAAAGGCTACAGCCTTGTCTTACACCCTTCCTAATATGAGCACTTCGTTCTTGATCGTCAACTCTTATTATTCCCTCTTTGTTGTACATATAGTATATGACCCGTCTCTCCCTACAGCTTACCCCTAGTTTTTTCAGAATCTCGAACAGCTTGCACCATTTTATATTGTCGAACGCTTTTTCCAGGTCGACAAATCCTATGAAAGTGTCTTGATTTTTCTTTAGCCTTGCTTCCGTTATTAGCCGTAACGTCAGAATTGCCTCTCTCGTCCCTTTACTTTTCCTAAAGCCAAACTGATCGTCACCTAGCGCATTCTCAATTTTCTTTTCCATTCTTCTGTATATTATTTTTGTAAGCAGCTTCGATGCATGAGCTGTTAAGCTGATTGTGCGATAATTCTCGCACTTTTCAGCTCTTGCCGTCTTCGGAATTGTGTGGATGATGCTTTTCCGAAAGTCAGATGGTATGTCGCCAGACTCATATATTCTACACACCAACGTGAATAGTCGTTTTGTTGCCACTACCCCCAATGATTTTAGAAATTCTGATGGAATGTTATCTATCCCTTCTGTCTTATTTGACCGTAAGTCCTCCAAAGCTCTTTTAAATTCCGATTCTAATACTGGATCCCCTATCTCTTCTAAATCGACTCCTGTTTCTTCTTCTATCACATCAGACAAGTCTTCACTCACATAGAGGCTTTCAATGTATTCTTTCCACCTATCTGCTCTCTCCTCTGCATTTGACAGTGGAATTCCCGTTGCACTCTTAATGTTACCACCGTTGCTTTTAATGTCACCAAAGGTTGTTTTGACTTTCCTGTACGCTGAGTCTGTCCTTCCGACAATCATATCTTTTTCGATGTCTTCACATTTTTCCTGCAGCCCTTTCGTCTTAGCTTCCCTGCACTTCCTATTTATTTCATTCCTCAGCGACTTGTATTTCTGTATTCCTGATTTTCCCGGAACATGTTTGTACTTCCTCCTTTCATCAATCAACTGAAGTATTTCTTCTGTTACCCATGGTTTCTTCGCAGCTACCTTCTTTGTACCTATGTTTTCCTTCCCAACTTCTGTGATGGCCCTTTTTAGAGATGTCCATTCCTCTTCAACTGTAATGCCTACTGCGCTATTCCTTATTGCTGTATCTATAGCGTTAGAGAACTTCAAACGTATCTCGTCATTCCTTAGTACTTCCGTATCCCACTTCTTTGCGTATTGATTCTTCCTGACTAATGTCTTGCACTTCAGCCTACTCTTCATCACTACTATATTGTGATCTGAGTCTATATCTGCTCCTGGGTACGCCTTACAATCCAGTATCTGATTTCGGAATCTCTGTCTGACCATGATGTAATCTAATTGAAATCTTCCCGTATCTCCCGGCCTTTTCCAAGTATACCTCCTCCTCTTGTGATTCTTGAATAGCGTATTCGCTATTACTAGCTGAAACTTGTTACAGGACTCAATTAGTCTTTCTACTCTTTCATTCCTTCTCCCAAGCCCATATTCTCCTGTAACCTTTTCTTCTACTCCTTCCCCTACAACTGCATTCCAGTCGCCCATGACTATTAGATTTTCGTCCCCCTTTACATACTGCATTACCCTTTCAACATCCTCATACACTTTCTCTATCTGTTCATCTTCAGCTTGCGACGTCGGCATGTATACCTGAACTATCGTTGTCGGTGTTGGTCTGCTGTCGATTCTGATTAGAACAACCCGGTCACTGAACTGTTTACAGTAACACACCCTCTGCCCTACCTTCCTATTCATAACGAATCCAACACCTGTTATATCATTTTCTGCAGCTGTTGACATTACCCGATACTCATCTGACCAGATATCCTTGTCTTCCTTCCACTTCACTTCACTGACCTAGATTGAGCCTTTGCATTTCCCTTTTCAGATTTACTAGTTTCCCTACCACGTTCAAGCTTCTAACATTCCACGCCCACACTCGTAGAACGTTATCCTTTCGTTGATTATTCAATCTTTTTCTCATGGTAACCTCCCCCTTGGCAGTCCTCTCCCGGAGATCCGAATGGGGGACTATTCCGGAATCTTTTGCCAATGGAGAGATCATCATGACACTTCTTCAATTACAGTCCACATGTCATGTGGATACACGTTACGTGTCTTTAATGCAGTGGTTTCCGTTGCCTTCTGCTTACTCAAGTCGTTGATCATTGCTGATTCTTCCTCCTTTAGGGGCAATTTCCCACCCCTAGGACAAGAGTGTGTCCTGAACCTCTATCCGCTCCTCTGCCCTCCTTGACATGGCCGTTGGCAGAATGAGGCTGACTTCTTATGCCGGAAGTCTTTGACCACCAATGATGATTGTTTAACAAAATTTAGGCAGTGGAGGGGATCGAACCCAGGACCGAAGACGTTTTGCCTATGAATGAAAGACGCTACCCCTAGACCACGGGTACATGTTCACTTATTTACCCACACTTACAACCTCTCTTATGACGGTATTTGGCAACAGCTTCCGTCTCAGAAAATACGAAACGTGTCTTTGATAAAGACAGAAATGTCCTTATTTTATTTCGCAGTAAAACACAGACCCAAAAAGTTATGGGATGTTCTACAATCTCTAGTTTATAATGTACGAGAGCATGCTGAAAAGTAGTTGTTCCAAATTTTTTGTGTGAAAACTCGTAAAGCTTTTCTAACAAACGTTATTAACAGTTTAATCTTTGTTCTTCATTGCCTCGTATTTGCAGCCGTCTGCCGCTAGAGGGCCCCGCATTGTCGCAGGAAACATGAACGTGTGTAACGTAACTATGTCAGTACGTGGGAAACAACGTGCGTTAATTAAGCTTCAAATTCGAAGAATCCCTCCACACATGGAGTACCCTCTCCTTTAGCATAACAACAGCAAAGCACACATGATCGCTGCGACGTCTGCAACAGTCTAACGTCTTGGTTCACTGTCATCGATCTCCACCAAGAACCCCGCATTGGCCTCATCGGGTTTTCATCTGTTTACATACGAGGAATTCACTTGGTAGTGACGAAACCGTGCAAGAAGGGGTAAGATAGTCGTTCCGTTAACAAACTCAAACAGTCTATATTCATTTTGTCAACAAACTGGCTTCTCACTGGGAGAAATGCGTTCGTCGTCTGGGTTCCAAAGTTGAGAGAAAAATGAATAGGTGTGAATGATAAAGAAGTAGAATATAGACGTTGTTTGTTTTATTTAAAAATCTTGAAAAGTTTTCACATAAAAAATCGGAGACATTAATTCCCAGCACGTCCACGTACCTGTCATTTGGTATTTTACACGACTAATACAGACGTCGTCTATGCCATCTTCTACACATGTATTAAGCACACATTGTACATGCGGTTTAATGCGTTAGAAAATCATTCATTCTCTCTCTGGAAGGAAGAGAGTGGACTGATTAGAGAGCACACTCTCTTTTCAGCATGGTTTTGGTTTATCTGATTGGGCTCAGGTTATTTGTCACTTTCGAGTTCCTCTCGGTAGTTAAACATACTCTTCGCGCTAAATGTGTCGAGTCGCTGATGCCCATACCTAACCTTATCTGTGGTGTTATTTTTAGAAATCATTGATATCTAAGAACAACGTTCGGAAGAGAGTGAAGCTCAGTAATCAAAGTGTACAGCAATATGACTCAAGTAGAATCATTACCTTCGATCTGATATTCAGTCGCCACTTACACATTAACGTAAGAACTCAGACAGTATTTCATCTATTTATTGAGTTCGTAAAACTAACTCTTTTACTGGCTAAGAGGGTAACACCTGAATGTAACTAGATTCTACTTGAGTTTCTTGTGATCTACTTAATGGCGAATGACTTTAAGAATGTATATGTCAATAATACCCGCCCAATATTTACGAATTTTCGGTTATACGCGAAGAGAGTAATTACCAAAGCCCCGAGCAGCAGAAGGTAAATTAATAGTCTCGCAAACTGAAACATGAATACTCTCGTTATTTACTGGGAAATTTCAACTTAATCAAAATTAATTTCCTCTGTCGTAACGTTACCCCGTAAATAAATCTCATTTTACGCTGCAGGAGCATGAAGAACATTTGCTTTTATTACCAGGTAAAAATACTAAGTCCCACAGGAATTCCTATGCGTCTACGTCGTCTGCCCGCTGCCCTGTGGAGAATTTCATGTATCGGCCTTCGAATTTTACCCAATTTTAATGATGTATTCGGTTTATGATTGGATTAGAAAATAAGGCAACGTAAAGTACTTATCTTTTATGTGTATGACTCCCGAAAATTCATTCACCATGTCTATGTTGCAATTTTCTTGTTGATATTTTTGCAGCAGTTATGTACTCTTATACAACGCACATTAAAAGAAATGGCGGGGCAGAATATTGGTCCTGACTTTCACTGTTAATACGACCAAAGGAATAAATTTGGCTCAGAAACTACAAATTTATCGTCAGAGATTCGTATTATAAAATGTTATTAGGAGTATTCAGTGTAATATGTAACTTATCAACTCATCATAAATTAACCACATTATGTAATTATAAAGATAGTTAGGTGTTTGACGTCTCTTGGAGGACGAAATCTTTAGAGCTGGAACTCATACTCGGTTTTGGGACATAGGGCATAGAAATTCGGTGGTACCCTTTCAAAGGAATTATCCAGGGATTAACCATACTCGATTGAGGGAGGTCAGAGAAAACCTCCATCCCGATCGCTGGACACTAATTTAATCTGCTCTGCTCCCAATTTGATTCCAGCGACTAGACACCGGGCTACAGGCAACAGAATAGGACCACACCACTACTGATGTTAAGTGGAAGGGCTATATATGCAGTCGATCGGTGTTATATTCAATGATAATTTCTTAAATGTAGTACAAAACATAGTGAGAAGCATTTCAAAATTAAAATCAGAGCGGTATGTCGGAAAATAAACATTGAAAAATTCAGTAATGTGGATATCTCTTGAAATTATAGTTCATGTAGTTGAAGTGAGTACTAAAGGATTGTTCTTATACGATAAGTAATGTTTTTCTGAAAAATGACATTTATTACTAAATCTGAAGTTTTTCCAGAGTTAGGGAAACATGCTAGTGTTGAACCTCCTACGACGAATATGGATCGAGAAATATTGTTAACTAATTACTCACTTCACTGATGTAGTCATTTTCCAAACATTCAGAGATGGTGATGTACTCAAGAATACTAGCCTACATCAGCAACAATAATATGTACCTTAGACTGGGTTTTGAGAAGTGTTGCTCTAATGGGAATGCCATTAAAACATTCACTCATCAAAATTTTAAACAGTAATTAACAAAATAGTCGTATTTGGTATTTTCTTTCTTTATACGTCTTGTGACTGCCTGAATTACAGTATCTTTCTAGGGTAACCATAGGTTTATGAAGATAATGGTCAAAAAATTTGTAATTTCATATCTAACCAACACAACGTGAAAAAATCTACATTATGGTACAACTGTTGTAAGCAAAGAAGATTCTTCATGGGAGCCATCACTTCTATAACTGATGAGCCTCAATCTTTTCTTATTTTTTTTTTTTCGTATTTGTAAACGCTCACCCTTCTGATACAGCTGAAATGGATTATTATGCATGTGACGCTAGTATTTTAATCAGTCCCAACATCTATACATCAAAAGAAGAACTGTTGAACTGTATTCTTAAAAGGATTTTTGAGAGATTTTATGAAAATCGATGTGCTCTCAAAGATCACTACATATCCAGTTTCGCACATGTAACAGTGCTACTCATGGTGAGAAAACAATAACTTCATTCTAAACTTGGAAATATTTAAGCATACATATTGATAAGAATTTGAAACAGAAAAAAAGCTTGACTCCTAGAACAACTCAGTTCAACCACATTTGCGTTCTGAATTATTGTAAACCTTGATCATACGGAAATCGGTAAGTCAACACATCTTAGGAATTTTCATTTAGTACTACCATATGAAACAACCTTGTAAAGGAACTCATCTTGAAGATAGATAGCTGTCATTGCTGTACAAATAACATGTGGTTGGCCACGACGATTTGGTAATTATTAATTTAAGGAAAATTGGAAATTTATGGTAAGTTCCTATGGGACTAAACTGCTGAGGTTATCCGTCCTTAGGCTTACACACTACGTAACCTACTTAAACTAACTTACGCTAAGGACAACACATACACCCGTTACCGAGGGAGGACTCGAACTTCCAACGGGGGGGAGCCGCGCGAACCGCGGCAAGGCGCCCCTGACCGCACAGCTACACCGCGCGGCTTTGTTTAAGGAGCTAAAAATTTTGACCACTCATGAAGTTTGTCGTAAATAAGCCACTATAGTTAAAGAAACTATGATGTACTTAAATGAAATACCAAATGATAAAATGATGTTCAGAATTTAGCACAGAAGACGGGTGGGGAGGGGAGGGGGGGGGTGCAGGATACTGCCATTAAAAACACTGAAAACCTACTCAATGATATAAAATAGCGGGAGACAGCAAAGTTTGAAAATAAAAAACTGAGTAATTTTTCGTTGACAGTTCCATCTATGTGTAGCCCCAAAGTATTACAATATTCGAAACTTAACACAGACTTCAATGCGATGTGCTTTCAATAGCTCCTATAACGAAAGTTTGTCTCGAAATCTGGCAGAAAATCAAATGAGATTCTGGTCGTATGTAAGGTACAACGGCCGCAAAACACAATCCACACTTCTAGTTCGTGATAGCAGTGGTAATGTTCCCAAGACAGTGCCTCTAAAGCGGGGTTACTATGGTTTTCCGAAACGTCTTCGCCAAAGAGGACGAAGGAAATATTCCTGAATCCGAAACAAGAAAAACTGTCAACAAGAATAACATAGAAGTAGATATCCTCACTAAATCAAAACAGTAATTTATTTAATAAAGCAACTCTTCGATCAAGACTATATAGCAGTCCGGTTCATTTCACAGTACGCTGATATAATAGGTCCATACTTGGGAATCATATAAGACCGCTCGCTCGTTGAAACATCTCTACCTAAAGACTGCATTCGGGAGGACGACGGTTCAATCTCGCGTCCGGCCATCCTGATTTAGGTTTTCCGTGATTTCCCTAAATCACTCCAGGCAAATGCCGGGATGGTTCCTCTGAAAGGGCACGGCCGACTTCCTTCCCCATCCTTCCCTAATCCGATGAGACCGATGACCACGCTGTCTGGTCTCCTTCCCCAAAAACAACCAACCAACCAACCTAAAGACTAGAGAGTTGCGCAGATCATACCAATACACAAGAAAGCAAATGGTAGTAGTGCACTGAATTACAGAAGCATATCACTGACGTAGTTTGGCTGTAGGGGTTTAGAGCATACGCTGTGTTCGAACATCATGAAGTATCCCGAAGAAAGCGATCTATTGACAAATAGTCAAGACGGATCCATAAAATACCGTTTGTGTGCAGTAGAACTAGCTCTTTGTTCCCATGAAGTAATGAGTACCATCAACATGGTATCTCATATTTTTCCATATTTCTAGATTTGCAAAAGGCTTGCGATGTGGTTACTCAAAAGTGGCTTATAATCTCAGTTGCGCTACTGAATTCGTGATTTCCTGTCAGAAAGGTCACATTTCGTAGCAACTACAGAAAAGTCGACGTGTAAAGCAGAAGTCATATCAGGCGTTCCACAAAGAAGTGTTATAGGCTCTGCTGTTTCTGATCTGCATAAATGATTTGGAAGACAACCTATGCAGTCTCCTTAAGTATTTGCAGATGATGCTGTTACTTACCGTCTAGTAAAGTCATCAAAAGAACAGAACAAATTGCGTAATGACTTGTGCGGTGTAACGACGTATTTGGGTTTGCGTTTGATATATGACCATGTGCAGACTTCGTCACCTACGTCAGTTACAACCCACTTCAAAAATGATTCATATTCTTTTTAAATTGTCATAGGATGGTTCTTGAACGAAACTGTAAAACATCCGTTGAGTCGTGTGCAAAGAATTACATCACTTGGGCCAATTGGTTTTCGTAACTTTTTCGAATTTAAATTTCGTTTGTTTCTCCTCAGAAAATTATATCGACACACGTTATCTTGATCTAATCGATATCAGAATCACACATTAAATAAACTTTTTTGATTCAAAGTTTCGGCCAACGCTGTCTGAATCAATAATCTTGTCAAATATATTATTAATCCGTTCACATAACTCTTCATAAATAAATCTTCAAGACACGTGTTTCAACTTTAGTAGCATACACTATTTTATTAGCTTCCTACACATACAGATGTGAACTTGAGCGTTGACAGACAGTGACTAACATCTCAATAAGATTAAGCTCATTATGATGTCATTGTTGTACAAAAAGAGTATAAAAATTCATTTTTAATTTTTTTAGAAACACGACGCAACAACTCGGTTCCAGGATCTTCTGTTGCTCCTTGGCTGTCGACCCGCGACGTATAGCGGCCAGCAATTTCCTCTCTGGTCGCGGCAACGAAGATGCTGTCCCCGTTCGTTGCGCCGATCTCTCCGTACATGAAACACATAAAAAAAAATACAAAACTTTTAGATAATTCACATTTATTACAAATAATAAGAAACCACATAAACAAAAACTAAATTAAACTTATAGTCACCTGCAAACTGGGCTGACTTGGTGGATGGGTGACGTTTAATTTCGTCCCACTACACTTGGACACGGTGTCTGTATTGTACCAAAAGTGGCAATAGGTTCTAAATAATGAAAACTAAGTAGTACTAAGAGGAATACTTTAAATTTCGATTAGACGAACATTCACACAAATCTAAAGGCTGCCGAAAGCTATAGATTACATTAATGGACAACTGAGACTGGTACGATCACGCGGGTAATGGACAAGTAGAACGAAAGACCGTGTTTTACTGTCGGAACACACAGAATATGCAACAAATCCCATAAAAAGACTGCCTACGCGACGCAATCAGCAAAAGAAAGGCGTTATTCATTATGGCAAGTTACTTCCACGAAATTTAAACCTCCAACTTTCTCCTCTGAACGAAAACACATTTTGTTGACGTCCACATTCGTAGGACGATAAGGTCTTAGTCATAAATAGAAATCGAAGCTCGCACGAAAATTTTTAAGTGTTCTTTTTTTCCTGGAAACTGTTCGAGAAGGAAACGGTAGAGAAATACTCTGAAAGTGGCTTGATGAACTCTCTGATCATGCGCTTAAGAGTAAATTGCAGAACCGTAATATAAGTGTAGACGTTACTTGAATATGATGAAGGGTAGGAATTACTAATTCCCATTTGTGAATACATTTTTAGCGAGTAGCCATATTTATATAGTAATTTAAAATTACTTGCTACTCAGAATTATTATTAATAGCGTAAATTATATATGAAACGTAACATTATGGATCGCGTCGACCTTCAGAGATTCCACTGCTATTTCAGAAATGGTTCAAATGGGTCTGAGCACTATGGGACTTAACTTCTGAGGTCATCAGAACTAATTAAACCCAACTAATCTAAGGAAGTCACACACATCCATGCCCGAGGCAGGATTCGAACCTGCGACCGTAGCGGTCGCGCGGTTCCAGACTGTAGCGTCTAGAACCACTCGGCCACCCCGGCAGGCACTGCTTTTTCACTTTACACCTCAGTGATAAAAATAAGTGTTGCTATCCTACGTTCTATAAGTAAAATTACGCTATGATTAAAATTCAGGAATCCATCGGGCCACGTAGCTCCGCTACTGTGCCCAATTCACTTACTGGATTATGAGACATTCTACAACAGCTTAACTGTAAGCTACACTCCAGTTTGTTACAGTTTTCAATTTTAGCATATGTGGATCACAATGGAAGCTTTACCGTTTAGTTGCAGACAATTCTCAAAATACCGAAACAAAAAATTTACAGTACGTACAATTTATGTACGGCCTAGTTTCAGATAAACAACTGGCTTAGAAGACAGAAATTACATATTCAGCTTAACGATACGACCATCTAAACGAGAGATGAAAAGGTAGAGCTGTTGATAAGACAAGAATTTTTGGGACCGATGACCGTAGCAGTCTGTTCCCTTCGATCCCACAAACCAACCAACGAACAAGAATTTTTCGACACTGCTGTGTTACACCTGGCGTGATCCTATTGCAGGTGGGGTGCCCTCGCCTTTCTTAGACCTTTAAACTGATTTTTCCTAGCTAGTTATATGGGTCAAGCAATTTAACCCCCTATTGATGTGATGGAATAACGTCTTTCCGGAGACTTAGGTGTTTGAAATATAACTTCGATGAGTATAGAAGCTGAAGCAATGAATTATATTTGTGTCACAGCCGGTACATGACCCCCAGTCTCCTGCTTACGGGGCAGATATGCTAGCCATTACACCACTGGAGCGGAAAAATTATATTTCATTAGGTAAATACATCACCTGTGACTGGGGTACAGGCATGATTTCCCATAACATACAAAGCTGGGGTGCTATTCCAATATCGGAGAGCCTTGGCAATAGTGACGATGTGAGAAGGGGAATAATTGGCTGAAGGTCTGAATTGAAGTTCGTGTTACGGAGGCCATTGGACGCAACACATCGCTGCTAGCCATGACGCTGTTGTGATGTAATACCTAGCACATGTCTGTCAAGCAGGAGACTGGATTCAAGTCCTCGCCGTGGCGTAATTTTAATTCGTTGTTAGAGCTTCTATCGCTATCGAAGCTTCGCTTAGATTCCGAACCACAGTGCTAATAATCATTTTTCATAGTGATAAACAGTGAAAGAGGTGAAAGAAGTGATAGAAATGCGAGAACCGAGGGGTAATCGGAAGGTGGCCATTGGGTCTGCAGCCTGATACTTAAGCCCTGAGTAAGCGAGCACACTTATTCAAACGTATACTAGTATATAGAGAGATTTGTGGAAGCTAGAACTCTTAAATTAATATAAAGAAGTGCAGCAGATAGACAAAATAAAGTGGAAATTGGTAGTAATGGGATGATTGTGTTTGACGGTCAACAACGAAGGGTAAGGTACACTCTTTGACATAAAACTCGACCGGCAGCCGGCCGCTTCAGAGGCTAAGTCCGCGCCGATCGCGACATGGGACAAAAAAGCTGGCCAACTCGCTAATTCTCTAAGTCCGGTTATCTGCACAATCTGGCAACACTGTAGACTGCGGCATTTCCTGGAGGAAAACTTGTCCCAAGATAGAGAAACAGTTGGCTGATTACGCCTGTGGTCTAGCGGTAGCGTGCGTTGTTTCTGTTCACAATGTCAGTGGATCGAGAGCAGCTGGCATAGAACATTTTTATAGCCTCTTCTGTCTGAATGCTGAAGACGTGAATGTAATGGTAGCGCAGATTCAATCTATTTCGCTTTCTGACACACCGATATCAAAATTTTATCCAGTAACGATTTTGCGGCAGATTTCCTGCAGACTGTCCTCCTCTGGACGCCGTATGCGGCAAAGCTCCGGGATCCATTTGCTGGCTACCGGCAGCGGCCGTGGCGACAGCAGTGGCGGTGCACTCCCCCGTTCTTTATCGAAAGCGCCTGCTCCCGCTCATCGCTTTTGATGATTTAAAACGCTTTATTATTAAATGTCGCTCCACAGAAAATTTCTACGATTTCCATTCACGCTCAAAAGCAACGGAAACAGACGCCCTGATTAGTAGGCGGGTATTATATTACATTAATCGGCAAGAGCTGAGTATGGCCCGAAATAAATTTTATAGACTGGGACGAAATTAAACCACCTCGCTACATTCGATGAATTTATAAATGCTTCATACCTCGTTTCTTTTCCTTTCAAACTCAATTATTTGTGCAACTTTTGGTCAATGTTCGGATGTTTTCGTCAAGCCGGGGTGAGCGTCTGTGGTGTAAAGTGTATTAGTTCTTGTTTCATTCCTTATGGTAACTCTATGCGATAAACTGTTTGAATACCTTGCAATGCATGCTCTGTAGCAGTGCAGGAACACTGCACATTTGGAGTTCCATGTATGGGTTCATGAAGTATTTAATGTTGATCGGAAGTGATAGTTAAGGTCATCAGATTTAGACCAGAAAAATTTGTCGTTTTGGAGGTTTCAGAGAACGGAAAGGAATTGCTAACGCCGGCGTTAGAAAACGTCTACAGTTAAATGCTATTGCATAAATTTAGAAGAGGGGAACTATATTAATCAACATGTGCACTTCATAAACAACCTTCTGACATGTTAGACCTATATGACGAACAAAACTCAAATTTATATCGTTGACAGTCGCTTTGAATCTTTTCAGGATCTATTTTACAGTGAAGCACCTTGGCATTTGCAAAGCAGACATCCATGATATTAACTTAATTTACTAAGTCGAATCGGCGAAGATTGATGTTTAAAGGGTTTCTTCAGATTTCGTATAAAGAATTTTTACTAGCCGTTTGCAACTCCATTAATTAAAATGGAAAATAAAAGGTTGTAGTCAGCGGCTTCCACCGAGATTGGAACTGCTATGTCATACAGTATGACCACCGCAACGCACAAGGGAACCTCTTTTTTTTTTAATTTTGCTTTTTTCCTTTTACTTTTTTTGACGATTACTCCTTTTTTTCTCTCTTATTTTAAAGCCCCTTAGGAAAATGGCAATAAAAAAAGAAACTAAGTGCCAGCGCCACTTTTCATCCTATAATAAAAAAAAAAAAATCTGGTCCACATCAGGCGTTGGCTCCTGACTAAACCTACCCCAAGAGCTGCCTACATACCAGGGGAAATATGGGAATTCAAGGTTAGGGCTATCATTACAAACAAAACAAGATCTTCCTTTTTCTGAATTTTATTTTTATTTTGATTTTTGTTTTGTTTATTTTTGTTGTGTAACTGATCAGACGCCTTCTGCGCCCCGCTGGTAATATGTTGAGTCACGTCTTCTCGAAATTGGTGTGTTCCGTTCAGTAGTTCAGGAATGTTCATTGGTTCAAACTGGAAACCTTCTTCACTCTTGGCTTAACACATTCTAGCTGCGAGGCGGGTCGTGGAAAGCACTCCCAAGGAAGTTCGAGAAAAATTGTCTGTATTTTGGGTGGCGGACAAAGAAATAATGACGGTCGTTGAGGTATGTCCAAAAATCGAGTACAGAGTCTACAGTTTGCCCAACTAGGTAGTGAATGGCATGTCCGCGAATCCAATTCACAGCATTGGTCTTTGTCCGAGGAAAATAGTCACGTCCCGGAACTAATAATGAAAGGGGAGTATTGCGATTCAGAATGTCCCGCGTTAGAAAAGCCACAATATGACGAATAACCTCTGAGCTAACGACACACTGGCGACCACAGACGGACTATAGTCACTGCGATGTTGCCTGAGCCTCAAAACGCAACCTTAAAACACACAAACAGGTGTTACTTATGTGAAGAACGCCGTTCTTGGAGTCCAGAAATTAATTATACTTTCTAAGTGTCTCATCTTACAGTGGATTCTATCGTACGAGTCTTCGATGTGGAAAACGAATGTCAAGTGAATTTAGCGAGGTAACGCCGGCCTACACCAGGAAGTAAATGCACTATCAGAGAGTTGACAAATACTTGCTACGACGCTGCCATTTCTCGGTTCTCTTACGAGGCAGCTCTTCAGCGAAATGCTTGCCGTGATTCTCCGATACGGTCCTTCAGAGTGGAGACGCGCGCGCACGTTTGGTTTTTATGCGGCGTTCTCCCCTGATGGTTTCTGACGTCGCCTTGTGGGCTATGTCTACATTTGAGACATTCAATTATCATTAATCCAGAATGATACAAGTTTCAGCTTCCGGCGTGGAAGAAGGCTGTTGACGCCGACATTATATCATTTCAACGTACGGAAAGCAAAACGGGTCATTCAATGTTTCTCATTCAACATAAAGCATGTGAGATAATTTTCCGTAACGTTCATAATCATCTAAAAATACAAACGAAGTAAAAATACATCTGAAGCTTATTCGAATTGAATATAATGTAAGATACCGAACGCTTTGCACCTCGATGTCGAATTTGTCCACGTGCAATCTTTTGCAGCATACAAAAAGAATGTCATGATTACCACGAGAATGAAGATATATGTTGGTACGGATGGAAGCAAGGAGAGACGCAGTCAACAAATATTCGATTCCTCATGGCATTCATTTCATTTGAGACGTAAGAAGAGTTAAAGCGGGATATTACTTTCGTTAACATGAAAGATATGCCGCACATATTGATAACGAGGAAGTCTGCGTCTTCATACGTTTCCTCCTTGAAATCTGTATGCTCTCTTATATACTAAGTAGCCTGATAATTGTTTCAGTAATGTTACCCTCTTGTTTGACCCCGTAACGATGAACAGATTCCAAATGCATGTCTCTGCATGAAAGTAGCTGTTCGAACCCTTCCTGGGTTGCTTTTTGTGTTTTATTGCTTGGAATTCCTGAAGCAGACCACTGTGCGTTCTCCCCTTGTGGGCTAGGTCTCAAAACTAAACCGCTTTTTATCCAATGGCATAATTTATTCAGACAGCATCAGAACAAGACTGTCAAACAAAGCCTTCCATTTACAGTTGCAACACTCTAACCAGCACTGACCGAAGTGTAATCCACGGTCATAGTCCGAAATTAGCAGCTGTCTGCTACTGTGGCAAAGTCCGTACTACACTTTCGATTCCACAGCACCATTTTATCTGGTAACACTGTGTAGTTGCAGAGTTGTGCCAGCGTGTCTGTCTTCACACTGTCAACTTTATGTATCTCACTTCTCCTGCAGCGTTGATCACGAGGAGCAGAAGTAAATGAGTGTATTCTGCATGACGTAACATTCAGTATTCCCTTTTTTCATAGCCACTCTTCATATGCATCGATACCAAATAGGAATGTGAAAACTCTTGCGAGTGAGAGAATGACAATCGTAACAGGAACAATCAAATAATGAATGATGTTTATTCCAACGCTGAACGAGAATGGCTTTAAATATAAAAATCGATATCTATATCCATATCTATTGATCTTTGAGTTGGCACAATGCAAATATATTCTTAGCATTTAGTTACTGAATTTAGTTCGGGATGTTTGCAGAGAAAAGGAAAAGTCGGTACTTCTCGCTAGTGTAATATAATGTGAACCACCAACTACCCTTTCCTTAGAACACGACTCAAGCAGGTCCCCAAGTAGGTACCAAGGCACTGCTGCATTCTGTTCCCTGACATTGCTCTGATGACGGTTAATGCAGATAGTTCCGATTATGAAATACAAAACGTATTGCAGGTTAGTTCCTAGGATAGTAACATTAAATTTGCGTTGTAGACGGCACATGAACGTGACGACTATCCATATTACTCATCAATATAAAAAGACAATATTATGGGAATTTAGCAGGATTACTCAACATGAATTCTGAAATTGGTTGACTGACCGCACAGGTGCTAAACGTCGTCAAGAGTATACGATGTCCTAATCGCATTAGGAATATGAAGACAGTCTTCGACAGCTCGCAACTTTCACATTGCTATCTCCACCCTACTCCAGACAGCCCTCGGTGGAGTTGCACTAAGTTGCCGATGCAATGTAAGGCCTTCAAACCGACAACAGACCACATATTGAAAAATACAAGCGAGTTCTCTTGCAGCGTAAGCTTATTGTAACTAATCTAAAAATTATTGGACAGGAACATTGTCCTATTCAAAAAAAGCTGTCTAGCAGGTCCTCTAATCGCTCCTTGGTACAGTCGTTTGACTATTGAAAATGGTTCCAACAAGTCACCACTAGAAAACACTGCTCTGTACCGCAATAACTCAAGATGTAAAGTAATACCACGATACTACAAATATCAGGGAACACCTTATCACAGATAAGACTGTCCTTAAGGCTTGTAAGCTCACATTTATTACGATAAATGACATACCTGAAATGTTACCACTCTCATTATTACGTCAGATTGGTAATGCACGTAGTAAGTTCGTCGTATTCATGATTTCCTCTTCAAAGTAACATACCGTACTTATTATTTCACACAAAATGACATTAAAAATTTAAGTTATTCACGAGCAGCTAGTTGAGAATATGTATGAACTTCAAATGACACGACGAACCGTCTTGTTCCGCATATGGATTCAAACCCAGCTCATGCAGACTAAGCAAAGATTTCGTTACTGACGGAAACTAACAGTCATTCCTGATGAAGCATACAGAGAGTGATATACCTCGATTTTAGACAGTATCAGTTAGCAAATATCAACTTTAAATTGCATAACGCAAACATGTTTAACAGACGCGAATTCCTACCCATCATCTATTGTCCCTGTTAACGAACTACGAGAGATGTTAAATATTGCTTCTTCACAAGTAACTTACTTGAAATGCCGTGAGGTAAAGCTTTGTGTTGGACACGGATTCGAACCCAGAACCTAATCGGATTGCTATCGAAGCACAGTCAAATGTGACATATCGGATTTTCGCGGCAGTAGCTAGATGTTTTAACTGAAATGACGAGACGAAACATTAATTTTTTCCTTCCCAGGACTCCTACCCGGCACCTATCGCTGTTATATTCTAGAGAAAACGAACGTTAAATATGGGTTTGTTGCGCCAGCAGTGATATGTGAGCATGTTTGACGTGGTCTCGCGGTAGCGTTCTCGCTTCCCGAGCACGGGGTCCCGGGTTCGATTCCCGGCGGGGTCAGGGATTTTCACCTGCCTCGAGATGACTGGGTGTTTGTGTTGTCCTCATCATTTCATCATCATCCAGGAAAGTGGCGAAATTGGACTGAGCAAAGATTGGATAATTGTACGGGCGCTGATAACCACGCAGTTGAGCGCCCCACAAACCAAACATCATCATCATCATCATCAGCATGTTTTGAACTAGAAATAATATGACGAAGCGTTCAGCGCTCACTGGGAATAGAGCCCCACATATATCGTTGTTGACTACACACAAAGAGACGTCAGCTACCGAATTTTTCTCCACCAGCTGCTCAGAATAACATCTTGAACTTACAGTCATCTCGCAAATAGTTCTGTGTCTCACTGGGAGTTAAAAACGTCAGATATCGTTAGTGTTGACAACGATTGAAAATACATTAAAAATCAAAATTCTTATCCACCAGCAGATAGGTGTTCTCATGCTAGAGCTTGATAATACATAATTAAATTTTTAGTGCCGGGCCAGGATTCGATCCCATTCACGCGTAATATGTGGAGATGTTGAGGAATCTGCAGTTTTGAACAAACAACAAATTGTAGCCGAGCTGTATTGTCACGAAGGGACCAAATTCCGCGTTAAGGGCGGTCTGAGTTGCATTCCTAGTTTAGAACCAATCTTATCGACGTACAGAAGCTCAGATAAAAGATGGAATAAGTGTCCTGTGACCATACATAGCGTTTGTTTCGTCACTTGAAATAAATAACTAGTATAAGAAAGGTTACTGGTGATAGAGTTTCTACATGTCGCTACTCCAGACTTTATTGTGGTTCAACTTACCGTCTACTTGGTAGAGAAGGAAAATCATCTTTAATGTGAATTTTCAGACCACACTGCCATTACATCTTCTTCACTTGGTGTAGTCAGGAGAGAATGGACTCTGTCTCTCCCTATCTAAAATCATTGACAGAAGTGGGAATCCAACCCAGATCATAGGTATAAAAACCTACCATCCGTCCAACAGACCACGAAATCCTCTTCTCTCATTTTTCTATCGTAACGCCGTTGCGCCACACTGGATGAGAATTCTGACACACAGGCGTCCTGTAGTAATTTGCACCACATTCAGTAAATTCATTTACTTGGTTGACCGAATCACCATGAACTAGCTGCCTCGGCTACCCAGTGCATACATTCCACTCTATATTTTGTAATCACCGAAATAAAATCGCGTAACTGCCAACTACACAGAACTGCCAACAGTGTAGGATGCAGAAGTTTAAATAGGAAGTGTTCCTTTCCACTTGAGCTATTCTATTGCGCTATCTGTTTGTAGAAAACGTCGTTCAGTAAAAAGAAAAGAAAAGCTGTAACTGTTTGTCTCTCAGAAGTCATGACCTGGCCATATGCATAATCTCACAGTGCTGTGGAATTAAAAAGTTCTGGAGGGATAGTTGTCGAGCTCTGGAGCTGTTGTAGCTACGTGTCGGCTAGTAGCGTAGATAAGATGTCGCGAGTTCGAATACATTCAGTGCTACATTTTTTAAAACGCAATTCTGCTGTCTGCTGAAGTTGTCAATCTAATGGAACTTTGAACATACAGGCAGCAGATGCATCTCGAAGATGTGTAGGGAGAGCGCATCATGCCATAATATGTCAGAAAAGTATTTTCTACATTAGCTGTCGTGTGGTAGTGTGATTTTATTCTTCTTCAAACTTTGTTTGACAGCTTTACCTCAGAACAAGTTTTCTACATGCATGTAATCAATAAACTGCACGTGCACTGTCATACTGTCATAGATAACATCAGAGAATTCGCATATATCGTTGATGATTAATTTCTCTCTCATGTTTACTATTGTTTTAAAAACACTAAAGGAAACCTTACGAAAATTGTGCATTGTATTACAAGAAATGAAATAAAACTACCCACGATAACCTTACGACGAAAGTATGTTGTAATAAAACCGAGTATCTGTACACAAATGTGCCTCTATCGACACGAATTAGTAAAATACTACTCACTTAGATTTTAATTGGGTCTGTGTTTCATTCGTATGCTGTGTTGTACTCAAGAGGTATGCAAATGTGTCATTTCATAAATATAGTTACGTATTCCTAGAAACCCATAATTCGCTTGTCAGCAGCGGAAAGAGGCGTTACCTGTTGTGTAGCATTGTAAGTTTTTCAACATTGCACTATGAGCCGAAAGTATTTTCTTGCGGTTTCCTTATTGATGTTTGAACCGACTCCTTGTACCTCTTTCACAGAAGGGATAAAAACGTTGCAGTCAGTGAGACTGGAACTGCAAACCATAACAGACGCTTTTCCAGAGGTCAGCACGTTACCACAGAGCTGGCGAAGAGGTATGCGCCGGAGCGTCCTCTTACGACGGCAATAGTGCCTAGAACTCATACCGTGGTATTACTTTACATCTTGAGTTATTGCGGTACAGAACAGTGTTTTCTAGTGGTGACTTGTTGGAACCATTTTCAATAGTCAAACGACTGTACCAAGGAGCGATTAGAGGACCTGCTAGACAGCTTTTTTTGAATAGGACAATGTTCCTGTCCAATAATTTTTAGATTAGTTACAATAAGCTTACGCTGCAAGAGAACTCGCTTGTATTTTTCAATATGTGGTCTGTTGTCGGTTTGAAGGCCTTACATTGCATCGGCAACTTAGTGCAACTCCACCGAGGGCTGTCTGGAGTAGGGTGGAGATAGCAATGTGAAAGTTGCGAGCTGTCGAAGACTGTCTTCATATTCCTAATGCGATTAGGACATCGTATACTCTTGACGACGTTTAGCACTTGTGCGGTCAGTCAACCAATTTCAGAATTCATGTTGAGTAATCCTGCTAAATTCCCATAATAATGTCTTTTTATATTGATGAGTAATATGGATAGTCGTCACGTTCATGTGCCGTCTACAACGCAAATTTAATGTTACTATCCTAGGAACTAACCTGCAATACGTTTTGTATTTCATAATCGGAACTATCTGCATTAACCGTCATCAGAGCAATGTCAGGGAACAGAATGCAGCAGTGCCTTGGTACCTACTTGGGGACCTGCTTGAGTCGTGTTCTAAGGAAAGGGTAGTTGCTGGTTCACATTATATTACACTAGCGAGAAGTACCGACTTTTCCTTTTCTCTGCAAACATCCCGAACTAAATTCAGTAACTAAATGCTAAGAATATATTTGCATTGTGCCAACTCAAAGATCAATAGATATGGATATAGATATAGATTTTTATATTTAAAGCCATTCTCGTTCTGCTTTCGAATAAACATCATTCATTATTTGATTGTTCCTGTTATGATTGTCATTCTCTCACTCGCAAGAGTTTTCACATTCCTATTTGGTATCGATGCATATGAAGAGTGGCTATGAAAGAAGGCAATACTGAATGTTACGTCATGCAGAATACACTCATTTACTTCTGCTCCTTGTGATCAACGCTGCAGGAGAAGTGAGATACATAAAGTTGACAGTGTGAGGACAGACATGCTGGCACAACTCTGCAACTACATAGTGTTACCAGATAAAATGGTGATGTGGAATCGAAAGTGTAGTACGGACTTTGCCACAGTAGCAGACAGCTGCTAATTTCGGACCATGACCGTGGATTACACTTCGGTCAGTGCTAGTTAGAGTGTTGCAACTGTAAATGGAAGGCTTTGTTTGACAGTCTTGTTCTGATGCTGTCTGAATAAATTATGCCATTGGATAAAAAGCGGTTTAGTTTTGAGACCTAGCCCACAAGGGGAGAAGGCACAGTGGTCTGCTTCAGGAATTCCAAGCAATAAAACACAAAAAGCAACCCAGGAAGGGTTCGAACAGCTACTTTCATGCAGAGACATGCATTTGGAATCTGTTCATCGTTACGGGGTCAAACAAGAGGGTAACATTACTGAAACAATTATCAGGCTACTTAGTATATAAGAGAGCATACAGATTTCAAGGAGGAAACGTATGAAGACGCAGACTTCCTCGTTATCAATATGTGCGGCATATCTTTCATGTTAACGAAAGTAATATCCCGCTTTAACTCTTCTTACGTCTCAAATGAAATGAATGCCATGAGGAATCGAATATTTGTTGACTGCGTCTCTCCTTGCTTCCATCCGTACCAACATATATCTTCATTCTCGTGGTAATCATGACATTCTTTTTGTATGCTGCAAAAGATTGCACGTGGACAAATTCGACATCGAGGTGCAAAGCGTTCGGTATCTTACATTATATTCAATTCGAATAAGCTTCAGATGTATTTTTACTTCGTTTGTATTTTTAGATGATTATGAACGTTACGGAAAATTATCTCACATGCTTTATGTTGAATGAGAAACATTGAATGACCCGTTTTGCTTTCCGTACGTTGAAATGATATAATGTCGGCGTCAACAGCCTTCTTCCACGCCGGAAGCTGAAACTTGTATCATTCTGGATTAATGATAATTGAATGTCTCAAATGTAGACATAGCCCACAAGGCGACGTCAGAAACCATCAGGGGAGAACGCCGCATAAAAACCAAACGTGCGCGCGCGTCTCCACTCTGAAGGACCGTATCGGAGAATCACGGCAAGCATTTCGCTGAAGAGCTGCCTCGTAAGAGAACCGAGAAATGGCAGCGTCGTAGCAAGTATTTGTCAACTCTCTGATAGTGCATTTACTTCCTGGTGTAGGCCGGCGTTACCTCGCTAAATTCACTTGACATTCGTTTTCCACATCGAAGACTCGTACGATAGAATCCACTGTAAGATGAGACACTTAGAAAGTATAATTAATTTCTGGACTCCAAGAACGGCGTTCTTCACATAAGTAACACCTGTTTGTGTGTTTTAAGGTTGCGTTTTGAGGCTCAGGCAACATCGCAGTGACTATAGTCCGTCTGTGGTCGCCAGTGTGTCGTTAGCTCAGAGGTTATTCGTCATATTGTGGCTTTTTTAACGCGGGACATTCTGAATCGCAATACTCCCCTTTCATTATTAGTTCCGGGACGTGACTATTTTCCTCGGACAAAGACCAATGCTGTGAATTGGATTCGCGGACATGCCATTCACTACCTAGTTGGACAAACTGTAGACTCTGTACTCGATTTTTGGACGTAGCTCAACGACCGTCATTATTTCTTTGTCCGCCACCCAAAATACAGACAATTTTTCTTGAACTTCCTTGGGAGTGCTTTCCACGACCCGCCTCGCAGCTGGATTGTGTTAAGCCAAGAGTGAAGAAGGTTTCCAGTTTGAACCAATGAACATTCCTGAACTACTGAACGGAACACACCAATTTCGAGAAGACGTGACTCAACATATTACCAGCGGGGCGCAGAAGGCGTCTGATCAGTTACACAACAAAAATAAACAAAACAAAAATCAAAATAAAAATAAAATTCAGAAAAAGGAAGATCTTGTTTTGTTTGTAATGATAGCCCTAACCTTGAATTCCCATATTTCCCCTGGTATGTAGGCAGCTCTTGGGGTAGGTTTAGTCAGGAGCCAACGCCTGATGTGGACCAGATTTTTTTTTTTTTTTATTATAGGATGAAAAGTGGCGCTGGCACTTAGTTTCTTTTTTTATTGCCATTTTCCTAAGGGGCTTTAAAATAAGAGAGAAAAAAAGGAGTAATCGTCAAAAAAAGTAAAAGGAAAAAAGCAAAATTAAAAAAAAAAGAGGTTCCCTTGTGCGTTGCGGTGGTCATACTGTATGACATAGCAGTTCCAATCTCGGTGGAAGCCGCTGACTACAACCTTTTATTTTCCATTTTAATTAATGGAGTTGCAAACGGCTAGTAAAAATTCTTTATACGAAATCTGAAGAATCCCTTTAAACTTCAATCTTCGTCCGATTCGACTTAGTAAATTAAGTTAATATCATGGATGTCTGCTTTGCAAATGCCAAGGTGCTTCACTGTAAAATAGATCCTGAAAAGATTCAAAGCGACTGTCAACGATATAAATTTGAGTTTTGTTCGTCATATAGGTCTAACATGTCAGAAGGTTGTTTATGAAGTGCACATGTTGATTAATATAGTTCCCCTCTTCTAAATTTATGCAATAGCATTTAACTGTAGACGTTTTCTAACACCGGCGTTAGCAATTCCTTTCCGTTCTCTGAAACCTCCAAAACGACAAATTTTTCTGGTCTAAATCTGATGACCTTAACTATCACTTCCGATCAACATTAAATACTTCATGAACCCATACATGGAACTCCAAATGTGCAGTGTTCCTGCACTGCTACAGAGCATGCATTGCAAGGTATTCACACAGTTTATCGCATAGAGTTACCATAAGGAATGAAACAAGAACTGCAATACACTTTACACCACAGACGCTCACCCCGGCTTGACGAAAACATCCGAATATTGACCAAAAGTTGCACAAATAATTGAGTTTGAAAGGAAAAGAAACGAGGTTTAATTTCGTCCCAATCTATAAAATTAATTTCGGGCCATACTCAGCTCTTGTCGATTAATGTAATATAATACCCGCCTACTAATCAGGGCGTCTGTCTCCGTTGCTTTTGAGCGTGAATGGAAATCGTATAAATTTTTGGTGGAGCAACATTAAATAATAAAGCGTTTTAAATCATCAAAAGCGATGAGCGGGAGCAGGTGCTTTCGATAAAGAACGGGGGAGTGCATCGCCGCTGCCAGCCGGTAGCCAGCAAATGGATCCCGGAGCTTTGCCGCATACGGCGTCCAGAGGAGGACAGTCTGCAGGAAATCTGCCGCAAAATCGTTACTGCATAAAATTTTGATATCGGTGTGTCAGAAAGCGAAATAGATTGAATCTGCGCTAGCATGACATTCACGTCTTCAGCATTCAGACAGAAGAGGCTATAAAAGTATTTTACGTTAGCTGCTCTCGATCCACTGACATTACGAACAGAAACAACGCATGCTACCGCTAGACCACAGGCGTAATCAGCCTAGTGTTTCTCTATCATGGGACAAGTTTTCCTCCAGGAAGTGCCGCAGTCTGCAGTGTTGCCAGATTGTGCAGACAACCGGACTTAGAGAATTAGCGAGTTGGCCAGTTTTATTGTCCCATGTCGCGATCGGCGCGGACGTAGCCTCTGAAGCGGCCGGCCGCCGGTCGAGTTTTATGTCAAAGAGTGTACGTGTAGCTCTGGACTGTGCGTGTTCAGTACGGACTACGCATCAGTGCAGGTTGTTTACATAGTAGTGCCCACTTCGTAGTTGCATTCAGAGGCCGAGCTCGACGTCCAATAAAGGATCTAACAGGGTTCCAAAGTGATCAGATTGTGGGGGCCCAATTAGCTGGAGCATCAATAACTGAGACAGCCCACTTATTGAATGTTTCAAAAGCAACTGTTTCAACACTCATGAAAGCCTACAAAGAACATGGAAAGACATCATCGCGGAAACGTAATAGTGGGCCTGGATCTAAACTAAATGACGGAGATCGTCATACACTAACACGAATTGTGCCAAAGCAACACAAAACTACAGCGGCTAAAGTGGCTGCAGAGCCACTTTCGAGATCCTGTGTCTATCGACACCGTCCGCCGAGAACTCCATAAAGTGAGTATTCATGGACGAGCTGCTATTCTGTAACCATTAGTGACGACAACCAAAGCAAAGAAGCGTAAAACATGGTGTCAGGAAAATAAATCCTGTAGGGCAGATCAGTGGAAACACGTCATGTGGTCCGACGAGTCAACGTTTTCGTTATTTCCAACATCGGTCCGGGTTTACGTCTGGAGAACTAAAGAAACCTACAATCCTGATTCCCTGATTCCACGGGCTAAGCATGGAGGAGGAAGTGCGATGGTGCGGGCAGAGAACTCGTGGTATTCTGCTGGTCCCATCACTACTCTCAAAGGCCGTGTTACAGTCAACGATTCGGTGAACATTTTGGGTGTTAGATGCACCCCAAGATTCAAATGTTGTTCCCAAAAATGATGCCATATTTCAGGACGATAATGCACCCATCTACACAGCCAGGACCGTGCAATCGTGGTATGAGGAGCATGCAACTTAACTGCAGCGTCTTCCTCGGTCAGCACAGGCCTCGGACTTGAACATTATGGAACCCTTATGGGCGGTACCGGAGCGCAGATTTCGGAGCAGATTTCAGCCTCCCTCGTCAGTACAGGAGTTAGAAGAGGTTCTGATCGACGAGTGGCATAGAATTACACTGGAGACTACATAATTATTATACGCCAGTATACCAAGAAGAATCACAGCTGTTTTATGGGCAAATGGGGCGTCCAACCCGACATTAATACAGTAAATAATTCCCAAGTAGTTAAGGTGTTCACATTATTTTGCCTATCGCCTGTAGGTCTCGAATGCTGTGAGTGGGGTGATGAGCAGTCAACCTCAATGGTATAGATTCTGTTCCTAGCGAAATACACTTTATTCTGCCACGTGTAGTGCAACTTATAAGTAACTTAGTGCAATAAAAATCCAGGATGCATAGGATCGAAAGAAATGAAAACATGGGTTTCTGCTGAATTAATAATAAATCCAGTGGGACACTCAAAAGATAATTTGTGAACAACATAGTATTAGGATGAGAAAGTAAGAAGACTGGAGTACCACCTCACGAAGAATGGTGTGCTTGAATAATGTTAATCAGACGGAATGAAAGTACTGCGAGACGTTTCGCGGGGTTGAAGTACAAATAAGGAAAATAAGGGCACACGAACGGTTTTGTTTAGGTTCAAAAATTAATTAAATAGCTGAAAGGCCATCTCCAGAAATTTATTGGAAGCTACGTTTTACTACGAACCAGATAATGCACTGTACATCCTTTAAAGTATCCTAACCTCGCAGTTGTATTAGAATTTCATTTCTAAATATTTTTAGACGATATGCTGTCTAATGGCGCTGTAATATACGCTGCCTAGACAGAAGAAGGAGCACCTAGAGGACATAGATGTTATCTTAACTTCGTACTGGTGCACACCATCGGACGGGCATGTAAAAAGAAATTAGAGCTGCAATTCTCTGAGACACGTAGAACAGTCACCGTAGTGTGTAAGATGTGTTGTTATTGTGTAGTCTTGCCCACTTGTCGCTAATAGGGTGCCTAAGGGGCACAGCGTTCTCGGAATGCTGTACAAAAATTTCAAACAAATAACATTAGTAGTTTATTCCCAGAAAGAAAACTGACAATACTTAACTTTCTTTACAGGTAATGTCGCTAGCGAGAGGCGACTTAAAAACAGTACAGTTCTTGGTATACGCAGAGTCCAAGGAAACACTTGATACAGATCTGACTGCGTAGCACTAATCACGTTGCAGACTTGGGCCGATCACGTGCCACCGAGGGTACCAGGAGCTGCGTTTATATGCAGCTTTTGCAAGGGGCGCGCCTGGCGCGGCGTTTCCGATTCCGCGCACCGTTTCTTCACTGCCGTCTCTGGTCTTTCGTTTCGCTTCTTCGTTCCAGCGTTTGAAGTTACGCCTGAACAGTTATCATTTAATACTGGTACCTGGTCTGGTAGAATCTTTAAAGGGAGTGATGGTTGTCAGCTATTTAATGATCTCTATGAAAGACCTGTCTCGTAAGAGACAGCGTTGTCAGAACCTGACACTGTTTGAATTGGGCCTCATTCTGGTTCATCATTTGGCCAGCTGGTTGAATCGCGCAATATCCAGATTTGTGGGACATTATGATGCGACAGTGACCCAATGTGGAACTACCTGTTAAAGTGAGGCCAAGCAGAATCGTCGTCAACGTGCCAGTAGACCACATCTAATGGCCACAATGGAGGATATAAGGGCGTTATGACTTCCTTCCCAATCGAGTCAGTCCGTGCATCCAGGTCATAGGTGGGGGAGGGGGGGGGGCGCACTGTCTTCGTGAATTTGATTCGGTCTTCACTCATTTACCGTCTTAATACGTGATATTCCATTTTGTTTCTGCCTTCCCTTCTGGGTATTTTACTTCTTTCTTTGGCAGACAGTGCATAAATGTCGTCTGTACCTCTGTGACGTTGAAGAATGAGACCTTTACATTACTCAAGTCTCCACCATTGTACATAAACCTGTTCTAAACTTTCTAAAGTCCACCTCGATAGCAGCGAGGTCACAGTGGCAGATTGCTAAGTGAAGGAGCCAGGGTTCGAGTCCCCTCAGGTTCGGAGATCTTCTCCACTGGAGGACTGGCTTTTGTGTTTTCCATACGTTCGTATCGTCATAATTAACATCACTATTGAGAGGCATAGGCACAGCCCGAAAGCCAATTTAAAAAAATGTAAAAATTAAAAAAAAAATTCTTAAGTCTCCAATCCAAACTCTTGTAAGTTTTCGTTTACCTGAAGAACCGAAAAGTCTGTACGCCAAATTGGTGACTGTCACCTAACAATGAATGTGTTGTGGTGTTATGAAAAGAGGTTGAAAAAAATTTTTGTGAGAAATAATTGCGAATTAAGGATAACAATATTTACATACAACAGCAGAAAGATACAGATAGATACAAAATAAATGTTTGTTTTGCATTGTAAACCTAAAATAAACATCTATAATCGTCTAGACAGCCATACAGTTCCAGTGGAAAACCTAGAAAGGTAATGCTCCATCAAAACTTAGCAGCATTTTACACCCATGTGTAGAAGACGAGGATCCTGAAATAGTGAAGGAGGAGAAGAGAGCGAGCACACATGGAGGACTCCACTCAGTATTGGAGACCACAAGGAATGGAATTTAATATCGAGGTCCCATGTATAACTACGAAGTGCGCGTAAGAAGCTGAAGATGGACCTCCTATATTCTAATAAGATATGTGGAATGTCTTTGGCCTTTCAACAATAAATTGCTTTATATAATTGAAGTAATAGACATATAATTCGTTATCTATTCTGTACTGGAGCATTTGAGAGGTTTTGATATTGGTACTTTGATGACAATAACATATTTGTGATTGACTATATACAGATTAAAAGACAAACTTCAGTAAGATTCTATGACTTCAGTGCGGTAGATTGATGTGACGAACACAATTAAAATTACATTTTCCATCTAAATCCAAGAACTAAATTATTGCTAAAAAACAGCTGTGAGGAAAAATTTCCTGATTGATTTGTATTTATGAGAAACCTAAGTGGCAGAGTAGTCTGAATAGCAAAGTATTCTACGGAAGATGGGTGTCTCTAGTGTGAGCAACATTACTGAAGTGCAGTTTCATGAGAATACTTGAAAGGAACATTATGACAATATGTTAGGAGACGCATGTTAAGTCCAAAGAATTCTGAGTAGGAACCAAACAAACCGATAGCAATCCTACGTTAGCAGAATGAGTGACTACGACTCAGTTTGCCCTTCATAAGCATCAGAAGAAGTAATAAAGATGCCAGCGCCCATTTATCTGTGAAAACTGTTTCTTTTAGTGGGCATCTGAATTTGAATATTTAAATACAGAGAAAATAAAAACAATTCAAAGCTATTGCAGACCACCATGTCGTCAATTACTTCTCCCTTTGCTTTGCTGGCAGCGACTCCGTTAACGGCATGTTGCAAAAATACCACAAACATTCATAACACACGTAATCAAATTTATGTAAAACTCTACACAGAATACTGAAGGAATGTGTGTGATGGATTGTACTGCACAGAATGAGTAAAAAACAATATGCTTTTGGCCGTTATGACATGTTGTATAACGGTGTCGCAGTTTTATCCCGATAGCACTGAAATACTCCTTCTTAAGTCCAGGACCTATTCCTTCATCCTTCGTTCATGTATTGAAGGTAATATTTCTCCTCTACGGCCTCATCGTCAAACTCTAATATTACTTCGTTCTGATGGACCAAATGTGTTAAACGTTTTCGCAAAAAAACAAAGTGGTACCAAACATTATCTAAATCTGTGAATGCAGCAGTTATTGTAAATTCTTGTTCACTAGAGACAGCAATCGTCTGAACTAAAGTCTGCAACGTTGTGATTCGGAACATGGCTCTATGACTTTGTTTTACGGATAATGGTATTATCATGTTGGCAGAGAAAAGTTCCCCCTTACTAAATGTTATTACCGTCACTGAAGCGTGCTATTCGTGCTTTGTCTGGTGGGCCAGAACGTACCCGATTTAGGTTTCCCGTGATTTCCTTAAATCTTTCGAGACAAATGGTGTGACGGTTCTTTTAAAAGAGCATGGCTCATTGCTTTCCCAATGCCTGGAACGTTCTGAGCTTGTGGTCTCTCTGTCTCTCTCTCCCTCTCTCTCTCTCTCTCTCTCTCTCTCTCTCTCTCTCTCTATGCCGACATGACACTGATTCGTAATCTTTCTCCTGTTATAACTGTAGACTTCATTGCGAGGGTCGCTGACGTATGTTGGAGGTGGTAACAGCGAATGGCGGATTAATTCTCAGTCACTTGTAGGTAGGACAAGGAGCACTGTGCCTGGCTGCTACAAATCGTAGGCCGCAGGTGCTGTCTGGACATCAGGGGTGTTCATTGACGGTGCATGCAGTCCAGTAGCCATCTCATTTGCATACCAGAAGCACTACAACGTCTTTCCGATATATGTAGGTTAAGGTTTTAACTACAATATTTTAATAATCAATCATGTGAATCATAGAGGAGCATGAATATAAGAAGAACTTGGCTGATAAAAGCCAAAAAAGGAAGTTTTGAAACAAATTCAGAAACTGCAAGGAATGCCAGTACCATTGCTGTAAGCTAAAAACGCATGTGTAGAATTAAAAGAGAAAGAAGTTAGCAAAAGGGGTACTCATTCGTGGGGTGAGGAAGCACAGAGTTTACTCAGAGGTATGATAAGTATATTTACAGAATGAAGGTCAGAAATGGAATCAGGTCATAGTTATTTAGAATCTGATAATAGAGAAATGAAGTCAGAAATCTAATGTAATCATAGTCCATTAAATGGTAATTACAAGGAACTGGAATTTGATTTGGAAAAGTTAAATGCTCAAATTAAGTTAGAGGATTAAAGAGTTCATGTGTAGTGATACGAGGGTTGTCCAGAGAGTAAATTCCGATCAGTCGCTAAATGGACACCACAGTGAAGAACCTATGAAGCTTTGCATAGATGTGTTGGGTAGTGTGTCTAGTATGACTGTCGATAGCATCAAGACGCTCTTTCCAGTTGTGAGGACACTGTGAACGAGTAAAGGTGCCTAGAACAACGATGTCTCCCGCCAAGTAGGAGCCCTCACAGAGAGTCTTTGCTTTAATGAATGCAGCCCACCTAACACAACTGCCACGCACTTCCTCCTGCATGGCAATTCTCAGCTGCACTCTGCAGGGGCAGTGAAGACGCTCCTGCAGTCTTCTCGGTGGGAAGTGTTCGATCACCCACCACACAGCCCTAATTGGCTCGTCCTATCATCTCCGTTAACTTGAAATGCTGGTTACGAAGACAACACTTGGGTGCAGGCCGCGCGCTATAGACCAACGTAGAGAATTATCAGAAAGCACAGGCGGCTGCCTTTTATGACGATCGTGTTGGAAATTTGGTATAACGCTCCGACAAACGTCTAAGTCGGAGAGGCGACTATGTAGAGAAGTATCTGGAAAATGTAGCTATCTCTTGCAAATAAAATTTTTCTGATTTTCACTGTGGTTTCCATTTAGCTACCAATCGGAACTTACTTTCTGGACAACCCACGTATATAAAAAACTGTCTGATAACTGAGACTTTATCTCATAATTTAATCGAAATTAAATCTGAAGTGACTGAGCAGGTCGATCGCAGTGCAAAAGAAATGTGGCATGCAAATTAATGAGCGTGTCTGGTAGGGAAACCTGTTTTAGTAAAACTCAAAAGGTACTATGAGGGTAAAGGTAGTAGAAACTGACTTACATTTCTTGCAACGGATAATCCAAAAACAGAAGAAGTTAATGAACTATGGTCTTTGCTCTTGCGAGGGCACGGAGTGTCAGAGATAGAGGAACTGAAATTACATACTTTTTCTCCTAACAGTCCTGCTGGGGGTCTGCGTCCCATAGCATTTTTAAAGCCCTTCCACAATGTTTCCCAAAAGGGGTGGTTAGAGGGCTTAAGAATAGATTTGTTTTTGGTTATTTGCAAGTTGAAGCAACACTGGGGATTTATGTCCCAGGTTAATTACAAAATATAAATATAAAAATTGATTAAAAATAAATAAAACCACTAAAAATCTTCACAAAAATATAACTATAAATGTGAATGAAATAAGTAAAAACAAAGGAGGAAAATTCATTAATAAACGGAATGAGCGCATCAAAAGACGATGAGTACAGTCACGTGTACGAACGAAACCTACTCCACATTGAAGCAGTTGAGAAAAGTCAACAACAGCTCAGTATCAGAGGCACCGGCTTAAGGCAATAAACGAGCTTGTTCACACAACATATAGAAGTTGGGGTTTCACACAGACTCCTCCGTCTCCCCTTCCCCCCCCCCCCCCCCCACTTCCACCAAAGGCAAACATCTTTTAAAGGGTAATCAGTTAAACATAGATGTACAGTGTTGCATAAGAATATACAGTGACTGTATACGAGAAAAATGCCGATGTGACAGGGTAATGGATATCATTAGTGATCAGTTAATTTTGGTGTAAGTTGTTCGAATTATTAATCAGGCTTCCGTCCCTTACTGGGCAGTTTAAAATGGAGACGTTTGTAATTAGGAAGAAAAGTACAGATAACCCAAGCATTCGTTGAGGTTAACCTAGACCGAGTGTTAGTGATACCACATGAGAAAATGAAGAGAAACGTGTTGACAAAAGTGTGGTCTCCAAACACAGCTTGGGCTATCGCATGATGAAGTCGGCAACAGACGAGTTACAACTATAAAATTTTCTGTCAAAGATGAAAGCTGAACTAATACCTCGATTTAGGCGCTAATGCATTCTTCCAAAAACCTCCATTCAAGTATATTGTTGATAATGTTTCTGAATCTTGGGATCCATTTGATTATTGGAACCTTGGTAATATTTCGTCTACTGAAAGTAGTTGACTGCTCTCATTAGATTTTCTCACCGCCACTATCAGAGTGTTTTAGCAACTAGTTGATAACTTCGTGATTCTCCATCGTAGCATTTCACTTTTTACAATAACTTCAATTATAATGGAGTTGGATAAAGCAAAACTAAAATGGTTCGTCGTCCTTAACTGACAACCCCCACTCTAAATCCTTTATATATCTTGGTTTTCGTGAGAACGCTATTTGCTGCTTCGTTAAGGTTTTGTACTCAATCTCCTTCAGCTGTTCAGATAATTAAACCTTTTTGATTGTATCCTCTATCGTCACCACCTCAGCGGCATATCCTTTCGGTTCGAAATTTTTAAACATCATACCGCCTTTCCCCTCACCCCACCATTTTACCGATCGAGTTGTCTTTCTGATTCTCGGGTTGTTTTGTCCTTATTTACATCTGCATCCTATATCCAAATACCACCCATTGGTAATATATGCACACTTACCCATATCTTTACGATGGAGAAAGAGTGGATCATGCAAAATACTTATTTCACTACCTGAATTAAGACTGCCGATTTCTCCATTCCATTTAGAACCACTAATATATTGGATAACCCGTCCTCTCTGAATGGTAAGCCGGTCCCTACAGCAGTATATCACTGGCGTGGTCTAGTTACTTTATCACTTCACCTTCCTATATAATGGCCCCTAACTGCTTTGTGTTCGAGGCCAAGGGCACCAACCAACTGCTTCAAGTTTTCATGCTTTCTTTCACATTCCAGTAGCTCTCCTTCGTTATAGAAATACCTACTGTTGCCTAAGAAACTCTGAGCCTTCAAATAGAGGTTTTTACTATTAAGCTGAACCGTATTAATATTAAGAGCACTTTTCAGTTGGTTACAAAAGCCATTTATTTTCCTTTTAGGCACTGATTCCTTTCACCTAGATCTAAAGAATAACCATTCCAAACAGCTTTCCCTTCCGGGCCCCTCCATCATTCACCTGCTTCTTTCTTAACCATTAAACTGATCTAAATAGTCAAGCAACCCTCATGCATTAGTGGAGTCCGTGCCTACTAATTTTTGTCTTACTGAGTAAGGTAGCCTACACGTCAGTAGATATCCAGCGCTTTGGAACTTGAGGAATTAGCCAGGTATTTAGCTAACAAGTTTATCTATCTCTCGAAATGTAGCTTCAGTCCTCCATATTTATTAGGACACACATTCTATAAACTTTTCACCTATATGTTTATGTATTCCTTTCCATCTTTCCCATTGTTGTTTCCACAATTGTTTGCGTATCTAAACGTCCATGGTCTCCATTAATGATCTTTGTAGGTTCTCGTTCTGTTTTAATTTCTCTTCGATTCTGCACCCTGTTTATACAACTTAGAATCCTGTTGACTAACTGCCTTGCCGTATTCCTCTATGAATTTAATTACTTTAACCTCGTTACCCTTTCACTTTCGATGTATTATGTTGATTTATTCACAGCACATGTGCAAAATGCACTTATACTCACCCATGACTGCAGCAGTAACACCACATGCGGCCACTCATTATGCCAGAAAATCTACTTGCCACACTCACTTATGTTTCTGCTTGAGAACGAGCACCACTGTTTTGCCGTCGTTGATGTGCTGTGACGCTGCGTACTGCTGTAATCTGGCTTCTTTTCTGCTTAACGATGGTATTCACTGACAGATACGACGCTTGTCCTGTACATTTCTGTAACCGTCGCTTGCCTTGTCCCATACAGTTCCTTTCCGCGATTATTAGAACGGAAAATTGCGCCGTGGCACAGTACGCTCCTTGTAAGCTCTCACCCGTAATTTTAACTGTTCAGACTGTATTCTTAGTGCCTGACAATCGATATATGGGAAGAGGGACATACTTAAGCCACGATCGCCATACTGTGCTTGGCGTGACAGTAATTATACACTACAAAAACAGTCGTAAGAGATCGTAAGGTCAGTTAACTTAGTACATTCATCTACAATCAATGGAAAACACGCTTGACTATGCCGCATTAATTCACTTGGATGATACTGATGAATTTTAAAGTTAATTCACACCAAAAAGGCACAGTTGATTTAGTAGTTTTAACCCCAAGAAATGTTTCCTCCAATCCTTTATCAAACACTTTACGAGTCAGCTTAATGTATTTCGGTTTCGCAGCTCTTTTACTACATGTTCATACTGTCGAGTCTGCCCCGCAACTGCTGTCGTGTGCACACTGCTATCTCACACTGCGTCTTGCCGCAACAGTACACCTTCAACCGAAAAAAGGTGGGAGGCTGCAGAAAGTTCTAGAAGCTATCGCTCATCGACTATATGTTTAGGAGAAAGCTGGGTGAAGAGGCCAACTTAAAGAGACTTAGATTCATAGCTAAGCTCATGAGGTATATCTGTATAAACAGTGTATATTTTATAATTATGAAGAAGTCGTACTATTATTAAAATCGTTCTTTTATAGTGTAAGTGCGAGGTTACGTGAAAAGTCTTCAAAATGAACACTGCACGCAGTAGGTAGAGCAAAGTGGCTACAGACAGTGTAAATTAAGAAAAGACTGATATGATGTGGAATCCTATGTTCTATTGCTTGCGATTTGATTAATCTTCCACATCTGTGTCACTCAATTCATTACTGTCATCTCTTTCGCTCCATGAATGGGTGTAGTAGCTTATTTCACTCAATAAGCTGAAATGCAAAGTGGCGGAAACCGATGAATGATATGCCACTGTATCTTCGTTCTATGTCTAAAATACGGTTAAGGATTTCTTCCTCTGCTTGTTAGCTGAATACACACGCGAAGTTCCCAAGAATCATTATCTCCATAGCAGCATCACAGTTTCCTTAGGAACTCACATAATTAACAGAAAAGGTGTAACTACGGAATGACTGGAGTAAAGCATTAACTTGCACGTAACTGTTAATTATATTTATTGCATTAAGTATCGTTAATTATCGACTACTGTTAACTTTTAAGGGAAAGTGACTAAACAATATAAGTTGTAATGTACACCTAACAGTTTACTATGGTAAGTGATTTAGAAGAAGTGGTAAAGGCACAGTAGGAGATAATGTAGTTGAAATACCTAACACAACGAAGCAGGAGCACTATCAGTTATGAATATTATATTTACTACCTTTTTATCTTAAAAGAAAATGGCTGCGGAGGAAGAGCGCTCTGCAGTGCTAAGGAGTAAAGGGAGTACTTTATTCCTTATTGGTTGACTAAGCCAGGAGGGAATCTCTTTTATTAATTTTATGTCAAAAGAACATTTAAGAGACGCATAATGCAATCTGTCTTACATAGGTGACTCGCATGACCAATGACAAAATGGGATAGAAACTCTCATTTATTTTTCAGCTTTAGTAACGATAATACACTTACATTTACTTGTTACTGATTTACTTGCCTGCGGCTAAGTGAAGTTACAAGAGAGCTTTCTTTAATGACGCAGCTGCCATTTCACTGCACTAATTTTTATTTTGTTGTTGCACAATCCAGATTTCGACTATCGTTTCATCCATGTCCATCCCAGTTCTTGTTCAGACACAATAGAGTGGCGTATTCCTGTTTATTGGTTAGCTACAGCTGCGCTATAGGGTCCAGAAATGAAAGTCTGCAACTTATTTAGGCGTTTTAGGAATGTTCTCACATTTAATAATGACAGGTTTGAACTATATAACTAGATATGGTTTTGTGACAAGGGCTTGTAGTTCATACAGTCTCGTGTCCTTTGACGTGTAAATAAACTTTTGTACTTGAAAATGAGCTAAGGCCGAAATATCGATTATACAACAACAAAATAAAAATTAATAGTTATGAAATGTGATGAATACGGTTAGTATCCAATTTTTCCATTATCTGTGGCTGCCGCCTTGTGGTTATATTAGTATCGCTCGTCTAATGCAACAGTGTTTAAGTATCAGTATAAGCAAAATTCTTACAACTGCATTTTCATAGCTGCGTAGTCAGTGTGCTAGTTGCTTTAGTGAATCTTTACATTACGCAAGTAATACAGTATGCTTATTTAGGGATTTTTGTGCAGTGAATTAGTAAATTAATATTGATGTAAATCCTTAAATGTTTCCAAAGAATCATTAAACAAGAGGACTTTCATACTGGCATGAAACATAACTGGAAAGTACTGCATTTAATGATCGTCTTGCAGTCTTGAGGGTAATACGTGTGTTGAGTCCAAAGGAAATCATAAATTACTTATGCAGAAGACATTTACGTCTAAAGAATATCTGAAGAAAGGTATGTTAGCGTACTTACGTACGTGAAATGGAAGATTTGTTACCTTGTTACCTCTAATGTCCTCTTATATCATGCGTTCAAATAAAGTTATTTATGTCATATATCAGGAAATGGACACTGAATATTCGGAAACCAAATATTCGGAATCCAACGAAGTATTTTAGCTCTTAAGGGGAATATATGGATACATATAGATGAAATTAATTTTATTAGTTACTGAGAGTAAGATGATTATCTTGAGCCTGGATGTGTATTGTAATGTCAGTAATGCCGATGATTTACAATCAAGGTGAACTAAGGTGTTCATGTTGATTAAGCTTAAGATGGAGGATTACTTGAAACCATTATATATTTCGCACATCGACATTAGATGTGTGTGAGGTGAGGGCCGAAGCATGAATGCACTTTTATGTAAAACCACATCATTTTTGTGGAGACATTATCAAGATATTGCAGTCACTGGTTGGATCAGCTTAAAATGAGTATTACAGCCTGCTGGGAGATCTGTTAAAATAAGTACTGCAGTTACAAGATGTAGCTGTTCAGATGCGGCAGGCTTTTCAATGGAGTTGTAGGGTAATTGTTGTGATCACTATCGTGGAGCTGGTTGAGGAACGATGTAATTATTTATTCCATTTAAAGCGGAATGGTAGGATGGTCTAACGAAAATGAGGTTGTTTATGAAAAGAAGAAAATAATTAAAAATGTGATTGTAATTTATAGTTAATGATAATTTGTGGTAGTAAAAAGTTATAACAAAAAGGTAATACGGTACTCATTGGTTGAGGAACAGCTAAGACCAAGTAAAAGTTCAAGAAGAATTTGTGGGAATGAATATAATTAATAATGCCAAGGATGTATGTTTTCTACAGTGACCCACAAAGATTTGATTCTACAAATGTAGTACTGAAAAGAAATTATTTTCATTACTATATGATTTTGTTACCAACTTTCTAATTTAGAATTGGGGAACATCTGGCTTGTGTGAGCGACTCAGCAATCTAGAGAGGACTGATTCACGTTAGACGGAATGTACATAGCTGTTAACCTATGACGATCGTTAGTACGTAAGATCTTCTCCTATAGTAAATAACCCTGCTTAACGACCAGACTATGTCATAAGTAGGGTACATGTCACGTGCTAATTTGTGTTACAGTATGTCGAAGAAGTAACTGTTACGATGCCATAAAGTATCTGGAAGTGAGGGGGAAATATAGTGCCCGGCCAATTTGCATGAATGGTGATAGCTGGGTGACAATACACCAGCTACCATGGAGCGTCTGAACGTTGGTGTTGCTACCAAGTCTTTGGAATAATTTAAAATGATTGCCAGTATTTTATTTGTATGACGGAATGACTGGTGTAATGTTATATTTACCACCATGAAAGCTTTTTATTATACTGAATACAATTGGAATATTTAAGGATAAACATTGAATAAACGGGACATAACCTGGATTATGAAAAGTTTGGAACGTATTTAAAATGTGGTACACCAATAATATTTATTCTTATTGGTAGACTGAGATTATTTGTGTGGTGGGAACTGCGTGAATAGAATCGATTATTAATAATCGGTCCTAAATTTAATTTCATTTGAGTTCGTGACATAGTGAAGACCATATATTCGTTGATATGGCTACGTTCTTTGAGAAAAGTTGAACTATAGATTCGCAAAGGGATGAAGTACTTTTATCGCAGTTTGAGGTAATTTTACCTGAGGCTGAGGATTCAAATATTAGGTCCCTGACGCTAGTAGTTTTACCTCACATAAAGAGATTGGTAAAATTCATGAGCGTTCAGGATTGGATGTGTGTGAGCAGATAAGCAGGTTTTAAATATTCCAACACATTTTAAGACAGGAGTAACGGCACAATACGTACGTCACAGGACAGTAACTACAGAACCACATAAAACGAGAAAACATTTACAGTGTTGTACACTTAAGAAGAATTGCATTATTTCCATGAGACGTATTTTGAAGCACTACTTCCTTAAGCACAGCTGGAAGGTCTATGAGTAAAGAACATTGGCACCGATGCTAATTTTGTTATATGGTGGCTGAGTCACTTCTCTGCTGCCTTCGGCATCATGCGCCCGTTTTCTTGTATGAATACGATCGCACGTGATTGAAATGATACATTTTTACTCGTGTCAGCGTTCAAAGATAGGAATATTATGTCTATGTGTGGCTTTAAATGTGAGCAAAACATGCTTGACATTATAAGCTACAGGGAAAAACAAACACGAAGTATGTTCTCTTGCGCATATATAATAATTAAATGAGACATTTTGACTGAACTGACGGCACAGGTGAGTACTACAAAGGCATCATCAACACAATTTTCGTGTTATGGAACGAATAGTACTTTACTTCACGCACTTAGTTGCAAGCTTTGTATCTTTACAAATTATTGTTTAGGATTTCTACATTTATTTCAAAATCAACGCTCAGTATTTGTCTTAAAATGAGAAATTTACCATTCCTTATCAAACTCATGTGTATCCTTTTCATCTGGCCACACTTGCCACCACCATTAAGGGCTGGAAAATAACAAAGTGGACCTTATTGTGGAAGCCTACTATAATTAAGAGACTGCCACATTTTTGTGAATTACAAGGATAATTTCTCGTTATTTTCATTTTACCTCTCACTCCATTCACAGACCTTATCTCCTTCACTGTACTGATGCTGAAGTATACAAGCATATACTACCCAATTTGTTGTCTTCAACGGAACGTGCATATGTTCATCAGTTACACGCGTTTTAATGGGATAAAACACTGTTTCTTTAAAGGAATATGGAAACAGAAGAAAATATTGAAGTCGTTCTTATTCAGATGGACGGAGAATTTATGCGTAGTATCTCATTTTTCTCCGTCCTTCATTTGTCATTCCGCTCTACTAACTGGTTTTCTCGTATTTCAGAAATCTATGTCGTTCACTTTTCAAACCATTTAACGGCAGTCCAAACTGACTATGGAGAAAAGAACAGCAATCGATCCCGAAATCATTCGTTTTATTAGAGCAGATCTAGATTTCAACTATCACATAGTCATTTTCAGTGTAACAAATTACGAAACAGGAGGGACAGGAACAATTGGAAAACGAATAGGCACCGCAATTGCAGACATAAACACCACATAGTTAGATGCCATATAAGAGCAGGGGACATTTGTCCTAACTGTCACGTAGTAAAAAATACTGGCTGATGTAGAGCATTGAGGGCTTTGACATGAACTGAAACAGTTGATTACATAGTTGTTGAGAAGGAAAGTGTGACGTCAGAGATGAGTGGTGCCCTATATAGAGGCATCAGTGAATATTTTAATAATGATGACGTTATACAATTGTTTACAAAAATTTTAAAGGTGTACTGAAGAATAAAATCAAAAGTAATGGTAGAACCATAGAAAACAAATAACATGTGTCGAGCTATAAGTATATGACCCGTAAGTACAGGGTTTTACATTACAAACTAATGTAAGAAGATCAGTTTACAATTCCATACGTAAGCGAAACGTACAATTTCAAAAATAATGCAATAAAATAATTAAAACGTACAGAAATGAAAACACTACAGCAAATATTGTGTGCCGTCTCTGGTCATAGACTAAAAATCACACACATCGTAGAAATACATTAGCGCCAGCTCTAGGCTTAGGGTATAAACATGTGGAATAAATCAGCATTACAATGTCGAAAGATATGAAACTACTCCACTGCGCAATAAAAATTAAACAGATAAGAAATATAAGGGAATGACATTTATACAATAAAACGTGGGGTGACGTCTGTGGTCTTAACTAAAATCATACAGATCGTAAAAATACATTAGCGCTATCTCTATGCTACAGTAAAAACATGTGGAATAAAACAGGATACACCGTCGGAAGGAATTAACGTCGACAGCGGCGCATTAAAAATGGACAAAAAAAGTAGAGTAAAGGAATGCAGCAGAGTTATGGGAAATAAAATATGTTTTAAAAAAGTAGGATTATGTGATTCTGTGGTTACATTCAAACGTGCGTCTTCGCTGTGCTGATGTAAGTCACAAAACCCGATAAGAAATAAGATAGTCACGTGCAATGTAATTTTTTCGTATCATATTCTGAGAGGCAAATAATATGAAGGAATAAGTTAAAAGCATCCATAAAAGTTACAATGTACCATCAAGACTCACGGACACGGTACATACTTCGATGTTCACCACATTGTAGCGATAACAGAAATGCTGGTAATGCAAGAGGCGTTCAATAATTAAGGCAATACTTTTTTTCCGGAAGGAGGTTGGTATTGTGCAGGACTGCCAAACACCGCAACATTCACCACTCTTTTGGCTAGAAATTCGATGTTTCAACATGAACATGACATCCTAAAGCCACCTTACTGGGAGGGCCTATATTCCTCTATGGTACCGTGATACTGGTCGACGTCGGCGTCAACGTCCTGCTCCATTAGTAACCCACCCACCAATCATCCACCACGTACTGCTCCCTGCGCAGTGGACAAGTATGTGACGAAAAAGTGGGTTCCGGACGGAAAAGACCCACCGTGGCAAAGGCAGTCGCACTCGTGGTACAAGAAAGATCGGGAGAATGAGGACAGGAGAAAGTTAGTAGAGATTAGTGCTGCTGAGCGATGCGTGAAGCATTCAACCACATCCACCGTCATACCTTAGCAAAAGATCTTGCTGAAACCCAAGGAAATTCTGGTCTTACGTAAAATCAGTAAGCGGGTCGAAGGCTTCCATCCAGTCACTCACTGATCATTCTGGCCTGGGAACGGAAGTCAGCAGAACGAAAGCTGAAATTTTAAATTTAGCATTTGAGAAATCTTTCACGCAGGAGGATCGTACAAACATACCGCCGTTTGAGTCTCGTACAGATTCCCGTATGGAGGACATAGTGATGGACATCCCTGGGGTTGTGAAGCAGCTGAATGGGTTGAAAATAAATAAGTCGACAGGTCCTGATGGGATTCCAATTCGGTTTTACAGAGAGTACTCAACTGCACTGGCTCCTTACTTAGCTTGCATTTATCGCGAATCTCTTGCCCAACGTAAAGTCCTGAGCGACTGGAAAAAAGCGCAGGTGACGCCTGTATATAAGAAGGGTAGAAGGACGGATCCTCAAAATTACAGACCAATATCCTTAACATCGGTTTGTTGCAGGATTCTCGAACATATTCTCAATTGGAATATAATGAATTTCCTTGAGACAGAGAAGTTGCTGTCCATGCATCAGCAGGGCTTTAGAAAGCATCGCTTCTGCGAAACGCAACTCGCACTTTTATCACATGATGTCTTGCGAACCCCAGGGTATCACACTAATGCCATATTCCTTGACTTCCGGATAGCGTTTGACTCGGTGCCCCACTGCCGACTCCTAACTAAGGTACGAGCATATGGGATTGGTTCCCAAGTATGTGAGTGGCTCGAAGACTTCTTAAGTAATAGAACCCAGTACGTTGTCCTCGATAGTGAGTGTTCATTGGAGGTGAGGGTATCATCTGGAGTGCCCCAGGGAAGTGTGGTAGGTCCGCTGTTGTTTTCTATCTACATAAATGATCTTTTGGATATGGTGGATAGCAGTGTGCGGCTGTTTGCTGATGATGCTGTGGTGTACGGGAAGGTGTCGTCGTTGAGTGACTGTAGGAGGATGCAAGGTGACTTGGACAGGAATTGTGATTGGTGTAAAGAATGGCAGCTAATTCTAATTACAGATAAATGTAAATTAATGCAGATGAATAGGAAAAAGAATCCTATAATGTCTGAATACTCCATTAGTAGTGTAGCGCTTGACGCAGTCACATCGATTAAATATTTGGGCGTAACATTGCAGAAGGATATGAAGTAGGACAAGCAAGTAATGGCAGCTGTGGGGAAGGCGGATGGTCGTCTTCGGTTCATTGGTAGAATTTTGCGAAGATGTGGTTCATCTGTAAAGGAGACCGCTTGTAAAACACTAATACGACCTATTCTTGAGTACTGCTCGATCGTTTGGGATCCCTGTCAGGTCGGATTGAGGGAGGACATAGAAGCAATTCACACGCGGGCTGCTAGATTTGTTACTGGTAGGTTTGATCATCACGCGAGTGTTGCGGAAATGCTTCAGGAACTCGGATCGGAGTCTCTAGAGGAAAGGAGGCGTTCTTTTCGTGAATCGCTACTGAGGAAATTTAGAGAATCAGCTGTTGAGGCTGAATACAGTAGAATTTTACTGCCGCCAACTTATATTTCGCGGATAGACCACAAAGATAAGATAAGAGAGATTAGGGTTCGTGCAAAGGCATATAGGCAGTCATTTTTCCCTCATTCTGTATGGGATTGGAACAGGGAGAGAAGATGCTAATTCTTCTACGATGTACCCTCCACCACGCACCGTAAGGTGTATTGCGGAGTATGTATGTAGATGTAGATGTAGATGTACCTGCCGGCCGTACACAACTGTGACTCCTGCGGTGTTGGAACGTGCAGACAGTCTCATTAGAGGTCGTCGAGACATCACAATCAAATAACTCGCGACACAGCTGGCCTCGCACAAGTCAGCATATCCGAGAGGAGCCCACAAAACTTCTTTGGATTGTTCTTGCCCATAATTCTTCCACGTCCATCGTACCAGGAGTAAATCAAGTCGATTCATTTACTAAGTGGGGTGCTAACAACTACTTATCTGCTCTTTCTGGTAAGAATACTCTCCAAGCCTTCTTGACCGACTTTTTAACTTTCGTAACCATAGTCGTAATGACAACATCATGATCACTAATCCCTGTCTCAACACTGACACCGTCGATGAGGTCTGGTCTGTTCGTGGCTACCAGATTTAAAATATTCCCATTATGCGTTGGCTGTCCATTTAGCTGCTCAAGACAGTTTTCGGATAATGTGCTCGAAAGTAACTCACACTACGGCTTATCTGTACCACCTGTAATGATTCTATAGACATCCCAGTCTATACTAGGTAGGTTGAAGTCGCCTCCGACTAATATAGCATGATCTGGGTACTTCTGCGATACAGAATGTAGACTCCCTTCGAATGATTCTAGAACTGTCACGGTGGAACATGGTGTCCGGTAATAACACCTCACAATTAACTTTATTTCACCTAGCCCTGTTAAATGTGTCCAGATAACTTCACAATCACACTCTACTTCGACCTCAGTAGACACAATATTTTTGTCAACTGCAATGAAGACACCACCTCCTACGGCGTCTAATCTGTCTTTCCGATACACGTTCCAACCCTCACTAAATATTTCAGAACTTCCTATCACAGGGTTCTACCAGGTCTCAGTCCCGAGAATAATTTGCGCGCCACATGCTTCCTGGAGGGCAGTAAAATCAGGAACTTTATTCCGAACGCTCTGAAAATTTACTGCTAGTATCTTGAAAGCTGAAGTGTCTTTATACTGAGCGCGTCCTGATTTACCTGCCTGCACGTCGACCGGTGAGTGTTCGTCAGGACACCTCGCACTAATGCGTAGCCTAAAAAAAACCCATGTGCACGCCACAAGTACTCTGCTACTCGAGTAGCCGCTTCCTTTGTGTAGTGCACCACTGACCCATCTAGTGGCGTCGTGCAATTCCCCACCCGATAACGCAAGTCTAGAAATCTGTAGCCAAGACCGTCACAGAGTCGACGAAGCCTCTGGTTGAGACCCTCCATTCGGCTCCAAACCAAAGGTACGAGGGACATAGGACAGTTTTCAGCAACTTTGTTGCGATGATGATAAACGCCTCGTCGAACGACTCACCATGGATCTGTTCATTGAGAATTATCCGTAGACATTCTGCATGCGGCTATAGATAACAGCGATACTCTGGTTTTCCGCCAAGAGACACTCTGTGACACCTCTCTGTTTAGAACGCACCTCCGTAAGAAGCGTCACTTTGAAGGCTACGTACAGCACTGCCAAGTATCTGAAGCGGGAATATTCCACGATGCCCCAGAACAAATTCCGCATTTTTGCTACTGCAACTGACCGGAGAAAAGTATGTGTTGTATTATTTTTAGAACGCTTCTCGTACAATAACTAGTACCACAGATGTTGATGTGAGCTGTAGGTTGACAGAGTTAAATGCATTGCATAGTGAGACGTAGTAGTCCTTAAGAGGGCAAAAACAGTAACGGAGTAAATAACAAAACGGGGCTCGAACACTATTACGTTCGTGTGCCAAATAAGTATTGACTAAGGTAAGGACATTTATTGAATTGGATCTAGCTACCCCCTTCTTTTTACAAGATGTTCCTCAGAAAATTCCCAGAAGTGGGTATTTTTCACCACGATCTGCTCGTTGTTGACTGTGAGACACCATAGTAATCTGTCGTTGTATGGTATGTAACTTTGTGCTGATTATGTTTGCCCTTACGACTCTTTGTTAATTAGCTTATGTTTTTCTTATTTTATAACTTTTAGGACTACTGGATGGTGGAAATCTAGAACTGCGACAGTTAAACGATAGATTCGCTATCGATTGTTGTTCTTTTCTGCATTGTCAGTATTCAAAGATCGCTGCCCAAAAGAGGATCATAGAGTTTCCAATCTAATTACAGCCAACATCAGCTCATGAGCCAAAATTTTGAGAAATGAGTCTATGGCTTTGCATACATCGAAGAATCCTGGAGATACTGGAAGGCATTTCCAGGGGCAGATGTGGATTGTGACCCCAATCTATTGGTTAGGTTAGGTTGATTCAAACTGAAGGAAATGCAAAGAGGTGGTAATTTGAGGAGATGGGACCTGGATAAACGGAAAGAACCAGAGGTTGTAGAGGGCTTCAAGGAGAGCACTAGGGAACGATTGACAAGAATGGGGGAAGTAAATGCAGTAGAAGAAGAATGGGTAGCTTTGAGAGATGAAATAGTGAAGGAAGCAGAGGATCAAGTACGTGAAAGGACGAGGGCTGATAGCAATGCTTGGGCAACTGAAGAAATATTGAATTTAATTGATGAAAGGAGAAAATACAAAAATGCAGCAAATGAAGCAGGCAAAAAGGAATACAAACGTCTCAAAAATAAGATCGACAGGAAGGGCAAAATGGCTAAGTAGGGATGGCTAGAGGACAAATGTAAGGATGTAGAGACTTATCTTACTAGGGGTAAGATAGATACAGGAAAATTAAAGAGACCTTTGGAGAAAAGAGAACGACTTACATGAATATCAAGTGCTCAGATGGAAACCCAGTACTAAGCAACGAAGGGAGAACAGAAATGTGGAGGGAGTACATAGAGGGTCTATACAAGGGCGACGTTCTTGAGGACAATATTATAGAAATGGATGACAATGTAGATTAAGATGAAATAGGAGACATGATACTGCGTGAAGAGTTTGACAGAGCACTGAAAGACCTGAGTCGAAACAAGGCCCCAGGAGTATACAACATCCCATTAGAACTAATGAGAACCATGGAAGACCAAGGCCTAACAAAACTCTACCATCTAGTGAGAAAGAAGTATGAGACAGGCGAAATACCCTCAGACTTCAAGAACAATACAATAAATCCAAACCCAAAGAAAGTAGGTGTTGACAGATGTGAAAATTACCGAACTATCAGTTTAACAAGGCACGGCTGCAAAATACCAACACGCATTCCTTAGTGACGAATGGATAAACTGGTAGAAGCCGACCTCGGGGAAGATCAGTTTGGATTCCGTAGAAATGTTGGAACACGTGAGTCAATACTGACGCTACGACTTATCAAATAGATTAAGGAAAGGAAATCCTACATTTCTAGCATTTGTAGACTTGAAGTAAGCTTTTTACAATGTTGAGTGGAATACTCTCTTTCAAATTCTGAACGTGGCAGGGGTAAAACACAAGGAGCGAAAGGCTATTTACAATTTGTACAGAAACCAGTTGGCAGTTATAACAGTCGAGGGGCATGAAAGGGAAGCAGTGGCTGGGTGGTTGAGAAGGGAGCGAGACAGGGTTGTAGCCTATGCACGATGTTATTCAATCTGTTTATTGAGCAAGCAGTAAAGGAAACAAATGAAAAATTCGGAGTAGGTATTAAAATCCACGGATAAGAAATAAAAACTTTGAAGTTCGCCGATGAGCGACTGCTACGGTCGCAGGTTCGAATCCTGCCTAGGGCATTGATGTGTGTGATGTCCTTAGATTAGTTAGGTTTAAGTAGTTCTAAGTTCTAGGGGACTGATGACCACAGCTGTTAAGTCCCATAGTGCTCAGAGCCATTTGAACCATTTTTTTTTTAAAGTTCGCCGATGACATTGTAATTCTGTCAGAGACAGCAAAGGACCTGGAAGAGCAGTTAAACGGAATAGACAGTGTCTCTTGAAAGGAGGATATAAGATGAACATCAACAAAAGCGAAACGAGGATAATGGAATGTAGTCGAATTAAATCGGGTGATGCTGCCGGAATTAGTTTAGGAAATTAGGCCCTTAAAGTAGCAAAGGAGTTTTTCTATTTGGGGAGCAAAATAACTAATGATGGTCGAAGTAGAGAGGATAAAAATGTAGAATGGCAATGGCAAGGAAAGTGTTTCTGAAGAAGAAAAATTTGTTATCATCGAGGGTAGATTTAAGTGTGAAGAAGTTGTTTCTGAAAATATCTGTAAGGAGTTTAGATATGTATGGAAGTGAAACGTGAACGATAAATAGTTTAGTCAAGAAGAGAATAGAAGCTTTCGAAATGTGGTGCTACAGAAGAATGCTGAAGATAAGATGGGTAGATCACATAACTAATGATTAGGTATTGAATAGAATTGAAGAGAGGACAAATTTGTGGCACAACTTGACTAGAAGAAGGGATCGGTTGGTAGGGAATATTCTGAGGCATCAAGAGATCACGAATTTAGTATTGGAGGGCAGCGTGGAGGGTAAAAACCGTAGAAGGAGACCAAGAAATGAATACACTAAACAGATTTAGAAGAATGTGTGTTGCAGTAGGTACTGGGAGATGAAGAAGCTTGCACAACATACAGTAGCATTGAGACCTGCATCAAACCAGTCTCTGGACTGAAGACCACAACAACAACAGTCTATGGCTACACTGAAAGCCATCAGATAGCGTTGGCGGCGAGTGAAGTGGTGTAGGAACTATATGAGCGGTGAAGTGACGAATGGGGAATCATTCTAGAGACGAAACAGAAATAAACTGGGAAATCTAATGACATTAGAGATTTTGACTATGACAGATTGTTGTGGACCGCCGCCTGGAAATGAGCACCCAGGAAACGCAAAGCCGTGCACTTGTTTATGTTCTACTGCGGTGAGCATGTATGAAAAATGACTGAAGGACGATAAAGTCAAAACTAGGTGATACAATGTTGGAGGTCCATGCCTCATAATAGTATGTGTGAAACGTGGAAGCTTTGCTGCTCTGTAGGGCAGAACAGGCGGTGACCTTTGCAAATATTGAAACAGTGTAAATGCAGCTACAAGCGGTTCAGGTTATATCGTTCAGCGCACATTGTGGGACACTGAGCTCTACACTGGATTGTGCACATATGTTCTCATGTCGACCCAACGACGTCGTCATTTATCGACTGTACTGAGAGTGAAATCATCGAGATTGCATTTCATATCAGTGGAAATGTGTCGCCTAGTCGGATGAATCTCGTTTCTTTTTATATCACGTCGATGTTCGTGTACTGATACAGTACCTATCAGGTGAATGCCTGATGGAAATATATCACGCGCTGAGGACACAGGCAGGTACTCCAAGTATTAACCTACGCGGAACTTTTACCAAGGCGTCAGAAGGACCCGTGGCAGCAAACGAAGACACCGTGACAGTTGTGGACCACTTGAACATTCCTTCAGGTTATTTTTCTTTTCATGACTGATGTCTTCCCCGACGGCGATGCGCTTTTTGGCAGGATAACTGTCCGTGTCACAAGGGTAGAACTATGATACAGTAGCTTGAAGAACGTTATGCATGCACTCAAGTTAATTTAATACTCCAATTTGCTTGTACAGACCTCTATGCACCCACATGTGTGACGCTGTTGCGCACGAAATATCGATCCGTAATTTTCTCGGATTTCTTGAAGTGAGTGAAGACTCTGGTATGTTTTTTTTTTTTTTTTTTTTGTAATTTAATTGAAAGCTTTGTTGCTTTGGTAAAAATAAAATTGGTTCTTTTTTGTCGTGACAGAATAAATTACTGTTAATCACACCAGATTTGTCGGAGAACAGCAGCAACATGTGTAATTGATCCAGCTTTAAGAAATTCTATTACCTTTTGGCGGAAAATTCGTGCAGTACTCTCCGACGTTAGAAAAGTCGTGGTGTTCCGCTCGGAGCAGGAGGCGGCTGTCTTTTCTCATTCGCGATATCGAAAATTACTAAAAAAAATGAACAGAATTTTTTTTTTTTTTTCGGAGGAAGATCGCGCGGAGAAAGCAGACAGAAGTCACATGAAAGAAACCTAAGGGACCAACTAATTGGATTTGTGCGAACATATAAACGGAACTGAAAGAACTTGGAATAAATACTATAACGATGTCGTCACGACAGCCTCCTGTTCCCACAGAACACACGCTGGATCATAAGCTGCATAAATCTTTTAAACAGAAAAGATTATCACAAGAATAATTAATGAAAATAAGGTTGAGAGATTTTCTTTGAAATTAAATAAACTTCAAGGCTTCAAGTATTATATTATGAAACGGAAACTTACATTAACATGGCCACCCATTGTGGCGGTGGAGCGAATTTTCATGATACACATTCTCGCTTGTTTGTGGCTACATATATTTTTAATCACTTATACTCTTAAATTTGCAATAAAATGATTATATCAGTATGGAGCACAATACTTTTGCGTCCGACTCGCAACACATTCACAGAAGAACAGCTAGAGAGCGGCGCGGCTCCCTGCAGAAGTAAAAATTGGCAATTATTATTTTTAAACATAGGTGCATCGTTTTTTTTATACTGATCGATAGCAACGTATAACAGTTTATAGCTATCGTGATATTCTGCGCTTTTCAGGAGCGCGGCAAAGATATCTGGTTACAACATTCATTGGTATATGTTAAAAGTTCGCACATACTGACGCGAATGCAGAAAAAAAACTTTTACATGTTAAAAATCGCAGTGATAAAGGCTGTAATGTCACAATGCCTCCCATGTGGGGCATGATGATTCCGGAAGGATCATCAGGACTCACATGTTGTTTGAAGACATTACTGTGTTTTATCATGTTTACTTTAGTTCTAACATAAAATTGGAATGTTTTGTCATCTAGTTATTTTATGCTTCCAGTACAGTTATGAAAACAAATGTCTTTCAGTGTCTTTTGTGCACTTTGGCACTTCTCTCAGTTCATTGTAAGGTGTCCTTGCACTGTCATCTTAATTGCTGTTACTGTGAAACAAAATATGACAAAAAACAATCTTAAGTCTAACACACACAAAGATAAATGAATAATACTCTATATAGAAAACAAAACATGTCAGTAGACAAACATACACAGATACATTGAAATAATTACTTAAACAGTCCTCTAAAATTGTCTGTGACCTGTTTGGTCTCGTAATGTTTTTTATCCGTTTCATTAGATTCTTTTAGAATGTCGTTGTTAATCAGGACGTTTCACTTGACACTACACTGTACACTTTTATTTGTCACGCGCTCACTTAACCGGAGTCTGCAACGTCTATTCTCTTCGGTGAGCGGCGTCGTCCGAGAGGTCACGACCCTGGGTAGCGTCTTTTTGTGTTCGCTCGTGTTGCCTCTCTAGTGTCTCGCATCAAGCGTCATGTCGTTTACATGCAAATAAACAGAAAGAAACCTGTGTTAGGTTCGTGCTATAATGTAGACTTACAGGTAAAGGTTTTATAGGATTCTGGACAGGATTGATAACCTTCCCTTCCAGTTAACGTTTCAGTGCTCAGTAATGCCTTGTCTTTATTTAACTATCTATAGCAAAATATCCGACGTGACTGATTAAATGGAAATTAATTTGAAGCTAAGACTTCTCTTTTTTACAGAATAAATAAAGTTCATAATTAAGTTTTACTGTGATAGCTTTAGCAATGTCTCTTGCGTAGTTGTGAGACGGAAAACATTCTAAGGTCAATGACACGCCTCCACAGCGCGCGCGTCGGTTGTGTTTCAAATGTTAATTGTTGAGTCCAATTGCAAGCAGCTCCGCGCTGTTGCCGGTTACTAGTCCAGTGCAACACGCGCTCGTGTATGCTCGTATGAAGTTTAACGTGTGTCACTAGCGCTCTGCTAAAATGAGAACACGCGGAAAACACACGTCTAGTGTCCCTTCTCCATCGTCGATCGGCGTATCGAAAACTTGGGTAGAAAATACCACCGTCTGTTTCGAGGATTTCACACGACAGTCCCTGCGACCTGCCATGCTGCTTACACACAGGTAAGTGAAGCCAACGTTTTACATATAGTTTGCAAAATACTTTGCTGTGATCGCTGTCACTACCTGTACTTGCGTGTACACGTGTCACTGCACACGTATTTTGTACACTTTATCACTCGCATTTTGTTTAGAACGTCTTAGAGTGTCTGCAAATTCACATCTCCCATCTCACATTGTGATTTCAAAGTTCACAGATCAAGTTACTCACAGGTAAATACATTACAAGATTAAACAATGTCCATAAATTACGTACATACATACATACTTTTCTTAAGTTTGCTTACAGTCACAAAATTCTTTTAACCTTTTCAGTCACGCCACGCCGGATTAGCGTATTGAATACCACTACTTGTGCATCAAGGCACGATCATTTCGGTTATTCTCTCTCCCTTTTACAAAGGTAAATTTTTTTTAAACAAATCTTTTAAGCAGCTTGTTATTTCGTTTCTCTTCAAAATTTAGTGTCACTGTTTATGTAGAGCACGGATTGAACAAATTCTGTCTCTACTGGTCGAGCATACTCATGCATTTCTCTCCGGAAAATTCATGCTTCATAAAGTTACTGGCTGCAAGTACTACTCGCGGAATGTATTATAATCTCTCAACATTGCTACTCGCGATACGCGATTAGAACAAAACTTTCGCTAACGGATCTCTCCCACAAATTTCGTTTCCACTTCAACCGTCTAAAGAGCACTCAGATGAGCCTGTCAAATTCTAATCCTCACTTTTTTTTAATGGGATAGGATGGGGAAGTGGAAGAGGAGAGGATCAAATATGAAAATACGTAAATACACTATATACATATACAAATTCTAGCACAACTACGCTAGGATATTTTTGTGACCTTAGATGCATGACATGAGTCACGTGTGTCTTCAAGTGGCTATTCTTTAATCTAATATCAGATCTTAGTTTTATTATTATAAAGTGAGTCATATCTGGTGACAGCTTTCTAGTTTCTCACGCTTCCTTCTGAGCGATTGTCGGGCTTGGCTGTGAAATAGCTTATTACTTTAGTGCACCTTACATGTTTAAAGAAGAAACTTTTACCATCAGGGATACTTCAGGCTTGTCAGTACGACGTATATGTTTCGATGTAGTGGCACTCTCGACTACATGACCTAACAGCTGTTGTAAAACAGAATAAAGGAAATGCTTTGTTGCTTAGCTATTAAATCTTTATGAGGCTTACTGTTCGTAGATGATACTTTGAATCTGAGATTGAATCACCTGAAAACTATCAAATACTACGTGATACTCTCTCTCTCTCTCTCTCTGTTATTTACTGCTTTTGACAGTTCAAACACTTGGCTACACAAATCTGTTTAATTCTGAAGATCGCGCTAACAAAAGGCATAGTTCATGGCGGTGTTACAATAACGCAAAGTTTACACGCAATAGGCTGTACTCTGTACACTTAAAGACTAACATTCCATCTTGAGGGCTGACAAAGAAATTGCTTAACCTAATATTTCACATACATATATATTCATTCGAGTTGGAAGGTGGCAATCTGCTACTTCCTTCCGCATCTCCTTTCACCAATAACGGCATTCCTCAATGCCAACAGCCAACTTGGACTGCTTAGACCTATGACTAACTTAAAACTAACTGAGAATCTGTCCTCTCAAATGGAATGTGGTTTCTTTTTCGTATGCCATAATAAATCAAATCTTCAATTACCTCCATAGTTTTTCGCCACAGTGTGAGTACTCGTATTGGTGTGTTTGAATACCGAAGTGTTTCACAGGTTAAACCTTAGGCTAATGTTCCTTTGCTTGTTACTTTGCCTCGTTATACTTCTTGAGATCCTGGTGGTGATACAATCCTTTAATTCTGCCAGATGCTGGATCCGCTATTAGATAACATCCTGTATGTGGTTTTCTAATTACTACAAATGGTCCGTCGTACAATAGCCTCCATTTCTGGTTTCTTTTCAACAACTTCGATGGCTTAAAATGTGTCCGTAAAAGCACCTTTTCATTAATATCATATGTAAGAGCCTTAGATACTTTCTTGTCATAAGACTTCTTGCGTGGATTCGCCTGTACAGCTAAGGATACCAATGCTTGCCTAAGTTTTGCATCTAAATCTAATTCTGGTTCTACAGTTTTAGGTATGGGATCTAACCATTCATTTCTTTCCCGATGACTCGTCATTAATTCCGCAGGTGTAAATCCAGTTGAGAAGTGTAGAAGATTGTTGACAATCTGCTCGAATGAAGATACCAAGTCAATCCAACGGGTTTGTCGATTAGGTATGTAGGTTCGAATGAATCTATTGAACTCTTTGAAGATACGTTCGGTGGGGTTAGATTGCGGTCTGAAACGAGATATAAGTATTTGTTTGATGCCATGTCTGGCAAGAAAATTGCGCCATTGTCTGCCAGTGAAATTCGATGCATTATCTGATAGAATGGCCTCCGGCTTGCCAAATCGAGGAAAATAGTCTTGTTCGATTCGACGGATGATCGGAAGTGCCCTGGATGATTTCACTGCATAAAGTCTCACATGTTTTGTGAAAAGATCCATCAATGCGACTAGGTATTTCACCCCTCCCCTCCCTTGCGGCAGGGGGCCGGCGAGATCAAGGGCCAGAACTTGATTTGGTCTCTCAGTAATAATTGGATTCAGAGGAATTAGGTTCGAATGGTTGAAGGGTTTTGCCTTCTGGCAGATAAGACATGTACTTAACAACTTGTGGATTCGATGGTGCAAGTTTGGTACATAGCAATACGCAGAAATCTTTCGTTTGCATTTTTCAGGTCCATAATGACCCCAGGAAAGATGTGTGTACCAGATAAGGTGTTCAACGTATGCGTGTGGTATACACACACACCATCTACCAGAGAGGAGAGAAGTTCGATGGAATAAAACATCGTTGTGTAGTTTATAAAATTTGGACAAGTGGTGATCGGGTTTTGTTAGAAGAAGTTGTTTGACCTTACGCCATTTGGGATCTGTTTCTTGGAGTATACGCATCTGCTTGCAGAGCTGAAGGAAATACATTCTATGTAGTGGGTCTTTCATTAGAAGAATTCGGTAGTTAGACATCTGCTCGATAAGTTCACTGGACTCGGGAAGTCCTTGCGGCATGCGTGACAAAGCATCCGCGATAATGTTGTTTTTACCCTTGATGTGTACTATTTCGAAATCATACTCTTGCAAGAAGAGACTCCATCGTGTAAGACGAGGATGAAGAAGTTTACACGAGAGCAAGAAACTAAGAGCTTGGTGATCAGAAAAGACCTTAATTTTCCGACCATGGATGTAGTAATTGAACCTTTTAAAGGACCATACAATGGCCAGAGCCTCCAACTCTGTCACCGAGTATGACCTCTCACATTCTGTGAGAATCCTACTTGCAAAGCTGATAACTCTTATCTCTTCTTTTCCATCAATTACTTCTATTTGAAACAAACAAGAACCAAGCCCCTGAAATGAAGCATCTGACGAAATACAGAATTCTTTATCCATGTCTGGATGGAACAAAATATTGCTGTTAAGAAGTGCTTGTTTAATGCGATCAAAATCAGCCTGACACTCTGGCGTCCAATGCCAGTGAGTATTTTTCTTTAGAGGATCATGCAATGCTTGACTGTTCATCAAGTGGTCCGAAATAAACTTTCTGAAAAAGGAAGTTATTCAGAGGAAGCCTTTCAACTGGCGTTTAGAAGAGGGCACAGGAAAGTTTTTAATAGCTGCTAGTTTGTCTTGATCTGGGGTAATTCCCTGTGATGATAGAAGATGTCCTAAAAATTTAATCTTGCTTTTACCAAATTTAGACTTATGTAGATTAGCTGTGACTTGATAGTCAACAAACCTCTGGAAAACTTTGCTTATTATGTCTAAATGTTCTTCCCAAGATTTCGTAGCAATCAGTTAGTCATCAACATACACTGTTACTCGATCCAACAGTTCAGGTCCTAATACATGATCAAGTGCAACTATGAATACGCCTGAACTCACATTCAAACCAAATGAAACTACTTTGAATTGGTATGATCTACCTGCAAATATAAACGCTGTATTATTTCGAGACTGTGATGTCATCTTGACCTGCCAGTAGCTCGATCTCAAGTCTACCGATGTGAGGAATTTTACTCCATGAAACCTTTGTAATTGTTCATCCATAGCCTCAGGTCGAGTTCTTACTGGAATAATTATTTTATTTATGTTTCTTGCATCCAAAACTATACGTACACTACCATCCTGCTTCAAAACTGGCAATAACGGACTACTGTAAGGTGAGTCTGACGGTTCAATGATCTCCCACTTAAGCATTTTACGTATTTCATTTTTCACAGCCTCGCGCCTTGCATACGGGACAGAGTACGTTGTCTTGCAAAAAGTAGAATGGGGAGCGACCTTCATGTCATATTCGTAGTCACGTATTACTCCAGGTTTCGAAGAAAAGACATGAAGATACCTCATAAGAAAGTGCAGTAAATCTTGCCTTTGTATGTAATCAAGTTCACTTTATTCAAAATCTCTTCTCTAGTCGGAAGTCCGTCATCAGTATCAAAAACCGTCCAACTGTTACCCTGTCTTGTCATGTGTGCTTGGTTCAAAAACATTCGCTGTACCAGTCTGCGTACCTTAACTTTGTGCTCAGTGTTGACTCTTTTGACCTTGCCGCGCAACAATTGCAGCGTTACCTCCTGTTCACCTACTCGGATTGTACAGATACCCTTTTCTATATCAATCACTGCCTTATTCTTCCTCAGGAACTCCATTCCTAATAAGCATGACACTGACAAATTCTTAACTACTAGAAATACACACATGAAAGAAGTAGAATTAATCCTTATCGGTGCCTGAGCTTGCAAATTGACTCGCTGTGATAAAGATCCTACCGCTCCTGTTACTGAACAACCTTGTACAGGTAACGTTAAAATTTTCATCCCTGCAGAACCTTTCTTAAACATACATAGTGATAAAGCATTTACGCTTGCACCAGTATCAATAATAGCATCTATTGGTGTATTGGCTATGTAAATTTTAGTCATTGCTTGTACTTCGTCTTCCCATACGTCATTCAAGTCTGTCTCAATATTTTCCTGCAACAAATCGTCTCTCAAGTCAGTGTCGCGATCATAACGTATTACGTTAAGTCGTTCAAGGTCGAGTTTGCCCCCATTATGTCCCGCAGCATCCCCAAGGAGGCGAAAAGGTGCTGCCTTTAGTTTTCCGCTCTCTTGTGATGCGACTGATTTGATTCTTCTGTCACATCACTTGACCATTCTCGCTGGTTTTTTACTCATTGTGTGTGTTGATTTGTATCAAATCCTTGTTGGTATTGCACTTGGTTACCAGGCTGAAAAATCGGTACATTACTTGCCTGCGTAAAATATACCGGTGGATTGTATTGTTTTCTTGGTTTATTGTTATTGTATCTAAAGTCCTGTTGTGGTGGCGTGTACTGTTGTTGTTGCATGAATGGTTGTTGCTGAGGCGTGTATTGCTGTTGTTGCTGGTGTTGTGGCTGCCCATAGGGTTGTGGTGGAGGTAGCTGACCTCCGCAATTTTGATTGTTGCAACGTTTACTCTTGTATTTGTTCCCATTCTGGTAGAAGTTACTACCGTTATTGTTTGATTGGTATGGGGCATTCCCGTAATACTGTTGTTGCGTGTTGTATATTGGATTGTACCATTGGTTGCCGTAATGCTTGTTTTTGTGTTTACCATTACGGTAACCATTGTTTCGGCCTCTATTGCGGTTATTGTACTGTTTGTTTCCGTATTGTGTTTCGTGTGAACCATTTCCATTACTACCGTTTCCATTCGAATACGTGCCTGCGTTGTTGTTCTTACGGTTAGCATTCGCACGCGCGTCTTCGTGTATAAGATCGAGCGAATCAAGGACGGATAAAAATGCGTCCTGATCTTCCTCTGACACGTTCACTAATTTTTCGCGTGTGGAAATGGGTAGTTTTGACTTAAGAATCATAATAACATCTTTTGTTGTTATGGGATTGTCCCAATATTGTATCTTTCTCAAGTACTTTTCAAAGTACCGGCGATGTCCGCCACTGTTCGAATGGAAAGGTTCGGCGTTGTAGACCTCTTTGCGTAGGCGTTGCTGAACACCTGCGCCCCAAAATTTGCTTAAAAAGTTCTTCTCAAACTCGCTAAATGTTTTGCACTTATCAACCATCTCGGTTCCCCATATAGCACTTTCTCCTTGTATGTATCCGGTAATGAATTGTATTCTCTGTTTGTCATTGCAGGCAGCTGGAAAGACTCCTGAAAAGTTCTTTAGGAAAACGACTGGATGAATATTTCGCTTTTCCGGTTGGAATGGTTGAAAAACTCTGTGTTTCAATACACTCTCCTCTTTCATGAGGGTTGTGAGTGACAATTGTTCAGTGTTATTGTTGTGTGAATCGTTAAATTCATTTTTCGATCGCGGAATGTACTGTGGTGTGTTGTGTTGTTGTGTTGTCTGGTATTGATGTCCATCTGGCTCAGAAGGTAGTGAGTGTTTCCCGTCACTCTGGTTATCTTACTGTAGTGTTTGAATTTGCTGTTTCAGGTCGGATATCTCATCTGTTACTTGCTTCCGCCATTCCGGCAAATCCCGGGTAAACACTCGTCTAATTTGGCCTAGTTCAGTACAAACAGTGTCTCCTGAACTGCCGGGTGCAGATAATGTGTCTAAGGTTGCGTATTTAACAACATCTTTCAAATCACGTGTAACCTTCTCCTCAACAAGCTTCTCTTGTACATCAATCCATTCTTTGTAATGTTCGGTAAGTGCTTTAGTGTGCGAAGCAACACTACTGTTAACTCTTTCCTCAATAGTGCGGTCCGAAATGTCATTCGCCATTGCACTTACTTTTGATTCTACAGTGGCTACCGCTGTCGCTAACTCGTCTACCTGTCGTGCAACTGTTTTATATGCAAGTTTTACCGAATCGGTTTCTTTGCGACACGCTTCGATTTGAGTTGTGAGATTCTGACCAATGTTATCAATTTTGTTATTCAGAGTGCTTATCTGTGTTGTCAAAGTGGTTACTTGCGCCGTGATGTCACCCTTAACCGAATCTATCTGTGCTGTGAGAGAGCCTACTTGCGTAGTGAGGGTACCTACTTTCGCATCAATGGTGGTATTTACGTCATTCCTAACTGAGTCAATCTGTGTTGTCATATCCGTTTTCAACTCTGATAAAAACTTGTCTCTGTCTTTCTCACGTTGTTCGCGATCACGTTCGCGCTGTTCCCTCTCCTGTCTGTCTAGTATCAATTCCTGTAACAATTGATACCGTTATCGGGGAGGTGGGTGTTTCCTGCTGAGTGTCGTCCACGTTAGCTACCTCTAGTCTGTCGTCTGTCCTGGCCGTCGTTCCGCGTGAGCGGAGTCGGTAATGTTTGTTAACAGTGCCGTCGCTTTCGACTGCAGAGTTCGCGCTCGATTGTCCGTCCGCCATAATGAAATTCAACTATTGCCAACTTAAAATGGGTACTGCCAACTGAAATTCTGATTGTCAATTATTTTTGCCGCGTAAGTTAAAGTCGCGGCGCGTTCGTCAAATGTCTAATGTTACGTGGGTAATAACTGACACACGTCTGTAGCAAAAAGACAAGATGGAGTCAACGCCGTTGAAACAATTGATTGCCAACGCTGTTATACAGAAAAGACTGAAATGGCATCCATCTTGAACTTACACGAGAATACTAACCACAGTATAAAACAAATAGTCAAGCAAAAGGTTACAGAAAATGTTCAAATATTTACGTAGAAAAAAAAGTGGTTTTTTACGTTAAGCTACAGAAAGGATGGAGTGAGGTCGAATTTGAAGGTCAAATGAGCTACTCTTTAGACAGAACTATGGCAAACGAAATTTTGGTACTCAGTCGGGGTTGTCTTCAAAACTGAAAATCTGCATCTTATTAAATCCCAAGATATTTGTGTAAATACCGCGTCCTTCAATATTGCGTATATTTATTGCTCATCCGTAATTTTATGCAGCATTGGGTTCCAAAGAGCGATACATGAAATAAGACAATCATATATTAGTACCGTGACACTTTCAATATTTTAGTCAAGTCCCTGTTCGGGCGCCAGATCTGGTATGATTTTTTTTTTTTTAGTAATTTAATTGAAAGCTTTGTTGCTTTGGTAAAAATAAAATTGGTTTTTTTTGTCGTGACAGAATAAATTACTATTAATCACACCAGATTTGTCGGAGAACAGCAGCAACATGTGTAATTGATCCAGCTTTAAGAAATTCTATTACCTTTTAGCGGAAAATTCGTGCGGTACTCTCCGACGTTAGAAAAGTCGTGGTGTTCCGTTCGGAGCAGGAGGCGGCTGTCTTTTCTCATTCGCGATATCGAAAATTACTAAAAAAAATGAACAGAGATTTTTTTTTTCGGAGGAAGATCGCGCGGAGAAAACAGACAGAAGTCACATGAAAGAAACCTAAGGGACCAACTAATTGGATTTGTGCGAACATATAAACGGAACTGAAAGAACTTGGAATAAATACTATAACGATGTCGTCACGACAGCCTCCTGTTCCCACAGAACACACGCTGGATCATAAGCTGCATAAATCTTTTAAACAGAAAAGATTATCACAAGTATAATTAATGAAAATAAGGTTGAGAGATTTTCTTTGAAATTAAATAAACTTCAAGGCTTCAAGTATTATATTATGAAACGGAAACTTACATTAACATGGCCACCCATTGTGGCGGTGGAGCGAATTTTCATGATACACATTCTCGCTTGTTTGTTGCTACATATATTTTTAATCACTTAAACTCTTTAATTTACAATAAAATGATTATATCAGTATGGAGCACAATACTTCTGCGTCCGACTCGCAACACATTCACAGAAGAACAGCTAGAGAGCGGCGCAGCTCCCTGCAGAAGTAAAAATTGGCAATTGTTATTTTTAAACATAGGTGCATCGTTTTTTTTTTTACTGATCGATAGCAGCGTATAACAGTTTACAGCTATCGTGATATTCTGCGCTTTTCAGGAGCGCGGCAAAGATATCTGGTTACAACATTCATTGGTATATGTTAAAAGTTCGCACATACTGACGCGAATACAGAAAAAAAACTTTTACATGTTAAAAATCGCAGTGATAAAGGCTGTAATGTCACAAGACCTCTGGTGGCACATACCTCCGTTAATCTATGGACTTGTCGAATCCATGCTATTACACAGTCGCTGCTATACTGCGTTTTAAAGGAGAACAAGCATGTTATTGGGCAGGTACCCTCAAACAGTTTGCTCGTCGGTATCAAAACATTGAACACTGGAGCGAGAGTTTTGGCCTCTTACAAATTCTCCCTGCAGTGACATTTTTAGTACAATAATTTGAGTGCTGGAGTAGTCGAAACAGGATGTGTGTTTTTTCTGTCTATATGCTGTTGGAGGCAACGTTTTCGCTATTAACAGTAAACATAGGGAGGGAGAACATACACAATTATTACAAATTTAAAATACTGAAAGCGGAACCATTTGCTTGTTTGTAACATAAGCTTTATAGCTATCCAGTAACGTTTGGAAATGAGGCATATTCCCTAAGGCAGGGAGAGAAGATAGGAGAGCTCCAATAATTACTTTCAATATATTTTAATAACAGTCTGTTTGCTACATACCAGTGTATTTTAATAGGATGTGTACTGCTTTTAAGTTATTGTTACCATAATACTACACATTTTATCCTATGCTTCTAATGCGACAAATAATGTTTCTGATAAGTATTAATAGGATCTGTTCTCATAAATCAGTGTCAACAAGTTACAATGAGCAAACATTTCTTCCTTGGAAAGTTATTTTTAGCCTCAAAACACGATAAAACAACACAGTAATATTATGTGTATTAATACGTAAGATCAGGAAACCTTCATATTGCAAAAACTAAAAACAGAAATTAAACTGAGAAAAAATTACGACTGCACACAAATATATCAGTTTAGTCCTTACGATGGAAAGTTACTATGGTTTGGTTTCTAATTACAGAAGGACGTTTTATGCACCTGTTTGTTCTTCTTCTTCCTGTCCTGTGTGGATGGCTGTTTTGTAAGCAAAATATGGCTGCTGGTGACTACTTTGAACCATATTGTGGAACCACGAACTACCTTCGTGATCTGTGTACTTAAATGAGTTCCTGATATCCTTTTCTTTTTCTGGTTTCACTAATTTAAACGCCACTGTGGACTGTCTCTGGTTTTTCAGTATTTCATTACTGTATTTCTCTTTCCAAAGTTGGAATGATGTGTATGGAGCTGCGTACATTAGCGAGCCTAGTATTTGATCATTTGCTTTCTGTTTCAGAACAAATTACTTCTCAAACCTAAACACACTTCCCTTGGCGATAGGCTTCTTGAAGCTACCCTGCACATTGTCACTCACTACCTTAAACTAAATGACAAGTGCTGCGTGCACTAGCACCAAGAAAGGTTGCCCCGACCTCTACGTTAACATAATGAAATAAAACCTGGGTGCACAATCCCAAAAACTTGGCTAGAATATTCCACAAAATCCACTGATCAATTTTAAACGATTTTCCGAAAAAGGACACATAGACGTATGGACGCTTCTTCCGGAAAATACCTCATTTGTTTTCTGGAGGAAACATACTGTGGAATACAAATCTCGTAAGAGAGTAAATATAAATGTGGTACCACTAAAATAATCCGCATTTATCGCCTGCCTGATTTTGTTTGGTTAATTTGAAGCCAATCCAGATTCGAGTGAGACTCCTTGGGATGGAAATTGTTGGTTCTGATCGAACTGAGTAGCACCAAAGTACTATCACATCTCATATCAAAAAAGAGAACAAAATAAATACCTCTCACGGTATCACTGTACTAAAGGTGTTCACTAATATAGTCGTCAAGGCAGATGCTCTCGTCTGCTGAAGAACGTAAGTATTTACGTTCCACTACAGCCTACGATGAGCCAGAATTCAGGTGTTTCTACTGAATTAATCGTGCCATCAGTGAAAGGCAAATTTTAAGCCAACTCCACCTAACTTAAATCTGTTGTACTTTGGTTTATGTCCATTAAGAGCCAGAGTGCTTCTTAGAGACATAAAGTGTTCTCATTGAGAATCACGTCGCTACATGTTATTCCGTTGCTCAAGCAAATCTCAAAAATATAGTGCTCCCCTTCCTGTGCATTGTATATCTCTACTGCAAATTGCGTTTCCAAATGTATAAGAAACATTAGCTCACAGTGAAATAGATCTTTCAGTATCATATTTACGTCCTTTATTGCCTAGTTGTTCCATAACTTAATATTTAACTAACTAATTGCACTGATACTTAGAATACAAATATTTAGTAACCTTCCTGGAGCTTTGAGCAGTGGCGGCTGGCGCTAGGGTCTTCCACTTACATCGTCGATATCGATATTCGGCTGTCTTGCTATCTTTGGCTGCTCCCCCGGTGGGTTTTCCGGGTGAACGTGTGACGGGAAGTCTCCGGTCGGCGTTCATTGAGCAGCCAACTTGTGTGTAAAACAAGCCGGCGCCCCAACCGTGGTGCATGGGCATCGCCGTGCTCGCCGCCCTTGTCTTTTGTCGCTCCGGATGTACGGTGTCGATCATTGGGCGCCTTGACGTGCAAAACTGCGATATGTTCGTCGTCTCACGCAGAACAGCTTCCCAGCTCGTACTTTGCTAGCTCCAAGTTATTCAGTGCTTAACTAAGAATATTTTTGAAACTTACTTTGGCGTGGATAGCTGCCGGAGATGGTTCTGAACGTGGTTCCACAGAGGCTATTTTAAGGAGGCTGATGTTCCTCGTTTTGTTTCTCATCATTTGTGGGGTGTGTGTTTTAAGTGGTTTTCACGCAAGTTTTAACTTGTTTTAGGACATACTGACCGCTTGGGGACTGGTTGCCGTTGTGTACTCGCCAGTCAGCGGTAGAGGTAATGGTTTAATCATTTGTCACGTCAGGATTTGGTATGTTTATTTAATGTTGAAAGTGCCTTAAGACATGTGCAAGTGATCTCTAAGTTTCCTGCTAATTTACTGTGAGACGGGTAATGTTAAAGTATCGCTCCATAAGAATTTAGGGGCATGCTTGTAAGAGATTCCAGTGTGGCTGTGATTTGACCTTGTTTTCATTGCAATCAGTTTGTGCTGCAGGCCATATGTTAAATCTGCTCGTTTCCTGGCGTCGTTGGTTAAGGGTTCTTGTCAGGATCGCGCATTGTGAAGCTGGTCGGACTACACATAAATATATACCACCTGCTTGTCGGCCTTAACGCTGCTCTCTAGAGTTAAGTGAGGCTACGTTCTTAATATTAGCGTTTCCGTAAGATATATTACTGGTTATTACTAGCCATTCCTATTCAACACTTTTGTTAAACATTTGTGTATCTTTAATGAATGTACAACTTGTTATTTTTCCAGTGTGCCAGTTTTGCGACCTTGGTTGGCCCACTTTGCATTTTAGTATAAGCATGTTGTGGTATTATGTGGCTGTGTAACTTTGGGTTGGAAGCGTATAATGTTACTAGCCTTTTGAAAAACGGTTAAACAAGAACGATAGTTTATGACTGATTATTCGCCGTGCCTACTATCTATGTTTTCGGTTGCGGATGCTAAATATGATTCTTGTTCGTGTTTATGTAATTCAATTAAAGTGAAAATTTGTATATTGCATCAGTAAGAGGCCAAGTATCCGAATTGAAGATTACAATAAAGTCTGCCTGAGTCGAATTAAAATTGTAAAACAATCACAAGCTTGTCCATCAACAGTGATTCCGGGCTTCCTATTTTCTTTAAATAACGATGGTGAGACTGTAATTGTGATTTTCTAAATAATTGAGTACTACCACTGTTCGAGCTTCATCTTAGTGTCACGATACTGACACTTCAGAATTTTAATACTCGACTTTCATCTTTATCGGTCTCCAGTGGCACAATGAAATGTTGATCCGCTGATGGAAAATATTGTCTAAGAAACCTACCTAACTAGTAAGGTACGTGACATTTCAGTCGAACTGACCAACAAATGACAAATTTACCAGCTTGTACATCTGTGTAACTAAATGACGAATATCCTTATTCTTCCATTCGAAGGAAATGATAACTGAAAGTTCTGCAAGTCTTCGGTACACACCATGTTGTTAGGTTTTTTCTTCATGCTGATGAGCTCCTTTAAAAAGCAATTCTACCAACACTTCTTAATACACACATCAAAGAAAGTTTTGCATCACGTCGTTTCTGAGAGTTCCGGAACCTGTACAGAAAATTGGACTTGAGATCAAAATAAACAACATTCCTGCATTTCTTTTGCTGATGGAAACCACACATTGCATGTTGTACCACTATACAGCGAGACCTTCAGAGCTGGTGGTCCAAATTGCTAATACCATATAGCACGTCCTTTTGTGTTGATACATGCCTATATTCGTCGTGGCATACTATACACAAGTTCATCAAGAAACTGTTGGCTCATATTGTCCCACATCTCAACGGCGATTCAGCGTGGGCTCCTCGGAGTGGTTGGTGGCTCACGTCGTCCATAAAGAACCCTTTTCAATCTATCCCAGGCATGTCCGATAGGGTTAATGTCTAGAAAACATGCTAGTCACTCTAGTCGAGCGATGTCGTTATCCTGACGGAAGTCATTCACAAGATGTGCACGATGGGGGCGCGAATGGTCGTCCATGAAGACGAATACCTCGTTCATATGCTGCAGATATGGTTGCACTATCGGCTGGAGGACGGCATTCACGTACCATACAGCCGGTACGGCACCTTCCGTTATCACCAGCGGCGTACGTCGGCCCCACATAACGCCACCACATAAAAGCAGTGAACCTCCACCTTGCTGCACTCGTGGACAGGGTGTCTAAGGAATTCAGGCTGGCAGGGTTGCCTCCAAACACGTCTTGACGGTTGTATGATTGAAGGCATATGCGACACTCATCGATGAAGAGAGCGTGATGCCAATCCTGAGCGGTCCATTCAGCATACTGTTGGGCCCATCTGTACCGGGCTGCAAAGTGTCGTGGTTGCAATGAGGGATCTCGCCAAGGACGTCGGGAGTTGAGTTCCGCATCGTGCAGCCTATTTGCATTTCAGTCTTAACACGACGTCCTGTGGCTGCACGAAAAGCACTAATCAACATGGTGGCGTTGCTGTCAGGGTTCCTCCGAGCCATAATCCATAGGTAGCGGTCATCCACTGCAGTAGTAGCCCTAGAGCGGCCTGAGCGAGGCATATCATCGACCGTTCATGTCTCTCTGTATCTCCTCCATGTCCAAACAACATCGCTTTGGTTCACTCCGAGACGCCTGGACACTTCCCTTGTTGAGAGCCCTTGCTGGCCCAAAGTGTCAATAGCGACACTATCAAACCGCGGTATTGACCGTCTAGGCATGGTTGAAATAAAGACAACACGAGCCGTGTACCTCCTTCCTTGCGGAATGTCTGGAACTAATCGGCTGTCGGACCACTTCCGTCAAATAGGTACTGCTCAAGCGTGGTTATTTACATCTTTGGACGGGTTAGTGACATCTCTGAACAGCCAAAGGGACTGTCTCTGTGATGCAATATCCACAGTCAACGTCTACCTTCAGCAGTTCTGGAAATTGGGGTGATGCAATTTTTTTTTATGTGTGTATGTGACAGAAATGAGATAAAGGCATGAGTTGTAGACTGCACTGGAAGCTGTGATAGAATTTGTGACATCTTTTACATAAGACTCTGCTGAATGCTGTGACTCACGCTGGATACCTCACTAGTGGGACGATGAGCTACACTATGTGATCCAAAGTACCCAGACACCTGGCTATAAATGACTTACAAGCTCGTCGCGCCCTCCATCGGTAGTGCTGGATTAAATATGGTGTTGGCCCACTCTTAGCCTTGATGACAGCATACGTTAAATCATGTGCTGGACGGTTTCTTGGGGTATGGCAGCCTGTCTTCACGGAGTGCTGCACTGAGGAGAGGAATCGATGTCGGACGATGAGGCCTGGCACGAAGTCAGCGTGCCAGAACATCCCATAGGTGTTCTGTAGGATTCATGTCAGTGCTCTGTGCAGGCCAGTCCGTTACAGGGATGTTATTGTCGTGTAACTACTTCGCTGCAGGCCGTGCATTATGAACAGGTGCTCGATCGTGTTGAAAGATGCAATCGGCGTTCCAGAATTTCTCTGCAATAGTGATAAACAAGAAGGTGCTTAAAACATCAACGTGGACCTGTGCTGTGATAGTGATACGCACAACAATGGTATGCATTCACCCTCCATGAAAAACACGACCACACCAAAACACCATCGCCTCCGAATTTTACTGTTGGCGCTACACACGCTGGTAGATGAAGTTCACCGGGCATTCGCCATACCCACACACTGCCGTCGGATCGCCACGTTGTGTACCGTATTCAACACCCCACACAAGTTTTTCCACTGTTCAACCATCCAAAGTTTACGCTCCTTACACGAAACGAGGTGTCGTTTGGCATTTACCGGCGTTATGTGTGGCTTATGAGCAGTCGCTCGACCATGAAATCAAAGTTTTCTCACTTCCCTCCTGTCATGGTACTTGCAGTGGATCCTGATGCAGTTTGGAATTCGAGTGATGGTATGGATAGATGTGTGCCTGTTACATATTACGACACTCTTCAACAGTCGATGGTCTCGGTCAGTCAACACAACACTAATCGCTTTTGAGCTGTACGTTTAGCTTCACGTTTCCACTTCACTATCACATCGGAAACAGTGGACCTAGGGATGTTTAGGAGTGTGGAAATCTCGCGTACAGACGTATGACATAAGTGACACCCAAACACCTGTCCTTAGTCGAAGTCCATTGAGTTACGCGGAGCGCCCAAATCTGATCTCTCCCGATATCTAATAACTACTGAGGTTGCTGATATGGAGTACGTGGCAGTAGGTGGCAGCACAATGCACCTAATATGAAAACGTATGTTTTGGGGGTGTCCAGATCACCTAGTGTACGTATCTATTTGGGAAACAATTTTCATGTAACATTATAAAAGTCGGTATGGCACTATTGCGTTCATCAGCGAAGCTTGAAAAGTTAAATGTGTCTGCACCGTTTGTATGGTTATACATAACTGTCTGCCATCCATCACATGCATTAACATACTGTCACACATAGAGAACTACTGGAGGTGCTCCCCCTATCTAGCATACAAAGACACACACACACACACACACACACACAAGAAAATACCAGTTCACATTGTACTCGTAGGGAAGGAATGCTATTACTGAATACCATAAGTTAGTATTACAAATTATCCTTAATGATTCATAAATGTCATATATTTTTCTCTCAAAAGCCTTTGTTTCTCCTACATCAGAAACACTTTTTATCAGTTGGCGAGTATCATTTCATCCATTTGTAGAAAGAAACACTGTGCATTAGAACCCTTAACAAGTAAATTTGTTTTTCTCTCATTTTACTTCATCGTAAAGTACGATAAAGAAGACTGAGATCCATAAGCTCACAAAAATGGAACAATTTTTGAGAACGTTGTCATGCACATACTAGATCTCACAAAGAAATCAGACATACGTTGCAAACTCCAGATATTTTCCATATATGTTCATCTGATGGTGTTGACTTTACAAGGTGATTCCATATATTTCAAATACACTCCCATACTATGATTCCAATTCTCGGATCTTTTGTACTAGTTGTTTTCGTCAGACTGCGAATGATTGTCGCTGATTTTGCTGCCATTAATTCACCCACAAGTATCATGAGGCCGTTTGATTTGAGTAACGTTATACACTATCAGGAAAAGCCAAAACTGCTGGTTACCCCTGTATAGTGCACCAACAGCCAACTTTGACTAGAAGGAAACTAATAACTGTGGTAACTATTTCTATACTGCTGAAACCATACACGTTATAAAAATGTATGTATACGTATATTCGCTGATGAGTCAAAACATAACGACAGCAGTTTTGTTTGGCATGGATTCAACGTGTCCTTGGTAGCTCGCCAGAGGCACGCACATCATATGGCAACATTCATATCACGCAATTCCGTAAATTACTTGCTGTAGTTTGCGTGTGTGTGTGTAGCTGACGCCAAGTATGTGCTACGATGGGTACAGATCAGGGGTATTTGCTGGCCGAGACATCAGTGTGAGCCCACTATAATGAACCTAAAACCACTGCAACACAATTGTGACCTTGTGACATGGACATTTATCCTTATGGAAGATGTCATCACCACAGGAAAAGACATCAAGCATGAAGCGACGCCGTTGGTCCTCAATAATGTTGACATAGACCATTACTGTCATGGTTCTTCGATTGCTACCAAAGGTCCCATGGACGCCTATCTCAACATACCGCACTGCATAATTGTGCTCTCATTAACCTGCATCTGTGGTGCGGTGCATGTTTGAAGTAAACATCCGCCTGGTCCTCAATAATGTTCACTTAGCCCACAGTTGTCGTGGTGCCTTCGACTAGTATCACAGGTCCCATGGGCGCAGACCTCAACATACCCACCGCATAATTGTGCTCTTACCAGCCTGCATTGTCGGTACGGTGCATGTTTCAAGTAGCCATTCGCCTGGATGACAGCGTGTAACAATAAGCGAAATTAATATGAACAGATTACTCTCCTCTATTGATCCACAGTGAAAGCTCAGTGATGCTGCGCCCACTGCAAACGTAATTGACAATACCGTTGGATTAACACGATAACAAGTAGAGGTCGTGTGCTCTAGAACTTAAATTTCAACAATGGCCTTTGAACAGTGAGCTCGGAAACACATGTGCCTACATGAGAATTGTAATTATTTATTTTATTTGCACATCAAGTTCAGTAGGACCAAACTGAGGAGCAAATCTCCAAGGTCATGGATCGTGTCACTACGTGAAACTACAACATAAAAGTAATAACACATAGAAATAAAGTCTTTATGAACACAAAAGAGTCAAGCCACAAGTAAACGCAATGAACAGTATAACATAAGAATCAGCTTAATTTTTCAAGGAACTCCTCAACAGAATAGGAGTGACCCATGAGGAAACTCTTCAGTTTCGATTTGAAAGCACGTGGATTACTGCTAAGATTTTCGAATTTGATCGGTACCTTATTGAAAATGGATGCAGCAGGGTACTGCACATCTTTCTGGACAAGAGTTAAGGATGTCTGATCCAAATGCAGGTTTGATTTCTGCCGAGTAGTCACTGAGTAAAAGCTGCTTACTCTTGGGAATAAGCTAACATTGTTAACAAGAAATGATAGTAAGGAATATATATATTGAGAGGCCAATGTCAAAATACCCAGACTCATGAACAGGGATCGACAAGAGGTTCGTCAACTTACACCACTTACTGCCTGAACGGCATTTTTCTGAGCCAAAAATATACTTTCATAATGGGAAGAATTAACCCAAATTATAGCACCATATGGCATAAGCCAATGAAAATAAGAGAAGTAGATTAATTTTCGAGTCGAACGGTCGCTCACTTCAGATACCGTTCGAATAATAAAAACGGCAGCATTAAGTCTCTGAGCAAGATCCTGAATGTGGGCTTTCCAGGACAGTTTACTGTGTATCTGAACACCTAGAAACCCGAACTGTTCCGTTTCACTAATCATAGGCCCATTCTGTGAAATTAAGACTTGAGGTTTTGTTGAATTGCGTGTTAGAAACTGTAAACACGACTCTTACTGTGATTTAGCGTTAGGTTATTTTCTACAAGCCTTGAACATAGGTCATGAACTGCACTATTTGAAACCAAGCCAATGTTGCACGCAACATTCTTTATTATCAAGTTAGTGTCTTCAGCAAACACTAAAATATTTCAGAGTTATCCGTAATACTAGAGGGCATATCATTTATATAAATAAGGAACAGGAGTGGACCCAACACTGATCCCTGAAGCCCCCCCCCCCTTTCCCCACTTGACTGTACCCCACTTTTGCTGTCTGTTGCTAAAGTAAGAGGTGACACAACTGTGATCTATTCCCTGTACTCCCTGTATTCCTAGCTTTCGAAGCCTTTTGTTTACCACATCCAGTACCTAACAGAGAAAAGAGAATGTAGCATTTTCAGTTGTTAAACGACTTCTAAAGCCAAACTGTATATTTGGTAGCAAAACTTGTTATATAAAATGAGCAATTATCCTTACATACACAGCCTTTTCAATAACTTTAGCAAACACTGATGGCACAGAAATAGGTCCAAAATTATCTACATTATTCCCCTCTCCCTTTTTATAAAGTGGTTTGTCTACTGAGTACTTTAATTGTACAGGAAACCGACCATTCCTAAAGGAAAAATTACAAATATGGCTAAGTACAGGGCTAAAATATGCTGCACAGTACTTAAATATTCTGCTAGGCACTCCATCATAATCGTGAGAATCCTTAGTCTTTAGTGATTTAATTATTGACTCAACCACAGAGGAGTGTTTCAGACATCACTCTCCGAAAGGCATTTGCCAAGAAAGTTATATGATTCCCTGTACAAACCAAATTTTTATTTAATTCACCAGCACTGCTCAGAAAATTATTGTTAAGTACTGTAAATATGTCTGATTTATCAGTAACAGAAATATTTTTACTGAGAATTGACTTTATATCGTCGATCTTATGCTACTGACCAGACACTTCCTTCATAACTGACCAGATGGCTTTAATTTTATGATGTGAATTCACTATTCAATTGGGTGCATACCACATGGTCTTTGCCTTCCTAATAATACTTTGAGGCACCTTACAATACTTTCTGTAATGTGCTACTGTAGCTTGATTGTGACTACTTCTAACATTTTGATGTAATTCCTGCTTTGTTCTAGATGATAACCTTAGCCCACTAGTCAGCAAACTGGCTAGTACCCCATTTAGAACGTTCTAATGGAAAACAACTCTCAAAGAGCGTGAGAAATGTGTTAAGGAAAGCATTATATTTATCATCTATGTTATTGGTACTATAAACATCCTGCCACTCTTGTTCTTTGACATGGTTTAAAATCTCTATTGCTGTTTTACTAACTTTCCTACATAGTTTGCAATTATATGTGACATTTGTTTTAGTACAAAAGCTTTTTCTGTTAAAATTTGTGTATCATGGTCTGAAAGGCCATTCACCCTTTTAATAACATAATGCCCATCTTGCAATGAAGAATGAATAAAGTATTGTGCATGGCTGTGCTACTGTACCCCTGCACCCTGGTTGGAAAAAAACACAGCCTGCATCAGATCATTTGGATTTAGGAGATCTGCCAACATCCTTTTTCTGCCACCACCACATATAAAATTTATATTGAAGTCACCGTATATAACTAATTTCTGTCGTCAGGGCTGCCACAATTCACTACCTACCCTACTTTACACAGAAGGTAATCCTCCGGTCCTCAAGCTTCGTCATGAGACGTAGACGACCAATATAACACGCAGTCTATTCTTTATTTCATCATCCTTCAGTAACTTTCCGCAGCTGCTCACGACAATATCACGCGAACAGCCGACCAACATCGCCGTTTTAGAGATTCTCATTCCCAGGCTCAAGGTAATAACAAACTCACAGTAGCCGAAATCGCTTATATCAATGGATTTCCGCATTTGTAGTCCGTATCTTCGCTATAACGACTACACAGTCGTCTCCGTTCCTCTTATATTCTTTCCTTACCGAGTCACGTAATCGTAACACTAAGAGAAGGCATTAAGTCCCGCGGCGGGCAGTGGTCATAATGTTTTGGCCCATCAGAGGGGTAGGGGTGAGAAAGGAGGTGTACAAATCGATACGCTAATACTCAGACTGTTCATGCAGTACTTGAGAATGAAAGCCTATTCATCTAAGGATGCAATCACAACCTAGGTCCTCACCTATTCTCGTCCTCCGAAGTATTCGCCCTCTACAGTTCCCTAAAGTGCCACGGAAGCTATTCCCCGATATCGCAAAAATTGTCTTGCCATCCTGAGACATACTCTCCTTTCTTCTCGTCAGCCTTTTCCGTACATCCTTTACCTCGTAGTTTCTGCGGAGAACCTCTCCATTCCTTACCTTATCGAATGTATCAGATATTGTCGGAGTAGGAGAAAGTGATCATAAGGAGATAATCAATTATAAAAATTTTAAAAACTTTCTATAAATCTTTCCAAAACATTCAACCTTCTCTCTATATATTGCCTCTCGCATTTAATTAAAAAATTATTTGGAAAGTGATGACCGCACACGGTAGCTTAACTACCATCTTCATATCACGTGGAGTATTATAAATGCACTAGCAATGTATAAAAAACTTTTTATGACGCTGTGCAGGCATTTTTGTATCAAATAGAGCAATAGTCTTTCACGCTGCAACTGCATTTATAATACTACATATTATATGAAGATGATAGCTGAGCTACATAAACTGGTAATCAATCTGTGAGTTATTTTTAATTAAATGCAATGCAAACAATATACAGAAAAAAGAATTGAAACTTTCGAAAAGTTTCACAGAAAAATTTTACATTTTTTTTTTTTCATAATTCGTTACCTTACGTTATCAGTCTACCTAATGTAGTACCACATCGCGAAGCTTCGATTGTCTTAGGTTCTGGTTTTCCCACAATCCATGTTTCGAAACCATGAAATGCTACGTTCGAAATGTATATACGTAGAAGTTTCTTATTCAAATTAAGACATGTGCTTGATACTAGTAGACTTCCCTTAACCAGGAATATCCATTTCCCAGTGCTGATCTGCTGTTTATGTCCTCCTTCCTTGCATATGAGTTATTTTCATAGCAAAATTCCTTTACTTTGTGTGTTTTCTGATCCACAGTTCAGATGTTAGATTTCTCGTATTTCCACTTATACTTCTTCTCGTTACTTTCGTCTTCCTTCGAATTGCTTTCAGTCTGTTCTATGTAACCATTTGACTGCCTTATTTGATTTTACGTCATCCGGTGCTCTTAAGCTCTTCTGATGCTGGGTCCTCTGTCTCATACCTCCCGACTATTGTTTGCTCTTCAATCAACTCATGAGACAAGTCCTTGAGATTAATCCTTCCTCACAGAGACCTTTCCTTCAATGTACTCTTTCCACCTATCCACTCTCTCCTCTGTATTTAACACAGGTGTTGCCGTTGCACTCTATGCTTTTAGCTTCTACAGAGGTTGGTTTGTTTTTCTGCATGCATTTCTGCATTCCCCTGAAAATATCTGTTGTTCTTTCATCCGTCAATTAGCAGAAATATTTCTGCTGTTACGCATGTTTTCTTTGCAGTTACGATCTTGTACTTACCTTTTCTGCCCAACTCCTGTGATTGACGTTTTTCGAGATGTCTATTCCTTTTATGCTCAACTACCACTGTGCTGTTCATCATCGCAATGTCTATAAGAGAACCTCAGGCGTATCTCTTCATTCCTTGGTACCTCTGTATCCTTCTTCTTTGCGCATTGATTCTTCCTAGCTAATCTCTTAAACTGCAGTCTTCATCAGTACTAGATTGTGATCTAAGTTCAAATGGTTCAAATGGCTCTGAGCACTATGGGACTTAACTTCTGAGGTCATCAGTCCCCTAGAACTTAGAACTACTTAAACCTAACTAACCTAAGGACATCACACACATCCAAGCCCGAGGCAGGATTCGAACCTGCGACCGTAGCAGTCCCGCGGTTCCGGACTGAGCGCCTAGAACCGCGAGACCACCGCGGCCGCCGTGATCTAAGTCCATACCTGCTACTGGCTACGCCTTACGGTCCAATATCTGATTTCGGAACCTCTCCTGACCACGATGTAACCCATCAGGGATCTTCTTATACCTCCTGCCCTTTACGAAATATACCTCCTCCTGTTGTGATTCTTGAACGGAATATTCACTATTACCAGCTGAAATTTTTTGCGGAACTCAATTAGTCCATCTCCTTATCATTCCTACTATCAAAGACATATTCTCCCGTATCCCGCTCTTCAATTCCTTCCCCTACAAAACCCCTTGGTTTTTCGATTTTCTTCCTTCACGTACTGAATTACCGGTTTATTATCCCCATACCCCCCCCCCCCCCCCCCCATGAACCATGGACCTTGCCGTTGGTGGGGAGGCTTGCGTGCCTCAGTGATACAGATAGCCGTACCGTAGGTGCAACCACAACGGAGGGGTATCTGTTGAGAGGCCAGACAAACGTGTGGTTCCTGAAGAGGGGCAGCAGCCTTTTCAGTAGTTGCAAGGGCAACAGTCTGGATGATTGACTGATCTGGCCTTGTAACAATAACCAAAACGGCCTTGCTGTGCTGGTACTGCGAACGGCTGAAAGCAAGGGGAAACTACAGCCGTAATTTTTCCCGAGGGCATGCAGCTTTACTGTATGATTACATGATGATGGCGTCCTCTTGGGTAAAATATTCCGGAGGTAAAATAGTCCCCCATTCGGATCTCCGGGCGGGGACTACTCAAGAGGATGTCGTTATCAGGAGAAAGAAAACTGGCGTTCTACGGATCGGAGCGTGGAATGTCAGATCCCTTAATCGGGCAGGTAGGTTAGAAAATTTAAAAAGGGAAATGGATAGGTTGAAGTTAGATATAGTGGGAATTAGTGAAGTTCGGTGTCAGGAGGAACAAGACTTCTGGTCAGGTGACTACAGGGTTATAAACACAAAGTCCAATAGGGGTAATGCAGGAGTAGGTTTAATAATGAATAGGAAAATAGGAATGCGGGTAAGCTACTACACACAGCATAGTGAACGCATTATTGTGGCCAAGATAGATACGAAGCCCATGCCTACTACAGTAGTACAAGTTTATATGCCAACTAGCTCTGCAGATGACGAAGAAATTGAAGAAATGTATGATGAAATAAAAGAAATTATTCAGATTGTGAAGGGAGACGAAAATTTAATAGTCATGGGTGACTGGAATTCGAGTGTAGGAAAAGGGAGAGAAGGAAACATAGTAGGTGAATATGGATTGGGGGACAGAAATGAAAGAGGAAGCAGCCTGGCAGAATTTTGCACAGAGCACAACATAATCATAACTAATACTTGGTTTAAGAATCATGAAAGAAGGTTGTATACATGGAAGAACCCTGGAGATACTAAAAGGTATCAGATAGATCATATAATGGTAAGACAGAGATTTAGGAACCAGGTTTTAAATTGTAAGACATTTCCAGGGGCAGATGTGGACTCTGACCACAATCTATTGGTTATGACCTGTAGATTAAAACTGAAGAAACTGCAAAAAGGTGGGAATTTAAGGAGATGGGACCTGGATAAACTAAAAGAACCAGAGGTTGTACAGAGATTCAGGGAGAGCATAAGGGAGCAATTGACAGGAATGGGGGATATAAATACAGTAGAAGAAGAATGGGTAGCTTTGAGGGATGAAGTAGTGAAGGCAGCAGAGGATGAAGTAGGTAAAAAGACGAGGGCTAGTAGAAATCCTTGGGTAACAGAAGAAATATTGAATTTAATTGATGAAAGGAGAAAATATAAAAATGCAGTAAGTGAAACAGGCAAAAAGGAATACAAACGTCTCAAAAATGAGATCGACAGGAAGTGCAAAATGGCTAAGCAGGGATGGCTAGAGGACAAATGTAAGGATGTAGAGGCTTATCTCACTAGGGGTAAGATAGATACCGCCTACAGGAAAATTAAAGAGACCTTTGGAGATAAGAGAACGACTTGTATGAATATCAAGAGCTCAGATGGAAACCCAGTTCTAAGCAAAGAAGGGAAAGCAGAAAGGTGGAAGGAGTATATAGAGGGTCTATACAAGGGCGATGTACTTGAGGACAATATTATGGAAATGGAAGAGTATGTAGATGAAGATGAAATGGGAGATACGATACTGCGGGAAGAGTTTGACAGAGCACTGAAAGACCTGAGTCGAAACAAGGCCCCCGGAGTAGACAATATTCCATTGGAACTACTGACGGCCGTGGGAGAGCCAGTCCTGACAAAACTCTACCATCTGGTGAGCAAGATGTATGAAACAGGCGAAATACCCTCAGACTTCAAGAAGAATATAATAATTCCAATCCCAAAGAAAGCAGGTGTTGCCAGATGTGAAAATTACCGAACTATCAGTTTAATAAGTCACAGCTGCAAAATACTAACACGAATTCTTTACAGACGAATGGAAAAACTAGTAGAAGCCAACCTCGGGGAAGATCAGTTTGGATTCCGTAGAAACACTGGAACACGTGAGGCAATACTGACCTTACGACTTATCTTAGAAGAAAGATTAAGGAAAGGCAAACCTACGTTTCTAGCATTTGTAGACTTAGAGAAAGCTTTTGACAATGTTGACTGGAATACTCTCTTTCAAATTCTAAAGGTGGCAGGGGTAAAATACAGGGAGCGAAAGGCTATTTACAATTTGTATAGAAACCAGATGGCAGTTATAAGAGTCGAGGGACATGAAAGGGAAGCAGTGGTTGGGAAGGGAGTAAGACAGGGTTGTAGCCTCTCCCCGATGTTGTTCAATCTGTATATTGAGCAAGCAGTAAAGGAAACAAAAGAAAAATTCGGAGTAGGTATTAAAATTCATGGAGAAGAAATAAAAACTTTGAGGTTCGCCGATGACATTGTAATTCTGTCAGAGACAGCAAAGGACTTGGAAGAGCAGTTGAATGGAATGGACAGTGTCTTGAAAGGAGGATATAAGATGAACATCAACAAAAGCAAAACAAGGATAATGGAATGTAGTCTAATTAAGTCGGGTGATGCTGAGGGAATTGGATTAGGAAATGAGGCACTTAAAGTAGTAAAGGAGTTTTGCTATTTTGGGAGCAAAATAACGGATGATGGTCGATGTAGAGAGGATATAAAATGTAGGCTGGCAATGGCAAGGAAAGCGTTTCTGAAGAAGAGAAATTTGTTAACATCCAGTATTGATTTAAGTGCCAGGAAGTCATTTCTGAAAGTATTCGTATGGAGTGTAGCCATGTATGGAAGTGAAACATGGACGATAAATAGTTTGGACAAGAAGAGAATAGAAGCTTTCGAAATGTGGTGCTACAGAAGAATGCTGAAGATTAGATGGGTAGATCACATAACTAATGAGGAAGTATTGAATAGGATTGGGGAGAAGAGAAGTTTGTGGCACAACTTGACCAGAAGAAGGGATCGATTGGTAGGACATGTTCTGAGGCATCAAGGGATCACCAATTTAGTATTGGAGGGCAGCGTGGAGGGTAAAAATCGTAGAGGGAGACCAAGAGATGAATACACTAAGCAGATTCAGAAGGATGTAGGTTGCAGTAGGTACTGGGAGATGAAAAAGCTTGCACAGGATAGAGTAGCATGGAGAGCTGCATCAAACCAGTCTCAGGACTGAAGACCACAGCAACAACATCCCCATACACTCTATGTCTTCATCTTCTGTCTGGGGCCTGGCTTGTACACCTGAACTATTCTTGTCGGTATTGGTTTACTGTTAACTCTGAGGAGACCAACCCAGTCAATGAACTGCTCACACTAACACAGCCCTTGCCCTACCTTCTTACTCATAACGAATGCTACTCCCTTTCCATCATTTTCCGTTGTTGTCGGTATTACCCTACACTCGATATTATCCTATACTCGTCTGACCAGAAGTTCTTGTCTTCTTTCAATTTCATTCCACTGATTCCCATTATTATCAAGAATGAGCCTTAACATTTCCCTTTTCTGTTATACCGGAGCCAAGGTAGCCCCTGAGGGCCGGCAACCCATATAACACCACAGAGGACGAGGTGGTCTATTCCCAAAGGCGTACCCAAAAGCACCATGGTAAAGACCGGCAATTTACACACAAGAAAGTGGAAACAGACATTCAGAGCACTACTTCCAGCAGGGAGATCTAGAACCACGGCCTGCAGGAAGTATCACTACGCTGAATCCTGATTGGCTGGAAGCAGCTATTTAGGGGCTAGAACAAGGCCCGAAATTCAGTTCACGCCTGATGCCGACTTCGTGTACTGCAACCGTCGAAGATTACGTCTTCGTCTCGGTACTGGAATGTTACTAGTGTGTGAGTGTGTTACCACGAACCCTTGTGGAAAATAACAAGCGAACTTTTGTTTGCCTCAATTACCAGACTTTTTTCGTTTTTGTTACCTTTCGTTTGTTTGTTCAGTCATCAACGTTGTGAACTTACATCAATAAAAGTTGCGTAGTGAAAAAATGCGAAATTTCAGTCACAACATTTTCCAGTTTTCTAGCTTCCCCACCGTGATCAGATTTCTGACATTCCACGCCCTGGTCCATGGAATTTACGCTTTCGCTGGTTATTCAATCATTTTTTCACGCTCACATCCCGCTTGGCAGGGACTAGTATGGAATACTTTGATAGTGGAGAAATCATATTGACATGTCCCCTGTTTACACATTATGTGCCTGTGATTTAGTGGTTAGCATTGCCTTCTCAAACATCTGACCGTTGATCATTGGTGATTCTTCCACCCTTTTGGGGAGTTTCCCACCCCAAGGACAAGACAGTGCCCCGAACCTGTGTCCGCTCCTCCCCACTCTTTGACAAAGCTGTCGGGCAGAACGAGGGTGGCTCCTTAAATCGAAAGTCTTCGGACGACATTGCTGATGATTTTTGTTCAAAATGTAAGCAGTCCCGTGGATGGATTCCAGAACCAGTGACTTTTGGATTTATAATAATAGACGTCAGGCCTGTACTACTAACTGTATTCGGAACACACTTTGCAGGCCGTATTCACATATATTACTGAATGTAAAAAATTATATGGCTGTACTTCGCACATTTCAGGATATATGATGTAAACACTGATCTGCGCAAACGTGAAACGGCTGCTCGAAATTCGCTAGAGATTAGGCGATATGCACACATCGAAAAAAGGTTTGCATCAGCCATGTTCCCACAACTCCTAAAGATACACGCTGACTGAGGATATTGTATCACAGGCACAGTCCCTTTGACTGTTCAGAGATGTCACTAAACCCACCCAAAGATGTACGCAACCATTCTTGAGCAGCTCCTTTCAGACGGAGGGGGTCCGACAGCCGATCAGTTCCAGTCATTTCACCTGTAAGGAGATAGCCGGCTAGAGTTGTCTGTGGTTCAACCATACCTAGACGGTCAATACCGCGGTTCAGTATCGTCCGCATTGTTACTTTGTGCCAGGAAGGGCTCTCAATAAGGGAAGTGTCCAGGCGTCTTGGAGGAGATACAGAGAGACAGGAAGTGTCGAAGACATGCCTCGCTCAGGCCGCCCAAGAGCTACTAATGCAGTGGATGACAGCTACCTAAGGATTATGGCTCGGAGGAACTCTGACAGCAACGCCACCATGTTGAATAGTGCTTTTCGTGCAGCCACAGGACGTCGTGTTACGACTCAAAACGTGCGCAGTAGGCTGCAGAATGCGCAACTTCACTCCCGACGTCCATGGCAACCACGACAACATGCAGCATGGTACACTTGGGCCCAACAACGTGCAAAATGCATTGCTCAGGATTGGCATCAGTTCTCTTCACCGGCGAGTGTCGCATATGCCTTCAACCAGACAATCTTTGGAGACATCTTTGGAGGCAACCCGGTCAGCCTGAACGCCTTAGACGCACTGTATAGCTAGTGTAGCAAGATGGACGTTCCATGCCTGTTTGGGGATGGCATTATGTGGGGCCGACGTACGCCGCTGGTAGTCATGAAAGGCGCCGTAACGGCCGTACAATGAGTGAATGCCATCCTCCAACAGATAGGGCAACCAAATCGGCAGCATATTGGCGAGGCATTCGTCTTTCTGGACGAAAATTCCCGCTCCCAACGTGCAAATATAGTTCAAACTGTTCAAATGGCTCTGAGCACTATGGGGCTTAACATCTGAGGTCATCAGTCCCCTAGAACGTAGAAATACTTAATTCTAACTAACCTAAGGACATCCATGTCCGAGGCAGGATTCGAGCCTGCGACCGTAGCGCACATCTTGTGAATGACTTCTTTCAGGATAACGACATCGCTCGACTACAGTGCCCAGCATGTTCTCCAGACATGAACTCTATCGAACATGCGTGGGATTGATTTAGAAGAGCTGTTTATGGACGATGTGACTCACCAACCACTCTGAGGGATCTACGGCGAATCGACGTTGTGGAGTGGGATAATCTGGACCAACAGTGCCCTGATGAACTTGTGGACAGTATGCTACAACTAATACAGGCATGTTTTCTACTAGATATTAGAGGTAATATGTACAGCAATCTCTTCCACTAGCTCTGAAGATCTCGCTGTTTGGTGGTACAACATGGAATGTGTGGTTTTCATGACCAATGAAAAGAGTGGAAACGATGTTTATGTTGATCTCTCCAATTTTCTGCACAGGTTCCGGAACTCCCGGAACCGCAGTGATGCAAACTTTTTTTTTTAATGTGTGTTTACACAGGTGAATATACATTAAACATATTTCCAACTTGGCAAGTACATATGTGAGCAAAGCTGTAGGTAAAAACTACTCATAGGTCGATTTAACCTAAATCTGGTACACACATCACTTACTATTGGGAAGAAACAATGTGAAGGTAAGAACCAGTAACATCCTACCGGGACGCAGGTGATTACGTGGAGAGATAGAGGAGGAAGAAATAGACAGGGAGAGGTATTACGACATAGAATTTGGGAGGGGGGGGGGGGGAGAGGGAGAGTTGGAAAGATCATAGGAACGACAATGGATGGACAGAGAAGTCAAAGTGGGAAAGTTGGATCAAGAGGAGTGGGGAGGAGGAATTCCGTAGAGGATAAATGAGAAGAGGGACTGAGGGAGGAGCAGGTGTACGTAGAGGGGAGGAACAGTTGGAGTAGTATAAGGGGATTAGCAAATGGACAGAGGCAGGAGGAGACTGTGACTCGAGTGTTGTGGTTGTGGTGGAGGTCGGAGAGACGGGGTGACAGAGAGGGAAAGAGAGGAGGGCGAAGAAGTTTAGCAGAGAGAAGGGGAGAGATTTGGACTCATAGAAATGGAATAAATCCTTAACCAGATAATGCCAGGTACTCAGCTAGTGCTTGTATATTAGGGGAACAATAAACACTTTGAGGAAAGCTGCTGCCTCTCCTGCTTCACCATTCAACAGCTGTTTCTATGTAATAGTGTAACGAAGGCTTTTATGTACAAACAACAAACGGATATCTATATATAGGTAAGGTTTGATCTAGCACATATATTACAGTTATCCGTAGTTAGTGCTTCTGAATGAAGTGTTTCTGACTGAAGTTTTTCTGATAAATTGTGAGAAGAGTGACTAAAGGCTTTTATGTACAAACAACAAACGGATATCTATATATAAGTAAGGTTTGATCTAGCACATATATTACAGTTATCCGTAGTTAGTGTTTCTGAGTGAAGTGTTTCTGAGTGAAGTTTTTCTGATAAATTGTGAGAAGAGTGACTAATAACGAAATCATTCCTTTTATTTTCAAGGATTTGTGTATTTTGTACTTCCTCCCGTATGTCCACCAGAATCCTGACACAGACCTTTGTACATTAACATAATGCACCATTCTGGTCCCAATAGAAGTATTCCAACTTATAGTAACGAGATTGGGATCCACTGTGTCCATCTTAAATTCACCTTTGTTACCAACCTTAATTAGCATTACTAGCCGTATTTACCCTGAAGAATCTACCGCAGAATGGTCCGACATCTGCTTTACACAAAATCCAAATTTTACCCATCTGCAGAGTAAATACACGGCCTGACAAAACAAACCTGAAGCACGTAAAGGTCATGGTCGGATGTCTACGTTAATGTGTACTCCTGTACATCATCGGCGCTTACGTAAACAATTCCGTTTGCAAATGACAAGTAGAACGGCCCGCATATTGCGTTAGTTTTGTCTAGTCTGCTGCTGGAACTGGCAACGTCAAACAATGAGTGTGCCGGCCGGAGTGGCCGAGCGGTTCTAGGCGCTTCAGTCCGGAACCACGCGATGCTACGGTCGTAGGTTCGAATAATGCCTCGGGCATCGATGTGTGTGATGTCCTTAGGTTAGTTAGGTTTAAGTAGTTCTATGTTCTAGGGGACTTATGACCTGAGCAGCTGAGTCCCATAGTGCTCAGAGCCATTTAAACCATTTTAAAAACAATGGATGTTGTCTGTGCGAGAAAGCATCATCAGCACATGCCATAAATGAAAAATGTCCTCAGTCTTCAGTCTTTCGACTGGTTTGATGCAGCGCGCTACGAATTCCTCTCTTGTGGCAGCCGTTTCATGTCAGAGTAACATTAGCGCGTACATCCGAAGTTATTTGCTGGATGTGTTCAAATGGTTCAAATGGCTCTGAGCACTATGGGACTCAACTGCTGAGGTCATTAGTCCCCTAGAACTTAGAACTAGTTAAACCTAACTAACCTAAGGACATCACAAACATCCATGCCCGAGGCAGGATTCGAACCTGCGACCGTAGCGGTCTTGCGGTTCCAGACTGCAGCGCCTTTAACCGCACGGCCACTTCGGCCGGCTACCGGATGTGTTCCAGTCTCTGTCTTCCTCTGAAGTTTTCTCCCTCTATTGCCCCTCAAATACCACGGCAACTATTTTATGAAGTCGTAACAGACTTTCTGTCTTCGGATCCTTTCTTCTTGTCAGTGTGATCCCTATATTCCTTTCCTAGCAGATTACCTTATCCGCCCACCTAATATTCATGTTTAGTTTGTATGACCACTTCTCATATGCTTCGACTTTCTTCTGTTCTGATTTCTCCACAGCCATTGTCTCACTGTCATACAGTTCCGTGCGCCAGACGGATATTCCTAGATATTTCCATGATTATTGAGCAGTTGGCGTGGAAAACTGCAACCCTTTCGTAAACGCTTTTTAATTCGAAGATTTCTTTCTTGTTGTTTGGGTCTTACTGTTCCCTCTTAGTTCTTGCACATAAGATACTTTACCCACCTTCACCTACAGCGTACTGACATTATTCGCGAATATCAAGCATCTTGCACGTTTTCATACTGACGAACGCTTTTCCCTAGATGACAGCTCCTATGAGCCTGACTTGATTTTTCTTCAGCTCTGCTTTCATTATCAAGCACCACTTTAGAACGAACTTTATGGTGCCTGTAATATTCCTTAAGCTAAACTGGTCGTTATCTGACAGATCCTTAATTTTCTTTACCGTCTTTGTACATACTGTTCGTATAAGTGCATGGCAGTATGAGACATTAAGGTGATTGTGCGATAGATTGCGCAGATATCTTCCCCTGCTATCGTCGGAACTGTGTGGATGATATTTTCCGAACGTCTGATGGTACGTCGCTAGACTCACAGATTCCACACTCAAATCTGAATACTCCTTTGGTTGCCAGTTCACCTGATAGTTTTAGAAATTTCGAGGCACTGTTGCCAATACATTCCTCTTTATTTGATCTCTAGTCTTTCAAAACACTTTGAAATTCTGGCTCTTTTTTTCATACTGTGTCATCCTTATCGACTCAAATTTGTTCTTCTATCATTTCATCGATCAAGTGTTCCCCCTCGTAGAGCCCTTCAATGTACTCTTTTCACCCATCCGCTCTCCCACTGCCTTTAGCAGTGGAATTTCCGTTGCACTCTTAATGTTACTGCACTTGCTTTTAGATTCAGTGAATGTTGTTTTGAATTTTCTACTAGCTGAGTCAGTCCTTCCCACGACCATTCCTTCTTATGTGGAGAAAATAACGATGCTAAGGGCACAATATATTTTATTCCGTTATTCATGACACGCGCTTCACCTAGCACAAGGTATCTTCGGATGACCGACATTAGTTCAACTGTATTAGGAAGGCCTTACTTGAAACGGAAAGATTACACATTTAAAAATTTCTTTGATACTTGCCTGTGTAATGCTGGTAAAGTGGGCTTTTGGTTCCCCGATAACGGTAGACTAGCCTCGTCCTGTATTGTAAAATAAATCGAAGTATGTTTGTGCTCACCTTATATACTAAGAGTGTAACCCTTGATAACCTATGGATCAATAAAACAAAAATGTAGAAAAATTATATCGATAGCCTTTATGATTGCTATGGTCCGTATGGATACGAAAAAAGGCTCCGCGTAGCATACACCAGTGGATACAAGGCAGGCTCAAGCCTGCACCTAGACCTTCATATGGTAAATTCACGTTCTTCATTCTCCGATATGATATATTACAGAGTACTGCGTTATATCGTGCCTCCAGCAAATGTCCGTTTCTCACGGAAGATGACGGAGGTACACTGTTAGTAACGTTGCGTTGTTTTACCGTAGTTATTATGAAACTTTTGAAAATAAAGTTACATTTAAAATATAGGGAACAGCACAGGAAACTTCTGCTACTTTTAGTAGCTTACAAACAACAGCCGGCAAAATATGCAGCTTACTAGTTAAAATGAAATAGTGTAAGTTTCCTACACCGTCGCCCAAATGCAAAATGTTACGTTATCTAAAAATACGTCAAAACAGCAGCCTTAAAACTATGTACCTTAACTACACCAAATGTATTCTAATACGCTTGTGAAGGCAGTGCTACTACAAGGTAGCAATCGTTATCTACAGTATTACCTGTGGACTAAATGTAACTTTGTCTAAAAGAGCCTCGAAACAACAGCCGTAAAACAAATGAATTTAACTAACAGTGCACCTACGCCATCTGCCGTGAGAAGGGGACACTTGTTGTGGGCAAGATATGCCACTTCACAAAATACAGTGTGTCAGACCGGAGAGCGAAGAGCACGGCCTCCAGCATATGTAGCGTGTTACAATGTACAGGCCGGATCCCGCCTTTTATCCACTGGTCTATGCTACACAGACCTGCAAGGTAATTAATTTACATCTCCTTACGTTTTCTTACCAATATGGACCATAGACTTTGTAAAGCCAACCGCTATAAATTTTTCTATATTTGCGATTATTTAATTCATCCATAGATTATTGGGTGTTGCGCTCGTAATATATGACGTGAGCACAAACTTGATTCGATTTATTTTTGCAGTCTATTTTTGTTGAAGCCCTAACAGTTGCACCCAGAACCCACTTACCCACACTATAAAGGTAAGTTTCAAAAAATATTTTAATTTGTTGTTTTTCCTGTTGCAAGTTAGCATTAAACCTTCCTAGTATTGTTTTAGTTAATGTAGGTCAGCTTGTAGATGGCATGTATTAGGCGAAACGCGCGTCATGAATAAGTAAAGCAACGAAATCTGTTATGCAGTGAAATCAGCTATTTTCAGCACATTCTGCGTACGGACGCCATGAAGTGAAAATCCCTATATCTTTCCTGAGTTGCCCAGCTGTTCCTGTTCATTTCATTCCTAAGGAGTATTTATTTGTGTACTCCTGTATCTCCCTGAGCCTTTTTGTACTTTCTTCTTTCATCTATCAGTTGAAACATTTCCCCCTCTTAACCATTCTGCATACAGATACCATGAAGTGAAAATCATGATTTCTTTTTCGATTTCTTTACGTTTCTCCTCCAGGCATTTTGTTCTTTTGTCTATCAACTGTAGCATTTCTTCTCTAACCCAAAATTTCTTAGCAGTAAGTTTCTTGTGCCTATGTTAGTCTCCCCAAATCTCTCACTGCTCTTCTCGATCGAATCAGTGCATGTATACAGGCCAGATTTGGTGCAACATCATATTGATAAGTGGGAGTACATTACCATGCTATTTATAAATGTGATTTTGAAAATAATGAAATGATGTATCCTCTTAGCCGGAAAGTTCCATTTCGTTGTCTCCTCCCTCTGTGAGAGCTTTTCTTTTTTTTTGTCAGTCGACGCACTCTTGTCACGTTAGAAGCAATACGTCAGAAGGCTATGTAAGAGGGCAGAACTAAATGTAAGTATAGGAAGATTTCTATGAATTCTGTCTGCAAGCGGAGCTTCACTAATCGCAGAGGAATTCGACGACTGTTTAGAGCTCCATCAAGATTTTTTTTTTTTTTTGTTAGACTAAGACTCATGTTATTGGAAGTAAGACTCATGTTATTGGAAGTGTGCTAACTGTAAGCCTGCTGCATTATTCTTGTCACTAAGTCTGGTATGGATGTATGTGTGTCATTCATCAACACTAGTGTCATCAGCAAACATTTTGAATGTCCATCTCACTTGTAATTCGAATGGATTTAAAAAGAAGCGAAGCAAACTGTAGCAGTTTCGTAAGCCTTAAGATACAAAACGCGGCAAAGTAGACAGATAACTGAAACTATAACTCTGACGAATACTTCCTAAGTATTGGCACTAAACTGCTACAGCCATTTTATATACGGTTCATTTTTACGATCACTAAGCTACAAGTGCCAACTGCGATTTACTTCCCTGTCTGCTGGCCAGTGGCATGTGAGGTATGACCTAGACAAGACTTGTGTGAAAAATCTTGGGGGACCGCCATATATCACCAACAGTTTCATCTGATGAGAATGGCCGGCCACTGCCATAAAACGTATGAAGTAACATCGTAATTTCTAGTTTATGCTCCATATACCGGGTGATAGCCATGGAAATGCCATCACGAATACTCTATACCTTCTCATGCGTAATCCTACAACTGCTTTATGTCCTGCTGTTATGTATGCACTATAAATTCACAACGCTAAATTTTGTGTAGAGCCATTCTGCTCATTTAGCTTCCCTCATTCAACTCATTAACAAGCAACAGTGTGAACTTGTCTAGAATCGTGACGCCACTTAGACATGGACGCGTAAAAGTTAAGAGACTGTTCCTTGCTTTGAGTACCTTTAGCAGTTATGCCGAGAACTTTCCTACAAATATAAAAAGGGTCAAGAAATGAAAAGAATTTCACGTATACATTGTTACTTGAAAAACATTTTGTTGTCGGCGTATTAGAATACGACACGAATTTTCCTTTGTGAAGGAGTTGTTGGAAGGAGATGCAAACATTTATTTAGAAAAAAAGGGGTGGATTACAACTGTCCATTCGTCAGTGATAAATAGTCGTCAGCAACTGATTTTGTAAATAATGATCGCTCTTTCCCTTTCAGCATCAAACAAATGCACGAGTTGCGACAATCAATTGAACGAACATTACTACGCTCCGGGACATTTGCCCGTCAATGTGCCACATAGCGTGCTCAGCAATATGTTACGCGTGCTTAACTTACAATGATACTAAATATGCCCGAAAAATTAGTATCCATTGGTATAGGGATAAGGTCCTGACACTACAGATTTCGTATAAGTCATCAAATGATGTTCTAACGGCACATCATGGTCATGGCATAGCGCACCTGTGTAAAATCCTGTGATCAACTGAAGAGCCATATTTGCCTCAGTAACTACCGCAATTCCTCCATCTGGATGAATAAGATTTTAATATACGATAATGGAACAAAACAAAAACTATCAGAATACAAATACTCGCATGAGATGACTACGAATTCTAGAACTAAGCACATTTGTCAAAAGCAGGGATAGCTTAGATGGGCCACATTGGAAGAAGGCCAGTAATTTTGAGCGGCATACAATAAACGTAACACTAAAACCCATCACAAGAGAGAGAGAGAGAGAGAGAGAGAGAGGGGGGGGGGGGGGAGAGAAGGTAAGAAACCACCTTGGATGGACCAAGAAATGGATTATACCATCGGGCGGCATTTTAAAATTTTAAAATATTAAATTTATCACAGATATTTTATGGTAACAATTTTTTACCAGTCGTGTAATAGGTGCTCAGTTCTTGGGTCACGTTCATTCCTGTTTTTTGAGCATGCGGCCCGCAGGCCACTGGTTGGACATCGGTGCTCTAAAGCGTTGAACAATCTTTCACAGTTGGTTTTGGTAACTTATGAAAAGTAGTAGTAGGATGTTATAATTAATGACGAAAAGTTAACGTAGACCTATTAACCGAATAACTGCGCCGTCTTTTGACGTGCTTCATCCGCTTTCATGCTCGTTGTCGTAGTTTTAATTCCTGGGTACGCTGTGATGTTGCTGATAAGATGAGGTGTTCTCACCTGCAAAATTAGAGAACATAATAATGCGATCCTATCTTGTAAACTCTGTTATTACTTTTACATGAAAAATTAAGTCGTAATTCAATGGCTTCGAGTGATAATATGAAGTTGTGTGTTTTCTTTTGAGTGCTACATTGTAACAATTCTTGTATAAAAATGCTTCTGAAGAGAACAATTTGTTAAATGGACACTTTTAACATTATACGTCTGTGCAAGTGTTTCAAAGATTTGGCTTCAGCCTGTCGTTAAGGGTAATAGAAGTGATCCTCAAGTAGTCTACTGACTTTATCACAGAGTTGGACAGTAAGAGGAACTGATGACCCTCAGGCAGCTTTAGCCACCATCCAAGAGGCATGCTATGCATTTAAATAAGACGTTTATGTTAAGGGATTAGAGTTACATGGTCAGCTAGATTACTTCATGCGGTAACGGCCAGAGAGAAAACGAACCACTTTGTTTCCAGGCTTTGAAACTCGTACATTGGCCTGAATTGAAATTCTAGAGGGTCCGCGTGTTTATACGAGCGCGTGTGTGTCAACACAGGGTGGTTATATTTAAGCTTTAGTTACTTCAGCCATTGCAGACGGAAAACTTTGGTATCTTATCCATCCCAAGCAACTGTAGCTGTACGTAACGAAATAATAAGCAACCAATTGCATAAAAGAAGTTTAATTTCTGTACCGATTCAGAAGGGTGTACCTATAGAACTCTTTGCGAGTGTCAGTTATAAGATGCATACAGCCAAATGCCAGGTCCTAAAAAACAACAGGAGCAATAAATAACACAATTTTATTACTTATTGCTGTTGTACTTTCTTAAAGCAAAGCAGCACTCCTCCTTCTGGCCACAAGTGGCCCATCGGGACCATCCTACCGCCGTGTCATACTCAGCTGAGGATGCAGATAAGAGGGGCATGTGGTCAGCACACCGCTCTCCCGGTCGTTCTGATGGTTTTCTTTGACCGAAGCCGCCAGTTTTCGGTCGAGTAACCGCTCAATTGGCATCACGAGGCTGAGTGCACTCCGAAAAATGGCGACAGCACATGTCGGCCCAGATGGTCACCCTTCAAAGTGCCGGCCATGCCCGACACCGCTTAACTTCGGTGATCTGACGGGAACCGGTGTATCCATTGCGGCGAGTCCGTTGCCTGTACTTTTCTAGGACGGTGGTATTTTGCTGTACGCTGTATGACGTTCGGACTGTGCGCTGAAGGATTTCAGTTTTTAGTGGTGTTTGAGTCATGGCCTGCCGTCACATGCCGGTACTGGAAGGGCGACAGAAGCATCAGTGTGCTTTATAGTCACAGACCGTCAGTTAGAGTTGGTACAAAATAAGAAGGGTTTCGGTCGTACAGCTTTTCGCGAGTATGACGCATTAGAGGAATACCGAAAGGTCCTCTTTTCACTCCGTGATTAAAGTGCATGATTTAGAAGTTCGAATTAACCGGAAATTTGGGAATTGCTGCTGAGACATGTCGTTAGCCAATTGCCCCACAAGTTGTTGAAAAAAGTTCTCTTGCAATGGCCAAGAATGCTGGACTCTACTTGGGAGCTATGAGTAGTGTACAAGCTGTGTCACGACTGTCTAAGTTTCCATAGTCCACCGTCATAAAAGTGTAGCGCAAAATTGTAAGATGTTATCTATACCGCGTTTCCAAACTGTCGCGGATGCAGCTGATCACCACATTGAGCAACGTCTGGAATCCGTCCGTAACAGAAAAATGGTAAGCAGTTAACAAACGTTACCCTCTCATGTAGAAATTAAATTGTTTATTTCAAAGATTTACTCGTTTTTCCTCTTTTGCATGTCCTTACACACACTGATAAACCAAAACATTATGACCATTCGCTTAAATAACGAGTCTCTAATTTGCGTACACGGTAATGGTGACCGATAGCGACAAAGAGGTGTTTCATAAGATTTACATCAGATGAAATTGGTCAACATGAGTTCACTATAATTCTCCTAAAAGCGCTGTATCACGGTTCCGTCTCAGAGACACGGACAGTTATACTGATTAAAGATGACATCACCGCTGGGGAAGACATCAAGCTTGAAGAGAAGCATGTGGTTAGCAGGTGTCTGCGTGATTTCGATTATACCACATTTCCCATGCAAGAGCAGGAGAATGTCTGCCATAGCTTAATATTGCCTCCACCACCCTGCATCAGTGATGCGCTGCACGTTTCGATCCGCCGATCACTTCGATGAGGGACAATTTTCTATGTGTGTGTGTGTGTGTGTGTGTGTGTGTGTGTGTGTGTGTGTGTGTGTGTATGTGTGTGTGTTTTTGTGGTGTCATCAGTCTTCTCACGGGTGTGACGCGGCCCGCCACGAATTCCTCTCCTGTTCCGACCTCTTCATCTCACAGCAGGAATTGCAACATATGTCCCCAATTATTTGCTGGCTGTATTCCAATCGCTGTTTTCCTCTCTGCTACAGCTCCCACCAGTAGCATGAAAGTTATTTCCTGATGTCTTAACAGATGTTCTACCAACTTGTGCCCCCTTCTTGTTTGTGTTTTCCACACATTCCTTTCCTCGCCCATTCTCCACAGAACCTTCTAATTCCTTAGGTGATCAGTCAACCTCATTTTCAACATTCTTCTCTACACCAATTCTCAAATACATCGATTTTCTTCTATTCTGTTTTCCCCATAGTCCATGTTTGACTCCCATGCAATGATCTGATCCCAACATATATCCTCAGATTTTTTTTTCGAATTAAGGAATATGTTTTATACTAGTATGTTTCCTCTGGCCAGGATTGCCATTTTTTCCACTGCTAGTCTGATTTAATTTCCTCCTTGCCGTCAACGTCATGGGTTATTTTGATACCAAGGTAGTAGGATTCCTTAACTTCATCTACTTCGTGCTCACCGATGCTGATGTTAAGTTTCTCGCTCTTCTCATTCACACTACTTCTCGTTTCTTTCGTCTTTTGTCGATTTACTTACAATCCACACTTTGTAATCATTAGACGGTTCATTCCATTTAGTAAATCACGTAATCCCTCACTTCCACTTACGGTAGCAATATCATCAACGAATCTTATAATCTAGGCGCGCAGTCCAGAGCCGCGCGACTGCTACGGTCGCAGGTTCGAATCCTGCCTCGGGCATGGATGTGTGTGATGTCCTTAGGTTAGTTAGGTTTAAGTAGTTCTAAGTTCTAGGGGACTGATGACCACAGATGTTAAGTCCCATAGTGCTCAGAACCATTTGAACCACTTTTTTTGAATCTTATAATTCTGATCCTTTCACCCTGAATTTTAATTCCTCTCTTGAATCTTTCTCTTACTTCCGTCATTGCTTCTTCGAGCTATACATTGAACACTAGGGACGAAAGACTACATCCCTGCCATACACACTTTTCCATCCGAGCACTTGGTCCTTCCTCTCCCACACTTATTATTCCCTCTTGGTTCTTGTAAATATTGTATTTTACCCATCTTTCCCTACAGCTTTCCCCTATTTTTCTGAAAATTGCGAACATCTTGCACCATGTAACATTGTCGAAGGCTTTTTCCACATTGACATATCCTTTGAACGCGTCTAGAATTTTCTTCAGTCTTGGTTCCATTATCAACCGCAGCATCAGAATAGTGTCTCTGGTGTCTTTACTGAAGCCCAGCTTGTCGTCAACTAACACATCCTCAGTTTACTTTCCTATTCTTCTGTATATTACTACGGTCAGCAGTTTGAATGCATGAGCTTTTCGGCTCATTGTGCCATAATACTCGCACTTGCCAGCTCTTGGAGTCTTCGGAATTGTGTGGATGATATTTCTCTGGAAGTCAGATGGTATGTCACCAGACTCTTACATTCTGCTCACCAACATGAATAGTCGTTGTGTTGCCACTTTTCCTAATGATTCTAGAAATTCTGTTGTAATGTTATCTATCACTTCTACCTTAATTGATCTTAAGTCCTCCAAAGTTGCCTTAAATTCTAATCCTAATACTGGATCCCCTATCTCTTCTATGTCGACTGCAGTTTCTTCTTTCAGGTCGTCAGACGAAACTTTCCCCTCATAGAGGCCTTCAGTGTACTCCTTCCACCTATCTGTTTCCTCCTCTGAATTTAACATTGGGATTCCAATTGCACTTTTAATGTCACTATCCTTGCTTTTAATTTCTCCTAAGGTTCTTTTGACTTTTCTATATGCTGAGTCAGTCATTCCGACAATCATTTCACTTTCAACTTCTTCACATTCCTTATGAAGTCATTTAGCCCTTGCTGCTCTGCACTTTTTGTTTCTTTCATTTCTAAGTGTCTTGTATTTCTATATTCCTGAATTACTCAACATATTTATACTTCTTTCTTTCATCTACCAACTAAAGTATAAGTTGTGTTACCTACGATTTCTTCGCAGCTATCTTCTTAGTGCCTTTGTCTTTCTTTCCAAGTTCTGTGATTGCCTCTTTTAGACACGTCCATTCCTCTTCAACTGTAATGCGTTCTGAGATATTCCTTATTGCTGAATCTACAGCCTCAGAGAACTTCAAGGATATCTCTTAATTCGTTAGTACTTCCGTATCCCACTTCTTTGCCCATTGATTTTCCCTCAGTAATCTCTTAAACTTCAGCCCACTCATTATCATTACTAAATAGTGTTCTGTGTCGATATCTGCACCCGGACACGACTTACAATCCAGTATCTCATTTCGGAATATCTGCCTAACCACGATGTAATGGAACTGAAATCTTCCTGTATTTCCTGGCATTTTCCAAGTATACCTCCTTCTATTTTGATTCTTGAACAGAGTATTCGCTATTACTAGCTGAAATTTATTGCTGAAGTCAGTCTTTCTGCTCTCTCATTCCTAGTACCAAGCCCATACTCTCCAATAACCCTTTCTTCTACTCCTTCCCCTACAATTGCATTCCGATACCACATGACAAGTAGATTTTCCTCCCCGTGTACGTACTGAAGTACCCATTCAATGTCTTCACATACTTTCTCTCCCTCTTCATCTCCAGCTTCCGACGTCAGCATGTGTACCTGAACTACTGTTGTCGATTGTGGTTTGCTGTCGACGCTGGAGGATAACCCTATACTAAACTGTTTGCAGTAACTCACACTCTGCCCTACCTTCGTATTCAAAATGAATCGTACTCCCATTGTTTCATATTCTGCTGCCATCGATATTACCCATTCTGACCAGATATCCTTGTCTTCTTTCCACCTCACTTCACTGACCCACTCTAAATGTAGATAGTGTTTTAGCATTTACCATTTCAGATTCTCTATATTCCCTACCACGTTCAAACTTCTGAAATTCCACATCCAGATTTCTTTCGTTGATTTTTCTCATGGTCACTTCCTCCTTTGGCAATCTCCTCCCCGAGATCCGAATGCGGGATTTTTCCGTAACCTTTTGCCCATGGAGAGATCATCACGACATTGTTTCATTACAGGTACATGTCTTATGGATACACAGTATGTGTCTTCAGTGCAGTGGTTTCATTTGCCTTCTGCATCTTCGTGTTGTTGATCGTTGCTCATCCTTACGCCTTTAGGAGCAGTTTGTCACCTCAAGGGCAAGAGAGTGCCCTGAACCTCTGTCCGCTCTTCCGCCCCTTTGGCAAAGTTTCGGCGTAATGAGGGCGACTTCTAATCGCGGAAGTCCTCAGCAATTTGCTGACGATTTTATTCAAACTTTAAGCAGTGCTGTGATTCTAATCTGGACGTTTTTTCATTAGTAATCAAAGACGCTAGCCGTAGACCGCGGGTGCACCTAGCGTAGCAAAAGCGTGAATCACCCGAAGAACTGACGCAAATTCACTGATCGATATTCGTATTCCGATGGTCTCGTGATCATTGCAGACATAATTGACGATTTCGTTAGGTCAGTATGTAAACACGTAGGGGTGGTCTGCTGCCGAACTCCATGTTCAAATATGTGTGATGAACGATGTTTTCCGAAACACTTGTGCGTGTAGCAGCATTGTGCTCTTTCGGCAGAGATGCGAGAGATTTCCATCTCTTCTACTTTACGCGTTCTATGAAGAGTCTTGGACGTCCAACGAATTAGTACCTAGTGATAACTTCATTGTCCTTATGCCTCTTTCTGTAGATGCTCATAGCATGTGAACATTCGAGCAGTTTTGCCGTTTTCGAGGTACTCGTTCACAGGCTTTACGTAATGATAATCTGCCCTTTGTCAGAGTCGCTTATCTCGCCTGTGTCCCTGAAATGTTTTTCTCGGCCAAATAAGAAAACAGCTGGGCATTACGGTTCAAACTTTCAACACAGTGGCGTCAAGGGGATGATTTAGATGTGCGAAGGGAGTGGAGTGGTGTGACACGTCCACGGGGTTTTTGTGAAAAGCTGGGGTAGAATTTGATACTAGTGTGACATCATTTACGTCAATTATCCACATGTCGCATGAACTTCTCAGTTCTTGTCTTTTTCTCACACCTCGGCGTTTGAGACGTCGCCGATACCGCAGGTGAAGTCGCAGGACGCGTCGCTTTTGCACACTTACAGAGGAAGGTTGTAGGCAGCTTCGAGCTATATTTCAAACTTCTGCATCCCAGCGGGGGGAAATATTAGGTTTCCAGTATGCAACCCTTTAATTCTTTTGCGTATTGGGTGTAAGGAGAACCCGAATAAAATTCTGACATACACCATCACGGTCAGCGCTATGTTACACAAGTAACATTACTACGCTGTCTCCGACGCTCCGTTGTTCACCTCCGATATTTCAAAAATCTTCCTCTAATACACACTACGTTCACCCATTACTTCATTTCTCTAGCTTAGACGATTTATTAGTTGGATCTGCAGACAACGTGCTCACTATATCTGGAGGGACTTCGAGCGGTTTAATGTTGACATAACGTCGAACAATTCTCTCGTGTCGGTGTGATACCTGCATCTCCATCTATATACCGGGTGATCAAAAAGTCATTATAAACTAGAAAACTTAATAATGCACGGAATAATGTAGATAGAGAGGTAAAAATTGACACACATGTTTGGAATGACATGGGGTTTTATTTGTAAAAGTGGTCACTTAGGCAGTACAACACTAGTACGAACCGTTCTTGAGTACTGCTGGTGTGTTCGGGATCAGCATCAGGTCAGATTAAATGAAGATACCAAAGCAACTCAGATTCGCGCAGGTACATTAGTTACTGTTAGTCGTGTTAATGTCTTTGAGAGCTCAAATGGGGGACCTGGGAGGCCAGTCCATGCGATTATTGGCTTTGGGGTAACCTGAAGTCGCAAGTGTATCGTCATCGACCGACATCTCTAGGGATGCTGAAAGACAACATCCGATGCCAATGCCTCACCATAATTCCGGACATGCTTTACAGTGCTGTTCACAGCATTATTCCTCGACTACAACTATTGTTGAGGAATGATGGTGGACATATTGAGAATTTCCTGTAAAGAACATCATCTTTGTTTTGTCTTACTTTGTTATGCTAATTATTGCTATTCTGATCAGATGAATCGCCATATGCCAGATATTTTTTGAACTTTTGTATTTTGTTAGTTCTACTAAAACAACATGTCATTCCAAGCATGTGTATTAATTTGTACCTCTCTATCTACATTATTCTGTGACTTATTCAGTTTTCAAAATTATACTCACTTTTTGATCACCTGGTAGATGCATCACAGGAGGGTACCCGGTACAATACTAGTCATTTCCTTTTCTGTTCATCTCACACACAGAGCGAGAAATGACATTTATGTGCCTCCATACGAGCCCTAATTTCTCTTACCTTCGTGGTCCTTCTGTGAAATGGTATTTGACGACAGTAGAATCGTTCTGCAATCATCTTCAAATGCCTGTTTGATAAATTTCTAAAGAGTGTTCCTCGAAAATATGTTGCTTTCCCTCCAAGGAGTCCCATTTGAGCTCTCAAAGACATTAACACGACTAACAGTAACTAATGTACCTGCGCGAATCTGAGTTGCTTTGGTATCTTCATTTAATCTGACCTGATGCTGATCCCGAACACACCAGCAGTACTCAAGAACGGTTCGTACTACTGTTGTACTGCCTAAGTGACCACTTTTACAAATGAACCCCTTTTCCCTAAACTTCTCCCAATAAACCGAAGTCGGTCGTTCACCTTCCCTATTACATTGAAGAGCGAAAGAAATTGGTACACCTGACTAATATCGTGTAGCGCCCATCGCAAGTACGCAGAAATGCCGCAGCACGACGTGGCATGGAGCCAAATAATGTCTGAAGTAGTGCTGGAGGGAAGTGACACCATGAATCCTGCAGGGTTGTCCGTAAATTCTAAGAATACGAGGGGGTGACATCTCTTCTGAACAGCACGTTGCAAGGCATACCAGATATGTTCAATAATGTTCATGTCTGGCAAATTTGGTGGCCAGCGGAAGTGTTTAAACTCAGAAGAGTGTTCCTGGAGCCACTCTGTAATACTTCTGGAAGTGTGGGGTGTTACATTGTCCTACTGGAGTTGCCCATTCCATCTGAATGTACAATGGACATGAATGGATGCAGGTGATCAGACAGGATGCTTACGTACGTGTCACCTGTCAGAGTCGTATCTAGACATGTCTGACGTACCTCATCTCTCCAACTGCACACGCCCCATACCATTAAAGGGCCTCCACCCTGCGGACGTGCAGAGTCCATGGATTCACGACGTTGTCTCCAGAACCGTAAACGTCCATCTCCTCGATACAATTTGAAGCGAGACTCGTCGCAACAGAAAACATATTTTCAGTCATCAGCAGCCCAATTTAGGTGTTGACGGGCCCAGGCGAGGCCTAAGGCTTTGTGTCGTGCAGTCATCGAGGTTGCATGAGTGGGTCTTCGTCGCCAAAAGCCCATATTGATGATGTTACGCTGAATGGTTCGCACGCTGATACTTGTTGATCTACCAGCATTGAAATCAGCAGCAATTTGCGGAAGGGTTCACTTCTATCAAGCTGATAGATTGTCTTCAGTCGTTGTAGGTCTCGTTCATGCAGGATCTTTTTCCAGTCGCTGCGATTTCGGAGATTTGATGTTTTAAAGGATTCCTGATATTCACGGTACACTCGTGAAATTGTCGTACGGGAAAATGCCCACTTCATCGCTCGTGCGCCGATTATAGCCCCACGTTCAAACTCAGTTAAATATTGATAACCTGCCATTGCAGCAGTAGTAATCGATCTAACAACTGCGCCAGAACCTTGTGTCTCATATAGGCGTTGCCGACCTCAACGCCGTAATCTGCCTGTTTACATGTCTCTGTATTTGAATGCGCACTCCTATACCTCTTTCTTTGGCGCTTATGTGTACAATCCTTGCAGGTTCGTTCCATTTCATATCGCTTTGCAACGTTACTCCGAAGTTTTTAATGGACGTGACTGTGTCAAAGAGTACACTACTAATAATGTATTTGAACATGACGGTTTTCTTTTTTTCTACTTCGCTCACCCTGTCAACTACATCATTTATGTACAATTCCCTGGGAATTTCCTTGTCTCTGATGAACATTCGAAATGGAGGACTATTTACAGCATTCGTCGTCAATCTACTTATGTTCATATTACAACACTACACATATAGGAGTACCCATGCAGGTACAAACTTAACAAAATAATTAACGTATTGCAGTACATAACATAATAATTCCCTAATAGAATAAATTAAACACATTAAGTTCTAACACCATCGTTAACATTGCAAACAGAAATTTCATCCTGCAGTTCCTTTAACTTAACGCCTAAAAAACGTCTCTTAATCGCCCAGTTGGAAGCCTTTCTCATAAAAGGAACGCAGACATGCAGTACTGGCCATTACAATTGCTACACCAAGAAGAAATATAAATGGTAAACGAGTATTCATTGTACAAATATATAATAGTAGAACTCATATGTGATTAATTTTCACGCAATTTGGGTGCATAGATCCTGACAAATCAGTACCCAGAACTACCACTTCTGGCCGTAATAACGGCCTTGATACGCCTGGGCATTGAGTCAAACAGACCTTGGATGGCGTGTACAGGTACAGCTGCCCATGCAGCTTCAACACGATACCACCATTGGCCAGACGTTTTCAGTTGGTGAGAGATCTGGAGAATGTGCTGGCCAGGGCAGCAGTCGAACATTTTCTGTATCCAGAAAGGCCCGTACAGGACCTGCAACATGCGGTCGTGCATTATCCTGCTGAAATGTAGGGTTTCGCGGGCATCGAATGAAGGGTAGAGCCACGGGTCGTAACACATCTGAAATGTAACGTCCACTGTTCAAAGGGCCGTCAATGCGAACAAGAGGTGACCGAGACGTGTAACCAATGGCGCCCCATACCATGACGCGGTCTGTCGTTATCGACCGACTGCGATGTCATCCACTACCAGTGGCGTCATTGAATGCGGCATGGAGTTGCTTGGGATCAGCACACACCTGTCCCTGCCGCTGTACGTCTTCGTGATCTAAAGCAGCTGCTTCTCAGTCAAGTAGCTCCTCAATTGGCCTGAAGAGGCTGAGTACACTAAGGGAAATTCTCAGGTAACATCGAGAATCGAACCCCGGACCTCCCCATAGCGCACAGTCGAGCTGACCACTCGGGTGCGGAGGCGGACACTAATAAGGCAAGACACAAATAAAAATTCGTATATGTAGGTTCTCCACCTCATACAGAGATATCATATACACTAGTTCAGACTACTGAAATCTACTGCAGTAGTTACAACAGACTACATATACAAACTGACATGTACTTCCCTGGAACACATGACCTTCCTTTTTTTCCGGCACCTACTTTCCCTGGAATTCATGGCGAATTGCCATGTTTTTTGGCATAACCAACACACCATGCTGTGTGATTTAGAGCATGGGATTGCAAGGCCATTAGGTTACATTAAGAATTTTCCGGCAGTGGCTAGTGTACACCAGATATAATGAAACGCACGACAGAACAAATCCAGCAACAACAGAAATTGCGGTTCACAACTCACTTACATAGCATAAGACAATGGCACTTTTGCTAGTTCCACTTCACACTCCGAAATGTAGAGTTATGGACGGCTGTAGTGGGTTTTTCTAACTGTTAACTGCCAGGAGTCTTTCACGATGCGTTCTGTGTGTTTGCTGGGTTGATGTGGGATACAGGAGCCCGACTTGAGGTGATGATGGATTTTGCAAGGCAGATGGTGAGCATCAAAACTATTGATCACTGCAACAAGCTACCGCAATTACAGGAGCGTGATTTCGTTTGATGGCACGACCTGGCCTGATTCCAAGTGCGTGGTCAGGCGTAGACCTCCGCAGTGTTGCACCAAATGTGGCTGCCTGTAGGTGTTACGCTCCTAGTTCTACAGTGGATAGGTGACTGGGACGGCAATGGCTCGGTTCGTCTTTCGACACATTTGGCTGCGTCGGGGCCTCCGGTAAGTGGTCCTGGCGTGGTGGCAGAAGAACGTTGGTGGCCCTGTGGGAGAAGATAAATCAAAGCGGACACTGATCAGAAGCCGAGCTGCTGTTGCATGGCCCACTTGGCCACACGGCTAGCTTTTACTTGGCTGAGATCATGTAAGCAGCCTATCAAGCGTCACCGAAACGTATCGAGGGAGCTGGTTTCTGCCCCAGCGCCTGGGTCGTAGTTACAGAGCCATAACCATGACGTAAACGCTGGGCTGTCGGTAAGGGCCTTGATTTCGGCAACGGGCAATGACTCGATCCTACGTTGCTTCAGAAATATGCCCACCGCCAGAATAACTTGACATTCTCGTCTGTGGGCGCTAGAATGGAGCAATTCACATGCCACAGCTTTCAGTATATGTACATATAGATGCTGCACCGATATTTGGAGAACGACCCACAGAATAAAGTGAATAATGTTCAGCGAGAGATCTCTTGAAGCGCATAGCCTCGTAGGTCGTTGTGATACATACGTAGGACACTACGGTCGTTTTAAATCACCGCCAGACATCTTCGAATACTATCTCAGTATAGATGTATAGACAAGGTTTGATCCATTGTAGATATCAAGCATTAGAAGTCTACCTGTACGTTACCGATACACGTAAAATGGGAATAACTATGTTACGTAATCGAGGGGAATATTACTTCTTTCCGTTCTGCGATTTATCGGCAAGGGCGTCTAAAACGTTTGTCAGTGGCAAATAGTATAACCGAGCGCCTATTCCTAACCTGAAGCAGAGAAGAGCCTGATGGGTACATATGTTTCTCTAGTTGAACACATTTATAGTGTCAATTTTGATAACAGCGTCACGACTTTGTATTTCTTTGTTTCTTGAAGAAATTAACATCTGTATTAACAAACAAACAGAAGTGGGAATATACACTTAAGCGAAAAAGAAATTAGTATAGTAATGCGTTTTTGAATACAGAGATATGTAAAAAAGGCAGAATACGGCGCTGCGGTCGGCAATGCCTATTAAAACAACAAGTGTCTGGCGTAGTTGTAGATGGGTTACTGCTGCTACAATGACAGGTTGTCAAGAAATAAATGAGTTTGAACGTGGTGCTATAGTCAGCGCACGAGCGATGGGGCACATCATCTCCGAGGTAGCGATGAAGAGGGGGGGGGGGGGGGGTTACCGTACGTCCATTTTACGAGTGTACTGCGAATATCAGGAATCCGGTAAAACATCGAATCTCCTACATCGCAGCGGCCGGAAAGAGACCCTGCAAGAACTGGACCAAGGACAACTGAAGATAATACTTCAACTTGACAGAAATACAACCATCCGCAAGTTGCTGCCGATTTCAAAGCTGGGCCATCCACAAGTGTCAGCGTGCGAACCAATCAACGAAACGTCATCGATATGGGCTTTCGGAGCCGAATGCCCACTCTTGTACCCTTAACGACTGCACGACAGAAAGCTTTACGCCTCGCCTGGGCCCGTCAACACAGTCATTGGACTGTTCATGACTGGAAACCTGTTGCCTGGTCGGATGAGTCCCGTTTTAGATTGTATTGAACAGACGGACATGTACGGATATGGAGGCAACCTCATGAATCCATGGACGCTGCATGTCAGCAGGATACTATTCAAGCTCTTGGAGGCTCTGTAATGGTGTGGGGCGTGTGCAGCTGGAACGACATGGGACCTCTGATACGTCTACATCCGACTCAGACGAGTGACACGTATGTAAGCATCCTTTCTGATCATCTGCACCCATTCATGTCCATTGTGCATTCCGACAGACTTGGGCAATTCCGGCAGGTAAATGCGACACCCCACACGGCCAGAATTACTATAGAGTGGCTCCAGGAACACTCTTCTGAGTTTAAACACTTCCGCTGGCCACCAGACTCCCGAGGTGAACATTACTGAGCGTATCTTGTCTGTCTTGCAACGTGCTGTTCAGAAGAGATCTCCAGCCCTTCGTACTCGTACAGACGCCCTGCAGAATTCATGGTGTCAGTTCCCTCCAGCACTACTTCAGACATTATTCTGGTCCATGTCTCGCCGTGGTGCGGCAGTTACGCGTGGTCGAGGGGGTACTACGCGATTTTAGGCACCTGTACCAGCTTCTATGGTTCTTCTGTGAAGTATGGTACCGGACTGTATACTTTCAGATTTAAAGATGAACTCCGCTCAGCAGATCACAGATTTCATTCTGCTGTATCTCGATTCCCTCAGTGTTGTTTCTTCAGATTCGCCTGACCTACGGCGTTTAAAACATTAAATAAACTTAACTCAGGTATTTTTTACAACAAACGTATAGCAGTTATGCTAACATTGTGCCATAAGTATATTTATAGCTTTAGTGTAGTGGAGTTGTACTCTTGCACATAAAGCTACTTGCAGCTAATACTCGATGTTATGTGTGTGTTTAAGGCTGAGTGAACATCGGTTCTCTTTTCTACGTGTGAGAGGCACTAACAAAGGACATTGCTGAATGCTCGTCATCTTGTGTGAGTCAATGGAAAGTCAAATTTGACGTCTTAGTTTGTGCTATTCGGTGTGATTCAGTCGACCTTTAGACCGGTTTTGTTCGAAAAGTAAAGGTTCAGCTGTTGCAACGAATGATCACAAAGTTATTGTAGTGTGGCGTGTCCGTTTTGCGAAGGAATCTGATATGTTTTCTCGGTTATCGCTTGCGTGTCATAAAGTACTCGAGAGGCGATTACTTCCGAGGAATGTGAACCGTGGCGGCTCGATCAGGTCGATCTTCGACCACAAAACCGTTGTGTAGATGGCACCTGCGGCGAGATGTTCCTGCTGTGGCGTGTGCAGAGCGGCGTGGGCTTGAGTCCAAGGCAAGCTCTTGCTCTTGTGTGTGGAGTTGCTCGGCAAGTGATTGGTCGCTTGGGAGGCATGGTAGACTCTGCTGTTGCTGCTGTCTCTCTGGAACGAGGCCGAGGTGAAGAGGCGGTAAGCGGAAACTCCTTGCGGTTAGGGGTGGGGGGTGGGGGCAGAAGATCATCTTCTTGCTGCTTGAGGCTTAAACGTTAAACGTTCGTTTTCTAATCGACAACTGCTTGTATATTGTGTTGCTTTAACTGATTCGCCAAACCTTGGGCCCCCAGGAAGGTGTATGGTGACCTTATACGCAAGTTATAGTGGGCATGTGTAGTGGCGTGGAACACGCCGGTTCGATGTGGCAGTCTAGCTGTGTATGACAAACTGTAAGTAGCGATTAAGAATTTGGATGACATTTGTCCTAGGCATTAGCAGCTCCTTATCTTAATTCACTTTCATTCTGCTGTACTTGAACTTAATTTTCTAAGCCGTCTTAGTCACCTTAGTTGTCGTTATTGATTGTAGCCTTGCCATTGTATTGGCAGAGTTCAAAATACTGTTATACGTACTACAATTTTAGGAGTTTCATGTTCCTGTGATAAACTGTATTTAATGGTTGCTGTAGCAGCTGGCACCACGGGCAAGCTGCCGCCGCTTATCTGTGTCCGTGTCGTGGTCAATACGGTCTGAGTCGGTCGAACGCTGGGACCACCCCTTCGGCCGTATTTCGGCAGTGCGATTTCCTCTTGGCAGTCCCGCTGTGTGAGCGCGCTGTGCGTGGCGTGATAGCTTGTGCTTTTTGCTCTTCGTACTCCTTTTTTCTGCTCGCCGCATTAAAAGATAATTTTTTGTTTTGTATTTCACTCACCAATACGCACTACTGTAAATTATATTGCCTTTCCCCTTAGAACCTACGTCGTATTTCTGTGTTCAGATCATGCTTGGTACTAGCGTTCCGTAAACGAACGTTATTCGAGTCTTAGAGCTGTCGCGCTCCAGGGTCTGGGTTTAACATTAGCCGTTTTGAACCATCTGGTGGTGCTCCAATTTATATGGAGTATTCCGCAACTTCAAGGTTGAAGGGCTCTGCGCCTGAATATTCAAGATTGAAAATGTCTGACGTCATTGCATTTTACTTTGGTTAGGCATTTGTTTGTTTCTGAAAATTGAAATTAAATTCCCACCCTATAAAATCGTACAAATTGATATTTAGCGGATTGATTATTCATTATCTTAAAATTTCCTTAAAATTGAACATAACAGGTTTGGAATTGTGTACGTAACTTGGTGCTTAATATTTAACCTGGAGAACCGTTTCCCAGATTTTCACAGTTTAACTGTTGGTCAGGATGATCATTCATTTTTAGAAGCTGTAAAACCGAATTTCACAAATTTTTAATTTTTGCAGATAACTACCTCTTCTTGAATTTAATCTGGACACCCGTTTCACGGATTCCTTGGTTTTATATTAACTAAGCTTATTGCATGGTTTTATTGTTATAAAATCTGAAGAATAAAGCACATATATGTCTTGAGAAATTGGTGAAAGGTGTTGTAAACAAAGCTGAATTTGGGACCCAATCGTTCCGTCTGGGTTTTCCTTAAATTTATTTAAATGGACTGTTGAGCCGTATGAGATTGCATATATTGGTCGTCCCTATCGTCCACTAGTATTAGAAAGAGAAGAGGCGATGATTGTCTAGCTAATGGTAGACGAGCCATTTGTTGAACCAGAAGGAGGTAGAACAAGCGTATCTGTTGACGTGGAGGAGGATTAGAGACAAGCAGTCATAGATACTGCTGTGAATAAGTAGTCTATGATGATACAGTGGCGGATAATCAATCAGAATACATAACAACATTGGTTTGACCTCTCGATGGGAGCTGAGCCCTTACGCAGTCCTCCCTCGGACATGGGTGTGTGTGTTGTCCATAGCGTAAGTTACTTTAAGCTAGATTGAGTAGTGTTTAAGCTTAGGGACCGATGACCTAAGCAGTTTGGTCCCATAAGATCTTACCACAAATTTATAAAATTTACAAAACAGATTAAGGGTGACCCGCGATAAAAAATAAACTTTTGCAACTGTTTACGGGCTTGCGCATACCGCAATATACATTAAGTGCCCACTTGTTCCGTTTTTCCCCTCCTGCATTTGTGAAACAGAATCGAATGGTGTTAATACATGTAGCATATTTTAGTCAACGGCACCATCGAAGCGGGCGACCTCTTTGTGCACATAAGCCATTGTTAATTAACATCACATAAATCATCACACCTCGTACTTAGAAAGACCGTTAGTTTCGACATACCAGCTGTCGATGTTATCGACAGGGGCTCTCTTGATTTTATCGTAATCCGAAACTAGCAGCGAGCTTCGTGGATGCTGTCTGCATGTTATTATCCTCCAGGGTGATTCTATCTGCCCAAGAACCGAGCTTCTTCGAGTCTTGTTTTCGCCGACGCAGTCGGAGAGCTTCCCACGTCCGGTTCCGGCTTCTAACGGAAGTACGCTTGCTATCAAAATTGCTTAATGCTGTGGCAGTACTGCGTCTCTGAAGACGTAAATGTCGAAGCGACTTTAGAGGTAGAGTTTGGCGTCCCTTGAGGGCATTAAACATTGAGTAAAATCTCCATGTCAACTAGATGAAAAATACGATTGTCAGCTTGCTTACTGCAGGTTACTCACGTTGGTACCTCTTTCCCTCTATAAGTAGCAAATAAACGGAAACAAGTAAATTTTATACCACCTAGACGTCGTGTTATTGCGGACCAAGCGTGGTCATGTATTTATATTCCTCATGTTACGTCAACGCACATGAGTGATATAGTGGGCCATGCATCGTTATTCATCTCCAGCAACGTAAGACATTTTACCATCGGAAAAGAATTATACTCTCGAAATATGTGAAGGATTTTTGCGAACGAAGTGCCATTCCAGGCAATCGTTTTCAGACACGAGCTCGTGGGTTGGTTGTATCACGAAGCACCAGACCTCGTATATATTGTCATCACGTATGCCAGTACTTAACTTTTTAAGATCTATATACTTCATAAATTTGTCACAATTTTATTATTCTTTACGTTTATTTGTATCTGATTTTAATTACAACTGACTTATAGGGCAAGTTGGAAAGTCTTCATTACTAACCGACTACCCCGGTGCATGTTTCCACGGTATCCTTTGCCGGTTAACATCTAACGGCTTCCACGGGCAACAAAAATGTGGTTTTCTGTGTTTCATGTAATTACTGACTGAATGTAAAATGCTGTCGTAATCCATTCATCAAGATAACGATCTTACGTTAACGGTTTAAAACAGCAGGGCAGGTAAATGATGAACCGGATATACACTTTTTGTGAATATGTATTAGCATCAACTGTGTGTGACAAATGGGCATTTGTGCCGGATTGCGACTCGTTCCCAGATCTACACCTAGTCATGAGCGGTCGCCTTAAACAAATTTATTTTTCATGGAAAGAAGGAAGTTCAACGCTGTCATTTGCTACGGAGCTGTACGTCTTCATTCATATAAATGATGCAAAGGTGCAGCCCATGCTACATTTTACTTTATGTACGAGGGTTGAATGAAAAGTAATGCCTTCACCTTCGTTAATTGGGTTTGGATGAGAATATTTTAGTAAATAAAACGCACAAATAATCCTTAGAATGTGATCTTTAACTACCAATAATCATTTTTCCATATAATCACCAGCCAATTGGATACATTTCTGCCAACGATGAACAAGTTTTCTGAAGCTGTTACGGAAGAAGCCGACACTCTGTTTCCACAACCACAGACTCACAGTTCTCCCAACGTCTTCATCAGAAGCATAATGATGTCCCCGCGGACAATTGGAAGTCAGACGGTGCTAAATCTGGACAGTATGGAGGATTCCCTACGGTGGTGAGATTCAGTCTCTGAAGCTCTGCTGTGTGGCACGTGAAGTGTGAGGTTTGCCATTGTCATGCTGCAGAAAAACATTTCCCTTTTCCTTTGGGACCCTTGTTAGCCGTCGTTCCAGAGTTCCCAGCTCTAAATTTATTGTTGTTCCACGATCGAGGAAATCTACATGGATAACACCATTTGCGTCCCAGAGCACTGTGGCCGTGATATTTTCAGCTGAGGGCTGCGTCTGGATTTTCTTTTACTGGGGCGAGTCGCCCATCGACGCACAGTACTCACATCAACACAATAAAATGCTTTCATTCTCTGATGAATCTCCTTTGGAGTGACACCTTCTGCTGTCAAGAGTTCAATGAGTGCACGTTGCCTGAATCGCATTGACCGACCGTCTGCGCAGGGTCCCATACTTTACACTGTAACAACACAACCTTTCAATGCCAAGGCTTCCCGCCAACTGGAGCTGTTGAGAAGAGGCTACGGAACAAGCCAGTACCTGCCGCACACCAATGGGCTAACTGTTGAAGAGTTACGAAGGAGCCGGCCGAAGTGGCCGTGCGGTTAAAGGCGCTGCAGTCTGGAACCGCAAGACCGCTACGGTCGCAGGTTCGAATCCTGCCTCGGGCATGGATGTTTGTGATGTCCTTAGGTTAGTTAGGTTTAACTAGTTCTAAGTTCTAGGGGACTAATGACCTCAGCAGTTGAGTCCCATAGTGCTCAGAGCCAGTTACGAAGGAGGAAGCAATACTTATCAATCTTCGTATAAAGAAATGGAAACCAAAGGTTTAGGATTCACATGTTATTTTCACTATGCAATTCTTACGAAACAATTGCAGTCAACTAGGTATCACTTACGCAACTTGTGTGACCCTAGACAGTTCTGCAACGGGTAAAATTTGGGCTAGAGTGTAACGTGGAATCCGAGCCACGTTTTGTTTGTGAAGAATCTCCACATGAGTGACAAGTGAATGTTAAGTTGAAAGGCAGAATGAACAAGTGACCCAGCTGAGATTCTATCCGCCGGCCGGTGTGGCCGAGCGGCTCTAGGCGCTTCAGTTTGGAACCGCGTGACTGCTACGGTCGCAGGTTCGAATCCTGCTTCGGGCATGGATGTGTGTGATGTCATTAGGTTAGTTAGGTTTAAGTAGTTCTAAGTTCTAGGGGACTGAAGACCTCACATGGTAAGTGCTCAGAGCCATTTGAACGATTTTTTTTAGATTCGATCCCATATTCTTTCGATTTGTAGCCAGACTTTTATCCGTGCTTTCTTTAGTAGTAGTCTAAGAAGGCATCTCTCAGATGCCTTATAGACCAGACAACACGACAAACGGTGAGAAAGAAGAATATGTATCGGGCTGCGCCAGACCTCGTATATATTGTCGTCAAGTATGTCACTACTTACCTTTTTAAGATCTCTATACTTCGAAAATCTTTCGCAGGCACATCTGCTGGCCAAGACGTCAACCTGCCTTCACTAGTATGTCCCTCAAACCGCTATAGCAAGAGTCTGACTTTGCAACATGGACAGTTATCTCGCTGGAAGATGATATCGCCGATGTGGGGGACTTCAAGTATGAAGCGATGCTTGTGGTTCGTAGTAACGTTGACGTAGTTGTCAGGGAACAACTTCCTAGATAGTATAGGGTAAAAATGATAGAGGAATATAGAGACTGGAATATATCTAGCAAATAATAGAAAATATAGGTTGCAAGAACCACTCTGAGATGAAGAGGTTGGCACATGAGAGGGAGTCGTGGCGGTCCGCACCAAACCAGTTAGAAGACAAATGATTCAAATAGAACAAAAAATACAAAAAAACCAAAAACATTCGCTGCTCTCATGATGCCTTTTATTACCACCAGAGATCCAATGGAAGCCCAACTCAGCATATCCCATAGCACAATCCTGCCCTCACCGACCACCAACTGTTTTTGTTGTTTCGGGGAGAAGACCTGACAGTGAGGTCATCGGTCTCATCGGATTAGGGAAGGACGGGGAAGGAAGTTATCGTGCCCTTTCAAATGAACCATCCCGGCATTGGCATAGAGCGATTTAGGGAAATCACGGAAAACCTAAATCAGCATGGCTGGACGGGTGATTGAACTTTCGTCCTCCCGAATGCGAGTCCAGTGTGCTAGCCACTGCGCCACCTTGCCACCCTCTGTGGTGCAGTGCATGTTTCATGCAGCCATTCGCCTGGATGACGGCTTGTACGGACCCAACCATTGAAGTAGTGTTGTAAGTAGGCTGTTTATGTTTTCTTATTGGCAACGTTACGTAGCGCTCTGTATGAAAACCACTGGCTGTGCTGTGTGCAGTCTGTGGCTAGTTTGCATTGTTGTCTGCCATTGTAGTGTTGGGCAGCTTGATGTGAACAGCGCGTAGCGTTGCGCAGTTAGAGGTGAGCCGCCAGTAGTGGTGGATGTGGGGAGAGAAATGGCGGAGTTTTGAAGTTTGTAAGACTGGATGTCAGGAACTGCTGTATATATTATGACTTTTGATGACTATTAAGGTAAATACATTGTTTGTTCTCTATTAAAATCTTTCATTTGCTAATTATGCCTATCAGTAGTTAGTGCCTTCCATAGTTTGAATCTTTTATTTAGCTGGCAGTAGTGGCGCTCGCTGTATTGCAGTAGTTCGAGTAACCAAGATTTTTGTGAGGTAGGTGATTTGTGAAACGTATAGGTTAATGTTAGTCAGGGCCATTCTTTTGTAGGGATTTTTGAAAGTCAGATTGCGTTGCGCTAAAAATATTGCGTGTCAGTTTAAGCACAGTAATGTACAATTTTTCTAAGGGGACGTTTCAGTGTAACAAGAAATGCCATTCATTGGATAGGCGACACGTTTCTCTTGATCAACGGTGAGAACACAATGATTTTGCGTCCACTGCAATCATAGCTGACGGTGTCATTAGGTCAACACAGGATCCCGTAAGGGTCGCGTTATGTGGAACTTCGTTTTCAACGACAGCCATTGAATGGTGTGTTCAGAAACACGTGTGCCTCCACCAGCATTGTACTCCGTCGTCACATCTCGCACAGGTCGCTGCCTACCCAGCATTACACTGCGGGGTATTCTCCGTTCTCTACGTTTTGTGATGAGACGTGGTCGTCCAGTACCATGCGGCCTACTCGTCATTTCACCATCGTTCCACCGCTTTCAATAGGTGCTCACAGCAGTAGTGCGCCAACAGTCGAGCAGCTTCGCGGTATCAGAGATTCTCGTCTCCAGCAGCAGCGCCACAATAATGTTCCCCTTGTCAAAACCTCTTATATCCGTGGATTTCCGTATTTGCGGCCAGTATCTTCGTTATATACTCATATACACCGCAACAACAAGAATATATGCGACATAACTGAAGTCTGTATGTGTGTTTCTACATACTCAGATTTAGCGCTGGTCGCATAAGAGTGACGGTAGTAGCTCCACTATGAGGATACAAATAATCTTTAGTTTGAAAACACGCTGTAACGGTAGTGATCATTCGTTACCATTAAGACTGGAAGTGATGCGTCGATGTTAGTGAAGAACGCCTTTCAGGAGACAAAGACAACATTAAAAACACCCCACTGAGTTTGAACGAGGTCGTGTAATACGGCTATGAGAAGTTAGGTGTCCCCCCTTTGCGATACTATACAGACAGCAATGTGGCCACTGTACATGACTGCTGGTAGCAGTGGTCACGAGAATGTGCGGTGGCAAGATGCCAGCCACATAGCGTTGTCCTGCATCTGAAACAGCTACTTGAGCAGCATTTCCCTCCCCACTTACACAACGAACAGTTGGTTACTTCAAGGCTAGCTCCAAACCAAACTTCTTCTATCGTGTATTCCACTAATCAGAAACCACATCAATTTGCAACTTGAGTGGTATCAGGCGAGATATATTTGAAGGGCAGCCAGGACGTCTGAGGTGTTTACTGATGAAAGCTGGTTCTCTTTCGGTGCTAGTGATGGTCTTATGTTGGTTAGAAGAAGCCAGTTGAATACCCGCACACTACCTGTCTGCGTGCTAGACACACAAGACCTACTCCTCGAGTTATTGTCTGCGGTGCAATTTCGAATGACAGCAGGAGCACTTGAAATCCCTGGGCTAGCACGGCAGAGCGGATTCAGTTATATTTGTCGAAAGCGGCCAGAATACATTACTGTCAGTTGCACTCAACATATAAACTTAATTTCTTAAAACATACTATCACACACGCAAGTATCAAAACTCTCAGGGTTTCAAAGAAAGACCTCCTTTGATTTAATTTAGATCGAAAGTCGTAGGCACAAGGCGTAAGCAAGGATTTGAGGTACAGGAGTTCTTTTGGAGGTTTAACTTCTTTAGAATTTTTTTTTATTTTCGATATAAACAGGCAGAGAGCCTCAGCTTAAATTTTTTTTTCATAGAACTTAGCTGAAGGTCTCACATTAAACAAGAACAATGTTACATCCGAGACAAAGGTTTTCAAAGTTTAATCTACACTACTGGCCATTAAAATTGCCACACCACGAAGATGACGTGTTACAGACGAGAAATTTAACCGACAGGAAGACGATGCTGTGATATGCAAATGATTCGCTTTTCAGAGCATTCACACAAGGTTGGCGCCGGTGGCGACATCTACAACGTGCTGACATGACGAAAGTTTCCAACCGATTTCTCATACACAAACAGCAGTTGACGGGCGTTCCCCGATGAAACGTTGTTGTGATGCCTTGTGTAAGGAGGAGAAATGAGTACCATCACGTTTCCGACTTTGATAAAGGTCGGGTTGTAGCCTATCGTGATTGCGGTTTCTCGTGTCGCGACATTGCTGCTGGCGTGGGTCGAGATCCAATGACTGTTAGCAGAATATGGAATCGGCTGGTTCAGGAGGGTAGTAACGTACGTGGTGCTGGATCCCAACGGCCTCGTATCACTAGCAGTCGGGATGACAGGCATCTTCTCCGCATGGCTGTAACGGATCGTGCAGCCACGTCTCGATCCCTGAGTCAACAGGTGGGGACGTTTGCAATCAGACAACCATCTGCACGAACAGTTCGACGACGTTTGCAGCAGCATGGACTATCAGCTCGGAGACCATGGCAGCGGTTACCCTTGACGCTGCATCACAGACGGGAGCGCCTGCGATGGTGTACTCAACGACGAAACTGGGTGCACGAATGGCAAAACGTCATTTTTTCGGATTAATCCAGGTTCTGTTTAGAGCATCATGATGGTCGCATCCGTGTTTAGCGACATTGCGGTGAACGCACATTGGAAGAGTGTATTCGACATCGCCATACTGGCGTATCACCTGGCGTGATGGTATGGGGTGCCATTGGTTACACGTCTCGGTCACCTCTTGTTCGCATTGACGGCACTTTGAACAGTGAACGTTACATTTCAGATGTGTTATGACCCGTGGCTCTACCCTTCATTCGATGCCTGCGAAACCCTACATTTCAGTAGGATAATGCACGACCGCATGTTGCAGGTCCTGTACGGGCCTTTCTGGATAATGTTCGACTGCTGCCTTGGCCAGCCATATCGACCTCTTAATCGGAAGGCAACGCAACCGAAAGTCAGCCAACAAGCCAACCAACAGGATCAGTTCTGCTCCACCCGACCAGCAAAACGACAACAAGATGTCAGTAGCACAATGTTCTGGATACTGGTGCCCAATCCAGCCAAGTCAGAACAAACACCCAAAACTACCAACAACACCTCAGCTGTCGAACTACACGCCATGCTGGACAGCATCAACACGACGAGGAAAATAAACTGCCAACAACTACATCAACGACCAGGGCAGGTTAGGGTAACGTCAACGGCCACAAGGCTGAGGATACCGCTGGTACACTTCATTGATAAAGGAATGAATTAAATTAAGTTCAACACGACACAGGAAGATGGCTGCAATTCAAGCCGACTTCAACACACCACCACGTGGCTGCTTGTAGGGACAGCCCAGAATACAACAACACGCAAACAATGAAGAGATGTCACAATGGTTGAGCTTTCATGACAGGTTCACTGATTACTCAACTCCAGGCTGCGGGTGCGATGAGCGACGAACTTAGCAGTTGTAGCAGTTAGTGCCACACAACCCCGACCGCGCGTGCTCGCCGCCAGTGGCCCCGCCCTGATCACACGCCACAGAGACTTCCTCGCTCCTCCGCCGCAACCGACTAACCGCTCAACACCCGGAAACGGTCAAAAGATCAAATAAACGTGAGAACGTGTCGTTTACATCCAAGCTAAAATTAAGAGAACTTCCAAGAAATACACAAGTTCCATCGACGAGGGCGTGGGCTGCAACACTCTTCACCCGAATGCGATTTTTTTTTTATCTCCTGATGTTGTTGTGAGTTCAATGTTTTCTATGGTTTTGTACACTGTTGTGCGGGTACGACGATACCTCCTGTAAGGCATGTTGGCGGCGTTCAATGCAGTTGCCTGTGCAGCAGCCAGACACAGACTGAGCGTAGCGCGAGAGCGCGCTCGCTTATATGGTGTGGGAGGACTTTGACCTTAGATAAGAACTTAGAGTTTTCGCAGTGTCCAGTGGAACGTTATCCTGGACGGGCACACTAGTCGCTCTGGGTGTGCTCGTCTCCCTGGCGCGCCGCCAACGCCAAGCGATAAGAATGTTTACGTAACAAACTGTTGCATCCTTGAGCCTCCGGTTCTAGATGTACCCTTGTCCGGTTAGTACAGTGTACAAAACCATAGGAAACATTAAACTCACAACAACATCAGGAGACAAAAAAAAAATCGCATTCCCGTGAAGAGTGTTGCAGCCCACGCCCTCGTCGATGGACATTGTCTATTTCTTGGACGTTCTCTTAATTTTAGCTTGGATATAAACGACACGTTCTCACATAGAAATGGATGGTTCGCCGTTGCCATAGTCAGAGGTGGTAGCGGAGATTTTAGTGTACCTGGTCTTGAAAGTTTTAATGATAGAGATGTAATTGCCTACCGTACCTATCATATGTTTGAAATTGGTAGTCAAGATTTTGGTAAATCAGCTTATGACTCAACATCTCCTCTTGTTTTGTATACTCGTAGCAAAATAAAAATTAATGAAAATTAATCTGTATTTATATGGGTTAAAGGTAAAGGTGTATGTGAATATGTAAAATTTGTAGCCGATTATACTCTATATTTCCATAAATAAAGATCTGTTGCGTCAGCCACTAAACGGACAAGGGTACATCTAAAACCGGAGGCTCAAGGATGCAACACTTTGTTATGTGAACACTCTTATCGCTTGGCGTTGGCGGCGCGCCAGCGGGACGCGCACACCTAGAGGTGACCGACCGAACGACCAACCAACGGTCGTTCCCGCTCCAGTCTTCTTCAGTAGGACGGTACGGTACGTGTGTGTCGTCAGCAGTCGGCAAGTCCTGGCTTTCCTCACCTCACTGGCGCTTTGTACCCGATGATCCATCCTCCGCGACTGCTGCTCCATGGCCGACTGACTTTCAGACAGATGACGATCCAGAAATACTATTGGTCGCTCAAGAGTTGGTACGACAGTGCACGTATCGATACGCGCTGCTGCTGCCACTCATGGGCAAGTAAGGCAGGAAGTTAGTGACGCCAGTAAATGAAATAAGGAAACGCGGCGGCAGTACTGTAATAGAAGATGACAAACAATAAATGGCATGAACACCAGCCGTGCACCGCTCAGCACTCTCACGGTAATGCCATGCACACAAACTGTAAATTGTAAGTCAATCTGGTGATTCGACCTATTACGCGGTCTTGCTCAAAGAGAATTCCGGGAGGTTTCTTCCAGCAGGATAGCACTCGCCCACATACCACAGAGTGTCACCATGTTCCCTTGGCTTGCTCGATCATCAGGTCTGTCTCCAATTAGTTACTTATGGGACGTCATCGGATGGCAGCTTCAGAGTCATTCACAAACAGCGTCCCTGTACTGACCAAGCAAGTGCACGAGGAAGGAACAAATTAGCTTCCAGCACCTGTACGAAACAATGCATGCACATTTGCTTGCTTTCATTTAACATTCTGACTGTTGCACCAGTTATTAATGTACCACCATTTTACGTTTGCAATGACGTATGCCGTACTAACATCATCATGTGATGTTGCAATTTATTCACTTAAATATGTTATGTAGGCGAAAATATTAGCGAAATTTCATTACTCTACGTTAGTTATTTTTTGCAGTAGCATTTTTGAAAGAGCTGGATAAGTGTCAATGATCCATCGACCATACAGCCTTAAAAAACTCTCTCTCTCTCTCTCTGTCCGAACAGGCTTGGGATGGCTCAACGGCACCGCCCGACCGCCGTGTTATTCTCAGCCGAGAGGCATCGCTGGATGCGCACGTGGTCAGCACACCGCTCTCCAGACCGTACGTCAGTTTGTGAGATAGGAGCCGATATTTCTCAATCAACCAGCTCCACAGTTTGCCTTACAAGGGCTGAGTGCACCCGACTTGCCAACAGCGTTCGGTAGACTGGGTAGCCACCTATCCAAGTGCTGTTCCAGCCCGACAGCACTTAACTTCGGTGATCTGACGGTGTTACCACTGCGGCAAGGCCGTTGGCCATACAGCTTCTAAGCTAACCCCATCTTTGTTAAAATGAAACTACAGTAACTAGCAGGTAAAGGAGAAAACAAATGTCGAAACGAGATTTTCACAACAAATGTATAACAGACAACAAATCACTAAGTGATAATCGTCATATTCCTCAACAGGGCGCCTCTACATCTCTATGTTAAAGAGCACACCCCACTTTCCACCTTCACCGACACCTGCTAAACGTGAGATTTAGCATAATAAGAAAGTTGTCCCAATAACGGGACAGTTCCGAGGCATCCCAAAAGGCAGTAAGCATAAGTTGCAGAAATGTCAAATACTCATACCTCATTTAAGGCGTCCGGATTTTACGGATTTTACATGAGATTGATCCATAACGACGGTACGATTTAGTATGAGACCTCAGATAATAATAATAATTACACTATATCAACAAAAGGCAATTGCAGATAATCTCATGTACCGAAAACTAACAAAACAATATCTTCCAATATATGGACAGGAGCATAAATAAACAAGTGAAGGTGAAACGCGTTTTGGAGACGAACCGAGCAGGTGGTTAAAGGCATCGGAAAAACCTACTTAACAAGAGAACGGCGAGTTTCAGTGCTTAAACGGATAAGGTCAGAAAATACATTATTCCTTGTAGTGTAAATACGGCTAGGACCGAGAGGAAGTTGCTGCAGAGCATTAACAGGGCTAGGCTGCGACCCAGCAAGAAAAATAAGATTCATCCATAGCGAGTTGGTGATTGGCTGAAGCCGTACCGGGCGACGCAGACACAACACGGTTTGGAGATCCCCATCATATAAAAGAATTTTGAGAACTAAAATGTCTAGATCTCTCTCTCGTCTCGCGGCGGACAGCGCAAGTGTGTGGAAAATAGCAAGGGGTTACGAGCTTTGCTTTCTGCGAAGTGTGGATGACACGCTTCATGTATCGTTGCGACAGATAGCAAAGAGGTATATAATTGATGTAAAATTTGAAATTTTCCCTACGAATCAAGTGTTCAAAATGATTACGGGCTTGGAGCCTGTCATCGTCGCGTACCCTTTCTGTCGTATTGTTGACAACTGTTGATTTTGCAGTATTCACAATAGTATCTACCGACACTAAAGTGGCTTCTGTCATCGTCTGCGACTCCTCACTAAGGCTTTCTATAGCACCACGACTTTCGATGGAACGTAAAACTTCCGATCTCAGCCATTGAATTTGGGATGCGTTTTACTCTTGTATTTTTAAAAATACGAGCATCGAATTTCTTTAATGCTGCCTTTGTCCTTCTTTTGTGAGACGTTGTCTCAGCACTAACATGTTTCACCTTCGTCATCGCTTTGATGGCAATAGCTTCGACCTGTTGTTTAACCTTTTTGACAATTTGTTGCCTCACTTCATGCAACGTTACCATGTCTGTATGGACAGTGTCAATGTGTGTCCTCAATTGTTTGTGCTGTGTAACGAGCGCTTGAAGCGCGATTTGTGCTTCCTCAGTTTCAGTTCGCATTTGATCTAATTGGCCTTGAATATTATCACGCGTTTTTTGTACTTCCTTGTTAGTTTCTTTCAGCCTCAGTGTTATTCGCCCATCTAATTCCTTTTGCCCTTGTGTTGTGTGCCCATCTAATTTTTTGCCCTTGTCTTATGCGCCCTTCTAAACGCTTTTCTGGTTCTGGAGATTGTTGCAATAAACGCTGCAACATTCCAAATATGTTGGCGTTTTCATTTACACCATTTTCTCTAGTTGCCATCGGATGTAACCATTCCCTATCTCGTTTTTCATGAACTGTTTCATTCACTTCCGAACATAGTGTTAGAGCACTAACACTCGTTCTTTCACCCAATTGCAAGCCTACCTGATTCAATACGATTAAGTTTGTTTCAATATGCTGTAGATCAGTATCTACAAACTCAGCGATGATTCATTGTCAACGCCGTTCTCATGTCCATTCATTGGACCATATCGAACATCATATGTTATATTTTCGGTCTTATTCGGTATTTCTATTTGTTCTGTCTCGTGTTGTTCACCCTGATTTACCAGCCTTGTGTCGAACTCGATCCTATCAAAATCTTCCATGGCCTTTATTTGTCGTAATCGATTATTTTCTGTCATTTTTGAGCATTCCACTAAGCGTTGTTGTTCGCGAATTTTTCGAACCTGATTACGAGTTAACATCAGATCAGAAGACTTTATTCTACCACAAAATATCATCTATGGTCCTATATTCAATACTTGAACCTGTTTCCTCGCCTTTCATATAGCCTTTTGGTTAATGGAGCTGAGTCAGAGCTCAACGCAAACCAATTCAACGATGTGGTGCAACGGCAAATAAGAAATACAGTAGTACAATTCTATCTACACTTACTAAAGTGTTGAGTCACATTTAGATTTACAGTTTTTTTTCTCCAACTTGCATCCGCTTATTGTTTGGGGTGATTGTGTGTTTCGTACCTATAAAAAGCAAAGACTAAATCTACCAGAATGCTGTAATTTCACATGCTGGCATGGTCTCCATTTTGTCATTGTCCACTGTCCATTGTCCATCCTTTTGTATCTGCACAACTGTGCTTACAGGGGTCAAGTGATGCACAACAATCATGTTCAATTACGTATGACACTCAGTAACCAAACACTTAACTCTTGGGCATATTGAACTGACAATTATTAAAATTGATATCTCTACACACAAAAATTTTGTATCACAGGAAAGAATGATTAAAAATCCTCATCAGCTCATGGTCAATGCGGTGATTTCATGGAGAATAAATTTACTTTACGAATCAATGAAAATCTCTCAAGTACTCAATGTGAGGGTAGGTTAGTATCCTAGCTTTTGATATTCATTGGTCAAAACGTATGCAAGTCGGAGTGAGCAAAATCTGGACTCAACATTTACTGTGGCCTAATGTGCGATGGTACTTTACCAAGCAGCATCTGCAACGGCGTTGTCTCCATGCTGGATCTGAAACACTAATTCCCTACTGTGGCCTTGACTGAATTCACTCAGTCTCAACTTTCCTGCGTTCTGTAGAACGTTAATGTTTCCTTAATCGAAATAATGGTTGTTGCCCACGTTGGTTGGAGTCATGTGCATAATTTCTTTGCCCGCAAAATTCCCACAGTAATAATTCAAAAATATTTCGGGGATTGCAGCAGGTCGTCATAAACTTCATTGCGCACCAACGTAAGTGAGATTTCGTTTGTGCACCTATGGAGGGAAGTGTTGCTGAAACTATGCAGAAGATAGCAGAAACTTGCGACATGTATGATTCGCACAGAGCTGGCTTTATAGTAACATATTATTCACCTCAAGCTTAGGTGAGAATAAAATACGGATTATTACAATGTCCCATTCGAAAATTTACGTGAGGAAACAGCAGTCAAATTCTTTGAGAATATGGCTAAAAGGAAACAATACTTAGATAACCCATATAGTAAGGGAGAATTGATTGAAATATGCAAAACGAAACTGCCAGTGAAGTATCAACAAGCCTTGATAGGACGTGGGGGCGATAATGTAGAAACTTTCAAAGCTATTGTGAGATAAGTAGAAATCATTTATGAAAACGACGTTCAAAAGGCGTCGCGATTTAGGACAGAATAATTCTGGACAAAAATGGTTCAAATGGCTCTGAGCATTATGGGACTTAACATCTATGGTCATCAGTCCCCTAGAACTTATAACTACTTAAACCTAACTAACCTAAGGACATCACACAACACCCAGCCATCACGAGACAGAGGAAATTCCTGACCCGCCGGGAATCGAACCCGGGAACCCGGGTGTGGGAAGCGAGAACGCTACCGCACGACCATGAGCTGCGGACAATAATTCTGAAATAACACGTAACAGTAAGGAGGATAACAATAATGGTAGCGATGGTAGGCCGGTATTGGGATTGAATTCTGGACGAAATGGGAATAATTACGGAAATGGGAGTAGTGGAAACACTAGACCACAGCGTAATTGATATGGTTTTAATAGTGGTTGGATCAGGTGGAATATAGACGAAAGCAGGAATGGAGACTGGAGAACTCTGGATAACCGACAGACTGACTTTTATCAGCGATCTCCACGTCCATGGAGAGAAAGCATATGGGGAGGCGGTGCGAGAACGCTGCCACAGGCAAATACTTTGGGTAATTACTGGAGAAACGAACCACAGATGGAGGCTGAATTACGCCCACCAAATACTGGGAAACGTGAGGACTGACTGACGTTAGGTATTGCAGCAGTTCAAGAAGATAAGTCACTTTTTGCAGAACCGAATGGCAATACATAGATTAAGGTGTGACGTACAAGAGTCGGAACTGGTAACAGGAACTACTGAAAGATCATCAAAGGTATCCGCACACATACTAAAAATAGGGAGGAAGTCACAACTGAAGTGTCCGCAGCTCGTGGTCGTGCGGTAGCGTTCTCGCTTCCTGCGCCCGGATTCCCGGGTTCTATTCCCGGCGGGGTCAGGGATTTTCTCTGCCTCGTGATGACTGGGTGTTGTGTGATGCCCTTAGGTTAGTTAGGTTTAAGTGGTTCTACGTTCTAGGGGACTGATGACCATAGATGTTAAGTCCCATAGTGCTCAGAGCCATTTGAACCATTTGAACAACTGAAGTATTGGGACGAGGTAGGTTGGACTGACACTGACGACGTTGGTGAACTCCCAGCATTACCTAGTAATGAACCATTTAATTATAATGAATCATTAATATATATGGTGCAGATGTTTGATTCTACACAGATGAAAAATGATTTTCAGCAGGATAATACATATCCTACTGTAACCTGTGACACTACGATTAATCAAGACTATAGTATTAACTGACAGAATACAGCAAATACAGGTCATAGAAAAAAGAACGAAGTACAGATAAGTACACTTGATCAAAAGATCGACAAGCCACAGGCTCTACTAAAATCCAAAACATCGGGTTTTATTAAAGTAAAAAAGTAATTGAACATGTTTGTTGTGTATCAGTTGACCCCTGTAGGCACAATTGAAAATGTATATGTAGAATAGAAAAGGGAATAGCTCTTTTGTCTTTCTAGAATAGACCCCAAACTTACATCTTCATTAAATCATGCATTCTAGTTGCGTGACAACAGCATTTCTATAGATTTTTCTTGTGATCCACACCTGATGTTAGCTGTCTTACAGGGCCCAGTTCATATTTATTTAGAATGTCTGTTTAACACGGTGGGTTTGAGAAGACATTTCAGATGTTTTGTCCATTTTCACGCTAAGTGGTAAGCTAAGTTTGCCCACATTAGTACACTCAATGTTCAGATACAAATGTGGGATGTATGACACCCTGGCACTCCAGGTACTATTAAATGTGCGAAACGAGCAGTTAACCACATCACGGTTTTAGTCCTCGGAAGGAGGGAAAAGTCCGACGGCAGGATAGTGATGGTGTAAGCAGTGACAAAAATCCCGGTGAGGACAGCAAGTTGCTTCCGCAGTCAGAGCCAGTTCCCAGATGACCACTGCAGGTAAATCTGTATGGAAGCGTGTCCAAAGGACCACATCGAAAACATGTTGCCATGTCACTGGGCTAAGAGCTTTAACTATTCAAGGCACGTAACGAACAGAGAGCAGACTGCCCTGAGGTATTCCCTGACAGAGAACAACCGGTGGCATCATCCGTCCATTGGCCATTACTGACACTGCAATGTTCTTCTAGAAGTTAGAAAGAACGAGACACGCAGGAGAGGTGACGCCAAGTATCTTCAACAACTGATCAAAATACGCGTGACTAATGCGATCAAGTGACTTAAAAAACTCAAAGAATGCAAAAGAAGAATGAAAAGCTGTAACATTCTCCACTGAAACCACAAGCCTACATTCTCCCAACGAAGTGAAAATTGTACGGTGAGAGAGGCAAAACTGATGTTTGCCAGTCACACGATCAAACAATAAGGACAATCTGCTGTTCACAGCCCATGCAACAGCTTTGTAGTCAGAACTGACTAGCGTGAGGGGACGAAAATCAGTCGCTATGAAACGGTATTGATGAGTCGGTATGAGATCAATTTTACCCACCTACCAACTCGTAGACGCTGCTCTCCCCCTCAAAATCTCATTCAAAACGGAAGTAAAAAATAGAACCCAAGAGATGTCAGAAAAGGAAGTGAAATACTTTCGGAGGCCCATCCGAACCAGGGGTTTACAGGAGGGGACAATAAGCAGTACAATCAAACGCTTAACCATCCGCTAAATGCTGAATAATCTGGTCAGGCGAAATCATCTCACAGAGTCCCGAAAAACAAGCATCGGAAGGAATGCCCACTTTTCCATGTGCTGCATACAACTATACATGATACTGCAATGTCTGAGCCGCCTCAGCTTCAGTAGTCAAATGACGGCCATCATGTGCGGTGAGGAAGGTAATAGGAGAACGATGAGGACGAGTGTGGTGGTGAAGCCGAGGGTAGAACGATGTCAGTTCCTTGCTAACGAGAAAATTTGGCTTAGGCTTCACCTAAATCCTTTCATCTGTTGCTTCTTAGTCAGCAACAACCTAGCCTCGATCCTTCGAATGTCAGAGATCCTTAGAGAGGCATCACATGCTCGTGCACATAATATTAACGAAGAGCGATGTAACGAAATTCATACGTGTTCCGAAAGTCCCTTGTCCTTGCAGTATAATAACACATCAACGTTTTCCGTAATCTACTCACATTCAGACCACCATCCCAACAAGGATGGGTAACGATCTATTACAGTGGTGACAAAACTTCCACTCAGCACTAGTTACGGCATCAATGGAGCAGTCAGCAAGATGTGAAACGTTGAGCAACCACTGATCACGATAATATTCCATGGAATGTCGGGCGAGGTTGACAGTTGCTGCAACAGCAAAGTAATCAGAGAAAGGCCAGGAATTAGCCCTATAGCAAGAATCTAATGGAATCTATCGATAAAAAACGTCGACAAATGAAACCAATCAATTCTCGTATTAGATAACACAGTGGAAAACGCGAATTTCATAGAAGTCGGAAAGTTATACTACAACACATCCCTCAAATGCTTCACTCGGACCTGTTCGTGGAGATGAAGACTGCGATTAAAATGAGGAGTGGTCAACGAGCCGCAACTCGCAGCTGAAGTCAGCACCCAGCAGATGGTTTCGAGGATTGTTACGCCCAAGGTAAAGGAGCTGCTCCCTCTAAAATTTCGTTCGCACTACAGTGCAATCATGATAAGGCAAAACAGTAGACAATCAGTCCACGGCCAAATCACAAACTCCAGTGTCAGTGACGGACCTCCGTCGGAGGTTAGAGGCCTAAATCGGGCATGGGTGTGTGTGTGTGTGTGTGTGTGTGTGTGTGTGTGTGTGTGTGTGTGTGTGAGTGTGTTGTCCTCAGCATACGTTAAGGTAAATTAAGTAGTGCGTAAGCCTCGGTACCGATGACCTCAGCAGTTTGCCACAAATTTTCAATTTTCAGTGAAGGAAATAGATTCACGGTAAATTAGAACAGTACCCGTCGAATCACCCCGCTATGCATTACAATTTGTCTGAGATCCAGGGAGAGAATATGATATGAGTAATAGAATAATAAAGAAAATGTCGGAGAACAGTGAGTCGTAACTTAGATGTAATGCGACTAACATTCAAACCAACAGGGGTGTGTGCCTGAGTCATCTGCCAATGTGCAACGAAAGTTAAGTCCATCTATGCCACATTCCAACCATCAATCCATTACCGAGTCCTTACACGACTCCGAGGAAGGGATAATAGTCCCAGGCAAAGTCGTCACAACAGCCAGAGGATTATGGAGATCAAGCACAAGATCTGAATCCGCCTGCTCTGCATCAGAAAAAGTAGCCTGCTCCAGAGGCGGATCACCTGGCATGACAGCAGGCAACAAGAGTGAACCAACCTGGGGTGACTTGTGGAGTACAAGACTGAACACCAGAAGGTCCGAAGGTTCCGTAACCGACGCGTCTCCATATGATCCACGCCAGAGGCCTAAAGAACGCCCGAATCTGCCGCCCATACTGCCTCCACAGGAGGACACGGGGCTAATATACACTTAATATCGTCAAGTGAGATACTTGAAGCAGGAGGGAGTATCACTGTGGATTCAAAATCAAAGGCATCTGCATTCTTGGTTCAATGTCGCTTACGTTGCAGCAGCTGAGCTTCGCCATGGAGAGTAGTTGGCGCAGGATCCATCTCCGGTTTTAACAAGGGAAAACTGCCCGCGGATATACTCATATCGGGCTGTGGATTGCCGCTAGAATCAGCACCAAGACGAACGAAATCTGCTACCATCATGTCGCTGTTGAAGATAATTTTTGAGACTGACCAGAATACCAGAAATCTTTAGGTCTCACAGGACGTTCTGTTCAATACAGATCCCGACGGAACGTTTACCACCATGGAATTGAAGGCGGTGGTCACTCGACTGGCTTTCCCAGAAGATGCCCTTAAGGTCACCATATTTAAGCAACACATCTTTAAGATATTGATCGACTACATCTGGCGACAAGTTGAAACCCAATACAGTATTGTGTTCCACATCAACATTGTCAGGGAGGGAGACCCTAACTGACCCATCCTTTCTTTTTCTTTTAATGATCACTCTTATGACTGATTTCATGCAGCCTACTAGGAGATCCTTCCCTGTGCCAACCGCTTCATCTTAGCGTAGCAATAAAAGCTATGTCCTCAATTACTTGCTGGATGTTTCCTCATCTCTGCCATCCTCTACAGCTTTTACGATCTACATTTATCTCTACTACCATAGATGTTCTTCCCTAATGTCTTATCACATGTCCTACCCTCTTCTCCCTTCCTCTGGTCAGTTTCTACCTCGCCATTTCTCCAGAGATCCTCCTCATTCTTTACTTTCTGAGTTCACCTAATTTTTAACATACTTCTGTAGCACCACATCTCAAATGCTTCGATTTTCTTCTGTTTCGGTCTTCCCACTGTCCATGCTGTGCTCCAAAAGTACCTTATCAGAAATTTCTTCCGCAAATCCAAATGACGCAAATATATCTGACTGTAGTTTCATGTTATAACCTGTCTACTTGGAGGGGATTCACGAATATCTGAAAAAGATGTAAAGCTCAGTGCCAAAATGTGCGGTGAGAACCTGATCTGAAGTAACACCAAATGCATCCACTCACTAATCATGAATGATACGGGGACTTGGTTGCACATTTTGCGTGAACCTGTCGAAAGCAAAACTAACTGTACCGTTACATGGAACCAACATAGGCGACATGTTAGTAGTAGGACAAAGCCCATTTTTTTATTTTTTTTATTTACATGTCAAGTTCCGTAGGACCAAATTGAGGAGCAAATCTCCAAGGCCATGGAACGTGTCAGTACATGAACTTACAACATAAAAGTAATACCACATAAAAATAAATGTTCATGAACCTGAAAGAAAAACAGGCCGTAAGTTTAAGCAAACGCTTTCAGCGATACAATAGAATAGAAGGAGTGACCCACGAGGAAACTCTAGTTTCGATTCGAAAGCGCGTGGATTACTGCTAAGATTTTTGAATTCGAGTGGTAGGTTATTCAAAATGGATGCAGCAGTATACTGCACACCTTTTTGCACAAGAGTTAAGGAAGTCCGATCCAAATGGAGGTTTGATTTCTGCCAAGTATTAACCAAGTGAAAGCTGCTTATTGTTGGAAATAAACTAATATTGGTAACAAGAAACGACAATAAGGAATAAACATATTGAGAGGCCAATGTCAAAATACCCAGACTCGTGAACAGAGGTCGACCAGAGGTTCGTGAACTCACACCACTTATTGCCCGAACCGCCCGTTTCTGTCCCAAAAATATCCTTCTAGAATGGGAAGAGTTACCCCAAAACATAATACCATAGGACATAAGTGAATGAAAATAAGCGAAGTAGACTAATTTACGTGTCGAAGTATCACTCACTTTCGATACCGTTCGAATAGTGAAAATGCCAGTATTAAGTCTTTGAACAAGATCCTGAACGTGGACTTTCCACAACAACTTACTATCTATTTGAACGCCTAGGAATTTGAACTGTTCAGTTTCACTAATCATATGCCCGTTCTGTGAGATTAAAACGTCGGGTTTTGTTGAATTCTGTGTTAGACACTGTAAAAACTGAGTCTTACTGTAATTTAGCGTTAGTTTATTTTCTACAAGCCATGAACTGAGGTCATGTACTGCACTGCTTGAAACCGAATCAATGTTGCACACAACATCCTTTACTACCAAGCTAGTGTCATCAGCAAACAGAAATATTTTAGAGTTACCCATAATACTAGAGGGCATACAATTTACATGAAAAAGGAACAGGAGCGGCCCCAACACTGATCACTGGGGCACCCCCACTTGACAGTACCCTACTCAGATCCCACATCACAGCCGTTATCAACATTGTGAATAATGACCTTTTGCTGCCTGTTGCTAAAGTAAGAGGTGAACCAATTTTGAGCTACTCCCCTTATTCCGTAATAGTCCAACTTCTGGAGCAATATTGTGAGATCAACACAGTCAAGTACTTTTGTTAAATCAAAAAAATACGCCAAGCTCTCAAAACTTTTTGTTTAGCCCATCCAGTACCTCACAGAGAAAAGAGAATATAGCATTTTCAGTTGTCAAACGACTTCTAAAGCCGAACTGTACATTTGATAGCAAATCGTGTGATATAAAATGATCAATTAACCATACATACACAGCCTTTTCGATAACTTTTGCAAACACTGATGGCATAGAAATAGGTCTAAAATTATATGCATTATCCCTTTCTCCCTTTTTATAAAGCGGCTTTACTACTGAGTACTTTAATTGCTCAGGAAACTGACCATTTCTAAAGGAAAAATTACAAATATGGTTAAATACAGGGCTAACATGTGCAGCACAGTACTTCAATATTCTACTAGACACTCCATCATAACCATGAGAGTCCCTTGTCTTCAGTGATTTAATTATTGACTCAATCTCCCTCTTGTCTGTATCACAGAGGAGTATTTCAGACGTCAATCTCGGAAAGGCATTTGCTGAGAAATTTATATGATTTCCTGTGGAAACTAAATTTTTATTTATTTCACCAGCAATGCTCAGAAAATGGTTATTTAATACTCTACATATATCTGATTTATCAGTAACAGAAATATTATTACTGTGAACTGACTTTATATCATCAACCTTGTGCTGCTGACCAGACACTTTCTTCACAACTGACCATATGGCTTAATTTTATCCTGTGAATTAGCTATTCTATTTGCATACCACATACTTTTTGCCTTGCTAATAACATTTTTAAGCACCTTACAATACTGTTTGTAATGAACTACTGTAGCTTGATTGTGACTACTTCTAACATTTTGATCTAATTCCCACTTTGTTCTACATGATACCTTTATCCCACTAGTTTGCCAACTGGGCTGTCCATTACTGCTAGTACCCCATTTAGAATGTTCTAATTAAAAGCAACTCTCAAAGAGCATGAGAAATGTGTTATGGAAAGCATTGTATTAATCATCTATATTATCGGCACTATAAACATCTTGCCACTCTTGTTCCTCGACAAGTTTTGAAATACTCTCAATTGTTCCCAGATTTATTAAAGACGGCGGATCCAAGATGGTGGCGATCGGTATGGCAATGAAACAGTGACATTATGGTAGGAAGTTCAAATTTTGGCTGGAAAATAGGTCAATTGGGCTACCTCCACTAACCTACACCTCCCAATCCATTCACCCCCACCCCAAGAAAATGGTGGGAAAATCAAATTTTAATGGGTGAAAAAGGGCGCTTGGGTTACCTCCACTAACCTAAGAAAATTATGGGAACAAAGATCACTTGGGCTACCTCCTCCAACCTAAATCATCCAACCACCACCTTTTCCTTGGAATTGGTGGAACATGACTCAGCCTGTGCTGGGCTGCTGTGTTGGATGGATGTAAGTCTTTATTTTGCATGCAATGTTTACTTACACAATATGAGTTGTCATAGGCAGTAGCTTCATCTAGTGTGTTCACCATAAGATCTGACCTAGTACACAATACTGCCACCAGAGGGCGCTATCGTCCCATGGCAGTCTGGGTAAAAATGGCGGGAAAAGGACTCAGTCTGTGTCCAGCTGCTGGAGAGAGGAAGGAGTGTACTTATTTATTTGAGAAGAGTTTATTTAGGTATGGATAACACCTAATTTACTTATTAAACCGATAAAAACACTCACTGTGATGTACTTGGGATCACACTACATAGCCTATCACGCTACATAGCCTACAGACCTGCAAACTACTGGTAGATCACTGAAATAATGCTTGTAAAATGCGCTGCAGACATGCTGAAGGTGGCCAAAGTGACCTTCCTTCCCACCATTTTCTTAGGTTCGTGGATGGAGCCAAAGTTATCTTTTCCCCCACCAAAATTTGAGTTTCCAGCCATTTTCTTGGAGAGGGGGTGAGGGGAGTTGGTAAGAGAGGGGTTAGATTAGTGGAGGTAGCCCAATTGCCCTATTTTCCAGCCAAAATATGAACTTACAGCAATGATGTCATTGCGACATTGCCATATCAATCGCCATCATTTTGTATCCGCTGTCTTGAAACAATTTAGCAACGGTGGGAAGTGGGGCCGCATTAGCTTTGACCTACTACTCATATTGACATCGAAGACTGTGGAACTACTACCAAAAACACCCTTAAAATAACAGAAAAGGCGATTCAACGACGAGTGTTCAAAGTGACTGCACTCGACACGTCGCGGCAGAGCGCACGAGTAAGCACAAACTACCGATTTGGTTTCGCAAGTGGAACTACGACCCACTTTGTGTATCTGAGCATACCACCAGTGCTGGTCCAAGCCCGTATGTGTCACCTAGTGACAGTTTAGATGTTCGCACACTCGTGAAACTAACACTTTAACTTAAGTGACTTAAAACATAACAGGCAAATCCTGAGGGCGAAGACTGAGATGAATACAATTGTAAGTGAACTAAAACGAATAAATACTAATTTTTGAAACGATAATATCTTAACAGAGTTACAGACCTTAATTAACCAAATGAGCTAGCGTTTGCTTACCACAGCCATAGGCAATTTTATAGATATTACATCAGTCAGGGAAGCAACAACTTTCAATATAAATAACACTCAGTTTCGAACTCTGTGGTCACTAATAGACTTGGCGGCCTAGAATATATGACACATTTAATTTCTGGCGCTAATGACAAGATAAGCAGACACTGAACAAGCTGGAATTAAAAGTAGTTTTGAAGCACATCAAATATGGCACTCTGACAATTTAAAACACCGGCACAAGAAAGTACATTTAATACTTGAGACAGAGAGATGGAGAACCACGGACAGTCGCGGGTAGTGGGAGCAACTTCAACACAGATCGAATTTGTTGATCAAGTAACGAGTGCCTTACCCCAAAAGGACAGAACTCTACCATCCACCAGATGCTTAAACAATCGTGTGCCCATAAGCTCTATGAACACCTCACTGTTCGTCCCATGTGCCTCTTGTCTTCTCTCTCTGACAGTGGCCGACTATTTGCCCCTGTGGTCAACAATCTGCTCCAAGAAATTACATACAAAGAGTCAACTAATAGGCGACCGAAGCGCCACCCAGCGACTGGACACAGACGGATCACGCAAATAGTTAAAGATGTAAAAACATAGAACGAGCCGACACGGCTCAGCCATAGACACTGAGATATGTGAAAAACTAACTTCTATTTAAAACAGAGATCAAATTAACCCGAATATACTCACCCAGTTTCGGATAATGAGAGCACTTAGCCACTTTCAGCAGACTCTAAACGTAATTCAAAAGTAAAATAAACTTTTATCTCGCTTTCGCGATAAACAACATATTACTTCATTTGAAAGAGTTTTTTTATACGGGAGTTGGGGTTTTTAAAGAATCGAAGACTCACTGGTAAAGGTCTGTCAGAGAAACTGCCAGACAACTAGCTAGAAATAGTATACACACTGTTGTATGATCCATATATAGATACTGTGAAGGAGGTGATGCGTTTCATTCTCTCATCCACGTACTGAATGTGCCGCGCCTACATTGAAAGCCTTTATTCCTCATTCTAGAGCAGAGACAATGGCAATCAATGAGACTCGTTACACAGGAGTTAAGCGATGTCAACTATCTATGTCGACACACAAGTCACTTTGAGAATTGGCACTACCTAAACCCAGCGCTTTTTCATTGGTGGTGAAATCAAAGAGTCATTCTATAGCATTACCCTTCGCAGTCACAGTTCTACTAATTTGAATGTTTCAAATCAAAACACTTGTGAAAAATGTGCCACTCTTCACTGTGCTGCTTCCAGTGAACCACCACAGTCCATACCACATTTCAAAACTAAAAAAGAATTGCCATTTCTCTTTATTTAATTCTTGCCAATCCACCACCTCAGCCAACAAATTACTAATACTTCTGTCTCTAAATGTATGATTGGTTCTGGATCACAAGAAACGTCCTGACAATAAATAAATCAATAAACGAGCGCTTATTTCCAGAAGAGTACGTGAAGACGGAACTGTTACGAAATTTTGTAAAATTTGTAGAGAAAATACTGACAACTGTCAGTGCAATGTTCGAGACGGTAAAACTATTATTTTTCAAAGGGGCAACGGCTGTACAAATATCCAAAGTTTGTGTTCTGTCGAGTGTCGGTGTTAAACTTCGCTCGAGTTACGATGTTTGACACCCTAATTAGTGTAAGATGGTTGTACGCAGGGCGTCTCTGGAACGCTAAATATGCCAAGCACGAGAATAATCCACGTCTTCAAGTGCGAACTAGCGTCACGGAATTTATGGTTTCCACGTTGTAGGGCGATACTGGTGATGAGTACGGGGACCTCAGTTCCTTAAGAATCCCGATACAAACGTCATATCGTGCAGTACATTTCAAAATGAATTTTGTCCGGTGGCACTCACTTTTACTGCTGCAACAAGGCCGCGCGGAGTGGCCGCGCGGTGTAGCCGCACGGAGTTGCCGCGTGGTTTGAGGCACCATGTCACAGATTGCGCGGCCCCTCCCTTCGGAGGTTCAAGTCCTCTCTCATCCCATGGGTGTATTTGTGGTTCTTAGCATAAGTTAGTTTACGTGTAGTGTATAAGTCTGGGGACCGACGCCCTCAGTAGTATGGTCCCTTAGGAATTCACACACATTTGAACATTTTGCTGCGACAAGATTGCGTTTTAGTGACAGATGGAAGTACAGTTGTGTACACAGTATTTCACCCTCCTAGTAAATTCTTGAGATGAGATACTCATCTGATGCTATAAGTAGCATACAAAACAGTGTTCACATAATGCCTCACAGAAATTGTGGGAGCCATGAGAAACTTAGGTTGGATTGGGATGTTTCGGAGAGGAGACCAGACAGCGAGGTCATCAGTCTCATCGTATTAGGGAAGGACAGCGACGGATGTCGGCCGTGCTAATTCAAAGGAACCATCCCGGCATTTGCCTGGAGCGATTAAGGGAAATCACGGAAATTCTAAATCAGGATGGCCGGACGCGGGATTGAACCGTCGTCCTCCCGAATGAAAGAGAAAGTGATTTAATGTCAGTCAACATGTTGCTTTATTCTCACAGAACTTACAAGTACATGAGTTACATCACGCCTTTATGTAAACAAGCATGCAGGTGCCAATGCAGAGATGGCGCTTAGCAATGCTCCACATCTTTCCCACCCTGGTCTGCTTCCAGGTACATGACCAGCCAGACAGGCCTGGTGCGTTATTCATCAGCGGTGACAAGGACGGCTGTGCTTGCGTCTTCTTCTCTTCCCATTTTCAAATCCCTGCCAGGTTGGCTTTTTCCACAATTGTCGTCAGAGCATCTCGCAGAATGATAACATCACCGACTCTGATCGTCATCGATCTTTTGTATGGGCATTTCACTTGGTCGAAACTGCAGAAGACCATGAGATACTCTTTTCTCCACCACTTACAGAAATCTTCTGACGAAATCTGAATTATCTCGTCACGTTAGTTACTAGTGGTGTGTTGCATCTAGTTGGTAAGGCTGCGAACCTTGCCACACGAAGGAGACGGTCTTCATTTTCGGCGATTGGTCTTGAATTGCAGGCGGTTCAATATCCACAAATCCTTCCTAGCCATTGGCAAGACGTCTAAGTACATTTCCAAGACATCTTTTGGTTGAATCGACCATTCTCTCCCATCATCCCCTCAAACAAACTGCTTGCCGTGCTATAAACCTTCCCGTTATACATTGTTGTGCAAGATTTTGGTGGACCTTATCTACACAGAAGGCCGTCCACGGTTCCGTTATCTGTTTGTTGGCTCTGGAGAATGGTTGTGCTTTGCACTGCAGATTGCGTATGGAATGGCACTTCAGCCATATAGTGCTCACATTAGTCAATGTGTTGTTGCAGAAGTACAGCTGTGGGGACGGGGCGTGAGTCGTGGTTGGGTAGCTCAGTTGTTGGAGCACTTGCCCGCGAAAGGAAAAGGTCCCCAGTTCGAGTCTCGATCCGGCACACAGTTTTAATCCTCTAGGCAGTTTCATATCAGCGCACACTCCGCTGCAGAGTGAAAAATCTCATTCTGGACTGTGTTGTTGCGTTCTGCACTAGCTGTAGGTGAGCAGCTCTAATCACAATACAGAGAAACTGTGAAATGGAGGATTTAGTTGTGGTAATTCGTACTTTGGAGTACAAAGGCCGTGCAGCATTACCACCAGGTGTTTGGAAGGGTCAGTGTGGTGTTACCCAGTCGGCTGGTAGTGGAGTTTCTATTTCTTGACCGTCAAAGCCGCAAGCTGTTTTACATTGGAGGCAGCGATATGTACCGTTCTTTAATGTGCGACGGGTATGTAACCAAGTGGTAGAACGAAGCACAGGAAGTACAATTCAAATCTCAAAAAGATCTAGCGGTTGTATCTAGGATTAATTGGCTCGTCAAATTATGGTTTCCGTCCGGGATAAGTGGATGTCCTTTCTCCTGTAGGAAACGACCATTTAGACACAATATGCCTTTTTCAAAGAGACTGAGATTGTTTATTTTCAATCCATTTGAGTAGTGCGTATTTTCCTTCGAAATCCTGATTTTGCGATAAAGATAACTTCTTTTTTGTATAATCTAGAGCCAATAACGTCGAAATGCTGACATTTCTTCCGCATAAATTAAGGTAGCAAATTAATTTTGACAGTTCTTTCTCTCTTAAATCAGGGAAAGTGGGCAGTGACTCGCAGCAAAGACCATTATAAGCTAAAGCATTCAGTATCTGTCAATGACTGAGGTGTCTGCGTAAGGGGGATCTGTGGATCCGGAATCGAGTATTTAGTTTCCGGTACAGGAACAGCTGCGATATACTTCTGAGGACGTTTGTGAAAGCCGAGGCTACCCATAGTGCCGTATGTCCATTGAGTGGTCAGTAGTTTGTTGTACTGCTCTCATTATTTCCATCAATGACTATTCTGCCGTAACCCTAGTGTTATAAAATAGACGTCTTCACAGATGATTAACACACTGTTCGTGTCATAGTGCGTACTGTGTTTCCAAAAATTTAGTGTATTACTTCATAGTAGTGCAAAATGCTGGTTTGCGTTTCTTTTGCGCCATTGTAGTGTCTTTCTTCATCATTTATGGTGGCACGTTAATGCCAACAATTCCGACATAAGGTGGCGTTCAATGAAAGATTACATAGTTTCTTCCTTTTGGTAATGAGTTTACGACAGACGTAAGTTTTAAAATATTTTGGTGATCGTATGAAAAATGAGCTTCGAGGCCTGATCCTGAATCATTGTGTTATTACTGGCTGAAATTCTGTTCTCCGAACACAAAGGTGGTGCAATGGAACGTTTATTACCTGAATTTCAGCGCTAAAGTTGCTAGTATGCCTACCAAAGCTGATTACGTAAGCTCACATCTACAGTACACGTCTTCCTACACAAATGTGGAGCCACTCTTCTGATTGCTACGAAGTTTTAAATGTGCCTGTGGAGGTAGCTCTAAAAGTAGCCAAATATGCAACATATTTGACATCAGTTTTCGCTGGCTGTCAGTGTTCAAAGAGCAAAACCTTATTTACTCGAATAACTTCTGTTAAATTGAGATTAGCTGTTATCTAAACGTGTATGAATGAATGTAAGGGAATTATCTGATTTCATAGTCATGTAGGTTATGAATAATCATTCTTAGGTCATGTATTCCTTGAGGAAATCTTTTTTTATTTTTCCATGTGTCTCAATCAACACTACATGAAACCCTGTTCCCTCCAACTCCGGAACAACGTAATAATCACAGGAGTATATCTTTACTCCCTGCACAGCCTAGACCAGTGGTGACCTGATTAGATCACACTTCAGAGTGTGCCCTCCAAGCGCCATCAGTAAATAAAACTATATTCAAGATTTGAAAAAGAGGACCCCTTGATGTTATCTTCATGTTCGTAAGTGTGTCATCTCTAAAAGATAATACCCACTCGGATGGGGTATCAACATCACTGAACAAGCAGAGAGGGAGGTAGATGATCTGCAACCCATCCGCACGTTTATTAAACAAAGTGTGAAACTGGGGATAGAGACTGTACTTGGATTATATCTATGATGTCAAAAATCAGTTCCATAGGAATTATTAATTGCTGTTACCACAGTGATCTACAATATACGAAAACAACATCTACAATGAATATTTCAACACATATGTGTTGAGGATTATTAATGACATAAAACGCCAAAAAGTCTTGGACAAGGTGACAATTTTATGCAGCCATAATTATGAAAAGATGTTGATTTTAATTGTTACGTCTAGCATACTAGTTGTTATTTCACACCTTAAACACTTGGATGTGAGGAATACACCACCACAGAATGTACAAGTATTTCTGAAACAGTGGAGATGGTACGAAAATTCAATGAGCAGTTTTTGAATGTCAGTTCCTGGTTTTGCACTTTAGACAAGTGCTATTCAGTAACATTGTATGAAAAATAATTGCTATGGGTACTCGTCAAATTCATCTCAGTTGTTCTCTTGTAGCGCTATTTTACTCTTTTACTCTGTTGAACGAATAATATTGGTAAATGAATATAAACATCATTTGTGAATACTTCCTAGATTCACTCCTGTTTGAATACTTGTACAATTTAATCGTATGATCCTTTCAGATCATTATGTTATTAGAATGAAATCAATAGTTACATTATTACCACAAAAATTATGCCGGTGCTTCACATATACTAACGACATTTTTTGTAGATAATAGATTAATGAATTGCCTGCACAAAATATTTAGCGAATTGCTATCAATATTCTGCAGCGCAGTTAAGTATTACGTGCCTCACGTTAAACACAACACTCGAATCATGAAACGACTTAAGTCACAAGGGAATGGCCAAATCTGACATGTTGGAATGTACCTTCAAAACTTTCACACAGGATGCACACACTGGAGAAATGCAATGTCAGTACTTTAGTTGCTGTGGTGCGCTACGACTATCTATAGAAATTAAAGTTGGTTAATTCTGCTGTACGAAGAACTGCTTGTAACATAGTTTTGTACAACCCTTGCTGTTTAGCGTGCCATCCTCTAAATAAGGAGAGACAGCAGTGACAACATATCATAATGTCACGTTGTGAGAAGATCAAAGAACACACACGTGAATTTTATGGACATAAAACAGGCTAAAAATGTCTCAAATCATTAATGTTTTGAAAAACTTGCATTCACTTTGACAGCAAAAGTTGCAGACGTAATTGCTGCACAACAGACTGGCATCGGAAACGAAATGAGGGCGGTGTATTACGTTACATTGCAGACGACTTCCATCAGTCGGGACTTTATTTCAATGACACGAAATATTTTATAAAAATTCCTTTAGAACACTTCTTACGATGATTTCTGGATAATCTATGTTTTACTAACAACGAAGCAGTTACTTGTATGTTCTCTTCGCTACAAATATGTCAAGTCTGTAGTGAATGACGACAATAGACACTTGCCTCATACAAGATACACCTGATAAAAGAAAAATTAATGATTCAAGCACTTCACGGTAATTACTAGTTTCATTTTGATAGAACTGGAGTAGAGTCAGAAATAGTTGTGATCGTCGTATTGCATACCTCTGTACGAGGTATTCATGATCAAATTCGTAAAACGTGATGACGGAATCTGACAATGCACAAATGACTGAAGTTTAATAGTACTGTACCGCTGATAAACTTGAACTGACAAAAAGCTATTAGAAATTATGTTGTCCAACAATTTTCTTAAAAATTGCTACTTGTAAAATTTTCAACACCGAATAAGAAGACTCTTCGAGTGTAGTACAGTAAACTTTTCTATCCCATTTTTCCATAATTTTCTGTATCGATTAGAGTATTTTTGGAACTTAACAGACCTTTCTTTAATTTTTATCTTTAATTTGTATTGACGACAGATATAAAGCTGCGGAAACAGTAATTCACTGATACTTATCACTGGCGTTGTTATGCGCGAACGTGTCACAGCATTCTTCGACTGCACAAGCGAGTATGTCCGTTTTTCTGTCGAAATGATGAAGTGTGGCTTGGGCGCATATCTTCCACGAAACCTGTGCCTGTATACACAGCATTCTATGGGATAACAAGAAGCCACAAATTTGTCTGTAGTACTACCTGTTAATGATATAATAGAACATCCTTTTCCGTATAATTTTCTGAATCCGTTTAACCTGGTCGAAGAAGCTTGGAAATAAGTAACATTCATCTCACTCGCAATTCAGAGATCCTAGTCTCCCAGATTTTCGTTGGTAACGGCGTCTTCGATCCTACAGCAGTTCTAAATCTTTTTAAAAGTTTTTGCTTCACGCTGTTGCATGTTTCATTTTGGCGCATATTTTGTGGTGTGAGTAAATTTTTCTTTCGCTTACACATTTCACGTTCAGATTTTAGGAAAGAAAATCAATTTTGCAGGTAGCTAAACATCAAGCACTTTCTTCGTTCTTCGTTTAACCAAACAATTTACAAGCTTTCTTTGTCTATGAAAGCTGTTACTCTCCATGAGTTCCTTGGGCCAGAAAGATTCGGATTTTTACTGAGAACTTTAAGGAGCAATCACCGTTCAACACACAGTTCACCACTTCCTCTTTGTTCTACTGTTTCCATATTTTATAAGGAAATGTCGACACAAACGAACTTAACTAATAAATAACACATTCGCAGTTCTTCAGGAGAAGTAGGTAATTACGAGCACATACCATGTTCTTCTTATTTTATTTTCTAGAGGTTCAAAGTAGTAACTGGATAACACGTTACTTTACAACTCTGCAACCTGCGTAAAGATGTATGCTATCAGCAAGGAAATACGAAGAAAACACAAAATAAATTAATTCACCTTCACCTCCATTCTTAATGTTTCATCCAAAATGTGTGGATACTATTCATCAGTTAGTGAAATATTCATAGCAATCTGATAAGAAAGATACGCCCACCACACATCCCAGGAGATATTAACAGGAACTCTTTGTGCAGACGAATTCGACCTATCCTTTTTTTTGTGCAGGGCGTTCGGTTTCTATTGCATTTTTACGTGTCTTGGTGGACACAAATCTCTTTACAGAACTTCATTCAAACACTGACTTTGGTCAGCATTTACTAAACGTTCACTTATATTGTACAAAACTTTGTTGCAGTAGATTCTTCCTATTAAATTTACAATAGATGGCCTTTTGGAATTTCAAAATGTCATCTTCCAACACTATAGTCGGGCAGTTTCCCGAAATCAAAAGTCATAACAAGATGATAATAACTGGTCTAAATATTGTTTTGTTACAAAATATGCAAGATGAAAATATGAAACCTTAATGAATGGCAAAGCATATTTGTACAGATGTCTATGGAGTAAATTAATATCACTAAATTGCTGACCAAGTGCTGTTGAACTATGCCGCTACAACATGTCTACGTCTGCATCTACGTCTACATGATTGCCCTGCTATTCACAAGTGCCTGGCATGGGATTGAATGAACCACCTTCAAGCTGTCTCGTCCCACTCTCGAACGGCGAAAAACGGGAATAACAAATACTTAATTTTTTTCGTGCGAGCCCTGATTTCTCTTGCTTTATCGTTATGATCATTTCTCCCTATGCAGGTGAGTGCCAACAGAATGTTTTCCCAGTCGGAGGAGAAAACTGGTGATTGAAATTTCATGAGAAGATCTCGTCGCAACGACAAATGGCTTTGTTTGAATGCTAGCCACTCCAAATTACGTATCATTTATGTGGCACTATCTCACGTATTTCCGGATAGTACAAAACGAACTTCTCTTTGAACTTTTTCGATGTCATCCGTCGGTCCCACCTGATGCGGATCCCACACCGCACAGCAATACTCCAGAATAGGGCGGATAAGCGTGGTGTAAGCAGTCTCTTTAGTAGGCCTGTTGTACCTTCTTAGGGTTCTGACAGTAAATCGCATTCTTTTGTTTGCTCTATCCACAACATTATCCATGGTTATGGGTTATATGTAATTGTAATCACTAAGTATTTCGTTGAATTTACATCCATCAGATTTGTGTGACTAATCCTGTAATCGAAATATAGCGGATTCCTTTTAGTACTTTTCTTTATTCAATTGACACTTTTCGCACCATACAGATATCTTATGTAAATCATTTTGCAATACGTTCTGGTCATCCGATGACTTTACAAGGCGGTAAATGACAACACCATCTGCAAAAAATCTTAGAGGGTGTAACCTCCCCACACAAAATTAAATAAATAATACTAATGAATATGATTCTAATTTTAATGTAACCTCAGAACAAAATTGGTTCCCATTTATAATCTCCGTACAGAAATGCAGTCACATTTAATGTACCCACAAAATTCTTTTCTCATTCAATGTAAGCTCGAAACAGAAAAATTCCTAAACCTCGTAATAAAAAATAAATCCAGTAACGTGGTAAATTATGGACTACAGCAGTGCTGCGTCATGGCCCTGTAAGATCATTCTCAATAAAAAAGCAAAAATTCTTACCTCAATAAAGTCGCCAAATATCTGCTCTTACAATAATTTTTTCCAGCACAGCTCTGTGCAATGCTGGCCGATAGATTTGTCATCTATGAAAGGAAGCAATTGATTTTTCTTTTGCAACAATCGGAATGATCATGGATTGGAGAAATTAGTAAATTCTTTAAATTGAAATTAATGCTTGTAAAAAAATTACTTTATATGACAAAGATTATTATTAGGACATTTTTAAAAAATTTACACGGGAGTTCAGATAACATTACTAGATATGCGCGAGGCTGCTTTTTACCTTATACAATAATACCCAGGCTCCGGCATCGCTGCACCGCGACCAGCCCAGCCAACATGATACACTATACCAGACCAGAGCAGACTGCAGACCAGACTAGCCACTAGCACCAACTTACTGCTACAGCTACACAGTTGCTACTCAGTCAACACTGCTCTCTGGTCAGCAATTCTCTTATACCTTGCATATCACAGGCAGCGCATGAGCAATACATTGAAATTACATCTGCTCGGACCTCTTACAAGGGCTACTCAGATTGTCTCCTGCGTCGTTAATGTAGATCAGGAACAATAGAGGGTCTATAACACTTCCTTGGGGAACGCCAGATACTAATTCTTTAATTTTGTTAGGTGGTTCAACATTTTTCAGTATAACAGTCGGAGATACCATAGTACATTCATTTGGTATGGAATTAATTACATCCTGGAATGAGAGTATGTGTATGTCCCAATCAATATGTTTTTTATGGCAGTATATTCTACATAGCTTACCAATTTCTTTCATTAGTCGTTCACAAGGGTTCGAAGATGCATGGTACCTGGATATATATATTGGAGAAATGTTTCTTGTTCGTAACATACGTGTCCAAATAGCAGATTGAAACTGTGGTCCATTGTCGGAAATTACTTTCAATACATGCCATACATGGAATAAAAAATGTTTTATAAATGCATTCGAAACAGATTTAGCAGTAGCTTTGCGTAACGGAGTGAAGGTAACAAATTTCGAAGTGAGTTCAACAGCGACAAAGATGTAGCAAAAACCTCTATTAGTTCTGGGAAACGGACCAAAAATGTCTACAGTGGTCATGTGTCTCAGTTTAACAGGTACAATGGGATGTAATGGAGGAATATGTGAAGTCGTATCTGACTTAGCTTTCTGGCAGATTTTACATGACGCTAAAACTCGTCGAATACGTTTCTCCATATTGGCAAAATAACAGTTCTGTCTCAGTATAAGAAAACATTTTCTGGCTCCGTAATGTGCGTAACTCAAATGTGTATACCAAATTAATTTGTTAACAAGCTCGTGAGGAATACATAATAACCAATTGTTGCTGTCAGGGTGAGAGCGGCGAAACAGAATATTATTGCGTACAGTGTAATGGTTTCTAATGGTAACATTATTCCTATCTTGCCAAAGGTGTTTAATTTTTTTCCATACGTTGTCTTTACTCTGCTCTTCTGCTATGTCTCGTAATGACGACGCAATGAAATTTTCAAATGCAACTTGTTGAATATACATGACGCTGAAATTTGCTTTGCAGAAGTTGGTTGCGATGTCTTGCTGATTGTTGTTGAGAGAACGGGATAGTGCGTCTGCTACAATATTTTGTGTACCAGGAATGTGAACAATTGTAAAATTAAATTCCTATAAATGAAGTTTCCATCTGCTTAATCTGTCGTGTGTAAATTTTGCTGAAAGTAAAAACTGTATAGCTCTATGATCTGTGTAAACGGTCATATGTCTTCCATAAAGAAAATACCGAAATCTCGTAAATGCCCATACAACACATAATGTTTCAAGTTCTGTAACAGAATAATTGCGTTCAGCAGGTGACAGAATGCGACTCGCAAAGGCGATGTTTTTAATTACTGTACAACCATCTTCTTCAATTTCCTGAAAAATGTGTGCGCCTAAAGCGGTGTTAGAATTGTCGATGGCAATGGAAATATTTCTAGTAAGATCTGGATGTGATAAAAGTGGTGCATTCAACAAAGCTTGTTTCAGATTGACAAATTCAGAATGTGCTATGCTATCCCACGACCAAATAGTGTTTTTTACCTGTCAATTGACATAATCTAGGGGTGTCGAAAGCAGATTAATGAATAAATTTACGAAAAAATTTAATTAAACTCAAAAGCTGCGTAGTTGTTTCTTCGTCGTAGGAACAGTAATGTCACGTAAAGCTTGAAGTTTTTCCGGGTCAGGCGCAATGCCTTCTGCTGAAATTACATGTCCAAGAAATTTTATAGAAGTTTTGCCAAAGTGCGATTTACTGAGATTAACTGTGAATTCTTGTGCACGAAAAGTTCGTAACAGTTGTTCAAGAATCAGATTGTGTTCAGACCAGTTAACTTCTGCAATAAGAATGTCATCTACATACGTTGTGATTCTGTCTTTCATGCAAAAGTGTTTATCGGATGTCGTCAAAACTAATAACATTTTCGTGAACAAGATTCTGTGTGTCAAAAGTATTGCTTACGTTTCTGGAAGATGCAACCTGTACTGTACCTAGTTAAATTCTATCTGATGTGCTATTATTTGCGGGAGGATGCTGTGGCATTTCGACTATTTGTACTGTTCTGTTATTTCGTCCTGACGTATTACGTTCGGGATGATACCTACTGTCTGGTTCATTCATGATAATCAGTTGTTGCGGATGATTTTGCTGCTGGTATGACCGACTGTTATTAAACGTACGCTGAAAATTGTGCTCATTACTTTTACGTCTGTCATGATAATCGTTACTATACGGTGCATTGCGATATCAGTTGAAATGGTGTGTTTTCGGTACGTAGTGATTTCCTTGTTGCTGTGCGTTACTATTTGGTGTGGCCAACGCTATACGTGTAGGCGGCTAAACATTAAAGCTTGGTTGACCTTGCAGACTACATTGTTGGTTAGGTATGCTAACCGGCTGGTTCTGTTGCTGTTGTAGGGAAAAGCCTCTATTGTTACCAAAATGTGGTTGCTGATAATTTTGACGATTGCTCAAAATGTTGTACATACTGATGTTTACAATTTTGTCTGTTATTAAAATTACGCCGGTAGTTGTCATTTCGGCAGTATCTAAGGAAAACTGTCACTTTCGGTAAAACTTGTCGTATCAGGTTTCTTTACTAATCCTTAATCCTAGATAGATCGATAGTTGAAGAGCTGTTTTGATAGATATAAAGGATAGTAAAAGAGAAGGCAGCAGTGCAGAAAACTAAAGATGAAATAGCACTACTACGGCTTGGGGCTCTGTGCACGCTACGGCACATATTCATTGAAGTGTAATGAATCCCCTGAGGTCACTTATGCACTGCAAATAAATTTTGGTTTCTGTGTTACAGGCAATGCCGGTGAAAATAAAAAAGCAAATTGTTGTATCCAAGCCAATTCTGGTTTCTGCACTACGGGCCAAGCTGATGAAAATACAAAAACAAATTGTCGTATCCAGTCCAAAGAATGTATTTGTGTTCTGTCATTTTTAAACACCTTGGATATTTTGCGGATAAAAATTGCTTATAATCAACGTTATCGTCTCTGAATGTGTGAACAGGTTCAGGTTTGTGTAACAATCTGTTTGTCTGTGACTGTTCGGAGTCTAAGTCACGTACTCTATGTAAATTTCTTAAGTTATACTGGCTGTGTGGGTGTGACAAATGTTCGGAAAGTGGCATATGCTGTGTCGTGTTAGAAACTGAAACATTTTTTATTTCTGTCACTTTAAAACGTTCGTAAATTTGGCTGTTCTGTTGTTCACATTTCTTATCTACTTTCGCTTCCAGAGGGCGTGAAAGTTCTGTTGCCATTAATTTAAACTCGTCGCGTATCTGTGTTACGTTTTCTGAACATTGTTCAGTGACTGCATTAATTTCATCTCTAAGTAATTTCGTTGTGGCTACACGTGTACTACTTAATTCTTGTGCAACAGATCTAATTTCTTCACTACTGTTCCTAGCATAAGTCTTAGTATCCTCACGTAATTGTTCCTTAGTATCATGACATTGCACGGCAACGGCTGTAATCTGTCCACTAAGTTGTTTGTTCTGTTCATTAAGGTTGTCGCCTTTTTTTCATTGGAAAGTTTGAAACTTTCATTAAGTTGTTTACGCGATTCAGTAAGTTGTTTGAGATGGTTGAAATTTTCATTAAGTTGTTTGAAATGGTTATCTAGTATTTCATTCCGCTGTTTGAAACTTTCATTAAGTAGTTGTTTAATATTTTCATTAAATTGTAGCAATAATGCCATAACTTGATCCATGTCAAAATTAGCTGCTGTATTATCTGTGCTGTGTGATGGTGTATGTGCATTTGTCACGTTTTGTGTAACAATTAGGTCTTTCTCTGATTCACAAAAAGGTTTGCCAATCGAATGTGCACTGTTGGTCACTACACCGGAATCAAATAAATCTGACGTGTTTTGTGAATATTGTTCACCTTCGTTAGAAACAATTATCTGTTCACTACGTAAATTTTGCAAATTAGGCGTGTCAAACTGGGCAGCGTTCATTGTATCAAAACATGCCGTGTCATCAATTGTCGTTAAATTAACAGAGGACACAATTGAATTTGTTTGCTCATCATTAGCATTAAAATCATTATTAGTGGTCGGTACGCACTGATTGTCTGTAAATGGAGGATTATCATTATTACACAGAGTGTCGCAAGTATTATCGGTCAAATTATTCGAGTCGGCTATTTCACTCATTACACATTGCGATGTACTGCTAACAGTTTTTCGCGGCATTTTCCACAAATCAAAATTAAGCACAAAATGAAACAAATGCAAAGCAAAAATGGAGCAAATACAGTTACAACAAAGAGCAATAAATTGCCGATGATCTGTGAAAGAAAAAGTGACAAATTAGTAACTGCGTTGCGCCAGATGCAAACTACATTTAAGTAAATAAGAGCAGATATATGACTACTTCTCAGAGATTCACAAAGAATTACAATCCTGGCCGGTTGTCGCCAAGTGTAACCTCCCCACACAAAATTAAATAAATAATAATAATGAATATGATTCTAATTTTAGTGTAACCTCAGAACAAAATTGGTTCCTATTTATAATCTCCGTACAGAAATGCATTCACATTTAATGTACCCACAAAATTCTATTCTCATTTAATGTAAGCTCGAAACAGAAAAGTTCCTAAAACTCGTAATAAAAAATAAATTCAGTAACCTGGTAAATTTTGGACGACAGCAGTGCTGCGTCATGGCCCTGTAAGATCATTCTGAATAAAAAAGCAAAAATTCTTACCTCAATAAAGTCGCCAAATATCTGCTCTTACAATAAATTTTTCCGGCACAGCTCTGTGCAATGCTGGTCGATAGATTTGTCATCTATGAAAGGAAGCAACTGATTTTCCTTTTGCAACAATCGGAATGATCATGGATTGGAGAAATTAGTAAATTCTTTAAATTGAAATGAATGCTTGTAAAAAAATTACTTTATATGACAAAGATTATTATTAGGACATTTTTAAAAAAATTACACGGGAGTTCAGATAACATTACTAGATATGCGCGAGGCTGCTTTTTACCTTATACAATAATACTCAGGCTCCGGCATCGCTACACCGCGACCGGCCCAGCCAACACGATACACTATACCAGACCAGAGCAGACTGCAGACCAGACTAGCCACTAGCATCAACTTACTGCTACAGCTACACAGTTGCTACTCAGTCAACACTGCTCTCTGGTCGGCGATTCTCTTATTCCTTGCATATCGCAGGCAGCGCATGAGCAATACATTGAAATTACATCTGCTCGGACCTCTTACAAGGGCTACTCAGATTGTCTCCTGCGTCGTTAATGTAGATCAGGAACAATAGAGGGTCTATAACACTTCCTTGGGGAACGCCAGATATTCCTTCTAACTGCAAATTCAACCAGCCACAGAGTCTCCTACAGAGAGCGAACAACGCTGTCAGTGATATTAATGCAGTCTACAGCGCTGCCAACATACAAACATATAAATGGACTACTTACTTAGCCCGCTGCTCCTCTCAAAAACTTTTACAAAGTGTTTTGGGCAATGGCCAAGACTAATTTGTTAAAAAATTTTGTAATTAGAATATCAAATAGATCAGATGCACACAATTAGTAATATACTGTTGGTCAATAAAGCAAGAAAGTCTCCTCACAGTCCCTAAAGAGAGTCCTAATCATTCATCGGAAGAGAAGTGTATGACAGATTTATGCACAAAGGCTGAACAGTAAAAGAAAATGCACACGTAAGTAGTGGACCTCCATGCAGTCTTGAAGAAATAGTGTTTACTCCCAACAGAAACATAGTACTGACTCTTGACATGAAGACATGAAGATTGGTAATGGGCCACAACTGAGCAGATCCATAGCAGGGTCAGTTGAAGTCTTGAAGTGTATTAGTATAATTGGTATGTCACTACAGAGCTGACTCACAGTATTCCTTGTAGAGATTGTGGTAGTATTAGGCTACCAAAGGTGCAGACCCACCATTGTCCTTGTTAGTAGTGGGCCACCACTGTAGTAGAGATGGCCGCTCACCCATCTGTTGCTACTGTGTGGGTGCTCAATCACTACTGAAGAGTCTTGAGGATAATATAGCAAGTCCATCAACTACCACTTGTTCACTTTCAATTTTTTTATTTTATTTTTTTTTACTGTATCCTTAGAACCAGCAATGCTGTTAACCAGTTCCTTGCTGAATTATCAACACACCTGCAAGTGCTAACACAGTCATGTAACCTCTGAGATTTTATACATATAGTATGACCATCAGACAAATGTGTGCAGTAAAATGAATCCCTGATATTTATGTAACTTGGAGAAGTGGTATCTATACAATTACAATTTTACAGCACAAGAATACAGTTACAAAGGTAATGAAAACATGATTTCTGTTAAGAACATAATAATACATATAACATGTGTAGTAGTACAGGCTTTACAAGATGAATAAAAATAAACATATACATGAATATTACAGGAATCAAAACAGCGGAATGAGATGTGTCGCCAAAAACATCTGTATCACTGTAATTCAAAAATATTTATAAAAATGTTCCAAGTACAAAAAGTAGTCACTCAAAAGCGTGTCATGTAGCGCTGTACGTTTTGCTGTAAAATAATTTATGTCATTGGCTAACGGTAAAGATGTACGAAGTTTCGCAGTTACCGTCGTTCATAAGCATAGTTCTCCAAAAATCAATGTACTTACCTTTGTCATATACAAAAGTAAAGTGCTTTGCGTATAAATGTCGTAGTTATTGCGTGCACTGCCGTTATCTTGGAAGTACCATACTGCAACGTTTTGTTGTGTTATGAAAAATACCTGTATCAATGTAGCTATGCCACAAAACCCATTACCAAAACATGTTCTACTTTCCAGAAGAATGTATAAAAACTGGTCAGACATAAAACGGATACAGAGTAAAAGCAATAGTGAAAATTGTCACTCCTAAGTAGCGTCGTACTATAATCGTAGAGCTGTCAAACAAACCTAACACCGTGTCTTGTGTGACCTCTCCAAATGTACTTTGAATAAAAAATGTCTTTTCAATTGAACCAAAACCTTGCAGTAAAACCTCATTAGCAGAATATGGTCCAAGAATGTGGACTTTATAGTCGTGCCGTAATCATAGAACTAACAAGCAAAATTGTAGGCACAATGAGACTCTGTCGTCTGTTCCCCAAAAAAGAGGACTCGTCAAATTATTGTATTAATTGATGTTCATGCCAGGTACGTCGTCAGTTTCATAGAAACGTTTTTATGGCTGCCTACTAGGCATGGCCTTTACCTCAACAGGAAGGGGAAGGGTAAATTGGCTGGGGAAATAGCAGGAAAGTTAAAGGGGGAGGAACTGTCATGAGTGGTAAAATACCATTGGTTATAGGGTTCAGAAAATACCCATTATTAGGGTAGGGAGGACAGAAAGAAAGCAAATTTTAAGAGAGGATAGAACTGAGACAAACCTTCAGTTTGAGAAAGAAATTAAAAAAACATAATTGAAGCTTATTACATCAGCATAAACAGCTATTGGTTAAGTATTTTCAACAGTCAGCAGATATTTTAAGTCTACCCAATTTTCACTCAGTTAATGTGAAATGTCAATTATCTTTATCGCATCAAAATATTCGGGGACTGAGAAATAAAATTAATGAATTAACTATCTGCATAGATGAATTAGAGTCTTCAAACTCATTTGACATAAGCTGCCTCTCTGAACATCATGTGACCACTGGTATATGTCTTTTAAGTGTTGCAGGGTTTAGGTTAGCATCTCACTTTAGTAGAACAGAAATGGAGAAAGGAGGAGTTGCCACAATCGTCAGGAACTGTCATAAATTTAAGAACATAGACATTCATAAATTTTGCCTAGAACACCGTATGGAAGCATGTGCAACAGAAGTAGAAATTCACAAAAAATCCCTCATTATATTAAATGTATATCGAGCACCTGCCGGTAACTTTAATCTGTTTGTAAACCACCTTGAAGCTGTACTGGCCCATTTAACAAACGAAAACAAAGAAATAGTGGTTGCTGGTGATTTCAGTGTAGATTTCCTTAAAGACTCTCCCAATAAGAACTTATTTGAATTAGTAAGACTATCATTCAACTTAATTCCCACTGTAAAGTTCCCCACTAGGGTAGCCAATTGCTGACAAACAGGCATTGATAATCTTTATAGAAAAGACCAATGAACAAAATTACGTTACAAAACCAATAGTTAATGGCCTCTCAGACCATGACATGCAGTTCCTTCTGTTAAATGTTAATACAGAACAGGATATATAATCTGTTAAATCTGAGTTCAAGAGGGTAATCAATAAGCCAAAAATTGATTATTTTAGGAGACTCCTCAGAGACATTCACTGGGCTGATGTTTACAGCGGTCATGGCATGAATGAGAAATATAACACTTTCGCTAATAAAGTGCTTACATTATTCGAACACTGTTTTCCCCCAAAACTTACAAAGGTTAGAGCAACGTCTACAAAGAAGCCATTGATTACTCAAGGAATAGTGGTATCTTGTAAAACAAAAAGAAAACTTTATTTGTCAATCCGAAACAGTTCCAATGTTATTGCTGTAGCACATTACAAGAAATACTGCAAATTATTAAAGACTGTAATACGGACGTCAAAGCAAATATATCACAAGGAAAAGATAGTCATATCACATAACAAAATAAAGATAATATGGGATATAGTGAAGGAGGAGACTGGTAGAACCAGACATGAAGAGGAAGAAATAGCATTAAGAGTAAATGATACATTGGTGACAGATGTGTATAGTGTTGCAGAACTTTTTAACAAACATTTTATAACTGTTACTGAAAAGATAGGGTTGTCAGGTTTGGTAGATGCTGCTGTGGAATATCTCAGACCAGACATTTCAAGTAACTTCCGTAATATGAATTTGACTCTCACTACCCCCAACAGAAATAATGTCCATCATAAAATCTTTAAAATCAAAAACATCTAGTGGGTATGAAGAAATATGAACAAAGTTACTTAAAGAATGTGATTCTGAGCTAAGTAATATATTAAGCTATCTGTGTAACCAGTCGTTTATCAGTGGAATATTTCCTGAATGGTTGAAATATGCTGTAGTTGAGCCGCTGTTTAAGAAGGGAGATAATGAAATAGCATCAAATATTCGTCCAATTTCACTGTTGCCAGCATTCTCAAAAGTTTTAGAAAAAGTAATGTATAGTCGGCTTTATAACCATCTTATCTCAAATAACATACTGTCAAAGTCACAGTTTGGATTTCTAAAAGACTCTGATATTGAGAAGGCTATCTACACTTACAGTGAAAATATACTTAATTCATTAGACAAAAAATTGCAGGCAACTGGTATATTTTGTGATCTGTCAAAGGCATTTGACTGTGTAAATCACAATATCCTTTTAAGTAAATTAGAATATTATAGTGTAACAGGAAATTCTGCAAAATGGTTCAAATCTTATATCTCTGACAGGAATCAAACGGTGTTATTAGGAAAGAGACATGTATCAAGCTATCAGGTATCATACAACTGGGAAATAATTACATGTGGGGTCCCACAAGGTTCCATTTTGGGGCCTTTACTTTTTATTGTGTATATCAATGACCTTTCATCAGTAACATTACTAGATGACAAGTTCGTTTTGTTTGCCAATGATATAAACATAGCAATAAATAGCAAAATCAAGGTCTTAGAAAGATCAGCTAATACAATATTTGTGGACATTAATCACTGATTCCTAGACAATTCTTTGTCACTTAACTTTGAGAAAACGCACTACATGCAGTTCAGAAATTGTAAGGAGTGTGTGATTAACATATGATGACAAGAAGATAGAAGATGTGGACATCGTTAAATTCTTGGGATTACAGCTAGATAATAAATTCAAGTGGGAGGAGCACACCACAGAACTGCTGAAGCGTCTTAACAAATCTGTGTTTGTAATGCGAATTTTGTCACATCTAGCGTATATAAAAATGAAAAAGCTGGCGTACTATGCTTACTTTCATTCCATAATGTCATATGGGATTATTTTTTGGGATAATTCATCAAGCCAAGCTAAAGTTTTCTGGGCACGAAAACGTGTAGTAAGAGTTATATGTGGTGTGAACTCAAGAACATCCTGCAGAAGCCTGTTCAGGGAACTAGGGATACTGACTACTGCTTCCCAATATATTTATTCCTTAATGAAATTTGTCATTAAAAATATATCACTTTTTCAAACCAACAGCTCAATTCATGGAATCAATACTAGAAATAAGAATAATCTTCACAACAATTTAAACTCACTTAGTCTTGTACAAAAAGGGTGTGCATTATTCAGGAACACACATTTTCAATAACTTGCCAGCAGCCATAAAAGCTTAACAACCAATGAAATTGACTCTAAGAAAAGCCTAAAGGATTTATTGGTGGCGAACACCTTCTATTCCACTGATGAATTCCTCAGTAAAACCAACTGATTTGTGTATATATATATATATATATATATATATATATATATATATATATATATATATAAAATTTCAGTCCAGTAATGTGTTCATTGTAAATAAGTATTATGGTAGTTGTATTACATGTTTATTACCTTGTAAATAAGTAAAAAACCTTTTTAATTTTAAATTCAGTGCATTAGAATTTGTAAAATGACTCTTTGATATAGTGTTCATTAAAAAATGACGACCATTCCACTTGGGACCTGTGTAATAGCACATTAGCTTATTTGTTTTAGTTGTAAATATTTGTCATGTATTGTTGTTTTTCTGACATGTTCCACATCCTGGAGGACCACCTCATTACAGATCAATTGGAATGAAAGTAAAACTAATCTAATCTAATCTACAGTGTAAGCCATTGTTGTCTTCGTTTTCACGTGTCATTCCTGGGATTTGGAGGTGTATGTTCTACAATTGCAACTTAACGAGAGGGTCCTGCCCTGTTTGAATCACGCTAGTTCTGATTAAATTCAGGCCTGTCGTCATGACTATAGCGTCTGTCGTATTGTCGGTAATTTCCGTAATTTCTTTGTTGTCGGTTAAGTGGTGGAGAATTTCTCGCAGAATCGTAATTGCAAGGTGGACCTTTGCGTCAGAAGTTATTTTGTTTCCCTTGATAATAATTATTCTGGTTCTCATATTGTCTGTTTCTACGTTGATCTCTGTCATAGTCATTACTTAGGAAATGTGATCATTCACTGTAACTATTATTATTCTGCCAATGGTTGTCATACGGGTGGTGTCTGTTTTGATCACGATTTGCGTTATAACAACAGCCTTGTCGTATCCGGTTATTATTTTTGTCATCACGGAATTGTGATGGACGTGACCTGTAATTTTTGTTTTCCTGTTTTTGCATCATGCGACTGTCTGTGTCAATTTTCATTTCTTGCAAAAGTCCCTGAAAGGCTTCGATGTCATCTTTTCGACGCCCTGACAAAATAATTTGTCTTAAATGTTGAGGCAATTTAATGAAGCAAATGCGAATGAGTTCCGAGGGGCTGTATGGGTATGACAAATACTGATTCCTATGCAACATATCTTCAAAATATTTTACTGGTCTCGAAAATTCAGACTGTTCGAAATGTTTCATCTTTATAATGCTGTGTTTTACTCGATCTTGAGTAGCCTGAAATCAATATACAGAAAGGAAAGCATGATGAAAATCTCCTTCATTGTGACAGTCACGAATAATCTGTCGCATTCTTACAGGTGGTTCATTTTCTGAATAGCCACACACAAATTGTAATCGCTGTTCTACTAACCAATTTGGAGGAAATCATTGAGAAAATTGATGAAACCGAGCTTATGGATATAAGTCATTACTGGAATTCTTGAATGTTTCAAATTTACGCGTTGTGATGAAGAGCTTATAGCCACAGTCATCATGTCGGCTAGTCGCAAATCGGCCATTCTTAGGCCGTGACGGCGGTTCCATTTCAATGCTCGCTGCACCTTTCAAAATCTCCGAAATACCCTGTGTTACTACTCTGTGACTTTTCCGTGTTTCTATATATCCCTCATACCCTGTCGGGACGCGTGTATCCTCTGAAATATGTAATTCTTGTATTCCGTGTGCCAACTGGTCTTGTACTTCCCGATTTCTCTATTGTGTTCCATATTGATTTGTTTCTGACTTTGTTCAAATTTCCTAATTTCCTCGTACTCCTCTGTGTCAGTAAAGTCTACCGGTCTTGTAGCATTCAGATTATCATCTATCTTCGTAGATAAATTAGTAAGCTGATCTAAAGTTCGACTATTTTCTCGATAATGTGCTGATTTCCTCCGTGTGTTTTCTGAGTCAAATTTTAGAGTATCTACAGTGTCCTTTAAGTTATCCTGATCTTTTACAATTTGCGAGAGCGCATCGGTAGCTTCCAACTGAGTCAATTTTAGCCTGCAAGGTGTCTTGATTTTCGTGAACAATGATCTGCATTCCTTTTATGGCTTCTTCATGATACTGTAATGCGTTTTCATGTGGCGAAAGAATATGTTGAAAATGCTCACAAATTTGCGTTTTTTAATCTTCACAAGTTTATTGGCATTTCTATTCCATTTTAAGTAACTTAGCAATTAAACCTTGTGTCTTAACTTTTGGAGCTGTTGCTGTGTTCGTTTATGATTCTATTCCATTACGTCTAAGTTTTGAAATTGTTACTGTGTTTGTTTCTTATTTTCTTCCATTGCAGTTAACTTTTCAAGCTGTTGCAGCGTTTGTTTCTGATTTTGTTCCATTGCGTCTAACTTTGAAAAATTATGTTCCATTGTGTCTAACTTCTGAAGCTGTTGCTGCTGTATTTGTGTCTGATTTTCAATTAATTGCAATAACAATGCATTAGTAACTGAAACATGTTCCTTTGTGCTTTTCGGCCATGCATTTGCATCGGAAATATTCGCATCTGGAAAAGCAGAGAGTGAGTCTTGACTTAAATGTGAATAGGGTGATGACGTAAAACTTGACTCAACGGTATTTGAAAGATTTGCTTGTTACTTCGCATTCCTGAGGCGAAGTGTTACCTATCGATCGATAGACAGTGCTTGCCTGTTCACTGATTGTTTCACTGTCTACCCCGTATTTACTGCCTGGTTCATGTCCCTATGCACAGTTACAATATTATTATCTTGGACCTTTGTCAATTCATTACAAGATGGTGCTAATACGCTACGCTCGTCTTCACTGACATTTCTCAATTCGTTGTGCAGCCTAATGTTACGCCTTTCATACGCCATGATTATCGCAGTATTTCACACGATAACACAGAAAAAAATTGAAAAGCAAAAATAAGAAGACACACTAAAATAGCACTGAAAATAATCGATATCTAATTAGTTGCAAACACAACTGCGAAATACTTAGTGCAAATCCACGTGCATGCCACAACTACTTCGCTCTTTACAATATAGTCAATAATAGGATACTACAACTACAAAGGAAATTCGATATATACAGTTACGTGCCAACAATAAGCAATAACTAATTTTTAATCATGCACTAATTATTCAAACTACACAACAATCAGAAGATTCCAGTGAAGTGTCCTGACAGGTGAAACTTTAACTATTTTACTTAAACTGCTGAAGGCTTTGTCTGTTTTTATCATTTCATTTCAAATACTGACCTACAGAATTTTCCCTGCCAAATGCAACTCAAACCTATCCTCTTCGTTTATTATCCACAATATACAAGGATAATGCAATCTGACTGCTCAAATCATTAACACAAAAGAATGGCCCTGAATTGGAAGAAATGCTAACAATAATTCATACATTTCGTAAGTCACTTAACTCACAGAAATTCTTCATGACACGAACTACAACAAATACAGCAGGTATACAGCCAGCTAAATAGAGAGATTCCAACTACGTAGGCTATAACCACTAATACGCATGTGGTTAGCAAAGGAAAGATCTTTTGCGGAGCAAACAATGTATTTAGCAGATTTTATATCAATTATGTGACATCCAGTTCCAAAAATTATATAATCGCCTCTGACATCCAGTTCCAAAAATTATATTATCGTCAATAATTCCATTACCCACATTTTACAATCCATGTCCAACCAATATTAAATCTCCATGACGGATACACGTCCAGTCCGTCCGCTAGGGCTAACATTGCTTATAACCTCAATCACTGCTAACTATTAAATTTTAACTGCAAATCCGACCAGCCACAGAGTCTTTTACGGGTGGTGGGGTGGGGGTGGGGGCACTGCGCTGTCACTGATATTAATGCAGTCTATAACGCTGTCAACATTCTAACAGATAAATGGGCTACTTACATAGTATACAAGTTTATGAACATCCTGTGAGCCTGTCTTCATTCCAGACTCCAGAAATACAGCTGGGGGGGGGGGGGGGGATGGAATCAGTTACCGTTATTTAGGCTACGAAAGGAAATGTCCACCATTTTCATCGAAAACAGTCATGATGATAGATACTAAATATATGGCAGCAGGTGTTATTCATACATGGGGTGAATTTAAGAATACGGAGAGCAACTCATTCAGATTTTAAGAATTACTAACATTCATTTGAGATTCGAGTTTCATGTATAGTGCATACGAGTCACATTATTTTGGCGGGAGGGGAGCGATACTGTGATGAATTTTCAATATCACACCGGAATTTGTAAGAAATGTCTTTATCGTAAATTCCCACTGCTTTCAATAACTCGTGATGCTTCAAAAGCCTCCAACAACATCAGAATTTCATTTTCTATCTTTTCCGCAACTTCTTATGATGGCATTACCACACGGAATCTTGTTCCTTTCTCGGCTAAATTTATTACCTGTCCCTCGTTCGTTTTTAAAGCCTCGAAGATGCAAAGGCGTACTGGGTCTACTGCTTCATTTCCTTACATTCCAAGTCTTCCTCTTCCATCTCCATGCCTTTGTTAGCAGAAGAATACCATCCAGAGCTTCCGAGAACGTCCTGTGTTAGAAATTCGAGAGAACGTCCGAGCCAAAAAGAATATTGCGGACTGCTGTTTCTTGCTTCTCTTAATTCTGTCTAATAACTGCCATATGGCGCCTAATACAGCGAGAGGTGTTACTTTAATTGTCAGCTGTTATGGGTGAGCAGTGTGTTCCTATTTGAAACTTACACCAGCTGAATTCTTAAACTTTGTCGAATGTTCACGGCGTATAAGTGATGAGTAAGGCTGTAAAATGCTTATTCGGCTTACAGATGTCTGCAGTTCGGTGAATGGGAATGACAGTGACCACATGAACGTGTTTAAATGTAAATTCAACAACAGACTCATTAATGATCAGACAAGTAAATAAGCTACGAAGCGTCAAAGTGCAGACAAGCTTGTACAAAATGATGATTTTATTTATCTTTAGAACTATTATATAAAACGGTGGGACTGTACTGTGACATTTCGGAGGAAAGAGATTTACACAGTCTCAATAAAACACTGAACAAATAAAATGATTTTTGTATGGTCACTTAGTTTAAAAAATTACTCCTGTGTCTGTGGTAAACATTGATAGGCTGCCTGATTTGCTGTACATAATGCGTAGCTCTATTCGTCATGGCCTGCCTTATTTGGGTACAATTCACTGCTAACACATTAGTTAATAACATAATGTAAAGGAATGGAGCGCTATCGGTTCGTCACGCTCCTACGTTAGCGCAAGGATGGTTACATTATATTTCCTTTAAATTTTGGAAATGGTTTTGTCTGTAAAAAATGTCCAGGTCTTGCTCGTTACTTGCATAGAGGGCAGACATATTTTGAAAACCTTAATAGTAAGATAACATTATATCCACAATTTAGGACATTGCACCTGTTAATAACAGTGATGTAATAATATTAAGTGAACATTTCTTTCTTAACTAACAATAAAACTTTTAAAAGAAGTAATTTGCAGCAAGTTTTGGCCATCAATAAGCACATCCTGATCAGCGCTTTGAAGGCATTACGATACTCTCGCACTGCCAAGAAGGAAGTGTTTAGATTTCGTGACTCTAGAAATACAAATGTTTTAGGTAGCATTCCGTGTTATATGGTTATTAATTAGATCTACCGCTGTCAGAGTGGCTGTTCAGGTATACATCACAATGTTTTAAAAGTAATATTTTGCGAGTTTAATTCATGACCTACATTATTTTTGTTTCGTTCGCTGTTTGCTGTTACGAAAATATTTTGCAGTCTTATCAAACAACTGAGCATAATAGGTCATTGGTATATATATCATTATTTTATCCTTTGTGTAGCGTTTCTTCTGCTTCTTACTGGTATTCTTCGCCATATGTTGTGGTTTCAATTTTCATTGTCTGTTTTTGTACAGTGATGCCATAGATCTCGCTTTCATGACTGTTGTCTAATGCTATTTGTCTTAATGTTCACCCTAAAACAAAAAATAACGACGCACCGCGTAGAAAGCATCCAAATGGCCACTAACGTGGTAGATATGATGTTTGGCAGAAAAACTAATAATTACAATTTAAGTAAAACTACATGATTTGTTCAGGAGAAAGAGCTTAAGAGATGGACCACGTCAACAAAGCGTCGGTGCACCTCCGACCATTACGTTAGCAGATATTCGACTTCGAATTCATTGACAGAGATTTTGGATATCCTCCTGAGGGATATCTTTCCCAAATCTATCCAACTGGCGCATTAGATCAGCAACATCCCGAGCTTCTTGAAGAGCCGAAATACTTCAAACGTTTTTGCGCGGCGATCGCCGACATAGTGTAACTGAGGCGCAATAAGGGGAACCAACCCGCACTCGCCGAGGCAGATGGAAAACCGCCTTTAAAACAATCCACAGGCTGGCCAGCACACCGCACCTTGATACAAACCCGCGGGGCGGTTTAGTGCCAATGACCTGTACGCCTTCCCGCCCAGAGAGCGTTACCATACTGAAATACAAGCTAAGTGGATGCCGCGGATGACAAATACCCTTAATGTGAGCCACCTGTTAGTGGTTGTTGTAGTCACTAAAGCACCAGCTGCTCGTCAGATCTCTGAGAATGCTGAATCCAGGGCTCTGAGTGCCTCTTGTACCATAGCTCGGTCCTCACTTGTTCAGGAGCCAATTCGAAATGTAAATGGTTGCGAAAACTTATTTCATCTCTTAGCAACAAATAATCCTGACCAACGAAGGAGTATCATACATGGATTACAGGTCACAAAGTTGGTTTAGCTAGATTGAATACTACAACATCCAAACCCAACAAAGATAATCTCAAAGTAATTCTATTTTAAAAAAGCAGGTAAAATTACGCTTGATAGCTTCCTAAGAGACGGTCTCCACACCTTCGAATCTGACGATGTAAGCGTGGACAATATGTGGTTTAAATGCAAAGGAATAGTATTGACGGTAATTGAGAAATTATGTATCAAATAAATCAACCAGAGGTAGTACTGACACCCCACGGTACATAAAAGTGGGCGGAACTCTATTGCAAAAGCAACGAAAAAAGCATGCGAAAGATAAAAGAACGCAAACTCTCCATGCTTGGTAAATTTTTACAGAGGTACAGAAGCTCGAAATTTATCGCGAACTTTAATGCTAGCTCCTTTGAATAGTTTCCACAACGAAACTCTGTCTCGAAATTTGCCGGGAAACTCACAGAGATTCTGACCGAATGTAAAGTAAATCAGGGATGAGACGCAATCAATACCTTCACTGCGCAATAACAATGGTGATCTTACCCAAGATAATGCCATTAAAGTTACTAAACATGATTTTCCGATATTTCTTCACTAAAAAGACGAAGTAAATATTCCAGAAATCGAATCTAGAACAACTGCCAAGACGAGTAACTTAGAAGTAGATGTACTTGGTATAGCGAAGCAGCTCTAAACACTTTATAAAAGGTGATAGCTTCGCACGAGGACACCTTTGCTAATTCGCAACGCCAGCGGCCGAACAGGAGGAGCAGGGAGCCTGACCCCCTGACAGTTAATTGATGGCTATAGTGTGGGGCAATCTCATTAGGCATCTACTCTTCATTTCATATCCGACAGCAGAGGAGAACTCTCAGTTCACAACAGAAGGCAAGAACCAGATTCTATACCAGACAGGTTCCTTTCCGAGTACGCTGATACAATAGCCCCATTCTTAGCAGTCATATATAACCTCTCGCTCGTAGAAAGGTCGTTACCGTCACACCAGTACCCAATAAAGGGAATAGGAGTAATACGCTGAATTACAGATTTGTAACACCTATTTCTGACTTGTTTTGTGGCTGTATCGGTATTTCTACATCAGTTTCTAGTGTTGCTAATGTAGAATGTTGTATCTGTCATGGAAATTCTTTGACTATGTATACATATACATATGTCTGTTACGTGGACTTTGGAACGATGTTGTTTAAATTATGCTTGTGAATTTAATTAACTTGAAATTATTGTTATGTAATGTACGGTAAATGGCTTGGTCCATACTAGGGGAACGTAGTGTTGAATGTAAAAGATAAGGGGAAGCCCAGCAGCTACGGAAGTAGCGTGGCGGAGTGGAAAAGGAGTGGTTGTCGCGCAAATGGCAACTCGTCCTTTGTGACGGGTCAGGAGTCTGGGCTGAGCAGTGCTGTGGTTAAAGTCTAGTTAGCCGCAGCGGACCATTGTGGCTCATACTTCTGACATTTTGAGGCCAGAAGAGCTTAAGAGCAATATATATCGACCTCGGATGCTGCATTTGGTGATACCATTATCATGGCATGGTTTTTAGCCCTATAAGAATATAATTCCAAATCCAAGATCAGAAATAGGACCAGGCCAACAGTACTGCGATGACTGCATCGCCGCCATGTGAACAGCCACTGAAAATTACGACACCAGTACCATCAGCCTTCAACTACATTGTTTGTATTTGGCACTCTGTAAATGGACCAGGTATTTGTGACATTTGGTTGATTTTAATAACAATCTACTCTATCTTACACTCATGATTATCACAAACCACAAACATGGACAGCAATGCTATCCTAGTGAATACAATTCCGGGTGACTTAATCTGTTGTGGAAAGACTTATTCGGCAGCTGTAAAAATAGTTATGATTGCTTTCCAGTGCGTGTAGTTATAGTGCTCAAAGTTCAGTTTTATAGTTTGAAAAACACTCCATTTCCAGTGCCTTTTTAGACCAATCTGCAGTAATTTCTTTAAATAATTTGCCTTGTTGAAAAGCTGCCTAAAAGCAGTAAATTTAGTATAAAATTAAATAGGTTATTAATTGTAGCAATTATGTACTTCGATAGGAATTACAAAGTTTTAACAGTGTTCATTTCATGAGAAAGTGTTTGAATTTAAGTTTAATGTTGCGTTGGCATTTGCACAGCCCATTATATGAGTAGGTTAAATGACTGCGTATCAAACCACATTTGTTATTTAAAGAGTTATAGTTAGTGGTGCTTTACATAATCAACAATGAAGCAAAGCAAATGCTTCTTCAGAGCCAGTGTAGATAGATTTTCATTCTGTTTAGTTGCTTCAAACCGAACTTACGAAATAACTATTTATTGTGTTATCTATTCTAGTGCAAGCTGGTTAATGCACAGGCATAGAGACCCTGTACTAAGTAATGAAGTTATAGGGTATGAGCATTAGCAGACCCCTTGATTTAAATCAGAATCATGTCATGCTTCTTTCCTGTTTACTATTGCTGCTAGTTTCATGTGTATTGGTGACTGGTTCCATGAACTGTTGCGTCTAGTTCATTTAAGGTACGTATTGTTCAGATGGGTATGTTACTGTTTGCTATCTCATTGGCCAATTGTTTATCAGATTTTCAAGTTAGTAGCACATTTATCTACAAGGTTAGGTTACTGTGTTGTTGTGTGAATGAGTATAAAGAAAGAGTATAGTGTGGGTGTCAAGGAAGGTTAGGTTAGCCTTAGCATTGCCTTCTGCTTTATCATTTTGCTTGATACAAGAATGCCTAATTAGACTGGCGACCGGTTTTACTACGTAATGTTTGTGCTGGGAGAACGTGTGTTCCTGTCTCATCGGTTACTGTTGCTTATATTCTGCTGAAATGTTTCGGAAACGAAATTAGGTTATCTCATGGTCACAACTTCCTTCAAAATTCCTCGCAAAGATATAACGTTAGCACCGATTATCGTTTAAAGGCGACCGGTGTTACAGTTACAGACTCGAATCACTGACGTCGATTGCAGTAGAATTTTGGAACTACTGTGCTCAAACAGTATGACTCACCGCGAGGAAAACGATTTATTGACAAATAGCCAACACCGATTCAGCAAATATCGTTCTTGTGAGACACAACTACCTCTTCATTCACGCGAAGTAATGCTGCTATCGACAGGGGACGTCAAACTGATTGCGAGTTTTTAGATTTGCGGAAGGGCTTCGATTGTTGGGAACATGATATTATTGAGACAATTCATTGTTGCACAAAAAGTGTATTCGCAGTTTGGAAATAAAGAAAACCATCAGCCATATAATGGAATGACGACAATGAAAATTTGAGCAGGACTGGGACTCGACTCCATATTTCCCGATTTACACGAGTGGTCACGTTAACCACTTTGGCCATCCGTGCACGGACTGCCCCAGTCTTCCACACGTCGACGTTCATGCTTCACAACTTGCGCTCGTACAAGTTATACAATTTCCGTACATGGGGAGTTCATTTTAATTGAAAGTTGCTACGTAGTATCGGCGGATAAATACGTAACGGAATGCCCGCGTTGTTAAGAAGTGCGACATAATGTTCGTTCAGGCATGCATGCATGTATCGTATCATATTTACCCGCCGATACCAGGCAGCGACAGGAATTACATAATGTGTAAGCATACATGTTGTGACGCATGAACGGCAACGTATGGAAGTTTAGGCCTGGCCGCGGGCCGTGGGCCGTTAGCCTGAGCTATTAATGGGATTGCTCGCGTAAAGCAGGAAATCCGGATACGTTACATTGCTGTCAGTCGATTATACAGAACACGGTTGTGGTTAATCGAAACTGAGAATATATTTCATGTGTTTCATGTCGGCGGTAGTCGTCACAATGTCCCAATGCACAGTGTCGTACTTTTTGACAACACAGGCGGGTCAGTAATGTATTCATTATTACACTCTCTAAGATTACGTTTATCACAGTTACACGTCTTCTTCCTGTTTAAATAACCATTTGCACTTTGTTTGCCACCATCTGCTCTACCATTTCTCATCTTGCTCCCACCCTTTTAACACGTTTACTTTCAGTAACTAATTCCACTCCTGCTTGGTTCTCAATTGACTTCTTGTTAAATTATCTACATTTGCAATATTTTCGTCGCATAAATCCTCATCATTCACATCGTACAAGTATTCGTTTGCGGAGGGGCTGTTAGTGAAACCTGATTGAAAGCATCCAAGATGTTATCATTGTAGGTACATTCATCAATTTCATATATTCTCAGAACCTGATTGAAACTGAAACCCCTATACAAAAGAAATAATAGTAAATTATCATTTGCTATTAAAGAACCCCTCGTTGTGACTGAAGTACTACATGTAAATAACAATATATAACAATGGGTTATGTGGCTCATTTTTGATACAGCACTGTTAACCTAGAATATGGGAATTTGGCATAGCCCTCAGTGTTTCTCTGACAGCAGGTTGCTATGATCGACAGAAGGACCACATCTGCCGACAGTCCAAGTGGCCCAAGGTTCTGGTTTACGAGCCATCAGTCTTTTCACTGGTTTCACGCGCCCCGACACGAATTCCTCTCTTGTGACAACCTCTATCTCAGATTAGTAATTGTAACCTAACTCCTCAATTATTTGCTGGGTGTATTCCCATCTCTGTCTTCCCCTACAGTTCGTACCCTCTAGAGCTCCCTGTAGTGCCTTGGACGTTATTCCGTGACGTCTTAACAGACGTCCTACCACTGTCTCCCTTCTTCTTATCAGTGTTTTCCATGCACTCCTTTCCTCGCCGATTCTGCGGAGAACCTCCTCATTCCTCACGTTATCAGTCCACCTATTTTCTACGTTCCTCTGTAGCACCACATCTGAAATCCTTCGACTCTCTCCTGTTCGGGTTTTTCCACAGTCCATGTTTCACTGCCATAGAATTCTCTACTCCTAAAGTACATTCTCAGAAGTTTATTCCTCAAAATAGTGCCTATGTTTGATAACTGTATACTTCTCTCGGTCTGAAATGCCGTTTTTACCAGTGCTAGATTACTTTTTATGACCTTCTTTCTCTAATCATACTGTGATATTTTGCTCCATAGGTAGCAGAATTCTTTAATTTCATCTACTTCGTGACCACCAATCTTGACGTTAATTTGTTGCTGTTGTCATTTTCTCTACTTGTCCCTGCTATCGTCTTTCTTCGATTTACTCTCAGTCCATATTCTTTACATATTAGACTGTTCATTCCATTCACTGAATCCTTTAATTCTTCTTCACTTTCAATGACGATAGGAATATAAGCGAAGAAACATTTTAAAGCGTCCTCTAATGACAGTCAGGTGTGAGTTTCTTCATTATATCCTTGAATGTCCAAACGAAGAGCTGAATTACTCTGTTTGACTCTGAAGGAAATGAACTGCAGAAGGTCTGTGTCTCAAGGACCATGCAGAGAGACATCCATGTGGATGAGGCAGGTTGTCTCCAGAAAGGGGCCAGTGTAATGGAGGTATCCACAAGAATGAGCCAGGTAGTCTCCAGAAAGGGTCCGGTGTAACGGAGGTCGAGCCGAGTCCAGGTCTCCATCGCCTCAGGCCATGCCAAAGAAGATTACAGTGGTGCACATTCCACATTCTAATCCGTGACCTGTCTGTGTTAGCCCGAATCTTCAACCATGAAGCACAGCTGCTGGTAAAGAACCAATCCCACGAGGTTGGGCACTGTATATGATTTTATTACAGTATGCTGAACCTGCATTATTTATATTTCACATTCAAAATACAGTTAACTAGGATAATTACTGGTTAATCACTGTAACTCCTCAGCTTTCCTTGGAACTTGTATAACTGTGGTTTTCAGATAACAACATATGTATCACAGTGTGTGATAGATTTAGAAGCAACAGTGTATGATCGAAATTTAATATGACGTCCATTTAGTTCAACATTTACCATCATTGTTTTGTTACAACAATAAAGAATACTGTTAAAATTATTTTCATACTTGTGAACATCAGACTCAAAGTCATCCACCATATATTCGGCGGCGTTAGTGCCAACAGCGTACATGACGCTGCAGCGTTGATACTGTAAGAATACCCTCTGTTTTTTTTGTATTGTTTCCTAAAGTATAAGCACTTCACGTTTATTGTTAGCAAACATGCCAGACTGTTGTGCGGCCCGTAGCAGTAAATCTAGGATTTAAAGTCATCAGACCACTGTCTGACGGATTTTGATTTGCCCGCTTTTGAGGGGTGGACTATTCTTCGGCCTATGACGGGTTTTACCGCCTGTTCATCGTTTCGATCGAATAATACGTCACCACTGTAAAAGTCGGTATGGACCCTCGGTTCTTCTTCGTTCGAGAGTGTGCTCCATTTCCTTAGTGTTTTGAAAGAATTCAGTAATTGATAAGCACTCTGCCCTCATGGAAACAAGTGAATGAGATCATTGAACAGTCCTGCGTCTGGATCATGAACGATGAGAGTATTTGTAATCGCTGTATTGGCGTATGAGAAATTACAGTACCGACTTTCACATTTGACTTTGAAATCCGAGTGAGACTTTACATTACCATCCCATACCTTGAACGATTACCCTGTTTTATGCAGGTACTATAAAATTTATAGCGTGCCACCACCACTAGAATCTCATTCTTCATATATTCAGCTAATTTGCTCTTTGATTCCGTACAACGTAATTCACACGGGTCATTTTCCGGAAAAAGTTTCTGTAGCAACTATAGACCTCAACGAAAGCAGTTAATGGGAAATTTGTGGTAAGGTCTTATGGGAACAGACTGCTGAGGTCATCGGTCCTTAAGCTTACACACTACTTAATCTAACTTATGCTAAGGACGATACACACACCCGAGGGAGGATTCGAACCTCCGACGAGGGAAGCCGCGCGGACCGTGACAAGACGCCCCTAGACCGCTCGGTTACCCCGCGTGGCAGCAGTTAATAGTATGGAAACACATTTGGTTACCTGAAGTGCCTTGTGCTATATCCTGTCTGTGTGGCTGGCACACTGTTCCTTTCCTAGGTCAGATGGATGGAGTACTGGTGGTGTTCCCCCAACGTCCTCTCGCTGTTAGTCTCGTTCGTCCTATCGTTGTAACAGTTCTCCATGTTAGAAGACAGTTTTTCCTGAGTAGTACTCAGGTTTCCTAAGTAGCATAATGGAACAGAATACGTTCTGTATTGTGAATCGAAAATAAATTTTCTGCGCCACCTCGAATGTATTACCAAGAGATTATTGTTCTAATCAACGTGACAGAAAAATGTTCAACAAGCAAATCAGCACGTTTTCGAGAACGGAAATGAAACGATCGTAATGTCCATTACCAGGACTGACTGTCTTGACGGCACCCTCGAAACTTGAAATACCTCGGTGGTGTAGTCTACTTAATTTCCATTGACGTATATTTTCTTCGATGGCTGCCTATGAGTGCCCATTCCCGTCCAAGTCACCTGGTAGGCAGTGAGCGCAGCATCGTTTTGCAAGTCAGTACGAGTGCACCATTGTTGTTTCCAAAACATCAGTATTCATAAATAATTAGGAAAAGTATATGGACATTTGTTTATTACAACGGAACATAACGAACATCCAGTTCGGATTAGACACTTATGAATGCATCCAGGCTGAGAAATAAGTACCATAAATGAACAGACACTTGAAGAAGTAACCACTCGTCGAAGACAATGTCCGTTACCCCGTCACTGTAAGGCTGTTGTGGTCTCTAATTCGTGTGCTGTTTTCAATGGGCAGAAGATCCAAGACGGGTGACAGCTATGTCCCGACTGCTGCTAACGCGAGCTTCAGTCTGCATTGATAATGCCCTCGGACCCAGAACTGGTGAAGACAACCTGCCGGTTGCCGATGGTAAATTAATGAAAGGCAAGAGCTGAGCTCTTGGTTCAGCTGCTGTTTTTCCTACGAACTGCGCTGATGAACTGTCAATGCCTCGCTGCGTTGCGAGCAATGAAGACACGTGGATTACAAACCTGAATACGCACGGTCTTCTGTTGCTGCAAGCGATGATGTACTCGTACACCATGCTTGTTGGCTCTGCAGGCGAGGTGATGAAATCGTTGTTCACTACTGGAGCACGTGACGAGGCTGCCGAAATAAGGTGTTCGCCGCTGGTGGCATCTAAGGACAGCCACTGAAGTCCTGGGGACCCTTGGCCTCGCGTCGATGTAGGTATGTTGATTCGATGTTACGTCAGCAGAGTGTACCACCCGTCAGAAGTAGTGGCATGCGATACATTTCCATTTTTTCTTTTCAGACTTTCTACCTTCCTTACCCCATTCAACCTTCTCACACTCCAGGCTCCGTCTCCCAGAAAGTTACTCTTTCATTCATTAATCTGTCTTTCTCCTCATGATCACTTCCCACAGGGACCCCAATGGGGAATTATCCAGAATATTTTGGTAATGGAGAGAAGATCATCACTTATGTCAGCGTAATTCCCCCATTTACGGCCGTAAAGTTGGTAGATCGTGCTCCCAGTTCGTCTCTGGTAAGCTTAAATACATTCCACATTGTGTCAAGCACTTACAATGCCTCCAGGATTCATTACCATCCTACTGAAAATTCGAAAATGTCGCACAGGAGAACCACATTAATACCATTAAAGCAAGCACACATGTTGAGCATAACTGAAAACTGTAGGTAGTATTTTGGACCCCTAATAAGTTGTAGATGGCCAGACACTGTCAGAACTGTTCCTTACCTAACAATGTCTGTCTGATTCGTAAAGAAAAACATTATACACATAAATAGGTATGTATCTGAGTCACTGATGACGACTTTATAGAGAAAGGTAAAACGTTTATGGGTAAAGATAAAATTTGTTCTAATCAGTAGCACATAGATACCCCTAACCCGAAAATTATTAATGTAATCAAATGAAACTATATGGTTCCATAGACGTTTCCAAGCCTCTAACACCTGTTATGTATTTATGCAGACTGTAACGACCAATAAGCTAGTTCTCCTCACTGGGCAGATGTTCCTACCACTACGCCACCCTGGCACTGTGGCTTTACACAACTCCATGGTCTACTCTAGCACGCCTCCATCATCGCTTCAGTCTAGTTGTAAACTTTGCAGATGATGGAGACTTGAAAAGTCTCTGGAACGATATAGTTTTATTTCACTAAAGCGCACATACCTGAGTTTCAGGCAGGATTACCCGTATCATTCACTGCTGAGATGCTATTGCAATACAGTTGGAGAGTCTCTACAATGCTGTTCGCGTTTAGGGGGATATCAAGTGAGTTGGGCGGGAAAAGGGAGGCATGCTATGGTAGTAAGTGAAGTTGTGCAAATCCACCAGGCCACGGTGGCTCACTGGTTAGCGCATCTGCCTAGCGAGCGGGAGACTCGGGTTCCAATCCCGGCCTTGTTACGAATACTCATTCGTCGCTTCAGTCTCCATACAGATACAAAATTAATATAATATTACACACAAATAAGGACGTAATAATTAAAGAACACATTCATATCGTCAATTTAATGAGGTTGAGAGGATATTATTGGGATTAAATATGTTCTTATCCATTCTCCAATAGTACAACACGAACCCACCTAGATAACATAAGCGGTTGCTTAACCAATTTTAAGTAGTTGTTACAGAATTATGCAATATCTACACAGCACCTGCGCTGTATGATATGACACGTGTTTCTGTTTACGCAAGGAGAAGAGTTACAGCATTGTTCTTACGTTATTTCATAGACATCTTGATCTCAATGGCTCTAGGCGAGAATATGCACCTAATAATGAGCAATAGGTAATCCTGTAGTGTTGCTCCATTCTCAATGAAACTCATAGTCATACCCAAAAGTTACGTTCTATCATATTTTTCCGGCATATAATTAAAAAGAAGGATGAAATGTGCCCATAAGAATATGTACATAAATAAACACGTCCTGCTGTAGCCTACACCGCTGATGTGTCGTAGATCTTTCATTGCACCTTAATCTCCTATGAAAATTAAAAGCCTGTCAAGCTATCAACATCTCTGTTGCTCCTGTGATATGAGTCAATTCTGTTTAAACTTTATTCAGAAAGTGACAGCGTCAAGTTTTAATACTGTTCGGTAGTTGGATCACTTCGGCAACTGTGCTTTATCATTATCTTCAGATACTACTGTACCTTCTAGACGTTCAACTGTAGTGATTTCTTAAAATGTCATTGGTCAAAATACTTCAGTAAAAAGAACGCCGCAAACGTGACTTGATTGTCGCTGTCCGGCTTGAGAGTAGAATACAATAGATTATAGATCGAACGAACGGATATACATAAGAATTCTGGAGGATGTAAACTATCATTTCCAATCCTGATACGTTGTCGCGACTATACCAACACATTCCACCAATCGTATAGTCACACTCACACTCTATATCTTCTCCTAACGGTACTCCAACCTACTCAATTTTCCATTTTATTTTTGAGTTATCAGTCGGTCGACTGGTTTGACGCGGCCCACTACCAATTCCTCTCCTGTGCTAAACTCATCATCTCAGAGCTGCACTTCCAGCCTACGTCCTCAGTTATTTGGGCTAGATACATTTCTATCTCTGTTTCCCTCTACAGTTTGTATACTCTGTAGTTCCCTGTAGTAGCACCGAAGTTATTCTGAGATGTCTTAACAGATGTCCTACCACCCTGTCCCTTCTGCTCGTCAGTATTTTGCATACATTTCTTTCCTCCCAGATTCTCCAGAGAACCCCCTCATTCGTTACCTTATTAGTTCACTTAATTTTCAAAATTTTTCTGCAGCACCGCATGTCTAATGCTTCGATTCTCTTATTTTCAGGTTTTCTCACGGTGCATGTTTCACTACAGTGCTGTGCAGCTACGGCAACCACTGATGTCCATCCCGATGTTTATCAACCCTATTCATTTCAACTCTTCCACACCAATTGCGTTCCACAAGAGCCCTCACCCATTCTGCTTTCCTCTACAGCTTTCATTATCCTTTTCCTATTCAGGTTGTGGCCCTGCGCATACATCAGTCTCCTAATCTTTTTCTGTCATCACACAGTCCACCCAAAACACTGTTATTTCCACAGTGAAAGTTTGTGGGCGACGGGCTAGGAGTGTAAGTGCCAAACGAAAAACAAAGAAAACTAAGCCTAAGAAAAAATTTATACAGCTTCGAATGTCAGCAGTGAAGCAGAGCAGTGAAATCTGCATAAATATCTATCCATGATGTTAACAATAAACACCAGGAATTAATCATGTGCCACCCCGGCACTTGAACAATTTATATCAGCGTCGCTTAATGTAGTGAATTTACAATCAGAAGCCGGCCCCTGTCTTTAAGACAGGATGGGCATTCCACCTGAAGAACTTGACAATCTTAGCAGTAAACTGGCCGTACACGGTAATTACAGCAATGATCGAAGTGAATATTGTTATAAATATGAAAACAGGCTACATCAGACTAGACACACAACATGTGGAAGCAAAAATATTTCGAACCTCGACACAAACATTAATAAATATCTGATAATATTCAGTGACAGCACCATTTACATTCAAAAACTATACAAAAGTTAGTAATATTAATATTGACAGCAACGCGCAACCACCTATGCATGTATAAAATTCGTTTGGAAGGCCGTTGCAGCGATTTACATCCAACAAGCCTCTCTGGCAGAGAAGTAAAGAGTACCGAGAGGGCAACCAGTGCCAGATCGCACTACCAGTACACTGAAATAATGTGTCACCGAGTGAATTACATAACCATGGCTTCAAATTCATCTCCTAAGCAAGTATGTACACTAATCGGTCTCTTTGGTACACAGGAATCTTAAAGCGTGTGTTCTACAAGGCTGCTAAATAAACTGTCTTCCGCGTTCCGCTGGCGGTGCAGTGGAAGAAGTTCCCAAAAACTAGTGCCTATTCTCGTCTTGCACGACCCTTCGCACTACAGCGTGTTTCTCCAAACGCAGGACACGGCGTGCATCTGCCCTAAAGGGCTAGAGCGAACAGCGTGGCCCATCGCAGGGCCTCGGCGTGTGGTCGTATACACTGGGCAGCGGCAGCAACAAGACTCCAGCGTAGTCTAGAGGAAGAAGCGCTCTAGAAACCAGCGGTGTACACATTCGGTTCAAAATGGTTCAAATGGCTCTGAGCACTATGGGACTCGACTTCTGAGGTTATCAGTCCCCTAGAACTTAGAACTACTTAAACCTAACTAACCTAAGGACATCACACACATCCAAGCCCGAGGTAGGATTCGAACCTGCGACCGTAGCGGCCGCTCGGTTCCAGACTGCAGCGCCTAGAACCGCTCAGCCGCACCGGCCGGCTGTACACATTCGGCTGTTAACCTGGCCATTCTTGCATGTTAGCTGCCGCACGTTAGTTGGCAGCACGCTGTCTTACTCCCAGCCAAGCCAAGTTGTGCCCAACCCAAGTAGGCAAAAGGAGTATTTAAAAAATAAACAGAAACAGTGCTTGAGCATTTGAATTTCGAGCGAAGACATAGCGAAAGGGGTTGTCCAGGCGGTTCTGCACCTCCCTCTACCCTCACCCCCAAATTACGTAACTGGAATTACACACCACCTAGTTGCCGTGTGTAGACACACTGTCATAGTCAACAATGCCATCGATAGATTTAAATTATCAATAGCACTAACAGATGTAACCCATCCATACTTTAACCGAGATCAACTACCGCACTTCCCTTGAGCTCAGTTGTCGTTTTGCTAATCAGTTCTTACTTGCAACTGAATTTAATGTAAGTGTTGTCACTTATTGCTTTCTAAGTACATTTGTAACAAGAAAGAAGAGGAAAACTAATTTTGATCCGTTAGCTAGCGTTATGGTAAGCTAAATATATGTACGCGTTACTATAATAGTCTAGTCATCTACCAACAGCTGTTTAATGTTAGCACTGAGTCGTTGTTTGGAGACTGATAGAACTTTGGGATTGTAATATTTCAGTATTTCACAAGTCAGTGGAACGGTAAACTTAACTACAAATAAAATTAAATTAAAAACAGTTCTTAAAAGTACATGAGCGCGTGAGGCTCGCATGTTGCCGCCGATTCTTATTTTGACATCTTTGATGATGCCTTGTCTTAACGGTCTTGTGCCTCCTTGGCCGATTTTGATTTTGAAATCGGCGAGGCAAGGGGTGGGCAGCGAGCGCTTAGACGGTGGGCAATGAGCGTCCTCGTGACAGGGAGCGTTTAAAGAGGGTGCCGAGTTGGCGGCCGTTGAAGGCCTCTCGCTGAAGCCTGCTGGCTCTCCGGACCGAGTTGTGGCTGTGTAGTATTAGTTGGCCGAGTTGTGCTGGAGGACGGGCAGTTCTGCACGACTTGGCTGGGATTGCCAACTCAACCCGAAATGGTCCTCCGCTGTTATCAGCGGCGGATGTAAATCTGTAACGGGGGGTATTGACTACTTCCGGCCACAGTATCTCTCTGGTATTGTACTGGTGCTCGCAGCCGTCTCTGGCAGTTCTGGCTGTATGAAATCAATTAGCAATTATGCCCGCTAGTTAACTGTTTTACGTTTGGTCGGTCGCTTACGTGATCCGGTACTGGCTCAACCTCTCAGTGTTAATGCTAAGTCATTGTCGTAAAGTTTAAGTTCCAAGTTATCAATCCATGGCCTGTACCCTATCTTACTTAAGCGGAATATTTTATGTTATAGGCTAGACTACTTCTAGTTGAACTGTGATAAGAAATATGTTTTAATCACTGAGTCTTTTCCTCACTTGTTCTAAGGAGCGCCAAATTGTCTCTACTATCTAAAAGTTAGTTGTTCATATTAGAAACATTATAAATTACTGTGCTGGTAAACTTCTACGCTATTTGATTTTCAAACAGCTGAGCAAATCTGAACGTACTCAGACATTTCTCTCTTTACTTATTCTGATCATCAATAAACTGACACCCAATATTTTTAGCGCAGCGCAGTCTGACTTTCAATAACTCCTACAAAAGAATGGCCCTGACTAACAATAACCTACACCTTTCATGAATCACTCCCCTCACAAAAATCTTCGTTACTCGAATTACTGCAATACAGCGAGCGTTAATACTGCCAGCTAAATAAAAGATTCTAACTACGGAAGGTACTAACTACTGATAAGCATAGTTAGCAAATGATAGAGAACAAACAATTTATTTAACTTAATAATGTTGAAAAGTTGTCATATATATACACTCCTGGAAATTGAAATAAGAACACCGTGAATTCATTGTCCCAGGAAGGGGAAACTTTATTGACACATTCCTGGGATCAGATACATCACATGATCACACTGACAGAACCACAGGCACATAGACACAGGCAACAGAGCATGCACAATGTCGGCACTAGTACAGTGTATATCCACCTTTCGCAGCAATGCAGGCTGCTATTCTCCCATGGAGACGATCGTAGAGATGCTGGATGTAGTCCTGTGGAACGGCTTGCCATGCCATTTCCACCTGGCGCCTCAGTTGGACCAGCGTTCGTGCTGGACGTGCAGACCGCGTGAGACGACGCTTCATCCAGTCCCAAACATGCTCAATGGGGGACAGATCCGGAGATCTTGCTGGCCAGGGTAGTTGACTTACACCTTCTAGAGCACGTTGGGTGGCACGGGATACATGCGGACGTGCATTGTCCTGTTGGAACAGCAAGTTCCCTTGCCGGTCTAGGAATGGTAGAACGATGGGTTCGATGACGGTTTGGATGTACCGTGCACTATTCAGTGTCCCCTCGACGATCACCAGTGGTGTACGGCCAGTGCAGGAGATCGCTCCCCACACCATGATGCCGGGTGTTGGCCCTGTGTGCCTCGGTCGTATGCAGTCCTGATTGTGGTGCTCACCTGCACGGCGCCAAACACGCATACGACCATCATTGGCACCAAGGCAGAAGCGACTCTCATCGCTGAAGACGACACGTCTCCATTCGTCCCTCCATTCACACCTGTCGCGACACTACTGGAGGCGGGCTGCACGATGTTGGGGCGTGAGCGGAAGACGGCCTAACGGTGTGCGGGACCGTAGCCCAGCTTCATGGAGACGGTTGCGAATGGTCCTCGCCGATACCCCAGGAGCAACAGTGTCCCTAATTTGCTGGGAAGTGGCGGTGCGGTCCCCTACGGCACTGCGTAGGATCCTACGGTCTTGGCGTGCATCCGTGCGTCGCTGCGGTCCGGTCCCAGGTCGACGGGCACGTGCACCTTCCGCCAACCACTGGCGACAACATCGATGTACTGTGGAGACCTCACGCCCCACGTGTTGAGCAATTCGGCGGTACGTCCACCCGGCCTCCCGCATGCCCACTATACGCCCTCGCTCAAAGTCCGTCAACTGCACATACGGTTTACGTCCACGCTGTCGCGGCATGCTACCAGTGTTAAAGACTGCGATGGAGCTCCGTATGCCACGGCAAACTGGCTGACACTGACGGCGGCGGTGCACAAATGCTGCGCAGCTAGCGCCATTCGATGGCCAACACCGCGGTTCCTGGTGTGTCCGCTTTGCCGTGCGTGTGATCATTGCTTGTACAGCCCTCTCGCAGTGTCCGGAGCAAGTATGGTGGGTCTGACACACCGGTGTCAATGTGTTCTTTTTTCCATTTCCAGGAGTATATATATATATATATATATATATATATATATATATATATATATATATATATATATATATATATATGGTGGTCCAATGATAGTGACCGGGGGAAATATCTCACGAAATAAGCATCAATCGAAAAAACTACAAAGAACGAAACTTGTCAAGCTTGAAGGGGCAAACCAGATGGCACTATGGTTTGCCCACTAGATGGCGCTGCCACAAGTCAAACGGATATCAACTGCGTTTTTTTTTTTAATAGGAACCCCCCTTTTTTATTACCTATTCATGTAGTGTGTAAAGAAATATGAATGTTTTAGTTGCACCACTTTTTCGCTTTGTGATAGATTGCGCTGTAATAGTCACAAACGTATAAGTACGTGGTATGACGTAACATTCCGCCAGTGTGGATTGTATTTGCTTCGTGATACATTACCCGTGTTAAAATGGACCGTTTACCGATTGCGGAATAGGTCGATATCTTGTTGATGTATGGCTATTGTGATCAAACTGCCCAACGGGCGTGTGCTATGTATGCTGCTCGGTATCCTGGACGACATCACGCTTCGCCGGATAGTTACGTTATTTAAGGAAACAGGAAGTGTTCAACCACATGTGAAACGTCAGCCACGACTTGCAACAAATGATGATGCACAAGTAGGTGTTTTAGCTGCTGTCACAGCTAATCCGCACATCAGTAGCAGACAAAGTGCGCTAGAATCGGGAATCTCAAAAACGACGGTGTTGAGAATGCTACATCAACATCGATTGCACCCGTGTCATATTTCTATGCACCAGGAACTGCATGGCGACGACTTTGAACGTCGTGTATTGTTCTGGCACTGGGCGCAAAAGAAATTACAGGACGACGACAGATTTTTTGCACGCGTTCTATTTAGCGACGAAGCGTCATTCACCAACAGCGGTAACGGAAACCGGCATAATCTGCACTACTGCGCAGCAGAAAATCCACGATGGCAGCGACAAGTGGAACATCAGCTACTTTGGCGGGTTAACGTATGGCGCGGCATTATGGTAGGAAGGATAATTGGCCCCCATTTTATCCATGGCAATCTATGCAATGTATGCTGATTTCCTACGTAATGTTCTATAGATGTTACTACAAGATGTTTCACTGCATGACAAAATGGCGATGTACTTCCAACATGATGGATGTCCGGCACATAGCTCGCGTGCGGTTGAAGCGGTATTGACTAGCATATTTCATGACAGGTGGATTGGTCGTCGAAGCACCATACCATGGCTCGCACGTTCACCGGATCCGACGTCCCCGGATTTCTTTCTGTGGGGAAGGTTGAAGGATATTTGCTATCGTGATCCACCGACAACGCCTGACATCATGCGTCAGCGCATTGTCAATGCATGTGCGAACATTACGGAAGGCGAACTATTCGTATTGCCAAATGCATTGAGGTTGACGGACATCATCTTGAGCATTTATTACATTAATGTGGTATTTACAGGTAATCACGCTGTAACAGCATACGTTTTCAGAAATGATAAGTTCAGACAGGTACGTGTATCACATTGGAACAACCGAAATGAAATGTTCAAACGTACCTACGTTCTGTATCTTTAATTAAAAAATCTACCTGTTACCAACTGTTCGTCTAAAGTCGTGAGCCATATGTTTGTGACTATTACAGCGCCATCTATCACAAAGCGAAAAAAGTGGTCCAACTAAAACATTCATATTTCTTTACGTACTACACCAATATGTAATAAGAAATGGGGGTTGCTACTTAGAAAAAAAGGCAGTCGATATCCGTTTGATCTATGGCAGCGCCATCTAGCGGGCCAACCATACCGCCATCTGGTTTCCCTCTTCATGCTAGACAAGTTTCGATCTTGGTAGGTTTTTCGTTTGACGCTTCTTTCGTGAGATATTTGGCCCGGTCACGATCAATGGTCCACCCTGTATATATCAGTTCATGACATTCATCTTTACAAATTTCCTTTTTCTGGTGGACACACGTCCAGATCGTCCGTTCTCAAAACTCTGGCATCTCTCTCTCCACGTCCACCACTGCTGGCGGCTCACCTCCAACTCCCCGCCGCTACGCACTGTTCACATCCAACTGCGCAACACTACAGTAGCGAATATTCCTTCAGTGAGTCCTACCGGCCACAGACTGCACACAGCACAGTTAGAGATTTCCTTACATAGCGCTACGTGGCGTTACTAACAAAAAACCTAAACACCCTACTTACAGTAGTTTTAAAATAAATGTAAACAAGTTATCGTTTACTTACGAGCACAGTAGTTCAGAACACTTTTCTCCTGATTTGCGGAGATCTGTACACATACAAATGTACATATCTGCAGGCTGCTTTATTGCCAATAAATTTTTCGGTGACTCTTATGTACATGCAGGTTAAGGTGTGTCACTTGGTTATGTGTTCATCTGTGCGGTGAATCATCCTTATTATCTTCCACATAGAAAATAACTGGTCATTAGTGTATGTTATAGATTTCAACTGTAATTTTGTTTGTAGCTGTTCTGGTTCGGCGTTTGTAGGGGGTTCCAGTTGGGCTGCCCATTGTCCCACGCCGCAGATCCGCTGTGTGGGTGTGGTCCCGTGGTTGTACGGGACGGTGCGGCCCTCGTCTGCGCAGTTTGGCCGTTGGATAAAAGCTTGCGGACGCACCGTTAAGGCCAGCCTTATTAAGTTATTCACTTGCATTGCTCTTTTATGTTGTAGCCTTACAGTTTTTATGGAGTACTAACTGCTGCAGCTACCGTAATTAGCTTTTTTTGCGGTCGGCGGTAGCCCAAGTTTATGTTTTCACTTTGATTTACGGCCTTGTTCTTAAGATAAAGATGTCTCCGATCAACAGGAAATGGTTATCTAGTTCCTGGTTCTTGTATGGATTGGTTTTACTCTTTTAATGTAAACTGTTACCTGATTGTTGTATTCTCTCCCTTTAATGCTTGCTATTGTTAAGAGATGAATTGTACTATAGTTGAATGTTCAGTATACACTCCTGGAAATTGAAATAAGAACACCGTGAATTCATTGTCCCAGGAAGGAAAACTTCATTGACACATTCCTGGGGTCAGATACATCACATGATCACACTGACAGAACCACAGGCACATAGACACAGGCAACAGAGCATGCACAATGTCGGCACTAGTACAGTGTATATCCACCTTTCGCAGCAATGCAGGCTGCTATTCTCCCATGGAGACGATCGTAGAGATGCTGGATGTAGTCCTGTGGAACGGCTTGCCATGCCATTTCCACCTGGCGCCTCAGTTGGACCAGCGTTCGTGCTGGACGTGCAGACCGCGTGAGACGACGCTTCATCCAGTCCCAAACATGCTCAATGGGGGACAGATCTGGAGATCTTGCTGGCCAGGGTAGTTGACTTACACCTTCTAGAGCACGTTGGGTGGCACGGGATACATGCGGACGTGCATTGTCCTGTTGGAACAGCAAGTTCCCTTGCCGGTCTAGGAATGGTAGAACGATGGGTTCGATGACGGTTTGGATGTACCGTGCACTATTCAGTGTCCCCTCGACGATCACCAGTGGTGTACGGCCAGTGTAGGAGATCGCTCCCCACACCATGATGCCGGGTGTTGGCCCTGTGTGCCTCGGTCGTATGCAGTCCTGATTGTGGCGCTCACCTGCACGGCGCCAAACACGCATACGACCATCATTGGCACCAAGGCAGAAGCGACTCTCATCGCTGAAGACGACACGTCTCCATTCGTCCCTCCATTCACGCCTGTCGCGACACCACTGGAGGCGGGCTGCACGATGTTGGGGCGTGAGAGGAAGACGGCCTAGCAGTGTGCGGGACCGTAGCCCAGCTTCATGGAGACGGTTGCGAATGGTCCTCGCCGATACCCCAGGAGCAACAGTGTCCCTAATTTGCTGGGAAGTGGCGATGCGGTCCCCTACGGCACTGCATAGGATCCTACGGTCTTGGCGTGCATCCGTGCGTCGCTGCGGTCCGGTCCCAGGTCGACGGGCACGTGCACCTTCCGCCGACCACTGGCGACAACATCGATGTACTGTGGAGACCTCACGCCCCACGTGTTGAGCAATTCGGCGGTACGTCCACCCGGCCTCCCGCATGCCCACTATACGCCCTCGCTCAAAGTCCGTCAACTGCACATACGGTTCACGTCCACGCTGTCGCGGCATGCTACCAGTGTTAAAGACTGCGATGGAGCTCCGTATGCCACGGCAAACTGGCTGACACTGACGGCGGCGGTGCACAAATGCTGCGCAGCTAGCGCCATTCGACGGCCAACACCGCGGTTCCTGGTGTGTCCGCTGTGCCGTGCGTGTGATCATTGCTTGTACAGCCCTCTCGCAGTGACCGGAGCAAGTATGGTGGGTCTGACACACCGGTGTCAATGTGTTCTTTTTTCCATTTCCAGGAGTGTATTTTCATCAATTTACAATTAATAAAATGTCATGGTAAATGACGTTCGATTAAACAACCCTGGCCTATCCTTCCATGATTCCTTCTTCTCAGGCACAACTATTGCTGGTTTCTGGTGATGTGTGAATTATTACTGAAGGATATATGTTTTGGTTAGCAAGCCTCTCTGGGAGAGCGGCATCATGACGGTATCAATACATTTGGATTTGCCAGTATGGTCCAAAAATGGCATATATCATCAAAAATATTGCTCTAATGGCGACGGCTGCTTTTATTTAAAAATTTTGCTCAAAATTCTATCATTAGTAGCTCAAGTGGCAAAACGTTGCCCAATCTGGTTACCCTGGAAGTAATCACCTATGATAACCATTCCTGATACAGAACGACTGGGAGGATTTTTTGAGAGCGGAATGCATATTTATTGATAGTAAATGCTGCAGTTCGTTCGTTTCTCAAAGATTTTTCTCGACGGGCTGCTTGGACTCGTCCGAGTGACTGTGCTCTGCATCCATGCCCTCGACCCACCAACCCAGTCGTGCAGAATCTATTTACGCTCTTGTAACACCATAATAACCCAGCGTTTCCAGAAGTCCTATGATTATGTTCAAATTGTAGGCTAATATCTTTAAGTTATAGAAACAATTATATAAAACAACATTGTTTTTATTACTTTTGTAATACTACTTATCTTGATTTAGAGGATAATTATTTATTTCTGGGGCAGACAGTATTTAATTTTAATGTTGTTTGTGTAAGGTTTCAACAATATGCACAATTCATCGATATTTACATTGGAAGGCAGCTACCAATGTTCATTACGTACTGTGTATTTGTGAATAAAAATGCCTTACTTGTGGAACGACGATATATAATGTCACCAAGTTTTACTGCAAAAAATACGTTCTTCTGTAAAACTGGTAATTCATAATACCTAACGTATTCTGTAACCTGAGAGTGAACATCAAGAAAACTGATAAACTCCAGGGACGGATTTCTGACTGAAAATGGAGGGAGAAAGGTCCTGTGTATGTGTGTCTCGAAATTGACGGAGTGCGTGCAACGACAGCAAATCGTCCCCGAACATAGCACAGAGCTGAATCGTATCCACGTCACAATAGATGATCAAAGTGGCCACCATGGGATCGCAGGTGACAGGGATACCAGCGGTTGTCATGCAGGATACACATGCTTGTACTAGGGTTCGTCTCAGTATGCTGTGGAATCTGGTCCTCCAGACCCGATGTACGCACAAGGCCCCATGTACATACAAAACCACGAAAGGGCTTGAAATGTTGTGTGATATGGTTGTTTCCTGTGAGAGTGCTTGTTTTGGTATAGTCGTGCTGCCAATCGAACGTTTCCATTCACTTGGACGCGCGCAAACATCATTTCGTTTTGTTCTCGACATGAATACCGGACCATTGTGCTGTTTACAATGCGATGTGTCGATCACACAGGCCGCAACAGACAAGGAACGCAAGGCACGTGGTCAGAGGAAGCTTAATTCCCCAGCGCCACTTATCGTGGTAACGATGCATTTCCCAACACATTTTCATACGACCGTTTTTCCTCTCTTTCCAGTCCGGAATCCGTCCCGGAAGTTTGTCGTTTTTATTAATGTTCATCCTGTCATGTCCCGACTGACTGACTTACGCACTGACTGATCGTCGCCCATCCCAAACCACTAAGGATAGAAACTTGAAATTGGCGGAGGGTAGTTTAAGAATGAACTTCTTAGAAAATTCACCCTAAAGTGGAGAAATAGAGGTTGAAAAGTTTATTTTGAAAACACGACGCTATTAAGGCATTTTTGAAGCTAGACCTACGAAAATTGGTTAGAGATAAAGAAATAAGTGCTTCGATATTTTTCCGAAATGTGACTCCTTTAGGGATAAAATGGTGAGTGAAAGTTTATTTTCAAGTATCAATTATCATTTAAGAAATACTAAACTATTTTTAAAGCCAGGTCTATAAAAATTGGCACTTCCGGGCTAGAAATAAAAAAAATATATTTCTCAGCATTTTTTGAAATTTAAGCATTAAGGGGTTAAATTGGTACTGGAAACATATAAGAAAATATTTCGTTGTATAAAATTTTTTTAAGGTAAATCTATGAAATGTGATATTTCGCTTCTCGGTTAGGTATAAAGAAATATGAGTTACAGGATAAAGTTTCTACTACCACAAGAACGTAAAACGTATGATTAACCAAAACCTTCGACTCCAGTTACCAGAATCCCTTCCTTGTAAGACGTACGCTCGGCAAATACCGTGATTCCATGACTTCCTTAGTGTGAAAATGTAATGTATTGTAATTTTTATACAATATAAAAATACGATTAAAGAATAACAAAAACATCTGTCCAGACTGTACAGTCAACCCAAACAAAGCAACTGACTCTAAGCCAGCAGTAAATAAAAGTCATGTAAGCAACAACTTACGTTTTACATCACGGAGGAGTTTATTAGCATCAAACACTGTATAACCATTCTACCATGGATGAACGCAAACTCATTTGTGGCGTCTCATTCTTTGCCACTCCACTTGAAATAAATGCGTGAACCGGTGTTAATATCCCAAAACTATATTCGTGCATTCCGTTTTGTTTTATAAGTACATTTGGTTGCCATAGTTTCAAGCTGACTATAGAAATAACAATTTGAAAAGAAATTCTTGACCGATTTAGGAAATTGAAGCATTTTAATGAACAGAAATACACTAATTTTAGTTTGGGCTGAGGTACTTGGGATGCTTTAATGTGCTACAGAGAATCTGACTCGATTCCACAAAAGTTGGATATTTAAATACAAGATTGCAGTGCGAGAAAGATACAGTTTTGTCAAAAGAAGTATGAACCATTGAATGCTGTAAGTTGTCCAACCCAACGTTAAGATTCGTCTGCTATGTGATAGTGAACTTTATATTAGAAAACAGAGCTGTGGATTGTTAGCGAGGAGACAATTCATTATATTAGACTTTAAATTCGTTTAACAATAAAACGAAAGCATTATATATATATATATATATATATATATATATATATATATATATATATATATGTATATATATATATAAGGAAAACATAGGTACAAAGAAGGTTGCTGCGAAGAAACAATGGGTAACAGAAGAAGTACTTCAGTTGATTGATGAAAGGAGGAAGTACAAACATGTTCCGGGAAAATCAGGAATACAGATATGCAAGTCGCTGAGGAATGAAATAAATAGGAAGTGCAGGGAAGTTAAGACGAAATGGCTGCAGGAAAAATGTGAAGACATCAAAAGAGATATGATTGTATGGAGGACGGACTCAGCATACAGGAAAGTCAAAACAACCATTGGTGACATTAAAAGCAACGGTGGTAACATTCAGAGTGCAACGGGAATTCCACTGTTAAATGCAGAGGAGAGAGCACATAGGTGGAAAGAATACATTGAAAGCCTCTATGAGGGTGAAGATTTGTCTGATGTGATAGAAGAAGAAACAGGAGTCGATTTAGAAGAGATAGGGGATCCAGTATTAGAAACAGAATTTAAAAGAGCTTTGGAGGACTGACGGTCAAATAAGGCAGAAGGGATAGATAACATTACATCAGAATTTCTAAAATCATTGGGGGAAGTGGCAACAAAACGACTATTCACGTTAGTGTGTAGAATATATGAGTCTGGCGATATACCATCTGACTTTCAGAAAAGCATCATCCACACAATTCCGAAGACGGCAAGAGCTGACAAGTGCGAGAATTATCGCACAATCAGCTTAACAGCTCAAGCATCGAAGCTGCTTACAACAATAATATACAGAAGAAAGGAAAAGAAAATTGAGAATGCGCTAGGTGACGATCAGTTTGGCTTTGGGAAAAGTAAAGGAACGAGAGAGGCAATTCTAACGTTACAGCTAATAATGGAAACAAGGCTAAAGAAAAATCAAGACACTTTCATAGTATCTGTCTACCTGGAAAAAGCGTTCGACAATATAAAATGATGCAAGCTGTTCGAGATTCTGAAAAAAGTAGGGGTAAGCTATAGGGAGATACGGGTCATATACAATATGTACACCAACCAAGAGGGAATAATAAGAGTGGACGATCAAGAACGAAGTGCTCGTATTAAGAAGGGTGTAAGACAAGGCTGTAGCCTTTCTCCCCTACTCTTCAATCTGTACATCGAGGAAGCAATGATGGAAATAAAAGAAAGGTTCAGGAGTGGAATTAAAATACAAGGTGAAAGGATATCAACGATACGATTCGCTGATGACATTGCTATCCTGAGTGAAAGTGAAGAAAAATTAATTGATCTGCTGAACGGAATGAACAATCTAATGAGTACACAGTATGGTTTGAGAGTAAATCGGAGAAAGACGAAGGTAATGAGGAGTACTAGAAATGAGAACAGCGAGAAACTTAACATCAGGATTGATGGGCACTAAGTCAATGAAGTTAAGGAATTCTGCTACCTAGGCATTAAAATAACTAATAACGGACGGAGCAAGGAGGACATCAAAAGCACACTCGCTATGGCAAAAAGGCATTTCTGGCCAAGAGAAATCTACTAATATCAAATACCGGCCTTAATTTGAGGAAGAAATTTCTGAGGATGTACGACAGCATTGTATGGTAGTGAAACATGGACTGTGGGAAAACCGGAACAGAAGAGAATCGAAGCATTTGAGACGTGGTGCTATAGACGAATATTGAAAATTAGGTGGACTGATAAGGTAAGGAATGAGGAGGTTCTACGCAGAATCGGAGAGGAAAGGAATATGTGGAAAACACTGATAAGGAGAAGGGACAGGATGATAGGTCATCTGCTAAGACATGAGGGAATGACTTCCATGTTACTAGAGGGATTTGTAGAGGGCAAAAACTGTAGAGGAAGACAGAGATTGGAATACGTCAAGCAAATAATTGAGGACGTAGGTTGCAAGTGCTACTCTGAGATGAAGAGGTTAGCACAGGAAAGGAATTCGTGGCGAACCGCATCAAACCAGTCAGCAGACTGATGACCAAATATATATATATATATATATATATATATATATATATATATAGGCTATATGTAGTAGAGTATATATGTTACAATTATTTAATAAAAATTGTTTTGCATAATTTTATGGACCAAACGTAATTTGTATGAAGGCCTCCTGAAGAAAATTATGCATATAAAATTTAAAAGCAACTAAATTTGTATTCAGAATAAATAAATTCATGAGCCTTTTTAAGATCCATTTCAACAATCGGACACCCCACCCCTCTGACAAAACCGTAGCTACGTCCTTCGTTCAAGGAGTCATAACACCTACTCCATTCACTGTCACCACCTACCGTGATGGAATGAGGTCTGAAGACTGTCAAAAAGTGACTGAAACCGATTACCGCGAGAAAAAAGTGCATCGTGGGCAGAACAACTTATGTTCATTTTTAAAGTACTGTTTGCCAGACAGCGGTTCTTCAAGAGAAATATTCTCAAAAATATTTCACTTCTCGGTTAGGTATGTATGGTATGATATGCATTCTTGTGTGAGGCAGGTTGAGTTGCTTCAATGGTTGCCGCTGAGATAGGGGCAAGCTTGCCTGCCTACCAGCCTGCCTATCTTCCCACAGTGCTACGCTAAGTGACAGTTTAGTCTGTACACTTTCATTGTAGTGTCATTAGTAGGATTTGGAAGCTGATGAAAAGTCTTTTTATAGTTTAGTTCAAAAGGTGATGCCCAATACAATATGTATTCACGTTGGTTCATTGTAAGCCATAAAATAACTTATTTTATTAGTCCTATTTCTTTTCGGATTCTTTATGTATTTCGATATGTTCGGTTTTCTCTGCAACTTCGTTCTGTTTCGGCCAGCACTGGCCATTCCCGGTTCCAACCACCATCAGAAAAGTTCTAATGCATGCTTTCTATAGGAAGCAGAAACATTCCAGAAAGTGAAGATTCTTTGCATCTAAGTACCCAAAGATGTCCATTATATCGGAGCGGCAACGAGAATAAAGTGTTAGAAGCCTTGTCCCTGTAACCTTCGTCTGTTTGAGCCAAACATATCCCCTGTTATATTAATTTTAATTCCTTTTTCGTGAACGTGAATTGCTGATTTTCTTAATTCATTCTGTATGACCCAAATATTTCATTCTGAATTTCCAAAATAAAGCAAACACGAAGTTAATCTGTGCATTATACTTATATAAGGGATGCATGTATGAAGGAAGGAAGTTTCCTTTCATACTACACTTTCTTCATGAGCGTTACACAACACCAGAAGCTGGTTTTTAATATCTACTGAGTCATATTACTTCCCTTTTTCAATCAATGCTTGCCCTGAATTTAGGAGGCCTATATACTGCTAAATCGTCTCAAGTGATCAGCACTCACTTCCACACTTTCAGCAACTAAGACTTCGTCCTCTTTCAAAATAATTTATGGAATGAGGAAGTCGCTAGTCAAATTTATAAATATGCCGTGACATACTGGAGGTTCACAAGTGAGTGTTTAGCAACTTTTTACACTCTTTGCATTGTGAGAGACTTAGCGATTTATTTTAAGCTGCCTCGTAAACACACGAAAACCTATCCTCTACTGGAGTTGGACTCTATTTCATGACTGGAATATATAGCCCAATTGTTAATTTCTCCTCAATGTCGTTTATGTTTGGTTTGTTCATTTTTCCACCGTCATCGTTAACGGTGAATGGGTGGCAGTGAAATTACCTGCGCAAACATACGCATGGCTACTGTTGTAAGCAGGATGAACGGGTCTTGTGAAGCTCGCCAGACATGAGGAAACTCAAGCTGACCTGCTTTAACCACTGTGCTCCAGTTGACATGTATTCTTGTGTGCGGAAGGCTGAGCTGCTTCAGTGGTGGCCGCTGAGATAGGGGCGGGCGGGTTAGCAAGGGAATTCGTATACTTCTGCTTGAGACGAGAAGAGGGGCAAGCTGAGCACTCTAGCAATGCACCACAGCAATCGTGGCTAGGTTCCAGAGTCAAACATACTTCTATGGACAGAAGCCGATAAACAGCTCAAAGAGCTACAGTCTATGCACCACTGTGCTTATACCACATTGTAGACTTGTACACAACTTTCCACTCTTCTCAAAATATTTCTCGATTCTCGATCCTCCAAATTTCTAATAAAATTGCAGTGAGCTTCTTTCGCATCATTACCAGTCTGTAACTTTTTTTAAATATCTCTCTGTTATCTTTAAGCGTACTTATCATTTTTATTTTTTGAATGAAAACGAAGTGAGACAGTAGTTTACAGTTGTAAGTCTACAAAAACGAAGTGACTCGGTAGTTAATATCTGTACGTTTACAATGACTCAAATTTAACTTCCATCAGTTTAAAATTATTTGTAAATATTTACCCTTTTATCATATTGATTTCTCTGTACAGAATTTACACAAGTTGTTCAGGCGATCTAATGGCGTAATTTGTAATATTAGAGTCCAAAAACACTCGACATGAAGTAATTTATTTCATGACCTGTATCGACAGCTACTAACTATCACGCTCAGATTCTCAGCTCACACAGAGATATCGCTACACATCAGTTTCGTCGACATACTGAGAACGTGCTCCAACTGTAATAACACAGCTGCACACTGGGTTAGAAAACATATAAAACTTGCCTAACAAAATATCAATAGCACCATCAGGGAATACAGGAGCGAAATCAGGTATATCAGTGAAGGCAATGCTTCGACGATGTGTCTACTACATACGTTTTGTGCAAGAACAGCACGTTCTACCGCTGGCGGAGGGAGGCTTTGAAATAAAGAGAAGAAAGCACTGGAACCGCGATGCATCATACGGTCTGGCAGTTATACTGGCCATCTCTCGCGAGCCATCGGCTTTGCCCTGTTACATACGGGAACGTATTTTCTGGGACGCACTAGGAGGTCATAATTTTGTCTGGGTTTCATTTGTCATAAATGAATTTAAAAGAGATAGAGCCCATGGTTCCGACCATAGTTATTGGGAAGTTTCTGTTGGTTGTAAAGCATTAGCAGAATCTGGACATTCACTACGAAATATTCCGCATTGCGTCTCCCTCTTTCTCCAAAATCAACTCGCCTAGTATTTGATAGTATCCTTCGGGATAGAGAGCGAACCAAATTACAGGCTTTTAGAAGAAACTGGTAATGACACATCAGCCAACAAACTCGTTCTGATGTCTGTTTATAATGCACATTTCTTCACGACGATACGACCAAACAAGGAGAACGGAGACTTACTATGCCAATTCGTAGCAAGGAATAATATGATGATTAAAAATACCTGCTTTCCACACAAAAGGATCCGTCTGGGTACTTGGAAGTCAGCAGGCAATGGAGCAGTCAATCAGATTTACCATATTTTAGTGACTGCACGCCACTCCACATCAGTTACGGATGTACGGAGCTGCAGAGGGCCAAACTATGATTCAGACGACTTTGTGATAAAATCAGTCTTGATAGAGAAACTGTCACTAACAAATGGCAACAGAGTAGGAAAGATGATGAAAGGGGATACAGACAAACTGAACATCCCTTATAAAGTAAAAAAAAATACCTAGTAACACTAAGCAGAAAGTAGTGCAATGAAGAGACCGCAGTAGGAGCAGATGAAATGTGAAAAAGGATTGAAAAGGCCATTAAGGATGCTCCAGAGGAAATAATAGGCTTAAGAAGGAATAGACAACCCAGGAATGGTTTGATGAACATCGCAGGCCAGCGACAGAGGAAAAGAACGGGGCAAGAACAAAAGTGCTACAGAGAGAAACCAGAAATAATGTGTAACAATGTAGAGAATGAAGGAGAAGAGCTAACAGACTGTGCAAGAGAAAGAAAAGGGAGTGGAATAAGAAGAAATTTCAATAACTAGAAGAATTAAAGGAACAGAGTGAAAGTTCTATCATGCCACAGGCAAAATGAAGAATAGCTTCCAAGCAAAATCAATGGCCTGTTCCAGTAAAGATGGGAAAATGACAAGGGAGGAAGAACAGGTAGTGGGAAGATGGGCAGAGTATTTCAAATATACACTAAGTACCAGCCTAGAAGATGGAGAGTCAGCCGCTCAGGAGGAAAGAGTGAAGCTGGAAGTAGACAATGAAACCAATGAGGCAAGAAAGCCAACACTACAAGAGGTCTCTAAGGCTGTGCAAAAGTCAAATAACAATCGAGCCCCTGGGTAAGACAGCATAATTTCTGACTTAGTAAAAAATGGTGGTGACGCTGTAATAAAGGAACTGCACACATTAATGTCAAATATATTGAAAACAGAAACTATGCCGGATAATTGGAAAATTGGAATAATAATCCCCACTTATCAGAAAGGGGACAGAATAGCATGTGAATACTATAAAGGTATAACAGTCCACTGCTTACAAGATCTTCACAAATACATTAATTGAAAGGATACAGAAGTGTTCAGAAGGCATACTAGGGGAATATCAGTGTGGCTTTCGACCAGACAGAGGAACAACTGATCAAATATTTGTGATACAACAAATGATGGAAAAGTTCTATGAATATGATATAGATCTGCATTTCCTATTCATCGACTTCAAACAAGACTTTGACAGCTTAAATCAGCAAGAACTATACAGAATACTGAAAGAAGTTGGTATATGTGCTTAACTAATATGGCTAATCAGAATGACAATGACAGAGACAAGAGCAAAAGTAAAGGTCCCCAGCAGAATAAATGAAAGCTTTGACTTTAATAAAGGTGTGAAGCAAGGTGATAGTCTCTCCACTGTCCTATTCAATATAGCCCTGCAGAGTGTAGTAAATAAAACAAACAAAAGAGGCACTATATTTATGAAAACAAGCCAGATATGTGTATTCACTGATGACATTGCTGTTGTAGGAAGGAATACCAGTAAACTCCTAGAAACATACCGGGCAACGGAAACAGAAGCCTCAGAAGTTGGCCTCATAGTAAATGAAAACAAAACAAAATATATGGTAATGTCACAATCTGAGGCCAGGAGAACCTCTAAAAACCTAAACATCAATGGGAAATGCTTCAAAGGAGTGTCCTCTTTTAAATACTTGGGAGCTCAAATAACAAATCATAACAGTATTGGGAAGGCTATAAGGGAAAAAATACAAGCAAGAAACAAAGCTTAGTTTGCAAATATGGAACTTTTCAAAAAAGCCTTGTTGCAAGAAAAACTAAACTGCCAATATACAATTCCCTATTCAGCCCAGTTATCACATACGTGTCAGAGGTATGGACGTTGACAGAACACGATAAAAATGCACTAAGAATCACTGAGCGGAAAATACAACGCAAAATCTATGGTCCAATAAGGGAGGAAAAAGATTGGAGAATACGCTACAATGCCGAATTACAAGAGTAAATACAAGGCAGGGACATAGTAAAATTTGTGAAATCACAGTGAATACGATGGCTAGGACACTTGGAGAGAATGGCAGAGGATAGAAATCCAAAGAAAATGATGAAAGGTGTGATCCATTCAGTTAGGCTAAAAGGGAGACCTAGAGGAAGGTGGATCGACGAGGTAATAATGGATATCATCAGTATGGGAGTCCGAGGGTGGAAAAGAGCAGCAAATAACCGAGAAGTGTGGAGGAAGATTGTTGAAGAAGCCAAGGCTCACCAAGGACTGTAGCGCTACTGAAGAAGAACATACGACCATTCGTCCGAAACCTTTTAATTTATCATATATGCTGGAAAAAACTGATGTACCAACTGAAACTCTGTTGTAAATATTCATTCAATTTCCCTCATTACGACTAAGAAGCATGACAACTGGTTCCATTATAGGTTGAATACCTTGAGTTTAAAAATGCGAATGCGCAATGGGCAAGCTGCTTGTATAAGTTGCAAGCATTCTGGAACTAACTTGGGGTATATGTATTTATAAATGGATTAAAAGTTATGACTGAGTTTTCCTTTCTGCGGTGGCCCTTCACATCCGACATATCTGACGTTTTAATGGAGAAGGTTCCTCTACATCTTTGTTCCAGACTAGTACGCAACAGCAAACCGAAAGTATCACATCCTAGTGGTACATAGTTTCTGAAGAGGTAGCTTATTTTCAGCAGCATTGTGGCAATGAAACTGCTTTCAAGGTCCTCGGTGCTGTTAACAAACACCAGACACCTTTATGGGTTCCTTTGTGACGCCATTCAACGTCTCGCGTGTTTCCTAACGTTATATGCGTGAGTGGGATGGGAAAGCTGAAGTAGGTCGGAGAGAAGCCGCATGAGTTGAACTCTGCGTGGGAAGCTCGGCAGGGCGCTGTAGTTCCAGAACAGAGATCGTACCATACAACATCGATAAAATCAGAAAGAGTGTAGAGTACCAATATTGTACACGGAGTGATAGTTTATTAGTATATAAAATAGGACCAATTAGTTGTTCGCATTTTATAAGTCGCAATCCAAGACTGTGTAAATGAACGTTGCTCGACCGTAAACAGCACTTCATCGCGTAGTTCTCTACTTAAATCAAGCCACGTACATGACCTACGGACCAACTGTAGTAGAGCTACCACAGGTTTTTCAGATATACATATATATATATCTTTAATAAGGTAAGGTTATTCGATCAGTCACTGCCATACAATCAGGGGTTTGGTGTAATTTAATAACCTGAGGATATAAAAATTGGAAGATTGGGCGCTCCTGGCGTACGATACTGATGACAGTGTTATCAATGTAATTTACTGTTTGTTATATTAATACATGTTGCCTATTATCAAGAATTAAAGAGCGACTCGAACTTCGGAACTGGAGTCAGTTGTACAACTCTTCTAAGTAGTCGGTTAAATTCAAGTGGTTGAAATAAAATTCTATTGACTAGTAATATTTCCTATGCTGGATCTATCTTCAGCTAAAATCCATCCAGACTAGGTGATAACTTATAAGAAATGTGTTCCGTCATTATCACTACTTAGGAACTAGAGTTCATCTTCGTCGTACTTGTGTCAAGTGGTCATGAAGATTGGTTTTACATGTAATGCATGCGTGTTTTAAACTACTTGTTGAATTACTGTTCTCGGACACAAAGATCACGATGCTAAATATGCATTTGACTCTGAAATATATGGCATGCTTGCGGGTGTGTCGGAATTCGTAGTACAGCAAATTGTATATGCCGATTTCGTTTCTTATCAAGATCAAGTTCATTTTAAAAGAAAATGGTGAAGTAATTATTACCATTGCTGAAATTTTTAAATGAAATTTTTAAATAGAAGAGTTAAGAGGCAATAGGAACTGTTAAGAAGAAGAAGGGGCGTACGGGATTATATCAGAAGCCCAAAAATGTCAACAACCAAGAAATAACATTGTACTGACTACGTCTTCAAAATGAGGCGAAAGATATTGATTTCCTTTCAAACACACGGCACACATCCATAGGCTTTATTGTTATGTTGATAGAATACTGCGCCGCTATACTACGCCGACCATAAATTCTTATACGAGCCCATCAATCAAGTGATGGATTACGCTGCGTAGGTTGCAGGCAGTAGCTCGATACTGTATCAGATTTACTGAGACACATAAATAGTGTCACACCTGCAAGACATTTTCTCTTCAATGTATCTTCATTTATTACTTAAAGCTTCATCACGCAAAACCGTCAAGACTTTCGATCAGTATTTCTAGAGATATACGGTAAGGAAGGCCAGACTTTAGAGAAAATGGATACGAATTTTAAAATCTCAACATATTATATGGGTGTCTTTCTTACTCTGTGTTCAGAAATACTATTTCCAATATTTGTAAAAACACTATGGACGTAAGGAGCCTCTTCGGAACGGCAGAATCTGCTCAAAGGGGAGAAGTTGAAACTTCACGCCAATTTTATATCTCTTATGCTTCCACTCTAACATCAGTCTTTTTTTCACGCCAAAAGCTGCCTGCTATGATATGACTATAATCAGCTATTGTTACGGTGACAAAACAATTACTACAGTTTCCAACATATATCATTATTTTCATCTAACAATAATTTTTTCTGTTTTTAATTCAGTGTAGTTCCAGGTATATATGCACTGATAAAATTAACATTAAAGGCTTAATTTTTATGATAAACATTTATCTGAATATTGGTGCTATTTTGCCGGCCGATGTGGCCGAGCGGTTATAGGCGCTTCAGCCCGGAACCGAGCTGCTGCTTCGAATCCTGCCTTGGTTAGTTAGGTTTCAGTAGTTCTAAGCCTAGTGGACTGATGACCTCAGATGTTAAGTCCCATAGTGCTTAGAGCCATTTGAACCATTTTTTCCGCTATTTTATCATTTTAGGTGATGTCACAGATTTATTGATCTGGAAAGAAAACTGATTATGACGTTATGGAGATTAAACCATGAAGGTGATCACTAAAAGGACCCTGGGCTGGTTTTGGCACCATCAAATGCATTGTAGCCTGATTTCCATTCCCTCACCGACATGACATCATCGATGATGTAATATCTTGTTGCCAGATTTCTGACAAAGACCAACAGCCCTATGTAGAGAGTTGTGGGAACTTTGAATATTTTGCGAGAAACTCAGAATTTAGTGTCAAATTAAAAAATACCCCAGCTGTACTAAAGGGTTTTCCCCTTATCTTATGACAGAACTTTGGGAGATAAATTTGTTGACTAAAATATAACTGGTACGAAACTCAAAATGAATATTCTGTTGGTGTGAAATTGAAAAATTCAAGGTTTCAATCCATAATGGCGGCTTTTATATACTCCATAAGCAATACGATGTCAGATTCAAAGATGGAAATACAGCGTGTATTACCTGGGATACTGGCTCAGTTCTACATCATTTCATTTACGATGGTACTGAGCACTACGCACTGTAAAAATTCGGTTGGTTTTGATGAAAATATTTATTAAGTTAGTGTTTGTGGGTTGGAGGTTAAAAATCGTAGAGGGAGACCAAGAGATGAATACACTAAGCAGATTCAGAAGGATGTAGGTTGCAGTAAGTACTGGGAGTTGAAGAAGGTTGCACAAGATAGAGTAGCATGGAGAGCTGCATCAAACCAGTCTCAGGACTGAAGATCAAAACGACAACAGTGTTGGTGCTGTTCTGCGATTTTTGATAAAAAAGTTAGTTAGACTGAACAGATAGCTTGAGCCCCCACTTGCTACGGCAGGAATTCATATACAGGGTGTCGCATTTATCTTGACCACCCTAAGTAACTGTCTGTGCAGATGCAAATTACAAAATGTGTCAAGCAAATATTCCTTAACGGACAAGGGAACATCATTCAGCATGATTGCCTTCGTTGTAGATTTGTTTCTTACAAAGATATGAAAAGCGGTATGACTTTTTCTAAATGGTACCTAGCATTTTTCATTCGGTAATTCATTTCCTCTCCTAAAGACCTATTGAAAAATGTATCACAGAGTACCATTCACTGAAACACAGCGTTATTAACTACTTAACACAACACTGAAGTTGACGCTCCCCGCGCTTGGTGCAGGTACTCGGGGTAACGGAACACTTCCACATGCTGACGGTGGCAAAGGACAAAAGTAAACATAACGTAAAATGCACACCCGTAATTCCGTTAACCATCGTCAGTTAAAGAGTTGTTTGAGTAGAATGTACACCAACGAAGAGAAGGCAGAAATGGTACTCATCTATGGAGAATGTAAGTTAGCAGAACAGTAATTGCAATACTGTTTTCTTATACACGAGTACATTTATTACAGTAGTTTGGTCCTTATAAATACTGTTGTGTCGATACAGTAAAGCTGTCCTTCCTACAAACTTCATCGACATAACATTTCCTTTATTGTTGTTGTTGTTGTTGTTGAAGGCAGGTGAAATGCTACGCAGGCAGCGGTACTGTACAGAGAGCGATATTCTGACTAGAACCCACCGTCCTAACGAATGTTTTCTCATCTTGTTGTGAGATTTCAGGAAACGGGAAGTGTCAACCCACGACAACGCAATCGTCGTAGTACTCGCCGGGCGAAGCTGCCGAAGTTACTGTTCTCGTTTCCGTTGCTACGAATGCACAAGTGAGAACACGGCAGCTTGAACACGAGGTTGGCATTCTTAAAACCTCTGTATATCGTACTGTTACACGTCACCGGTTCCATCCTTACCATGTACACCTGCATCAAGAATGGCATGGGAATGATTTCCAGAAAGGTGTGGAGTTCTCTCAGTGGGCACAGCAGCAAATCCTCGCCAACCCGAAATTCTTCTCCAATGTTCTATTTACCGATGAATGTTCCTTCTCAAACAAAAGGCAAGTAAGTGCAAGGGACATGCATTATTGGTCTAGCGATACTCGACGATGTCTTAGACAGGTGGAACAACAGCATGAATGGAGGGTTAACGTCCGGTGTGGTATGCTTCGTACTACAATTATTGGTCCGTATTTTATCAAAGGTAGTCTAAACGGCACAGCGTATGCCAACATCCTGAGACGAAATCTTCCTCCTCTTCTGGATGAAGAGCCTCTAAGAACAAGAATGCTTATGTGGTATCAATACGATGGATAAGGCCTTGTGTGCATGTCGTGTTCTGAACCGAAGGTACACTGCCAGGCGGATTGGTCGAGATAGAACAGTTACTTGGCGTGCTAAATCTGCTGATTTAAATTATCTGGAAATTTTTCTTTGTCAATGCATTAAAGACGTTGTCTATTGCGATATTCTAACAACTCCAGAGGACATGCAAGAACGCTTGCTTGTAATTCTCTGCAGCTGGCAACACAGGAAGCAGTAAATAATTCTTTCATTCAACGAGTGCACCAGAGTATGAGTTTCCAGGGGCTCAATTTGAGTGCCTTTGAATGTTCTACTTCTGGGTGAAGGTACAGGCGAGTCAAAGTCAATTTTGAGTTATGTTTTTACTTAATTTTCATTGAAACTTCCCCTTTGAATCTAAAGAAAGACTGTGCTGGTCAATGGTAAACTTCTACGTTATTTGATACAGAATCAGCCGTGTAAACCAAAACTAACTCAGACAATTTTGTCTTTATTTATTCTGATCATTTCTATAGTGACTCACAATACCTTAGCACAATGTAATCTGACTTTCATTAATCCCTACAAAGAAATGGCCCTGACTAACAATAACCTATACCCTTCATCAATCACCTCAAAAAAATCTTCGTTAGTCGAGCTACTGCAATACAGCGAGCATCAATACTGCCAGCTTAATAAAAGATTCTAACTACTGAAGGCGCTAACTACTAATAGGCGTAGTTAGCTAATGAAAGATTTTGATAGAGAACAAACAACGTATTTACCTTGATAATGTTCAAAAGTTTTCATATATATCTATTAATTAATGACAACCACCTTTACGAATTTCCTTTTTCTGGCAGACACACGTCCAGATCATCCGCTTATAGTAACGTCTGAAAACTCTGGAATCTCAATCTCCACATCTACCACTGCTGGTGGCTCACCTCCAAATGCCCAACGCTACACACTGTTCACATCCAACTGCCCAACACAATACAAGCGAATATTCCAACAATGACTCCAACCAGCCACAGACTCCACACAGCGCAGTCAGCGACTTTCATACAGAGCGCTACGTGGCGTCACGAACATAAAAACCTAAACTGGCTACTTACATAGACCCCATGATTCCCACAAAAAATTTTACAAACTGTTTTGGGCTGTGACCAATACTTATTTGCTAAATTTTTTATATTAACGACAACAAATGTATTTAAAGTACGCACTTATTGATACACAGTTGGTCAAAAGCGAAAATAGTCCTCACAGTCCTGATCATTCATCACAGTTTTTTTTTTCTCAAAGTCTGAGCAGTAAAAGAAAATGCACACCGAAGTAGTGGATTTCCATGTAGTCTAGAAGAAGTAACGTTGTCCTTCCAACAGAAAGACAGTGCTGACTTTTCACATGCAGACAGATAATGGGCCATAACAGAGCAAACCCACAGTAGAGTCAGACGAAGTTTTGAAGAATTTTGGTAGGTAGGTCATGACACAGCAGACCGACTGTATTTCTTGTAGAGATAATGGTATTAGTGGGTCAAAATATGTGCAGAACCACTGTAGCCCTGGTAGAGATAATGGTATTGGTGGGTCACCAAAGGTGCAGACCCACTGTAGTCCTTGTAGAGATGGCCAGCCTCCATCCGTTGTGACTGTGCGGTTTCACAGTCACCATCGAAGAGTCTTGTGGATAATATAGCAAGTCCATGAACCACCACTTGTGCACTCACAATTTTTTTTTTAAATGTCCTTACAACCAGCAACGCTGTAAACGAGTCCCTTGCTGAATTATCAACACACATGGGAGCACCAACATTACCTTTTTTTTCTTCTCACTTGTTGTGTATGTACTATGACCAACAGTGAAATGAGACCCTACTGTATACTTAATTTGAAGAAATGGTGCCTAATTGTATGATATGAAAATACAATTACAAAGGTACAGAAAAACATCGTTAAAGAACATAATAATACAGACAACACTTGTGGTAATACAGGCTTTAAAGATGGATAGTAATAAGCTTATACGTGAATATTATAGGAATTGTGATGTAAGTAAGTAAATGAAAAATGAGAATATTCAAACATTAATCTGACAGATGATCATTAAAGGAAAACGTAAAAGAAGAAATAATATGTAAACATTTTTCCAAAGTATTCAAGGTTAACAGTACTCCTCATCATAGTGAATGTAGCTTAATACTAGAAGATTCTACAACATAATTCCTACCAGATAAATATATAAAGACAGGAAGAACATAAATACGCAAGGGTACACGAACACATGGTGGAATAACACAAAAGTAAAGGACAGGGTTTGTTTTCAGTATAACATCTGGTACCGTAGTCCTGCCCAAAACTTCATTCCATAGATCTTTCCTCTTGTTTCAATTTTTCTTTTTTCTTTTTTTTTTTTTTGTAAAAAGGTCCTACCTAAGCATGCTTTCAATATTTTCCACGATCTTACCTCAGAATTTATATTTCATTCTCTTACCTCATCATTTGTTTCCAAGAAAGTCCTACCTAGCCCTGTTGTCTCTAAGCCCTACTTGTCTATTCATGTCGTCTTTCAAAATAATTATTCTTCATTGTACACTACCTTTTTGGCCATACCTTTTTCTTATAGTTTCTCAATGCATTTCTTCCAATTTATCCTAACTCATTCTCCTATTTATCCTACCCCTCTTAAGGTAACTTAAATCTACTGAGCTCATATACATAAACTAAGGGATGAGGCAGTGCACCAGCATGAACATTAACACAAACGAGAAAAAATGCGAAGTGGCAAAGCAAGCAGCAACAAATATAAATTAGCAAAGGAAATGCAACATTACAACTGATATAAGACAATGTGCAGCAATACGAGGAATAAATGAGTAGTAAATCCTGGCTTAGCAGAGTAATACAAAATGAAATTCTGCAGGACTATCCCCGGCAAACAGCAGCACCAAATGCAATAACTTATACCTAAAGATGACAAAGCTCAAGCAGAAAAAATACTACATTAAAGACAGCCATGTGTATGCCTGGCAAACAGCAGCACCAAATGCAATAACTTATACCTAAAGATGACAAAGCTCAAGCAAAAAAAATACTACATTAAAGACAGCCATGTGTAATATCTATATCACATCTTAACACTAGACTGATGTATAATGATAACGTACTCTACCAAACGAGTTACCAAATCATTGAAAAAATTATGTATCCTACTCCTGTGAAGATAAATGTCTATTTTTGCTCCCTTTTTTTAAGAAAGTAGATCGTAAAATTATTATTTAATTCATATGTAGATATAAAATGTTTACATTAGTACATCTATTAAATTTTGTATTAAACAATACTGCAGTGCAGCTAGTAACTAGATATTAAACAAAGCATAAAACATCATTATTGGCCATGGCATTTCATAGGGCAGTAAAAAAATCTCTCAACTAGAAAAACAGTAGCCATAATCAGATGCGTAGATGTAAAATAGCCCTCATCTTTTCATAAGCATTTCAGTAAATACCAGCAGTTATGAGCTTCAAAGTGTAATCATATGTTTTCAAGTATGTTCCTGTCGTACCACACGCATAGTACACAAAGTAAATTCTATCCACTGAGGGTTAATACAATTATGCCCTCAGATGATGAAATATATCACTAAAAGCATTCACTGTATCATTGCAAGTTAAGAATCTTTCTAAAAATATTACAAGTACAAAAATTAGTAACTCAAATGCGTGTTCTGTAGCGCTAACTGTGCGTCTTCCTGTAAGATAATTTCTGTCATTACTTAATGGTAAAAATGTGCCAAGTGTCATAGTTATCGTCGTCCATAAGCAAACTTCTGTAGAAGTCTATGTACTTAACTTATCATTTAAGAAAGTAAAGTGCTATGTGAATAGATGTCGTAGTTATTACACTCATTGCCGTGAACAAGAACGTACCTTACTGCAATGTATTGTTTTGTTACGGAAAAGGTTGTCTCATTGTAGCTATACCACAAAAGTTACTACTAAAACATGTTTTAATTTCCAGAAGAATGTAGAAAAACTGTGGAGACATAAAACAGATGCAACGCATGTAAATGGTGTCACTCATTAGTAGCGTCGTGATATAATCGTGTAGCTATCAAACAAACCAAATGCTAAGTCATGTGTAATCTCTCAGAAAGTACTTTAAATCCAGAATGTATTTTCCAGTAAACCAAAATGTTGCATTAAAATCTCGTTAGCAGTGTAGGTTCAAATATGTAAGCCTTATAGTCGTTACGAAATCCTGCAATCAACAAGCAAGAATGTACACACAATAACACTGTGTCGTCTGTCCACTATAAAAATGCATTCGTAATTACTGTCTAAATAATTTCCCTAGGCTCTTGACTGGATAGTTGACTTCAAACCATTGTTGCATGTTAACAATGTCTAAGTGTGACAAAGCATATTCGTAACGTGAAGTAAAAACCTTATAGCAACGACTAAATCAGAAAGCAAATTATCTCTCAATAAACGGTTTTGCATGAGAAGTGTGGTGTAATCCTTTACTTTTCTTAGTACACAGAATTTCAACTTGAACTCCATTATCATGTGGTATACGTTGGTAAAGAATACTGGACTTTTTCTCAGGGTTTTCTTATGTCATTTTTCTCAAGCCCAGCCGGCCCACTTGGCCGCCTGAAGTGCAAGTCATTGTCTGTTATATCTTTGTTGTCACACGTCGTTACTGGGATTTTGAGATCTACCTTCTACAAATACATCTTGTCCAGAGGCCCCTGCCCTGTTTGAACCACGCCATTTTGTTTAAATTTAGGTCTGTTGTCATGATTATATCATCCGTCGTCATGTCGGTAGTTTCTGTAATTTCTTTCTTGTCAGTTATGTGTCGGAGAATTTCTCCCTGAATTGTAATTGCGTGGTGGATAGTTACGTCTGAAGTTATTCTGTCTCCTTTTATAATAATTATTTTGGTTTCCATATTGTCTGTTTCTATGATTGTCTCTATCGTAGTCATTACCACAGAGAGGTGACCTTTCCCTGTAATTATTAGTATTTTGCCAACAGTTGTCATACGGTTGGTGTCTGCTTTGATCACGATTTGCGCCATAATAGTAGTCTAGTCATGTCCGGTTATTGTTTCTGTCATCACGGAATTGTGATGGTTGTTTTCCTGTTTTCGCATTCCGTGACTGTCGGTGTCTATTTCCAATTCTTGCAACAGTCCCTGAAAAGTTTCGATGTCGTCTTTGCAACGTCCTGCCAAAATAATATGTCTTAAATGTTCTGGCAATTTAATTAAGCTAATGCATATAAGTTCTGTGGGGCTGTATGGGTTTCTTAGGTACTGATACTTGTGGAATATGTCTTCAAAATATTTGGCAAGACTGGAAAATTCAGATTGTTCGAGATGTTTCATAATTATGATGCTATGTTTTACTTGATCTTGAGTAGCAAGAGACCGATAAGCTGAGAGGAAGGCATGGTAAAATTCTCCTTCACCGTGACAATCGCGATTGAACTGACGTATTCTTACAGCTGGTTCATTTTCCAAATAGCCACACATAAATTCCAATCTATGCTCTAATGAATAGATGGGAGGAAAACAATGAGAGGATTAATAAAGCCACGCTTGTGGGTGAATGCCGTTGCCAGAATTCTTAAATGCTTTCAATTTACGTGTAGTAATGAACAGCTTATAGTCAAAGTCATCATAATGGCGAGTCGCATATCGGTCCTTGTTAGGTCGTGTCGGTGGTTCCATCTCAAAATTTGGTGCGCTTTGCCAATTTCTTTCAAAATTTCCAAAATACCCCATGTTATTACTTTGTGGCTGTTCCGTATTTTCAAGTCCGTCTTTCGATGTCGGACCCAAGTACCCTCTGAAATATATAATTCTTGCATTACGTGTGTCAACTGATCTTGCACCTTCCGCATTTCTCTTTTGTACTATGTATTAATTTAATTGTGATTTTGTTTAAATTTCTTAATTTGTTCATATCATTCTGTTTCAGTGAAGGCTACCGGTCTTGTGTCATTCAGATCATCATCTACATTTGTAGATAAGTCAGTGAACTGATACGAAAGTTCGTCTACTTTTTCCGATAATGAACTGAGTGCCTCCGTGTGTTTTCCTGAACCAAGCTTCAGAGTGTTTATTTGTGTCGAAAGCGTATCTACTGTGTCCTTTAAGTTTTCGCGCTGGAATGGTAGAGAGATAGTATGATTGTGGTTCGATGAACCCACTGCCAAGCACTTAAATGTGAATTGCAGAGAAATCATTAATTACATGTAGATGTAGATGTTCTTGTAAGTTGCGTAATCCAATCGGTAGATGCAACTGAGTCAATTTTAGTCTGCGAGGGTGTCGTGATTTTCGTGAACAATAGTTTGCAGTTCTCTTATGGCTGACTCGTGATTCTGTAATGCATTTTCATGACGCGAAGAAAGTAGGTTGAAAATGGTCACAAATATATGTTTTTACGTCTTTACAAAGTTTTTGACCATTCGATTCGATGTTATGTAACTCAGCAGTTAAATTTTCACGGGTTTTTTCAAGCATTTGTTCTGATGAGTATAACTTTGGAAGCTTTTGCTGTGTTTGTCTCTGATTTTGTTCCATTCGTTGCATGAATTGCAATAACAATGTATTAGCGTCTGAAACAAGTCCCTCTGTGCTTTTCGGCAGTGAATTTCCACCGGCTACATTCGCATTTTGTAAATCAGAGAGTGAGTCTTCACATAATGGAGAAAAAGCTGAAGGCGCAATACCTGAATCTACGGTATTTGTAGGATTTTTTCTTGTCATTTCGGATTCCTGAGGCGAGCTATTGCCGACCGATGGATTGACAATACTTCCCCGTTCACTAATTATTTCACTGTCTACACCGTTATTTACTGCCTGTTCCATTTCCCTATGCACAGTTACCAAATTACTATTCTGAATATTTGTTAATTCATTACACGGTGGTGCTGAAAACTACGCTCGTCACCATCATTTCTCAGTTTACTTTGGGGCCTAGTGTTACGTTTTTCACAGGCCATAATTATCACGGATTTCACACGATAACACAGAAAAGCACAATTTGAAGATCAAAAATAAGATAACTCATTAACATAGTACTAAAAATAAACTCTAATTAATTGCAAGCGCGGCTGTGACACGTTTGGTACAACTCTACCCGCATGCCACAACGGTTTTACTGTACAACAGTGAAAAACTGCAACTACAAAGAAAATTCTCTCTACAAACACACGCTAGCAATAAACAATAACTACACTAACTACTCAAACTACAAGAAAAAAATTAGAAGATTCCACTGATGTATTCTCGGCCAAGGGTCGACATACGAAACTTCTTCTTTGAAAATTAAGAATGAAACTGCTGGAAAAATTCTTACGTCATTTGGTTTTCAAACAGCTGAGCAAACTGAACGTACTCAGACAGTTCTCTGTACTTATTCTGATCATTTCTAAACTGACACACAATATCTTAGCCCAACGCAACCTGACTTTCAATAATCCCTACAAAAGAGTGGCTGAGTACGAATAACCTATACCCTTCATCAATCACTTACCTCACAAAAATCTTCGTTACTCGAACTACTGAATAGAGCGAGCGCCAATACTGCCAGCTATATAAAAGATTCTAACTACTGAAGTCACTAACTGCTGATAGGCATCATTAGCAAATGAAAGGTTTTGATAGAGAACAAGCAATGTAATTGCCTAAATAGTGCTCAATAGTCATTATATATATATACACACTCCTGGAAATTGAAATAAGAACACCGTGAAATCATTGTCCCAGGAAGGGGAAACTTTATTGACACATTCCTGGGGTCAGATACATCACATGATCACACTGACAGAACCACAGGCACATAGACGCAGGCAACAGAGCATGCACAATGTCGGCACTAGTACAGTGTATATCCAACTTTCGCAGCAATGCAGGCTGCTATTCTCCCATGGAGACGATCGTGGAGATGCTGGATGTAGTCCTGTGGAACGGCTTGCCATGCCATTTCCAACTGGCGCCTCAGTTGGACCAGCGTTCGTGCTGGACGTGCAGACCGCGTGAGACGACGCTTCATCCAGTCCCCAACATGCTCAATGGGGGACAGATCCGGAGATCTTGCTGGCCAGGGTAGTTGACTTACACCTTCTAGAGCACGTTGGGTGGCACGGGATACATGCGGACGTGCATTGTCCTGTCGGAACAGCAAGTTCCCTTGCCGGTCTAGGAATGGTAGAACGATGGGTTCGATGACGGTTTGGATGTACCGTGCACTATTCAGTGTCCCCTCGACGATCACCAGTGGTGTACGGTCAGTGTAGGAGATCGCTCCCCACACCATGATGCCGGGTGTTGGCCCTGTGTGCCTCGGTCGTACGCAGTCCTGATTGTGGCGCTCACCTGCACGGCACCACACACGCATACGACCATCATTGGCACCAAGGCAGAAGCGACTCTCATCGCTGAAGACGACACGTCTCCATTCGTCCCTCCATTCACGCCTGTCGCGACACCACTGGAGGCGGGCTGCACGATGTTGGGGCGTGAGCGGAAGACGGCCTAACGGTGTGCGGGACCGTTGCCCAGCTTCATGGAGACGGTTGCGAATGGTCCTCGCCGATACCCCAGGAGCAACAGTGTCCCTAATTTGCTGGGAAGTGGCGGTGCGGTCCCCTACGGCACTGCGTAGGATCCTACGGTCTTGGCGTGCATCCGTGCGTCGCTGCGGTCCGGTCCCAGGTCGACGGGCACGTGCACCTTCCGCCGACCACTGGCGACAACATCGATGTACTGTGGAGACCTCACGCCCCACGTGTTGAGCAATTCGGCGGTACGTTCACCCGGCCTCCCGCATGCCCATCATACGCCCTCGCTCAAAGTCCGTCAACTGCACATACGGTTCACGTCCACGCTGTCGCGGCATGCTACCAGTGTTAAAGACTGCGATGGAGCTCCGTATGCCACGGCAAACTGGCTGACACTGACTGCGGCGGTGCACAAATGCTGCGCAGCTAGCTCCATTCGACGGCCAACACGGCGGTTCCTGGTGTGTCCACTGTGCCGTGCGTGTGATCATTGCTTGTACAGCCCTCTCGCAGTGTCCGGAGCAAGTATGGTGGGTCTGACACACCGGTGTCAATGTGTTCTTTCTTCCATTTCCAGGAGTGTATATATCAGTTCATGACATCCAGTCCTACAAATTTCCTTTTTCTGACGGACACACATCCACATCATACACTCATAGTAACGTCTCAAGGCTCTGGCACATCTCTCCCCACACCCACCACTGCTGGCGGCTCACCTCCAACTGCCCTATGCTACGGGCTGTTCACAACAGCTGCCCAAAACTGAACTAGCGAATGTTCCAACAAAGAGTTCAACCAACCACAGAATGCACACAGCGCAGTCAGCGATTTTCATACAGAGTGCTACGTGGCGTCACCAACATAGAAACCTAAACACCCTACTGACATCGCTTGCTTTCTGACAACTCCAGCAAGTGAATGAGTTTGTGATCCTGGGCTCGAAGTCAGTGTTGTGTTATGTAATTAATAACGTTGTATTTCAGTGAACGGTACACCATGATTCATTTCTGAATAGGACTGTAGGGGAGGAAATGAATTACTGAACAAAAAATACAGGCTGCCATTTAAAAAAAGCCACACAGCTGTTCATGTCATTGTAAAAAACAAAGCTACAACGAAGACAATCACACTGTTTGTTGTCCTCCTGACGGTTAAAGAACATTTACTTGAAACATTTTGTAATTTGCTTCTGGACAAACAGTTATTTAAGGCAATCAAGAAAATTGAGACACCCTGTATATGTTTGTGACACTGAAACTCAGCTTAATTGGGGGGCTCCAGAGATGTGGCTGATCTCAATGTGTGGCTACGTTTTTTGTCATAGGCTGCCACCTCACAACTGTCGTAAACTTAGTTTTCAAGAGGAAATTAAATAAAAAAACAAAATAGATACACCACTGCAGGCAGATATTGCGGTGAAATAATTTGGTTGAAGGTCACTGTTAAAACAGGCTCAAACACGATAATTGGATGTCTCTATAGGCCCCTTGGCCCAGCAGCTATTGTGGCAAAACACCTGAAGGAAAATTTGGAAAATATTTCAAGTAGATTTCCCGACCATGTTATAGTTTTGAGTGCAGATTTTAATTTACCAGATATAGACTGGGAGATCCAAACGTTTATAACGGGCGGCAGGGAAAAAAGAATCCTGTGAACATTTTTTTAAGTGCATTAACTGGAACTACCTTGGGCAATTAAACAGAGAACCGACTGATGGTGATAACATATACCGTCTGGTAACAAACAAACCCGAACTATTTGAAACAGTTAACGCAGAACAGGGAATCAGCGGTCATAAAGCGGTTATAGTATCGATGACTTCAGCCGTAAATAGAAATATTAAAAAAGGCAGGAAGATTTTTATGTTTAGCAAAAGTGACAAAAAGCAGCTTTCAGAGTACGGCTCAACACAAAAGTTTTATCTCAAGTACAGATAGAGTTGAGGATCAGTGGTCAAAGATCAAAACTATCGTACAATATGCATTAGATGAATTTGTGCAAAGTAAGATCGTAAGAAATGGAAAAAAGCCACCGTGATACAACAACCGAGTTAGAAAACTGCTACGGAAGCAAAGGGAACTTCACAGCAAACATATACATAGCCAAAGCCTTGCAGACAAACAAACATTACACGAAGCGACATGTAGTCTGAAGAGGACTACGCGAGAGGCGTTCAACGAATTCGAAAGTAATGTTCTCTGTACTGACTTGCCAGAAAGTCCTAAGAAATTTTGATCTTATGTCAAAGTTGTAGGTGAATCAAAACAAAATGTCCAGACACTCTGGACCAAACTGGTATTTAAACAGAGGATGATAGACTAAAGGCCGAAATAGTAAATGTCTTTTTCCAAAGCTGTTAAACGGAGGAAGACTGCACTGTAGTTCCTTCTGTAGATGGTCGCACAGACGACAAAATTGTAGACATCGAAACAGATGACAGAGGGATAGAAAAACAATTAAAATCGCTCAAAAGAGGATAGGCCGCTGGACCTGATGGGATACCAGTTCGATTTTAGACAGAGTACGTGAAGAAACTTGCCCACCCCAGTTCTTGTAGCGGTGTACCGTAGGTGTCTACAAGAGCGTAGCGTTCCAAAAGGTTGGAAAAGGGCACAGGTCATCCCTGTTTTCAAGGAGGGACGTATAACAGATGTGCAGAACTACAGACCTATATCTCTAACGTCGATGAGTTGTAGAATTTTGGAACACGTATTGTGTTCGAGTATAATGACTTTTCTGGAGACTAGAAATCTGTAGGAATCAGCATGGGTTTTGAAAAAGACGATCGCGTGAAATCCAGCTCGCGCTATTCGTCCACGAGACTCAGAGGGCAATAGACACGGTTTCCCAGGTAGATGTCGTGTTTCTTGACTTCCGCAAGGCGTTGTATACAGTTCTCCATAGTCGTTTAATGAACAAAGTAAGAGCATATGGACAATCAGACCAATTGTGTGATTGGATTGAAGAGTTCCTTGATAACTGAACGCAGCTTCTCATTCTCAATGGAGAGAAGTCTTCCGAAGTAAGAGTGATTTCAGGTGTGCCGCAGGGGAGTCTCGTAGGACCGTTGCTATTCACAATATACATAAATGACCTTGTGGACGACATCGGAAGTTCACTGAGGCTTTGTGCGGATGATGCTGTGGAATATAGAGAGGTTTTAACATTGGAAAATTGTACTGAAATGCAGGAGGATCTGCAACGAATTAAAGCATGGTGCAAGGAATGGCAATAGAATCTCAATGCAGACAAGTGTAATGTGCTGCGAATACATAAAGATCCTTTATCATTTAGCTACAATATAGCAGGTCAGCAACTGGAAGCAGTTAATTCCATAAATTATCTGGGAGTAGGAATTAGGAGTGATTTAAAGTGGAATGACTGTATAATATTAATCGTGAGTAAAGCAGATACCAGACTGAGAATTATTGGAAGAATCCTAGGAAAATGTAGTTCGTAAACAAAGGAAGTAGGTTACAGTACATTTGTTTGCCCACTGCTTGAATACTGCTCACTGGTGTGGTATCCCTAACCAGATGGGTTGATACAAGGGGTGGAGAGCGCGCTTTGTTACAGGATCATTTAGTAAACGCGAAAGCGTTACGGAGATGATAGATAAACTCTAGTGGAAGACTGTGTAAGAGAGACGCTCAGTAGCTCGGTACGGGCTTTTGTTGAAGTTTCGAGAACATACCTTCACCGCGGTGTCAAGCAGTATATTGCTCCCTCCTACGTATATCTCGCGATGAGACCATGAAGATAAAATCAGAGAGATTAGAGCCCACACAGAGGTATACCGACAATCCTTCTTTCCACGAACAATACGAGACTGGAATAGAAGGGAGAACCGATAGAGGTACTCAAGGTGCCCTCATCCACACACCGTCAGGTGGCTTGCAGAGTATGGATGTAGATGTAGATGTAGAAATTTAAAATATTTAGTCACTCACGTTGATTTACAACTTGCACAAGTAGTTTATTTCTATTTTTCTACGAGTAGTCTTCAATATATTGACTAAGCACTTACAATGCAGTCTGAGGGGCTTTTACGTAAGTGTGGCCGTTCATAATTGACGCTACAACACCTCACTAATAATTCATATCTCGCAGTCACGGCACTCAACTGTCTTTTCACAGATCACAAAATACACTGTCGTCTTCTGTCCTAAAGCACTATATTGCACTCAACTTCATCGTTTTCGAACGTTGCTACATACATACTTGTCTCCCGTCGTGGCTACCAACGCAATAGTCTCTTCCAGATGGGCGGCACGTACGGCACTCTTAGCATCGCTCCCACTCAACCCCCCCCCCCCACCCGCCAAAGATGGCCACCCTACACACTCTCAAAATGACGGCCCATCTCAGAACAATGCCAGACAAAAAGAAATTGCATATGTTCTAAAACTGAACACAAAAACACGAATGATACATTGAAGAATATGGAAATTTTCTGGCCAATAACAATTTAAGGACCAATTTTTTTGTATCTGCCCCGTTTTTCCACAAATAATGTTCTGGTGGTGTGATTTGGCTTTTCCTGGATTTTTTTATACTAAACATAAGTAAACAAATAAAATTACATACTTAATTACTAACCTACCTCTTCAAACTTCAGAATGCTACCGCTATTTTCGTCTCTTTAAATTTTATTTACTGCCAAAAACACATTTTGGAGATATTAGCTACTGAACTTCCATAAATTTACAATTTTTAAGACAACATTAACTATTGAACTTTGTATACTCTTGTGGCGCGTCTACATAATTTAGCTTTACATTTTTTTCTGTCCATGAGTGTCAACTCACACGTCCGTGTCATTCTTAGTTCTGTTTTTATCAGCTTTTCTCTGGCATATAATTTCCTCCAAGCCACGCAAAAACGGCCATACGCTCCCCTGCCAAGCTTCCGCTCGCGTTTTTCCAAGGCCGCATAATCGCTAGCCGCTCGCCATAGCCCCGTAGCTACCGCCAGCCCCGTGCTCTATGGCGCAGAACTGCCGCTCTTATCTCCGGCCACAGCTTGTACGCTCACATTTATCCCCACTTGCTACTCCATAAACGTAGTGCATGGTGTCGCAAGTGGCACCAGACCCAATCTGCGCCCTCAGCAGCGAAATAATACACAAAAAAATAAACTCTAAAGACGATAGCAGAAAAATCGACATGAATAAGTCCCTTTATTATCTTATGCAGCAGCACTTCCTACCTTGTCTTAACTAAACTTACACTAAATACATATCTTCATCAGTATTTCCGTGATGCTGATTTGACTGGCCAAAGGTTGTAAGTAACAAAAAATTAACGACACGAATGCGGACCAGCAGTTTTTGTCAGTCATCCACATATTGTCCTTTTATTCCGGTGGGCAATATTTCTTAGTACAAATTACGCAGCACATACAGTAAGCACTACACCTTTTGTTGTCTTCTGCGCCGTGCCTCCGACCTGCATCAGTGCTGCAGCTCAGACCTTATTCGCTGTTTCTCAAGTTCTTCTGTCAGTTAGCTGATCCAATCCTACCAGGAACAAACAAAATTCACCCAATCAATTTCCTATCAGCAAAGGTGTCTGGGTACTAAGAATCAGTCGGATGTAAACCCACCCCCTCTGCTATCCAGACTTGACACAGTTAAAGCCAAATTTAAGAGCAAACCTGATACAAACATACAAATGGTAGTGTTAACAAGAAATACATGCTGGCTACAGGCTTTTCTTTGATCACAACCATCTGTTCCGTTCAAGAACAGGAACGACCCAACCTGTTGCAACTGTACAAAATTGAGAGAACGTTTCTCTAACCAAAGTGAAACTAACAAAATATGTGATCAGAATAGTACTCAAAAGTTTATTATATGGTGGGTTCTGTTATAGGTTCCAGCAACAATCCTGTCTCTAGTTTTAACCCAACCATCAATCTAACTGCTGCCCAATGACCAATGAAAATTAGAGCACTGTAAACTGAATAAAATCAAATATATAAAATACGCCATGGCACAACAACATCCACGTATCAGCCTATATTCCCCAGAAACTAAGTAAACCTGTACATACAAACAAAAATAAAAACGAATTGCATTTCCCCACAAATCTTAACATTTACTCAATGAATACAAGAACGTATTATGCGTATACCATTCAATTCCATGTTCTCATCAGTCAATCCCATTCTGAACTATCTGCAGACCCTGCACAAAAAAAAAAAAAAAAAAAAAAAAAAAATGGTGTGTGTGACCAAATCACAATCATCATAAATGATAAATTGAATCAATGTTCACATCATTATAAACAATTAAAAAAATGGCACTTGATGTCGCTCTCTCACATTCACATAATATCATGTGCATATAACTGCTATACAGTGACTACAACTGTTGTAGCCAGTACCAATAGTCATTATGAGAGAATTAGCTGTGTCAACCAGCTGTTCAACAACTTCAAGTACCACTATACTTTTAGCAAGATAAACATGACAACCACTAGGTCAACCAGAAAATTCTTAAAACTAAACACATTTGCAAATAGTATATAACAAGGATTATGTCTTCAATTTATAAGCACCATTGAGTAAACACCTATTCTTACTATTAAAGTGGCTGTTTGTACAGTCACAGCTCAGTTACATTACTGAGTTCCAATGGTTTATGCGACATAGCACACTCCAACAGTACACATTTGGGCGAGGACAACTTATCACATCAAAGGGGCCACCGTAAAATTTCAAAACCTCTTTGAGACGTTTTTCGACCGTGTGGGCTGCAGATTCCTCGACTTGCGCCATAGGGTGGTGGGGTTTCGGGTTCCGCTGGATAGGTCAGGAGTCCACTACACACAGCAGGCGGCTACACGTGTAGAAGGGTTGTGTGGTGTGGACTGGGCGGTCTTTTAGGTTAGATGGCCTCGGGCAAATACAGAAAGATCAACAACCTCAGAGGGTCCGGAGCAAAGTAAGGACATGCGGGAACCAAGCGCAATCGGTATTGTGATTGTCAAACTGTCGAAGCTGCGTTGGTAAAGTACCGGATCTTCAAGCGTTGATAGAAAGCACAGAAGCTGAAATCGTTATAGGTACGGAAAGCTGGCTGAAGCCAGAGATAAATTCTGCCGAAATATTTACAAAGGCGCAGACGATGTTTAGAAAGGACAGATTGCGTGCAACCGGTGGTGGCGTGTTTGTCGCTGTTAGTAGTAGTTTATCCTGTAGTGAAGTAGAAGTGGATAATTCCTGTGAATTATTATGGGTGGAGGTTACACTCAACAACCGAGCTAGGTTAATATTTGGCTCCTTTTACCGACCTCCCGACTCAGCAGCATTAGTGGCAGAACAACTGAGAGAAAATCTGGAATAAATTTCACATAAATTTTCACAGCATGTTATAGTCTTAGGTGGAGATTTCAATTTACCAGATATAGACAGGGACACTCAGATGTTTAGGACGGGTGGTAGGGACAGAGCACCGAGTGACATTATATTGAGTGCACTATCCGAAAATTACCTCGAGCAATTAAACAGAGAACCGACTCGTGGAGATAACATCTTGGACCTACTGATAACAAACAGACCCGAACTTTTCGACTCTCTAAGCGCAGAACAGGGAATCAGTGATCATAAGGCCGTTGCAGCATTCCTGAATATGGAAGTAAATAGGAATATAAAAAAAGGGAGGAAGGTTTATCTGTTTATCAAGAGTAATAGAGTGCAGATTTCAGACTACCTAGCAGATCAAAACGAAAATTTCTGTTCCGACACTGACAATGTTGAGTGTTTATGAAAAAAGTTCAAGGCAATAGTAAAATACGTTTTAGATAGGTACGTGCCGAGTAAAACTGTGAGGGACGGGAAAAACCCACCTTGGTTCAACAACAAAGTTAGGAAACTACTGCGAAAGCAAAGAGAGCTTCACTGCAAGTTTAAACGCAGCCAAAACCTCTCAGACAAACAGAAGCTAAACGATGTCAAAGTTAGCGGAAGGAGGGCTATGCGTGAAGCCTTCAGTGAATTCGAAAGTAAAATTCTATGTAGCGACTTTACAGAAAATCCTATGAAGTTCTGGTCTTATGTTAAATCAGTAAGTTGCTCGAAATAGCATATCCAGACTCTCTGGGATGATGATGGCATTGAAACAGAGGATGACACGCGTTAAGCTGAAATACTAAACACCTTTTTCCAAAGCTGTTTCACAGAGGAAGACCGCACTGCATTTCCTTCTCTAAATCCTCGCACAAACGAAAAAAGGCTGACATCGAAATAAGTGTCCAAGGAATTGAAAAACAACTGGAATCACTCAACAGAGGAAAGTCCACTGGACCTGACGGGATACCAATTCGATTCTACACAGAGTACGCGAAAGAACTTGCCCCCCTTCTAACAGCCGTGTACCGCAAGTCTCTAGAGGAACGGAAGGTTCCAAATGACTGGAAAAGAGCACAGGTAGTCCCAGTCTTCAGGAAGGGTCGTCGAGCAGATGCGCAGAACTATGGACCTATATCTCTGACAACGATCTGTTGTAGAATTTTAGAACATGTTTTATGCTCGCGTATCATGCCATTTCTGGAAACCTGGAATCTACTCTGTAGGAATGAACATTAATTCCGGAAACAGCGATCGTGTGAGACCCAACTCGCTTTATTTGTTCATGAGACCCAGAAAATATTAGATTCATGCTCCCAGGTAGATGCCATTTTCCTTGACTTCCGGAAGGCGTTCGATACAGTTCCGCACTGTCGCCTGATAAACAAAGTAAGAGCCTACGGAATATCAGACCAGCTGTGTGGCTGGACTGAAGAGTTTTTAGCAAACTGAACACAGCATGTTGTTCTCAATGGAGAGACGTCTACAGACGTTAAAGCAACCTGTGGCGTGCCACTGGGGAGTGTTATGGGACCATTGCTTTTCACAATATATATAAATGACCTAGTAGATATTGTCGGAAGATCCATGGGGCTTTTCGCGGACGATGCTGTAGTATACAGATAAGTTGCAGAGAGAAAATTGCGGCAAAATGCAGGAAGATCTGCAGCGGATGGGCACATGGTGCAGGGAGTGGCAACTGACCCTTAATATAGACAAATGTAATGTATTGCGAATACATTGAAAGAAGGATCCTTTATTGTTTGATTATATGACAGCGGAACAAACACTGGTAGCAGTTACTTCTGTAAAATATCTGGGAGTATGCGAGCGGAACGATTTGAAGTGGAATGATCTTTTAAAATTAATTGTTGGTAAGGCGTGTGCCAGGTTGAGATTCTTTGGGAGAGTCCTTACAATATGTAATCCATCAACAAAGGAGGTGGCTTACAAAACACTCGTTCGACCTATACTTGAGTATTGCTCATCAGTGTGTGATCCGTACCAGGTCGGGTTGACAGAGGAGATAGAGAAGATCCAAAGAAGATCGGCGCGTTTCGTCACAGGGTTATTTGGTAAGCTTGATAGCGTTACGGAGATGTTTAGCAAACTCAAGTGGCAGACTCTGCAAGAGAGGCGCTCTGCATCGCGGTGTAGCTTGTGTCCCGGATTCGAGAGGGTGCGTTTCTGGATGAGGTACCGAATATATTGCTTCCCCCAATTTATACCTCCCGAGGAGATCACGAATGTAAATTTAGAAAGATTCAAGCGCGCACGGAGGCTTTCCGGCAGTCGTCCTTCCCGCGAACCATACGCGACTGGAACAGGAAAGGGATGTAATGTCATTGGCACGTAAAGTGCCGTCCGCCACACACCGTTGGGTGGCTTGCGGAGTATAAATGTAGATGTAGATGTAGAATCACACCATCTAAATCCTTTGACCGTTCCTGTGTCTTTACGACCACTAGGTCACTCACCTTGTACATTATGCCGATGTTTTCTCTGTAAGGTCCCTTTTGCCAGTAGTCCAGTAATTAGTTTCTCTCTCTCTCCCTCTCTCTCTCTGTCTCTCTCTCCTGTTCAGAAATATATGTGCGTGCTGGAAAGCTTACTGCCTCATCTATCAGGTTGGCTGCCTGTTTATTCCACATTACTTCATGACGTATGAATCCAGTGGCACTGCTTTTCAAACTGTTCCTGATTGTCATCAAACTTCACCACACATTCTGCCAAGATGGTGTGTCTGTGGCTGCAGTATTTCCTGCACAATCTTCGAAGCTCACGCATCTCTGAACTGGATTTCCTGCCGGGTGGTAAACTGAGGTCCTTATATGTTGCATACATCTCTGCTCCATAAAGTACTCTCTTTCCTTGGAGGTGAACTGAAACCTATAGACAAAGAGAACTGCTTTCAGCTTTCCAATTTCATTGTAGTAGGACACTATTTTTTAATCATAGTCCCACTAGTGGCCGTTTTCATCCCATACATCTTTACAAGTTTGGAGAATACATCAACTGCCAGCAAAATGTCATTTTGCCCGCCCCTACCAGTCGGTAGCAGGCCGAACACATCAATTGCCTGGTGCTCTGTAGCGTTTTTGGGCAAGATATTTTGCATCTCCCCTTGACTGGTAATAGTGCTGTGTTTTACTCGCTGGCACCTGTCACAAGCTCCTAGTTGCTTTCTTACGCTATGGCCCATGTTATTGAACACCACATTGTCTTGTAGTACCCCTATACAGTTTGTGTCCCATAGTACCCATGGCTCAGATGCAATTAATTAATTAGTGACTGGACATGTTCCTCAGGTCAGCACAGTTCCCATTCCTCTTTGCTTTCGTTCTTTCTGCAGAACAACACCGCGTTAAATATCTTGCAAATCTCCCCAACTTCTCATGGCCCTTTGAACCCATTCTGGTCTTAACTAGCTTCAAAACTGGATACTGATTCTGTATTCGCTTCTTGTCTTTGCATGTGCTCCTAATCTGTTTTTCTCCTTCCACAGCCCTCATGTACATCATCATAAATTCTGTACTTTCTCCCACCACTTCACTGTTCCCCTCACTTCCAATATCCAAGTGTGAGAGGGCATCTGCGACCACGTTTTCAATGCCCCTAACATAATCTATCTGGTACTGGAACCTTTGTAAAAATATTGCCCACTAGTGAGCCTCTTATTCAACAGGCCACAGTCTTGCAAATATGTGCTTAACGGTCCATCATTACAATGGTCTAATGCTCTAGCGAGAATATCCGGAACTTCATGAACCCCCAAACCACAGCCAACAATTCCTTTTCAGATATACCATAGGCCCACACATTCTTAGCCAGCATCCTACTTGCAACGATATATTATGGTGTTCCATCTGCCTGACAACCAATATCTTTTGAAAGGGAGCAGGACCTATCCCACAGTCTGAGCTGTCAGTGGCAAGATAAAATGGGAATGAATATATGGGTAATAGAGTAGACTACTGTTACTTAAAGAATCCTCGATTTTATTAAAGTCCCTCTAACAGTCAGCTGTCAACATCCATGGTGCCTTTTTCTTTAACAATCGAGGTAGGTTCAGTGAATTAAGGTTTAAATCATTTACGAACTTTCGGTAGAACCATAACATTTTCAGGTATTATTTCAATTGGTTGCGATTTCTTGGTTTGGCACTCTTCGCTATTATCTTTTCTTCATTGGATACAAGACCCTCTGATGATCAATATGTGTCCTAAAAATTTAACTTTGGCCTTCACAAACTCACACTTCTTCAATTTCAGAGTCATCCCCCCCCCCCCCCATTTCTCAAAGCTGCAAACACGTCTAGCAACAAACCGTAGTGCTCACTCCAAGTTGATATAGCAGTCAGGATATTGTCTACGTAAATTGTCGGTCTTCTCATAAGCTGACTTCGCAGCACATAACTGAGAGCTCTCACGAACACAGCTACAGATATGCATGTGTATGAAATCTTACGGACTTAGCTGCCAAGGTCAGCAGTCCCTAAGCTTACACACAACCTAAATTATCCTAAGGACAAACACACACACCCATGCCCGAGGGAGGATTTGAACCTCCGCTGGGATCAGTCACACAGTCGATGACTGCAGCGCCTTAGACCACCCACATATGCATTGGTCAAAAGGTACTACTTAGTACTGATAGGTTCTACCTTCAAACAGGACGGCAGTATGGTTTCTATTTTCAATTGTTAAACGCAGCTGCCAAAACCCAGCCGTCAAATCCATAGTTGTTAATAGGTTTACATTTTTGGACCCTAAAATCAATTTATCCATGTCCTCAGGGTGGTCAGTTTCCCTTACAATTATTTAGTTCAACCTCCTAGCATCTAGAACCTAGCACACTGATTAGTCCTTCTTCTTGGCAACTACTATTGGTTTGCAGTATTCACTTCTGCACTGTTCAACCATTCCCCATCTAACATATGTTGTAGTTCTCCTCTAACTGCCTCCCTCTCTGCTAGTGCTCTAGGTTATGGCCTGATCTCATCTACTCAAAAATTGATACGATTCTGTCATCTCATCCTCAGAACTCTCTTGGTACCATTTACCTTACCCCTTATCTCTTTCTCAACCTTCATCTCATCCATTAAGCACTGTGCTACATGCAAACTAGCCACCAATTCTTCATCATTGAGTGCATTTTTGAATTTAACCCTTTTTTCTCTCTCAACAGTACTGAGTTCCACCCTATGGTCTTTTCACTATACACACGCCTCATATTTGCTCAGGAAATCAATCCCTAACAACAGATTCATACTTAAATTTGGGGCCACTAAAACTGAGTGACTAAATACTTTGCCTCCAAAGTTTCCATCTAGAATTTCCTTCATTCTCACTGGCTTACTGAAAGTTCCTGTAGCATTTTTAATTCTCAAGACTATCACTGGAAATTCTGCTATTTCCCTCTTCTTAATTTGATCATAAAATCTCTCTGCCACTGTAGACACAGAACTTCCTGTATCTACCAAACGAATTTCACAGATCCCTGCCACATCGAACAGTTATTACTGGCCACACCTTTTCGATGAAATCACTCTCCAATTCTGTTTCGGCCAACAAATCCTCATCTACCCCATGTACGCAATCTTTAGTCATGGTGCACACCTGCTCTTCACCAAAAGATTCAATATCCATATCCCCTTAAAATATTAAATCATAGGCCTCTTTAATCCCAGAGTTTCCTACACTCAAGCCCCCTAGCTTTAGAGCAACTCTACACTTTACTTCATTCAAAGTTTCCAGTATCAGCTGCTAGTGTCACTTTGTAAAAACAAACTAGTCATCAGCATCATAATCACACTCATCTTTAAGAACTTTCAGCATTGAAGCGCGTCAGAAATCGTAAGTTTCGAAATAATTATGAAAAATCCGCCTCGATTGCACAAACTACCTGGTGTTTACCTAGGTTTCAGCGTGGATAACCACGCCTTCTTCAGAACAAATATAAAACAGCTTGCCTAAATAGGCATAGTCAAAGGCTAAAATCAACACCTACAGCGGCAAGACCCCATAAGAATATTTTACAAATACACGGTACATATGTACCAAGTCAATAATATTACTTATCTCAACCCTGTGTGTGCTGCCTCGCCCCAGCCAACGTACGATGGTCACAGGCTCTCCACCGAACTTGGGCACCACAGGCTGCTCACAGGTTCGGCTATCGAAATCACTGCGCATGCGCGCGGCCGGGAAACGCTCTTCTTATGCATGGGAGCAAGATTACAAAGTTAACACGGATCGGGACCTAACTGATTGCCAAAAGTTGTCGCACAAATAGCAAATTGAGCAAATGATAAAAGCAATGATGCGGGAATTAAGACATATTTAATAGCAATGCACTGATGATAAATCAGCCACAAGCTAATATGGAGGTCCTAGAATTAGGTAGAAATTACAACTAAACTGAAAAGATAGCTATGTTAAGGACTTTATTGTTAACTGATAAAACCGCACTAATAATATACGCAGCAAAAACAACCATGGTCGCTACATCGCCATAATACTAAGCGGCCGACCAGGCCGTAATCAGAAGACGTTAAATATTTATAAAATACCTTGGCTCTATGATCTTATAATTACATATAAGCCAACAAAGATACATGAAATACCTCCTAAAAATGCGCAGCAATAAGAAAATACATATGGTGTTCTTCTTGGCTAACCAAAACATCAACACAGGAGGAGGGAAAACGGAAAACGTACCAAAATTGGGTGAAGGGGGGGGGGGGGGGGTGGAGGCGTCGTTACCACCCGTGAACACTCAACATCGTGCGCGTGCATCAACCAACTTCCACGTCATGCAACTTAATGTGAAGAATTTAGTAAGGGATCGAAACCTTCCTAGAAATATCTGTTTTTTAATTGGAGCTGATCGTTAAGGACATCGTCTTTGTCGTACTGCAGGTGTTTAAAAATCTGCATTTCCTCTAAGATGTCCAGTTTTCAACCCTTAACTTCAGCATGTAGCAACTCGATATTAGACGGAGGACTCGGCGCATGAGCCATTCGTATAAGGTGTTCTGCATAAGTGGAACCCCTCGTGACCTCACCTCTTCTAGTGGGGTTGTGCTCTTTATATCTAGTCATGAGAGCTCGGCCTGTCTGACCTACGTAAAATTTCGAACAGTTACCGCAAGTAATTTTATACACTCCAGACTGAGACAGTTTATCATCTGTGATCTGCAGCGAGGGGATTAAATAATTGTGCAGATTATTGTTGGTGGAAAACGATACTCTAAAGTTATTGGCTCTAAGCAATCGCCCTAATTTGTAACTAACATTACCTACAAAAGGGATAGATACCGTTGCCATCGGTTTGTCATTTATTACATCTCCTAATGTGGAAGCCGTACCACTATTTTTATTTATTTTCTTATTGTACAAACGTAAAGTTCACTGTGCAGCCACGGAATAACTGCTTGGGCTGTTCCATTTTCTCCAAGTTGATTCTCAAGGTTAACAATGTGTTTGTAGACAGGCAAGCGGTGGCGGCGTTGACGAAAACACGTCGACGAGGTATAGTGCTTCAATGCTGTTGCAGATAGAACTCACAGCGGAATGGTTCCGCTGGCATGCACTGCCCGCTTATATAGGGAGCCAAAGACCTTGGTTACGTAACGACGCTGATAAGGGACTTCGACTCTGCAGGCAGCAGCAGCCGGGAGTCTTCAGAAAGTACACCAAGTCCTTTCATCCACAAATTAATTTTTTCATCATTACTAACTTTTCTACAAGAGCGTGTATGCATTGTAAATGGAATGTTACTATAAACATAGCTAGGTCTACTTTGGGTCTTCGGATCAATACCACAATGCCACGTCTTGTACGCGATGACATCTCGATCGGCGAAAGATTCAAGTCCTGGAACAGAAGCTTTTTCACAACGAACGAAGGCTAGGATAAACCAACCACTACCAGAATTTCCAGTAGCGACGTCCAAAGTGAAGTTAACTCTGCAGCAACGGAAGAATATAGGTCCATTTAAAATAACTGCTTGGGCTGTTTCATTTACTCCAAGTTTATTCTCAAGGCTAATAATGTGTTTGTAGACAGGCATGCAGTGGCCAGCTTTACGTTGGACGTCGCTACTGGAAATCCTGGTAGTGGCTGCTTTACCCTAGCCTTCGTTCGTTGTGAAAACGCTTCCCTTCCAGGACTTGAATCTTTCGCCGATCGAGATGTCATCGCATGAAAGACGTGGCATTGTTGTATGATCCGAAGACCCAAAGTAGACCTAACTATGTTTTTAGTAACATGCCATTTACATTCTATACACACTCAATTTGCTATTGGTGCGACAACTTTTGGCAATCAGTTAGGTTCCGAACCATGTTAACTTTGTAATCCCGCCCCCATGCACAAGAAGCGCGTTTCCTGGCCGCGCGCATGCGCAGTGATTTCGATAGCCGCTCATGTGAGCAGCCTGCGGTGCCCCAGTTCGGTGGAGACCCTGTGACGATCGTACGTTGGCTGTGGCGAGGCAGCACACACAGGGGTGAGGTAAGTCGTCTAGGGGTAGCGTCTTTGATTCATAATCAAAACGTCTTCGGTGTCGGGTTCGATCCCCGCCACTGCCTAAGTTTTGATAAATAATCAGCATTGGCGGCCGAAGACTTCCGGCATAAGAAGTCGGCCTCATTCTGCCAACGGCCTTGTCAAAGAGGGCGGAGGAGCGGATAGAGGTTCAGGGCACCCTCTTGTCCTAGGGGTGGGAAATTGCCCCTAAAGGCTGAAGAATCAGCAATGATCAACGACATGAGGATGCAGAAGGCAATGGAAACCACTGCATTAAAGACACGTAACGTGTATCCACAGGACATGTGGCCTGTAATTGAAGAAGTGTCATGATGATCTCTCTATTGGCAAACGATTCCGGAATAGTCCCCCATTCGGATCTCCGGGAGGGGACTGCCAAGGGGGAGGTTACCATGAGAAAAAGTTTGAATAATCTACGAAAGGATAACGCTCTACGAGTCTGGGCGTGGAATGTCAGAAGCTTGTACGTGGTAGGGAAACTAGAAAATCTGAAAAGGAAAATGCAAAGGCTCAATCTAGACATAGTAGGGGTCAGTGAAGTGAAGTGGAAGAAAGACAAGGATTTCTGGTCAGATGAGTAATATCAACAGCAGCAGAAAATGGTATAACAGGTGTAGGATTCGTTATGAATAGGAAGGTAGGGCAGAGGGTGTGTTACTGTGAACAGTTCCGTTGTTCTGATCAGAATCGACAGCAGACCAACACCGACAACAATAGTTCAGGTGTACATACCGACGTTGCAGGCTGAAGATGAACAGATAGAGAAAGTATAAGAGGATATTGAAAGGGTAATGCAGTATGTACAGGGGGACGAAAATCTAATAGTCATGGGCGACTGGAATGTAGTTGTAGGGGAAGGAGTAGAAGAAAAGGTTACGGGAGAAAATGGGCTTGGGACAAGGAATGAAAGAGGAGAAAGACTAATTGAGTTCTGTAACAAGTTTCAGCTAGTAATAGCGAATACGCTGTTCAAGAATCACAAGAGGAGGAGGTATACTTGGAAAAGGCCGGGAGATACGGGAAGATTTCAATTATAGATTACATCATGGTCAGACAGAGATTCTGAAATCGGATACTGGATTGTAAGGCGTACCCATGAGCAGGTATAGACTCAGATCACAAAATAGTAGTGATGAAGAGTAGGCTGAAGTTCAAGACATTAGTCAGGAAGAATCAATACACAAAGAAGTGGGATACGGAAGTACTAAGGAATGACGGGATACGTTTGAAGTTCTCTAACGCTGTAGATACAGCAATAAGGAACAGCGCAGTAGGCAGTACAGTTGAAAAGGAATGGACATCTCTAAAAAGGGCCATCACAGAAGTTGGGAAGGAAAACATAGGTACAAAGAAGGTAGCTGCGAAGAAACCATGGCTAACAGAAGAGATACTTTAGTTGATTGATAAAAGCAGGAAGTACAAACATGTTCCGGGAAAATCAGAAATACAGAAATACAAGTCGCTGAGGAATGAAATAAATAGGAAGTGCAGGGAAGCTAAGACGAAATGGTTACAGGAAAAATGTGAAGACATCGAAAAAGGTATGATTGTCGGAAGGACAGACTCAGCATACAGGAAAGTCAAAACAACCTTTGGTGTCATTAAAAGCAACGGTGGTAACATTCAGAGTGCAACGGGAATTCCACTGTTAAATGCAAAGGAGAGAGCAGATAGGCGGAAAGAATACATTGAAAGTCTCTATGAGGGTGAAGAAGAAGAAACAGGAGTCGATTTAGAAGAGATAGGGGATCCAGTATTAGAATCGGAATTTAAAAGAGCTTAGGAGTATTTACGGTCAAATAAGGCAGAAGGGATAGATAACATTACATCAGAATTTCTAAAATCATTGGGGGAAGTGGCAACAAAACGACTATTCACGTTGGTGTGTAGAATATATGAGTGGCGATATACCATCTGACTTTCGGAAAAGCATCATCCACACAATTCCGAAGACGGCAAGTGCTGACAAGTGCGAGAATTATCGCAGAATCAGCTTAACAGCTGATGCATCGAAGCTGCTTACAACAATAATATACAGAAGAATGGAAAAGAAAATTGAGAATGCGCTAGGTGACGATCAGTTAGGCTTCAGGAAAAGTAAAGGGACGAGAGAGGCAATTCTGACGTTACGGCTAATAATGGAAGCAAGGCTAAAGAAAAATCAAGACACTTTCATAGGATTTGTCGACCTGGAGAAAGCGTTCGACAATATAAAATGGTGCAAGCTGTTCGAGATTCTGAAAAAGTAGGGGTAAGTTATAGGGAGAGAGGGTCATATACAATATGTACAACAACCAAGAGGGAATAATAAGAGTGGACGATCAAGAACGAAGTACTCGTATTAAGAAGGGTGTAAGACAAGGCTGTAGCCTTTCGCCCCTACTGTTCAATCTGTACATCGAGGAAGCAATGATGGAAATGAAAGAAAGGTTCAGGAGTGGAATTAAATACAAGGTGAAAGGATATCAATGATACGATTCGCTGAAGACATTGCTATCCTGAGTGAAAGTGAAGAAGAATTAAATGATCTGCTGAACGGAATGAACAGTCTAATGAGTACACAGTATGGTTTGAGAGTAAATTGGAGAAATACGAAGGTAATGAGAAGTAGTAGAAATGAGAACAGCGAGAAACTTAACATCAGGATTGATGGTCACGAAGTCAATGAAGTTAAGGAATTCTGCTATCTAGGCAGTAAAATAACCAATGACGGACGCAGCAAGGAGGACATCAAAAGCCGACTCGCTATGGCAAAAAAGGCATTTCTGGCCAAGAAAGTCTACTAATATCAAATACCGGCCTTAATTTGAGGAAGAAATTTCTGAGGATGTACGTCTGGAGTACAGCATTGTATGGTAGTGAAACATGGACTGTGGGAAAACCGGAACTGAAGAAAATCGAAGCATTTGAGATGTGGTGCTATAGACGAATGTTGAAAATTAGGTGGACTGATAAGGTAAGGAATGAGGAGGTTCTACGCAGAATCGGAGAGGAAAGGAATATGTGGAAAATGCTGATAACGAGAAGGGACAGGATGATAGGACATCTGCTAAGACATGAGGGAATGACTTCCATGGTACTAGAGGGAGCTGTAGAGGGCAAAAACTGTAGAGGAAGACAGAGATTGGAATACGTCAAGCAAATAATTGAGGATGTAGGTTGCAAGTGCTACTCCGAGATGAAGAGGTTAGCACAGGAAAGGCATTCGTGGCGGGCCGCATCAAACCAGTCAGTAGACTGATGACCAAAAGAAAACATATGTACCGTGTATTTGTAAAATATTCTTATGGGATCTTGCTGCTGTAGGTGTTGATTTTAGCCTTTTGACTATGCCTATTTAGGCAAGCTGTTTTATATTTGTTCTGAAGAAGGCATGTTTATCCACGCTGAAACATAGGTAAACAGCAGGTAGTTTGTGCAGTCGAGGGGGATTTTTCATAATTATTTCAATACACAACTTTCCTCACCTATTCAATATTTAGTTCCTTGTGCATGGCTATATGTTGCTCATCACTATAAACTATGAAATTTTGGATTTCATCAACATTCTCACCTACCTCACTAATTGTATCCTTATTCACAATATTATTATCATCTATACCATCGTTTCCGATCGTAAATACACATTCTTAATCCTGTTGTTTAACATCTTTGCCCCTATTAACTATCAGCTTGCAAGTATGTTTGAACACCTCACTTTCGCTACAAAAATCCCTGATTTGCTCTTCATAATCATGCTCGCTAATCTCTGAATCCTCAGGTACCCAGTTCTGGAACAATTTTGCGCTGGTATCCATTCATCAGATTCAAAATCACTCTCTGCCGTATCTCCCATGCTTCCTTGAAAACATGTGTCTGCTCAGCTGCTTCAGTTATACCATTAGCAACAGACATAAACTTACGTGAATCAACAGAATCCCTCACAATTTTAACCAAAATATCAACACTGGCAGCTCCATTCTACACATTAAAAACTTCACCTGCTACTATTGTTCATTAATCGTTTGCGGGAACTACAGGCTGCTCACTGATACATTCCCTATCATAACTGAAGTTAGTTTCTTCACATACATTAACAGCAAATTTTGCAAACTTGTGCTGCATATCAACATGATTACCCCCGACAACATCTGCTGCAGGATCTACTGCTTGCTCACTATTTAATACATTCACATTGCTGGAGCACATACCTTCCTGTATATCACCATGTACAGCCACATTTCAATCAGGCACTGTGGTCCCCAAATAACTTACACCTGTTACCACTGGTGAAAGTTCCATTGCATTCAACACATTGATATTTCTGCTGTTATTTACATACAAACTCTCAACATGACAGCACACACTTTCTCCTACAGGTTGCACAGCTGATACATTCTCATTACTTAACATAATTGCCAAGCCAACACTATTGGCATCATTATCCCCCACATTTTGATCCCTTTTACTTAACATACCTACAACATTTATTTCTCTCTTCTAATTCCTACATTTCCTATTATTTTTATTTCTAAAGGACCTCCTCTTATCATGTTAATTAAACCAGCCTCCAAACATCTCATCATTAACAATAACTGCCTCCATTCCGCAAAACCTTTCTTCCCCACACTTGTTTATATTTATCATGATAACAAACGCCCTGTTAGTTTGCCTATAATTCTTATTCCATACTTTCTCTTCCCTTGTTCCACTGCTTTGCTTGATGAAAATACTTCCCATTATTTTGCCTAAGGCTATTAAAAGATCAACCATTAGTTCTCCCACACTTATTTTCGCTTCTCATGGTCCCATTTCCTGCATGGTTTATTGTCCCAAATTGGACCCTGTTTAGAACAAACCTCAGTTTAAAGAATTCTGTGCCTGTGGTCCCCTTGCATTACTTTCTCCTCTCCCACCCCTCTGTTCCTGTATTGGCCTTTGATCACTCCTGTTTCCACTTCCCCAAGCACCTCTCTGGTAGCTGACATCATCTTTAAATCTATACCTGTTATGCCTCCAAGTTTCATTTTGAGTTCTATCTCTCTATCTTCTCTCCAGCTACCAACCTGATTTCCTTCCCTGCTTCAATTATGGTGGTTATCACCCCAACTCACATTATTTTCTCTCTCTTCATTGTTTCTCTGATTATTCCCTGATTTATTACCCCCTACGTTTGGCTTATAGCACGTTGCCTGGTCTGTCCTCTCAATAAATTAAAGAAATTTTCTATTGGACGATGTATCAGTTCTCGCTGCACATTTTCGAATAACCTCTTCCTCAGACTAGAAATCTCAGTCAAAATTCCCAGTTGCCTAACCAAATGTACCATCTTTCTTAATTCCCCCTGACAAAATTCTCCCATAGTTTTCCTACCTCCTCTGTAAACTGGCCCAGTCAAAAAACCATTCTGCTTGGCACCAATACCTATTTAGAAACATCTGATAAAATATACTATACGACTTAAATTTTTAACTACATTGATTTGCCCATGTTTAATCAGAACCCTCCAACAATCTTTTTGCCAGTTTAATTATGCTCTTCTCACTCATACCATCAATAAAACAATCGTTGCATACTGCCAGAAAATCTACAGCATGGTACTTGCTTTCCTCTGAAAATATCTTACCACTGCGTAGGCTACTTGTACCATAGGCCACCCCATACTTCCATTAGCCTCAAATAATCCTACATTACTTAATCTACTGTTAACTTTGTCAATTGCTATATTACTGTTTACAGTAACAGCAGCCTCATTTCAATTTCCTTTCTTAGGTTGCTAGCTGTCCCTGCATGTTGACCTAATAATGAAGTGCTGGTTTTATCACAACTAGCCACAATCTTCAGATCCACATCAATCACAGCTTGGCTTGTCTCATAATTCCTTTTGTCACACAACTGCCTGCCTGAATCAATTCTACCCATTAATTCAACAGCAACAGCATCAATATTAGCATTCCAATTTCCTTCTACCTACTCTAATTTTTATGATGAAACCCCCAAGAGATCATTTAATTCTCTGATTTTTGCCCCAAAAGAACTTTCCATATCCCCCATATCAGTTTTTAATTAAGTTTTGAATTCCCCCATATAAGTTTATAATTCAGTTCTGCATTCACCCATTTGGCTCATTAATGATCTAGGCATAGCTACTACACTAGCTTCTGCTTCTTCTCTCTGTCTATGTGGGCTCTGACGCTCACTATCACTCCCTGTATTCTCAACATCACTAGAAGACTTCTTTATCACTATCTCGCTAAATTCGGACTTCATAAATAAACTGTCTGTGAGATAGAGAACTGCGAAATTAATGCACCTGCTGCCAACATTTAGCTTTGTTGAGACTGCTGCTGCGAAACGACTGCTGCATGATGCTGTCGGCTGCCATGCGGTGAGGTGCAGTGCAGTGTGGCGTCGAACAGCTTGCAGTTTGGCGACGGAAGTGACCGCAGGTGGTGGCGAAGTCGGCTCGACGATGTTTGGCGGCCATAGCGGTTCAGCTCCTGCTTGTGTGGTCGATGTTGGACTCAGCGTACTGTTCAGTGATCAGCAACGTGTTTCTCCCAATTATCTTCACTTTCGAACTCAGTCCTGCACTGTCTTCCAAGCCTGTTCAGTTAAGACAGTTCTGGGCGAGTCCCCATATTATGACAGTACTGGGCACTACCCACTGTAAATATTCAGTTGATTTTCATGAAAATATTCACACGCACACACACACACACACACACACACACACACACACACACACACATATATATATATATATATATATATATATATATATATCTTTGTTACACCCTACACCTACTGTGTCGGCGATTGCTGTGCAAACACCATTTCCACATATGCATAAACCATCGTTATACTACGGCGCATACATTTGGGGTTACATTGGTCTGGTATGCGGCGTTTTCGGTGAAAGGGGGGGGGGGGGCACTGGGGGCCGAACTGCGCAATAACGCGAGGCTCATGTGGGGTGGGTGGACTGCTGTATCCTGTTGTGGGGTTGTGAACCACTGAGGGCTACAGCGGGATGAAGCCTCTCTGTCGTTTCTACTTAACACTCAGCTTAATAAAGTAGATATGTGGCTGGTCACAATGTTTGGCTACGTTTTTCGTCATTGGGTACTAGCTCACACCTATTGTACATTCAGTTTTCGAGCTGAAATAGTATATATATATATATATATATATATATATATATATACGTGCTGGCAGGTATTGGAGTGAAATCTAAAATATTGAGTAACTCATGTTGATTTATAATTTGATGAAGTTATTTATTTCTATTGTTCCACAAATAGTCTTCAATATATTTACTAAGCAATTAAAATGCAGCATGAGAGGCTTTTACATAAGTGTGGTCATTAATAACTGCTGCCACAACACTTCACTATAAAATTATATGTTGTGGTCAGGTCCGGCTCTTAACATCGCTCCAACTCAGCCCCTCTCCAAAGATAGCTGCCCTACACACTCTCAAAATTACTGTCCAACTCAAAACAAAGTTTGACAAGAAAATTACGAATATTCTAAAATACATATGATACACTGAAAATAGGGAAATTTTCTGGGCAATAACAATTTAAAGTCCAATATTTTGTATCTGTCACTATTTTTTCACAAATAATGTTCTTGTAGCATCATTTTATTTTTCCCAGATTTTTGGTACCAAAAATATCTAAACAAATAAAATTAATTAGTCACCTACCTCTTTAAACTTTAGAATGCTGCCGCTAGTCTCGACTCTTTAAATTTATGTGTTACAAAAATACAGATTCTCTCAGTCAAATCCCATATTCTGGCCTCTCATTCAAAAATTGTACATATTCTGCTAAATCGCCTATGATTGCCCAATGCAGCTGCGCTAGCGGCATCCGTAAATGCTTTTTTATATTAATTCACCAAGATACTAGTTTTGAACTTTAATAAATTTGCAATTTTTAAGACAGAAAAACTTCAGAACTATTATATATTTTTGTGGAGCTTCTAGGAAATTTAGCTTTGCATATTCGTCTGTCCATGGGTGCCAACCTTCATCACCGTGTCAGTCTTAGCTCTGTGTCTATCTGGTTTTCTCTGGCATATAATTTCCTCCAAGCGCGCAAACACAGCTATACGCTCCCCTGCCAAGCTTCCGCTCAGGGTTCTCCAAGGCCATGTAATCGCTAACCATTCGCCACGGACCCATAGCAACCTCCAGCCACGTACTCTGTGGCGGAAAACTGCTCCTCTTATCTACCCCCCTCCCTCCCCTCTCAGCTTGTACGCTCACAATCCCAGATGGCTTACCTTGAACATGAACACAGCCTGCATGGTTCCTAGTTTTCCTGGATTTTACCCTGATGCCACACACTGGAGACAAAGGATATTGTTTACCCTTTAGGTCCAAGGCTTTACGTTAGACAAAGGATGCCAGTCTGTGCCTGCTGGCTACATTAACATCGTTTTCACCTGGCAGGTGCTAACGAGTCTTAACTCGCCTGTTGAGCTATTTTTAGTTCAATTCAGTTTCTATCCTAAATCAATTCGAATTTAATTCAGTTCAATTGAAATTCAAGTCAGCACAATTTCTATTTAAATTCAGTTCCAATCTAATTGAATTTTATTTCAGTGTAAACAGAATTTAACTCAATTTCTATTCAATTCAGATGCAGGTCAGTTCTATTCAAAGATAAAACTCACTTTCGCTAAGTTTAAAAATGCTACTAGCTCAGCTGTCTAAAGTGTAAGCGATTCTCCTGTTTGAAGTAAATTCAGGTTTCGATATGTCCACGTGTTCTTTGCTAGGCAAGTTTGTCTTTATTTTTGAGGAAACACTACTTCGCAGGGAGGGGAGGCAGGAGTAAATCGTCCTCCTTAGTGTGTGCACACACTGCAGCCCATTTCGCCCCATGCCACTGCAACTGTTCAGGAGCCTCCACGCCATCTGCAGTAGGAGACTTTGTCCACAGGCGCTGTGAGGCCTTTCCAATTGCTGTCGCCATAGCCCTGACCACTCGCGCTCAGGCAGCAGCTGCTGAAGCCACTGCAAGGGCGGTTGCAGAACTAGTGCTATCTCCAGTGACATGTATAGTTCCAATTGAAGTCTGGGTCTTTTCTGTTGCGCTATTTCTACATCTCTAACACCGCAACAGGGGGTGGGGTGAGAGAGGGTCCTCGATGGGTTATGGGTGCTCCACTGCGATAGGTTTCCTTGTATACTTGCACTCTGCTGTAGGGTCACCCTAGTGTCATCAGCTAGGCTGTGAGAGCTGCAGGCTGTTACCCGATACAAGACCGCTATGCCCCACCTCTCCACTGTCTCTGTATCCTGAAACTGATAGCAAACATCCCAGTCACAAGTAGACTCAAAAGCTGCTACTATTGTGGTGCATGAAACTACATCGACAACCAGTTCTCCAACCCGTCACTGACCAACACCTGCTGCTTTCTGATGATGTACTGGTCACTTACGGAAGTACAGAGTGCCTTACACTGCTCTAGAGTACATTCAAAGCCAGCTGGGTTTTAATTCATAGCCAGAATGAAAGATGTTTGTAACTCCTGGTAGATCGAAACACGCATGTTAGACAAAGGTGCTGTACCACTATCCGTTTCATTTTGTAGTTTCCTTCGGCGTACCAGATTCCAGGACGAAGATACATTTAGAATGGTTGCTACCTGCAGTAAATGCAACGGCCTTTTGTCTAAACCTACTGGCTATTTCCACATATTTTTCACCCTATAGATTCTGTACATAGCTGTAACATGGAAAACCACTCAGACATATTATTCAGTCAAGTAAGCTATTTAGTTGTGGTAATCAGTTTGCTCTATACAAAACTGACAACACGAGTAACAAGTTTTTTTCCCATTGCAATTCACTCGACAGAAATTTCTACCTTCAGTTCCATTTATAACAGAGTCATGAAAATTCATCCACTATGCATGTGAAGAAGTATTTCAGATGATGGGTAAATTTTGGAGACGTGAGCAAAAATAAATAAATAAAAAAATAAATCAAAGAATACATTGATTCAAAGTTGATGTAATGCAGTCTGCGAATAAAGCAGGTTAAAGATGATAACCGTATATGGATTCTTTTCCGCCACCATCCACTTAATAAGAGATTTAAATCGTATATTTGGCGCAACACAGTTGGTTTAGTCGGAGATACCACATAGAGCATGATAACATTTCTGTTCCCTATATTTGACAGAACCTTCTTTCCAAGCAAAGATTATGACATGAGGTTCCTTATAACATATAACTGTAATACACTGCTCTTACACTTATTTTACCAACGCTGCATGCAATGTTAATATGCATACTCTCGAATAAGCGACGATATCAGCTAGCAATGATCGGTTGGCGAGGTAACATCACCCTCATGAAACGTCAGCCTTCACCTGAACAGTCAACATCAGTGTTCTTGTATATATGTGTGGGTGCAGTGTACTGTTGGTATAAGGCTCAACTGGTTTCATATTTTTTGTTCCCAGGTGATGTTGTAAAGTACCACCTAATGATAATGCCTTATCATTTATACACATCCATTTTCAATACGTCTTTCACCCTAAATTTAAGTGGATGTAAACATGTTAGAGTCGAAACGTATTCTAATCGTGATTTCAACCAGGGATTGACTCTTGAACAAACTAATTAACTGTGGTACGTAAATAATATTAGTCTCTACAGGGTGGTACCAATTGCAGGCGTGTTTACTCGAAAAACTCAGACACAGCCCTCAGTGACATTACGTGGTCACATGATCAGCGCAGATGAATTCTCATGAACAATGTTTAATAAAAACCGAATTTATCCACATCTAGTAACAAACCTTCAAGAATTTAACATATAACAGTTTCGCCACAAAGCACGTACTCGAACCGGGATTGAGCTGATGAACTTACGCTTATAGTTTCTGCAAAACATTGTGTACCAGTTTACAGGAACTTTCACGGCCAACTCGGAATCCCATGGAAGAAGTTGTAGCTCAACATTTCGATCATGTGAGTCAACAACAGTTGATGAAGGTATATAGTTGCCACCTTGTTTGTGTCTATATATATGTATAAATAAGTCGAGTGTGTATGACATCTGTGTTCTTCTCTTTTCCCTATAAAGTACGTGTATGATGGTGTAGTCATACAGCGTTAAACGTCATACTGCTAGATTTGAAGCACTCAAAAGAAGTATAGAAGTATCAAGGAATTAAACACTTATTCTGAAAACGTTATGAGAATAACGAACGAGTTAACTGAAAGGGTTGATGTTACTTTTTCATTAACAACAACTAAAAAGGAGGCAAATGGGAGTATATATAAGTTGCATAGTGTTCCGAAGTCGGCTTAGTATATAACATTTCGGCAGAACATAAAGCCATAGAAGCGCGTAAGGCTTTGGGAGACATATTCTCGTCGCTGAAGTTGAGCCATTTGGGAAGACACCAGTACCTCGGAGATACAATTAATTCTTTCACAGAATCTCTCTAACGCCTCTTGGAGCCAAAGGAAGACGAGGAAGAAGGTGCTATAGGTGGTTTCATTAAACATTACAGTATTATTCGGCTAGATAAAACGTATAGATGAAGAAGGGAAAAACTATTTATGCTGGATAATCAATCTGTAGGTCCAACATAGAATGAAATTCATTTCAGTGGCAGAGAATTCGAGAGAACGCCCAGCTTCTTTTCGACTCATCTGGCTTCTGACTGGTCTAATGCGGCCCGCCACCAACTCCTCTCCTGTGCCAACCTCTTCATCTCAGAATAGCACTTGCTGCCTACATCCTAACTTATATGCTGGATACATTACAATCCCTATTTTCTTCTGCTGTTTTTACCCTCTACAGCTCCTTCTACTATGATTTAAGTAATTCCCTGGAATGTTAACGGATGTTCTACCATTCTGTCTCTTCTTCTGTCAGTGTTTCGGATACATTCTTTCCTTCACCGATTCAGTAGAGCATCTCCACATGCTTTACCTTATCACCACACCTAATTTCCAACAATTTTTTTTGTAGTTCGACCTCTCAAGTGCTTCGATCCTGTTCTTTCCTAGTTTTCCCATGGTCGTCGTTTCATTATCGTGTGGTGCTGCGTGGTACGTACTATTGGCGTAAGTTTGCTTGGGAGTGGAAGGACGCGGCCAAGTAAGTGTTGAACATCATTTCTATAAATATTTTTATTAACACTTGCCAGAATTTTTTCAATCATCACCCTTCTGACTGGTTTGATGTGGTCCGCCACGAATTCCTGTACTGTGCCAACCTCTTCATCTCAGAGTATCACCAGCAACCTACGTCCTGAATTATTTGCTGGGTATATTCCAATATCTGTCTTCCACTACAATTTTTACCCTTTAGAGCTCCCCCTATTACCATGGAAGTCATTCCCTGGTCTAAACAGATGTCCTATCATCATGCCCCTACTCCTTGTCAGTGTTTTCCACATATTCCTTTCCTCTCCGATTCCGTGCAGAACCTCCTGATTCCTTACCTTATCAGTCCAGCTAATTTTCAACATTCGTCTGTAGCACCAAATTTAAAATGCTTTTAATCTCTGTTCTGGTTTTCCCACAGTTCATGTTTCACTACCATGTAATGCTGTGCTCCAAGCGTACATTCTCAAAATTTTTTTCTCAAATCCAGGACCATGTTTGATACTAGTAGATTTCTCTTGGCCAGGAATGCCTGTTTTGCCTGTGCTAGGCTGCTATTGATGTCTTCCTTACTCCATCAATCCCTGATTATTTTGCTGCCTAAACAATAGAATTCCTTAACTTCATCTGCTTTGTGACCATCAATCTTGATGTTCGGTTTCTCACCGTTCCTATTTTTGCTACTTCTCCTTACTTTCGCCCTTCTGCGATTTACTCTCAGTCTCCGTACTCAATACTGTGTACTCATTAGGCTGTAAATTCCATTCATCTGATCAAGTAATTCATTAATAACTTTTTTAACTTTTAAATTAAATAAAAATTACTTAAAACAATTACTGATAATTGGTCAACAAATTATGAGCTATTTCAGTGAGATCAAATAACAAGAAGTTATAGTGTTAATTCAGATATTTTCTCCCAACTCTCCAAACGTCACTCATGGGAACTTGAATTATTAAAATTTAAAATTACAACGAAGGTTATTCTCTTTCAAAAAATACACAAATCTAATTTGCCACTGGTTTCTATCGTTGAAATATTTGTAGCAAATTCTAGTAAGAGAAGTAATATAATGTTTCACCAATTCAATTTAAGTAACTATCTCTTCAAAAATTCTGAGAAAACAGTCTTCAAACGGGTAGGTCACTGTCTTAATTTCATCGTTATGTTATGACCACGTTTTGTATTGTGAAAACAAGTTTAAAATTCTTCAAACAAAAACCGAGTGTTACTAAATACTGCATTGCTAGCTACGTTGTCAAAACCATGTACTCTGAAGTTAATGTAAGTAGTTATGACGGAGTTGTTGGGGTGTTCTATCTAATTACATTTACGTGTTCCTTAGATCCAGTTCAGAGAAACCTTCGTCCAATTGGCTTACATCATATTCATGCAGATATTATGGAACCAGATGGTGGATTGCAAGGGGTATCCACGAGCAGATATAGACCACATCATGTTTTAATAACGATGAGGAGTAGGCTAAAGTTTAAGAGAATCGTCAGGAGTAATCAACATGGACAGAAGTGGGATGCTGAAGTACTGTAATGGGCACGTAAGTTCAATAGGAATTGAGATGTCTAAAATGGTCAATCACAGAGAGACAAGAATAGGTGCAACAAAGATATCTCAAGAAACCTTAGGTAACGGAGGTAATACTTCAAATGACCGACGAAAGAAGGGAGTGCAAATACACGGATCAGCCAGAACATTGTTACCACCTACCTAATAGCAGGTATGCTCACCTTTGGCATGGATGACAGCGGCGACGTGACATGGTGTAGAAGCAATGAGGCCAAAGTATGTCGCTGAATGGAGTTGGCACCACATCTGCACACACAAGCCACCTAACTCGCGTAAATTCCGGGAAGGGGGCGATGAGCTCAGACCATGTTCAGTCACACCCCAGATCTGTTCGATTTGGTTCAGATCCGGCGAAATGAGGGGACAACACTTCAATTGCAACTCGCTACTGCGTTCTTCGAACCACTTCGTCACGCTCCTGGCCTCGTGACATGGGGCTTTATCTTCTTGAAAAGTGCCTCTGCAGTCGCAAAACATGATCATCATGAAGGAGTGGAAAACACTTCTTGACTGTCATGGTGCCCTGCACGAGCTCCGATGCGAGCATGGATGTCCACTAAATTTACCTCGATGCATAATGGCGCCACCGCGAGGTTGTCTCCGTCCCGCACTACAGGTGGAAGGCAGCTGTCCCCCTGGAAGACGAAGGATTCGCGCCCTCCCATCGGAATGATGTAGAACATATCGGATATCACGCTCTGCCACTGCACCAAATACAGTGTCAATGATCACGTGCCTATCTCATTCAAGTTGACGACGTCGTGGTGATAACATTGGCTCATGTATATATCGTCGGCCATCGACTGCGGAGACCCATCGTAAGGAACGTTGGGTGCACTGTGTGTTCAGACACAATTGTACTCTGTATATCATTACAGTCGTATGTTTGTTCCACCAAAGTTCGTCGCCTGTCCTGTATTACTAGCCTGCCCTCCGTACTGCGTTCGACGTCTGTAAGGGGGGGGGGGGGGGCGGTTGCCCAACTACACGATGTAGTTTCACCTTGGTTTCGCCATGTATTGAAGACATTTTTCACAGTACTCCTCGAATAGCCGACAAATAGTGCAGTTTTTCAAATGCCCCTGCCGAGCCTCCGGGCCATTACAATCTGCTTTCAGTCAAACTCTGACAGATATCGCACCTTTCCCCTTCTACTCGCGGACCGCATTGTCACATGTACCGTGCGAGTGTCTGACTAGTAGTCATTCCTCACCAGGTGATGCTGCTATCGCCTGTACCTGTTTGCACTGATAGCAGGTCAGTGGTCATAATGTTCTCGATAGTCAATGTGTACTCAGGAAAAGGCAAGATACATTAACAAAACTCACATGTGAACGATTTAAAGAGGAAGTGCATGGAAGGTTAGGCTGCAGGAAAAATGTGAAGGAAGACAAAAGGTAAGCGGAAAGAGAGATTCTGCATACAGAAAAGTCAACGTAATCTTCAATGAACTGCCAGCAAGTGAGACTACTTTAAGAAAGCAAGAGTTGTTCCCATGTTAAGTACTGCTGAAAAAGTCGATATGTGAAAAGTGTAGACCGAAGTCAAGTATATGGCAAGAAACTATATGATGGCGTAATAGACGAAAAGGAGAGGAAATCGGCATGGATGCCATAACATATCCAGACCAACAATCAAACACAGCTTTGGAGTGCTGGCGATCGAATAAGGAGACAGGCACAGATAATATTCCAGAAAGATTTTCACTCTGCAGCGGAGCGTGAGCTGATATGAAAGTTACTGTCAGATTAAAACTGTGTACCTGACCGAGACTCGAACTCGGGACTTTTGCCCTCCGCGGGCTAGTGCTCTACCATCATTTTCGGTCTTGTGCGTTGTGTTTGGTCTGGGCGGACTTCACAAGACATCCGTTCAAGTTGATCGTTGATTCGTTTACTCTTTTTTACGGAGGGCGAGCAGCCCTCTGACCGAACACGCTGAGCTACCGTGCCGGCAAAATTTGTGCCACACCTAGAATCGAACTCGGGACCTTTGCCTTTCGCGGGCAAGTGCTCTGCCATCTGAGCTACCCAAACACACCGAGATATCCAAGCACTAGTCACTCCCCGTCCTCACAACTGTACGTGTGCCAGTATCTCGTCTCCAACCTTTGAAGAATCACAGAAGCTCTCCTGCGAACCTCGCAGAACTGGCACTCCTGGAAGAAAGGATATTGCGGAGACATGGCTTAGCCACAGCCTAGTGAATGTTTCCAGAATGAGATTTTCACTCTGAAGTGGAGGGTGTGCTGATATGAAACTTCCTGACAGATTAAAACTATGTGCCGGACCTTTGCCTTTTGGGGGCAAGTGCTCCACCATCTGAGTTAGTTTCTTTTCTCCTCCTCCTCTTTGCGATGTATTCCACATTTACTTGCATTTATTTTGTCCATACCATTCCACTCTTTTTGTTACTTAAATAATATAAAGTATGTACCAGTTACATTTTTAAAGAACTTACTTGTATCGTGTTTTATTATTTAATCCACTAGCTGAGAAACCCGTCGTTGATGTGGTATTTTACTAAGGTCTATGTCCGCAACACGCAGTGTCTGGCGTTGTGCTTTGTGTATGATCATTGCACAACATTAGCTCACCAGAAACTGTACACGTTTAAAGCGAAATGGTAAATCGTTAAAAGATAAGCGGCATTCGGGGAACAAAAACTCGCTCGCTTGCGACACTTTCTGTCAAAATTTCCACTTGTGTGATATGTTGGAAAGAAGTAACTCTGAGCCTCTGTGAATGAAGGGGTCCGAGGAGCAAGATAATGCATGATGCTCTCGATGAGAGTTAGGCCGCGCATTGTTTTTGGGAAGAGTTTCCAAAGAACCAGATAAAATTTAATGTTCTCGAGCCACGGCAAGCCTCGCCTCCATCTGCATTGGCTTCTTGAGACCACATACTCCTCAGACTTATAGCCTTTTTGGTGTATTCAGATGAGTCAACCATTTTCTAGACAATTTTATGGGTAAACAAAACAAAATCAAAATGTAATGAGTAAGCACCCAAATCACAAACCATACTTAATACGAAACTTCCTGGCAGATTAAATTACACTCCTGGAAATGGAAAAAAGAACACATTGACACCGGTGTGTCAGACCCACCATACTTGCTCCGGACACTGCGAGAGGGCTGTACAAGCAATGATCACACGCACGGCACAGCGGACACACCAGGAACCGCGGTGTTGGCCGTCGAATGGCGCTAGCTGCGCAGCATTTGTGCACCGCCGCAGTCAGTGTCAGCCAGTTTGCCGTGGCATACGGAGCTCCATCGCAGTCTTTAACACTGGTAGCATGCCGCGACAGCGTGGACGTGAACCGTATGTGCAGTTGACGGACTTTGAGCGAGGGCGTATGATGGGCATGCGGGAGGCCGGGTGGACGTACCGCCGAATTGCTCAACACGTGGGGCGTGAGGTCTCCACAGTACATCGATGTTGTCGCCAGTGGTCGGCGGAAGGTGCACGTGCCCGTCGACCTGGGACCGGACCGCAGCGACGCACGGATGCACGCCAAGACCGTAGGATCCTACGCAGTGCCGTAGGGGACCGCACCGCCACTTCCCAGCAAATTAGGGACACTGTTGCTCCTGGGGTATCGGCGAGGACCATTCGCAACCGTCTCTATAAAGCTGGGCTACGGTCCCGCACACCGTTAGGCCGTCTTCTGCTCACGCCCCAACATCGTGCAGCCCGCCTTCAGTGGTGTCGCGACAGGCGTGAATGGAGGGACGAATGGAGACGTGTCGTCTTCAGCGATGAGAGTCGCTTCTGCCTTGGTGCCAATGATGGTCGTATGCGTGTTTGGCGCCGTGCGGGTGAGCGCCACAATCAGGACTGCATACGACCGAGGCACACAGGGCCAACACCCGGCATCATGGTGTGGGGAGCGATCTCCTACACTGGCCGTACACCACTGGTGATCGTCGAGGGGACACTGAATAGTGCACGGTACATCCAAACCGTCATCGAACCCATCGTTCTACGATTCCTAGACCGGCAAGGGAACTTGCTGTTCCAACAGGACAATGCACGTCCGCATGTATCCCGTGCCACCCAACGTGCTCTAGAAGGTGTAAGTCAACTACCCTGGCCAGCAAGATCTCCGGATCTGTCCCCCATTGAGCATGTTTGGGACTGGATGAAGCGTCGTCTCACGCGGTCTGTACGTCCAGCACGAACGCTGGTCCAACTGAGGCGCCAGGTGGAAATGGCATGGCAAGCCGTTCCACAGGACTACATCCAGCATCTCTACGATCGTCTCCATGGGAGAATAGCAGCCTGCATTGCTGCGAAAGGTGGATATACACTGTACTAGTGCCGACATTGTGCATGCTCTGTTGCCTGTGTCTATGTGCCTGTGGTTCTGTCAGTGTGATCATGTGATGTATCTGATCCCAGGAATGTGTCAATAAAGTTTCCCCTTCCTGGGACAATGAATTCACGGTGTTCTTATTTCAATTTCCAGGAGTGTATGTGCCGGAAAGTCGGGTCTTTGCCTTCCGTAGGCAAGTGCTCTACCGACATTTTTTATTCTTTTTAGGAAATTTTTTATAAGAAAACGGAACAATAAATTGAAAAACTCATCACCCGGAAATGTAACCCGGGCTGGTGTCCAAGCTTTCTTTTTTTTTTCTTTTTGAGTAGTAAAGTCAGCGGCAGGTTGGAGGAGCCAAGGCGCGTAGGGCGAATCCCGAGGTCTAGCCACGATGCCCCTCCCCTCCTACTGCTTAAGCACACCATCACATTTTTTAAAAATTTTTGTTTATTTCCTTTTTTATGTAAGAAGTAACAAAAAGAAGGGAACCATAGGGCAAAAATTATGCCGATAATGTGGACTAAAAAGGACCACCTTGCCCGCTGGGATCACCTTATCGAAGCGGGCTGCCAGTAACAGGCGGTCGTCAGTGCATTGGACATCACCAGCCATCAACCGGGATGACTGCACATAGTCAGAGAAGGTTTCTGTTACCGAAGGGGAACTGTAGAAACTTCACGTCCGCAAGTCTAATTCTTCTCACACGCGGCTCACCCCCGGTGGGCGGTGGGTCCATGAATGACGATCCCAAATAGTTGGCAGAAATGTTCCGATATTCCGTTCTTATCGTTAAGACCAGGAACTCGTTGATCATGTATTGCCACAAACCGAGGACTTCCTTTAAGCCGTCGCGGTACATGTAGTGTATAGCAATTCCTTGTACCCAAGTGACCGCATTCATCCCAGTCATCGGGAAATAGCGTTGGAATGAAAGATATCCAGGGGCACAATCGAAACATAGGGTCGGCGTAGCACGAAAGCTGGCTGATCAGTTTCCAGCACTGGCGTGCGGGGCCATAGTTCAGTCTATGTTCGCCCGTGTCTACCAAAACCGCAAATGGGTCAAATAGGGTCGTCAGTTAGGTGAGCGGCATGTAGCCTTCGTCGGGTAGGAAATTTCCCGTCAGCGACCACATACCACACCGACCGACCTAAAGTAGACTGGAAGGGCGTGTGGATGGCTCGTCAAATCCGCGTCCAGTCGACCGTGGGGTGGCGTCGCACAATGTCATCAGCCGGATTCGAGCGTTGAAGATCACTATAATACATCTCTGATGTCGGATTCCGTGTCTCCGGTATAAACCCCAAGATGTAGCTGTGCTCCTCGAAAAACTCCCTAATATGTGATATAGAGGGCGATAAATTTCCAACAGATGCCGGTGGGCACAGCGTATGTGGGGTCACCTCTGCTATCTGGAGGCTAGGAAGTCAGTCTGTTGGTGAAAGCCAGAGACGCCGCATTGAGCGACGGTACAGCGCCAACCCTCTTTGCTTGACGTGAGTGAGTCCAACACCTCCTTTGTGGAAGGGTAAGGTAAGAGTAACCAAACGGATAATAAAAACGGCACCAGCGCTCACCACGTGTCCAAATACTGCCTGTATCATGGAAGCAATCGTGTCTGTCATCGGTAATACGAGGGCGTAATGGATAAGGTGAGGAGCCATGTACACGTTGACGTATTGAGGGCGTTGCAAAATGTCCAAAGATCTGAATTTATTGAGGCGAGCCTCTATGCGAAGTCGTCGTAAGGCCCTACGATACGTAAAGCCCGAGGCACATTTTATTTGTCGATGGAGCAATATCCCTAAACATTTGAGCATTGGGACCATCGTCAGGGGCACATCCACTTCTGTAGGCATACTCGTACCATGTCCATATAGCGTGATTTGCGGAGGTTGATCGTTCTGCATGCCACCGCCCCATACTGTTGGAGCCAGGAAAGGGCCATTCGTATTTCGTCACCAGTCCGTGCGTATACGTCATATCGAAAGATGACGGAATGATGGCTAAGTCCCTCCAAGCGTCTCCGCAGTCCATGAAGAGCTAGTTCGAGGGCAATAGCGAATAACAATGCAGAAAGAGGACACTCCGTCTGACGGACCTGTCGACACGGACGGGAGCGGACCGATAGCCGTTTACCATAATTCTCGTGACCGCCCCATGGATCAAAAGAAGAACGACAGATGTCGTCATGCGCGGGATACCGATGTGTTCCATAACAGCATGCAGGAAACCATGTTCAACGCGATCGAAAGCATGTTCAAAATCCAACGCAACAAGAGCGCCATGGAGGCGGAATGTTTGTATGAGTCCAACCACGTCTCTATAAGTGCGTAACGTCGTAAACACATTAGTGTCGCCTCCGAGACAAAATTGATCAGTGTGAATGGCCGCCATTGCTGTACTTTTGAGCCTCTCGCTGAGGATGCGTGACAACAGCTTATAGTTGGTGTTTAGCATTGTCAATGGGAGAAAATTAAGTAGGCCACAGCTCCTTCTGTGTTTGGTCACCGAAGTCAAGAGACCCTCAATAAATTCAGATGGTACCTGAAAATCGGGTTTCAGGAATTCTGTGTACATCCTGACCCATGAGATCAAGAAACCTTTCGTGAAATTCAAGAGGGTGTCCGTCAGGACCTGGCCTTTAATTGGGAGCACCGAGCAACATAGCCACTCGCAGATCTTCCAAAGTCACTTCCGACAAGAGTGTAGCATCAACTTCTGGGTTCCGAGAGACCGGTAGGTCAGATAGGACTTCCATGATTCCTACATCTATGTTGTATTCTCGCTCGTAGAGAAGTGTATATGACTTTGTGAATGCTCGGACGATATCCATTTGCGTTTCAACTAGTCGTCCATCCTCCGTGATGAACGTCCTCTTGGGTCTTATTCTACCTTGAATGATATGGTAGAGGGAAGGTCGTTGTCAAGTAACATCGTCAGCTGTCCTCCCTCGCAAGTGCATTCCCGCGAGACGTACGGCTGTGATATGTAGCAACTGTGCGTGGACGTGGTATCCTGCCGATTGTCGTTCCGGTGACGGCGGTTGCACAGCCAGTTCGCGGAGCGCAGTGTACTAGAAATCAGTGGTCCCTGGTATACCAGCACGCTCTATCGCGTCCATAGCTGGTTCATGTTCGGCACAAGGCGGGTTTGACACACCGTAAGCACCACTGAAGTACGGAACCGTAGGCTTGTTATCGCCGGTGACATTCGGTCCATGTGAAATCAACTTCGCGTCTGCAATTTACCTCATCAAGAAAAGCCACACTGATTCGCCACAGACCTCTATTTCGTCGAAAGCGTTGACTGGGGAGGGTCAGAGTACACACGTATGCCAGGTGATCCGTGAAAGCTGCCGTCCACACCTCAGCGTCGACAACTTCCGACCGCAACAGCGTGTGACGTGGACTCGAGCCAAACGGGTCACTGAATGACTAGTAAGGTAGGTGTATGCCTTTCGGTCGTCGTGTTGTATGACCCAAGTGTCCAACAAAGCCAAGTACTTTACAAGTGTCTGAAGTGCTGGGCAGGTGGTGTAGTGCAGCACCTGGTCGGATGGTCTGAGAACACAGTTGAAATCTCCGCCTACTGCCAAATGGTCGACATTGACCTGCAAGAGTAGGGCTATGTCTTCGGCAAAAAAGGTGCGGCGTTCTCTCCTGCTGTCGGTACTGGAAGGAGCATATAGGTTTACCAGACAAACTGTACCAACTGTGAATGCGACCCCCGGGGCCGGCGGTAAATTGGATCCGTCAGGTGCCATAATCCCTTCCCTCAGCAGAATTGCCGGGCTTCGGTGATCACCCGCATCCCCGCAGTGCGCATACCCACCGGTAGCGGGAGAAGACGTCGAACCGTATGGTACTTTAGTATTGTCTGTGTCGGATCGGTTTATCGGGTGACGCACCCCATCAGTGCCGTCTCAGGCTGTTCTACTGCGTCGGTTCTCATGCGCAGTTTCTTATGGCGCGTCGGCGACTTCTGTTTACTCTGTCTCCCCTCTGTTTCAGGTGTAGGGCAAGGGGAGGACACGGCATCCTGTTCTTCAACTTCTACCGCACCGTCGGTGTGTCGGTGTAGCGGTGCGTCTGGGCTCAATGAGAATGCAATAGAGGCATCGACGCTGGAAGACGCTGTGGGCTCCTGAGGAAACACTGTAACGGCCTCCAATGCATACACCAATACAGAAGGCAACCAGCGATCGTGAGCTGTTGCAACCCGTAAAGGACATGGTAAATTTCGAAGGTCTTCCGTTTTTTGGGCGTATAGCCGAGGACTGCGCCATTGACTCGAAGAGCAAGGGTGACCAAAACCGCTGGAACTTCAAATCGTATCTCAAACTCGCGCACATTTTATATTCCCAATCCAGCACGTTCAAGCGTTACCACGCCCACGTTTCCGTCAGAGTGTCAGAACCTATAACCCACCGTCGAGCGTCTGAGAAGTTTGTCAAAGGCCTCATCGTCAGTGAACTTAAGATGTACAACGCTAGAGACGATACGTTAGTGGATACCTAGCAGCACGTTCGGGTCAACATTTATTGCGTTGCGTAAAAAACTCTCTGCTTAGAGAGCCTTGAGTCTAGAGTACATAGTGTCGAACTGCAGCTTTATCGTGGCTGCCCGATACGTAAGAGCCATCGGATGTCAGGAACGCAACTAACACGTAACTCTAGCGCGGTGGCGCGGTAATCGACAACACTCCCGGAAACGCGACACGTAGTGGCTGGGACGCACCGCATCGCTCCACAACGTAAGGCCGACTGCTAGTCAGGCAGGACTCACGCCTCGTCCTCACAGCTGTACGTCTGCCAGTACCTCGTCTCCTACGTTCCAAACCTCACAGAAGCTCTCCTGCGAACCTTGGAGAACTAGCACTCCTGGTAGAGACGATATTGCGGAGATATGGCTTAGCCACAGCCTGGGGGATGCTTCGAGAATGAGATTTTTACTCTTCAGGGGAGTGTGCACTGATATGAAACTTCCTGGCAGAGCTTCTTTGTAGTTTGGAAGGTAGGAGACAAGGTACTGGAAGAAGTAAAGTTGTGAAGAGGGGGCGTGAGTCTTGCTTGGGTAGCTCAGTTGGTACAGCAGTTTCCTGCGAAAGGTAAAAGGTACCGAACTTCGAATGTCGGTCCGTTACACAGTCTTAATTTGCCAGGTAGTTTCACAAATAATATTCCTCTGCATTTTCTGAAACTATCGGCGTTTATTCAACATCATGTTAGAACATATTAGACTTGACTTTCAATAGCTTAGAATTATATGTTACTTATTCTGCAACCGCGAGTTTTACATTTTTCAAGAGCGCCAGTCTTGTTTTCACTGGTGCATCGGACTCTGTGATTACAAATAGAAGCAGGTTTTGTATAACTATTGTAATCAATAGTTATCTCAGTGATATAGACGTACGAGGGTTATTCCAAAAGTAAGGTCCGATTGATTGCCAAATTGAAACCACAGTGAACATCAGAAATGTTTTACTTGTAACAATTAGCTACACCTTTCAGCTACTTCTCTACGTAGTCGCCGTTCTGACTTAGACTTTTGTCATAGCGTTGTACCAACTTTTCAATAGCCTCATCATAGAAGGCAGCCGCCAGTGCTTTCCGCCAATTCTCCACGCTGGCCTACACCTCGTTGTCTGTGTCAAAATGTTGTCTTCAAAGACAGCGGTTCATGTGACCAGAGATGAAACTCAGGGGGAGACAATTGCGGACTGTATTGTGGGTAATCTAACATTTCCATTTGAAAACGATGCAGGAGCATCTCCATTGCCCCTGGAGAATGCGGCTGAGAATTGGCGTGAAGACGAAACAGCACGACAGTTATGTAATGTTGGCTGCATAGCTTCAGGCGAAATTTCTCACCAGGCCCTCGTACTTGGCGGCAGACACTATTTTCTAGACATCTTTACGCACTCACTGCGAGCTCAGAAATGAGAAGAGCGACGTGATGCTAACTGGGGTTATACTAGAGACACTACCCAACACATCTGTGCAAAGCTTTATCGGATTTTCATAGTCGTTTCCATTTCGCGACCGATCGGACCTTACTTTTGGAATAACCCTCGTAATAGCGCCTAAATAGATCGCTGCCAATTCGGCTAGTTAAGTCCCTGGGCTACAGTATGGGCTCTTAAAAATGCAAATGAAGAAGCACAATGCAATAAGTATGTTTGTCCCTATTTTTTATTATCTAAAATAACTTTCGTAATTAAGTAACTCTGTACGGATAGAGGTTATGACAAGTATAGACAACGAACGAAGAGGCTAGAGAATGTAGGAAGACAAAAAGGAAGACGTTTCCAGAGTTATCAGTCTTTTAAGTTCACACGCAATGCAAGTATGTTTTTATCACGGAAGAAAATATTAATTGTCCATCTGAAAATAACTCAAAAAAGGAAATTGTATCTCTACGTTTCGTAAAAATATCATCCACACGTTTCAGAAAATAGCAAGTGTATGTAAGTGCGAAAGCTATCGTACCATCAGCTTAACAGCTCATACGTCGAAGTTGCTGTCGAGAATAGTACACAATAGATTTTCAAAACTGGTTATCTCTTCGATGACCATCATTTTGCCTTTCAGAAACGTAAAGACACAAGCGCGGCAATTTTGACGTTGCGATTGATAATGGAAACATGACTAAAAAAAAAAGAAGTCAAGACATTTTCACAGGTTTTTTCAACCTAGAGAAAGCATTCGACAATATGAAAGAGCGCAAGGTGTTCAACACTTTTGGAAAAATACGTATAAAAGTTGCGGGTAATATATAATGAGTATAACAATCAAGAAGGAACAATAAAAGTGGAAGACTACGAACGAAGTGCTAGGAACAAAAAAGGTGTAAGACAAGAACGCAGACTTTCGCCCCTGCCGATCAATCCGTATGTCGAAGAAGCACTGAACGAAATGAATGTTAGGTTCAGGAGTGGGATTAATATTCAGAGTGAAAGAACAAACAAAAGCTGCACTCGGTGGAGGCCATAAAAAATTACAAAATATACTGAGTGAAATGAACAGTCTACTGAGCACAGAACACTCACTGGGAGTAACCCAAAGAAAGCCGAAACTCATGAGGAACAGCACAAATGGGAATAGTTACAAAATTAACACAAAAGTAGCTGAAGTGAATTAATTCCGATATCCTGGAGGCAATGATGACATAAAAATCAGACCGGCACAAGCAAAGAAAGCACTCCTCACTAAAGAGAACTACTATTGGAAAATGGCTGAAATCTGAGAAAGAAATTTTCGAGATTGCACATATGGAGCACAGCAACGTATTGAAGGGACTCATTGACAGCGGGTGAAAAGATAATCAAAGCGTCTGAGATGTGGTGTTGTAGGATGGTGAGAATTAGGTGAGCTGATAAGGAATGAGAGAAGCTCCTCAGAATCGCCGAGGATAGTAATGTGAGGTGGACAAGAAGGATAGAATGGCAGGAGTTACGCTAAGGCATCGGGGAATTGCGTCCTTGGTACTAGGTGTAGCTGCGGAGGGCAAATCCTTTGGGGGAAGATCGTGAGAGGAAAGTATTCAACAGATAACTGAGGATGCTGTGTGTAAGCTTGTAACACCGAAAATGCAGAATGTATGACACCTGCTACCGATATATAACTTTTTTTGAATGGTATGGAAATATTTGTAATTTAAATGCTTTCTTTTATTAAGTAAGGACATTGCTTCACTGTATACGTAAATTTAAGTAGAAGTCTGTTGACATTTCATTGTATTTATCTGTGTTTTACTGTGACACATATAAGCCCTGATAAAAATCCAAAGCAATTATTATTTGTATCGACTAGCAACGATAATAGCAGTGTTTGTGAGTCGTAAAATCTTTGGGGAGGGAGTTGTTGGGCAGAGAGCGAGAGACAGGTACCAGCGCTTGTAGTGTGCGAAAGTGTGGCGTTAACGCTCTCGCAGTAGAGAGTATCAGTTTCGGCGGCATCATGTACGCGCGCCGGCCAGACGTCTGGAACAGGAGTACGGACAGTGGACGGGAGGAAGAGTCTGTATTAATTACGATTGCCCGTACCTATAATTAGCCATGGCTCCACAACATGCTACCGTCTTCAACAACAGCAGCAGTTCCAGCAACACAGTTTCGTCGTCGGCTCCGAGTTTCGTAGTATGCACAGCGCTGAAGTAAGACTGTTCATTGGTGGAGAGTATTAACGGCTAACCCAGCAGCACAACTGAATGTGATTTGATTGATAAGACTTATTTAAATAATAATCAGTTAAACTGAGGGCGATTGTGTCCCCATTGCCCCATACATTGTTACAAAGGAGGAGCCTTGTTCCTTTTTGTGTCTAATATGCTGAGTGTCATAAGAATCAAATTGAATACTTACAGCCAGTTCATTAATGAATAAATTCTATTTTAATAATTTTTAGCTTCAGTCTACTTTCAATTAACTGTTGTACAACAGAGGCTTCAGTATATGACTGAAGTAAAGCAATTTCATTTTTCAAGTCTGAGAATCAATCATTGGAAAAAATCCAAATCTAAAGGAACACACAAATAAAGAGTGCGATAGTTTTATTTATTTTACATATAACTTGTAACACATGGCTGCTTGGTTTGGTACGTATTCTAGTATTTAACACTGCTCAAGTTAGTAAAAAAGGCTCAATTGTTTAGACAATAATATGAAATCGAATTTGCAAAATAAGTACAGCAAAGTAAAAAGTTCCTGCTTTTTTTCTAAAATTCTTTGATGACGTTATGCTGAGGTCACTGAAAGTCATTGTTCACATAACGAAGTTCAGTACTAACATACAGTTTAATTGCATATTTTCAAATAATTACTCGATTGCCTTTTTCAAAATTTAATGCCAAACATAACACAAGAGTGACTTCTCAGTTTTCATTATCATTACATACTCACTTAAAATCAGTGTCAAGAAATGTGGCAACCTTCAGCTGCCACGTCAGTGTTTAATAATGCTTGTTTTTCTTTCCCATAATCTTGTACAGGATTTTGGTTGTAAATTACCCAAGGCGGCTGGCGACTGTTAATTATTTCCTTTTCGTTCATTAATGTAACTTTTGGACTCATGATCAGTGGTATCCCTTTTCTGTCCAGTGTTTTTCATGAGTGAATGCACAAAATAACTTTCATTTTCCAAATTATAGCTCTGTTCGGTTTAATTACTTTTGATTTTAGTAGACTTTCCATCAGAAGGTTCGGTTGTACACTTCCCTCCTACTTATCGGTATCACTTCTTCGGGAAAGATAGTCGTATCCAGTCAGAAAAATCCACTAGCCAAACACACTATCCACGGTCAAATTTTATATCGCAAGCAGGCTAGGCCGATTAGTAAGAGGGAGGTTACAAGCTCTGTTCTGAAACGAAGAATTGACACGCGGGAGGAAGTCTTAGGCGGTCGCATGAGACTGTTCTATGACTGGTAACAGAAAATAATAAATTAGTGTTGAGCTAGAGTTATTAGTGGCTGTTTGCCTTGTAATGACACGTGTCCAAAACGTGTATCATAGATTTCAAAACTTTTGTAACTACTCGATTTGAATAATATTGTAGGTCAAGTATACTTACGAATTAATCTTGTATAACTTGCCGACATAAGGAAGTGTACTCAGGAAATATACTCTGACTCCCGTAATTGTGTTTCATTCTCAGAGACGAGTGTACTTCACTCGCAAGGTAGGAAACGAACAGACTTAGAAATACAGTGTATTTTTCACAGTGATTCTGCAAAGCATCTAAGCGCAATTTCGCACGAAACAGAACGTATCAAGAACAAATAACACACTGACGAAATAAGAAGCACATTTTGGCAGTATGTTTCCTACGTTCGTTAAGGAAGGAACAAGACTTCGGTCAGATATAGAGTGCAATGCTATACACATCAAATGAAGTACAATTCGGTATGGGAGAACGTAGCTGCACCAATTTGAAAAACAGAAACCAATCGCAATCGCCCCGTTTCGCCCTTTGTCAAGGCATTTGTCACATTATGGGTATTGGCAGGCGCCCTCGGGCAATCGAGCACACTGCATCCGACCAGATTGCTTTCCCGCGAAACTCGATTAGCTGGAAGCCAATCAGTTGCTTTCTTGCGATGGCGTATTTCGAGTTTGTAGCTCCGAGCTGGTGATTCCGGAAGTTACGCGTTAGCTGACGTTGGCAGAGGAAAAAAAAACTGCCCTATATAAACGGGTCACAGACGGCAGAGTCTCAGAGGTGTTCCTTAGCTTGAAGCAGGAACGAATTTCCGAGGGTGCTGCTTTCTGGACGGATTCTCCGAGAATACCCAAATAACAGGTGACAAAAAAAGTTTTTGGTTGCTTCTGTACGTTTTCCTCTAGTACTTTCAGTTCTGAAGCTTTTGGTCTGAGGTTTGTTTCCTGTTTCTGACGTTTTCATATGCGTACCAGTCCGTCATGAATATGTATCACAATCAATCTACATCCACATCTATATATACATGGATAATCTGCACATCACATTGAAGTGCCTGGCAGATGGTTCACAGAACCACCTTGACAATTCTCTATTATTCCAATCTCGAGCCGGCCGCGGTGAACTAGCGGTTCTAGGCGCTTCCCACCGGAACCGGGAGACTGCTACGGTCGCAGGTTCGAATCCTGCCTCGGGCATGGATGTGTGTGATGTCCTTAGCTTAGTTAGGTTTAAGTAGTTCTAAGACCTAGGGGACTGATGACCTCAGATGTTAAGTCCCACAGTGCTCAGAGCCATTTGAACCATTTTTTTTCTTTTTAATTTCGTATAGCGCGCGTTAAGAATGAACACCTGTATCTTTCCGTACGTGCTCTGATTTCCCTTATTTAATAGTGGTGGCCGTTCCTCCCTTTGTAGGTCGGTGTCAACAAAATATTTACTCATTCTGTGGAATGGTGAATATTAAAAAGCCATCAGCAATGGTGCAAAGTAATCAGCGTCTAATAATTCCAAAATTCGCAATTGTAGACAAGCCCCATTGATGTTCACAAAACTATTAACTGAAACTTGCTGTATATTTTATCATGGCCCTGTTATCATATCCATAGTCAGCTGTTAACGTACGACGAGACACGATTAGAGCTTCTATGCTGTCTCGGCCTCTCTTCAAAGACTCGACGTATCGAAATATGGTTAAGAATATGGATACCATGCACATTTGCTTGTTCTTCATTGTAAACATAACGTGACAGGCAGAAACTTTTTGTGAAGCGGCAATATTCACTGTCATATGCATCACATTTATCCATTTTTTGTGAAAACATTATGTGGTTTATATTCGTGACACCAGTGGACTCCTCATACCCAAAAGCTAATTGCACACTTCTGCTTAACGCTGTTGTTTCTGTATATTGACAAACAATTAATTATAAACAATATCTAAATGGTTAAGTATTGCCTGATTCTATGAGTTCTTGTGATATTTTACTAGCGTACATATTACGTGCAGTATTCCGCGTGTGATGGTACCATCCATCAAGCGATTTCTGACGCTAGGTGATAGATGGGCCACCCCCTTGCTAATGTCTCCACCAGAACTTCATCCAGGTACATTTCACTAAAACTTTCCTTGGATTTTCTGTTTTCCTTCAACCTCCACTATTACAAGAATGACTTTCTTTCATAGTGAATCTCTGGAACATATGACATGTCAGAAATTCGTCTGTATTGTGACTCTCCAGAAACTTTTATTTCATGTTGGCTAATATTATTTTAAATTTGAAATTTTTAATGCTTGAAAGTATTAGGTTTGTTTCCCGAATACATTCATAATTTTGTCAGTTTTTTTGCATTAGCAATTCCTACAATGTATTTCGATATAACGCCAATAGGAAGATCAAGCGACTACAGGTCCTTTAATAGCATCCCAAGTTAATAAGCCGTTTCACATCGACCGACTTGTCTACATTACCTCAGTATTTTAACGGTATTTTCCTATAAGCTTATAATCATGTAGGCATTTATGTCGCTTCATTTTCCTCTCTTAGTTCTTGCGTTAACTCAGCATTGAAACTCATCTTTTTGAAATTTTTCTGACTGTTCTTTTTTTTCTATCTCCTGAGGATGCCAACAAATTCCCCCCGTGATGACCACAATAAAGGGGTTTGACGTTGTGGTCCTACAAGAACTCAAAGAGGGAATTATCCGGCTTTATTCATTTATGTTCTTTGTCTACGCTAACGAACGCTAGCCAGCTCTTCATTTAATATCGGAGATCAGAAAGTGTTTTCTTTCGTGTACTTTTAATCGAATATTCTCATTTATTTTCGCCTTTAAGTGTTAAATTTGGTTTAATTCGTACTTCCGCTAAGAAAGAGGTGTACAACAGAATTTATCTCTAAGAGATTCTGTGTCTTTGGGGCAAAGAAACATCTTAGTCGCATTGAAAGAAGAAAAATGTGGACCTCTCTATAACGATGATTAGTAGATGTAAGGAAACTTATTTTCAACTATTTCAGGAGCAGTCTTCGCTACTGTTAAATGTATATAATGTATCTATAGTTGAAAACGTCATCGCCTTCAACTTCTATATGACATTCTATGATTAAAAGTGCAGTTCAGAACGCTATTCCCACATGCGACAGTGCGTAAATAGAACGGCCTTCATGCGTCGTATATGCCGGAAACTCCCGCCATCTTCAAACAGCTACATTACTCAGGAATGAGACCATCAGCGCTTGATGCAAAGACTTGCAGCCGACCGACAGCAAACATTACTCTAAGACAATGGATTTCAATAGATGAATATAAACAATGTCATCGGATCAATTTCTTGTCTATTATTTGGAGCATGGTGATGCAGGTGCCTCAACTATAGCACCGAATTTATATAAAATGCCAGCAGCGGTTGCTCTTTAATATTTATTTTAGCCGGCCGTATGGCCGAGCGGTTCTAGGCGCGTCAGTCTGGAACCGCGCGACCGCTACGGTCGCAGGTTCGAATCCTGCCTCGGGCATGGATGTGTGTGATCTCCTTAGGTTAGCTAGGTTTAAGTAGTTCTAAGTTCTAGGGGACTGATGACCTCAGATGTTAAGTTCCATAGTGCTCAGAGCCATTTGAACCATTTATTTTAAAAGCAGGATTTTGGCACTCGAAGCACTATCCAATGATTGTATGTCAGAGGTCTTGAGATAACACAGAACGATTCCATTACAATTTGTGCTGGCATTTTATTGAAAATGTCATAGACTTGAAAACTGGCACCAACTGTCTAGTAATCTTCATACGGAACATACTTGCAGTCCTACTTGCCACTTACTACCACTTGTCCGGCGGTCACCGGCCCTGCAGACCATGTGCTGCATCAGCAATCAGTCTTCCCTGCGTTTTGTTTGTTGCTTTTTCCTCCCAGTTAACTATAGTGAGAGCTTCTGCATCTTTATTTACGTAGCCTTTCCGTCTGCTCATTGACCTACTCAGGGTAATTAAAGCTTGCTTAGGAAGTCGGGTCTCTGGCATACGGTTTACTTGACTTGCCGACTACAGTGATGATGTAGTAAAACGATAGAGTGGTTCATGATTTTGTAAATTTAATTATTCTTTCTGTCTCTTCAGGTATCTCCGTCTCTCATAAGGCCCCATATTTTTCTTATTGCCTTTCTTTCCAACGTTAGGAGATCTTGCGTCTCCTTTGTAGCTAGAAACCAGATTAAGGGGGAGTATAACGGCATTGCAGATCTTCATTTTCGCACATTGTGATATTGCTTTAGACCTGAAAGTATCTCTGGGGGCATATGGACTACTGGAACCATCATAAATTGTTTCGCTTACATCTACTGGTATTTGATTGCAAAAATAGTGCCAACTTCGCAGGTACTTTAACTGATCAACAGACATGTACTTGTTTCCGTTAACTTCATTTGTAAAACTAAGGAAGTAAACTCATGCTCGAAGAAATATCCTTACAAAACACAGGTTTGGCTGAATTTCGAATTTTTCTCTGTTTGGGTCCTTTTCCAACTGGTTTTATTTGAACCGATTGAGATAATTCGAATATATATTGTTTTACTCATAATTTGACTGATCGGCAGGGCTACATTCCAAGTTGTTCCATGGAGCTCCCCATTAGTTCACCTACACTGGAAACAAACAGTTCGGTGAAATCCGCCAAATGAAGGCAGTTACCATGTGCTGCAGTTCTTGTTTGTTTTCACAATTATCATTACTAAAACTTCCTTTAACATTTCTGAGAATGGAAACGTAATCTCCTTACCTTACTCCTCTTCAAATTCCGGTATCCTTATCCAGTCTAGTGGCAGCTGTAGTAAAGACTATATATTCTATTATCTAACATAGATAGAAACAGTTGCTCACATTCTGAGAGCAGTTAATTTAAAATGACTCAAAAGTTTTGATAAATTTTATGAATCGCAGTCAAAGACGTCATTTCCTCTCATTGGCCCGTTTAATTTTCTTCGCCTTTATTTCATTTTATTTTTATTTTTACTAACTTATTTTTATTTTTTTGTCCTATGTGATTCACAATTTCATGTGGTCCATTGTGCTACTTTCATCTCAGGTGACAGTTTGGTTTTTTGGGCTGATCAAAATTATTATATTTTCCATGCAGTTGGCGACAGTGCTAGTTACTATGGAGAGACTGACATTGCTATAACTCTTTATGTCATATCTGTCTCACTGTCACATAACAATTGGAATGATTACAGTACAGTTCCAGATGTGCGGAGATATTTTTTAGCTGTATTAAAAAAGTATTTTATTACTGACTCATTAAATATAGGGATTGCAGCCAAATAAGATATACTGCTATTTGGGCCGCATACCTTTCGGCTTTATTCACAGTGATCCAGCAGACTTGGAGGCTACAGCAACGCTCTCCATCCCGTTAAATGTGTGAGCGGCACGTTTGTTATGTGGCCCCATTGGGAGGATTAATTAATTCCGTCCACGCAAAAATTCTGTTTGTGACAGAAATCAGAAAGGATAGATGAGTTCAATTGTTGGATTTTTTGGTTCGTCGTAAAGATGATGACACCCTCCAACACGCATTTTCTCGGAAGCCTATTCATACAGACGTATATTTATTTGCAAACAGCTGCTATCAACATTCGCAGAGGATCACTGTTGCTAGAGCTTTAGTTCATAAAGCATATACCGTAACTGAGGAGAGCAGTCTGCGGGACGATCTTCTACACATAAAGGGAGTTTTTAAAGCACAGCGTAGGTAAAGCGCTATGAGTAAGACGTAAAGTGTACATCAAGAACGATGAAGAAGCCACAGAGAGATTTTAATCCGTGGCTTATCTCCAATAGAATGTTATTTTAAATTGCGAGCAAATGCAGCCAAATTTCCATATTCTGAGTGAAATGATACGCAGTGGATGAAAGATACCTTGTATTAAAAGTCACGACAAGTTTCCCGTCAATTGTCGTATACTCAGTAGATGAAGAACCCTTTTAACAAGTCATAGATGAAAGTTAACTTCCTTAGGGCCTTCCTTAGGGCCATTCATGTCGAGTTATAAACAAATACCGCACTAAAAGCGTAGTCGATGCTTAGACTGAACGGGTATCAGAACCGTGTGAAGCGCAGGAAGGTATGTGAATGGCGACAGGCAAGGCACCACTCCCATCAGTGGGAAGCCTACAGTTAAAAATTTGGCGGATCCTCGCCAAGCATAAAGTTATAGTGATTTTCCGTTCTCTGCACTTTTGCTCTTCATCTAACATACCTAACACTCCGCAAGGCTGGCGCATAGAAGATACCCTGCGAGTTCTACTTTTCGTACATCGCGAAAACGACTCGATTAGTCCATAAAAGGTACTCGTACAGCCCAATAAGTTGGGTGTGCAGAACGCTTTATCGACACCTGTCACTCTATACGGTATTGAAATGTCGATGTTTTTGTGTCTCGGTGGAAAACAAACACTTGAAATTCAAATGGCAAGGAGTTTAATTAATAGAGACTGCGGTTCCAACCTGGAAAATTCATGGCCGACGGCGCCCGCATAGGCGTTGCCGCAGTCCATTTCATTAATATCCCAGCATGGGTCGACCGCGAAGCCACAGATCCAGTTTACGCATAATTCTTTACATGGAGATTTTAAAAAGAAGAGTTGGCATGACGTCAGAACCTTGAAGCCAACGTCCACATCTCAGTTGCCTCAGAACATCACTCTCAGGTGTTTTTATTCCGTTACGAACAGGAGAGACAGAATGCACTGAGTTAGTGCAGAAAGTCAGACAAAATTTCCGAACAGAAATCCCACAACAGTGAATACATTTCAGCAGGACCTTCATTGCAAAGTGTTTCATCATATGTATAAAAAACCGATTTCCCGGAAGAACTCAAATGTATATTGAATTAATAAAATGATAACTGCCTGCGCTAATATGCTTGATTGGTTGAAATGTTAGGAATCGGATGCTTCTTTGGCAATGCATACAGATTGCTTACTTAATCAAAGATTTTCGTGACTTCAAAATGGTTCAAATGGTGCTATGCACTATGGGACATAACATCTGAGGTCGTCAGTCCCCTAGACTTAGAACTACTTAAACCTAACTAACCTAAGGACATCACACACATCCATGCCCGAGGCAGGATTCAAACCTGCGACCGTAGCAGCAGCGCGGTTCCGGACCGAAGCGCCTAGAACCGCTCGGCCACAGCTGCCGGCTCTTGAATTCAAATGTCCGGAAAGTTAACTTCGTGAAACCTGTGTGCTTTAATCTTTTGTAGTTCTCTCAAGTCCTTAGATGTTGTTTCTGCTTATTCAAAGTCTGTATCTGAGTAGTATCTTCTGTCACTTCATCTACAAGCAAACGAGCAATGTTTACGGAGTTCTGGGTTGATCAGCTACTGATTAGTATTTAAAATTGATTACGAAGGCATCCTTTCCAAATCACATACTCCACCTCTTGTTTATTTAAAATGTATAACCAACGAGGAAGTTACATTTACGAGGGAAATTACTGCCGCGTGGGATTAGCCGAGCGGTCTTAGGCGCTGCAGTAATGGACTGTGCGGCTGGTCCCGGCGGAGGTTCGAGTCCCCCCTCGGCCATGGGTGTGTGTTTTTGTCCTTAGGATAATTTTGGTTAAGTAGTGTGGAAGCTTAGGGACTGATGACCTTAGCAGTCAAGTCCCATAATATTTCTCACACATTTAATTTAATTTAATTAGGGAAATTACTTCGTATCACAGGACCAAATATGCAGTTAAGACGGTAAACGTTTGCAAAAGCCTTCCTTACACTATCTCATTATCGTAAGCACAGAAATATTTAATTGGTATTTGAAACAATTGTCGCGCGGACGCAACAGAAATTACGAACCAAAGAGAGTCATAAACAATCTCTATGCAGGCAATAGCCAGCTAATATACTGGGGCATCTAACACGGCGGTGCATGCTTCAAAACAAGATGAACTGACATCGTCCTTACGTCCGTGCTTCTTTTCCGCCTGTTATCATCTTTGGCGCGTATGTATCAGTGACCACACGCAGTGGCGCGGTCATTGGATTTCAAGGGACAGAGCGAGTGCTGTAGCTTAAGTCTCCCCGCTCATTCTGAATATGGCCGAAATGTATGCGGCCGAAGTTTTAGGGGAAGAAATAGGGTTTATGATACTGCACACCCGAAATTCAATGGATCAGTTATTGCGCAGCGAAAACATGATTAAGTGTTGTATAATATCGCAAGTCAATTATATGGAATTAGTTCCAGAATTGCACTTCTTTCCTGAACACATTGGAACGTCCCCTTTGAAAAACTATACATGACCGTGCTTAAACTGACACGCAATATTTTTTTAGCGCAACGCAATCTGATTTCCAATAATCCCTACAAAAGAATGGCCCTGACTAACATTAACCTATACCTTTCACAAATCACTTACCTCACAAAAATCTTCGTTACTCGAACTACTGCAATACAGCGAGCGCCACTACTGCCAGCTAAATAAAAGATTCAAACTACGGAAGGCACTAACTACTGATAGGCATAGTTAGCAAATGAAAGATTTTAATAGAGAACAAACAATGTATTTACCTTAATAGTTATAATATACATAGCAGTTCATGACATCCAGTCTTACAAATTTCAAAACTCCGCCATCTCTATCCCCACATCCACCACTGCTGGCGGCTCACCTCCAACTGCGCAACGCTACGCGCTGTTAACATCCAACTGCCCAAAACTACAATGGCAGACAACAATGTAAACTAGCCACAGACTGCACACAGCACAGCCAGTGATTTTCATACAGAGCGCTACGTGGCGTTACCAATAAGAAAACCTAAACAGCCTACTTACAACATTTTATTCTTACTCTTACTGTAGACTGCTAAGCATTGAACTACTTTATATTAAAAAATGCCGATATTATCTCCAAACCATCGCCTAGTTCGTATCGACAATGAGACCTTTGCTTTCAGGATGAGGACTCGCACAGTGTGCCTGCTAGCGGTTTTCGTGCTCGTGGCTGTGGCGGCATGCCGGGCGCAGGTCAACTTCACGCCGTGGTGGGGCAAAAGGGCCCTTGGCAGCCCCAGCTCCCACGACTGCGTCAGCTCCTCGCCCGAGGCGCTCCTCAGCATCCTAAGCGCAGCGCAGGTCAGTCCGCGAGCAGCACCAGGCGTGTTCCCGCAAGGCTCAGTATACGGCCTCGTGTAAGTACGGAGTGACATAATGCGGCGTCACACGACTGGTGCTTGTCAATCAGCAAATCTGGAAATGTGTAGAAAATATTGGAGAATATATAAGTTAAAACCTTAGAAAAAATTTAGGATGACTGAATGAGAATATCATTTTTAGCTTCACCTTCAGCGTATGTGTAGAATACCAGAACGTCTCAAGTAGAGGTTCATCAGACAGACTTTCATGATGTTCTTAAAGCAGCAGACGTATTCTTGTATGTAACAGCAAAGGGTCAGATCCTGGGCACTAAAAGTAAAAATATACTTACATTTATAAACAAATGTATCAGGAATGTACACTACATTTCCCACCATGAATACACCTCGATAAATTTGAGCTAAAGTTTCATTAACAAGCAACTAAAAAAGGGTGAATCGACGCAAAGTATCTTTTGATGTACTTCTTAGCCTCGGTTTTGACTACCTAGTACGCATTCATTATACAACTTGTTTAAAAAGACAACAAAAAGCATGATCGTGAAATTGTAGGAAGCTAAATTAGAAAACGATCTAAGTTCTGTAGAAAACTATACTCTCATGAGTAGTTTGCATACTAACTCCTCACCTGTATAGGCGAGGAAGAGCACTCATGATATGAATATCAACTGACGGCTGTTGAATAATGTAATAGTACAGTACTACTAACTCTTAAATTCCAAATGCCAGCTATTAATATGTTACAAATATGAAACTGATTGTCAGAGATAGTCTTCTCAGAGTGAAAACTAGTAAAAAATTACGAACTACTGATGTGCAACTAGATTTACATGAAAAACACAATGCTTATGCCCGCATGCAGACGATTTTCGCGAATAGCGAACTGGTAGCTGATTGTCGCAAGTTTAGTTCAACGTATCGTATTTATCCCGCTTCATTTGGAGTTGGATGATCTTCATACGTATAGTCTAACTGATAAAAGAATCCAAGAAGTCTTCATTTCTTTTAACAAGAAGTATTAGAAGATCATAATTTGAAATCCACACAAATCCAGTATCATGTTACGGCTACGCATTAACGTTTAAAAGTGTAGCACGCATGTGATGAATCTTTGGGACTATTCTCGTGGAATTGTTTCCTCCAACTAACATCAAAACCAATTTTAGAGCAAATATTCTCTTGGCACATAATAAGCTCTTCTATACGTGACGTTTTGTTATGGATAAGATTAAAAAAATATACTCATTATAGTGAAGTATTAAATTTGGATTACCAGAGAAGTCACTGGCCATAAAGGTTTATACGAAAGAGTAGTCCTATCATTATGTCTTTAGTCGACGTACAGTCGAAGAAATACTCAACAGATTCTGTATCATTATTTGTGTATAATGTGTATCAGTTTTTCTTATCCAAATACACTGATTCCAGAATGATCATTTTCAGTGTTCGACAACTGACTAACATAATGGTTTAAATTATACATTCTATTTTCTACTAGGTCTACAACTTTTCTTCCGCCGTTTTTTCTCGAAGTTCGGGGCTTTATTGGGAAGACCTTACAAAAGAATTATGATTCATAGAAGTGCCCGTCACTGGCCACTACATTCTCCCATCCTTCGGATGGCATACGAATCCCGTGGCGGAAGAACTGGGCGTCTTTTGTGGGGATCCATGAATCGATTCAATTTTGCACTTGTTCATATGATCGGAAGAGCTGGTCAGCCGGGCTGTATGCCACTGATCGAAAAACGTGGTAGTCAGAGAGAGCAACGTATGGAGAATACGGTGGAAGGGATAAGACTTCTCATTCAACGTTTCCATGAATATTTTGAAGGATTTTGGAACATGGGATCGAGCACTGACCTGCCGCAAAATTATCTGTACTTGTCTATCGCTGTATTGTCGCCCTTTGTGTTTCAGTGATGGGCTAGAAAGCATCAATTGCTTTCGATAATGATGTCCTGTGACTGTCTTCAGCTGTTTTAGTAGCTACGAGAAAGACCGCCATGCCGGTCTTCGACATCAAAATCACCGTTCTTAAGGCATTCAAAACATTCTCTCCACGTTCTTCCACTGATATTTCCCTCACCATTTGTCTTACCCAGCATTTTAAGAGCCACAGCCGCAGATTTCGTAATGTTAAAGTAGAAAATTAGAACTTCCCCTAAAAGGGGAGAAGTTGGTACGTAAGGTGACGTACTTAATCGAGAATAACCCTATGATGCAATCACAAATCGACTAATATTTTTACGGCATTATTTTTACAGATGCCTAAGCTTATTGTATTGCACCTACGACCAACCACCTTAACCCAACTTGCCGCTACTGCCATCTATTGCAAACCGGCCAAGGCAAAGTTGTAGACCTAATACTAATTTCAGTTTGTTAGCAGAGGCAGAGCCACAAAGCGTCATTTGCACATAATAAAATATACATTTCCGGTTACTTGTTAACGTGTGATACGTTACAAACCAATAACGTAATGGCTCACTTTTAAGCCACAACTGCGTGAATGAACGCATTTGCATGAATGCTGTAATAACTTATTGTCGATGTGAATCCAAAATCCACATTTTTTACGGATTTCCTTTGTTTCAGGCTGAGGTGCAGAAGCTTGCTGACTGCAAAATGCTTACATCACAGGCGAATTCCTGAATGCACCCAGTCTCATCTGGCAACCGAACATATTTAAAAAAGGAAGCTCTCTTCAAATACGTTGAAAATGTCCCAAGTGTTCTTTATATTTTGATTATTTTTCTTTGTGGAATAATTGAATATTGAAATACTGCAATAAATACAAAGAGAAACAACATTTTTCAACTGCTGTTTTCACTTATACTTAGCCATATTTTCTATTATGTCCAGTCTTTTTATATATTCAGTCTCTCTTACAAGGATGAGACTGAAAGTTCTTGGAATGCCCTGGTTCTGAAGATAAATAAAAGTTGTTTATATTTTAAAACTTCTTTCTAGTGATTTGTGAGTTGGTTACGGTGTAGTTAATTCGCCTGGTTCTAATACTTCGTTAGTTATCATTACTTAAAGATTCTGGTTGCACTGAGAAGATAATTTCACTAAAAACCTTTCCGAGCTATGACCTTTTCTGAATTTAAATTGTTCAATTCTAAGCAGTGTAAAGATCGGATAGGAAACGCATTTCACGAATAAGTCCTATCTAAGGCTACAATTTATAACTGGTGCAAGGAATTCAGAAGAGGTCGGTTTTTTCTTAGTGATGTATTTCATGAACGATGTCCCAGAATTACAGCTACAGTAGAAAATACTGCCACCTTTCAAGCAATGCTTGAAGATGAATTCGGTCCACATTGGTCACTGGTAGTAGTCAAATCCAGAACATTTTGTGTCAACAGTTAGATGTAAGAAATCACAGTTGCCAACGGATTTCACACAAAGTGACTCTCATACAAAAACCAAAAAGTGCAGAAAAATTCAGCAAAAATCCACGGTGGAGCTTCATATTTGGTTTCGTATAACTTCAGTGGTGATGGATCTGTGATTTATTGTTATGGATGTGAATAAACAAGTCATCGGTCGAGTCGTATTTCGAACAGAGCGCCGGCCGCGTTGACCGAGCGGTTCTAGGCGCTTCAGTCCTGCTACGGTCGCAGGTTCGAATCCTGCCTTGGGCATGGATGTGTGTGACGTCCTTAGGTTTAAGTAATTCTAAGTCTAGGGGACTGATGACCTCAGATGTTAAGTCCCATAGTGTTCAGAGCCTATGTCTATAGGCCACATTGTTGCTACAGCTTTAGAAGAGGGACATAACGTTACTGCCGGTTGCTATATAGTTTATTGTTTACACCAATTATTTGAAAACGTTTGTGGAAAGGAAAAAAATTACGCTACGGCAATGCATCGTCGCATACACCAAAACTAGAAACTGAATAGCTGGACGCCCTAAAGTGAGGACTATGGACTCTCCAACATACAGTCCGGATCCAGCACCTTGTGGTTTCTTTCTGTTTCTAAAAATTAAAGATAAAATTGATGGTATGACGTTATTGCCATCAGATGAAGGAGAGGAACATTATGAAAGCATTTTTCTGAAACGCATGAAAAAGACGGACGTCTTTGTTTTGAGGACTGGCTTCATCGAATGCAGAAACGTATTGGTGTTAAAAATGAGTAGTTTCGAAAGGCAATAAAAATCATTTAAATTCTTCTGAAGCTAATCCGTCAATGATTCTCCAAAAAATTTTCTGTTGTATTTCTCCAAACTCTATAGAGTCCTCTCGTGTTTATTGGGCTAGTGCCGATTTCACTTAAGGAAACATTGTGTTAAATTACTGTCACGTTCATGTTTCACGTCTGTTTGTGGACCGTACTGGGAAGCTGACCACTTAGAACATTGCTCGTGAAGGGTGAAACCTGATACTGCGTTCTTCCACACAATTTTAATCTGCCAGAAAGGTATATCTTCATTCTTTATACGCAAATGGTTAGAGATATTGGTTTAAACCTATTTTACCATATATATATATATATATATATATATATATATATATATATATATATATATATTATGAAATGGAATTTAGGTGTATTTGTAGCATCAGCGCCTTAAACTACTGAATTCATATTAGCCGAACTTGGTGCCAAATACCACTTGCTATGTGGAAACAAGGACTGTGGAAGTAAGGAACACCTACCTCTCAAAGGAGCGGAACGGGGGGGGGTGAAAAACAAGCACACTCATCCGGTACTTGAGAAAGAGAGCACTTAGCTACTTGCAAAATCTTTGTTCATCATTATATCAGACATATACTAATTTTTTTTCTCTCTGATACCTCACCCCTAAAAAGCGACAAAAGGAAATACGTTTATCGATTACTACCATTTCGCCGTTTATGTAGTAAATCTGTCGCTTTAATATTTTACTTCTTCACTACTGCTGGCAGTCCCACAAAGACCACTGAAGAAAACTACACACATTTCAGGAGATATGACATCATAAACACTGAAATGCGTTATCTTAAAACAGAGTGCTAATTACTCTCAATATACTCATCCACTATTTGGTAATAATGAGAGATCTTATGCCACTTCCAAAGAGATTAAATACAATTTCATAGGGTAGGGAATGAAAAAGGTGAGCTCCTGAAGCATTGCTGAGGAATATTTTGTCCAGCTTCATCAATATTTGTTAGGTGTATGGCTTTTTTTGTATAAAAATACTGTAGGAGTAAGAGCCCCCTACTAATATGAGTGGTTGTGTGGTTCAGAAGGGGTGATAAAAATGTTCTATGAGAACTTGTTGGTATTTCTTTCCCACATTTAGCTGACTTGGAATACTTTTAAAGATATGAAGTGCAATTGGTCTCTTATTTGCGCCGCTCAGTGCGTCAACCGTGTCGCTAGAATGAGCAGTGCAGAGAGGCAGTTACTTTGTCGATGTTTTCCGTGATTTAAGATCAAGACCAAACAGATGAATACCACAGAAAAAATTAACATCACCCTGCAGTCCCGTGGTGTAAAGCATGAGATATATACAAGGTGAACGTTAACAAAACCGACGAACTACAGGAGCGTATTCCTTACTGGAAATAGAGCAAAGAATTTCCTTTTCATTATGTGCCCACAAATGGATGAAAGTGTCACACAGTTGGAAAATAAGGCATTAAAGCGTGAGACACTTATTTGTAAGCTGGTTGACGCCGCTGATGCTCTGATGACTACTGCCTATTGGATGTCGTTTCACATGTTCACAGACACTCGTGGAAATAATAGCAAAACGTTCCAAAGAGGAGCGTGGAAACTTACTTCAAACAACAAGGCCCACATGTAAGAATGACGTGGTCTAAGGTGAGACATTTTAAGAGAGTAACTATTTTGGAAGTACAGTTACGATTCTACCGTGAGAGATTCATATATTCACTAATACACATTGACAAAAAGAAAAAGTGACAACTTTAACCTGTTAGGGTAATAATTCAGGACTAAGAATGCGCTTTTCATGTAAGTGGGAGTCTACAAAGGACTACGAAACTCCGCTTTGCCGTGGCAACAGAACTCCTTAAAACACCGCCAAGAGCTCCCTTGAAACGAAGAAAACATCAGATATTACTTGCGTTTTTGAAACTGCGTGCCGGCCGGTGTGGCCGAGCGGTTCTAGGCGCTTCAGTCTGGAACCGCGCGACCGCTACGGTCGCAGGTTCGAATCCTGCCTCGTGCATGGATGTGTGTGATGTCCTTAGGTTAATTAGGTTTAAGTAGTTCTAAGTTCTAGGGGACTGATGACCTCTGATGTTAAGTTCCATACTGCTCAGAGCCATTTGAAACATTTTTTTAAACTGCGTATTTTGGAAACTGCGTACATGTATTTCATAGGCACTTCGTGTAGCCTATACGAACATGATTATTTACGGTAAGTAGATTGCTTAAGGATTGCCTTTTTTTCATGTTCTGTTTTCCGTGTTTCTTAGCACCACATCGCTGGTAGATAATAGCAACGAAAAATTCATCCTTCGTGGGCGGTTGGTGTACAACAAAAAGTACTTAAAGTGTTAGTTTAGATGGCAGACACATTAACCGCTGTGTAGACCTAGATTTCACTGATAGAGTAACTGGAATGTGTCCCTTACAACTTGTCAAAGTACTCCAGTAGAAACCAGGTTTATCTCCAGTGTATTACTTTAACCGCATACTGTTAAATGTATCACTAGCCATAATCCTTAGTTCCCACGTAATTTTTAGTCACACTCTACTTAAATATCCATAATAATTACATTCATCAGTTCAGGGCAACAGTTCAGTTTTTAATGTAAAGGGCTACTTTTATATCAGACAAAAAAGATATTCAAATAAATTTTGAAGTTCATTTTTACGAAGAAACGTATTTAAACGTAACGTGCACAAAATGATCATAATATTACATGATAATGTTAATGCTGCGAAAGCTAAAATACCCTGCACTCTAAAAATTAACATTTTGCCATATTTTTATTGTTTATTATACATGTAGTAATGAAAACATAAAGAACTTCCACAAAACATTTTCTAAAATGAAATTTGCACCAGTGATTTTCAGGCAGTTTGATTTCCTCTCAGAAGTTTTCTTTGCACTCACTGGAAATTATTGTAGAGAAATCAAGCTACATTGACTTATTGCAACAGTGACATATATGAGACGTCCTTATCCTCTTTTTTGGGTCACAAGAGAAGCATTTTTGGCGTTTTCTAATCTTTCTACAGAGACGTCTACTCTCGACTCTGCTATACCCAAAACAGGGTGAATGGATACACCAAGAACACGGGGCGTGTGATAGTTGTTGACTCCTTTTTATCTTTGGTGTCACCAACGAGTTTGTAAGTTGCTTTCTAAACACTAAACGGCTCACCTAAGTATCGTTTTGGTGGAAATTGTGAAGGACAAACACATTCATCCCGTTTACGTCAAATATGCGGAAAAATAATTCCATTGCCCGTCTTTGGAAGAGTTTTAGACAACCAGCGACATTATATTATACATTTCTAGCACAGTTTTATCCAAAGATTCAGTCCCTACAATTCTGTCTTCAACACTTTCATCACTTGTTTCATTCAAGGATTTCACAGATGGCAAAACTAATTCATCTTCGCTTTCGCACTGTTCCTACTGTGAATTATATTCACTTTCAATTTAGCTGTCACTATCTAATCCAACATCACTTCCTAAACTGTCCTCAGACCATTTTAAAGTAATATCCTCAAAGTCAGGGTCCATGATGTGAACATCAGTTGAAGACTGGGCTACTAAATCCATAACGCAGAGTCCCAGATGCTGCCTCAGATACGGCTAGCACGAAAGAAGTATTAGTACAGATTACATCAAATTAAAGAGACTAATGACAAATGGAATCACATTACAATTAGATAACGCTGTAATCTCGTACAGAAGCCCTATACTTCAGTAACAAAATAACAATAAACGATAGCGGTCTGTGAGACCACACCTTTGCTCACTGACGCATTAAGGACAGATGAAGTCGCACAGCATTTAACACTGCTCACAGTGAGAGTGCCGTAATATTAAGCGGAATTCTATTACCAAAAGAAATAAAACTGGAATTGTACTTTTTTCATTAGTTTTTCACATTACTAAAGGGACGGATCTTCTACATCCTTGTCACCTTATTAATTAGGATATTGTTAACTATACAATCGCACCATACATCCGCTATTTACGGCATCCGAGACACGTTCTTTAATGTTTAAAAATGTAAGTGCGTGTAATCGCATAAATTTCGAGTCATTATTACATTTTGTCAATATTTCCTCAAATAATGCTAGAACTTTTTTGAAGTGGGGTAAAACGAAGTAATATGGGAAGTAATACTTATAATGTATGAGTTACATTTAACATGAATTTAAACCTCATGTGCTAGCAGAATCGGACTAATTTGGTTTTCATGTAAGCTGGAAACTGCGGGAAACATTTCAGCAATAACTATGTTGCTAGAGCCAGTCAGATAAGGCAGCACAAAACCTACACTCACAAAATTTGTGTGAAGTTTATTACTGTTTGATGCCTAGAGCAGTGCTACGCAAGAATGCAAACACAGAGTTGGTTCGAGCAAAGGCTTTGATAAGCTCACATATTTTTCACACTTATGAGTAACGAGTAGGGCTGGTATCCTCAGGAAAGAGGCCGTTTAGATGTACAGCTTACATGTAAGAAAATTAGTGTAAAATAAAAAAGGAATGCAGTACAAAAATCGTGAATTAATATTCTCTACAGTAATACATTTACGTTGGTATGGTATAGCTCTTTGGTTCGCAGCATAAATAAAGTGAGAACTATTTTCAGATTCTCAACCAAATAGTAGTGAAGTTGTAGCACGTAATGACATTTTATTACGTATTTAATGAATGTACTCTATCTTGGAATAATAATGTTTGGTTGTATAATGTTTCTCGCGTTACATTTTCTAAAATTTTGTTAGTATTCCGCTTTTATAATCAGCATTCCAGAAAATGCATAGCTTATAGCTATTATTATTCAGATCTATGATCGTATACCGCTACTTAGAGCCACTGTTTGACACGCTGTCGATGTATCTCAATTTGACATGTTAACGGTATGTAACGCACAGCGACAAATAAGTTTATGGTGCAGGGAAGCAACAGATGAGTGTAAGGACATTCGTTGACTATGCTGGTTATACTTTTTAATATTCCTTAGGAAAACGGACCATTCTCTTCAACAATTACGAGGTGCAAACAGCCCGTTTAAATACAATAAAATCTGGCATGATCACCAAATACAGTGCAAAGGGTCCTCGAAGTCGGTAGTAGCTATTTCAGAACTACTTGGAAGTCGTGTCAGAGGCTCACCAAATTCAGCAACACTTCCGAATTGATTGAAGGGCGAGATCGATGCTTTCGCCCAGCTGAAATCTGTGCCCGACAGCCTGTTGGTTGTCGTTACGCCACACACCCCAGCCTAAGAGATTCCACTGCAGTGCGTAGCCTGTTGGCTGAGGTCGGCCAGACACAACCTCACCCTTCGGCTGGCTTGACTGTGTCACTCGACGCAGCCGTTCGGAAATGCAAATCTTAAACGGGCACCAATAGTACCGTGTCCATCTCGGCACATTTAGCAATGCCGATTTTCAGTGCCGCTTCTCTTATCCTCAATATTCTAGAGTAGATATTCAAAATGACTCTTGCGCTTTCTATGACCTTCGGCCAATGTTGTGCAACACGTGAGGACGAAAGTAGCTTAAACAAAAAATGCCATTGCCAAGTAACACTGCGCGATGAAAATCCGACCGTACACACAAAGAACTGATACAGTGTAGAACAGAAGGTAACTGAAAGAAACTCGCAACGAGACGAACAGTATTGACAAATCGATTCCACGACAATAATTACACTAAATCCAGGGCGGTTGATAATGGTCCCCTCGATATTACAGAAGGTGGAACTTGGTTCTTAACAGCATGTCTGATCAACTAGGATGGCACCGCATGCTCTGGAACGTGATGCCGTGTTCGCCACAAGAATGTGAAGGAGTTCTTGTGCCAGAGCATTCGATTCCTACAGCAGTGCGGTTGACATCTGATGGATGGCCGTTGGTGCATCAGGACGGGCTGCAATACACCTCCACAACAGTCACATACTTGTTCGACAGGATTTCAGTCAGAGGGACGGGGAGGACAGTCCAGTCTCGTTACGAGACTTACTGCAGTTTCGCAGTTCGATATGGTAGCGCTACGTCTTCCATAAAAAGGAAGTCATGTCTGAATGCACACCTCAAAAGGAACACATAGAGAAGGAGTACAGTGCCACAGTGAAGTTGACTGGTGAGTGTACATTGCTGAAATGTGTAGAGGTCAGTACACTAACGCAATATTGTATCTCCGCACATTATAACCCATGGACCACCAATACCACCACATTCCACAGTGTGCCTAGATGCATTACGTAGCCTTATATGGCGAGTATTAAGGTTGCGTAATGCTCCCAAGAAAATTGCAGAGCTTGACTGCTTTGGTAGTCCGTGGGTGGGGTGAGATAAATTTGCATGAGGATATCAACCTCATCATTTTTTAACACTGTACACTCACTAGTCAAAGTTCTTCTGACACTGTACTTTTTCCTGATTTTCTTTCTTTCTGAGGTGCATTCACTCCTGACTTCATATTTGTGGGTGACAATCAGCGACGGCATCGAACAGCGCCTGTTGAGGATCTCTTGTTGTTGTTGTTGATGATGTTGCTGCGGTATACACTACGAAGACTGATTTGATGCAGCTCTCCACGCTATGCTGTGCAAGCCTCTCAGCTCCGAATAACCACTGCAACCGACATCATTCTCGAAATACTTACTGTATTCGTCTCTTTGTCTCCCTCTACGAATTTTACCCCTCACACTTCCCTCCAAGACTATATTTCTGACCTCTTGATGTCTCAAAATGTGCGCTATCGATTACTTGATATATCCATCTGATATTCAGCATTCTTCTGCAGTACCACAATTCAACTGCTTCTGTTCTCTTCTGGTCTAAAATGTTTATCGTGCATGTTTCACCTTCACACCTGCCTGCACTGCAACAAATAAGTTTACAAAATACTTTCAAAGCTTTGAGTCTATAATCGATGTTCATAAATTCCTCTTCCTGAGAAACGCACTTGGTGTCATTGCCAGTCTACGTTTTATAACCTCTTTACAGCGGCCATCATCAGTTATTTTACTGCCCAAATACCGACCTGATCTACTACTTTAAATATTTCATTCCACAATCTAATTCCTTCAGCATCGCCTTACATACTTCGAATTCATTTCATTATCCTTGTGTTGTTTTTTTTATTTTCTTCTTTTATCCTCCTTTCAAGACAATGCCCATTCCGTACAAACTGCTCTTCACTGCCCTGCAATTATCGGAGAACCTTTAAGTTTTTTGCCTTCTCCTTACTCCAGATTTTTCTTTGGTTTCCTTGCCTGCTAAACGTAGAGATTGAATCACATTTGTCATACGCTACAGATCTGTCTCATAGCCTTCTCAACCGCTTCTTCCATTTTATGCCCCTCGACTCTACAACTGTAGTTTCTTGTACAACTTGTAAATACCATTTCATTCCTTGTGTTTTACTCCTGATGCCTTCAGAATTTCAAAGAGATTCTTCCAGTCAACACTGTCAAAAGTTTTTTCTAAGTCCAGAAATACTATAACCGTAGGGTTACCTTTCCTTAACCTGTCTTTTAAGATAAGTCGTAGGGTAAGTATTGCCTTGCATGTTCCTACATTTCTTCGGAATCCAAACATATTTCACAAGGTCAGCGTCTAGCCGTTATCTACTCTACTGTAAAGAATCCGTGTTAGTATTTTGCAACCATGACTTACTACACTAACAGTTCGGTAATATTAACTCGTGTCAGCTTCCTCTTGTAACAAGAGCATATTCGGCGAATTGACTGGCCTGCGCGATCATCAGACGTAGAACCAAACTAGCACGTGTGGAATGCGTTGGGAACCCGTATTTCAGCGCGCCCACATGCACCAATAATCATCCAACAGTTGTTAACCCTGCTGATGGAGGTATCGAAAGCCTTACCACAAGAACTTCTTTCCAGACTTAGGCGAGCGCGGGAGCACGTTGCAGACCATTTACTGCATCCTATTAAGAACCATATCCCACCTTTCGTAATGTCGAGGGCCCCGTTGTGAATCGAGTTAACTTCAGTGAAATTATTGTCTTCGAATGGAATTGTCATTTCCGTTCATTTCAATGCGTATTTATTTCAGTTACCTTACAAACTCTACCATACCAGTTGTTTCGACTTCCTGTCCAAGTTTTATCGAGCTATGTTATTTAATGACTTTCGTCATTATGTTTTGCACGTCAGTGTGGTAATGTCCGTATGTTATGTGACGTGAGGAATTTTTAGATAGGATCCGTAGCGCTGCAATTTCGTTCGTTGACGATGCTGTTGTCCAGAGCAGAGTATCATATGGCAGTCAGCCCTCTTTAAATGTAGATAAATGTCTATAACTATCATGACTCGTGCCTATAACTAAAAGAAAGAAATCAGTGGTATCGTATTACAAGAAATGTGGAAAACATCAATTGTTTAAGTATGTAAAGGTAACAGTGAGAAAATGTTCAAATGTGTGTGTATTCCTGAGGGACCAAACTGCGTAGGTCATCCGTCCCTAGACTTGCACACTACTTAAACTAATTTATGCTAAGAACAACACACACACCCGTGCCCGAGGGAGGACTCGAACCTCCGGTGGGAGGGGCCGCGCAGTCCGTGACACGGTGCCTCAAACCACGCGGCCACACCGCTCGACTATTACAGTTAGAAGAGATCCGAAGTATGACTATCACTTAGAGCCAGCGTTATTGAGATCCAATGAAAGACTTAGATTTTGTAAGCGGCTTCGGAACAATATAGTGCTCCTGTAAAGGAAGCTACTTACTTGATCTGTGGGCCAGTGCTAGAGTGATGTTCCAACGTATGGGTTCCTAATCCATCCTTTAATTGTGTGCCTCGCGGTTTTTTTTCCTGATCATGGTTTAAACATTCTTTCTTGTCTCATAGTCGGCCTCATTACCAACCCAAGTTACTGTACAATGAAAAGTGCAGTCGCACAGTCCATCAGCGACTACACAGTTGTTAATGCTGTATTCTATGACTTTCATACGGGGATCATTTGTGCCGCACAGAGAAACGTTATGTATTTCCAATAGGTTATTGGAAACGAAAGCTGATAGCAAGCAGGGAAGCAGGATAGGGGCCAACGTTCCCGGCAATAGCTGTCAGACTGAAGAGGTATCGCCGATACTAGCGCGATAGCCTTATCGATCGCGATACTGTGAACGGCGGTGGGATGCCTCCTGCCGTGCGACGAAGGGAAGAGCTCTCCAGGGTGCCTCAACCAACGCTGCACAGTACGCGGAGTCACGTTCTTCTTGCAGTGAGAACACTCCGTGATTTTTGTGCATGTAGTCCGTTAATATTCATTTCATTCTTGCACTCTCATGATTTCACTTGATTAGGAATTGGAGTTAATACCGTAGCTTCATAGTGTTCAAATGAATTTTCCTTGAATAATAAGGAAGAACTAGACTGGACAGTGAATGAGGAGTGGACAGGATTGCACTCAGCCTGGTGAGGCCAGTTGAGAAGCTACCTGACTGAGAGGTAGTGGCCCAATGTCGAAACGTCGAAAGCGGCCGGGCATACAGCGTGATGACCGGTTACTACTCTATATCGCTTCCGATTATGAATGACTGAGGACGACACGGCGGTCGGTTGACTGTTGAGTGGCTTTCACGGTTAGAATTCATGGTTTGATTCGCTTTTTAACGATGAATATAATTTTACGATTAACACCCACCATTGGCAAGATTCTTTTCGAATTCCCTTTTCGACAAAGTAGGGGTGGAAAGTATCCTTGAAACTGTCTATGGAATTCTTCTAGGGGTGGAAAGTATCCTTGAAATTGTCTAATGAATCCTTCTGAACGTCAACTCAAGTCGTTTGGGGAAATGACGGTCAGACTTCAGTTTGAGTACTATTTATCTCAAGAGTTGTTCCAACGTCTTATCCACTGTACTTTATTGCTCAGTCGTTAACTCTAATGGAAAGGAATATACATTTACTGATCAGAAAAAAATGATCACTCACCTAATAGCCAGTATTTCCACCTTTGGCACGAATATTAGTGGCGATGCGTTGTTGCATCGAACCAATGAGGCCTTGGTAGTTCGAAGGAGGGAGTTTTCACCACATCAGCACATACAATACCTAATAGCCGTAAATTCCGAGGAGGAGAATGACGAATCCTGACGCTACATCCAGTAACATCCCAGATGTGTCCGACCTGGTTCAGATCTGGTGAGTTGGGAAGGAGGGGGTGGGGGGGGGGGGGTTAGAGGGGCAGCAAATCAGTTGGATCTCGCTCGCCACAGTGTTTCTCGAACCACTCCGCCACACTCCTGGCCTTGTCACATGGCGCGTTATCTTGTAGAAATTTGCCACTGCCGTTGGAAGACATCAGCGCTATGAAGGGGTGTACGTGGTCTGCAACCAGTGTACGATACTCCTTGGCCATCAAAGTGCCTTGCAAGAGCTCCACTCGACCCATGGATGGCAACGTAAATATTTATCGGATCACAGTGGAGCCGCCGAAAGCTTGTTTCAGTGGCGCAGTACAGGTTTTAAGGAGCTGTTCACCTGGCAGACGACGAATTCGCACTCTCCCAACGGCATGATGAAGATTCATCAGACCATGCAACGCTCTGCCGCTGTGTCAACGTCCAGTGGTGATGGTTACTTGCCCATTTCATTCGTAGTTGCCCATGTCGCGATGTTAACATTGGCACATGCATGGGTCATCGGCTGCGGAGACCCATCGCTAGGAGTCTTCGATGCACTGTGCCCAGAATTAAATTCTGATGTCAGTTCCGCCATAGTTCGACGCATGCACAGTCTGTCCAGCTTACGACGTCCGGCATCTGTAATGATGGATGGCCACCGAATCCAATGACTTCCGGACGCGGTTTCTCCTTGGTTTGGTCACGTGTAGAAGACACCCACTACACCACTCCTCGAAAGACCGACAAGTTGTGAAATTTCCGAAAAGCTCGTGCCGAGGCTCAGGATTATCCAAATTTGTCCTCAGACAAACACAGACAGATCTTGCGCCTTCCCTGTTCTACGTAAGGACAGCAGACTCACTGATACTATATGACCCGTGCATGTATCTGACTAGCAGTCGTTCCTCGCCAGGTGACGCTGCTGTCGCGTGCACTGGTTTATATGGATAGTAGTTCAGTGGTCACAATGTTCTGGCTGATCAGTGTTTGGCACTGCCTAAGAGTATGGTTTGTTGGAATGGATTGCATAATTTAATATTATGATAGAATCTATAACTAAATTCTAAATATCTAGGAACATAAACTAAAGTGGGTCATAACATACACGCGTAAAGGATTTTCGTAATTGCCCATGATTAAGAACCAAATTTCGGTGTGGCGATGATACGTTGAAAGGGTTATGCAACATGAGAAATCTTTGTCATTGTGAGCGTCTTTGGATACCTAATCACATAAGTGATATGTTTCTCTTTGGCTACCAAATATAATAGTAGGACGACGTACATCGGGAGTCATCTTCAAAGTTAATGTTCGTGTTCAAAAGTACGGTATCAAAGGCTATTCCAAACCAGAACACATGTACGACACTGTAATCGGAATTGCTGCGTTCTGGTAGAAAAACTGAAACAAAAGTTCATATTACCACTAAAGTGTACAAGGAATACAGTAGTATAAAGAATCATCCTTAAGGAGAGGTTTTGTTACACATGACATCAAAATTTCGGCATATATAACTTCCAACATAACGAAAAACACTAAGCACGCCCTGCATGGCAATACAGTAACGGCATGGTATAGTCATCGTGACGTGCCATCTTACGACAGGAAACAAGTGTCGTTCACATTATGCCTTGTGCATCTACATAAACCATCGAAAAGAATGTTAGTCATCCTCTTCAAAGAGCACATTGCTTTGGGTAGCAGTAGATGGTACCGATCTACTACCAGACGGTCAAATGAAATTTACGAGAGGTGGTGTGTACGTCCCATGCGGTTCAATGAACTCGGTGCATTAAGATGTTCCACGAGGAAGTGTGATCGAATGGTAGAACGAAGCTATCGTATGCAGATGGAAATTGGAAATTTGTGGCAAGGTCTTATGGGACCAAACTACTAAGGTCATCGGTCCCTAAGCTTACACGCTACTTAATCTAACTTAAACTAACTTACGCTAAGGACGACACACACACCCATGCTCGAGGAAGGACTCGAACCACCGACGGGGGAGGGGGGGGGGGGGGGGGAGCCGCGTGGACCGTTACGAGACGCCCCAGACCGTGCGGTACCCCGTGCGGTTATATGTAGATGTATAAGGGGCACACCGTGAATGAATTTGCCTGATTTGTTTTGTATCAGCGTGGATTGTCAAATGCGTCTACGACGAATGGTTTACCAAGCGTGGAAATTTAACACAGCATGTGAACAACGGTTGTAAAGACATCCTACTATACAGGAATCTGAGGCAAGCGTAACGCCTTCTCTATGACAGTTTCAACCCCACAGGAAACGCTGCTGCTAGGGAGCATAGCTTCATATCAACCTGATTCCTGGCGAGCATCACGAAGGGGACTAGAACTTTGAAGTCGACTACTTCCCATGAGGCCACTGCTCGCAGTGGTACACAATGCTGCACACCCCCAGTGCAATAAACAACACATAAATTCAACTGTAGGCGATGTGCGGTTGCAGTATAGTCGAATGTGTCGCTACTGTGCCTCTTTTGAACTCATCGATGGCACTGTGAAGTGTTTAACAGATGGCATGTGAAGAGTGCAGTTCATGCTGGACGTGGTTCTCTGATGTTTTTGGTGTATTTTTCACGTCACGGTTTTGGCACATTCATTCAAGTTACCGTGAACTTGAACACGGATATGTACACTCATGTTCAGAACAGACACCTTGAACAACTAGAGATAATATATTCATATTCACAGAAAACGTGCATTAGTATGTTTTGCAGAAATGATTAGCGTTGCACTCACCTCGGTTCAGCATAAGTCCTGTTGCCTAGTAGGCACAGGGTTCGCAATGGGCCCTGATAACTTGTTTCACGTGTGGTGGCATTGATCCATAAAAGGGGCGAATGGCGTCCTGTGGTGCATCCATCTATGCAGCATTGACCTGGTTACGAGGTTTAAATGTGGTGACGCATTTGGTCACGGCGTTGCACCTATCGTTTCACTATACCACGCATATTTTCGATTGGCGACAAGTCTGGTAATCTGGCGGGACACGGCAAAAGGCTCGCATCGTGTGACACCTAGAAGGCACATGTTCATGCAGCAACATGTGGTCGTGCATTGTCTTACTGAAAAATGGCGTCTGGTGTGTTTTGCAGAAAGGCTATGGCTCCGGGTCCCAGGATGTCACTCACGTAGGACACACTGGTCACAGAGTCCTGGACGCGCATCATTTGTAATCATTTGTGAGCTGTGGTTGTCCCGAATAGCATCCCACACCATAAGGCCTTGGGATGGCGCTATATGTATTGTGCGAAGGCATTCACTGTGATGCCGATCCCAACGTCTGCAGTGAAGCAACAAAATGCAGCCATCATTTTCAAACAAACAGAATATGGAGTTTTCTGATACCATTCCTGTCCTCAGTGATGTCCTTCCATACACTATTGCCGTCTGGCAAGTTTCTGTACATATAACAAAGGTAGGTACAGAAGTGGACGAGTACGTAACCCATTTCACAATAAACGGCCTTCCATACACTATTGCCGTCTGGAAAGTTTCTGCACATATAACAAAGGTAGGTAGAGAAGTGGACAACGCGTACGTAACCCGTTCCACAGTAAACGGCGACGGGCTGTCACCCTTGACAACGTACAATACGTTCCATTGTAGTAGCAGAACCGAGAAGGACCAGATCAATTCTACAATGCCATTCGGATGACGTGTCAATCTTTTCGGGGGCTGGTAAGAGTGTGCTACCTCACCCAACCCGTCATGTTATGGGGCCTTTCGTGAATCTTTCCGCCCACACCCGTTGCTCTGCCGAAACTTTTCGTTCAACAGAAGCTGAAATTTCCCAGATGGATGCATCACATTCTGTAATGCCAATAATGCTGCCTCTCTCAAACTCACTGATTTAACGGTACACTTTGCTCATACGTCTGCAAGCAAACTTGCACATCTGCCTAAGTCACACTGATCCGTTAGCTTCGGGTTATAGTGACAACAAGAGCAGCAAGCCCATTTTTCCGGAAGGTGGTACTGGAACGCGATATCAATGTTGACCTCGAACCCGCGGGCCGACATGAGTCAAACGCTAATCATTTCTGCAGAACACATTAACGTACATGTCCTGTCAGTATGAACGTCCAGTATCCAGTAGTTCAAAATGTTCTGTTTTCCTTTTTTTATTTTTTAACGTGAATGGAATCCAACATCTGCAGTTATCATGTGTTGTCATTTCGTCACATTACCAAGGCAATTATACCATTATTTCTCCCCTCTTCTAAGATGACAATTGCTGTGTCACAGAGCTGATGTAGATATAGGCATGCTGTTTTACCTCGGGTGGCCCCTAAATCACCATATCTCAAATCTAGGAAAATACCTCACAATCAGTATTTTGGAATAGTGGAAAGAAGGGTAGCACTCAGAATTCCCGCAGTTAGATAACTCTACGGGATATAATGACCAACGACTTTGTCCAGCTTTCCTGAGTAATTATTGGACTCTCGAAACTGAGGCCATTACTAAACGACGATGTGGGGTTACCTGTTACTCATGGATGGGAAGGAGAGTGGGGGGTTTGGTGAGGGGGGTGTGAGGTGAGCGACTAATCATTTGCCGTGTTAATTACTTGAAAAAGAGGATCTGTTGGTTCACTATCAGTTTGGCTTTAGGAAAGCAAAGTTGTCAGAGAGGCAGTTATGACGTTGCGGTTCATAATGAAAACAATACCGAGAAAAAATCAAGACCCGTTTGTGCGATGTAACAACCCGGAGGCAGGTCAGCCAATTTTAAATGCTGCATGATCCTCGAAATTATGAAAAGTTAGGGGTGAGGTATAGGGAAAGATCGGTAATAAACAATACGAGGAGTGTGCGAAAAATAGTGAGATTGACGATACTCTGTGCGATCTGCAACCCTTTGTTGTTGTACTAATGTAGACCAGAGTGTTCGTCCCTTCAAGATGCTTAGTCCGAGTTTCATCTGTGTAGAGTTATCGCTTGATTTTTGAGAGTGTCATTAGAGAAATTTTGATTTCACTGTGCATTATTAAAACGGCACAGCGAAATTTAGAGGAACTTTATGCCATCAAGTTTTGTGTTTAACTTTGGAAAACCGCTTTTGTGACTTTTGAAAAGTTGAAACAGGACAATGGCGAACATTTCTCATCAAGAGCACAAGTTTTTCTGGCGCAAACCATTTATGAAAAGCCGAGAGCATGCTGAAGACGCATCTCGTTCAGGGAGAGCTTCAACTTCAGAAGTCGATGAAAACGTCAAACGCTGGCGTTCTTCTTTGAGATTAGACTGGCATTTAACAATAAGGGTGATGCGTAAGCAGTTAAACGTAAGAATTTTGACCGTACATTAAATTTTGACAGACGTTTTGCACATGTGAAAGGTTTGTGCCACAACGGTGTCGGAAAACCTCACAACTCAGCAGAAGGACAATCGAAGAAACGTGTGAATTGAACTTCTTGAGAGGAATGCCAAAGACCAGGAATGCTTCAGTTATGTGGTCATAGCTGATGACTCCTGGGTTTTGGAGTGTGCTCCCGAGCCAGAATGGCAAAGTAAGGGGTCGTACACTGAGACATCATCTCGTTTGGAAAAAGCAATACAAAGATCTAAACAAAGGCTGATTAGCTTTTTCGACAGCACGAGTATCGTGCGTAAGGAATTTGTTGCTCCAACACAAACTGTCAGCCGAATGTTTTACAGAGCCTTGAAAGGCTCAGGAGAATGATGAATCGAGTGAGACTGGCCGTTATAGACAAATGTATTTAGCATTATGACAACGCCCAACGTTTACGGAATTTATGACCTCAAAAGGCATTCCTATTGTACCGCAACCCCGCTTTCCACATGACCTCAGTCCCTGTGACATTTGTCTCTTCGCTAAGTTAAAAAAAAAAGTCTTAAGAGGACGTCATTTTGAGTCTCTGAAGAACATTCGAAAGAATGTGACAGATATGATAATGCCCCTACCGGTTGAAGCCTCTCAGCGCCGCACCCAAGACTGGGAACAACGACTCCACTAGAGCGTAGCTGCCGAAGCGGACTACTTCGAAGGTGGAAATACTGGTGTCTGAAACAAAAATAAATAAAAACTCTGGCAGATAAAAAAAAGCAGTCTCCTTACTTATCTCACACAACTAGTCTGTGCAAGAACCTAGAGGGAACAATAAGACTGGAAGACCAAGAACTAAGTGCTCGGATTGAAAAGGGTGTAAGGTATGTAGTCTTTCGCCCCTATTCCTCACCCTATGCGTCGAAGAGGAAATGTCGGAAATAAAAGACGACTTCAAGAGTGTGATTAAATTTCAAGGTGCAACGACATCAGTGATAAGATTTGCTGATGACATTGCAATCCCCCAGTGAAAGTGACGAAGAATTACAGGATCTGTCGAATGGAATGAACAGTCTAATGAGTATAGAGTTTGGATTAAGAGTAAACCGAAGAAAGATGACTGTAATGAGAAGTAGGAGAAATGAAATCGTCGATGAACTTAACATTACAACTGGTGACCACGAAGTGGATTAAATTAAGGAATTCTGCTACCTAGGGAACAGAATAACCCAAGCCGAACAGGGTCGCGAGGATAAAAGGCAGACTTGCTCTGACAGAAAAGGGCATTCCTGGCCAAGAGAAGTCTGCCAGTATTGAACCTGGGCCTCAAACTGATGTTGAAATGTCAGAGAATATACGTTTGGAGCACAGCATTGTGTGGTAGCGAGACATGGATTGTGGGGAAACCGGAACAGAAGAGGGATGTGGTGCTACAGACGAATGTTAAAATTAAATTGAATGATAATGTAAGAAATGAGGAGTTCTCTGCAGAATCGGCGAAAAAGAAATGCACAGAGAGCACTGGTAAGAAGAAGGGACGTTAGTTAAGCCATCTGCATCTACATCTACATCCACATTTATACTCCGCAAGCCACAAAACGGTGTGTGGCTGAGGGCACTTTACGTGCCACTGTCATTACCTCCCTTTCCTCTTCCAGTCGCGTATGGTTCGCGGGAAGAGCGACTGTCTGAAAGCCTCCGTGCGCGCTCTAATCTCTCTAATTTTACATTTATGATCTCCTCGGGAGGTATAAGTAGGGGGAAACAATATATTCGATACCTCATCCAGAAACGCACCCTTACGAAACCTGGCGAGCAAGCTACACCGCGATGCACAGCGCCTCTCTTGCAGAGTCTGCCACTTGAGTTTGTTAAACATCTCCGTAACGCTATCACGGTTACCAAATAACCCTGTGACGAAACGCGCCGCTCTTCTTTGGATCTTCTCTATCTCCTCCGTCAACCCGATCTGGTACGGATCCTACACTGATGAGCAATACTCAAGTATAGGTCGAACGAGTGTTTTGTAAGCCACCTCCTTTGTTGATGGACTACATTTTCTAAGGACTCTCCCAATGAATCTCAACCTGGTACCCGCCTTACCAACTATTAATTTTATATGATCATTCCACTTCAAATCGTTCCGCACGCATACTCCCAGATATTTTACAGAAGTAACTGCTACCAGTGTTTGTTCCGCTATCATAAAATCATACAATAAAGGATGATTCTTTCTATGTATTCGCAATACATTACATTTGTCTATGTTATGGCCCAGTTGCCACTCCCTGCACCAAGTGCCTATCCGCTGCAGATCTTCCTGCATTTCGCTACAATTTTCTAAAGCTGCAACTTCTCTGTATACTACAGCATCATCCGCGAAAAGCCGCATGGAACTTCCGACACTATCTACTAGGTCATTTATATATTTTGTGAAAAGCAATGGTCCCATAACATTCCACTGTGGCACGCCAGAGGTTACTTTAACGTCTGTAGACGTCTCTCCATTGATAACAACATGCTGTGTTCTGTTTGCTAAAATCTCTTCAATCCAGCCACACAGCTGGTCTGATATTCCGTAGGCTCTTACTTTGTTTATCAGGCGACAGTGCGGAACTGTATCGAACGCCTTCCGGAAGTCAAGAAAAATAACATCTACCTGGGAGCCTGTATCCAATATTTTCTGGGTCTCATGAACAAATAAAGCGAGTTGGGTCTCACACGATCGCTGTTTCCGGAATCCATGTTGATTCCTACATAGTAGATTCTGGGTTTCCAAAAACGACATGATACTCGAGCAAAAAACATGTTCTAAAATTCTACAACAGATCGACGTCAGAGATATAAGTCTATAGTTTTGCGCATCTGCTCGACGACCCTTCCTGAAGACTGGGAGAACCTGCGCTCTTTTCCAATCATTTGGGACCATCCGTTCCTCTAGAGACTTGCGGTACACGGCTGTTAGAAGGGGGGCAAGTTCTTTCGCGTACTCTGTGTAGAATCGAATTGGTATCCCGTCAGGTCCAGTGGACTTTCCTCTGTTGAGTGATTCCAGTTGCTTTTCTATTCCTTGGACACTTGTTTCGATGTCAGCCATTTTTTCGTTTGTGCGAGCATTTAGAGAAGGAACTGCAGTGCGGTCTTCTTCTGTGAAACAGCTTTGGAAAAAGGTGTTTAGTATTTCAGCTTTACGCGTGTCATCCTCTGTTTCAATGCCTTGATCATCCCGGAGTGTCTGGATATGCTGTTTCGAGCCACTTACTGATTTAACATACGACCAGAACTTCCTAGGATTTTCTGTCAAGTCGGTACATAGAATTTTACTTTCAAATACACTGAACGCTTCACGCATAGCCCTCCTTACGCTAACTTTGACATCGTTTAGCTTCTGTTTGTCTGAGAAGTTTCGGCTGAGTTTAAACTTGGAGTGAAGCTCTCTTTGCTTTCGCAGTAGTTTCCTAACTTTGTTGTTGAACCACGGCGGGTTTTTACGCGTCCCTCACAGTTTTACTCGGCACATACCTGTCTAAAACGCATTTTACGATTGCCTTGAACTTTTTCCATAAACACTCAACATTGTCAGTGTCGGAACAGAAATTTTCGTTTTGATCTGTTAGGTAGTCTGAAATCTGCCTTCTATTACTCTTGCTAAACAGATAAACCTTCCTCCCTTTTTTTATATTCCTATTAACTTCCATAATCAAGGATGCTGCAACGGCCTAATGATCACTGATTCCCTGTTCTGCACATACAGAGTCGAAAAGTTCGGGTCTGTTTGTTATCAGTAGGTCCAAGATGTTATCTCCACGAGTCGGTTCTCTGTTTAATTGCTCGAGGCAATTTTCGGATACTGCACTCAGTATAATGTCACTCGATGCTCTGTCCCTACCACCCGTCCTAAACATCTGAGTGTCCCAGTCTATATCTGGTAAATTGAAATCTTCACCTAAGACTATAACATGCTGAGAAAATTTATGTGAAATGTATTCCAAATTTTCTCTCAGTTGTTCTGCCACTAATGCTGCTGAGTCGGGAGGTCGGTAAAAGGAGCCAATTATTAACCTAGCTCGGTTGTTGAGTGTAACCTCCACCGATAATAATTCACAGGAATTATCCACTTCTACTTCATTACAGGATAAACTACTACTAACAGCGACGAACACTCCACCACCGGTTGCATGCAATCTATCCTTTCTAAACACCGTCTGTACCTTTGTAAAAATTTCGGCAGAATTTATCTCCGGCTTCAGCCAGCTTTCTGCACCTATAACGATTTCAGCTTCGGTTCTTTCTAGCAGCGCTTGAACTTCCGGTACTTTACCAAGGCAGCTTCGACAATTTACAATTACAATACCGATTGCTGCTTGGTCCCCGCATGTCCTGACTTTGCCCTGCACCCGTTGCGGCTGTTGCTCTTTCTGTACTTGCCCAAGGCCATCTAACCTAAAAAAGCGCCCAGCTCACGCCACACAACCCCTGCTACCCGTGTATCCGCTTGTTGCGTGTAGTGGACTCCTGACCTATCCAGCGGAACCCAAAACCCCACCACCCTATGGGGCAATTCGAGGAATCTGCAGCCCACACGGTCGCAGAACCGTCTCTGCCTCTGATTCAGACCCTCCACTCGGCTCTGTACCAAAGGTCCGCAGTCAGTCCTGTCGACGATGCTGCCGATCGTGAGCTCTGTTTTCATCCCGCTAGCGAGACTGGCTGTCTTCACCAAATCAGATAGCCGCCGGAAGTCAGAGAGGATTTCCTCCGATCCATAGCGACAGAAATCATTGGTGCCGACATGAGCGACCACCTGCAGATGGGTGCACCCTGTACCCTTCATGGCATCCGGAAGGACCCTTTCCACGTCTGGATTGACTCCCCCGGTATGCACACGGAGTGCTACCATATCCCTAAGGGGCCCCATTACGCGCCTGACGTTGGAGCTCCCAACTACCAGTAAGCCCACCTTCTGCGACCGCCTGGATCTTGCAGACTGAAGGGCAACCTCTGGAACAGGACAAGCAGCCATGTCCGGCCGAAGATCAGTATCAGCCTGAGACAGAGCCTGAAACTGGTTCGTCAGACAAACTGGAGAGGCCTTCCGTTCAGCCCTCCGGAATGTCTTTCGCCCCCTGCCTCACCTTGAGACGACCTCCCACTCTACCACAGGTGAGGGATCAGTCTCAATGCAGGCAGTATCCCGGGCAACCACAGTCGTAGTCCGATCGGCGGATGCGTGGGACGAGCTGGCCGTCCCCGACAAACCCCCATCCGGACCCCCACAGTGATGCCCACTGGCAACAGCCTCAAGCTGTGTGACCGAAGCCAACACTGCCTGAAGCTGGGAGCGAAGGGATGCCAACTCAGCCTGCATCCGAACACAGCAGTTGCAGTCCCTATCCATGCTAAAAACTGTTGTGCAAAGAACGTCTGAACTAATCTACAGAGAGCGCAAACAAATCGACACAAAATTTAAACGGTTATTAAAATACAAGATTGCCTAATAAATGCAGTAACGCTGCTACTTGCGCACAGCTGACACACTGCTCGGCGGCGGAAGGAGACTACGCGATTTTACACTATTCAGGTACTAAAACGCGATGCTACAACTCTCAAATACTATAATACGCCGGAAATTTATGAATTAAACAATGCAAGTACCAAAAACACGCAAAGAAATTAAGAATTAAACTATGTAACAAATGAGTGAGCTAGGAGTATACGACTTGCTGCTGCAGCTGCTTATCCATCGGCGGCAGGGAGCACACTGACTGTGACCAACCGACACTGGCCGTTCAAAACAATAACAGAAGACAGACGACTACGCGAATTTACACTATTCAGGTGTCCATCAGGGAATACCTTTAGTAACATCCTTAGTGCCAGATTTCTGATATACAGCAGTAATGTATCACAGTACATAGAGAAGGGACAAAAAAATTTGAAAGTTTTACGGGTTTAAGCTAGATATGCACAGAATAGGAAATCATTGCAAACATAGTACAGATAATATTTGACGCAACAACAGATGCAGTTGTCAATGATGCACACATCTGTTTCCATAAAGGATGATTGCGCACAGAACACGTTTTCACAACAGCAGAGATAATTAAAGGACATTGGAAATTTATTGTACCTATTTACATTGATTTTATCGACTCCTAAAACGCACTTGCCAAAAAAAAAACAGAATGGAATTATTCCAAGTATTATTGGACGTGGACAGTCTTCATTATTCAGTAAGAGTATGTGTTCACTACAGAGCAAATATTGGAATTTGAAATGAAAGGACACAGGTGGTTATAAAATAAGTCTTTGACAATCGTACCCTTTATCACACAGTGCTGCTATGAAATGACAAAGGGGTTTTACATAGAACAGAAAATTTATAGCATGGTCTATGAAAGTAGTAAAAGAAAAAAATTTCAGTATCTCCATATAAACAAATTGATGCTATGTCGCCGGCCGGGGTGTACGAGCGGTTCTAGGCGCTACAGCCTGGAACCGCGACCGCTACTGTCGCAGGTTCGAATCCTGCCTCGGGCATGGATGTGTGAGATGTCCTTAAGTTAGTTAGGTTTGAATAGTTCTAAGTTCGAGGGGACTGATGACCTCAGAAATTAAGTCCCTTAGTGCTCAGAGCCATTTTTTCATACTATGTCCGAGAGAACAGACACTTCATGGGATTCAGTGGCCATAAAAACTCTTATCTAAAAATTTTCAACGCTGGCGGTGGCAGCTAAGGCGACAACTCGAGATCCTGGTTCGAGTCCGGGTCCGGCATTAATATTCGTCTCTTGCCAATGATTCATTACAATGTCCAAATGTTGCTAATGTCACTGAAAACCTGCAGAAAAGTGATCGTATTTAAAAAAACGCGTAGTAGCTAGGGATACAACTGTCGTTAATAACGAAGAAATGGGCAAATTAACCAATAAAACTCTGTGAAGTAATGATACAAGAGAAGCTGTTTTAAGGATGTCAGTGTCGGTTACTTAGCAAACCAGGCATCAAAGTACAGAAAACGCCAAGGGGGGAGGCTGGGGGGGTTAAGGTCCCGTTAACGTAGAGGCTATTGGTGCGAAAATGCTGATGTGGGAACATGAGCAGCACTTAAGTTGATGTGAAGTAAAATAGAAATATCGGGTAAGAATTAAACATTCTAGTGGCGTTTAAGAGAAATAAATGGAAACAGAATGTAACAACAATTAAAGGAACTGAAAGACTAAACCCTCAGTTGAATTATGAGTCAAAACCAGGACGTTATTTATTGTTTAATTTTTGGTTGATGATAAATATATTCAGCCATGGAACAAGAACAGCTTCTCATTAGCTCTCAGGACCATATGAATGGGAATATGAGAAACCCCACTTTTCTGGAGGTGCAAAAAACATTCCAGAGTTTAAGTTACGTTGGAATTCTCTGTTATTTCTCATTTTTCGTTAAAATATATATAAAGTGAAAAATGACAATGTACTATAGGCAGTCTTCATGTGTTTTCTTGACAAACAGCTATGATTTTTACAGTGAACATTTGGGCATCCTGATTATTTTGCAATAATGACCCATCAATCGCTAAATTTCCCATATTTTATAGACAATATGGAGAAAAAACAAACAAATTATGCCTATTTTCTGTACTCTCTGGCGTATACTCCACAGATGGTTAATGCTTCCAAACATGTTGGCCAATTGTTTATGGATGACTTCTTCTCTTCGTGATAACAGTAAAAAGCCTTAGGTCATGCATTCCCATCTTATATACAGTGTGTTACAAAAAGGTACGGCCAAACTTTCAGGAAACATTCCTCACACACAAAGAAAGAAAATATATTAAAATATATTATGTGAACATGTGTCCGGAAACGCTTACTTTCCATGTTAGAGCTCATTTTATTACGTCTCTTCAAATCACGTTAATCATGGAATGGAAACATACAGCAATAGAACGTACCAGCGTGACTTCAAACACTTTGTTACAGAAAATGTTCAACATGTCCTCCGTTAGCAAGGATAAATGCATCCACCCTACGTCGCATGGAATCTCTGGTGCGCTGATGCAGCCCTGGAGAATGGCGTATTGTATCACAGAAGTCCACAATACGAGCGCGAAGAGTCTCTACATTTGATACAGGAGTTGCGTAGACAAGAGCTTTCAAATGTCCCCATGAATGAAAGTGAAGAGAGTTGAGGTCAGGAGAGCGTGGAAGCCATGGAATTGGTCCGCCTCTACCATTCCATCGGTCACCGAATCTGTTGTTGAGAAGTGTACGAACACTTCGACTGAAATGTGCAGGAGCTCCAGCGTGCATGAACGAATTGTTGTGTCGTACTTGTAAAGGCACATGTTCCAGCAGCACAGGTAGAGTATCCCGTATAAAATCATGATAACGTGCTCCATTGAGCGTAGGTGGAAGAACATGGGGCTCAATCAAGACATCACCAACAATGCCTCCCCAAACGTTCACAGAAAATCTGTGTTGATGACGTGATTGCACAATTGCATGCGGATTCTCGTCAGCCCACACATGTTCATTGTGAAAATATTCAATTTGATCACGTTGGAATGAAGCCTCATCCGTAAAGAGAACATTTGCACTGAAATGAGGATTGACACATTGTTGGATGGACCATTCGCAGAAGTGTACCCGTGGAGGCCAATCAGCTGCTGATAGTGCCTGCACACGCTGTACATGGTATGGAAACCACTGGTTCTGCCGTAGCACTCTCCGTACAGTGACGTGGTCAACGTTACCTTGTTCAACAGCAACTTCTCTGACGCTGACATTAGGGTTATTATCAACTGCATAAAGAATTGTCTCGTCCATTGCAGGTGTCCTCGTCGTTCTAGGTCTTCCCCAGTCGCGAGTCATTGGCTGGAATGTTCCGTGCTCCCTAAGACGCCGATCAATTGCCTCGAACGTCTTCCTGTCGGACACCTTCGTTCTGGAAATCTGTCTCGATACAAACGTATCGCGCCACGGCTATTGCCCCGTGCTAATCCGTACATGAAATGGGCATCTGCCAACTCCGCATTTGTAAACATTGCACTGACAGCAAAACCACACTCGCGATGAACACTAACCCGTTGATGCCACCTAGTGATGTGCTTGATGTTAGTAGTGTAGAGCAATGAGTCGCATGTCAACACAAGCACCGAAGTCAACATTAGCTTCCTCCAACTGGGCCAACTGGCGGTGAATCGAGGAAGTACAGTACACACTGACTAAACTAAAATGAGCTCTAACATAGAAATTAAGCGTTTCCGGACACATGTCCACATAACATCTTTTCTTTATTTGTGTGTGAGGAATGTTTCCTGAAAGTTTGGCCGTACCTTTTTGTAACACCCTGTATGGACAAATGATATTGATAAACCTGACTTACAGGCTTTGATGGAATTAAGGATAGCAGCCAGTTGGAATATGTGCTTTTCTGCTCCGTCACTGAACAGCTTAACTTTAACAGAACCGAAAGTTCATGTGAATAGCAGTGAAACGTCCCCTTTCAACAATTATACACGACTGTGCTTAAACTGACACACAATATTTTGTTAGCGCAACGCAATCTGACTTTCAAAATTCCCTACAAAAGAATGGCCCTGACTAACATTAAACTATACGTTTCACAAATCACTTACCTCACAAAAATCTTCGCTGCTCAAGCTACTGCAATACAGCGAGCGCCACTACTGCCAGCTAAATAAAAGATTCAAACTATGGAAAGCACTAACTACTGATAGGGATAGTTAGCAAATGAAAGATATTAGTAGAGAACAAACAATGTATTTACCTTGATATCATCATATATAAATATAGCAGTTCATGACAAATTACAAATCTCCGCCATCTCTCTCCCCACATCCACCACTGCTGGCGGCTCACCTCCAACTGCGCAACGCTACGCGCTGTTCACAGCCAGCTGCCTAACACTACAATGGCGAGTATTACAACAATGCAAAGCAGCCACAGACTGCACACAGCACCGCCAGTGATTTTCATACATAGGTGGCGTTACCAATAAAAAAACCTGAACAGCCTACTTACATAGAGAAAACATAAACAGCCTACTTACATAGAGAAAACATGAACAGCCTACTTACATAGCCCCCATGCTCCCCACAAAAAATTTTACAAATTGGTTTGGGCAGTGCCCAATACAGATTTGAAAAAATTTTTCATAATTACAATAACAAATATATCAAATGCACACACTTATTGATACAACGTTGGTCAAAAGCTAAAATTTTGTCACAGTCCATAAAGACAGTCCTGATCATTCATTACGGTAAAATATAGTGTTTTTCTGAAAGTCTGAGCAGTAGAAGTAGTGGATTTCCATGCAGTCTTGAAGAAGTAGTGTTGTCCTTCCAACGGAAAGACAGTGCTGACTCTCGACATGCAGACAAATATTGGGTCACAACAGAGCAAACCCACTGCAGAGTCAGTCGAAGTTTTGATGAAAATTGGTAGGTCATCACAGAGCAGACCCACTGTAGTCCTGGTAGAGATTACGATATTGGTGGGCCACCAGAGGCGCGGACCCACTGCAGTCCTTGTAGAAATAATGGTACTGATGGATCATCAAAGATGTAGACCCACTGTAGTCCTTGTAGAGATAATGGTATTGGTGAGCCACCAGAGATGCACACCCACTGTAGTCCTTGTAGAGATAACCAGCAGCCATCTGTTGCGATTGTGCAGGTGCACATTCACCATCGAAGAGTCTTGCGGAGAATATAGCAAGTCCATAAACCACCACTTCTGCACTCACAAAGTTTTCGGAACTGTCCTTAGAACCAGCAATGCTGTTATCCAGTCCCTTGCTGAATTATTAACACACGTGCAAACACTAACAGTCCCTACTTCTCACATATTGTCCATATACTATGACCAACAGAAACGTGTGCAGTGAAATGTAACTTAATTTGAAGAACTGGTAACAATTACAATTTGGTAACATAAAAATACAATAACAAAGGTACAAAATACATCATTAAAGAACATAATAATACAGATAACATTTGTAGTACAGGCTTTACAAAAGAATCGAAATAACATATACGTCAGTGTTCCAGGAATTATGACATGAGTACATACATAAAAGATCAGAATAACTTTCGAAACACCAACTTCACACATGAGCATTAACACAAAACAGAATAAATAATGTCTGAACATCTTTACAAAGTAAATAACATATTATTAATGCCAATTATATTCGAGGATGACAGTATTCCTCATCATAGTGAATGTAGCTTAATATTAAAAGAAGAAAAAATTCTATGAAACTACACAGAGACAGGAAGAAAACAAATACACAAGGGTACACAAACACATAGTGGGATAACACCAATAGGAAAGGACAGGGTTCGTTTTCAGTGTAACATTTGGTACTGCAGTCCAACCTAAAACTTCATATATCTTTCCTCTTATTTCATCCTTTGTTTCCACCAAAAAAATTCTATCTAAGCATGCTTTCTGTATTTATATGTTCACACATTTCTTACCTCAACACTTATTTCCAAGAAAATCCTACCTAAACCTGTTTTCTCAATGCATTTCTTCCAATTCATCGCAACTCATTCTCTTAGAGGCTACCCCCTCTTAAGCTAACTTAAATCTACTGAGCTCAGATGCTAAACTAAGGGACGAGGCAATGCAGCATCACATAACAAATCAACACAAACAGCAATGCAAAAAATGCAAATTGGCAAAGCTAGCAGCATAAATGAGCAAAAGTCAAATTCAATAACACTATGCCTGGCAAACAGCAGCAACTTATACCTAAACATGACATAGCGCAAGCAGAAAAAATATTACACTAAAATGGCCATATCTAATACCTATGTCACATCTTAACATTAGAGTGATGCATCACAAAAACTTACGCTAGTAGATAAGTTACCAAATCGTAAAAAAATTATTTATGCAATTCCTGTGAAGGGAAATGTCTTTTTGTGCTCCCTCATTTGTTTTGGATAGATCATAAAATTATTTACTGGATCTGTAGGCATAAAATATTTATATTAGTACATATATTAAATTTTATTTTAACCAATGCTGCAGTGCAGCTAGAAACTTGATATTAAACAAAATGTGTAAATAAATACATAAAGCAAGCCATATGGCATTTTTCTTAACCAGCAAGACAATAGCTGTGAAATGTTTCTCATCGTTTCATTAGGCATTTCAGTAAATATCATAAATTACGAGCTCCACAGTATGCTTTCAACAAGGAGATGTCAGTAGCGTGGACAATGGCCTTCCCTTTCTTTTTTTTTCTACCTGTGCTTCTGACGAGGCACTCACACTAATGGCTTGTTCTCCAGGCGTCTGACACACCTGGGTGCCCATGACGCATTATGTGTAGGTGGTCACTTAACTTTCGTACGGAAATATTTACGACAGCAGTTTCCGCTACAGTGACAGTCTCACATAAAAATATTTCACAGGTCAAGAATTAGCGTTGCAAATCTGTAGAAACAAAATCCTATGAATACAACAGTGTCCAAAAAAATTTTCAGTGGCATTGTGATACATTCACACATGATTCACACATGTCATAACTCTTAAAGTACGATTCTTGGTTTCCAACATCCTTTTTCACAAGTCAAGAGTCCCTACCCACTATTCATTACTCCTTACCTTATTACACATATATGTATCCATCGACACTCGTCAATATTTCGTCATTATAAATATGAAGCATAATCAAATAACTCATATAGCCTCAGCCTATTAATCATAAACATACCTCAGCAGCATAATACACATCGTCGTCGTAAAAATAACATCATAACACCTCAGTCAAATCTCAAAATCGTCGTAGCTTCCTCCAATAATTTAAAAAAATTCTCTGCTCATGTCAAAAGTGTCATCTGCCTCAAACGTACTTTAAAAATCATAATCCCTTTACCAAATACATCATTCAAAGCTCTCATAGTATCACAATGGTTCTGAAAAAATACGAACAGTTCACAAAGAACAGACAAAATACAGTTTCATAAGTGTGAAGTTATCCAACTGTGTAATTATGTAAACACCTGTCACTGATGTAGTAAAAAAGTTTCTTTCTCTGTTAAATGATCAGATAGCTGTGTAATTCTGTGTTAGAGAAATATGGTACCAACGTGTAAAGTTGTATAAGCAAATACCATATTAGCTAGGGCTCCTTGTGCTTGCCAAACACATGGTACACAAAGTAAGCATATACCCCCCTGAGGATTATTATAATTATACCCTCAGGTGTTACAGATTACAGCAATGGAATGAAATGTATCACGGAAAACTTTCTTTGTAATTCAAAAATCTTTAAAAATAAATGTTTTAAGTACAACATTAATCACTGAAATGCGTGTCCTGCAGCGCTAAATGTGCATCTTGTTGTAAGATAATCTCTGTGGAAGTGTCGTAGTTATCGTCCTCCAAAAGCTAAGTTCTGCAGAAGCCAATGTACTTACCTCATGATAAACGAAAGTGAAATGCTTTGCGTATAGATATCTTAGTTATTACGCTTATTGTTGTGGTGAAGAACGCACTATGCTGTAACGTATTGTTGTGCTACGGAAAACCCTGTCTCATTGTAGCTACACTACAAAAGTTACTACTAAAACATGTTTTACTTTCCAGAATAAAACAGAAAAACTGTGCAGATATAAAACAGAAACACCGCAAAAGCAACATTGTATATTGTCACTCATTAGTAGCGTCGTGGTAAAATCGTGTAGCTGTCACATAAACTAACCTCTGTGTCATCTGGTATCTCTCAGAAAGCACTTTAAATTCAGAATATATTTTCAAATAAACCAAAATGTTGCATTAAAATCTCATTAGCAGTACTGGTAAATGTTCTAAGTATGTAAGCCTTATAGTCGTTCCATAATCGTGCAACTAACAAGGAAGAATGTACACACACAATAACACTGTGACGTCTGTTCACTATAGCAATGCATTCGTCATTTCTGTTAAAGTAAGTTCTCTTGGTTCTTGATTGGATATTTAACTTCAAACATTGTTGTATGTTAACAGATTCTAAGTCTGACAATGCATATTAGAAATGTGAAGTGAAAAATTTTATGGCAAGGACTAACTTAAAAAGCAGATTATCTTTCAATAAATGGTTTTACATGTGAAATGTGGTGTAAACCTTTACTCTTCCTAGTACACAGAGTTCCAACTTCAAAGCAATTATCATGTTGTATACATCGGTAAAGAATGCTAAAATTTTTCTCAAGGCTAACGTCTTATGTTATTTTTCTCGGAGCTAGCAGGCGCACGCGGCTGCCTGCTGCATGCGGTGTGAGTCATTGTCTGTCCCTTTGTTGGCGCGCGTCGTTATTGGGGTTTGGAGACCTGACGTCTACAAATTCACCTCCTCGAGAGGGCCCTGCTCTGTTTGAATCCCGCCAGTTCTGATGCAATTCAGGTCTGTCGTTACGATCACATCGTCTGTCGTCATGTCGGTAGTTCCTGTAGTTTCTTTCTTGTCGGTTAAGTGGTGGAGAATTTCTCCCTGAATCGTAACTGCGCGCTGAACTGTTGCGTCTGAAGTTATTCTGCCTCCCTTGATAATAATTGTTCTGGTTCCCATATTGTCTGTTTCTCTGATTGTCTCTGTGATAGTCATTACTACAGAAATGCTATCTTTCTCTGTAACTATTATTACTCTGCCAGTGGTTGTCATATGGGTGATGCCTGTTTTGGTCACGATTTGCGTTGTAAGAATAAGCATGTCGTGTCCAGTTATTGCTTCTGTCGTCACGGAATTGTGACGGATGTGACCTGTAATTGTTGTGTTCCTGGTTTCGCGTTCCGCGATTGTCAGTGTCAATTTCTAATTCTTGTAGAAGTCCCTGAAATGCTTCAATGTCGTCTTTGCAACGTCCTGCCAAAATAATATGTCGTAAATGTTCAGGTAATTTGATTAAGCAAATGTGGATGAGTTCTGAGGGGCTGTATGGGTTTGTCAGGTACTGATTCTTGTGCAACATGTCTTCAAAATATTTCATAAGACTGGAAAATTCAGATTGTTCGAAACGTTTCATCATTATGATGCTTTGTTTTACTCGGTCTTGTGTGGCCTGAGACCAATATGCTGAGAGGAAGGCATGGTAAAACTCTCCTTCACTGTGGCAATCGTGAATGACCGACCGCATTCTTACAACTGGTTCATTCTCTAAGTAGCCACACATAAATTCTAATCTGTGTTCTAACGACCAGTTGGGAGGAAAACAATGCGAGAATTGATGGAGCCATGCTTGTGGATGAATGTCGTTGCCAGAATTTTTAAATGTTTTGAATTTACGTGTAGTCATGAACAGCTTATAGTCAAAATCATTATGTCGGCGAGTCGCATATTGGTCATTGTTAGGTCGTGTCGGCCGTTCCATCTCAAAATTCGGTGCACATTGCCAATTTCTTTCATAACTTCCGAAATGCCCTGTGTTATTATTTTGTGGCTGTTCCGTATTTCTATGTCCCTCTTCCCGTATTGGGGTGCGAGTGTCCTCTGAAATACGTAATTCTTGTACTACTTGTGCCAACTGATCTTGTACTTCCCGGATTTCTCTTTTGTACTGTGTATTGATTTGATTTTGATTTTGTTTGAATTTTCTTATTTGTTCATACTCTTCTGTGTCAGTGAAGGCTACGGGTCTTGTGTCATTCAGATCATCATCTACCTTTGTAGATAAGTTAGTGACCTGATCCGAAAGTTCGGCTACTTTCTCCGATAGTGTACTTATTTCCTCCATGTGTCTTTCTGAACCAATTTTCAGGGTATCTACTGTGTCCTTTAAGTTTTCCTGAGTTCTTGCAAGTTGCGTAACCGAATCGGTAGATGCAACTGAGTCAATTTTAGCCCACAAGGTCTCATGATTTTCATGAACAATGGTTTGCAGTTCTTTTATGGCTGCTTCGTGATTCTGTAATGCATTTTCATGCCGCGAAAAAATAGGTTGAAAATGCTCACAAATTTGTGTTTTTACGTCATTACAGACTTTTTGACATTTCGATTCAATGTTATGTAACTCAGTAGTTAAATCTTCGCGTGTTTGTTCAAGTGTGGTGTCTAACTTTTGAAGATTTTGTTCCATTGCGTCTAACTGTTGCTGTGTTTGTCTCTGGTGTTGTTCCATTGTGTCTAACTTTTTAAGATTTTGTTCCACTGTGTCTAACTTTTTAAGATTTTGTTCCACTGTGTCTAACTGTTGCTGTGTTTGTCTCTGGTGTTGTTCCATTGTGTCTAACTTTTCAAGCTTTTGTCCCATTTGTTGCATTAATTGTAATAACAATGCACTGGTGTCTGAAAAATGTTCCTCAGTGCTTTTCGGCAGTGAAGTTGCACCGGCAACATTCACATTTTGACAAGCGGAAAATGTGTCTTGACTCATTTGAGAAAACGGTGAGAACCCAAAACCTGAGTCTACAGTATTTGCAAAATTGTGTCCTGTCATTCCCGATTCCTGAGGCAAGCTGTTGCCGACCGATCGATCGATAATGCGTCCCTCTTCACTAATTGTTTCACTGTCCACGCCATTGTTTGCCGCCTGCTCCATTTCCCTATGAACAGTTACCAAATTACTACTTTGAATGTCTGTTAATTCATTACTCTGCGGCGCTATCACACTGCTTTCGTCTTCACTGTCATTTCTCAGTTTAGTTTGGGGCCTAGTATTACGTTTTTCACACGCCATTATTGTCACAATATTTCACACGACAACACAGAAAGGCACAATTTGAAGAGCAAAAATAAGAGAACACATTAACATAGCACTGAAAATAATATTTAGTTAATTGCAAGCGCAGCTGCGAAAAACTTGCTGCAAATCTACATGCATGCCACAACTGTTTTACTGTACAACAATGAAAAACTACAACTACAAAGGAAATTCTCTCTATTATTACGCGCTATCAATAAACAAAATCTACACTAATTACACAAACTACAAGAAAAAAAAATCAGAAGATTCCAGTGAGGTATCCTCGGCTAAGGGTCGACATATGAAACGTCCCCTTTCAACAATTATACACGACTGTGCTTAAACTGACACACAATATTTTGTTAGCGCAACGCAATCTGACTTTCAAAATTCCCTACAAAAGAATGGCCCTGACTAACATTAAACTATACCTTTCACAAATCACTTACCTCACAAAAATCTTCGCTGCTCAAGCTACTGCAATACAGCGAGCGCCACTACTGCCAGCTAAATAAAAGATTCAAACTATGGAAAGCACTAACTACTGATAGGGATAGTTAGCAAATGAAAGATATTAGTAGAGAACAAACAATGTATTTACCTTGATATCATCATATATAAATATAGCAGTTCATGACAAATTACAAATCTCCGCCATCTCTCTCCCCACATCCACCACTGCTGGCGGCTCACCTCCAACTGCGCAACGCTACGCGCTGTTCACAGCCAGCTGCCTAACACTACAATGGCGAGTATTACAACAATGCAAAGCAGCCACAGACTGCACACAGCACCGCCAGTGATTTTCATACATAGGTGGCGTTACCAATAAAAAAACCTAAACAGCCTACTTACATAGAGAAAACATAAACAGCCTACTTACATAGAGAAAACATGAACAGCCTACTTACAGCAGTACTCCACGAATTCTGTTCCATGAAACTGCTATTTGTTATTTCTTTGTGTAGGCCTTCGTCAAGATTCAGTGGAAATACGATTATTTGACTAGAACTTCTGAGCTATGGCGCCATTGAGTTAGGAGACTGTTCTGTCTTGCACCACTGGCTCAGTGGTAGAACTTTGGGGATTGGCGGTAGCGTCGAAACAAGAGGTGGTCACGAGGTCCGAGCGGCCGAAGCCACGAGCTGCGCAAGGAGTTCCTGCGCAGAGTGAAGATACCGGAGTACTTCACCGGGGTCAGCGTCGACTACAAACAGCAGGCCGACATCCCGTCCCGTCGGTTGGTTGACAACATTCGTGTCGGACGACCTCTCGTGGCCTGGCTGCACTCTTCTACCTGGCTTTCATCGGCACCACTCAGTAACCGCTGCGACGCACCGTGGATGTATGGAACTGCTTGCTGATAATGGGGAGTAGCATTCTGTAATCCTCGTGGTGATTTGTACCTGCCTTCTTTATTATTTTCTGGTTTGTACCCGACCCTCAGAGTTTTACTCGGTCGGCTCTTTGTTCGCAACTATAGGCCATAGTATTGTACTAAGACACTAGTTGTCGTTTTAAAATTTGTCCCGCCACTGTACTGGCTTTCCTTTCTGGTTTATACCAGATCATTAACGTTCTAATGACTCAGCTCCTGGTCGTAAATACAGCCGGAACAATTGTACTAAGTCACAGGTTGCCATGAAGCAAAATAAGGGCCTTATGATTAGATTTGGTTGTTAATCGGTTCAATTCTTTGATTGTAATTGTATTTCTCAGTCATTAGTTATAATCTGAAGAAACTGTTGTACTAAGCTGTCCGTTGCTGTGTTTGAAAGACCAGGTCGTTATTAGTGTATTTTATCTGGATCTTGTGGTTCGGCCGAGTGAGTTCTCTTGTAGTAAGTGTTCACAAGTAATGTTTTAAGACGTTCCGTCAGAGCGGTCTCAATAACTGACAAACAGTTTAACACTGAAAAAATTAACAGCCAACTGCCACCATGGCTTTAATCTAAATAAGATAGTCAAAAGGGACGGGTTGGGATCCAGTCGCACATTGTTTGCCGATTGAAATTAAGAAGTTGGTTGCTTTGATGTCGGCCTTATCATTGTCATGTTGTGTCCTAATCTGTTTAAACTTTAAGCTCAGGTGCGCATCTTAACTCCCAACCTTTCGACACATAGCATTCAAATTAAAAGTTAAGTCATCCGTTCTGAGTAATTGAATCACTCTTGTCATCAACGGTGCTTATATATTTTTCATGTGTAGTAGAAGGGTATTTAATAAGAATGACTGTATCCAGCGTGGTAGTAAACACCGCTGTTTCACCCGATAACGGGCGGGCTGAAGGTCCGGCCATCTTCTAATCATTGTCATACTGTTTGCTGTTTTGATTTATTTTGCTAAAGATTATTTATCTTTAGATTTTAGGTCAAAGGAATGTTGCAAATTTGTTCATTTTGTAAAAAAAATTATCGTTATAAATTGTTAAATAAACAGGTTGTGTGAAAAGAATGTTATATTGGTGGGTCCTCCCTTCCACGTTTTCCGTAAGTCCAGGAAGTACCCACGTTTCAGCTTCCTTAAAATTTAGCACTTCTTCTGTTTTTTGTATTTGCATTTCGAATTTCATCTTTTTGTTGTGGTCTGTTATTAATTACGCATATTATTTCGGCAAATGTGTCCCATCCAGTTTTCTAATTTTCATTTTTACCATTCTTAAATCTCTTTCACGCATATGGTAAGAGTGGTCTGCTACTGGAAAGTAATGGCTAATGAACTAAAATCTTATATTTTCCACAAGGATTAAACAAAATCTCACGTAACATGGTTTTTATTTTGACCTCAACCAGAATCGGAGAATAAATGAAGATGTTTAACATGTTTTCCAACATTTTCATTTATATAATCAAAAACTAACGAACAGGCTTCATCAGGGCTATTCCATGCTAGTTCTTCATGATAGAGCTTCCTCTCCGTATGTCGTGAAGCTTACAGACGTTAACTGAAAGCTGACGCAAATAAAAAGATGTTTAGTATTAGTATCTGAGCCATTTTCTAGTTCTGCAGCCTGTAGTGCTTGAATGTGTTCCAGTTTCCTATTTAACTACGTGTCATTTCGTGAAAAATTTATCAACACGTCTCTTGTACTCCATTAATTCAGCTGTTCCTGCCCTTTTAGCTGCGTCATTGAGAGATGGACTTTTTTTTACCCCACGCTCTTCATACGTATCGCGCGGCCGATACGGTTGCAGGTTCGAATCCTGCCTCGGTCATGGATGTGTGTGATGTCCTTAGGTTAGTTAGATTTAAGTAGTTCTAAGTTCTAGGGGGCTTATGACCTCAGATGTTAAGTCCCATAGTGCTCAGAGCCATTTGAACCATCTTCATAGGTGCAACACGTGTCAACTCGTGGTTGCTCAAATTATGAATCAAATTATCCAAGGAAAATTTGCAAATAAAATTAATAGTGAACAGTGAGATAAAAAATTTGGAGAAAGCCCACACCTTTGGTATATGTGTGGTTTTTCTTAACGACATGGAAAATCGTAGAATATGTGGAGTTTCTCAATATATGGTCAGCGTATATGTTTAAAGTTCAAAATCATAGTCAACGTAATTTTGCCAAAAAATTGACATGCGGGGATTCTCAATATTACCGTTGCATTGTCACAGCACTGAGAAAGTCAGCAGCGATATAATACTCTAGCTTTTTACGATGAAGAGTTCTTAAATGTGTCCATCTCCAACGCAATATCACGCGTCTATGCCCACTTTGTAAAGGAGTAGCTTGGAGGTAAACTTCCTGATAAAGGAGCGTCCAGAGGGAGAGTAAGAGTCGAAATAAAACCTTACAGGATGGCAAGGCGTGTGACTTTATGTCAGTGACTGCAATATCGAGTCAAATTTACAGAGAACTTGGCAGCACGAGCACCCCTATCACTATGACGTTGCATCTCCTCTGGCTTGGGTACATACTCTGACTTGGTTGAGAAGGGTGTCATTAAACAGTTGTAACCGGTCCCACACAACCTTTATAGCGTACAGATCTGCGGGTATTGCTGTCCACGTGAGTTCTTCAACATTCTGTAGACAACTGATAAAGACACGTGCCATGTGTGAACGAATATTGTCCAGTTGACAAAAGTAATTGTGACATTGTTGAATGAGAGGTAACACGTTAGGATGCAGTACAATGTCCAACATGTCACTTGCCCCGAACATTAGCTTCTGGTGCTTTCACACGTGGAAGTGTTTTAATCAAAAAGGACAGCTTGCGCTATTGACGGCTGTAACAACCGTTCTGATTATAGCATTTAGAGTAATTTCATTTATTTTATGAGGGCAGTTCAATAAGTAATGCAACACATTTTTTTCTCGGCCAGTTTCAGTTGAAAAAAAAATGCTACACTCGTTGTAGGACCTTGTGGAATATTCTCGCTTGAGCCCCCATAGTTTAACGAAGTTCCGATAGGTGGTAGCGATATAAGTAGCCTACAAAATGGCTACAGTAACGGCGGTGTCTTCCAAGCAGACATCTGCCACTGATTTCCTTTCGGCGGAAAACCAGAGCGTCGCAGATATTCACGGACGCTTATAGAATGTCTACGGAGACCAGGCGGTGAACAGAAGCATGGTGATTCGTTGAGCGAGACGTGTTTCATCACCTTTACAAGGTCGCTCAAATGTTTTCTTTCTCCCGCGTACCGTTCACCTGCACACAGCTGTGACCCGTGCAGTGTCGGAACGTGAAGACACTCTCATTCAAGATGATCGACGGATCACAATAAACATCTCGCTGGGCGACTGGACGCCTCTGTCAGTAGTGCTGAAATTCTACATTGTACTGTTCCCTCTCATCCACCCTACACACCAGACTCCCGTCTGTTAGGCCCAATGAAGGATGCACTCCGCAGGAAGCTGTACGTGGGTGACGGGGAGGCAGCAAGTCGTCTAACAGCATAGTGGTCGCTCGCGGTCGTACGGCCTCTCCCAATAAGGTGGCGAATAGCCACATCACTGAACGGAGATTATGTTGAAAAATAGTGTTTTGTAGGAAAATAGAGGTGAATAATATGGTGTACAGTAATTCAGAATAGAACTAAACTGCCTTCAGAAAAACAAAGTGTTTCATTACTTGTTGAAACCGCTCGTATTTGCTTTGTAGGAAGAGAGTTGGTTTCCATGTGCCGGCCAAAAAAAAGATAAACTTTTTATTCCAACCCAGACTATAAACTTCTTTTACGTGTTTATAGGCCGAAACAAGCTCCGAAATACGACTTCTCCAATCGATATACACAAGACACAGTTGTTTCGCGTTGTGTCTATACATAGTAGCCCTTGCAAGAATCAGAAGACGATCGATTTCTTTAATCAAATCAAGGGCGAGATGCTACATTTAACCAAAAAAATCTGATAGTGTACTACCGTTGTAGTGTAAAGGACTTCGGGCACACACACTGCCGGAGTAGGTAACAGTTTTGGAATTTATTGCGTTGAAATGTGTGCCACGCCCGTAACTTCCTGGAGATGATGTTCTTCGTAAATTCGAGATTTTGCGTGCCACGTGATGTTCTGTGCCCACCAAGCCCCTTGTCTTACCAGGTACTGACAGAGATCTGAATACATGAGATTTTTACGAAATATGTATGCTTTTTGGTTCAGCTTAGATATTTGTCATTAAAAACTAATTTCCAGGTGTTTTTATTTTGAGTGATGGAATCTGACGTCTTCGTGAGGAAAGCGTCGTAAAATTTGAACGGTCGCTTTATAGTTTATCTGCGTATTATATAAATTCGATAAGTTTCTTTTTTCGTAACTTACAATTCAAGTTAAAACTAGCCTTGTAGGATTATACAGAGATTTACATAGTTCGTAAATGCTTTGTCCTGGGACGCACTAAGCGCGACATGTGATGAACATGTGTGCATTTAGCTGAACTTAGTAGAATTATACATTTATTGTATGTGTATAATGAACTCGAATTTTCCTCTTCTGGTTTCCTGTATCTATTGAAGATTTCTTTCTTTCTCTCTTACTCAACACACACAGTGGGTCAAGCCCACTATCAGATCCATCCCATCTGGTTTTATCCATGCTTTTATCCATGACGCCATGTTTGAGTTTACGTTGTGAATGACGTAAGCGGTCTGCTGTTAAATGCTATCAGTGGTTATCTTAGTAACTGATGTGTTCTATGATGTTTGTAAGCCATGTTGTTTATTCTAGATACGTGGTGATGTACGGGGGTGTGCTTAGGGTGGGCCTTGAAAGCGTTACTTAAATTGTTGATAGAGAAACTAATGGCGATTCATTTTATTTTCTCACGTGTATTTGACTGTTGCTCTCTGTATTTGGCACGATTTCCGGAGTAGGGTTACACGGGAACTTATGAGCAGAAGATAGATTGTAGCGAATGAAATTATTATTGATTATAATTATGAAGTTTTTTTTCGATGCGAGTCATTAGCTTCGACGATTGACATAGGAAAAACTCTGACAAATACCTACACAATTTGGCAACTATAACATGACGCTGTCAGCAATTTTTTCATACGGGGTGAGCTACAGATCAATCTGTTACCACAATCTGGTTTTCTTAGCATCGCTTTCGCTGGTTTCTCGAACTCACAACCAAACTGTCACCTTCCAACCAAACCTAGACTTCGGTCAGAGATACAGATTAGTCTCTCACCATAACCAGGTTTATTTAGTTTCACATCCCTTGACTTCGACAGCTCATTACCGAACTGTTATCTGTGAACGTAACCTGTACCTCGGGCTAAGCTACAGATCAATCTGTCACAACAACCAAACTTTTTAACTTTCCTTTCACATTCGTTTGATTCGCCAACTACCATCGAAACTGAATGTAGTCTCTAAAAGATGACGTGACAGCAGCCATTAACATTTCGTCAGTGACCAAAGAAGACATCTCGTACCGAGCATTCCTCTTGAGCCGAGGTTGTGTTGTTCTTACGGGTGGCACAGTCTTGTGGTTGACGCTTGTTTCCGTGATTTGGTGTGTTGCAGTTGGTTATGTTTTAGATTTTTGACCAGTTACTTTTAGTTGGTAGTACGATTACAGTTTTGGTATAACTGTCTTCACTTGACTTCTTATTTTCCAGCTGTGTATATTTGCATTTTCTCGGCTTATTTAGGAGCAACACGTGTGCAATTTTTTGATTATGTGGTTGTTTTGTGTGTTGGCGTCTGGTATCGCTGTCTTTGTTTGACCTATAAGTCAATGCAACTATGTTTGTGTTTCCAGAAAATTTTTGTTCGATTTATGCTAGAGGAATTTTAGAGAAATTTTTGATTGCTGGGAATTCGTTTTAGCTTTATTATGATTTTTTCAGTCTGTCTTCGCCCAAAACCCCCTATTTTCTGCAGTTGTCCAATTAATTTCATTTCATTATGTGATTAAAATATTTTGGGCGTTTTCTATGTTTGTTTCGGCCGTTATGGTCTGTCTAGTGGTCGTCATCTTGAAGAATTTAATAGGCCTGCTTTAATAATGCTTTCAGCCACTGTTTTACCACCTTCGTACCTGAAATTTCAAAAACCCTGAAGCATGTACTTTCTTTTGCTTCTGGCTGAGAAGCCAAAAATCACTTTCCGTAGTTCTAACTTCAAAATTGTCTGTAAAAAATTTTCATCCTCTGCTTTAGCCGCAAAATGTTGGGATTTCGAAGAAACCTTTGCTAAACGAGGATTACAGTACAAAGTAAATGCTCTCTCCAAATTTCAAGTTTCCATCCCTAGTGGTTTGAACTGGGCGATGACGTTTAAGTGAATTAGTATGAGAATATTATACCCGCTTGTGAGTTGACTTTCAAAAAACATCAAGATACGTTATTTTTCATTTCCAAGCTACATGCCAAAATTAAATTTTCATAGATCTAGCTTTAAACATCTTTCGGCACGAAATATTTTCGTAAAGCATTTCATTCCATATTTCATCCCCTTAAGGGCTGAGTTTCCAGAAACACTGATTCATGTATTCTTTTATTTCTGAACGAGAAGACAGATATCAATTTTCATAGTTCTACCTTCAAAATTGCCTTATTAGCGACATTAAGAGGACTTCCACCCCCTTCTTCAACATTTCATGAGTGGAACTTCGAAAAATCCATTGTTAAGCGATGCCTACAGAAAAAGATCAGCACCCTCTCCAAAATTTAAATTTTCTGTCCTTAGTTCTTTGGGCTGGGTGATGAGCGAGTCAGTCTTTCAGTCATTTATAGCTACTAAAATATTATTGATCTAAATGCAGAAAGCCCTGCCACAAAGATTATCAAATAAGAATTTAAAGTGTTCTTTTTTTGACATTTCTTGCAAAGATCAAATAATAGCTAAGTAAAAATGTATAAAATAATTTAGATTTAATTTAGAGACCGTAAATACACGTTGCATGAGGTTTCCCAGGATACGCTGAAATTAAATATTCATTGTCGCTATGCAGAGCTCTACACAACAGGGTGCCTAATAAGACCCACCCGGGCCTTGTTAGGATGCCACGGATGGGGCTTATTCGGAACAACCAGTTTAAATAGCGTTCGCGTTTATTGTTTAAAAATAAACTTGTTGTTAGTAAGGTAATGCTACTATCTTAAACAGCACCATTTTCTGTTCATAAAAGCAATTGCTAAATACGTCTGGAAATTAGATGTACGTCCTTTTCTCCTTCTAGCCCCTTTCTCTGTACTACATCTCTGCCTCTCTCTACAGCCGTCTCCTCTTCCCACCCTCTCTCTCTCTCTCTCTCTCTCTCTCTCTCTCTCTCTCTCTCTCCATCTTCTCCTCCCCGCCCCCCCCCCCTCACTCTCTCTCTCCACCTCCTGTCCTCCTGTTTCCTACCTCTGTCCCACCTCTGTTCTTGTATATTGGCACTGCAAACGAAAACCCCATTGTTAACTGAGGCTGCTTAAATGAATAGGTAACTTGGTTTAGATCATTGATACAAAGGTTGTGGGATAGACCTCTCCATTTTTTGGAACCCTGAAGATAGGACACCCGGTTCTGAATTTTATTTGGATCGCCTAATAAAAATTTTTAAGGATTTAAATTAAAAAATGCTTCCATAATGAGATAATTCCATAAAATTTTTCAACCCCTCCTCAAACCTATTAGGGGTTGAATTGCTGAAAAGTCTGACACACTTTTGTTTTAATTGCTAACCGATAAGTCAGATTCATATTTTTATAGATTTAGCTTCGAAAATGTTTCCATAATGAAATATTTTCATAAAACATTTTATCCCCTATTTCATCCTTGTGGGAGTTGAAATTTCGAAAACATTGAAATATCTCATTTTTATAACGGAGAAGTCAAATACCAACTTCGACAGAAGTAGTTTTAAAATTGCTGTAGTGGATCTATAATAATGATTTATTTTTACGAAAATCTTTCACACTACGCGTCATCGAAATAGGATTTAAGTTTTCACAAATTCTGAAGTACATATTACGTTATTTATCACCTAACCAAATACTAATTTTTACAGTCTTAGTTTCAAAACTGCCTGACTGGCGACATAATTATAAAAAAATTCGTCCCCAATTTCAGTCCCCAAGGGATGGAATTTCAAAAAATTCCTTCTCAAACGACGCGTGCATCACAATGTCCACACCCTCTCCAAACTTCAAGTTCCTCTCCTCAGCACTCTGAGGTGTGCGATGGCGAGCGAGCCAGTCAGTCAGTCAGTTAGGACATTTACTTGTATTCATAAATTCATATATTCCATAGTACACAAACTATTCATTGTAAAATAACGCCCATGATTAGAATAATTTTTAATGTCCCATATGAACATATGCTGGACGACGATGTGCTGTAATGTTGAAAGCCTTTGGAAGAACTAGCAAATTGAATTCAGTGAATTTTCCCTAGGTGTGTGGTAGAACCTGATAATAGTATTAAAAAGGAAAAGACTAGCAAATATTCTGCAGAACTATAATAACATAATTTTGAGGGGCATTAGGTAATGTTTTCCCTATTAATTTTAGGAGCTTGGAACCCGTCAGTTCTCTTACAACTACCACACGTGAGACGGTGAGGGTGTGTTTGTTTGTGTGTGTGTGTGTGTGTGTGTATGTGTGTGTGTGTGTGTGTATGTGTGTGTGTGTGTCTGTAATAAAAACAGCCCATGTTACACAAGAGGTTTCTCTATATAAATCTGTCCTGATTATTTATAATGTTCTTTTCCTCTAGAAGCATCGCAACGTTCGATCTTAGAATATGGTCTCGGATCTTTCAACAGCCATACCTTAGTTATATTACTCGTACTCCATTCATTTACAAGTTTAAGTAAGCTGGAGTGAGCCGAGCTATTTTACAGTTAAATCAATCTTCGAAGAGATTTCACGATTGCAACCGGTCACACCACAATATTCAACTGGACACGTGCCAGTCATCTTCAGGTAAGCCATCGATATTCTCCGCTCCACCTCATATATCGCGCTGAGAGTATTGTCAGAGCCACGCTGACCGAAGTACTACACCGCCCGGCGACAGCACCCTCGCTGGTCGAACTACGAAGATCGGCATTCTCGGCGTTGCCGCTCGCCGCAGTCATCGAAGTAGTCCGGCGTCTTCGTCTGGAGCAAATCTCGGAGATGACGGAATTCCACCCATTATCCAGCTGGCTCCCAGTGTCAAGGTTCATTAGATTTTCCGTGATGCGATTTTCAACGGAGTCCCAAAAAGATGATGCTGAGGCCAAAATTAAGGTTTTTTGATACTTCATTGAATGTTCGTTGGAGATACAATATTCCGCACTTCCTGACTTGCTGGGTTGCAGAAGGTGACTGTAACGTTTACGTTCTGTGCAACGTTGTTCCACGGTGTGTGTTGCTTGTCCTGTATACGCCTTACCACACTGGAATGGTATTTTGTAAATTCTCACCTTCCGAAAAAACGAATTTTCCTTCACTGATCCCAGCAGGTCCTTAATCTTAGACGGGAGGACGACGGTTCAATCCCGTCTCCAGCCATCCTGATTTACGTTTTCCGTGATTTCCCTAAATCGTTTCAGGCAATTGCCGGGATGGTTCCTTTGAAAAGGCACGGCCGATTTCCTTCCCCATCCTTCCCTAACCCGAGCTTGCGCTCCGTCTCTAATGACCTCGTTGTCGACGGGACGTTAAAACAGCACTAACCTAACCTTAATCTTAGATGGTGGGTGGAAAATCGCTTTCACCTGCAAATTACTAAGGGTTCTTGCTGTTTTGAAGGAAATATTTCCAACGAATTGAAGAAACGTTAGGGACTTTGCTGGCGCGTTCTCCTCTTTGTCCTCATACGGTTCTTGGTTTTAGCTGAGAATGCCCTTTTAATTTGCCAGGTAGAGTACTGACTGTCTCAAAACACTGTTCTTAAATGTGCAAGTTCTTTAGGTAAACTATCTGCATCCGACAGTGCATGGGCCCTGTGCACAGGAGTTTAAACCACACTAATCGTTTTGGATGGCTAGTGGCAACTTGAAGAGTGCAAGTACAAATCAGTGTGAGTCCCAGGGAGCCGTCACTCCTCTGTCTGCCCAAAACATCCAGGAATGGGAGATAACCATCTTTCCCTAATTCCATAGTAAGTCTAATGTTCTCAAGAATGGAGATAATTTGACGTTGTAACTCCATTAACGTATCTTCTCCGTTGTGCCGCACTACGGAAGTATCATCCACTAACCTCCAAAAAGCAGTTGCTTTAAGAACCGCTGCTTCAAGTGGTGTTTCCTCAAAATTCTCCATAAAACGTTAGCCACCAGCGGAGACAAGGGACTGCCCATGGCGAAGACTTAGTCTGTTCGAATTTTCTTGGTTTAACATAAACCAGTTTAAGGAAAGAGCTTGCCGAAACAATGTAGTGATGCCCGACCGAAACTGCTTACCAATCAGCGCCAAGGAATCAGGAAGGGATGCCTTTTTAAAAAGAGATACTACATCAAAACTCAATAAAAGATCCGATCCACTTAGATAAAATCTACTTAGATAAAATCGGCTGAGGACTGTACAGTCTTGGTTGTATGCTGCCATGTAGTCTTACCCGCTTGATCGTCTCTGGAAATAACAGGTTATTACCTGCCTTCCGCATGGAACACACCTTTCTCACCACTGACTGCTAGTGTTAGACACATACGGTTGTTGTCAGCAAGTATGGGCCTGAAGATGATGATGTAACAACATCGAAACTAGTCGCCAATAAAACCAACACCTTAATACAGCTGGAGAAATTTCGTCATTTTTTTGACATATATTATACTAGCTGACGTCCCAAACCGTCGATTTCAATTATGGATATACGAAGATAAGAGGAAGAAGTCAGGGGTGTACACGTCTTCCGTCGCACTAAGTGGGCCACGCATCTTCTCCAAAAACGAACTTGGGGGCATTAAATTAAATCTCAGGTACCTGTTGCAAATAAGGCCCGGTTCCAAATAAGGTCTACTCTCATTTCCTAGCATTGAAAGTTTGAAAACAGAGCTAAATGTCTTCGGTAGTGAGAGCTTGTGACATCTAGTGACCAAGGCAACAACTATTTCCGCACCCGCTCTTGTGCTTGCCATTTTACTTTCAGCTGTGCTACGACGTTTAACGAAAGAGGGCTGCTTCTTATTTTCATGGTGCGTTTCATCTAATGAAGCCGTTTCGGTTATGAAGCATTTTTACTAGTAAATATGTATTTACAAACAGAAAATTGTGCTCTATTAAGATAGTAGCATTATCTTCCTAATAATAAGTTTCTTTTCAGGAACGTATCTACACCTTTTACATAGGTGTGTCCAATACCATCATTTAGGAAGATAAACCTGTCTTCGCCCACCACATAAAAAGGTTTTGATGTTAACGCCAACAGAGCCAAGCAAGCAGAAAGTTAAAAAACCCACAAATACGTCAGCATCCATATTACATGAAACTTCCTGGCAGATTAAAACTGTGTGCCCGACCGAGACTCGAACTCGGGACCTTCGAATCTCGGTCGGGCACACAGTTTTAATCTGCCAGGAAGTTTCATATCAGCGCACACTCCGCTGCAGAGTGAAAATCTCATTCTGGATCCATATTACATACGGGTAAAACTGTAGAGAAACACTAATTCATCCAAGCGTCTTTAAATAAAACATATGTATCGTAGCTTTTGAGATATTTATTTATGAAAAAGCGACTAATTGTAAGCTAGCATTAGAGGTAATTATGTATTTTGAATATCATTATTACTCATTTATATTAAACAATAATATTATTATATTACTCTTTGTATTGAAATTGTGACACTCTGGCATTTTGCTGTAACTTCAGGCCGTCATTTAATTTAAAAATAAACATTAATTACTTTAATTCAAAGTATTATATGTAGCCTTTTACGTCTTGCTGCTAACTTACTAATAACTTCTTCACGTTGCACCGCCAGGGGTGTGAAATATTTTTTTTATCCACCACTGTTTGTCACATTTACTTTTCAGCTAATTAACAGACACCATTTTTGCTAGCAAAAAAAGCTACTCAACATGGAGAAAGTTGCAACCATTAGTCAGTTCATAAAATTATATCACACTGTACAGTCTCAGTGATCGTAGTTTCAAGATTAGGTACCACAAAAAGAGAGCTCCAAAACAATCACACGCTTTCTGTGTTTATAATGGCCATGGAAAACTTATTTTAGAAAAATTATTAGAAACATTCAATAAGTGATTGAATAATTCTGTAGGTTGAGATTTACACTGCCAATACATGTGCCTGTAACCACATGAAATTTCATTAACATCAGACTACCACGTTTCAAGAGTTTTGAAGTGAGTAGTTCCTAGGGAAAATACCCATAATCCAGGCAATTGTTACTCTAAATATAAATAGAAAATAGTTATTAAACATTATAACCGAATTGTCGCATATAATAGCGTAACGCAGAATTAAACTAGAAGAAATTGGTATAACGTATTTTGCGATATGCCCATTTGTTCACTTGTAATTAAATGTTAAACTAGAAGGTTCTACTTTATTTTTTACAAAACTGCGGCTCAAAATCATATAACCCTTTTTATAATGGTAAATAGGAGACTCACCCTTCTTTGCTTCATCCTCAGTTTTCCTGGATGGTCCCACTTCTTCATGCTGGGATTCCGCATCTCGTGGTGTCTTGGAACTCTCTTTCGAAATAAGCGCATCAGAATTCTGAGTATTTTTTTAGAAAAAAAAACCAGAAGGGATTTCTGTCTTGTCCGTTTCATAGAGTTGTTTCCTTCTTTTAAAACACGACTCTTTTAACAACTAAACACATGCACGCACAGTTTAAGCTGGCTTAACACAGGACGCCCGAAACTTCGTCGCTCTAATTGTGACTGACCAAGAGGAAGCAACAGAACACACTGGATTGGTTCCGTTCAGTGTTGCCTGCCAAAAATAAGTTAATTCCGCTACGAGCACATCCTAATTCCACTACAGTTTCAAATGTAATTTATGATATAGTCTACATAATTCTTGACGATATACAGGCAAAATAAATAATTTAAGCTATAAATAAATATATTCCGTGTCTTTCCAGCTGGGGCATTTAACGATCTGCGACAGCTAGGACGATAGTGTCTAGTGATGGACCTGAATATGGTGCTTCATTCAAATAGTTGCTGTTAATATAGTAATTGAAGTTTGATGCGACAGATAATTTTCCTCTTTATATGGAATCTGAACTGGCTAAGGCATAAGGAGTTAATTTACAAGGTGTTTTTTAGCATTGTGTGTGCAAAACGTTTCGATGTTTACTAAAATCGCAGTGAAATGTATGAATTTGTTTATGCAGCAATATTTTGATCACCTTCAGTACTAAGATAATAATTGATACGTTTTTCAAACATATTGTAATTGTGTACGAAATTGTAATTGTGTACGAAATATAGTAATGATCAATAACGGTTCTTGTATTGGATGTCTTATCATACTTTCAACAAGTCACTTAAAGTTTCTGAGAGTAGCTTCATAAACCTTTTAGTTTTAATGTCTGTCATCATGGAGAAAGACTGTTCGATATCTGCATTCCCGTGCATATATCACATGTTTTGTATTTGGCAGTGAAAATTTGCGAGGGTTATTCATTTCGCCAAAGAATGTTGAATTCCGCTACGTTTTCAACAATTTCAGAATTTCGCCGCTACGCTATGAAGGCCAAAAACCTCCAATACGCGTAGCGGAATTCCGCTACGGTTGGCAATATTGCACTCAGTTACGGTGCACACTTAGTAAGGGTGGGGGTAGACACCCCACCGCAGGGCACAGCTATTTTTTGCAGCCTCATTCCTCCACGGCTTGTCACGCGCGACTATTTTGTTGCACTGGGTTTCAAAAGCAGAGATTCTTTTAATATTGACGTTTTCTGTGTAAAGTCAGGAAGGGGGGGGTCCGGACCCCCTGACTCCCCCTCCCCCCTTATATACGTCCGTGTTTCTTTTCAAACAATAAACGCGCACGCGATTTAAACTGCTCGTTCCGAATAAACCCCATCCGTGGCACTCATAACAAGGCTCGGGTGGGTCTTATTAGGCACCCTGTTGTGTAGAGCTGTGCATAGCGACAATGCATATTTTATTTTAGCGTATCCTGGGAAACCGCATGCAACGTGTATTTACTCTCTCTAAATTAAATCTAAATTATTTTATACTTTTTTACTCAACTATTATTTGGTCGTTGCAAGAAAATGTCAAAAGAAAACATTTTAAATTACTTCTTGATAATCTTTGTGGCAGGGCGTTCTGCATTTAGATCAATAATTTTTAGTAGCTATAATTGAAGTACGGTACTTTACAACATATATAACCCCAGTTTTACAGTCCTAAATCAGAAATGTTAGGCTTACTGGAAATGTTTGTTTTTAGATGGAGCCACAGTACAAAAGAGGAACGTGGGATGCAGATAATTTAAAACGAGCTATGGAAGCTGTTGCTGAAGGAATGCCTTTCAGAGCCGTTTCGAAAACATACAGGATTCCTCGACGTACGTTTCGCAACTACATAATTTCCGGACTAACAACCGAATGTTTGGGACGAAAAATTTGTTTGGGCGAAGCTCAGGAAAGAGAACTTTGTCAAAGAATTTTTCGACTTGCTGAAGTTGGATATCCAATTACAGCAAAAGTGCTCAGAAAATGTGTGGATGTATATTGTGAAAAGAACAGTATGCAGAATCATTTTAATGAGACGAAGAGATTTGATGGATGCAAGTGGCTTAAGCTCTTTCTACAAAGCCATCCAGACATAGCAAGGAGCAAGGCGCAACACTTGTATCCAGGGAGAGGTGCAAAGCTTAACTAGATTATTGTAAATGATCGTTTTCAAAGAGTGAAAACGGTCTTGTCCGAATTGAAGTCGTTTGGCAAACACCATCTTATCTACAATACAGACGAAAAGGGATGTCGCCTCTCACTCCGTAAGTCTCCTAAAGCAATAGCGAATAAAGGTGAAAAACGCTTGCACTTTGTTGCCCCAGGATATGGGGAAAGTGTTACCTTTGCCTCATGTGGAAATTCAATTGGACAGGTTATTCCTCCAATGATACTTTTCAAAGGAAAGCGACGCAAGCCAGAATGGGAAGACTATTTGCCACCTGGGACTGCAGTCGAAATGACAGATAAGGGCTAAAAGAATACTGCGATATTCATCAAATGTATACATCATTTTGCCAAATACAAGCCTGCGAAAGATGTTGTTTTGATACTTGATGGAGCATCGTCACCTTTGGACAATGAAATCTGCGACGTTGCTGAAGAGCAAAATATCAATCTTTACTGCTTGACCAGCAAACAACACATTAGCTGCAACCCATGGATAAATCAGTATTCAAGCCGTTTGAGTCTTACTGGGATGACGAAGTTCAGCTGTACTGGTCTACACATGATAATGAAGAAAACAGAGCAGTTAATAGACGCGTGTTTGGAAAAAAATCTTCAGCAAGGTGTGGCCAAAAGCAGCATCCCCAGTAAATGCCATGTCTGGGTTCCGTGCAACAGGGATTTATCCTTTTGAACCACAAGCTATTTCACACACTACATTAGCTCCCTCTCGTCTATCAGAATGTCCTGACCCAGAAGAGGACATGACTATTGCCCCTGAAACAAGGATACTGCCAGAAACTCGATTAGTCCTAAAGGCTTCCCGAAGAAAGAGACGCCAGTCCATTGATTACAGTTCATCAGAAAGCGAGGCATATTCAGTAAAGGACACTTCAAGTGACTTCAATCTTGAAGATAGTGACGGAGCTGAAGATCTCGATTGTTCTTTCAACGAAATTTTGCAAATCCCAAACCTGAAGAAAAAAAACAGACACCACGGAAGAAGGCATTAAATTACAAGGCGCAAGTCGTATGTAAAGCACTGTTCACGCAGAATCAAAAGAAAAAACGGTACCAACGAAGATCTGAGTCTAAGAAAGCTACACGTCGCAAAACAATTTCACTGTCAGTAAAGAATATTCAGAAGGAAAAATGCAAAAACAAAGACTCCACTGAAACAAGCAGCAGCTCTGCCTCTAAGAAAGTGTTGCAAGAGGTTGACTGGTTTTGTGAGGTGTGCTGTGAAGACACGATATTCAACATGAGGCTTTGCAAAAAATGTATGAAATATGTGCGTAAAGATTGTGTAGAGTTGACAACAAAAGACAAAGTGCGAAATTTCCTGCGCCCCACGTGTAAGAAATGATTTAAAGGAGCCAAAACGGTTTCACGAATCAATTTTCATGTGTTCATTGAAAATGTAATGATTAGAATTATTGTTCCTATTACAAAAAGGAATCTTACTGCTGTCAGAACAGTTTTGATTGCTGATTAAATTTAATAATCTGAAGAGTTAATAAGCAGTAAGTACCAACATTTCTGTATTAAGCGATTGTAAAAACAAGTATGTATCATCTCATTCTACATATTTCTGAAATAAAATTACATTACAACTCTTTCAGTGTATTCAAACAGTTTTCCTGCCATGTACATGACCCAGAATGTTAATATGAACAAGACGTAACTACGGGCCATATTAGGAACAAGGTCTCCTAACAAGGCCCACTTGCAATAGTGATGATATTAACCATTAATTAAAGTGATGATATTAATGAAATAAACTTTCAATGTTTATTTATATTTGAACTGAATGTAGTTGTAGGATGTCGGATGTTGCGATCTCGGAATCTTACCACTTACACATACTGAATACGAAATTCCTAAGCGTTAGATGGACCTTATTTGATACACGTACCTTACTTGGCATGCAAAATATTACCAATTAATCTGACCTTATTCAGATCTAGACCCTATGGGAATTCCTTGAGGACCTTGGGTTTTGTTCGCTTTGAGTAGTCTTAATTGTCTATCGATACTGGGGATATTATTTAGACATCGCGCGCGCGCGCGCGTGTGTGTGTCTGTGTGTGTTTGTGTATGTGTGTTTACAGAGGACGCACATTGATCTCCCAATGACAGAAATTTCGTTTTACATAAAAATTGTAGTTGCGATGGTATCGTCATTTATGAATGTCCTAAATTGTCAGCTGTCTTCAATTTCAACAAGTGATTCATTAACGCGCGACTGGATGGAATGATGGACATGTTAATTCACTTTGCATATTACCTCAATTTTCTAGCGTTTCCTGATGCTTCTTTTTTCAGCAGGCTACTCTAGAAGCTATTTAGGTTTCAAGCAAAACCCTTCTTTCACATGCACTAGTTGTCATAAAGTTTTCTCTATCATTTCCACTGAATTCTCTCCAGCAGGTGGAGTTTACTAATCATTGTATTCCAATTTTTGTTGACTGGTGCCTTTAAAGAATGGCGGGTGGAGGCCTTCTTTATTATTATACTTGGTGGCAATTGTGTAGTGTATAGTTGAAGATTTAATCACTATTTTTCTGAGTTTATCGGATTTTAACCAACCAAAGGCAATTATTGTTTCAGTTTTCTTGATAACCTCCAGTCTCTCTCACTTTTTGTTACTTATTTGCTACCATGTAATATTAACTTCCTGCCTAGGCACTATCTCAGGACGTGTTACACACAAGACTACGATTTGTATTTGCTGCACTTTCACTCCTCTCGAAAAAAAAATTAAGATATTAATATCTTTAGTGAGAGTGAAATACAACTACTGTTACTAAGGCAATAGGTTAGGGTGTTAGCATATTGCGACTAAGTTATAAATGTTAAACACGTGCTGATACACTGATGGGCCAATACAACAAAACCACTTTCCAATGTGGACACATGATACTAGAAAATTGGAGACTAATGACGAACCATGTGCTAGGTCATGCTGAGAAATAATACCTCTGACGTTTTTGTTCTGTTCTCCATATCGGTTAATGTGTTTAAATTCATGCATATTACTGGTAGATACTACCCCTTTGTTGACGCTAACTGCAACCGTATGTCACAAGAGGGCTCTGAATTGTGGCGTGTAACATGAAGGGTGTGTAGGGTAGCTATGTGGATGCGAGAGAAGCAGCATGCTGTAACCGAGTTTCTAGCTACAGGAAGCGTGCCTCTAAATGGAATCCATAGAAGAATGAAAGCTGTGTACCATGATGATTTGTCGAGATCAGCAATGTGCGACTTTGGATTGTTCATGCTCGTAATGAAGGAAATAGTGGTGCTAACGACAACAGATGTGACAGAGTTTGGAGTGGACGAGCGCTTACGGCAACCTACGAGACTCACGGTAATGGGGCCGTTGGACTCGCCAGAGAAAATCGTCGGATAAGACAGACATAACTCTCAGGTAGGATCGGCATATCACGAGAGCGTGTACAGACCGTCACTTTAAAACTACAGTATAGAAAACTGTGGACACGGTGGGTAACACGGATTCTCAGCCCTGACCTGAAACAGAGGAAATCGGACATTTGTCATCGATTTCTTTTACGTTTTGAGGGTGAGGTTGATTGGTTCATTAACTATAATGTGCCAGATGATGAAAGCTGGGTTCATACTTTTAATCCCGAAGACAAGAGGGCTTCAGTGGAGTTTCACTGCAAAGGATCGCAGACGCAAAGAAAGGTCAAGGCTACGCCATCAGTAGGCAAAGTCATACTTACAGTGTTCTAGGATGATCGAAGTGTGATGCATTTCTAATTCATACATAAAGGCATCACCTTAAACTCTGCAAGGTGCTGGGAGACCATCAGGAATCTGAGGAAACAAATTCTAATGGTTTGTCCACACCTTCTACTTCAGTGTGATAATGCCAGACCACACACGAGCGCTGAGAAAGCTCCAACAATTCGACGACTTGAATTTCGATCGTTCATACAGTCCCGACTTGGCCCTTCCGGTATTCTTCTGTTTCTGTGTGATGAAGCTGTACAAGCAGAGGTGAAATTGTGCCTCTATCAACAACATCAAACATTCTACATTAACGGTATCAACAAACTGGTCTCTCGGTGGGAGAAATATGACTGTTGAGAAATAAATATGTAAACAAATGTTGATGGTGTCGAGACAGCAACCAGAAACTAATTTATTTTATTTTAAGTTCCTTTATTTAAAAGGTACCATTACCGGTTTAGAAGCATTACAGTTCATCGTCAGACGGCTTTCATGCTTTCACTAGAATATATCGTGCCTTTTTATCGATTAGTTATCGTGAAATGTCGGTCTGGAGTATTTGTTTTTATAGTTTTCATCCAACAAATGATGTTTGTACTTTTCACCGCATTCTTATCGTTGTACACATAAATGTGTATCATTTGTAAGTAGCCTGTTTATATGTTTCTATGTTGGCCGCGTTGTAGACTGTATTAATATCACTGACAGCGCTCTGTGCCCTCAGTAAGAGACTCTGTACTTGGACGGACTTACAGTTAGCAATTGGCGGCTAGCAGTTAGCGAGCGGACGGTTTTGACGTGTATCCTTCATGGAGATTTAGTGTTGGTTGGACATGCATTGTAAAATGATGATTCATGTATTTGCTAATGTTTGGGTAGTGAAATTATTGACGATTTTATAATTTTTGGAACTGGATGTCACATGAATAAAGTATAATGCGCTAGATACATTGTTTGATCTTCAACAAAATCATTCTATTGCTAATCATATGCCTACTAGTAGTTATAGCCTATAGAAGTTAGAATGCTTTTATTCAGCCGGCTGTAGTTACAGCTTGACGTAATTGCTGTGGCTCGTGTTATGAAGATTTTCTGTGAGGTTAGTGACTTGTGAAATGTATTGGCTATTATTAGGATTTCTTCTAATTTAGGGCCATTCATTTGAGTTAATTTTTTGAAGTCATGTCATCATTACAGATCAGTCTGACTGCGTTAGGCTTGTGTATTGTGGGTAATATATGAATAGGTTAAGTTTGAGTTGTATTTGTCAGAGATTATTCAATAGGTCCGTGTTGAAATGATAAAAATTAGTAACGGGACAGTAGGTTCAGTTGCATTCAGCAGTCTCAGTACAAGAAGTTACACCCACTCAGTTATTTCAGTGGACTCAAAAAAAGAAGTTTCACATCGAGCACATCAGATTCATCGCAGAACACATTTCCACCACATTCTTATCGTTGCACACAGACATTTGCACCATTGAACACTTTAGCATGTCAGAAATGTATTCTGTAACAAATCTGAAGTGCTTAATGTTACAAATTTACGTGTGCAACGATAAGAAGGTGGTGGAAATGTATTGTGTGACACATCTAAAGTGCTCAATGCTACAGAATTATGTCTGCAACCATAAGAATGTGGTGGAAACTACGAACATCGTTTATTGGACGAAACCTACCCCAGACCGACATTTCGCGACAAATAAGCAATAATAGACCCCCCCCCCCCCCAAATTCTAATGAAAGAATGAAAGCCATCTGACGATGAACTGTAACCATTCTAATCCGTTAATGGTACCTTTTGAATAAAGGAACTTGAAATAAATTTGTGGCTGGTTGCGGTCTCAAAACTATCAAAATTTGTTTTCAAATAACTGCCACGGTCTCCTACTGTGTCATCATATGACAAAATTGCAATAAATATGTAGACATGAAGAACGAAGTTTTAGAGCGTTAATAACGCTAGTTTTGTGTAAAATGCTAAAAAAAATTTCAAGTAAAAAATACAGAAGCATAGTTTTGCGGCGCGCCTTCGTAGAAACACGGACAGCAAATGCGGGTCACCACTGATGTACGCGAAATTTATTAAGAGCCCACTGTTACTGCGAGTAGAAACGAGATGAAGAAATTTGACTTGCGTGACGCAGATGAAAATAATTACAAAATACTCATGTCTAATAAATAAAAATGCATATTCAATACCTTATTCAGTTGTATGACTAGAAATATTTGTTCGCTTATAAGGTTAAGAAGAACAGACAAATTGGAAGTTTAAACACAAAAAATGGTTCAAATGGCTCTGAGCACTATGGGCTTAACTGCTGTGGTTATCAGTCCCCTGGAACTTCGAACTACTTAAACCTAACTAACATAAGGACATCACACACATCCATGCCCGAGGCAGGATTCGAACCTGCAACCGTAGCGGTCGCGCGGTTCGCGACTGTAGCGCCTAGAACCGTACGGCCATTCCGGCCGGCGTCCAAACACATTTGCTGTTCTAATTGTTTTGTCATTTTTAAAACAAATATGCTTTTTGTTGCTTTTGAATCAATTTTCGGAGCAATTCTTTTTTTCAAACGCCTTATCAGACTGTAATTTCAATTCGGAAATCTATCATAACGAAGAATGTTGAAAACAATACCATCTGAACGTGCGAAAAAGAGTAGTGGTGTGTCATATCCCCTGCATACCACTTTTATTTCAGGGTAAAATTATAAAATTTTAGCAAATCGCGATACGCAAATCACGATCCCCTTCAGCAAAAACTGAGAATTCATTGATTCGGCTATATTTGTTGGCAAATAACTTCTTTGTGGTTTGATGCCAGTTTCATCGCCGAAATCCCATTCGCAACAGAGAACTAAATTTTCTTACTGTCGCAATTTCATTTCAAATTGTCAGAGCCCTTCGACATTTCTTTGAATACAAAATGTCTACATCTTGTTAGAATCCTTTGACGATCATATACAGAAATAAAGGTGAACTACTTATTTGTAATAATGGTTATGCCGGTGACGCAGTCTAAATACACTGACAGGGAAATAAATCACAACCCAAAGAAGGGGTTGTGTTACATAATCGAAAGCTGGCAGGTATGTTTATACATCTGAAAGATGATGTCTGTTCACATTTCGCATAAGTCGCATGGGACTGGCCCTAGTGGCGCCACTGTGAGAATGAAAAACGGGTTTCCTTTAAATACACACAGTATCAGTCGTGAACGTTAGCTGTCTTTTACATTGGACGAGTTGTGTTATCCTAGGCAAGAATGTCTTTAAGTCGACAGAAACGCCGTTGTTAACACCTCACTGAGTTTGAAAGAGGTCGTGTAATACGGCTACGAGAAGCTGGATGTTCCCCTCTGCTACACTGCAGAAACAGGAACGTAGCCACTGTATATGACTGCTGGCAGCGGTGGTGACGAGAACGTACGGTCGCAAGCTGACCGTGCACCGGACGACCACACCGCATCGTACTGTATCTGCAACAGCAATTTGAGCAGCAGCTGGCACCACGGTGATACAACAAACTATTGGAGGCCTGTTTTCTGATGAAAGCTGGTTCCGCCTCGGTGTCAGTGATGGATTCGTGGCGGTTAGGAGGCGGGTAGAGGGCCTGCACATAACCGATCTGCGTGCGAGACATACTGCACCTACGCTTAGTGTTATAGTGCAGGGTGCAATTCCATTCGTGGTTATGCCGCGTACCCTGTTTGCAAATCTGTATGTCAGTCTGGTGATTCGACCTGTTCTCGTGCCATTCGTTAGGGATGTTTTGCAACAGAAAAACACTCTCCCACACACATTGCAGTTGTAAACCAACATGCTCTATAAAGTGTCGACATGTTGCCTTGGCCTGCTCGATCACCAGATCTGTCTCCAATGGAGCACATATGCGACTTCATCGAAAGACAACTACAACGCCGTCCACAACAAGCATCAATCGTTCCTACGTTGACACACACAGTGCAATAGGCATGGAACTCCATCCCACAGATTGTACAACACAAAGCATGGACGTTTCAACGCTTAGGTTCAACATTCTGGAGCATACACCGCTTATGAATGTACTAGCACTTCACATTTGCTGTGTGTTATCTCGCGCTTAATTTAACCTGCGGTCTTCTAGTTTTAATTACTTAATATGTTACCTAGACAAATGAAGGTAATAGAATTCACTACCCTGAATTAACTGTTTTTCGGTCTTGCGGTTCTTTTCCCTCGGTGTGTGTAAAAGCTGATGTCCTCACTCACTGACTCATCAAAGCCCTCTCCAGCCCGCTACGGTTAGAAACTTGAAATTTCGATCTGGTGTCGACGTTACGATGGAGGCATCGTTTAAGAAGGGATTTTTCCTAAATTCAATCCCTAATTGGGTAAACCGGAGAATCCAAAGATTATTGAAACTATATCGGTATTGACGCTATTTTGGTGCTATAGTACGAAAATTGTAATTTGGTTCCTCGGCCAGAAATAAAGAAATAATTCATTCACCGTTTTTGGAAGTTTGACCTCTATGGGGATTAAAATAGCGGATGAAAGCGCTTTTTGAACATACTTCGTCATTAAAGAACAAATAAATTATTTTTAAAGCTACATCTGCGAAAACTAGTATTTTTCTCAGTTAACAAATGTAACCTCCCCACCGAAATTTTATAAATGACAATATTATTTAAGAATGCTAATGGACATTGCGCTAAGTGTAACCTCTCCACTGAAATTTTTAAAGACAGAAATAATAAATGAATGGGAGCCAAACGTAACCTCCCTAGCAATTAAATTTAATGACAATAAAAGTGAGAATCGCAATCTGACTCAAATATAAGTTCTTCACAAAAAAAATTAAAGTCCATTCAGTGATAAGAAAATCTCAGTGATAATGAAAATTCAATTAACCCGAAATATCGGTCTTTGGCCCTGTGCAAAAATCAGAATTAAATTCTTACCTCATTGTAACTGCTAGTCAAATTTCTGCTCTTATTCTTGCGCACGGCTTGGAGGAACTGCATTGCAAATAATAATATTCCTTTTTTTTTGTAATTTAACTGAAACTTTTCTTTAAGGGAAGTGGAACGAAATCGTTAGTTCAATTAAATAAATTTTTTTTGTAAAATTGCTTTTGAAATCAAAATTATTATTGGGGCACTTGGAAATTAATTACAATAAATAAACTTTACATTATCTGATGATTACCTTAATTAATAATATACCTCATTCAGCATCTTGACCAGTGTTGCCGACAGACTACATCACACAACCGCACTGGGCTGCTACTACTGGCCGACTGCTCTGCATGACGACTACTAGCGTACTCCACGACGACTGCTACTGTACTGCATGACGACAACTAGCGAACTGCTCGCAACACTCGCGCGGTCAAGCGCAGACTAACTACGATAAATGGCTCTCTGGTCCGAGACTCTGCAATGCCTCGCCATCGCTGCTACGTTACATACGTGTAAAAAAAAAAAAAGTACATAATTCAGTGATTTTGGAAATTCAACCCTTGTGTGAGTCAAATTCGGGATGAACTGTTTTACAGGAGTATTTCCTAATGAAAACATTTTTAAAGCCAAATCTACGAAAATTGGAATTTGACTTCTCAGTTAAAAACAAAAAAAATGCCTGTTTCACTCTTTCTCGAAATTCAACTTCTATGTGGGTAAAACAGCGGATGAAAGATTTTATGGAAATTATACACCACGCAAGCATCAATGAATCCAAATGTATAAAACTTTCCATTTGGATTTTTTGTTAGACATAAAAAATACGTATTTCGCTGGTTTTGCCAATTCAAGCCGTATTTGGGAGAAAGAGGAGCTTAAATATTTTATGAATATGCTTCGTTGTGACAGCATTTTCGCAGCTAAATTTAGAAAATCAACACTTGGCTTCAGGGTTGGAAATGAAAAAAAATGTCTCGCTGTTTTTGGAAATTCAGCTCCAAAGCTAGTAAAATAAGGCCATACTCATTCACTGACTCGTAAGAGTCTAGCCCGAACCGCTAAGGTCAATACTTCGAAATTAGGAGAGGGTGTGGATAAAATACGTCCCTATTAAGGCTGTTGTAAAGTTAGGACTACAGAAATTGATGATTGGTTTCTCAATCAGAAACAGAAAGTACATGTTTCAGTATTCTTGAAAACAGCAGATACTTTTTTTTAATAAATCATTATTACAGTACTACTACAGCATTTTGAGGTTACATCAATGAAAACTGGTTGTTGACTTCATGGTTAGAAATAAAAGAAAAAAACATCTATCCCAGTGCTTTTTGAAATTCAGTTCCGTAACTGAGTGAAATAGGGTACGAAAAGTTTTACGAAACTGTTTCACTAGCCTAGCAGCTACTGACTTGTGGTCGCTAATCCCTGTATTCGTCACGATACTCACTATTTCTCCAGGATTATTTGTTGCTAAGAGGTCAAGTATTCCTTCGCAACAATTTACGCTTCGAGTGGGCTCATGAACTAATTGTTCAAAATAATTTTCTGAGAAAGCACTCAGTACAATTTCGTATGACGCTTTATGCCTGCCGCCGGCTTTTAAACATATAATTTTTCCAGCTTTTCGAGGGTACATTCAAGTCACCACCGAATATAATTGTATGAGTGGGGTATCTATTTGAAATGAGATTCAAGTTTTGATTGAACTGTTCAGAAACTATATGTTCTGCGTCGGCGGGTAGATAAAAGGACCCAAATAATACTTTAGTCCGAATGTCAAGCATAACCTCTACCCGCACTATTTCGCAGGAACTATCTATTTCATTTTCACTACAAGGCAAAATACTTCTGACAGCAATACGTACTCCACCAACAATTGTATTTAATCTATCCTTTCTGAACACTGTTAGATCGTTAGAAAAAATTTCTGCTGAACTTATTTCATGCATTAGCCAGCTTTCTGTACCTGTAACTATTTGGGCTTCAGTGTTTTCTATTAGTGGTTTCTTCCCCAACACAGCTGTGGCAGTTTACAACTACAATACCGGTCGTTTCTACAACTAACTTGCTGTGTTTTACTTGCCCCTTTTAGACGGACGCGCTTTCTGTGGTTCTCTGAGACACTCAAACCTAAAAAACCTCCCAGTCCCTTCCATACAGCCCCCGCTACCCATGTAGCCGCTTCCTGTGTGTAGTGGACTGCTGACCTACTCGTATTAAGCGGAACCCGGAAACCCAACACCCGATGGCACAAGTCAATGAATCTGCAGCCTACACGGTCACAGAACCGCCTGAGACTCTGATCCAGACCCTCCACTTGGCTCTGCACACCAAAATACCACAGTCGGTTCTATCGACGATGCTGCAGATGGTGAGCTTCGCCTTAATGTCGCAAGCAAGACTTGCAGTCTTTACCATTTCCTCTACCCGCTCAAAACCAGAGAGAATCTCCTCCGATCGAAAGGACATCGTCACTGGTACCTGCATGAGCTAGCACCTGCAGTTGCCTGCACCCTGTACTCTTCACGGCATTCGGAAGTACTCTTTCCACATCCGGAATGAGTCCCCCCCCCCCCCGCCGGTGCGCGCACGGAGAACACTCTGGCTTCCTTCCCCCCACATGGCAGCCATGTTCCTAAGGGGCCCCATTACCTTCCTAACGTTGGAGCTCGCAACTACTAGCAAATCCACGTCTGTGAACGCCCAGGCATTGCGGGCGGAGAAGCTTCCTCTGAAACAGGATGGACGACTGCATCCGGCACAGAGACATCGTCAGCCACAGATAACGCCCGAAACCTGTTCGTCAAACGAACGGGGGAGGCCCTACGATCGGCCCCTCGGAAAGAATTTCACTGCCTGCCGGACTTTGGAATTATCTCCCACTCAACCACGGGTGAGGGGTCAACCTCAGTGCGGGCAGTACCCGGGGCGGCCACGGCAGTGGACCGAATGGGGGACACATAGGACGTGCTCGACGTCTCTCGCGTCCCCGCGTCCGAACGCCCACAGTGATGCTCCTTGGCAGCAGTCTCAAGCTGTGTGACTGAAACCAACGCAGTCTGGAGCTGTGAGCGAAGAGTCGCGAACACAGCTCGCACACAGCAGTCACAGTTCCTATCCATCACTGCAGTCGCTCTCGTTTGAAGCTCGCAAGGTTATACAACAAACGAATGGTGTACTCGGCTTATTTGCAACAGGAATTCGAAATGCTCTGTCACTTTTGGTCTAAACGACACTGTACCAGTTAGGTGACATACAAGGTCATATCAGTTTTTCACCTCTAGCTGGTCCATCCTGTCGTATAGAAAAATAACTTCATTGCTTTATCCGTATTATTTTGACTATGCAGTGACTCGTCCAGTTTCTGAACAGAGAAGAAATAAGAGGCAATGGATTAAGGCAAAGGGCTCTCATACAATATTATTTAGGTGGGGAGGGGACAAAAACTGAGCTTATGGAATATTTTCAGTATCTTGTAAGACGAATATCGACTTATTAGCAGCATCTAAAAAGGTGTACTTCCGGCTTTTTTTAAAACCGCGTACTTCCGACTTTTAAATCGTCACCTTCAAAGAAAACTTCTGACTGCAGAACATCTTTTCCTCTCCCTCAGAGCCAGGCGGGCGCCTCGGCTCCATTGCTTCCAGGTATGGGAGGCCTTGAAATATCGCACGAACAGTAACGGCCATCTAGGAGAATTTATTACTTTACATAAGCAAGCACAAATTTCACTGGAAAGTTTTATTCGTATCACAGAATGAATCATAATGCACATCAGTGTGTACTGCTGAATATTCAAGGCCCAAGAAATACGACAAGTAACTAATATCCCCATATTCGGTAATACCTTGTTCTACCTTCTTCAAAGTTATTTTGTCGGTTTCGAGTCGTAAAAATTGTACATTTTTCCTACTAACACCTTTTCTTTTTAATGATGCGATAATTGGCGGTGGCGATGCTTCATCGAATGGAGCCGTGCCATCTTTATTTAACATACTGTTTTAACCGTACGGCCACCTCATCATTTTAATTTCAATTACTGGTGTCACTGAATTGCTGTCTTGTCTGCCCGTGAGCGGCAGCAGCAACGTGTATCAATAAGTGCTCTGTCGTTCTATCTCTGGGCAACCGGTAGGATTTCCGGGTCGTCTTGTGTCTGGCAGTCAGTGGGAGATCGGGCCTGGAGTCAGTGAGTCGGAACGCGGCAGAAATGCAGTCGGGACGTAGCAGCAGTCGGGATCGCAGCGCTAAGGAGGCGCGGACAGCCAGTACTCGCCGACCATTCGCAACGCAGGATGAACTATCCGACGGACGGAGATGGCAGCGGGATCGACCGTTGGTCGGTAGTTCAGTTGGTCGCCTCTTTTGTCGACGTGTGTTTGGCCTATTGACCGTTTCTCGGCCTCGCCACTGGGTCATCTTGCTATGCGTGGCTCGGTTCCTTCTTGTGCAGAGACGTCATGGCCAATGGGCAAGAGTTACCTTTGCATGACTTCATTTTCCCAAGTTTTCTCTGTAACTGTATCTGTTTCTCTGTATCAATTCCCGTGTCAAAGTTCTTACATTAAGTACACAATATGCATATTTTCAGAATGGTAGGTATAAATTCCCCACACAAAACTGTGTTGCTCAGATCATTCAGTTTGTTGTCTTCGTTGCAATGGGCTAATCGGTTTCGTCAGAAATGATGACAGTCAAATGAAATTGCAATTGTAAAATGTTGCACACCCACCCATACGAAAACTCTTGTGAGCTAATAGGTAAATTCGGAGGACAAGAGCGTTTCCTAATAATTAAATAGTTATTTTTCCTCTTTTCAGTAAATGGCTTGCATCAACCAAAAGCCGGCCGGAGTGGCCGTGCGGTTCTAGGCGCTACAGTCTGGAACCGAGCGACCGCTTCGGTCGCAGGTTCGAATCCTGTCTCGGGCATTGGTGTGTGTGACGTCCTTAGGTTAGTTAGGTTTAATTAGTTCTAAGTTCTAGGCGACTGATGACCTCAGAAGTTAAGTCGCATAGTGCTCAGAGCCATTTGAACCATCAACCAAAACATAATTAGTTTAAAAGATATTATTAATTAACTATTTCTTCTGGTCTAAGCTTTCTGTGCCGATTATAGCTAAACTACAATAAATTTACGAGATTTGTTGATCTACTTCTGATAGCCTGATTCTTCTGAATGAACAAGGGTCCTCAATTAAAAATTATTAAATTTTCAGTAACTAAATTCTCGGTGGATCCCACGCAGATAAAACTGGGTTTCGCATTTCGTAGGTTTGAAATAGTATTCCATACATTAATAGATACTCCTCATGAGATATAATATACAAACAATACATTGAATGGTCTCATAAGAATTCCATATTTTGTGCCTGCAAACCGTGCACAGGCCATGTCCCCTACGGTAACACAGTTAACCGATCGTACGACGCAGAAGAAGTCGACAACCTGACCCGCCACTGGGTATGTCAGTGTGTTTATGAAACTGGTGTTGGATGGAGTAGCTTGAACATGTATTTACAAATTATGTATTATGCAAGAAGGAACAATTTCCGACTTCTTTTGCCGCTTTTCTATCATAAGGGGTAAACCGCATTACAATACCGGCAGAAGATTTGTGCTGTATACGGAGACGATGCAGCAACGGCTCAAAAACGGTATAATCGAATTCGAGCTGGGAATTTCGACCAAACAGACAAACCCCGATCTGGACGGCTAACGGTTACGAACTTCAAACGGCTTAGTCAACAAGGCACGACTGATAATGCGGGTATTGGCACTGGAGCTGAGTGTCGGTCGTGATACTGTAGCCAGTAGTTTGAAGAAGATGTGTTACGTCAATATTCGCTACGTATGGGTCCCTAATGAACTGCGTGAAGCGACTTTAATTCACCACGTGGCCCTCTGTGGCTCCTTATTGAGCCGCAATCAGAATGCTCCTTTTCTGGAATGGGTGCACGACAACACCCGAAAGAGTAAATCGTGCCGCAAGACAGGGCAGTCACAACTATCGGTTACTGAATCAGGACTGCATCTGAGAAAGGTTCTGCAACGCATCTGATGGGATTGCACAGGAATACTGTATTACTAACTTTTCCGAATGAGATTAACACTTCCGAGAAATACTTTTGGCAGTTGGACTCAAGGTAGCCACTGATGAGAAATGGCGGAACTTAGGACACGATCTCGTCTTTCACAATGACAAAGCCAAATTACGTACATGTGTGGTGACCCTTCAAAACCGCGTACTTTTCAGTGGAGTGCGTTACCTCAACCATCGTGTTCGCCAGGCATTACCGCTTGAGACTTTCATCAACTCCATTCACTGCAGAATTTCCTGAATGGCGAACGCCTCATCTTCTTGGAGAGCTGCTGACTGAAACTCGAAGAGTTCATCAACGTTAAAACCCCCACCATTTGCGAGAATGGCATTTATAAGCTTCCAGAGAAATGGAAATATACTTTCGACAATAATGGTGTATAGTGCAGGAAATAAACAGTTTATTTACAAAACAGATCCGCCTTATTAAGTTATATTGTGGACGAGCTTGTATGTGAAGTGTTTAACTAGACAGGCCAGCAACCACTCCGTCGTAGCTGCGCTGCTGAGAGGTGCGTCCCCAGGCGTTCTTTGTGGTTGCACTGTAACACAAAGCCGACAACCTTAGGAGGCAATCCAGTATAATGACAAAATAAGTGCACAATTAAAGATGAACTTTTGCAGTTATAGAATTTGTAGACGGTTTTAAATTCATTAAATTCAGTAATATCTTGTAGCAAGCCTTTATAAGGCCCAAGCTTGCGCTGTTTTCGGACATTCTGTTCATTTGGCTCACAGCGTTCGGCTGGAACAGCTAATCTGTTCTCTAACTCAGCCTCGGGAATTTCAATGAACTGCATATCTGTTCGTGCAAATTGCGCTGAGAGACCTTGCTTCACAGTAATGAGCGTTAGACAATCAAAATATGTTTTGGGTAATTTGAATAATGTTTGTGACTAACAATAACAGTCCTTTGACTTCTGATACTTCGTTGTGTATGAAGTAACTTTTGTTCACTTCTTCTGTGCTGTGTGAAGTTTTACCTTATCATGAAATAAGAACCATTATTCTCTTCAGACATCCGTTCTAACTACCTGTATATAAACTTTACTAGAGACTGCAAGAGACCTGATCATCATCGGTACAATCTTAGAAATGTGATTAAATATTGGTAACCTTGCAATTTTGAAGTTAAGAAGAAGCGTATGGCAATTTATTTTGAGGATAGTTGGTACATTAGCATTTTCAGGTGGTGATCCAGCGAAAATTCGCCGCTATCAAGGCAAATTCCTTTATATGTAGGGCTAGGTCACGTGACACAGCGTCACTTCTGATAGAGGCAGGCTGGTGACACTTGCTACGCAAATTGCAAAAGCTGAAATGCAGGTTTGCGGTTTGCACCGGCCGCTGGCTCTAGGCGGTAATATTAAACAGTCTTGATGTCGTCGGTGTGTCGCGACCCGGCTCCCTCCGTTCCGACGTGTCGGGCAACATTGTGGACACACCAATGAAACCAACGGGTTTGGCACAACGGTACCGTGAGAGCCAGGTCGCACAGCGTCGGAGACATCAAGAATGTTTAATACTTCCAGCGCGAACCGGCGTTGGTGCATCACACGTAACCTACACTGTACCTCTTACAGCACATGTATCAGTTCTCTTCAGTCTGCCTTCATCGCAATTGTTACTGCACAGATCCTTTCTTTTGTTCTTGTTGAAGAAGAACTTCCTTCACATATTACAACCAGTGAAGAAGAATTACAAGTGTCGTAATCATACATGTAAAGTTACTTAGTGCATCTACATACACTTAATCCATCTAATCCAATACATTCAAAACAACAGGAACTTAAAGGGCAACCTTTTGTTCTCCTTTTTTTATTGTTCAAATTAAAACGGAGAAACTCAGATGAATACACCTTAGATATAGCTAGAGAGAAACACTCGGCAATATCAGGTCAGGTGAATCAGGAAAAAGCCTATCGAAGAGCAGCTCCACTTGGTCTTGGTTTCATAATTATTAGAAAGCTTTCTTAGTTCCAAGAGCAATTCAAAGTTCCTTGTCAGTGTAAAAAGAGGCAATGAACCAAAGGGCATTATCGCAAGAATTTTCACCAGTAAATTCATGTCACGAAACGAGGAAGATGTTTCTGAGACGACGTCATTGGCTCCAGTCGATGAAGTATCGCCACTGCCAACTACCACATCATTTAGAAAAAAAAAGAAAGGAACACTAGTGTGGAAAAAATGAACTTTCCTATCTCGAAACGGACAAAAGACCTTTGAAGAAGGTACTGAAATATATTAGTGAAGATGACGATGCTAATTACTTCCTCGTGTGTCTCTGGCCTTGAATGTTCAGCAGCACAAATGAGGTTATAATGATTCATTCTGTGAAACGAATAAAATGTTTCAGTGAAGTTTTTACTTGATTATGTAAAGTAAATAATTCTCCAAAATGTCTGTCATTATACATGGGATGAGTCACGTGCTCCCACACCTAGGGGCAAGAAGGGCCCAGGAGCCCACCTAGCTCTGAGGGAAAGGAAAAAGTATACTGTAGTCAGGTGGTTTTCCCTCACGAATATGATTGAAAAGTCACTAATATGGAGTTTTTTAATAGCGTAGGATTGGTACTTTTTATGTTTAATGACTAGGTACTATGAGTCTAGCAAATTATAAAAAATAATCAATTACCCTCAGCCCTCTTCTTGACACACCAACCTCGCACCCCCATTCTCGCCGACAAATTGTTGGTTGGGCGCCCTTGGGATGAGTCCATAGCCCCCTAGTTTTTCTCTGCTTTGAAACTCGACGAGTCACTGCAATGACGAAACAGTAGCGATGAAATAATGAAGTTATTGTTCTATACGATAGGACAGACTAGCTGGAGGTGCAAAACTGATAGCTGCAACTATGTTATCTATGACCTTGTATATCTGGTGCCTAAAAGAGGCAATTCTCTTGCTGGTGCAACTTGACCCGTGAAGGGGAAAAAATAATAATCACAAACATATATCGATCGACAGTAATTAATTTACCTGCCTCGCATTGTTTGGGGGTACGCTGAACCTGTCCATTATTCTTTTTGTTAACAATCTGAAATGACTTTGACATCGACAGGACGTTAAATCCTAATCTTGTCTCCTTCTCCCTGTTAAAATTTCTTAGGGACGATGATTATATATAATTATTTATTATAAGTTGTGGTACTACGCCCTCGCAAACATACGAAAGTGAAAATTCCAAGCTGGAAGATCTTGTGCTTCAGTCAGCTTGGAACTAGACACACTTATGAATATAATTCTCTTTTTTTGGCCTCTGCCTTTTTTGATATCCAACTGGAAAGCAACTAAGTAAGATGTTCCAAGCTGTTAATGTAGTCCATCCACAGTAAACACTCAGTTTAATTTTTTCGCTTTTTTCTAGTTCCAAACGTGAAATGTACTTTCCACTAATTGTAGAATACTGACGACAAATAACTGCTTACCTTTTACAGTGTCAAGTGTCGCCTATTGCAGACCCACAGCCAGTGTAACTGGCCATCGCCAAATGGAAATTTTGTAAATATTTGTAATTTCCGGACATGGGTCCTTACAGTATCACGATAGCAGGAGACTAGGCCTGCGTTGGTCGCCAGTAAATCGTTTTTTGTTTTCTATTCTACAGTGTCTTACACTACGCTAAGCAAGTACCAACTCTCTATGCTTACACAACCACCACTCAGTAACTCACATTAGTTGTTAAAAAATCTGACTTTTTACCCGCATACTTTCTTCAAAATAGATTGACAAACGTTACGGAACATGAAAATCACGCGAAACGAAAAGCTGGTGCTTTGCTTTTTCAGAAGCAAAGTAAAAATTTTAAGTAAACAATAAGTACCAAAAAGTGAAAATACGAGAGGTGGAATTTCGTCTTTTCCGCCGTCACGGCCCGCTGGGTAGTGCAAACACTCAAGACTGACTGCTGCCGGCCAGCTGCGGTCTGGGCCAGTACATCCCGTCCCGGTCTGTCCTCGCGTGCAGTGTAAACGCAGACTTAGAACAATCGCTAACGAAGCTTTTTCGTACTACTTTTCTTACACTGTAAGCTGTACTCAACACAAAGATTCGTTCGACCCCGCAGTTATTTACTACCCATTTTCCCGCTTGTACGCCATAGCTTTCAATTGGCACCTAAAGTGGGTACCTATAGTTAAAGGTGCGTGATGCAACTTGACTTTGCATTTTTATCAGTCTTAGAGATGAAAGAAGTGATGAACGACAAAAATGTCCTAATAGTAACTGGAGATGAAACCTCAGATCTTCAGCCTTGAGGCCTGAACTTAAGCACATATATATTTTCTTACCTCATCGGAAGGCGTTCTTTGTCCACCCCACCAGTACAACTTTTTAAAGTACATTTCCTTCTTGCTTGAAAAATAAAAAATTGTGCCCTTTACCTAATTTAAAAATGTTCTTTCAGCTCATTGTATACTTTGCAGTCTTAATATCTAAAATCAAATGAAGAAGCTACTGAGCGTACTTCATTGACAAGTTCGACATTTTCTTGCTATCTGCTTTGATAAAACCCACCCTTTGTTATGCTCAAATTTTTTCTCTAAAATTACCTTCATCACCTGACCATTCTGATTTCCATGACCGACAGTAAATCAGTCAAGAAATTTTGGAATCGCTTACTGTAGTTCGATTTCTATCTATTTCTAAGCTTCTGATTTTCTTCTTCGAGGTAGAACGAACATTCCTGCGCAATAGGCTGTTTTAGGCTCAGAGAACAGTGCGTGCTGTTCCAACATTACTTCTAGCCATTCTCTTTCTTCCTTGGGTATATGTGCCATTCAGAGTGCAGTAGGCTACCAAAGTCAATTTTACGCATCGCGAATCTTTTTTTCTATCCCCATTTCCTCTCAAGTCGAGTTCCGACACTGGGCATTATCAGTACAAAGAAACGTGTGTCATAAAAAGCCGATATTTGTACAAATCTGCAAAAGAATTCGGCCTTAGTTAAATTCATTGTAGTGGCTATCTCGTGAGAATCGTTTGTTTAAGTTCATATGAAACGCTACTCATTCACTTTTGTAATATTGGGTAGAGGATATTGCTCCAACTAGTTGGCCAGGATCTGTTCGGATCCCTAATGCCATGCCATTTGAAGCTGTTTGCATTGTGAATTTTTCGTACATTTGCACTATTTTCCCTTTCAGGTCTGCTCTTTAACGAAACAGGTTTCCAAAATTTACACTTTGATATTTGAAGATTTTATCTACACTAATGGAAATTGAAATAAGAACACCGTGAATTCATTGTCCCAGGAAGAGGAAACTTTAATGACACATTCCTGGGGTCAGATCCATCACATGATCACACTGACAGAACCACAGGCACATAGACACAGGCAACAGAGCATGCACAATGTCGGCACTAGTACAGTGTATATCCACCTTTCGCAGCAATGCAGGCTGCTATTCTCCCATGGAGACGATCGTAGAGATGCTGGATGTAGTCCTGTGGAACGGCTTGCCATGCCATTTCCACCTGGCGCCTCAGTTGGACCAGCGTTCGTGCTGGACGTGCAGACCGCGTGAGACGACGCTTCATCCAGTCCCAAACATGCTCAATGGGGGACAGATCCGGAGATCTTCCTGGCCAGGGTAGTTGACTAACACCTTCTAGAGCACGTTGGGTGGCACGGGATACATGCGGACGTGCATTATCCTGTTGGAACAGCAAGTTCCCTTGCCGGTCTAGGAATGGTAGAACGATGGGTTCGATGACGGTTTGGATGTACCGTGCACTATTCAGTGTCCCCTCGACGATCACCAGTGGTGTACGGCCAGTGTAGGAGATCGCTCCCCACACCATGGTGCCGGGTGTTGGCCCTGTGTGCCTCGGTCGTATGCAGTCCTGATTGTGGCGCTCACCTGCACGGCGCCAAACACGCATACGACCATCACTGGCACCAAGGCAGAAGCGACTCTCATCGCTGAAGACGACACGTCTCCATTCGTCCCTCCATTCACGCCTGTCGCGACACCACTGGAGGCGGGCTGCACGATGTTGGAGCGTGAGCGGAAGACGGCCTAACGGTGTGCGGGACCGTAGCCCAGCTTCATGGAGACGGTTGCGAATGGTCCTCGCCGATACCCCGGGAGCAACAGTGTCCCTAATTTGGTGGGAAGTGGCGGTGCGGTCCCCTACGGCACTGCGTAGGATCCTACGGTCTTGGCGTGCATCCGTGCGTCGCTGCGGTCCGGTCCCAGGTCGACGGGCACGTGCACCTTCCGCCGACCACTGGCGACAACATCGATGTACTGTGGAGACCTTACGCCCCACGTGTTGAGCAATTCGGCGGTACGTCCACCCGGCCTCCCGCATGCCCACTATACGCCCTCGCTCAAAGTCCGTCAACTGCACATACGATTCACGTCCACGCTGTCGCGGCATGCTACCAGTGTTAAAGACTGCGATGGAGCTCCGTATGCCACGGCAAACTGGCTGACACTGACGGCGGCGGTGCACAAATGCTGCGCAGCTAGCACCATTCGACGGCCAACACCGCGGTTCCTGGTGTGTCCGCTGTACCGTGCGTGAGATCATTGCTTGTACAGACCTCTCGCAGTGTCCGGAGCAAGTATGGTGGGTCTGACACACCGGTGTCAATGTATTCTTTTTTCCATTTCCAGGAGTGTATTTGAGGCAGTCTGGTTGGTGAACTCTTACTCCGGCGCTCGAGTGTTTCATAGAGTATTTTGGAGAGGTAGTCTCGATTATCTCTTATAGCCTAATACGTATTCTCTACTCTTTAATCTTAGCAACCGTACACTGCATTTTGTAACTGTAGCCGTAAAGGTAACTTCGGGGAAACTATGTCTCCATATATGCGAACCGGCCATGTGGTCACCGTGAGTATAGGAATCACGGCTGTAATCAGAGAGTCCGGCGAAGAAGAATCTGATCTCAAAATTAAATGTCTCGAAAACTAGGGTCGAAAGATAAGAGCAACAAAAGGTAAGTTTGTTACGAAAGCCGTAAGACCTTAATACAGCAGTTTTTCAATATCTCCAAAAGCTACTAAGTTGGCGCTCGCTGCACGCTGTGCAACTCGTACCCCCTTCAGCGTGCATAGTTATACTCGTCCTCTGAAAGCGGTCTTTCCAACCACACCTCGATGTATCCAAGTGTCCGCCACTCGCAGTACGAAGGTGACGCAAACGAAGAAACAAATTTGTCATCATGTCCCGTAGTGACTCAGCGTTAATGAATGCGGATGCCGTAGAGATCGCTGATTCAAGCTCTTCCAGCGTTGCGTGATGGATACTGTAAATCTGTCTTTCAATGTGCTCCACACGCAGGGAGTCAAATCGGGCAACCATGGAGGCCATTCCATCCATGCTCCTGTTTGTCTGGAATAATCCGAAACAGTGACTATTCTCGAATCGTTTAGCGAGAAAGCGAAACACCTGTTTGTTGTGATGTGATATGGCATCATCTTGCATAAATCATTCGGTTCCTGATCGATTCTCCAACGCTAGCTCTGTGGCTGCAAACTACACTACTGGAAATGGAAAAAAGAACACATTGACACCGGTGTGTCAGACCCACCATACTTGCTCCGGACACTGCGAGAGGGCTGTACAAGCAATGATCACACGCACGGCACAGCGGACACACCAGCAAACCGCGGTGTTGGCCGTCGAATGGCGCTAGCTGCGCAGCATTTGTGCACCGCCGCCGTCAGTGTCAGCCAGTTTGCCGTGGCATACGGAGCTCCATCGCAGTCTTTAACACTGGTAGCATGCCGCGACAGCGTGGACGTGAACCGTATGTGCAGTTGACGGACTTTGAGCGAGGGCGTATAGTGGGCATGCGGGAGGCCGGGTGGACGTACCGCCGAATTGCTCAACACGTGGGGCGTGAGGTCTCCACAGTACACCGATGTTGTCGCCAGTGGTCGGCGGAAGGTGCACGTGCCCGTCGACCTGGGACCGGACCGCAGCGACGCACGGATGCACGCCAAGACCGTAGGATCCTACGCAGTGCCGTAGGGGACCGCACCGCCACTTCCCACCAAATTAGGGACACTGTTGCTCCTGGGGTATCGGCGAGGACCATTCGCAACCGTCTCCATGAAGCTGGGCTACGGTCCCGCACACCGTTAGGCCGTCTTCCGCTCACGCCCCAACATCGTGCAGCCCGCCTCCAGTGGTGTCGCGACAGGCGTGAATGGAGGGACTAATGGAGTCGTGTCGTCTTCAGCGATGAGAGTCGCTTCTGCCTTGGTGCCAATGATGGTCGTATGCGTGTTTGGCGCCGTGCAGGTGAGCGCCACAATCAGGACTGCATACGACCGAGGCACACAGGGCCAACACCCGGCATCATGGTGTGGGGAGCGATCTCCTACACTGGCCGTACACCACTGGTGATCGTCGAGGGGACACTGAATAGTGCACGGTACATCCAAACCGTCATCGAACCCATCGTTCTACGATTCCTAGACCGGCAAGGGAACTTGCTGTTCCAACAGGACAATGCACGTCCGCATGTATCCCGTGCCACCCAACGTGCTCTAGAAGGTGTAAGTCAACTACCCTGGCCAGCACGATCTCCGGATCTGTACCCCATTGAGCATGTTTGGGACTGGATGAAGCGTCGTCTCACGCGGCCTGCACGTCCAGCACGAACGCTGGTCCAGCTGAGGCGCCAGGTGGAAATGGCATGGCAAGCCGTTCCACAGGACTACATCCAGCATCTCTACGATCGTCTCCATGGGAGAATAGCAGCCTGTATTGCTGCGAAAGGTGGATATACACTGTACTAGTGTTGCCTGTGTCTATGTGCCTGTGATTCTGTCAGTGTGATCATGTGATGTATCTGACCCCAGGAATGTGTCAATAACGTTTCCCCTTCCTGGGACAATGAATTCACGGTATTCGTATTTCAATTTCCAGGAGTGTATTCCATAATTGCAATGAAACGTTCTCTAGTGACCGTTTCTGAAAACATTAGGTCCTATAACGCCTCTGCTGCATACCACGGTCAAAATAGAGACTTTAGGAGAATGAAGTGGGTTTGTTTCACACAAATATGAATTTTCTAAGCCCCAAAACGGTCAGTTCCACTAATTCACGACTCCGTTCGTGAGAAGTGTTTCATCTGTGAACCAGATGAAACCATCATCAAATCTTTCTTTATCAAACACTATGAGAATCTGGTTATCAAAGTTAGCCCTCCGTCGCTCACAGCACGTACTGGTATGACCTGGTGAGTTTGGATTTAGAACTCAAACTTGTGTAGCCTCTGATTGAATAGTTTCTGCATGTTGAAACGCTTCAAACTAGTCTCTGTTGCAATTCCATTAACAGATATCTCGGAATTTTGCCGAATAATTCCAGGAACCGTGGCGACATTTTCAGGAGTATCTACAGTTCACCAGGACCAATATTACTGGCTAGATCTTCAGCCACGCAGCCTGTCCGCTGAAATTTGGCGAGAGCTTGTGAATAGTTTTCGCAGCGGTTCGTGTCAAATCATTTTTAAAAAGTGCACTAGTAGCAATATAACTAGGTCCTAACCCGTAGTATACCTCTACCAGGAATTCACATAGTTTTCGCAGCGGTTCGTGTCTAATCATTTTTAAAAAGTGCACAAGTAGCAATATAACTAGGTCCTAACCTGTAGTATACCTCTACCCGGAATTCACATAGTTTTCGCAGCGGTTCGTGTCAAATCATTTTTAAAAAGTGCACAAGTAGCAATATAACTAGGTCCTAACCTGTAGTATACCTCTACCAGGAATTCACATAGTTTTCGCAGCGGTTCGTGTCAAATCATTTTTAAAAAGTGCACTAGTAGCAATATAACTAGGTCCTAACCTGTAGTATACCTCTACCAGGAATTCACATAGTTTTCGCAGCGGTTCGTGTCAAATCATTTTTAAAAAGTGCACTAGTAGCAATATAACTAGGTCCTAACCTGTAGTATACTTCTACCAGGAATTCACATAGTTTTCGCAGCGGTTCGTGTCAAATCATTTTTAAAAAGTGCACTAGTAGCAATATAACTAGGTCCTAACCTGTAGTATACCTCTACCAGGAATTCACATAGTTTTCGCAGCGGTTCGTGTCAAATCATTTTTAAAAAGTGCACTAGTAGCAATATAACTAGGTCCTAACCTGTGGTATACCTCTACCAGGAATTGACATGGCTCAATGGCATACATGATTTCAGTCTATTCCTTCTGCTGGCTAGCTTCCTTTCAAGTTTCAACGATGGGAATGATCACTCTGAGCTGCGGCCCGTTGCTTGCAGGCACTGAGTATTGCAAATACAGCGCCAACTGTTGGCATATTTTCGAAATTTTTGAAACATCTGTATAAAAAATTTACAGCTCCCACAAAAAAAAGACAGAAAAATAAAAAAAACACACAGTTTGTTGCACTTTCCTGTCTACCTAAATTCTCGAGATATTTAATTTTCAAATCCTTCGCTGGACACCCTTTATGATGTAATGTAGAGAAGACATAATTTTTTATGTAAACCAGTTTATACAGGCAACTCTACTCCCTCTTAATCAGCTCTGCAGGCATCGCTTCAATTACTTGTAATTTATTATTCTAATTCAGTCTTACCATATCCTGGTCTCACATATCATGTAAAATTTACCTCGTTCTATGTCGAAATGAGCACCATCAGTCCGTCTGTGAAGAACGTGCCAGAAACGTTGATAAAGCTCGGCAGGAATTTCATCCGATACACATAATCGCTGCTTTCTTTTGACTAACAATTGTTTAGTCCGATGGTCGGATTCCTTGGCATCAACAGTATAACCTCCCGGAGTACTTAGGTTCTTTTATTTGCTGCCACTTAAGCGTTTTGAGTAAGCATCATGCCTGTACAAGCACTAAAACTTAAACGCTTATCTTTTGCAGCTATGCACTTGGATCACCTGTAACAATAAACAGGAGGTTATTTCCATCTGGTGAACCTCGGTAACGCCTTGACGTCCATCTAGTGGTTCGGAAAGGACCTTCATTACTTTGTCCGATACAGCTGACTCAGAGAAAGATACATCAGGGCATGACTTTATGATGTTTCCTCGTAGAACTGCCAGAGTGCTTCCAGTTTTTGCAGTAGTCTAACAGATTTAGATAACGATATACCAACAATCCCAACACATTGATCCTGCCGAACAGTAAAGGCAGCAGTATTGATCTAAAAATGGCTGGATCTTCCATCATTACTTCTAAGGTTTGGCGAGATGTTACATTCGCGGGCAGATCCAGCACACGATTTATTTTGCCCTGTGCACATCTCCCCTTGTGGAAGTTATATCGATTATTAGTTAGTCCATTTATTTTCCTATGAGTACGTAGCCGCTCTTAAATAAAGCTGTTCTGGACTTCTCCCAGAATGTTCTGGGGCTTGCAGGTCGACATGACTCAGCCAAAACAGGTGTTCCGCAATGCGTTGTCAGTAATTTAGGTAGCGTTTTAGTGACCATTTCAGTGTGTCTCACATTAGGAGAGAGATATCACAAAGTGATTCTATAAGAATTTTTTAATTTCCAATTGATCACTTGGTTGCATTGTAACGTGTTTGCAACGTTCGCATTTGCGAAAGTCTGTGCTCTTCCTGTGGAAGTTATGAGTAATTATAAAGAAATTAAACTATCGAAAGGTGGAAGTCATTACGCGTTTTAACTGACACGCCATTTCCCTTGCGTTTCCTTTCTAGAACGTCTTTCTTTCGGAGAAATGCACAGAAGGCTGGTCCAGCGGACAAAGTCGTCACAAGGTTAGCAAGCCTTGTCCGTTGTCTGTTACGCCTTTTGTTTGGATCAAGTTTTTGGTTGCAAGACTGCAGCGGAGAGAGTAATCCGACAGCTGAGGTCGAGTAAGGCTCACATTGTAGGACCCTCTAAAATATTTCGATATGTAATACTAAATATGGGACACGTTACGGAAAAAGGTGATAATTTTAGCTTTGCAGTAATAAGTCGTCTCATGTAAATTGTAGCAATGGTTGCAAAATATTTCCCGGCAAAATGCGTGCTGCAATGATTACACTAGTATTATAAGAAGAATGGTTCCAAAAGGTAGACAATATGTTGTCATTTTCTATTTCAACACTATGAGACGTGAAAGTACTGTGAAAGCGAATTTGTGCCATATTCTCAACAGCACTGTATCTGAAAAGGCAATAGGCTGCCAGTTTATTTATTAATATTTTCAGAGGACAGGCAAACCTTTTACGGCTAATACATTGATGCAATATGGGCTTCCTTGCAAAACGTTTGCAGCGTACTCGACCCAACCTTAGAAACAAATGAGTCCTACATCATGCTGTCAAGGTAGTTTCGAGTCAGCTGCAAGAATTTCGTCGGGAAAGTCTTACACGGATTCCGTGCAGTCCCAATCGCTCACTATGTCATTTCCAAGTTACTGGAACTCTTAAGAAATACGTTCGTGGCCGTCGATTTGCAACGGATGAAGAGGTTCAGGCGTGAAAACGTTCGTTGTTCCATAAACAACTTCAAACATTTCTGTATGAATGCACTTACCATATTGTCTCATAGTGGGATAAATGTATTAGGAGTTATGACTATAATTTTGAAAAAAATGTAAGTTCACTTACTTCTGTTACGTCTCGTTTCCATTCGACTGACCTTTACACGTCCTATTCCTATCGTTCTTACTCATCCAAGCATTTAATCTGTACACTGAGATGACAAAAGTCTTCGGATATCCCCTAACATCGTATCGAACCTCCTTTTGTTCGGCGCAGTGCAGCAGTTCGACGTGGCATGGATTCAACTAGTGGTTGGAGGTCCCCTGCAGAAATGTTGAGACAAGCTGCCTCTATAGCCGTCCACAGTCATGAATTGTGTTGCTTCTGCAGGATTTTGTGCATGAACTGTCCTTTCTCGATTATGTACCACGTATGTTTGAAGGGATTTATGTCGAGTGATCTGGTTGGCCAGATCATCCCCCTAATTGTTCAGAATGTTCTTCAAACTAATCGCCAACGATTGCGCCCGGTGGCATGGCGCATTTCATCCATAAAAATCCCATTGTTGTTTCGAAATGTAAAGTCCGTGGATGGCTGCAGATGGTCTCCTAGTAGCTGAACATAGCCATTTCTAGTTAATGATCGGTTCAGTCGAACCAGAGTACTTTGATCCATGCTAACACAGCACACAACATTATGGAGCCACCACCAGCTTGCACAGTGCCTTGCTGACAAGTTGGGTCGACGGATCCGTGGGATCTGGGCAACACTCGAACCTCACCGTGAGCTCTTATCTACTGTAATTGGGACTCATCCGACCACGCCACGTTTTTTCAGTCGTCCAGGCCCTAACCGATACTGTTACGAGAGGCACTGCAGGCGATGTCGTGTATTTAGCAAATGCACTTGCGTCGGTCGTCTGCTGCCACTGCTCGTTATGTTAGATATTCCGCACTGTCGACACGAACACGTTCGTAGTACGTCCCACATTGATTTATGTAGTTATTTCATGAAATGTCGGTGGTCTGTTAGCGTTGACAACTCTACTCAGACGCCACTGATCTCGGTTGTTAAGTGAAGGCCGTCAGCCACTGTGTTGTCCGTAGTAGGAGGTAATGCTTGAAATTTGGTATCCTCAGCACGCACTTGACACTGTCTATCGAGGAATACTGAATTCGCTGACGATTTCCGAAATGCAATGCCCCATGCATGTAACTCCAACTGACATTGCGCGTTGGCCTGTTAATTTTTGTCGTGAGTTCATAATCACGTCGGAAACCTTTTCGCATGTATCACCTGAGTACAAATGTCAGCTCCGTCAATACACTGCCCCTTTATACCTTGTGAACGCTATACTACCGCCATCTGTATGTTTACTTAGTGCTATTCCATGAGTTTTGTTAGCTCGTGTGCAGTTCCTATTTATAATTAAAACCTTAAGCTTAATTTGGGATATTTTTAAAATAGCGAAGTTCCAGGGTACCTAAGGTTTTCCTCACCTGATCGAGGCATACCTCTGCGCTGAACATCGTAACGTCCGTTTCGTCGAATTTCCTAGCACACTGTGGGATGTGACACAGTTGACAGAATGACCAGGCAATTTGCACTGCTTGCATGTTACAGGATTTAACGAACTTCATTGCGGTATTCAACCCGGCATTTAGGGAAACGTCAAACCCAATGTTGTAGAAAGTCCTACGAGTGATTATTAATGTACAGGCTGCTACTTACATAACTTGTTGTCCCAGATGATTCCTCAGCAGTTGTCTTCCATCCATTCCCTCCACATCTCGCTTTGGGAAAGTGCCGCTAAGAACAGTAAAACTGACTGCTGTCGTTTAGTTCTCCATATTCATCTTCAGATTCCTTCTGGTACAAAGAACGTGAGGCAGAGGCAGTGATGGCTGGGCCCTCGTGCCACGTTCCAGAGATTGTGACAAATTGCCGAGTTGCTCGAGCGCCCGGGTGCTCAGTACATAGGCAGCCATCCGATGATGATGACGTCGATGATGATGTTCCGTTTGTGGATGCTCAACTCCGCGATCATCAGCGCCTGTACGCATTCCCAGTCTGTACACGTCTACCCACTTTCATGAATGATGATGACAACACAAACGCCCAATCCCTGGGCACAGGAAATCCCCAGCCAAACCGGGAATCGAACCGGTGACCCCATGATCTAGAGGTAGCAATGCTAGCCGCTAGACCACGAGCTGCGGACACAGGGGTTCGAGGTCCAGCAGTAGTAGATGCGGCTACGTCATTCGCACAGCGCTGTATGTCACACACACTGCATCACCTAACTGGTCCACCTGTTTATAATTCTGGGCAGGTTCAGTCGGGTTTAGATACTGCAGCTCTCTTCTGACTTTGCGCTAGTGGCTGCACACGTATGTCATGCCGAACACTCTGGATGAGAGGCAATGGCTGGCTGTCCTAACTCGATGCAAGTCGGTAGGCAGTACTGCCTGGAGGCTCGGCCCCTAGCTGTAGACCTGATCTCACGACACACTGACGGACATTATTGCTGATCACACAGTTCAACGACCAGCGCCGGCTATCTGTCTGTGGACTGTTTACCATTCTGGCTTCGTTTTCTGCTTCTTTGCAATTTGCTTTATTTCTCAAGATGAAAGTAACTTTAATCTGATAATAATAACCACAGTTTTATTATAAAAGTGCCACAAAGTTTATTTTAATAATGTAGGGGTCACATTCCTTGTGATTTTCTTTCTGGACTAAAACTAAAGTTGCTTTTGTTCGGCGATTAATTGATTAACTATTTCATCTTCAATGGACTGATTTATTTTAAGAATTAGTCTCTTCAAGACTCACAACCGTATTTAGATCGCAGATATATTTATCTTCAGGAGTAGAATATTCAGGTTGAGTTGGTACTGGTTCCTGGCTCAGTTGCAGATACTGACACTGTGTTCTAGCGGAAGAAAGAAATTATGAAAGCAGTAATTAAAGTAAGAGTGAAGTGATGTGAAATGCTTAACGTTATTTATAGAGAGAATGACTCCCACTCATCAAATTTCCACTGAATGATCCGGAATAATTACGACACCTTAAACAATAATCTGCTATGTTTCCATGCCAATAACTTCCCTAAAAGAGCTCAGTTTAAGTTCTAGAATGATTAATGTCATTAAACTTTATTAGTTCTTAGTAAGACATTACCAGCCATTTATATAGGTGATGAACGTGCCCAATATTTAGAAAGAGAATAAAATTGTTAGATTTCATTATTAACGAAAGTACTACGTGCTTGCTTGATGAAAGCTTGACACAGAGTCAAAAATATTGAAAATGAGACAAAATGATGAGTGACCATTATTAAAATATTCTCTGGAAGAAATTATTGAAATCATATGTCAAAAGTGACGTGAAATGTACGGAAGAATCGAGCGTAAGCAAGGTTGTAAGCTGTAACAGTTGGAGATCGAGCTTCTCTGACGTAAGCTGTGCTTAAATATCAGCCTATCTAACATTACACTGACTTCAGTCTATCCCTGTCCAGGCGAACGTGTGGCTGACAAACATTGTGACACAACTGGATGAGTTATCGCGAACGGCTTTTGGGTTTATACAACAGCAGATAATAACTTTAGGTGGACGGTAGGTGCCCATTTAAGTAAAGCTAAATATGTATCAAGCAGTGTTATCCATGTTAGCCTTCATTTTCAAGATATACTTGCAGCAACGTAGAACATCCATTTTTTCTTATGCTGGTCAATATCGGTTTAAGGGGCATGCGATAAAACTTACCACACATACAAGATAAGCGAATGTTTGTTATGCAGCCTTATCTACACGGTTACGATACCGCTATCATTCAAAGCTGATGTTTTGTGCGTATGCTGTGTCCACGTATCTTCCACCAACAAAGTTTTTCAGTCACAGCGATGGAAATTGAGAAAATGAGGATGGGTCTCCCAACTTTTGGCAAAACGGTTTCTGCAGCTTGAACTAACCATAAAACCACCCAAAGCAAAAAGAGAAATATTTTGTGCAAAGTGTTAGCGCTTAAGAACTTAATGAAGTATAATTGTGGCATCTTGACAATAAAAAAAACTCAAAGAGTTCCCTTTTAGGAGTTGGCTTTCAGAGTTGCTTGTTTTCCTCACAATTATGATCATGTTGTGTGCATATGCAACAACTTTCACTAGGCGAAATTAATACCGTAGGTCAATGTCTGCCCAGAAGAATATGTTTCGTTTCATATCGATAGTCTTATACATTACTCACTAGATCTGTACCATCAATAATATAGAACTTAGAATAGACTGAATGCCCAGTGTATCCTACTGAAAATGGAAGCAACTCACCCACCATTCTGTTGGCGTAACGCCTGTCTAAGAAATTAAGTCGCCTAGTAGGAAAGTTAGACTCGCTTGTGAAGGATTCTGTATATTTCGCCAAAATTCTCCACTTGATTATCACTTCTTCGACAAACTTGTTGGTGAGTTTGATATACAATCATTATTCAAGACCATAACAACAAGAAAAGTTTCAGACATACCAGAAGACACCACCAGACGTACACGATTTAGTAGTGTTAGTTGCTTCACCAAAAATCAACGCTCCTTGGTACGTAACTCTTCCCCCTATACCGTCATATGAGGGTGCGTCCAGCATTGTCAAATACTATCGTTTTCGTGGTCCACGTGTTATGGTGTGTGGAGGTCAACATTACTGTGGAAGAGTGCCACGTGCTTCATTTACGGGTGCATTCGGCCCCGACTTCATTTTTACGTGTGACAAGGCGCAACCGCAAGGTGGCCTATGCACTGCTCACGGAACCTCAGCCTGCCCATTTCGAGAACTCATACTCGCACGCACCATTCCAGAACATGGTGCGCGCCATGTAGTATGAGCGAGGAGTACTCCCAATTTGTTGACTTTTCGATACAATGGAATCACAAATTATCTGACATAGCACGTGTCAGCTAGATCTCTCAAGAATATCGCAACAACACAAGCAACCAAAAGAGCAACTTGAAGTGTGACTCATCACCCCTATTGCAGCCTCGGATAAGTACGAATTCTGGATATCAAAAGTCAGTGCAGTGTCACTCATACCTACATTCCAGCCAATAGTCCACGACGTCGAACCATAGACGCCAAATGAAGCACAGCAACTACAGGGCTTCAGCCTCGATATCACCCGGCAGACGAAGCTTCACGATCCCTTTGATGTAAATGGCTCAGCCCGCTAGATAAAAGAATGCGATGTTGGGCTTAAGACTACGCCATCGCTCTTCAATATTGACCATATGTCGCTAGTACACCTACTGATCGGGATAGCTAGAAATCGAAGTCCTTATGCTGTACATCTGTAATTTCACAAACGTCAGTCCGATATACAGAGAGAGAGCGTCATTTATTGCTTTCGGCAACAACATTAGGCGGCACACAACCCCTGCCTACTATTTCGTGTGCAGTACATAGCTGTTTATCGTCTACGTTGCCAGCTTCTGAAAGTGACATGTACAAAAAACTTAAACATTTCCATGTGGGGTATTCACAATTTGTATCGACACAAGGGGCACTTGGGACGTTACATGTGGTTTACGTATTACGTTTGTTACACTTCTTCAGTATAAAGGATCGAGGTTTCATGGGAGTTTAGTGATACATATATGCATAGAGAAACTGTAAATTAGCATTTGGGGGATACTTCTCAAATAAATTCCAAATGAAGTCGAAACTAGACTGATTTTATCTTCTTTGGGTAGAGGATAATTCTCAACAACAAGCTGCTAAAGACATTGCGCAGAGCTCGTCTACATATTTTGCACTCCGATTGAATCGAGGAAATGGATACTGTACTAAGCAAATAACTATAGCAGTGGAGAGCAGAACGAAATGAATGCAATTATGTGACGAATTCTTTCACATCAGAAAAGGAACAGAGTGCAAATACGAAACTTACTGCTGGTGGAACGTGGAAGGCATGAGTCCGGATTCCCTTATTGAATGTAAAATAACAGGACGAGTACCATGTATTCTGACACTGCCAATAAGAATTTAGACGGTGATTCTATGACGTAAAGAATTATATAAATTGGTGGTGGAAGGGGGGGGGGGGGGAGGCTGGGAGGAAACAGAAGGAACTATAGATGTCAGCTGCATCGGCAATGTCTGCGGTTTCCCTTATTTTATTATGATGATAGTTTCTCCGTATGTAGTTCGGCGTCAACAAAATATTTTCGCATTCGGAGGAGAAATACGGTGATTGGAATTTCATGAGAAGATCCCGCTGCAAGGAGAAACGCCTTTCTTTGTATGATGTCCAAACCCTGTATCGTGACCGTGATAATCTCTCCACTATTTCGCGATAGTGCAAACGTGCTGTCCTTCTTTGAATTTTCTCGATATAATCCGTTAACCCTGTCTCGAAAGGATCCCACATCGCACAGCAGTACTCCAAAAGTAGACGGACTAGCGTATTGGATACAGTCTCTTTAGTAGATCTTTGGCATCTTCTAATAGTTCTGCCAATAAATCGCAGTCTTTGGTTCCTCTTCCCCACATTTTCTGTGCGTTATTTCCAATTTAACATCGTAGTTGTAATTCCTAGGTATGTAGTTGAATTTACGGCCTTTAGATTTGATTCATTTATCGTGTAACCCAAGTTTAACCCATTCCTTTTAATACTCAAATGAATGGCCTCACACTTTTGATTATTTAAGGCCTATTTTCCATATAGATATCTTTTCTAGATCGTTTTGAAACTTGTATTGTTCTTCTGATGACTTTACTGGATGATAAACGACAGCATCATCTGCAAACAACCTAAGACAGCTGAACACATCGTCTCCCAAATCGTTTATGTAGGCAAGGAACAGCAGAGGGCCTGTAACATTACCTTGGAGAGCACCAGAAATAACTTCTGCTTTACTCGATAACCCACCGCCAGTCACCACGAACTGTAACCTGTCTGACAGGAAATCACGAATCCAGTCGATAGCTGACAAGATATTCTATAAGCAAGCAAATTGATTAAAGGCCGCTTGTGAGGTAAAGTGTTAGAAGCGCTCTAGAAACCTAGAAATACGGAATCCATTTGAAATCGCTTGTCAACACTAAACATTTCGTGTGGGTAAAGAGATAACTGTATTCACAAAAACGAGATTCCTAAATCAGTGTTGACTGTGTGTCAATAGGCCGTTCTCTTCGAGATAACTCATAATGATCGAGCACAGTATATGTTCCAAAATCCTGCTGCATATCTACATTAATAATACGGGACTTTAACTTAGTGGATTACTCCTATTTCCCTTCTTGAATATTGGTGTGACCTGTGCATCTTTCTAGTCTTTGGGTACGGATCTTCCGTCGAGCGAGCGGTTGTATATGATCGTTAAGTACTGAACTATTGCATCAACGTAGTCTAAAAGGAACCCAATTGGTATGCAATCTGGATCGAAAGACTTTATTTTATTAAGTCATCTGAACTGTCCCACTACTCCAAAAATATTTACTTCTAATTAACATATGTTGGAAGGCGTTCTTGATTCGAATTCTGGAATATTTACTTCCTCTTCTTCCAAGATTTTAAATATGGCTGAAATAGCAACTGTTGAAATTCTTCACGGTAAATGATGACAGCCGAAACAGTTGCAGGATAAAGGTTTATTAAAATTCTTGACCACGGCTTCGGTATATCTAAATATACCTTCATCAGAAGTAAAATACACTAAAATCACGTTATGCAATGGAGATTCATAAAACAATTGTGCCAAAGGCGTCGTCAGTAGTTAAAACATCATCTCCATTTATACGACATAATTATGGACAGAGGGTAGATGCGAACACAGCATCAGTACTTCAGTGTATTTTAATTCTGATGAAGGTATATTTAGATATACCGAAACCGTGGACAAGAATTTTCATAAATCTTTATCCTGCAACTGTTTTAGCTGTCATCATTTACCGTTCGTCTTCTTTGGTTATGGAATTTTGGAAGACTGTGCTTAGTAACTCTGCTTCGGCAGCACTATGATCAATTGTATTTCCTTTGCTATCGCGCAGAGAATCCATTGATTGTGTCTTGCCGCTAGTATACACACGACCAGAGTCTCCTTCGATTCTTCTGCCAGGTTTCGAGACAGTTTCGTTGTGGAAAGTATTATAAGCATCTCGCATTGAAGTCCACGCTAAATTTAGAGCTTCTGTAAAGGAATGCCAATATTGTTAATTTTGCGTTCGTTTCGATTTTGGCATGCCTTTTCGTTGTTTTTGCAACAGTGTTCTGACCCATTTTGTGTACCAAGGAGGGTCATCATCATCGTTTGTTGATTTATTTGGTATGAATCTCTATTGCTGTGGATACTATTTTTTTGGTTTCAAGCCACATCTGCACTGCACTTACATTGTTGGATTGCAGGGACTGGAGATCGTGTCTGAGGAAGGAATCAAGCGTACGAAAAAAAAAATGTTCAAAAGTGTGTGACATCTTATGGGACTTAACTGCTAAGGTCATCAGTCCCTAAACTTACACACTACTGAACCTAAATTACCTTAAGGACAAACACACATACCCATGCCTGAGGGAGGACTGGAACCTCCGCCGGGACCAGCCGCACAGTCCATGACTGCAGCGCGTTAGACCGCTCGGCTAAAATCAAGCGTACGTTTATCCGATTTTTTCAATAATTACATTTTTCGTTTATTATTGGAGGGTTTAGTAGTTACAGTGTCAATGTCGCTACGATAACCCTGTGTTCACTAACCTTTGATTCCGCTTTGATGCTCGTCATTACCTCAGGATTATTTGTTGCTAAGAGGTCAAGAGCGTTTCCACAACCGTTCACTAGTCGAGTAGGCTCATGAACTAACTTCACGAAATAGTTTTCAGAGTATGTGTCTCTCACAGTTTCGGATGATGTTTGATAAGCACCTCCGGATTTATATTTTCGCCAACATATCGATGGTAAACTGAAGTCACCAACAACTATAATCGAGTTGAGTACATGTTTGAAATTAGACGCAAGTTTATTTTCAAGCTTTGAGCAATTGTATCATTTGAGATGGGAAGTCGGCAACAGGATCCAACTATTATTTTCTTATGGTTGCCAAGAATGGCCTCTATCCATACTAACTCACAGGAACTCTCTACTTCTGTATCGCTACAAGATAAACTTCTAGCAGCAACAAACAAGTCCTCCCCCCCCCCCCCCTGCCCCCCCAAATCTCTGCTTAGTCTATCCTTTCTGAACCATGTTAGATCCATCGCAAAAATGTTGGCTGATCTTATCTCCGCCTTTAGCCAGTTTTCAGTGCCTATGATGATTTGAGCATCAGTGCTTCATCAGTTCTGGTACTTTCCCAACACAACTATGACAATTTACAACTGTTATATGGGTGATTCCTATATCTACGTTCTTCCTCTGTTCTACTTGCACCTTTTCAGAACGAAGCCCTTTCTGTGTCTTCCCGAGACCCTCTAACCTAAAAACGCGCCCAGTCTCTGGTACACAACACCCCACTACCCATGTTGCAGCCTCCTGCATATAAAGGGCTCCTGGCCTATTTGGCGGAACACGAAACCCCACCACCTTATGGTGCATGTCGAGGAATCTGTAACCTTCATGGTCACAGAACCGTCTAAGCCTCTGATTCAGACCCTCCACTCTGCTCTGTACCAGAAGTCCACTATCGGTCCTGTGCTTCAAATGGTGAACTCTGATTTCATCTCACAAGCGAAACTGGCAGCCTTTACCACTTACCACTTACCATAGCCACTTCGGTCCAAGCGATACACGCCATTGGTATCAAAGTAAGCCACCACCTGTACTTGGCTCCATCCTTAGTTCTTTAGTGTGGATGGAAGCACCTGTTCCACATCTGTAATAAATCCACGCTGTATGCTCTTGGAATGCACATTGACTTTTTTTCTTTGTGGCAGCCATGTCCCTAAGGATCCCCCAACGTGCTAATATTTGAGCCTCAAACTATCAATAAACCCACCCTTTGTGACTGCCTGGATCTTGCAAGCTGAGAGGTTTTCTCTGAAATTGGACAAGCAACTGCACCTGGCTAAGCTACAGTGTCAGCCACAGTTAGCACCAGGAACCTGTTTGTCAGGCGAAACAGGGAGGCCTTATGTTCGGCCCCATGGGAAGTTGTTCTCTGTCTGCCACGCCCTGAGAAGGTCTCCCACTTTAGCATGGGTTAGGGGTCAACCAGTATGAGTGGAAGCATGCTGGCCAACCGTGCAGACCGCTTGGTGGACTCGTGGGATGTGCTGGACGTCCATTGGATCACCATCGCCAGCCAACAAGAGTGATGCCCATCCACTGCATCTTTAAGCTGTGTAACCGAAGCCACCACAGCCTGGAGCTGAGAGGAAAGTGTCACTAACTCTGCTCGCGTCCACACACAGCGACCACAATCCCCATCCATACTGAAGACCTAGAAAATTACACTACACAGACAAACAAAGAACTATCGATAGTCTCTACGGAACTCTATTACAGGTAGTGATGAAAAAGCAAGAATTTTGTCTAATAAATTAGATTAACACCCATAATTCAAAAACTGAAGCACTCAGGCGAGACTAAATGATTCGCTCCAGTTAGGAACTCGTATTATGTCACAAGAGGCTTACTTTCCGACGTAAACGAATTACCGCGAACTGTGTCTGTTACATATTAAATTAACACGCACAAAATCCAAGAAGCTAAACCACTAAACACGAAGATGAAACTTGATAGTTCGCTCCTGGTTACGAACTCGTAAAATGTCACAAAATCGGTTAATTCCCTGTCGCTGCTTGTGTCTCCGCCGGGTACTGCAGCCCAGCTGACTAATTGCAACGAGCGATCACTTGCTACTACGTTTCAAATCATTCAAACAGACGACTGTCGACATGCGCTATGGAACTCTGCTGTATGCAGTGACGAAAATGCAAGAACTGTGTCTGATAAATTACACTGGCAAGCAGAGATTCAAACACTAAACTACCAAAGTGCTCTGGTGAGACTAGATAATTCGCTCCCTGTTAGGAACTAGGATGTCCTGCTTACCAGGGAATTGTAGTAATCACTGCGCCATACGGGCACAGTTCTCATCGCAGCTGCGCGGACTATCTCGACACGCCTCCCACCCATTTCACACTTCCACCTAGCTCCACCTACCCACATTCCCCGCCTCTTACAGATTCTCACAGGAGGTAGAACGTAATTCAGCATCCACACTGAAGGTGGTGTATTCATTGTCCATCGAGACACTCATGTAACTAATTCTCATTCCTATAGGTACGGAATGTTTCACCTAGGCGATAATAAATCTCGTCAAGATCCACAAATGCCCTGTATAATTGTTTGTAAGCTCAGAGAGAGCTTAAATAATTTATTCACAGATCATTTCTGCTCTGCAAAAAATACTAAAATCATTGCACAAATAGTCAAGGTGTTTACACAGTTGACTGCTCAGCAAGGAAGTACAGTATTAGTATTTTGATTCAAATACCACTGGTCTTAAGATGCTTGTTTTGGCCTGTCATGTTCCCATAGTTTTGCATACTGCGAAAAGATCCTCGCATCCCTGAGAGGAGAAATTCACCTTTCATAAGAAATGCTTCAGTAACAATTTAAGTTCGACTTTTTTTTAGGTTATTAGTCTTCTGTGTGATTCGATGTAGGCCGCCACAGATTCCTCTCTTGTGTCAATGGTTTCATCTCAGATTAGCAACTGCAGCTTACAACCTCAAGTATCTGCTAGATGTATTCCAACATCTGTCTTCATCTACAGTTTTTACCTTCTAGAGCTCCCACTAGTACCATGGAAGTTATTCTCGCGTCTTAACAGATGACGTAACATCCTATTCCTTATTTTTGTCAGTGTTTTCCATATATTCATTTCTTCGCCACTTATTCAGACAACCTCCTCATTTCTTTGGTTTCCTTATCAGTCAACCTAATTTTCAGGATTCTTCTGTACCACCAAATCACAAACACTTCGATTCCCGCCTATTCCGGTTTTCCCATAGTCCATGTCTCTCTATCATATAATGCTGTGCTCTCAATGCATATTCTCAGAAATTTCTTCGTTCAATCAAAACCTATGTTTGATACCGTCGACCTCTCTTCCCAAAGAATGCCCCTTTTACCAGTATTACTCTGCTATTTATGTTCTCCTTGCTCCGCCCATCATAGTTTACTTCGCTGTCAGCAGAAATCCTTAATTTCATCTACTTCGTGTTCACCAATTCTGATAAATTTCCCGCTGTTTTCATTTCTGCTACATCTCATCACTTTCGTCTTTCTTCGATTTACTCTTAATTCATACTCTGTACTCAGCAGACTTTCGTTAAGTTCAACGGATCTACATCTAACCGACATCTATATGGATACTCCGAAAGCCACCGTACGGTGCGTGGCAGAAGGTAGCCAGTACCACAGCTTGTCTTTCCTTTCCTGCCTCCGTATGACCCCTAATTTCTTGTATCTCATCTTCGTGGTCTTACGCACAGTGTATGTTGGCGGCTTCGAATCGTTCAGCAGTCACCTTGAAATGCGGCTTCTGTAAATATTTTCAATAGTGTTTCTCGAAAAGAATGACGCCTTTCCTCAGGGATTCCCTTTTCCGTTCTCGAAGGAGCTCCATAACACCGACGTGTTGTTGGAACCTGTCGGTAACAAATGTAATATCCCACCTGCGAATTGCTTCAATGTCTTTCTTCAGTCCGATCTGGTACGGATCCCAAAAACTCGAGTAGTACTCAAGAATAGGTCGCACCAACGTTTGCTATATGCGGTCTCCTTTACAGGTGAACCACGCTCTCCTAAAATTCTCTGAGTAGTCCGAAGTCGGCCATTCGCCTTCCCTACAGCAGTTCTACTGTGCTCGTTCCACTCACATCGCTTTGCTACGTTATGCCCAGATATTTAAAAGACTTGACTGTGTCAAGCCGGACACTATCCGAACATTACAGGTTTGATATTCCAACTCTTGCGAGAGTGAGTGCCACTTGTTTGCGCACGGTCACGTGACGTGGTGCTGCTGTACTACTTTTGTTAGCGTCTATAGAAAGTGGTGCAGGGCGTTGGAACCACAATCAAGGAGGTGACAAGAAGATGGACCCTTTCGCATCATTACAGAACGCGAAGGTCGGAGTAGTGCCCGCTCTGATAACCAAGATAAGCAGTGAAATCTGGCAGACCTGACGGCAGAGTACTTCACTGATTCAAGAACAAATGTTTCGAAGCGTTCCGGTCGTAGCTCCGCAGCGGTGTCCACTATACGTTCCTGTGTTCACCTGACAACAGCGTCATTACGAATGCAATGGGGAAGAAGTGATCGACTCATTCGTAGAAGCAAGGACGAGCAGAATCGTGTCACCAGGTTGGACGAACCTTTCCTCTTACACAAAGTCTATGCTAGGGTCCGGATAAGTTGTCATCCCAGCAAACTAATGCTTAAAGTACGCTCTACATCACAGAGGCCGGTAGGGGCAATTTTATATTGGAGGGGACATTCCCCTGATATACCATTATGGTATTAAGCGAAATCACCATATTATCAGTTTTCGAATACTTGAACATTATTGTGAAACACCTGCTTCGCTCTAAGCTTGATGTTTTCTTCGTCGTCGATGACATCTTCAAGAACTATCCACCCGATGAGATGAGACACTTACTAAAACCGTTTGAGGAGCATGATTACGAACTAACATTGGCTTCTCGGCCACCAGATCTGAACCGAATGTAACGCACTTGGTACGCTGGCAGTTGGCAGGTCTAGTCGGTGAAATAATTCGCAAGCTCCCTCACCTCTCCGTTCTGATGAAGTGCGAAGTTTCGTCGTCTGTTACAGAGCATAATCGGCCAGGGGGCACCGTGTTATCAACATATTATCAATTCGCTTCTGCCCACACTGTACCTCACAGGAAATTAAGAGTGAGATGCCCACTGTATTGATGTTAGGAGTTAACAAAAGATGAATTAGAAGCAAAAACCGAATAACAAAATGTCCAGTTCCTTCTACCATAAAACAACGAAGGAATATTATCATCTACTAGAATTACAATTAGTAATAACATTCTTCGTGATGAGCGCATTTTTGTAGGATACAATGTGGCGTTCCACAAATGGATTTAGTAACTAATCTGCAATATTTTTCTCCCACGACGGTTTAAGCTCTTCCCACACATCGACACCAATAAAAATTGAGGTACCACAATTCGAATACATTATTCAGACATTGCTGATGGAAATACGGTAATTCGTTAGGAAGGCGATATCCACAACTTCAGAGGGGATCGAGACAATACCCACAATAATATTTCTCTGTCGGTATTAATATTATTTTATGACTACTTGCACACTACGCTACATATTAATTTAGTCCTCGTATTTGTAGTACGCAGCGCCGCGCAGGATTAGCCGAGCGTTCTAAGGCGCTGCAGTCGTGGACTGTGCGGCTGGTCCCGGCCGAGGTTTGAATCCTCCCTCGGGCATGGGAGTGTGTGTTTGTCCTTAGGATAATTTAGGGTAAGTAGTGTGTAAGCTTAGGGACTGATGACCTTAGCAGTTAAGTCCCATAAGATTTCACACGCGTTTGAACATTTTTTGCAGTAAGCAGCAGATAATTATCTTTGTTGTTTCTGACTGTGATGCGTTAAGTAACACGAAAATTGCTAATCTTCCAGGCTAGTATTAAAAGTACTTCTACGTTGGCGGGACAGACTCGTGACATCCTGCCCTACAGTCTCTGGTACGAAGCTCTAGATGCCACTGAACAAACAATATTCGAGATGCCAGCGTAGCAATTTTGAAAGCCACCAGCTCTCTTTCATGTGGCGGGTCGCCTGTGGTTTTCTCGAATGTGAAGATTTCAATCCAGTTGTCATCTCCACAGGTTATAATACGTGGGGTACGCATAAGAACGACATTATTAATTTAAGAGGAAGACAAATATAAGTTAAATATTGTGTCAGCGCAGGTACACATCATCAGTATAACAATTTTCCTAGCTTCATGAATCAACGTGGAAAGGATAGTTCTACAGCCACACAAATAAAAAAAGTCTTTTACTTGCAGATTGTAGTTGTTATTAGTTTAATCAATAGAACGTGAATAAAGCACATTTAATAGAGAAACAAATTTAATAATTTACGAAATGACGGTGTCAAACAAACACCTGTTTCTTGGTTATCATCAACAAATGTTAACACACGTAACTGAACCGTGAGTGGCTCATGTTCCCGCCATAATGTATTTTACACCCTGTTTTTAAGGTACTTCCATCCCACCACGTTAATTTAAATTACTTGAGTCACTGCATGCTGTTTTGCTCGACTGCTGTTACTTACGGGTCGTTGTCTGTCGTAAACCAGTTCGGGTCGCGAGTTCGGGCTGCCAGCCAGTTGGAATGCGTCTGGATCGCAGTACGGACCTACCAGAAGGGGAGTTGCAATGCGGCACTAGTGCAGTCGGGTTGGAGCTGCAGCCGGTTGACATGACGGCGGTGGTGGTAACAGAGACGGGAGCTGAAATTCAGTTTCCTTTAATGCTATTGAAGGCCTTGAAGACACTATTTGTCTTCTAGAGGGAACCCAACCTGGTGAAAGTCAGCTGGACTGAGTGCGGGCACTGATAATCCGTTAAGTTCGGACATTATGTCGCGTAATGCCCACTGCACGACCTTTTTACTTTATATGCAGTTTATATAGCTTAAAATTTTGATTAATTTTATATTGCTCATTGTTGCGAGCACGAGAAACAAAATACGATTCTAACTATTAGTTTCTGCAGTTGAAAATATTTTAACTTGATGCACATTGACGTATTAGGTGGGGATACGCATAACAATGAAATATTTCCTGCTGTGGACGCACGATCTATAATTTGCAAACTATTTTTATGCAACACTGATCTAGCTTGTTAGACATGGAACATGGTATTATTACTGTAAGTAATTATGTAATAAAAAAATGCCCTTCACTACTTTCAACTCTTGAATGCACTGAAAATTACTCTTATTACCTGTACGGATGTCACAGTATGTTATGTTCACTAAATGTGAAAGCTGCAGTAGATTTTTTTTAATGTGTCAACCCTATTAACTGCCACGATTAACATAAGAGCACGAAACTAAAAAAAAAAGAAAGTTGGTTTTTATGTTATCAGCCAGAACAGGTGTTGCACAGTAGTCTTTGATCACGCACAAGTAAAGTTTCATCACTCATGAATTATTTACGTAACTGATGACATAATAGCTGCTGCACATGTCCACCTGAAAATAAAATCCACAGTTTCCCTCTGAAGTCTACAGGAACCTGAATGAGATAATTTTAATGTACCGTAACGTGCCCACTATATTGCGGAAAAACTGCTTTTATTCAATTTTATTTGAATTTGCCGCAGCAGCGGTTCTTGCGTTCGCTGCACTGCTTTGCGTCATGAAAAATTCCTAGTATGTTGAAAACGGCTAAGAATGTGGAGTGAAATCCTGGGCAAGCTAGCAATAAATTAATACAGGTAGTAATTTTAACGATGTCTACATTCAAAAAATCAACATAAATAGAAACTGCTCACCTTTTACAAATATCAGCCTCCAATGGCGTCTTCCTTGAACAATGGAGAAACGAAGGCTACCTAACCATTCAAGCGAGCGTCACTGGCTCTTACAACTTTAACGGCTACAAGAAGACAGATACAGTAATGTTTTAACCTCTATTACTTATAGGCAATTTAATATTCATCTTTGTAACTATTTTTAATTATCATTGTCTGCTTCGATACATACATTCGCCGACCTCAGGCGTTATTTGTGAAATATAGATACATAAATATTGCACAAACATAAAAATGAAAAATTGTTATTTCCTTTGATACATAATCTACAACCATTCATACAGTAATGAAATAATAATAATACAGATAAATTTTTATTGTTGTTGTGGTCTTCAGTCCTGAGACTGGTTTGATGTAGCTCTCCATGCTACTCTATCCTGTGCAAGCTTCTTCATCTCCCAGTACCTACTGCAACCTACATCCTTCTGAATCTGCTTAGTGTATTCATCTCTTGGTCTCCCCCTACGATTTTTACCCTCCACGTTGCCCTCCACTACTAAATTGGTGATCCCTTGATGCCTCAGAATATGTCCTACCAACCGATCCCTTCTTCTGGTCAAGTTGTGCCACAAACTCCTCTTCTCCCCAATCCTATTCAGTACCTCCTCATTAGTTATGTGATCTACCCATCTAATCTTCAGCATTCTTCTGTAGCACCACATTTCGAAAGCTTCTATTCTCTTCTTGTCCAAACTATTTACCGTCCATGTTTCACTTCCATACATAGCTACACTCCATACAAATACTTTCAGAAATGACTTCCTGACACTTAAATCTATATTCGATGTTAACAAATTTCTCTTCTTCAGAAACGCTTTCCTTGCCATAGCGAGTCTACATTTTATATCCTCTCTACTTCGACCATCATCAGTTATTTTGCTCCCCAAATAGCAAAACTCCTTTACTAATTTAAGTGTCTCATTTCCTAATCTAATTCCCTCAGCATCACCCGACTTAATTCGACTACATTCCATTATCCTCGTTTTGCTTTTGTTGATGTTCATCTTATATCCTCCCTTCAAGAAACCATCCATTCCGTTCAACTGTTCTTCCAAGTCCTTTGGTGTCTCCGACAGAATTACAATGTCATCGGCGAACCTCAAAGTTTTTATTTCTTCGCCATGGATTTTAATACCTACTCCGAATTTATCTTTTGTTTCCTTTAGTGCTTGCTCAATATACAGATTGAATAACATCGGGGAGAGGCTACAACCCTGTCTTACTCCCTTCCCAACCACTGCTTCCCTTTCATGACCCTCGACTCTTATAACTGCCATCTGGTTTCTGTACAAATTGTAAATAGCCTTTCGCTCCCTGTATTTTACCCCTGCCACCTTTAGAATTTGAAAGAGAGTATTCCAGTCAACATTGTCAAAAGCTTTCTCTAAGTCTACAAATGCTAGAAACGTAGGTTTGCCTTTCCTTAATCTTTCTTCTAAGATAAGTCGTAAGGTCAGTATTGCCTCACGTGTTCCAGTATTTCTACGGAATCCAAACTGATCTTCCCCGAGGTCGGCTTCTACTAGTTTTTCCATTCGTCTGTAAAGAATTCGTGTTAGTATTTTGCAACTGTGGCTTATTAAACTGATTGTTCGGTAATTCTCACATCTGTCAACACCTGCTTTCTTTGGGATTGGAATTATTATATTCTTCTTGAAGTCTGAGGGTATTTCGCCTGTTTCATACATCTTGCTCACCAGATGGTAGAGTTTTGTCAGGACTGGCTCTCCCAAGGCCGTCAGTAGTTCCAATGGAATGTTGTCTACTCCGGGGGCCTTGTTTCGACTCAGGTCTTTCAGTGCTCTGTCAAACTCTTCACGCAGTATCGCCTCTCCCATTTCATCTCCCTCTACATCCTCTTCCATTTCCATAATATTGTCCTCAAGTACACCGCCCTTGTATAGACCTTCCATATACTCCTTCCACCTTTCTGCTTTCCCTTCTTTGCTTAGAACTGGGTTTCCATCTGAGCTCTTGATGTTCATGCAAGTGGTTCTCTTTTCTCCAAAGGTGTCTTTAATTTTCCTGTAGGCGGTATCTATCTTACCCCTAGTGAGATAAGCCCCTACATCCTTACATTTGTCCTCGAGCCATCCCTGCTTAGCCATTTTGCACTTCCTGTCGATCTCATTTTTGAGACGTTTGTATTCCTTTTTGCCTGCTTCATTTACTGCATTTTTATATTTTCTCCTTTCATCAATTAAATTCAATATTTCTTCTGTTACCCAAGGATTTCTAATAGCCCTCTTCTTTTTACCTACTTGATCCTCTGCTGCCTTCACTACTTCATCCCTCAAAGCTACCCATTCTTCTTCTACTGTATTTCTTTCCCCCATTCCTGTCAATTGTTCCCTGATGCTCTCCCTGAAACTCTGTACAACCTCTGGTTCTTTCAGTTTATCCAGGTCCCATCTCCTTAAATTCCCACCTTTTTGCAGTTTCTTCGGTTTTAATCTACAGGTCATAACCAACAGATTGTGATCAGAGTCCACATCTGCCCCTGGAAATGTCTTACAATTTAAAACCTGAAACTTCCTGGCAGATTAAAACTGTGTGCCCGACCGAGACTCGAACTCGGGACCTTTGCCTTTCGCGGGCAAGTGCTCTACCAACTGAGCTACCGAAGCACGACTCACGCCCGGTACTCACAGCTTTACTTCTGCCAGTACCTCGTCTCCGAGGTCCCGAGTTCGAGTCTCGGTCGGGCACACAGTTTTAATCTGCCAGGAAGTTTCATATCAGCGCACACTCCGCTGCAGAGTGAAAATCTCATTCTGGAAACATCCCCCAGGCTGTGGCTAAGCCATGTCTCCGCAATATCCTTTCTTTCAGGAGTGCTAGTTCTGCAAGTTTCGCAGGAGAGCTTCTGTAAAGTTTGGAAGGTAGGAGACGAGGTACTGCCAGAAGTAAAGCTGTGAGTACCGGGCGTGAGTCGTGGTTCGGTAGCTCAGTTGGTAGAGCACTTGCCCGCGGAAGGCAAAGGTCCAGAGTTCGAGTCTCGGTCGGGCACACAGTTTTAATCTGCCAGGAAGTTTCATATCAGCGCACACTCCGCTGCAGAGTGAAATTCTCATTCTGTCAATTTAAAACCTGGTTCCTGAATCTCTGTCTTACTATTATATAATCTATCTGATACCTTTTAGTATCTCCTGGGTTCTTCCATGTATACAACCTTCTAACATGATTCTTAAACCAAGTGTTAGCTATGATTAAGTTGTGCTCTGTGCAAAACTCTACCAGGCGGCTTCCTCTTTCATTTCTTAGCCCTAATCCATATTCACCTACTACGTTTTCTTCTCTCCCTTTTCCTACACTCGAATTCCAGTCACCCATGACTATTAAATTTTCGTCTCCCTTCACTATCTGAATAATTTCTTTTATTTCATCATACATTTCTTCAATTTCTTCGTCATCTGCGGAGCCAGTTGGCATATAAACTTGTACTATTGTAGTAGGTGTGGGCTTTGTATCTATCTTGGCCACAATAATGCGTTCACTATGCTGTTTGTAGTAGCTTACCCGCGTTCCTATTTTCCTATTCATTATTAAACCTACTCCTGCATTACCCCTACTTGACTTTGTGTTTATAACCCTGTAGTCACCTGACCAGAAGTCTTGTTCCTCCTGCCACCGAACTTCACTAATTCCCACTATATCTAACTTTAACCTATCCATTTCCCTTTTCAAATTTTCTAACCTACCTGCCCGATTAAGGGATCTGACATTCCACTCTCCGATCCGTAGAACGTCAATTTTCTTTCTCCTGATAACGACATCCTCTTGAGTAGTCCCCGCCCGGAGATCCGAATGTGGGACTATTTTACCTCCGGAATATTTTACCCAAGAGGACGCCATCATCATTTAATTATACAGCAAAGCTGCATGCCCTCGGGAAAAATTACGGCCGTAGTTTCCCCTTGCTTTCAGCCGTTCGCAGTACCAGCACAGCAAGGCCGTTTTGGTTATTGTTACAAGGCCAGATCAGTCAATCATCCAGACTGTTGCCCTTGCAACTACTGAAAAGGCTGCTGACCTTCTTCATGAACCACACGTTTGTCTGGCCTCTCAACAGATACCCCTCCGTTGTGGTTGTACCTACGGTACGGCTATCTGTATCGCTGAGGCACGCAAGCCTCCCCACCAACGGCAAGGTCCATGGTTCATGGGGGGGGAAATTTTTATTATTAGTTTTTTAATATTATAATGATTTTGTAAAAGTCTTCGAGGAGACGTCACAATAAGCCCTGGCAGCATATGACTAACATTGGAAATGTTTGCCGATATGTTGCCATTGACGTCAAAACAGTCACTGTATATCACTTGCTGTTTTGAACATCAAGCTCCTTTTGTTCGCTATGTTCACACTGTAGTTTGTTTACACTGTCCAATCCCTTCTTGAGGAATATATGTCGCTCCTCCGCATTGCGAACTGACCGCATCCCTAGACCCAGGGTCATTAATGCTTTGGCACCCCCATCTGGGCTATGTTGGTTCAGGAAGTCTTGGAAAACTGCGCCAGAGCCATGGTCATCTCGCTCGCTTCGCAGTTTAACACAGTTCTCTCAGTTCACGAATGAAGTGCGACACTTGTGAAGTGTTCACAATTGAAGCACAAAACAAAACAATTATTCGTCAAAAAATGTTGCAACTCGGTCCTTTCCGACACTGTACGTTTATGAAATTCCACACCAGTGGTAATGCGCAGGTTTATGTTTTGGTGAAAGTACAGTATTGTACATCAAATAATTCAAAGTATTGTTATGACTTTGCCACTTTTCGACACTGTACGTTTATGAAATTCCACACCAGCGGTAATGTGCAGGTTTATGTTTTGGTGAAAGTACAGTATTGTACATTAAATAATTCAAAGTACTGTTGTGACTTTGCCCCTTACCTGTTCATTTTAGACGTCCTACCGGGGCAATTAACGCATGTCAATTTGTACTGCTAATATGAAGAAAACATCTAACATATAGTGTGTAATAGGCTCATAGTTTGAGTTCATTACTGGAACAAAGTAAAGTGTTCGCCACTTGATGTAAGTTCGTTCTACAAAAATCATTCTGATGTTTAGTTCATCAATAGTGGAGTTCATGTTCAACGAAATGTTCACGATGACGCTGGACGGTGCGTGCGGTGGAGTCAGTCAGTGTTGTGTCCTGGTGCGTCGGTTGGAGCATAGTGTCTCAGTAATCATGGGGATTGACGTCGCGTACCCTCAGTAGCAGCGAAGGTGCGGCGGTAGGTGGCACCTGTGCAGTCGCGAGCTGAGCCGGCCTGTTCCACCGTCGTGGCGTACGACAGATGTCTCACCTGCGATCAGCTGACTGGAGGCCGCACTGCACTCCCTTGTTGCTCCTCCGCAGGGATCTACGTCAAAATACATGTAACAAATATTCCACCACAGTGTACTGTCTTTAAGAATACACATTTTAAGCTGTGGCAATAGGATGCAATTGGATTAATCAACGTTTATTGTCCAGTAAGCCGCCGTTTCGCTGGTTTGCACAGAATGTTTTAATGTGATATCGGTTTCCATGGCCTGGCAACCGAATAGCACTGTGACACTGGTGTTACAGAGTTCATCACGCACACATTGCACTACAAACTTTTTCTTCGTTTTCACGGGCGATGTGCTGTGAGAACGTCTCTCAACACGTGAAATCATTTCAGTTCACACACAGTAATTGTTTCCGTCGAGCGATGTTTATTGTTATCGTCTCTGAACGGATTACTGCCTATTTCCTTGCACACGGTAAGTTAGTTATTGTTTGAGCACTGCGTTATAACTGTTTATAACTCAGCATTCGATTCACTTGGACGTATATATTGGTGCAGATCCAACAGTCACAGTCTGTCACTTTTACGCACAATATTCCATCCGTCTGCAAGGTTGCATGTCTACACACAGACTATCTGGGAGGCATGTTGCCCCTTCTTTACATCATTACTTTCACTCATGGTGAGTCCGTACATTTACAGTGTCCATTGCACTTTCTTAATATTATTACAATGCATAAATGACTTTTTTGCAATAAGATGAAGGTGTGTGAGTTTGTACATTAGTTTTTCCTGGGTAGCTTGCCAAGTTATCACTCCTCTAGTAAACAGATCTTATCATGTGTATATCAGCTGGACTTGGGCATATTGTTCAAAAAATACTATATTTTTTGGTGACAAAATTTGCATGAGTAAACCGTCTTACGGGACTACAGTGTAGTTTCCGCATAGAATGAGTCAATTCGCATAATGCGCAGTCAATGTTCAAACAGGTGTCTGAAATATATTGGCTTCAATTGAAGCACTGATACGTACAAAGTGTCCGTCATATACAGTGGGTTCAGTTTAGACTGAATTTATTCAAGTGTCATTCACATATCACTATTGGTGGTAATACTGTAAACCTAATCATCCTGCGACTCAAAGTTACTTTCATTTAAATAAATATCCTCTCAAGGCATTGCATTAACCTAATACAATTAAATCTATTGTATTTCTACAAGCAAATTAATCATCAATTCTCTATTCACACAGTAGTGAAAAATGACTCTGGAAATTGTTTAATGTTTTTCACACCACGAATTGTTCACTACTTGGTGAGCATGACATATTTCTTTTTCTAACATTCATCTGTCTGTTTGCAAGTCTTCATCTACCGCATTATTACAATTTCTTGTGAGCCTTGCTCACACCATAAATATTCTATCCTGTCTTGATATTCAGAACTGAATATACATAAATTCATACTTAAAACTAAAGATGCCAACACTATGAGACACAAATATGAAAATTCCTTACGACTACTATTAAAATATTTCGCCACTACTTCCCTCCTCGCTCGACAATAAGTTTTGTGGCTCGTCACCTCTACATGATAGCTATAACCCCTAATTACTCCTGGTCTCCGGCCGCTGTGGGCCAGCGGTTCTAGGCGCTTCAGTCTGGAACGGCGCGACCGCTACGGTCGCAGGTTCGAATCCTGCCTCGGGCATGGATGTGTGTGATGTCCTTAGTTTGGTTTAAGTAGTTCTAAGTTCTAGGGGACTGATGACCTCAGAAGTTAAGTCCCATAGTGCTCAGAGCCGTTCGAATCATTTGAACTCCTGGTCTTTCAGAAAATACCATTGTATATTCTGACAGCAGCTGCGTAAGCTGTTGGTTTTGCATATTATTTAAACTTTCAGATTCTTCGACTTTTTTCTGGAATGCATCTACATCTGCTTGAAAAATCATTACTTTCTTTATTGGGATAGTAAAGAACTGTCGTTGTTGAATTATTTTCTAGGTGCAGTACACACGGATTCCTACCCTTGATATTTGTTCTGTTACAACATGGCACAAGTACCTCTTTCAATCACATCATTGACAATTCAACCCTTCTGCCTTTATTAAGTATCCTTCGTTTTCCTGTGGAGAGGTCAATCACTGCGTCCCTCTCACAGAGAAAATCTACTCCCAGAATGCTGGCCACCCTTAACCCCTTAACAACGAGGAACGTGCTCACTATGGCTACGCCCTCTTTAGAAATTTCTGCCTGCACCTGGCGCTTAATTAACTCGGTCTGTGCGCGTATGGCTCCAGACACCTTGCAGTTATTCACTGGGAAAGTCGGTATATTTCGTCCCTTCCCAAGTGCTTTATACAGTTCTGCACTCATCACACTGACCGAGGCACCTGAGTCAATGATTACGTTTACAGCAATATCGTAGATTTTTGCTTCTAGGATTGCTTGTATGTTTTCCTTATTATACTTTGCACACTTGTGCGATTCTGTGAGGAGGTCGTGCTCCATACTAATGCCGTCATTATAACGCAGCATTTTGATTCCAGGTATACTATCATTTATGAGGCTCTCACTCCACCCCACGGCCAACGACGGATAACATATCGTGGCCGATACTAGTTTGTTGAACTATTTTCGTGCCAAGTGCTTGGACGGTTGTTATTCGTGACCTCTATAATATGAACATTTATACGCAGGCCGCCACGGCTGCGCGATAGGCGCGTTTTGCTGCGGTGGTCTATTATCGTACCTCTGGTTCTTTTGTCGGTCTTGGTTCGGTCGGTGATTATGATTCCAGTTGTTGTTGTTGTTGTTGTTGTTGTCTTCAGTCCTGAGACTGGTTTGATGCAGCTCTCCATGTTACTCTATCCTGTGCAACCTACGTCCTTCTGAATCTGCTTAGTGTATTCATCTCTTGGTCTCCCTATATGATTTTTACCCTCCACACAGCCCTCCAATGCTAAATTTGTGATCCCTTGATGCCTCAGAACATGTCCTACCAACCGGTCCCTTCTTCTTGTCATGTTGTGCCACAAACTCCTCTTCTCCCCAATTCTATTCAATACCTCCTCATTAGTTATGTGATATACCCATCTAATCTTCATCATTCTTCTGCAGCACCACATTTCGAAAGCTTCTGTTCTCTACTTGTCCAAACTATTTATCGTCCATGTTTCACTTCCATACATGGCTACACTCCATACAAATACTTTCAGAAACAACTTCCTGACACTTAAATCTATACTCGATGTTAACACATTTCTCTTCTTCAGAAACGCTTTTCTTGCCATTGCCAGTCTACATTTTATATCCTCTCTACTTCGACCATCATCAGTTATTTTACTCCCCAAATAGCAAAACTCATTTACTACTTTAAGTGTCTCATTTGCTAACATAATTCCCTCAGCATCACCCGACTTAATTCGACTACATTCCATTATCCTCGTTTTGCTTTTGTTGATGTTCACCTTATATCCTTCTTTCAAGACACTGTCCATTCCATTCAACTGCTCTTCCAAGTCCTTTGCTGTCTATGACAGAATTACAATGTCATCGGCGAACCTCAAAGTTTTTATTTCTTTTCCATGGATTTTAATACGTACTCCGAATTTTCCTTTTGTTTCCTTTACTGCTTGCTCAATATACAGAAATGTATATATATATATATATATATATATATATATATATATATATATATATATATATATATATACACTCCTGGAAATTGAAATAAGAACACCGTGAATTCATTGTCCCAGGAAGTGGAAACTTTATTGACACATTCCTGGGGTCAGATACATCACATGATCACACTGACAGAACCACAGGCACATAGACACAGGCAACAGAGCATGCACAATGTCGGCACTAGTACAGTGTATATCCACCTTTCGCAGCAATGCAGGCTGCTATTCTCCCATGGAGACGATCGTAGAGATGCTGGATGTAGTCCTGTGGAACGGCTTGCCATGCCATTTCCACCTGGCGCCTCAGTTGGACCAGCGTTCGTGCTGGACGTGCAGACCGCGTGAGACGACGCTTCATCCAGTCCCAAACATGCTCAATGGGGGACAGATCAGGAGATCTTGCTGGTCAGGGTAGTTGACTTACACCTTCTAGAGCACGTTGGGTGGCACGGGATACATGCAGACGTGCATTGTCCTGTTGGAACAGCAAGTTCCCTTGCCGGTCTAGGAATGGTAGAACGATGGGTTCGATGACGGTTTGGATGTACCGTGCACTATTCAGTGTCCCCTCGACGATCACCAGTGGTGTACGGCCAGTGTAGGAGATCGCTCCCCACACCATGATGCCGGGTGTTGGCCCTGTGTGCCTCGGTCGTATGCAGTCCTGATTGTGGCGCTCACCTGCACGGCGCCAAACACGCATACGACCATCATTGGCACCAAGGCAGAAGCGACTCTCATCGCTGAAGACGACACGTCTCCATTCGTCCCTCCATTCACGCCTGTCGCGACACCACTGGAGGTGGGCTGCACGATGTTGGGGCGTGAGCGGAAGACGGCCTAACGGTGTGCGGGACCGTAGCCCAGCTTCATGGAGACGGTTGCGAATGGTCCTCGCCGATACCCCAGGAGCAACAGTGTCCCTAATTTGCTGGGAAGTGGTGGTGCGGTCCCCTACGGCACTGCGTAGGATCCTACGGTCTTGGCGTGCATCCGTGCGTCGCTGCGGTCCGGTCCCAGGTCGACGGGCACGTGCACCTTCCGCCGACCACTGGCGACAACATCGATGTACTGTGGAGACCTCACGCCCCACGTGTTGAGCAATTCGGCGGTACGTCCACCCGGCCTCCCGCATGCCCACTATACGCCCTCGCTCAAAGTCCGTCAACTGCACATACGGTTCACGTCCACGCTGTCGCGGCATGCTACCAGTGTTAAAGACTGCGATGGAGCTCCGTATGCCACGGCAAACTGGCTGACACTGACGGCGGCGATGCACAAATGCTGCGCAGCTAGCGCCATTCGACGGCCAACACCGCGGTTCCTGGTGTGTCCGCTGTGCCGTGCGTGTGATCATTGCTTGTACAGCCCTCTCGCAGTGTCCGGAGCAAGTATGGTGGGTCTGACACACCGGTGTCAATGTGTTCTTTTTTCCATTTCCAGGAGTGTATATATATATACAGAATAACGTGAATTAGCTTTTCCTTAATGTGGGTACGTAAATGAGATTTAAGTAGCCTAATAATGTCTCTCGACGATATAGGCTCGTCCCAGTAGCGCGCCTTGTTAATGTGTTTGTCAAAATATCGTCTCAGGTTTCCAAGACGAGTTGAATGAGTTTCAGGATTATAGACTTCTTTCCTAAGGCTCTCTTGGACGCAATGCGACCAATATTTGGCTAAAAATGCCTTCTCAAATTCGCATATGTCATGAAGCTGTCCGCTATTTAAGTAGCCCTTAATGCTGCGTCACCCTGAATATAGGACATTACAAACTATATTTTCAGCGCTTCATTCCATGCGCTTGGCAAGATGTTTCTAAAACTTTTAATAAACAATACCGGATGAACTGACTTTGGTTCGGTAGTGAAAGTCTGGAATTATCTATTTGTAATTAGAATTCCTTCGACCAATATTTTTGAATTGTACGCATTTGCGCTTGGTGCATAGGCTGCCTGCTCTGATATGGAGCTGCGGCTATTCGCATTGTCGCACGAAGACTCGTCACTACTGCGTCGCCCATATGTCTATGCGTTATCAAATACATTGGTTTCTGGCGACACTTTTTCATTTTCAGCACGTTTGCTACTATCGGCTAAACCTTTCTCCACGCTTAGCTATATTCATCTGCCAATGCTGAATATTATCACTTAGTATTTGTTTGATAGTCTGAACATCACTCTGTACCTGGTTCTTTATTACAGCGCTAAAAGATTGAGAATCCTTATCGTCAAAAGCTGCTTTCACTTCTAAATCAGTCTTTTTCTCGATTTAAGTATCTTTCAGTTCTAACCAAGAATTTAATTCAGTCTCAATTTTAGTAAGTTGTTCGTTCTGTTCTTGTTCAACAAGCTGTGTAGAAACTATTTCTAATTTTTCGATTCGGTTAGCTAAAATGCCCGTTTTATCTATAATGGCAGTATTCGCTAACTACAAATTATTTACCTGCGCAGTTAACTCTTGTACAGCTTTATGTATTGACTCATAGTTTTGTTTCATATTTGCTACCTCCATTTTGCACGGATTCTAGGGACTGTACTATTTGTTGATCGCGCTCTGCTTGCTGGCGGTCCCGCTCGGCTTGTTGGTAGAAAAAGGTATCCAATTGCTTGTCGTTTTCCGGTTGCTATTGCGCTAACTTCGTCTAATAATTTAGCATGCGCTCAACGAGGGCTGAATTGAATATCCACCAGTCAGATTACCAATATCTGGTAGTCTTACCGTTAATTTGCACTGGTTCTGATTTTGGCTGCTCCAGGCAATGTTGTTGCAATTTCTCTGTAGAATAAATTTTTAGTCGTTCAGTTTCCTCGCAGTGGTGCAGTTACCATGAAAGCATTATACATGCATTAATGCATAGCATTTGTTATAGTATACTTATGTATATTTATCAGTAAATAAATATGTAACAGCCACTAACTTTTCTGAAAGAAAAAAGATAAAAGTGTTAATACTTTTTTTTTCCTTTTGTGGCCACTGCTCATTTGGGCCCCGTGCTTCTGGCCGCCAAATTGTCACGTGCTCCCCACCGCACAACCTTTTTACTTTATACGCAGTTTATATGGCTCAAAATTTTAATTAATTTTATATTGTTTATTGTTGCTAGCACGACGGATAAAATACGATTCTTACTATTAGTTTCAGCAGTTGAAAATATTTTAACTTTATGCACTTTCACCTTTTTATGAGGGGATACGCACAACCCTGAAAGATTTCCTGTGGTGGACATACGATCTTTAATTTGCAAACTATTTTTATATAACACTGATCTGGCATGTTAGATATGGAACACGGTATCATTACTGAAACTAATTATGGAATACAAAAAATGCCCTTCGCTATTTTCATCTCTTGAATGCACTGAAAATTACACTTATTACCTGTACAGGAATTACAGTACGCTATGTTCACTAAACGTGAAAGCTGCAGTGGATTTCTTTTAACATATTAACACTATTAACTGCCACGACTAACATAAGAGCATGAAATAAAAAAAAATTAAATTTGGTTTTTATATCACCAGCCAGAACAGGTTTTCACAGCAGTCTTTGATCACACACGAGTAAAATTTCATCATTCATGAATTATTTACGTAACTGATAACATAATGGCTGCTGCCCATGTCCACCTGAAAATGACATAATAAAATCCACAGTTTCCCTCTGAAGTCTCCAGGAACCTGAAAGAGATTTATATTAATGTACTGTTACCTGCCCGCTATATTGCGGGAAAACTGCTTTTATTCAATTAAATATGAATTTGCCGCGGCAGCGGTTCCCGCCATCGCTGCAGGGCTTTTCATCATGAAAAATCCCTGATGTCCTGATGTGATTAAAACGGCTAAGAATGTGGAATGAAATCTTGGGCAAGCTAGCAAGAGTTTATTACAGGTAATAATTTTAACAATTTCTACACTAAAGAAATCAACATACATTGAAGGTAGACATCTTTTACAAATCTCACCCTCAAGTGGCGTCTTTCTCGATCAAAGGGCAAATGAAGGTTACCTCAGAATACAAGCGAACGTCACAGGCTCTTACAACTTTAACGGCTACAAGAGGACAGAAAAATTAATGTTTTAACCTCCACTATTTACAGGCAATTTAATTTGCGTCTTTGTAACTATTTTTAATTTTCAATGTCTGCTTCGATACAGACATTCCCGACCACAGACGTTATTTGTGAAATATAGATATATAAATATTGCACAAACATAAAAATTAAGAAATGTTATTTCCTTTCATAGATAATCTGCAACCTTTCATAAATTAATGAAATAATAATAATAATAATAATACAGATAAATGTTTGTTTTTCTTATTTTTATATGTATATATATATATATATATTATAAGGATTTTGTAAATGTGTCTTCAGGAGATGTCACATTTACCTTCTGGTCTTAAAATTCTGATAGCTCCTTGGTTGTCAGCTTCGAATAGTCCCTTCAACGTTCGTCATATTGTGAGGCTTAGCTCGTTGCCTTCTGCTGTGTGGGGATGTCAGGTTGACTGGGGCATCTTTCCTCTGCATTTTTGAAGTCCGAGTAGGTATCTCGCTATTTTAGTTGCTGGCTTAGCAATGGCGGTGAACTGGTCGTCTTGCCGGACTTAGGTCGGTCTTTTCCCGTGTCAGGTATGTCGGGTAGCCTGTTTGCGTGTTTCCTCCGCAGGGGTTGGTCCGACCGAGTGTTTAGCTTGCGGCCTCTCTGGGCCAATGTCTTGTGCCTTTTTAGAAGCTCATAGTTAATTTATTTCGGCAAATCACCCCCGGGTTCTTGTTTGAGGTGGGGAGAGGTTGAGCCATGCGTGGCTCATGTTCTCGCCGTCACGTATTTTACAACCTGTTTTTAACGTACTTCCACCTCACTACGTTAATTTAAATTACTACTGTCACTGAGTTGCTGCTTTACCTGATCGTGAGCGGCGTATCAATATATCCCCTCTCGTAGTATCCTTGCTCGACTGCTATTACTTCCCGGTCGTTGTCTGTCGTAAACCAGTTCTGGTCGCGAGTTCGGGCTGCCAGTCAGTTGGAACGCGCCTGGAGCGCAGTTTAGACCTGCCAGTCGGGGGGTTGCAATGCGGCATTTGTGCAGTCGGGTTGGAGCTGTAAGGTGTGCGTCGACATGGCTCGCCCGACCGTTGTCACCACGCATCGCTTGAGCCGGACCACGGTCTTAGTGGATCGTCGGTCGGCCGTTCGACTGGACAACGCGTTTTGGCTCGCCGATCGTTCGTGAATCGGCTGTGTGTGTGTGTGTGTGTGTGTGTGTGTGTGTGTGTGTGTGTGTGTGTGTGCATCGACTCCCGATTTGGCTTCGTGCGTGCTTAGTTACTTTTGGGTATCGTTCAGGTCTTCGTGCAAGTGTTTGTCTGGCTGTGTGTGTAGTTGGCATTATTTCCACTGACGACTATTTTAGAAGTTGTTGGCATTCTGAGGCTAGTCGGACGGTTGGTACGGACGAAGGAGGATAAGTCTGGGTGGCGCAGTTGGCTGAGTCCGCTGGCGGTCCCTGCGCAGTGTCGGAACGTGTGCGGATCTACCCGATCTCTACCAGCTTCGTGGCTCACCGATCCAGGACGTCATAATTGAGTGGTTTCTTAAGTACCCAAGCCACGTCCGTTTATGTTGTGTCGTTCGTTAGGTGGTTCGCTGTTGGGGAGCTTTTCTTTTAGTGACACCGAGTGTGTGTAATGGTGAAATCGAGCCTCTGTGTGGTAGAATTAACTATATTGGTTCACTGCAACTCAAGTGCACCAGCGGAATTTTCTGCCTTGTGACCGTTCGTGTTCCGGGTTACCTGCCCTGGCCACTAACGTAATTTCAGGCAGGCTCCTTTCCTCACCTGTTGTCGCTGTCCAACATGGTGCGTATTTTGACAGCTTCAAACATATTTCATTGTGGATAATTACGTCCGTAACAGTCTGGGCTTTGAGTTTTCATGCACCGATTGGTGGCTACCAAGTCGTTTGGTCGGTCGGTCCGTGACTGTCTCTTGGTTGGGTTACCTTTGGATCAAGTGTAGTTGCGCCCTCCACCTGTCTCACCTAAGTGAACGTTAATGTTTCGAGGGCAGGTCCACCCCCCAACCCCCCAACTCCTCCATCCCCCCCAGGAGGCGTCTGAGTGCCGTTGTCTATACTGTCCTTTTCACGGCTGTTTAAAGGTCTGCTGGTAATCCATTATAGTCAGTGTTAAAAAAATTAGTTTATTGTGTTTTATACAAATCAAGGCTTTCAGCTGCTATAAGTAAGTCTGAATTCTGGCAAGTGGATATTTTGCTGAAAGTTACTGTTGTTGTGCTATCTTTTCATTCAGTACGCTGTCAGCCAATTAAAACTTAAAGCGTTAAGGTATTTTGATTTTTGGAAAATAAATTGAGGGCTTTCAGCGGCTTAAAATTTCATTCTTGGATTTAGTTATTGTCGTTGCCTTGTTTTTTTCATTTAGTGTGCTTTCGGCCACTTAAAATTTAAAGGTTTAAAGTATTTTTGAAGTTTGGGAAAATCAACTGTGGGCCTTCAACCGCTTAAAGCCTTATTATTAAAATTTTCCCTTACGTGGAAACATTGCGGCCTTCTGTCTTAAAAGATTATTGTAATATATTTTAAAATTTGGAAATTTAATTGTGGCCTTCAGCCATTGGTGTTGCACCTTGTTTATGTTTGCTCTGTCTACTTTTGCGTTGAAGCTTTCAGCCTAGCAGTCATATATATATATATATATAAATTATTTTATTTGCAATTTTAACTGCGTGTCTTGAATCACTTGAAATTTATGTTGTTGTTATTTAAGATTTCTTATTTGCAAGCCTTCAGCCGTGAAAGTATGGGTTTAGAACCTCGTAGTTGTAAAGGTTCAGCTATGTGCCGTTTTGGTTTAAAAGTGTTTTTAAATTACAATAAATTACAATTTTGAAGTGAAAATGACAGCCGCAACATTTGACCCTTTTCACAGTCCTAATCACCTGTTCTGCCCAGCGGGTTTAGCGGGCGTTTCAGTAACTATAAACGTTGACAATCGAGTGTGCTCCAGCTAAAATCAACATTAAATAATTAATGATAATCTTTCGATTGCATCCCAGACCTGATACTGGATAGTGCAAATAAATGTGGGCCGGATAACAGATTTTCAGGGTGCAAAACAATACATCAGTTGAGAGGAAATACAATACAAACCTCACTACAGCATATGTTGAAACTCACCACCATCCATTTTTTGGCGCTGTTGAGCCCTGGTCTGTATGTTGTTGAAGGCGGATCAAAGCTGGACTGCTGCAATTGCTACAGTGTCATCCGACATATTCTGATGCAGTTCTTGAAGACTATGAAGGTTGCATAGGTACAATTTACACTTGAGGGCTGCCTACATAAAGGTGACCTGTGTGGCCACCCATGCCCGCGACCAGACTGACACGTGCTAACAACACTGTGGGGCGTGAATACCGTATAAATGTGCTCCTAGGTTTTGCCGGCTATGTGGGTATTTGCTCCATCCTGTTGGAAGTAACTGTAGGTCTTTCCCTCCTCCATTAATGCTTTCAGAAACGGTTTCAGAATCGTATCCAATCGTCAGGACCTCTTTTATTTGACCCACTCTGGACTGACACAGGTGATTATTTGAAAAAAAACTCAACTGCATTTTACTAAAGAGACAAGCTTACTTGTTAACTCTACCACCTGAAGTAACATTGTTAGCAACACTGTTCATCAAACACAAACCTGATGGTTTGTGTCCTACCCTCAACATATTCATGTTGGATTTCTATACACTGCGCACTATGTTTTTGCCAATAAAAGAAAAACGCGTAAGTAATTGAAGTAGTATTTATACGTTTATAACACTACCGAGAAATTATTTTGTTGCTCATGGTGCTGTTCCATAACCTCACAAAAATCTGGATACTAGGAAAAGTACCAGAGAACAGTGTATCATCAAAAGAATTTCTTGACGCAATCTGTTAGCAGACATATAATTATTTCCCATATGTCTTATAACGACACAAAACATAAAGTTACTTTGTAAGGTGACATTCAGTTGGTGGCAGTGTTAGAACTGCCGTCTAATATTACCTTCACTTTGAAGGGCGACAGCATTGCCATTACCCTGGCGAATAACTCTAGCAATCATCGTTCACTCGTTGGCCCATTGAAGGCTAACAGGAATAATTCTCAAAGTTAAAGACTAGATTAGTTGTGATGTATGCTCTGAACGAGCATCCAGGACTCAGACACATAAATTTAGTATCTCAGTATCTCTCATTACTTGAGAATGATTCAGAGTATTTAATCTAAATGACAAGAAAAATTCAAGTGAACTTTGCAGGATATTCTGAGCCATTTCTGGAGGTAAGTTCAAGATCACACTGTTGTCAAACAAAATATGCGATGCTGCCATGTCTCGACGTTAACAGCAGGAAGAATTTTTCTATGGATATTAACTTCCATGCTTCTTGACAGAGCGTAGGGGAACGATGCAGGAGACCCGCACTCCGTACTAGGCAAGGTCATAATGGAGGTAGTTTGCCGTTGCCTTCCTCCGACCGTAATGGGGATGAATGATGATGATGAAGAAGACACAACAACACCCCGTCACCTCGGGGTTGGTGAAAACCTCTGACGCCGTCGGGAATTGAACCCCAGACCCCGTGCTCGGGAAGCGAGAAGGCTGTCGCGAGACTACGAGCGGAGGACAATGTTTCTATAGATGATCTATTTCTTGAGATGCTATTCAAAGATTTCGAATGCGCAGCCGATAAGTTCACCAATAAATGGACATATGAGTGTCATATTTATCTGTCTTACTAGAGGCAGAGTTGAATAGTAGCTGTGAATATTATTCACAGCTACCATTGCAACCTGAACACCACACATTTAGAAAAAAGGCAACTATTTAGGTGGCCCTCATCTTCAATAGTTGCTGCCGTTACAAACTTGATTAACAGTTCGCTGTTTCTCATGCACCGACATACGAGGAGCATTCAATAAGTAATGCAACATAATTTTTTCTCGGCCAATTTCGGTTGTAATGCGGAGTTTGTTGTGGGATATCGTGGAATATTCCCACTTCGGCACCTACAATTTCATTTAATGGCAGGGAAACACATAGCCTTAAAAATGGCTTCTGTAACGGAGGTACGCTTCAAGCAGAGAGCTGTCACTGACATTCTTGTGGCGGGAAAGCAGAGCATAGCAGGTATTCGTAGGCGCTTGCAGAATGTGTACAGAGACATGGCAGAGAACAATAGCACGACGAGTCATTGGGCGAGGCTTCTGTCATCATCGCCACAGGATGGCGCAAATCTGCCCGATCACCCGCGCGGCGTTCGGCCACGCGCAGCTGTGACTCCTGCTGTGTGCGGAATGTGTGGACACACTCACTCGCGGTTCTAGGCGCTTCAGTCCACAACCGCGTTGCTGCTACGGTCGCAGGTTCCTATCCTGCCTCGGGCATGGATGTGTGTAATGTCCTTAGGTTAGTTAGGTTTAAGTAGTTGTAAGTCTAGGGGACTGATGACCACAGATGTTAAATCCCATAGTGCTCAGAGCCATTTTTGAATTCTCACTCGAGGTGATCGACAGATCACAGTCAAACAGCTCTCTACTCAGCTGAACGTCTCTGTTGGTAGTGCTGACAACCTCGGCCCTAAATCTTCATTAGGCTGTTCTTCCTCATCCACCCCACACGCCAGATTTCGCTCCTTCAGTCTTCCATTTGTTTGGCGCAATGAAGGATGCACTCCTCAGGAAGCAGTACGTGGATTATGGAGCGATTATTGAAGCCACAAGATTATGTCTCCGACTACAATCAATAGAGTCGTACGATGCGGGCATGCATACCCTCCCAGTGAGGTATCCTAAGATCGTCGCATGGAATGGAGATTATGCTGAAAAGCCGAGTTTGGTAGCCAAAAGAGTGGGGGAATAATGTGGTGTTTTTGAATCCTGCATAAAACCAAACTGCTTTGGGAAAAATAATGTGTTTACTTACTGAACGCTCCTCGTAGTTACCTTGTACACCACAATGTTATACATTACGATTCGGATCTGTAGCGTGGTAGAGTGTTACGTCAGCGAAGCGGGTAGGTCGACCGACTTATATGCAAGACATGTAAAACCTCAACCGATACTGAGAACAGAACAAACAAATGCGGAGATATTATTATTCAGCTTGCCCTCGTACATCCCTAATAAACTCATTGACCTATTGGTACTTGCCTCATTTGAGAAAAGAGGAAATGGTGACTCGTCAAATCGCACAACCATCCCCTACTCACATGTTATCAAGTGTCTATGTTTCCCGTCGCATTGAAGACGTCCAGCTGTGGCCACAGACCTTTAGGGAGGTACAGTCGGTGTCATAATTCTCATGACCTCAAGCCTTTTAGTTAAGTTGAACTGCAAGGCTTTACTATCTGTTACTCAGCATAACAGGAAAGCACGCAGTGATTCCAAAACATTATCAAGTCAAAATTGTCTCAATTGTACGTTGCACGAAATAAAAAGTGAGGTACCAGCTGAATAGATGCTAAGAGATACGGAAAAGCGAATTTCAGGCAAAAACGGTGTATAGAAAATGTCCAGTTTCTTCTGCCGCAAAGCAAGGGAGGATAAGGGACACTACGTGCAACATTCTTAATGATGAGCCCATTTATATACGACAAGATGTAATGTTCGCTAGCCAATCTGCAGTATTGTATTTCTTACGGTCGTTTAACCTTCCACAACAGAGGCATGATTTTGCACATTCCTCATATCATGATGTCAGTGAATGGAGACACCAATAAACCTTAAGACGCCACTGTTCGAATACAATCTCTGATGCACACGTTCGACGGATCGCCAAGGATCTATGCACGTTCGATGGATCGCCAAGGAGCCGATTTTAATAATTTCAGAGAATGACCGTACGCATATGTATTTAGAGGTATCAAAGTTCTTTATTGAATATATGAGAACCACGAAATGTGTTAATTTAGATGTCGTAGTTCCAGTATGATGTAGTTAATTTTTTCTCGTTTTTCCTAACTGTCAAACTTTCAAGCAAAACGGAGACCGCTAACAATCTGGGCTAGTAAAAACAGCATTTTCACATTCGAGAGACAGACTGATGGGATCCTGCATTACATCGTCTGCTATGAAGCTCTAGATTGCGATACTTTCTGACCGGTCGCATGGTGGTTTCCAGCCACCGATTCTGTGAGGCGCGAGTAAAGTGACAAGTGTTTCGTGTGACGGGTTGGTGATGATTTCCCCTAAAGTGAACGCCAGATTCTGATTGTTGTGTCCGCAGGTTTCAACTCCTACATTAGGCATAAGAACTAAAGGATTGAATGTAATGGAAGACAAACTTCAGCTAGCTATGAGTTAATGCTGTCAGTTTCCCTTACACATAAAGTAAAAAAAAAAAAAAAAAATGTTCAAATGTGTGTGAATTCCTGAGGGACCAAACTGCTTAGGTCATCGGTCCCTAGACTTACACACTACTTAAACTAACTTATGATTATAACAACACACAGACCCATGCCTGAGGGAGGAATCGAACCTCCGGCGGGAGGGGCCACGCAGTCCGTAACCTGACGCCCTAAACCGCGCGGCCACTCCGCGCGGCCGTAAAGTTACACTTTAACCTACAGGATATCGTGAGATAATGGGGAACCAATACTTGCAAAGGTGCCCAAATGGAAATAAATCTTCCAGCTGTGATTTGCGGTGGTAATTAGTTTCATTAACAGCATGAGCAGAGATGAAAGTGGCAAACTTAAACCAGCTTCTTGATTGTAATTCCCAGACGTTAAATCATATAACTGAAAATGTTGACAATCGATTGTGTTTCAAATCTACATTTTGTAAAATAATTGATGAAAATCATACGATAGCGTTTCCGAACGTAATACTAACACACACGAGTGTCTGATAAGGTAAGTAAAAGCACGGAGATTTTTTAAAACTATAAGCTTACTAACTTCGACCTCCTGACATAACATTCGTCAACAAACACAGACATCTGTGTTTCGCGTCTATATACCGTCTTCTACGTTTTGGGCGCCAGAAGGAAAAACAAACCTGTAATTTTAATGATTCTGTACGACTGCAAACACTACGAAGGTATCGTTGTATTAATTCATTGCCTTGCTCCGTAACACTGTGGAAGTCAGGATAGTAAGAAAAGAAATAGAGAACTGTGTGACACCAAACGAATTTTTCGAAGCCATACTTTCAGAAACAGGTAATGACTTTTTACTTCGTATTTAACAGTAACGACATAAAATATAACCTTAAAAATCACTCGTCTGAACATGGCCAAATGATTGTGAACCAAAACATCGTGGCCAGAAGTTGACGTTAACCGGATTGTAATCACGAATCTTCATGGAATGTAATTTTCGTCTGTAAATGACGTACAGAGATTGCCTTTGGTGCTGTTACTGTCGTGTTCTAATCGCCATCGAGTTACAAAGTAATTTCGAGATTCCAGGCCTTCTTCACTTGGCTTCCCGGAGATGGAGGACATCTGTCTTCTGGTGTGTGTTAAAATCTCTGACTATGGTGAGATCGAACAGCGGACCTCCGGAATGTTGAGCAAGCGCCAATAGCCCAGATGCTCTGCATTCACAACTGCGAGTATGATGCGGAGAAACTTAGATTTCCTCTATATCTTAAACTGAATTTTGTCTGCTAAAAGGGTGAATTTGATTGTGCCAACAGAGACAATTTTCTTCACTTTCTTATCGGCCAGTAATATAAAAGCTTCTCAGACACATTACCAAGAAGGGGCTCACTGCTGTCTGTGCAGGTCAGAAAATTTTCACCGGCGCCCGCCAAGCTGGTCGAAATGTTTTACTTATTTCACATTCCGAATAAAGAGCACTTCGCAACACTCGCAATGGCAAGCAAAAAATTGTTTGTTATTCTGACTTGATTTACAGCGAGAAATATCTTCACCAATCTGAGTATCAGCATTGGTGGGACTATTACAGCTGCAGCACATGACGCGAGGTACAATAAAATACGTAATTAACCATCACCGACAAATTGCCCCTGAAGTAAATAAATTGGTGGGTTGTTTCGTGGTACTTTTGTTTCGCGTTTTGAAACAGAGGCACGAATGCTCTAGAGAATGCTTAATATAGAACGAACAGTGTACTGAGTACATAATATGGACTGAGAGTAAACTGGGAAAGACAAAGATAATTGAATGCAGAATGAATTAAAAAAAGAGAGGAACTTGAGAGCAAAATCAGAGATCGCGAAGTAGACGAAGCTAAGGAATTCTGTTACCGAGGCAGCAAAATACATCCATGACGGACGGAGCCAGGAATACATAAAAAGCGGAATAGTACTGGCAAAAAGGACATTCTGTCCAAGAGAAGTCGGCTACTGTCAAACATAAGCCCTGATTTGGGGAGAAAATTCATGAGAATGAGCGTTTGAAGCAAAGGATTGTATGAACTTGTTCTTTTTCTGACCAACAGTTTTCTTGTGTGAAACTAGGCAGGGGACTGTCTGTCTCGGGACGAAAATTCGGGCCCTTATATATCATCACAATAATAGGCACTGAAACTACACATTGTTTGATGTTTAATTTACAGAAATTACAATTAAAACTTAACTCATTAAATTAACTGAATAGATCGAAAAATTCCATTTTAACAGTTTCTTCTACTACAAGAGTTACGCCGAGTTATTTGTTTAAACGATGAAATTAACAGATATCGTTATGCAAACAATGCTTCTGACTAAACTGGAAATTACTTTGGAATTAATTAAGAGCTGGCTTTGCTAACATGTTTTCGAATAGAGCCAAATAAATAATTAAAGAATGCCAGTGTTTCGTCTTCCAAACGTATTTAAGTAGTAAAGTACACAAAAGTGGACAAATAAATAATATCTGAAATCCAATCTTCATGACTATTCTATATATACTACATTTAGTTATCAACTTGTTTAAGTGAAATTTTAAACAGTTTGAAATAGTTTTATTACCATAAAAAATTACAAGGAAAACTTAAATTATTTTCTTTCTGGAAAATTGGCACCTAATTCGGACCCTCTTTTAAAATATTTTAAATAGCAATGAAAATGAGTCACATAGATTTCACAGTGAAATAAAACACAATTAATGTTAGAAGTGGTGCTTTAATGAAACCAAGTACGTATTTTGAAGTAGAAAAAATTTCAGAATGAAACAAAAATCGAACAATTTAGGAATACATTGCCTTTAGCGGCAGAAGTCACAAATGTAATTATCTTTTTCAGCCCCTGCACTCTTTATGTGCTACACATAATTCACATGAGTCACAACTCTCCTTTTGTGTCCTCTGAATACTTCCTAGAACCGAAGATGCATTCAGCATCTTCATTATCTTGGGAAGGTGTAACTGCTGGAATGACTTCTAATTCAGACGTTCCACTGGAGATGGTGGCATGTTCATCTTCATTGCTGTATTTATCGTCTTCTTTCTTGAAATGAAGTCGCTTTCTTACTGGTATTTTTCCTTTTCCTGAAGACCTGACTGATACGGAACCGTGACCGCGACCATTTCTGCCCTTTTGTCCTTGACCACGTTTCTGTTGATTTGTAGCTTCTTTTTCGTCTTTAGCTTTCTGAGTTTCAACGAGTTGTGTTTTTTAGGGCGAGGAAGTGATCACAGTAGAACTACAACCTTTTCGTCCCCTAGCAGAGGTCCGCTTTTTGATACTCGGGACCGGAAATATGTCGAAAGGACTTTTTTTGGTAGATGAGCTAAATTGTCGTGATGCACTACATGGTGGTTGAGTCAACCGCAGATCTTTCAAAGATGTTGATGACTTATTTGGATTGAATGGCTTCGGCTGACCTGCTGAAGATGTCGATGGCTTGTTCAGATCGAATGGCTCTGCGTGGCTGGCCAAAAAAGTGATGCATTGTCTCACGTGAACGTTTGTCTTTGAGCGATTTCATAAAAAGAACTTTTTTGCTTTTTGTTTGCTTCGCCAATGTATTCTGCATCTGAGAAAAGCGTCTTCTTCATGGGTTATATCCCTGTAACGTTAAAACTATTGATAGCAATTTGAGCTGTTTGACATTGGATATAAGCTCTGCTAAATAACTTCATGGTGTCATAACCAAAGAAAGCCTGTTGATTTTGTCTCAGCCGCAGCCTGACTTCTTCGCTGTATTAGACTTTCAAAGGACTCATAAACGTCCTATCCAATGGCTGCAATTTATGCGAGCTATAAAGAGACAATCACACTATAGTAACATGGTTTGCTCCCGCCAGATTAATTAAGTCAGTGTTCTGTGTACGGCTAATGTGCCCATCCAAGATCAATAGCACATGTTTTTCCTTTGTAGAACCGTTGAATGAATAGATGGGTTTGGATCCAACACTGCAAATATTGTGCCTGACAGTGCCCTTTTCTTCAGTTGGTCACTCATATTTAAAAAAAAAAATACCAGAGGAGATACAAATGAACCAGCAGCCTTCATAGAGCTGATTATAGTTATAAGAGCTCCTCTTTCTGCTGATGTTAAAGCAGCTATTTGTTTTTTCCCCTTCAGGCCGATTGCTTTCGCAACTTTGGATTGTACAACAGTGATTCCGCTTTCGTCCATATTATAGGTTTTGTCTGGGTGAACTTTCCTTCATTGGAAACTTCCTCTAGAAGTTTGTAGAACTTCTGTGTACGGTATTTTCTTTGGTGAAACCAAAGGCCCTGCTGTAAGATGTACCAGTAGGTTTCCTTTCTGATAATTTAGCAAGATGACGTTTAAAAAAAAATTCAAACCCACCTTCTTCCAGCAATGTCCCTGTTGAAATGATGTTCAAAGCCATTGTTTTCCGCCAACTGAACAGCCATTCTCCTCAGATCACTTCAAGTAAGCCCGAGAAACGAAGCCTCCATTCCAAGACAATAATTTACAAGCTCATCTGCAAGGGTACTGTCTAAAACTGTACGTCTGCCCCTTTCGACATTCGCTGCTTCCCCTTGAGTGCTGCATTTCATGTGAGATAATCTCATTAGCGTACTTTTCGGGACATTATACTGCTTACTTCCTTTTTCCAGCCCATCTTTTTACTTCTAATAGCATCTATAGCCTCTTTCTATTTCGTGCGACTCCACCCCTTCTGCTGCGTTTTCAGCATTTCATTCCCTTGGATTCGGAACAGAAATCCAAAATAATACATTACAAAGTAAGGGGACCGATTTGGGAACCAGAACAGGGCCCGATCTGAGGCACCAAAACTACAAAATTTATAGTTAAAATAACTTCTTAGATAAACTTCAAAATAACATAACTTGGATATAAACATGATCCCAAATTCATTGTATTAAAGAATATATATATATATATATATATATATATATATATATATATATATATATATATATATATTATCCTAACGAAAAGTATCAATAAGTAGCACTGTCTCAAAACTAGATTACATGAAAAACACGTTTTGTCACCTGAGCAACCGGCAGCTTCAGTGGATGACACGAGCGCTCATCTACACAGTAGCACAAGCCTAAATTAATGTTTCGAGGGATTTCCACCCGAGTTCAGCACAATGCAGAGACTGGAGCCCTAATAGTCCGCTTTGGGGTTAGGGTCCGGATTAAGAAAATTTTCTCTATAGAATTTATATTTGCATATACATCAACAATAGAATTTAAGTTACAAAACAATTACTGGTATCACCCTATAAAAAAGATATTAACTAGGAATAGTCAAAATAAATCAAAACTAAGCACAAGATAAGACCTGGTAATGTATTATTCAAGACTAAGGACCAACTTTCTCTTTTATGAAAATACAGATTTTGCTTGTGTATGTTAATGGTAATTAGTCACAAATGAAAAAAATGAATTTATGCAGGCAGATGGCAAAACAAGAGTGGAAATAAAAACACCCAGCTTGCTTCGTCACATCACCCCTCATTGAATTGACCAGACAGATAGTGCAAATAGCTAACTGGGCAATTCAATGACCAGAAAGTGGGTTTAACAATCTACACACAAAGAATATTACACAAGAAATCTTATCACAGCTAGAGTACATATGCGCCCCAAATTCCTACTTATATGAACTGGCCATATGGAAACCCCCATACAAAATGTTTACATACAGTGTACAAAGTCACAAAAATCCACAAGTTATAGTTTTAATAAGAATTAGGCATCTTTATCATAAGTGATGTCCTCTTTTGGTAAGCAAGGATTCCATTCTAAGATCTGTATCACTTTATACAAGTCCTGTCTTGCTAAACATAATAAATCCTCATGGGTTGCAAAAACTTAAATTTCACGACGCATTGCAGTTCACTTTCAGGCACAAAATTTCGCTTTTCTATATTCACTAATTTTCAAACGGACTTTCACACTTTTAATGAGCTTCTACACATTTTCTCACCAATTTGTCCACGCCTTCAACAGGTCCCAGCGGCAGTTAGTTAAGAAATGCACTCATATCAGTTTCCTTAGAGGTGGTTCTCCTCTGCCACAGTACATGAAAAAGTTAGAAAAAATATTCTACTTTAGTGCACTTATTTATTCTTCCAACTTAAGTCTAAGAAAAAATGCTTCACAATAAGAATGATAGTCTTTACTTCGTAACTAGATACAGTACTTAGTTCTCATACCATCACAAAAATTAGCACTAAAATTGACTAAAGTACAAAAAGTGTGGACTAGTAAAAATTTAAAATGAAGTGCACATTACACTACAAAACATTACATGAGCCATAACTGTATGAAACTGGTTAACCTTGAAAGCATGTGGATCTCTTCCCCATTTGCAAAAATGCAAAAACTCTAAGTGTGCAGTAGCATAGATTTACTAATCATTACATTATGAAAAAAGAATAGTCACAACACATAATTTAATTACTATTCAAATGAAAATTATGGGAATGGAAGTTGTACCAAATTATTGCCCCACTGCTGTACTCAACTCTGCGCACTACTATCATTCAACTAGAAAATTAAATCCTCACGTTACCAAATAGTTGACCTGTCAGAATATTCACATTGGTCTAGCATCGCAGTTATCAGTTAATTAGCAAATTTACTTTTCTTCATCCCAGTATTACCAATTTCACCTCATAGCTCCTCAGAACACTAATAGCTTTCAGATAATCTATAGATCCAATGATACATCATTGCATGACTTGTGCCTCACTAAAAGATTGCTATTTCTGTTAAGCACCCATTAACAACTGCAGCGTCATGAATTACACAATATACACAGTACCCAATGTTGCCTGGTTCAAAATTAGATCATCAATATAGATACACCACATTTCTTTGTGAACAGTCATCTTTTACATTAATCAATCATATCTGTCAGCTCCATTATTTTACTCACCTTTCTTACGTCATAAACTAGTGGAGGACATTCTCAAAAAAAAAGAAGACCCTACTGCAGAGAAAGGCTCCCTAACCACTGACACCCTGACATTATCCATTGTTTTATTATTACTTCAATAACTAATAAACAAACACCTGCTCTTCTTATCCAAAGCAAAATTGATTCTACTGAAAAACAATACACAGCAACAAATCCTTCTTGTGGGTCAAACGTGACTCTCATTACCGATCAGACAACATTATCACTTAGCAAAATTATTATTTACTTGACATTCTAGCCTGAAGGGCTATATAAATACAAATCTTGCTTTTTCTTTTCACACACATTATTCCAGGCAACTATGTTTAAAGTTGAAATTCCTTAATGTTAGAATAGGCTGTACATGAAACTTCTGTGGGTAGATAGTAATCTCAATATACTGACTGCACTGAACACAAACATTTCTATTATACAACAATTAAAATTAAAACTCGGTATTCAATACGGTGTTTACTGCATATTGCTTCTGCTGCTGCAACCATGATATGATTGCTTCAGATGTTAATTATCCTTCACACCTGCTGAAATCTTTCATTTTCTGTTTACCTTACCTCTTTGACATAAATTCTTTAACCATGGAAATAATTTACTTTCTTCCATACTCTTATGACTTCATTACTTATAACTAACCCATATTATATACATATAACACTAGAGAAACCTTTTCTAAAATATTCCTATATTAAAGTATCTTACTGTATAAAATAGAATGCTTCTGATTCACATATAAACTACAGATAGGATAGGAGAAGAGTTTGATTGCCTCAGGAAACAATAAATGAGACAGATAGGTGGGATAAGCATTATCGCCACGTAAAGAGTCTGACACACAATGTTGAACCCCCTATTTGCTTGCAGGACTTACTTCTGGTTCAGTGCACATTAGTAAGTTCCTCCTCTCCTTATATGGGACAAACTTTGCTACCCACAACATCATTCACCATCTCACTAGAATTATAAATTACACTCCTCTTACTACTATCATCTACACTACCCATACCTATGATTACAGCACATTTATTTACAAGTGGCTCTTCATCATTACCTGCTCTAGTGCTAGCCAGAACTGGATCATTATCTAGTTTATATGTTTTGATCCAAAATTACAATCATCTTCTCCATTTATTTTACTTGAATTTCTCCTACTATTTCCGTGCCCATTCTCGCTATCCTCCATCCACCCATGCGTTGCATTCCTACTACAATTAGTCCTGTTTATCCTATTTACCACAATTTCTCTCCATGATTGATTATTAGCATCAAAATTTCTCCTAAGTTCCTTCACTGAGGGTCTTCATCCTCTCCAGTTTATCAACATAATTCAAGAAAACCCTAATATTACCCTTAGGGGCAGCTACAAGCAATTCTCGAACTTTCTGAGGCAACTTAGTTTCTAAACCCATAATTATTGATTCACTACCTAGCTCTTTGTCCAAATATTTCAGTTTGCTTATCCAAAGCTGACAGAAATCTTTCACAGTACCCTTCCTAGAGTCAAATCTCTCTCCTCCCCAAAATTTACTCAATAATTTCTGCTGCTTCTCTTTGGGCCAATATTCAACTAAAAATGCTTTTTCAAAGCTTTGCTATGAAGTTAGCTATCAGCTAACTGAGCTGCCCATCTATAAGCATACCCTTTCAAAAACCTCTCACAAATGACATTTTCTCGTTGTTATTCCATGTTTCGGGCGAATTATCAAATTCAATAATGAAATCCTGTGGATGCACCTCCATATATGGTTCAAAATTATTCTCTCTCTCTTCTACACTTTTACTATTCATCAGTGTTAATTTCTAATTAGCGTTAAGTACTATTGTCTTCATCTTTTCATTCCAATCCTTACCTACCACCTCCACCTCGTTATTTAATTGTGAAAGATTAGAGCTGGCTACCATAATCTCCTTTTTAATTTATTTCTTCAGTTCACTTTTCAAGCTTGTCATTTCAGTTTTAATAATACTAATGTCTACATTCATACTACTAATGTCTTCATTCATACTATTTTCCACCCTACTAATGTCTTCTTTAGTACACATACCAATCAAACTACTCATAATTTGTATTAACATCACATCCAACTTTCCATCTCCCACAAACTTTTACCCTTGCTGACTTTTGCTACTAGGCTCCTCCTCCTTAACCTTAAGGATTTCACCCACTTCAGTGTTTTTTTCGTTCATTTGGCTAACATCACCACACAAAGTAGGTGACGCTTTTATCATTTCATCTACAATAGGACTTTCGTCCCGACCCTTTAAAGTTACATTCACGTCTGATTTATAACCCCTATTGTCCACAGAACCATTCCCCTGTGGCCCCCTCTGTCCCATCATCCTGTCTAGTTCGTTAATGGCATTCATTATGTATCACGCAATATAAAATGGCTTTTGTTGTGAAGTTAACTTATTCTTATTCACTCGCCTCCTGCTGCTGCTGCTGCTGCAGGTGTCATCTCGATTTGTCGTCTGGACAGCTGCTGCAAGTTGCAATGTTCTCAGCAAGTTGTTTAGTTTATCCTACTCCGCTGTGCTGATTGGCTGCTCCTGTACTCAATGGCTGCTTACATAGAACCTGGGCACTGGTTGGTTGCTGTCCTACTGTGACCAAGAAACCCAAGCGCTGACTGGCTGTTGCATCTCCTTCGTTAAATCATTGCACTGTAAACCGCTCTTGATTTCACTGTTCAAAGTTTGCGTGTCATAGTTTAGTGTGCCCAACTACAATAGTCCTCACCTGGGGCACCAGGTAAGATGTTTGCCTGCTTTATTTCTTGGTTTGTTGTCCTCAGTGTCGACGTACTGCGTTGCTACACTTACTGAAAAATGGGGTAGGAGGTTCAACAATGACTACATTAAATGATGTAGCCAGCACGTGCACATTTCTGTTTCACAGTTCTTTACTTTCACTGTTCACACCCCCGAAAAATACAGTTGTATGGCCAGTGCACTATTGTTTAAGTATAGATAATCGGCATTAATAGTTTGTAGACAAACATCAACATACTGCCACAATAGTACACTGCTGAAGATCTATCAGCAGTACAAACCTAACCACACAATTCACAGTCTTTCAGATAAATTGAACAATCATTTGTCATTGCTTTAACACGCAGCCTATTGTTGTAACACTTATTTCACAGTTAAGTTGATGCATTGTTTTCTGACCAACATAGGTATCTTGTCTGAAGCTATGCTCTCATATATCATCACAGTAATAGACACTGAAACTACACATTGTTTGATGTTTAATTTACGGAAATTACAATTAGGACTTAACTCAGTAAATTAACTGAATACATCGAAAAATTCCTTTTTCACAGTTTCTTCTACTACAAGAGTCAGGCTGGTTTATTTGTTTATACAATGAAATTAACAGATATCGTTCTTCACTCAATACTTTTGACTAAACTGGAAATTACTTTGGAATTAATTAAGAACTGGCTTTGCTAACATGTTTTCGAATAGAGCCAAATAAATACTTAAAGAATTCCAGTGTTTCGTCTTCCAAATGTTTTTAATTAGTACAAAATTTATATTTGCTTGTATGTCAACAGTGGAAGTTACGAAAGAATTACTGATTTCACCCTATAACAGAAGATATTTACTAGGGAAAGTCAAAATAAATTAGAAAATCAATTACATGCTTAAAACTAAGCGCAAATTAGATCTGGTGGTATATTCTTTAAGACTAAGGCCCAACCTTCGTCTTTTATTAAAATGCTGATATACTCACGTATGTTAATGGTAATTAGTCAGAAATGGAAAAATGAATTTAAGGAGGCAGGTGGCAAAAACAAGAGGAGAAATAAAAATATCCCAGCTTGCTTGGTCACAAATTGTGACAAAACCGGAGCGGAAGTGAATCGAAATATTATGATTGTAGTGCTACAGAAGAATGTTGAAAATTAGGTGGACTGTTAAGGCTAGGAATGTGGAGCCTCTCCACAGAACCGGAGAGAAAAGGAATATGTAGAAAACACTCAGAAGAGACAGGATGATGGGACATCTGTTATCACATCAGGTAATGTCTTCCATGGTGCTAGAGGGAGCTGTCGAGGGTAAACATTTTAGAAAAAGGCAGAGATTGGAATACAGCCACCAAGTAACTGAAGATGTAGGTTCAACTGCTGAGATGAGAAGACCGTCACAGGAAAGAAATTTGTGACGACCCAAATGAAATCAGTCAGAGGAGTGACGAATTAAAATCTAAAAAAAGTAGACGTTGCTGCAAGTGCGTTTCCCAGTTGCCGTTTTTTACTTGAGTTTCTAGCTTTTTTCTTGCTTTGGCGTATTCAATCTTTTATAATCAAAGATTATGAGGAGCGTTTGCGAAGTGTCAGAAAACGGAACGTCAAACGGAAAAGTCTACTGCCTGTGACACTTATTCCCTTTATCTATTAACAAGGCACGGACGGAAGGGGGAATAAACTGCAGCATTTTCGCCATTGCAAGTACTTTCGATCTGTAGTGAATTAATCACCATATAAACGTGAAAGGTTCAAAATTCGGAGAAAGTGGAAGGTATGAAGATTAGGGCTTAACGTCCTGTGGACAATGAGGTCAAACCAGCGTTTGCCTAAAGCAGCTTGGTGTAACCACGATAAATGTAAGCCAGTACGGCCAGACAGTTATTTGCTCCATAAAATGCCATAACCAGGTTTTAAGTGTACTGTGAACTGTAATTTAAAGAAACAGAAGTCAAGAGTTGGCCATCTACATCTACATCTACATCCACACTCGGCAAGCCACCTGACGGTGTGTGGTGCAGGGTACCTTGGGTACCTCTATCGGTTCTCCCTTCTATTCCAGTCTCGTATTGTTCGTGGAAAAAAGGATTGTCGGTATGCTTCTGTGTGGGCTCTAATCTCTCTGATTTTATCCTCTTGGTCTCTTAGCGAGATATACGTAGGAGGGAGAAATATACTGCTTGACTCTTCGGTGAAGGTATGTTCTCGAAACTTCAACAAAAGCCCGTACCGAACTACTAAGCGCCTCTCCTGCATAGTCTTCGACTGGAGTTTATCTATCATCTCCGTAACGCTTTCTCTATCTCTTCTATCAACGCTATCTGGTACGGATCCCACACTGCTGAGCAGTATTCAAGCAATGGGAAAACAAGCGCACTGTATCCTACTTCCTTTGTTTTCGGATTGCATTTCCATAGGTTTTCTTCCAATGAATCTCAATCTGGCATCTGCTTTACCAACGATCAACTTGATATGATCATTCCATTTTAAACCACTCCTAATGCTACTTCCAGATAATTTATGGAATTAACTGCTTCCAGTTGCTGATCTGCTATATTGTAGCTAAATCATAAGGGATCTATCTTTCTATGTGTTCGCAGCACATTACACTTGTCTACATTGAGATTCAATTGCCATTCCCTGCACCATGCGTCAATTCACTGAAGATCCTCCTGCATTTCAGTACAGTTTTCCAATGTTACAACCTCTCGATATACTACAGCATCATCCGTAAAAAGCCTCAGTGAACTTCCGATGTCGTCCATAAGGTCATTTATGTATATTGTGAATAGCGTCGGTCCTACGAGACTCCCCAGCGGCACACCTGAAATCACTCTTACTTCGGAAGACTTCTCTCCATTGAGAATGACATGCTGCGTTCTGTTATCTAGGAACTCTTCAATCCAATCACACAATTGGTCTGATAGTCCATATGCTCTTACTTTGTTCACTAAACGATTGTGGGAAACTGTATCGAACGCCTTGAGGAAGTCAAGAAACACGGCATCTACCTGTGAACCCGTGCCTATGGCCCTCTGAGTCTCGTGGACGAATAGCGTGAGCTGGGTTTCACACGACCGTCTTTTTCGAAACCCATGCTGTATCCTACAGAGTAGATTTCTAGTCTCCAGAAAAGTCATTATACTCGAACATAATACGTGTTCCAAAATTCTACAACTGATCGACGTTAGAGATATAGGTCTATAGTTCTGCACATCTCTTCGACGTCCCTTCTCGAAAACGGGGATGACATGTGCCCCTTTCCAATCCTTTGGAACGCTACGCACTTCTAGAGACCTACGATACACCGCTGCGAGAAGGGGGGGCAAGTTCCTTCGCGCACCTTGTGTAAAATCGAACTGGTATCCCATCAGGTCCTGTGGCCTTTCCTCTTTTGAGCGATTTTAATTGTTTCTCTATACCTCTGTCATCTATTTCGATATCTACCATTTTGTCATCTGTGCGACAATCTAGAGATGGAACTACAGTGCAGTCTTCCTCTGTGAAACAGCTTTGGAAAAAGACATTTAGTATTTCGACCTTTAGTCTGTCATCCTCTGTTTCAGTACCATTTTGGTCACAGAACGTCTGGACATTTTGCTTTCATCCACTTACCGCTTTGACGTAAGACAAAAATTTCTAAGGATTTTATGCCAAGTCAGTACATAGAACTTTACTTTCGAATTCATTGAACGCCTCACACTACATTTCACTTCGCGTAATTTTTGTTTGTCTGCAAGGCTTTGGCAATGTTCATATTTGCTGTGAAATTCCCTTTGCTTCCGCAGCAGTTGTCTAACTCGGTTGTTGTACGACGGTGGCTGTATTCCATCTCTTACGATATTGCTTGACTCATACTCATCTAACGCATATTGTACGATGGTTTTGAACTTTGTCCACTGATCCTAAACACTAAATGTACTTGACTTGAGACAAAACTTTTGTGTTGAGCCGTCAGGTACTCTGTAATCTATCTGCTTTTTGTCATTTTTGCTAAACAGAAAAATCTACCTACCTTTTTCAATATTTCTATTTACGGCTGAAATCATCGAAGCAGTAAGAGCTTTATGATCACTGATTTCCTGTCCTGCGTTAACTGTTTCAAATAGTTCGAGTCTGTTTGTCACCAGAATGTCTAATATGTTATCGCCACGAGTCGGTTCTCTGTTTAACTGCGCAAGGTAGTTTTCAGATAAAGCACTTAAAATAATTTCACTGGATTATTTGTCCCCGCCACCCGTTATGAACGTTTGAGTCTCCCAGTCTATGTCCGGCAAATTAAAGTCTCCACCAAGAACTATAACATGGTGGGGAAATGTACTCAAAATATTTTCGAAATTATCCTTCAGATGCTCAGCCACAACAGCTGCTGAGCCAGGGGGCCTATGGAGACATCCAATTACCGTGTATGAACCTGCTTTAACCATGACCTTCACCCAAATTATTTCACATTTCGGATCTCCGTCAATTTCCTTCGATACTATTGTACTTCTTATCGCTATAAAAAACGCCTCCCTCTTCACTGTCCAGCCTGTCTCTGCGGTATAGATTCCAATCTGATTTTAGGATTTCATTACTGTTTACGTCTGACTTCAGCCAACTTTCTGTCCCTGCGCATTGTGAGCGTTTATTAATGAGAGCAATTCTGGGACCTTCCTATAGACGCTCCTGCAGTTTACTATTAGCACATTAATATTGTTATTCCCTGTTGCATTTTGCCTACTCCTACCTTGCCGCGTCTCAGGAGGCGTCTTGTCGGGCCTAGGGAGGGAATTCTCTAACCTAATAAACCCACATTTGCACTCCACACGTACTCCGCTACTCTTGTAGCCGCTTCCTGCGTGTAGTGCACGCCTCACCTATTTTGGGTGACCCTACATTTCTCCACCCGATAGCGGAGTTAGAGAAATTTGCACCCCCAGATCTCCGCAGAATCGTCTGAGCCTCTGGTTTAAGCCTTCTACTCGGCTCCAAACCATAGGACCGCGATCGGTTCTGGGAACGATACTACAAATAGTTAGCTTTGATTCCACCCCACGAGCGAGGATTTCCGCCTTCACCAATTCCGCCAACAGCCTGTACGAACTGAGGATGACCTCTGAACCCAGACGGCAGGAGTCATTGGTGCTGACATGAGCAGTCGGGTGCACCCAGTGCTCTCTATCACCGCCGACAGGGCCTCCTCCACATCTCGGATGAGACCCCCCGGCAAGCAGACAGAGTGAACACTGACCTTCTTCCCCGACCTTTCCGCTATTTAGCTAAGGGGCTCCATCACCCGCCTAACGTTGGAGCTCCCAATAACTAATAAACCCCTCCCCCCATGTGCCTGCTCGGGCCTTGCTGAAGGAGCGGCCATATGTCCACTCACAGGCAGAGCGGGCGATGCCACACGGTCAGCTTCCACATTTATCCTCCGCCTCGTGCGCCGCTAACGCCGCTGAACCCGTCAATCCCCTTGGGGAGAGGGTGGTCCAACCGCGCCCAGTACCCGCGAAGATGTCTCGAAAGCAGGGGCAGTGGATAAAGCATGTAACACCTGGGGTGTACCATGCGACGCACCAGAATCCCCACTGCCGCTACACTCCGGCGCAGCAGTCTGAAGACGGCTGACCGCGGCCATCAACACGTTGAGCTGTTCGTGAACAGTGGCCAGCTCCTCCTGCATCTGTACACAGCAGTCACACATCCTATCCATCCTAAGAAATCAATTTACGGTACAGAGTTAACTTTTAACAAGACTAATAATTCACTAAAGGCAGCTGATAGTTGACTAAACTGTGGTTGCTAGACACTTATGGTAGAAAACAATGAAAATAGCACTACCTGTCTCTGGAGTGCATCGAAAACAAACACTAGCACTACTGGCACTACGGTTTACTAAAGGGATTCTCTCTGACTGTATTAAAAACAAACACGAAATGTATGGAACACTATTACTAGCACTCGACAATTAAAGGTTCCTAAAAGCAAAAACACACGGAAGAAGAAGTGAGAAGTAAGAAAAATACATTTAATACTTAAATTAACGTAGCTCGCTGCACAGCAGACGTGAATCAGACGGCAGTTACGACGATATTCTTGCTTGAACGTTACCACCAGCGTCACTGAGCATAACAGTCAAATACCTCCACATTACGAGTGATGGTGCCTTTGTGTAATTGTGTTTAACAGTATTATAGGTTGAGGAATAATAAAAACAATTTTGGGAAATGCATTGTGTGAGTCCACAACGGTAATTTAGCCACCTCGTGGCCTACATAAGTCGTCTGCTGCAGTCGACTGATTTCACAAAAGCAGCTTCTGTTCTTGTACCCTCAAATGTTTACCTTACACTTCTTCTATTGAACAAGTACCAAGAATTTGCCCTTCAGATGTGGTTAGGCGACATCGCGAACTCCAAACTAAAAGCAGAACAAATGTGACAGATAGAAAGGTAATTCCCAGAACACTCAAGGTAATTCCCAGAACACTCCAAGGAAATGTGATGGGATCGTTATATTTAACATATATATAAATTAACTAGTAGGATTCGCAGAAGATGCGATTGTCTATAATAAAGTAGCAGCGCGAGACGACAGTATCGGTTTGCAGAATGACCTGTAGATGACTGGTGAGTGATGCATGCTCAAGCAGTTGACTTTGCACGTAAATAAATATAACATATCATGCACATGTGAGGAGAAGAAAGCCCTTGCTGTACAACTACAATATTGATGAGACACTGCTGGAAACAACATGTGCCGTCAACTATCTCAGATGAGTTTCGTCAGTTATCGTACGCCAGGGACGGACATGGCGGCGTAACATAATGCGTGAAGCGTGCATGCTGGGCAAGACACGACCTGTCTCTCAGCATTGCTCGGTCCTTCGAAGTGCCCGGTACAGGGCGGCATTTCATTTGGCATTGCGAAGTTGCATTTTTCTGTCGGCACTACTCTCTGAGTTCCGTAGAACCGTGCTGTCAGTGTTGTTTGAACTTCGTTATTCGTTCGCGATACAGCTCACGCAGGATACGGTGGCCGATGCGCAGTGACGAGTTTTCGTCCAAAGCTCTGGGTGACTTCGTTCATTGGGAAGGCGACGCCGGAAAGTGTTTTCCACCTTCTGATCGGTCAGCCATGAAAGAATCGAGGCGCGCACCCTGCAATCTTTCGCAAACGAATTTACAGAAACTATTCGGTAAAAAAAAGTCATTTTGCTTAACTTATAGCTTCATGTGTCAGGTTCATGATGATGTGCCCATTATTTCGTTAATGGTCATAGTTATTGAGATATTTACGTAGAAGTAAGATACTGCGCGAAATTCGGAGAGGTGTGCAGTCCAAAATAGACCTCGCTATGATTTTGCTTTTGGTGCATATTACATAATATGTAGTTGTTTATAAAATTAAGCTAATATATTGAATTTTTCTTCAGACTTGGGTAGAGGCATCTGCCTGTCGCCAATCTCGAGAAAATTGATCTGATGTAGCACGCTCATTTGCGATCGCGCCGCGCCAGTAACAAAGCCAGAGTGAAATATCCACAACAATCGTCATTCTTCATAAACAGTTTCAGATACTGAAAAGAGATTTTGGCGAATGACAGGCATGTTACTTTTCCTTAGTTCGTCATTTAATAAACTTAACAAACCACTGTATCAGAATTCTATAGCAGTTATATCCGCACAACATGTTAGTGGCGTGAGAAAGTGTAAACTACGCTGTGTTTTGACGAGAGAAGCAAATTTTTAAATGGCATCCAGAGAAATGTGTAGGTTTTACTCAAACGTTTCAACTCTTGACGCTTCTATGAATGTTATCAATGGTTAACAAAACCAGTCGAAAATAAATCGCAACATTCTCGGCGGAATTATTTTTAGATACTACCGAAAGCAAAGGTAACAGTAGATCTTTTTGAATAGTCACCATCCAAGTACGGTTGTGGAAGGTCCCCACATAATATTTACAAAAGGTGTGAACGCAGGCTTCAGTTCAGAACGGGTTTTCCCCTAAAGTACTCTGTGCGACCCCCTACGACTGCTCGCACTATACAGGGTGTTACAAAAAGGTACGGCCAAACTTTCAGGAAACATTCCTCACACACAAAGAAAGAAAATACACTCCTGGAAATGGAAAAAAGAACACATTGACACCGGTGTGTTAGACCCACCATACTTGCTCCGGACACTGCGAGAGGGCTGTACAAGCAATGATCACACGCACGGCACAGCGGGCACACCAGGAACCGCGGTGTTGGCCGTCGAATGGTGCTAGCTGCGCAGCATTTGTGCACCGCCGCCGCCAGTGTCAGCCAGTTTGCGTGGCATACGGAGCTCCATCGCAGTCTTTAACACTGGTAGCATGCCGCGACAGCGTAGACGTGAACCGTATGTGCAGTTGACGGACTTTGAGCGAGGGCGTATAGTGGGCATGCGGGAGGCCGGGTGGACGTACCGCCGAATTGCTCAACACGTGGGGCGTGAGGTCTCCACAGTACATCGCTGTTGTCGCCAGTGGTCGGCGGAAGGTGCACGTGCCCGTCGACCTGGGACCGGACCGCAGCGACGCACAGATGCACGCCAAGACCGTAGGATCCTACGCAGTGCCGTAGGGGACCGCACCGCCACTTCTCAGCAAATTAGGGACACTGTTGCTCCTGGGGTATCGGCGAGGACCATTCGCAACCGTCTCCATGAAGCTGGGCTACGGTCCCGCACACCGTTAGGCCGTCTTCCGCTCACGCCCCAACATCGTGCAGCCCGCCTCCAGTGGTGTCGCGACAGGCGTGAATGGAGGGACGAATGGAGACGTGTCGTCTTCAGCGATGAGAGTCGCTTCTGCCTTGGTGCCAATGATGGTCGTATGAGTGTTTGGCGCCGTGCAGGTGAGCGCCACAATCAGGACTGCATACGACCGAGGCACACAGGGCCAACACCCGGCATCATGGTGTGGGGAGCGATCTCCTACACTGGCCGTACACCACTGGTGATCGTCGAGGGGACACTGAATAGTGCACGGTACATCCAAACCGTCATCGAACCCATCGTTCTACCATTCCTAGACCGGCAAGGGAACTTGCTGCTCCAACAGGACAATGCACGTCCGCATGTATCCCGTGCCACCCAACGTGCTCTAGAAGGTGTAAGTCAACTACCCTGGCCAGCAAGATCTCCGGATCTGTCCCCCATTGAGCATGTTTGGGACTGGATGAAGCGTCGTCTCACGCGGTCTGCACGACCAGCACGACCGCTGGTCCAACTGAGGCGCCAGGTGGAAATGGCATGGCAGGCCGTTCCACAGGACTACATCCAGCATCTCTACGATCGTCTCCATGGGAGAATAGCAGCCTGCATTGCTGCAAAAGGTGGATATACACTGTACTAGTGCCGACATTGTGCATGCTCTGTTGCCTGTGTCTACGTGCCTGTGGTTCTGTCAGTGTGATCATGTGATGTATCTGACCCCAAGAATGTGTCAATGAAGTTTCCCCTTCCTGGGACAATGAATTCACGGTGTTCTTATTTCAATTTCCAGGAGTGTATGTTATGTGGACATGCGTCCAGAAACGCTTACTTTCCATGTTAGAGCTCATTTTATTACTTCTCTTCAAATCACATTAATCATGGAATGGAAACACACAGCAACAGAACGTACCAGCGTGACTTCAAACACCTTGTTACAGGAAACGTTCAAAACCTCCTCCGTTAGCGAGGATACATGCATCCACCCTCCGTCGCATGGAATGCCTGATGCGCTGATGCAGCCCTGGAGAATGGCTTATTGTATCACAGCGTCCACAATACGAGCACGAAGAGTCTCTACATTTGGTACCGGGGTTGCGTAGACAAGAGCTTTCAAATGCCCCCATAAATGAAAGTCAAGAGGGTTGAAGTCAGGAGAGCGTGGAGGCCATGGAATTGGTCCGCCTCTACCAATCCATCGGCCACCGAATCTGTTGTTGAGGAGCGTACGAACACTTCGACTGAAATGTGCGGGAGCTCCATCGTGCATGAACCACATGTTGTGTCGTACTTGTAAAGGCACATGTTCTAGCAGCACAGGTAGAGTATCCCGTATGAAATCATGATAACGTGCTCCATTGAGCGTAGGTGGAAGAACATGGGGCCTAATCAAGACATCACCAACAATGCCTCCACAAACGTTCACAGAAAATCTGTGTTGATGACGTGAATGCACAATTGCGTGTGGATCCTCGTCAGCCCACACATGTTGATTGTGAAAATTTACAATTTGATCAGGTTGGAATGAAGCTTCATCCGTAAAGAGAACATTTGCACTGAAATGAGGACTGACACATTGTTGGATGAACCATTCGCAGAAGTGTACCCGTGGAGGCTAATCAGCTGCTGATAGTGCCTGCACGCGCTGTGCATGGTACGGAAACAACTGGTTCTCCCGTAGCACTCTCCATACAGTGACGTGGTCAGCGTTACCTTGTACAGCAGAAACTTCTCTGACGCTGACATTAGGGATATCGTCAGCTGCACGAAGAATTGCCTCGTCCATTGCAGGTGTCCTCCTCGTTCTAGGTCTTCCCCAGTCGCGAGTCATAGGCTGGAATGTTCCGTGCTTCCTAAGACGCCGATCAATTGCTTCGAACGTCTTCCTGTCGGGACACCTTCGTTCTGGAAATCTGTCTCGATACAAACGTACCGCGCCACGGCTATTGCCCCGTGCTAATCCATACATCAAATGGGCATCTGCCAACTCCGCAATTGTAAACATTGCACTGACTGCAAAACCACGTTCGTGATGAACACTAACCTGTTGATGCTATGTACTGATGTGCTTCATGCTAGTACTGTAGAGCAATGAGTCGCATGTCAACACAAGCACCGAAGTCAACATTACCTTCCTTCAATTGGGCCAACTGGTGGTGAATCGAGGAAGTACAGTACTAAAATGAGCTGTAACACGGAAATTAAGCGTTTCCGGACACATGTCCACATAACATCTTTTCTTTATTTGTGTGTGAGGAATGTTTCCTGAAAGTTTGGCCGTACCTTTTTGTAACACCCTGTATAAAGGATGTTCACGGGTTCAGTGGCCGTGTGGACAAAAAGAGGCAGCTAGCGATCTAACATCGCTGTCCTTTAAAATGAATGGAAATGACAGGAGAGAGGGATGAGAATTCTTAATTCTCATAATCGACAGATACTACATATTCGCTATGAAATGACATTATAATATCGTGCTGAAAAAATTTAAAGATTTAGTTGACAATGAAAGAGCAAAAATTACAACTATCGACAGACGGGACACACTGTTCTGTACATGAAAAAGCACTTTGTGCTAGATTTGCAGGATTGGAGATTTGAAGAAATTAATGGTAGGAATAGTAAAATTTCTGAAGGCGCACACATACCATTGTGAGTTGCTACCGTTTTCAGTGTAACTGAACGAAGAGTATTAAGGAGACCTTCATATATATATATATATATTATATATTATATATTACTGGAAAGTTCTTTGGTTAAGTCAAGGGGCATCACGAGAACGATTTTTCCAATTAAAACTCGCTATTGCTGAATTTAGGAAAATGAAACGCAGGAACGAAAGTTAGAACATCCAGAATGGATTCCAGACTTCGCATTTTCAGTGGACTTGACTCCACACTACCTGCAGTAAGACGTCGCAAGCTAACATCTTTCTGATACGACGGCGATGCATTTAAAGAGAAAATCGCTTAGTAGAAGGGACACATTCTGGCAAAGACAGTCCAGATCGCTAACCTCACAAGCGTTAAGGAAAACGCGAGATTTGAAGAATTCATTGTGGCCTTGAGAGAATTGCAACGATAGCTTCACAAATATTTTAACTTTCAGTCTTGCATATGTTTCCATACGGTTTTTTGAGGCGATTTGCCGTTTAAGTTGAAAGCGATCCTAGGCATGTGCCGACGTAACTGATAGACCTGCCAGGTAATTCCAGTTTTAATGACTAACCCTTTTACGTTAAAATGGTCTACAATGCATTCCTGAGGTATAGTTTGAAAATCTCCATAAAGAGGTTGCAAAAGTGCTGGAACATTTCGATCGAGCTGTTTGTGTGAAATACCTTTCTTCCATTATGAAACTAAAGAAGTCACAATTACATAACAAATTTAGTGGAAAAGTGTGTGAAATTGCCTCCGTCTGGCCGTATGCCGACAGTCCGTCCTCGATAAAAATTATATTATGTCTTCAGTGCAGCAAAAATAATTAAACAATGCTAACAATTTCTTTGTCTGTGATCTATGTTGTTGAGGAATGTGAAATATAAAACCAAGTAGTACGCAGCGCGACGACACTGCCATGTAAGTGTGGCGCGGTCGCAGGTTTCTCCTCTACCCTCCTCCACGCGCTCAGACCGCGTGGAATGGCGTGGGGAAAACGTGAAGCGAGACTGGGTGCATGGCCCGGCAAGCGACATCTTGGCCGCCTCTGGCGTACACGGTATTGCACTTCGCGCTCTGTCTGTCACACACGTTGAGGTTAACACCACCGTTTCCTTCACAGCGAACACAAGCGACCCAGCATCGCGCATTACTGATGTCGACAATTATCACCCTACACACCATTCATTCTTCTGCGTTTTTCAGCTGGAGTCAAGTTTTTTGCTATTAGAAACTCGACTACAGCGTACTGTTTCTCACGTAGACAACACACCGCCATGTTACACGCCACAATTCGTAGCACTCTTACGGTAGAACATCGCAAGTGGGACAGTCGTCCGAGTAATATGAATGACAAGTAATACCTCCACCGACACTGAGAACGGAATAAAACATTCGGTGGCATTACATTTCAGGACATAACCTCAAAAAATGTGGTCGCTACATGGGCCAGAGGCAGCGTAACTAAATTATCTCGTTATCCAAACTGAGGTCATTATCAATGCTAGAGGCGATGGTACACGGTGTTAACGTGGTGATTTACTAACAAGGTTAGTAATAAATGTCCAGCAATTATATTCGCTGCTAGTCTTGCTGCTAGTGTACCCGGTCGGATAACGTTTCTGGTGCTGACTGTATTTTTGTCCAACATTCTCATTTTTCATTGTAGTGTGTACTTTTCCCTCAATTTGATCCATTATTTTATTTCATCTGACTGTAGAAGGCAACCTATATTATTCCTCTTGAAATGTATAATTTGTAAATTGCAAAGAGTATCCAGTTTGTGATTTCAGTATTTTTCTTGCTGCTATCCCACAACAAACGTTTTCGTTAGCTGGTTGTTCGACGACAGCACTCGTTCGGATAACATCACGTGTTAAACTGCTGCTTCCGGGTCGGAGAGATGATGCGCCAGAGTATTAAAGACGAAGTTCGGTGTACCGGTTAGCCTGGATGTGGTTTATAGCCGGTTTTCCTAATGTCTCTTGGTGAATAACGGACAGGTAGCTAAATCCTGTTTCAGTCACACGATTAGCAAATGTTTACATAATTCTAGCTCACTTTCACACGAATAAAACAATATGCAGACAGTTGGGGGTCACATACACCGCCTCGGAGACTGACCAGGTGGCCACCCACCACCACAAGAATGGCACCCGGCCTTCCCTTACATTAATCACGCCAAGTCCGTTAATAACCACGCCTACCCTGCGTTGATGCGTGACAAAGGCACAAGAACAAGAAGAAGAAGACGTTGATCGGTGATTGTGGAACAATTTGAAGCCGGCTTCCACTCGACAATGGTAATTTGTAGCCTGAGATGTCTCACGCTCTTCATAAGATTATTAAAATTGCCTTGTGCTAATTCCTTACCCATTAGCCCAAGATATGAACCGTAGATGTACTCAAAGTGACGATGTAGGCACTCCAGTCTGCGACAGGGAGGGACTTGCCTGCAGTGTATCTGGCGCACATACAAGATTTAGGAATAACTTATTACTCTACTTCAGAATGAAAGAGGGCTCACTACATAAAATTATTCAAAAATTACGTCTGAAGACACGTTTAAGGACTTCGGCTTCAAAGTCAAACCACCAAATAAGCTCTGTTTTTACTCATTAGTTTTATTTCAGTAAAAGGCAGACTCCAGCGTCAACTCTTTCTACCACTTAATGTTCATCATTTTTAATACAACCAAGTTTATAAAAGGCCGTTATTTTTAATAGAATTTCATGTAGCAGACATTCCATGCCATTTCTGAAAAAATACAAGGAATACTTCTCTAGAGCTGTCACCGTTTCTTACGTCTCATGCAATTTCTGCACGTTGAAATTACCAGATTGCTTTTCGGGTAATTATGAGATACAGCTATAGGTGGTTCTGTAGATGTAACTTTTTTTTTTTTTTTTTTTTTTTTTTGCAGTTATCGCACTCTTTCATCCGTTAGTGATAGACTTTTAAACATTGACTCTAGTGTTACCGATTATACTGCTGATCATTTTCTTACTATTACAGCTCGAAATCAAAGAAATTTTTACACTTAGATACTTCCAAAACATATTTCTTTCGACTAATGTTGCTGAATTTGTTGTCAGTTGTTGTCTGTGTAACCAGAAAGCTCGAAATCAAAGAAATCCTTGAGAAACCTCCAAAACATGTTTCAGCCGGTACATGTTTTCAATTTTCTTCCCACTAATATTGCTGAGTTTGTTGTCAGTTGCTGTCTGTATAACCAGAAAGCCATATAAATTTAAAGTTATCTATTCATTCAAAAAAATGAAAGTCTTTGGCCAAGCACCGATGGAAGGGTCAATTAATGTGATGTATATATTAAACAATCACTCACCAAGGAGGAATAGAAACACGAGAAACGTTTTAATGCAACAGTTCAACTGCTTTGACAAAACAGCGGACAGTTCTCAGCGACTGATTTACGAAATGCGCAAAATGAGGCGCGCGAGAAATTTTGAGCGTCTAAGGACCAAGCCATTGAGACGAAAAACTAGAAGCAGCAACGACTTCAGTCTCGGTAAATGCGCTGTTTCTTTCTTGAAGACGAGCGTGTCGTGTGTTGTATGGCGGCACTTTACAGGGTGCCAATACAAGGTGATTCGAGGGGGAATTCCTTTTGATGTGACAGCAGAAAAAGGAAACGATTAGCCTCAATAATAAAAAGAAATAGGTGTGAAACTCACTTCTTGCACATTCACTTACAACGTACATCGATCAACTATTTTCAGTCGTTAAGGAGCAGGCAGTAATAGTGACAGTACTGTCAACGTTGCGGAAGCTCGCCATACGATAACGTTATAACGTGCATGACAGCAAACACACTCCTAGTCTTTTGGGGTTTACATGGTCACGATCTCAAAGATAGTACAATGTGGTTCTTCCATTTGTCTGTTCTTAATAGATTATATATTGCTCTTTGTTCCTGATCACTCTGAACATGACGTTTCCGCACTGAGGGTATGGAGGGTACGTCTTTGGTTAATTAAGGACATTTCGTATATTTGATATGAGGTCCCCGTTGCCTCCGTCGGCTCGTCGCATAAAAGCGTTTTCTTAGCTATTACGTATAAGGTAATTTTGCCTCTATACTGATTTTTCCTCGGCCTAGTTTACTATTCCTGGATGCGACACTAGATAATGGATGTCCTTCTGATAACGGTTCTCCATCGACTGTTCCATTTTCAATGTTGCATTCCTCACTTCTGTCGAAATATTTAATACCACCTTGAACTCTTCCGCTTATCACAAATTTCCTCCTTTCCGTCAATATGCCTGACGTTTTCCTTCTTTCAGCGTTGGGAGTAAAATCTTTAGATCAATTTGGTAACTGATTCAGTTATTGTAATTAACATACGTTCCCAGTTTAAAAGCGAACACAATATGCCACACTTTCTAAACACGATTTTGTAACGTTGGCTTCGTCAGACACTGTTGACTATGTGAACAGATCTTGGGTTTTGGTACCGAGTCATTGTTGCTGATTCCCCTGCATGAACCAGGAATTGGCTTAACACCTTGGCGTAACCTCAAACTAGAAGCCTCTGGCGTTCAGGATGATCTTCAATTTCTTTGTTGCATTATCGTTTCAGGAGTTCAAGGCCCACTGATTGTATAAGAAGCGGTAAGAAAAAGTCTGAAACGACTGTAATGGTGTTGCACGGTGGGCTGTGCTGATAAATAATTGTCAAGAAAAAGTTCGATACGTTGCGCAGTTTCCGAGTTAATTATCGTTTAACATAAACAATCAGGCCGTTGAACTCGCAAATTCAAGCGGTCCGCGATATACAGTGTCGTAAAGCACGTACCTCCTTTAGTTTCGTAAAACCAAAGAGGAAAGCGATACAAACATTGTGCTTGGGACAGTAGTAAGTATCTAACACGAGCCAAAGGTTCAGCAGTTTTCTGCGCTATTATCTGCGCAATGACAACAATCGTCGCTAACTTTATCTGGCTAGCGACTTGAATCTGTGTGCGGTTTGGTGCGACTGGCTAACTTCAATGCTAATTGACTCGGAAACGGTGTAACTAACTTTTTTTTTCTGAACAGAAACAATTTGCCCTGCAACACATTTACAAAGTTCTCAGACTCTTTCTAACCAGCATTTATGTGTATAAATCGAGCATCCGAAGATGGGCCTGCAAGTCCCGAGTTCGACAAAACAAAGTCATTCTTGCCCGTGAATGATTAATTTACGATTTCAAATCACAGACATTGTTATTAGGCTACTGAATAACGTGTCGAGTGGAAGATTTCACCAGCGTGTTAGAGGCACTACCGCGGGGCGTAAGTTGAGCCTAATTTGTATTTACGTTACAGAGCAACGTGGCGCAGTGGTTAGTACAGTGCACTCGTATGCGGGAGGACGGTGGTTCAAACCCGCCTCCGGCTAACCGGATTTAGATTTTCAGTGGTTTCCTTAAATCTCTCTAGGCAAATGCTAAGATGGTTACTCTGAAAGGGCACGAACTTGATCTTCCTTCCTTTTGTATTTACTTTCGCCTAGGCTGGTGGTTGTGTCTTCGTATCACTGAGGGGACGTCATATACGTCACCAGTAGTTCCAAGCCTATGTCACGATTAAACATTTGCGACCGTTTAGTAAAATGTATTGCATATCGGACTTCTCATATACACTGATACGGTGTCTGCTAAAACATGTATATTCGCCAAGGGTATACCCTGACATCATTTTTTGCTATCTTAACCCATGGCTGATTTTCTGAATTGCTAGAGCAGTAAATTTCGTTAATGTTCAGAAAATGTTCTACATAAATGACACGGAACCAATAATTTAGAACTTTCAACATTATATATCTTCGTGAAGTATATTATCGCTGTAGTTGATATTCCTAAAACACAGTTTCAAAGAGATACATATTTCCAAGACCTCAAATTGTTTTTATTGCAATATTTTTCTTAAATTTACTTACGTCTACATTAAGCTATGTCTCCCTCTCCCTGCAGACAAAAAATCATACACGCACACACTTTCCAGAATGGGGTTTTCACTCTCCAGTGGAGCGTGCCCTGACGTGAAACTTCCTGGCAGATTAAAACTGTGTGCTGGAGCGAGACTCGGTGTCGGGACGTTGGCCTTTCGGCGGCTAGTGCTCTACCATCTGAGCTACGCAACAAAGACTCACTACCCCTCCTCACAGCTTCTGTTCTGCTAGTACCTCGTCTCCTACCTTCCAAATTTCACAGAAGATCTTCTGCGAACCTTGCAGAACTAGGGTTCCTGGAAAGTAGGATATTCGGGTCACAGGCTTAGCCACAGCCTAGGGGATGTTTCCAGAATGAGATTTTCACTTTATAGCGGAGTGTGAGCTGATATGAAACGAGGTACTGGCAGAATTGAAGTTGTGAGTATAGTTTTTTATTCGCTCTTGGGTAGCTCGCACGGCAGACGACTTTCTCGCGGAAGGCAAAGATCCCGAGTTCGAGTCTCTGTCCGGCACACAATCTTGATCTGCCAGGAAGTTTCACACACCACTTTGTCAGTTCTGTAATTTCTGATTTGTTATGAAATAAGTTGATATAATATTTCTTCCGTAAAATGAGTAATATAGTTCATGTTGTACCGTATCAGTAATCCAGTTATAGTTTTTTGCTATGTATAGTAATTAGTAAAATAATTAGTAATTAGTACCAAAACGTGAACACCGACTTGCTAACGTATTGCTCCAATTTTAGACTGCAGCGTCACAGCGATTCTGCGCAACATGGATTCGATAAGTCCTTGATAGGTTTCCGGGTGTGTGTGACCTCGGATATTTACGCAGAAGTCAAACAATTTCCCTAAATTACAGGCCAATTAAGTATGAAAGCTAACCTGATGCCAATTAACATCAGAAATGTGTACATCGGATTCAAAACAAGCGAATTTGATGGCCAAGACATCAAAGCTCGTCAAAGCACTGTAAGCACTGTAATGCACTGCTGACCTTGTGAGACGGATATCATATTTGTGGAGGATACCACCAGCGTCAGGGCAAACATCAAGCATGACACGATGCATGTGCTCCACAGTAAAATTCAAGTGTGGCTTGTTGGGCTCGACTAATACAACAAGCCCATTGAAGCTGAGGTGAATGTGCCCCAAAACACAATGCTACCGCTACTGCATGACCAGTAGTGTGGGGTATATTCAGAATAGTCATTCGCCTGCTTGACGGATTGTCTGGACACGACCATTGACCTAATATAATTAGAAACGTCGTTCATCCGACCACGAGAGACGTTCTCATTGCTCCACAGTCGAAATTCGATGATTCCGGCCCACTGAAATCGTAACTGACGATGTCGTTGGGTCAGCGGTCAAGAATGTAGTGGGCTTCCTATGGTCAACGGTGTGCACTGAACGGTATGCTCCAAAACTCAGTCCTGCATCAGCATTGTCCTCTATCGTCTGACCTGGCACAGATGGCAGAGCAGGCAAGCCTCCGACCACCGACTACTGTAAAAGAGCGTTGATGTCCAACACTTCACCGCCAGCTAGTTGTTCCACAGTACTTCAACCACCTATCATTGGAGCTGACGTCCGTGTCATGGCCAACAGCCAGCCATCTTCGCCGTTCCCGAGATGTTAGCTCCCAAGCACTGAGCCATAACGACCTGCGACCTGTAGGGGTCACTTATGTCATGTGGTGTCTTAATCCGGTCCGTATCGCCGCTAGAACGATTCCCCATTCGTCTTTGCTCAGATTATGTACTTTCCTTGTCGCGTCATACGTCTGCAACGCCACCAAGCGTTATTCATCAAATGGTTCAAATGGCTCTGAGCACTATGGCACTTAACAGCTGTGGTCATCAGTCCCCTAGAACTTAGAACTACTTAAACCTAACTAACCTAAGGACATCACACACATCCATGCCCGAGGCAGGATTCGAACCTGCGACCGTAGCAGTCGCGCGGTTCCGGACTGAGCGCCCAGAACCGCTAGACCACCGCGGCCGGCCGTTATTCATCTAGCAATGGGCAGTGATCATATTGTTTTGGCTCGTCAGTGTATTTCACAACTATATATGATTTTCAATTAATATACAGAGACTACACCGACAGCAATTAATAAATCTTTTTTCAAACTCAACTTCATACTTCCCGAGCAATTTTAACATTGCAGCAAGGTTCAAATGGCTCTGAGCACTATGGGACTAAACTTCTGAGGTCATCAGTCCCGTAGAACTGAGAACTTCTTTAACCTAACTAACCTAAGGATATCACATACATCCATGCCCGAGGCGAGATTCGAACCTGCGAACTTAGCGGTCGCGCGGTTCCAGACCGTAGCGTCTAGAACCGCACGGGCCACTCCGACCGGCACATTGTAACAATTCATGACTTCATACAAACTCCGCAAATACAGTTACGCAAGACGTTGAAGACTGTGAATATTAAGAACGGAGTTCCTATAAGTGATCTCATAAATGTGTAAATCTAGACAACCTACCAGAAGGTGACGTGTACGATACTCGTTATCACAGAACAACAATCTGACTGGATATCCGAGAGTATTTTATTACTAATCTCATAAAATTATAACACCACCTATCAAGTGTATAATATTTCCAGAAGAGGTGTTGAGACACACCTTTGCTAATTTGCAACGAATCGTAGACAGAATCACATATATTTTCTAGCTTACTATGATACGGTCTTCCTTATTCTCAACACGAGTCAGTTAATGTTGTGGTAAAGCAGTGTATAGCCTGCTACGATAGTGATAAAATCATGTACACGTCGACACAATACAAAATATGATTCTTCTCACATGGATAAATGTCATTTAAGGATTCCATGTGGCTGTGTCTTTGACTCAGTATGATGTACCTTTTGTGTAAATCACGGTAATAACTCAGTGTTTATATGAAAATGGAATACACTCTTGCTGAATGGTAAGATACCTAGAAAGTTATTTATTGTACCGTGTAGAATTTCGTTTCTATACTAAAAATCTCATAAAATAGCCATTATCTTCGTTTATGTGCTAGAAATTCGAGTCGGCTATACACGACGAAGAGAAAATGCCGAACTTGGCATTCGGAATGGGATTATTATCCCAACGCAAGACAAAAGTACATCCAGTAAAAACTAGTCCCACCAACAGAATTAACAGATTTGAAAAACGAGGCTCTGGCCACACTGTAACTGAGTGCAGCAAGGCCGACAACAGGTAGCGTGAAATCCGCACTGGACCGCAGCTGTCGCTTTAGCTGAGTTAGACTATGCACCGCCGTGGAGAACCGATGTGTAGAGTCGCGTTCGTGGCAAACATATTTTTTCGGTTAAAGCATCAAATTGTGTCCAATTTACACCTCTAAAATGTGATATCGTGTGTACGTCTCTTTCTTACTGCTACCTTTATTTAAACATTAATACATAACATGAACTTCTCGCGGACATAAACGACTACTTGGTTTAGTCCATGACACAAATAAAGCCACCAGAAAATAACAGTGGGCACAATAACATGGTCTGTATCCAATGAGCTACACTAGATTGCACATTGTGCTATGCACAGTACTTTAATTTTGTACGTTTGTCGTCTAGACGTACCTTCACAGAACAGGTAAGTAAATGTAAGAGCAACGTTCACTTTAGAGAAAATGTTCAAAGCGATCACCTTGCTTTTGCAAACACTTCGCCACTCAATGGATCATACTTTACTGGACCCTACGAACGCACCGGCATCCACCATTGTCGAAGCGGCATGCACGCAAGCTTTAAGGTCACGCTCATCCACTCTACAGCACTATACTTTTGTTCCTTTAAGTTTCCCACAAATAAAAATCTAGAACGTGGAGGACAAAGCATTGAACCTCCACGACCAATTCGTTTTCCTGGAAACGCTTCGTTAAAACAGTTACGCACATTCATTCCAAAATGTGACGGTGCACCATCATGCTGAAATCATACCTGTCGCCGAACACCAAGAGGAACGTTTTGTAATGCATCAGACAAAGTATTGCAAAGAAACATAGGATAAGGGAGGCATTCAAATTGCCCGGCAATAGGTAAGGGCCCAAAATCACTCCTCCCATGATTCCAGCCCACAGGTTTACGCCAAAGCCTGCCCTAAAGCCACATTCACAGGTGACATGTGGGTTTCGTCCGACCAATAATGGCTCGAGTGAAGATTGAAAATACTTTCAAGAGGGAAGCTAGATTCAGCAGTCCATATCACGTTATTTGTAAAGCGTTCCTTATCTTCCACTAGGTGCGAAAGGCATTAACGCAATTGCACTCGTCCAATGTGGTGTTATGACTGCAGGTGTTGACGTGTATTGATATGGGTGCAGTTCTTCATCGCGCACGCTTCAACAACCAATTTTTGAGATATCCGGAAGTGTCTTTCAATTTCACGGGTACCTCACCGAGATGCCTGGTGTAGGTTTCAAGAATCGCATCCTCTGTGGAGTACATTCACTCCCTTTGTGATCTCTGCCCATTAATTGTGGAAAATGATTACGAGTTTCCCGAAGGCATTGCTCCAGGCAAGGGGAAAACTTTTCTATCGAGATGACGCCTTTAAGAGTACCGTGCAGCTGACCCAAAATCAGTAGCAGCAGCAGCATGGTTATCGGATGAAGCCAGCACGAAAGGCACATAAGGGAATTCGTCGTTTGTTTGCTCCATCGGAAGGCGGCCCTACATTGACTTGGCAGAACTAGTTACGGTTGTGCGCTGCGTAGTTAGTACACAAATGCATGCAGTTTAATGGATTCCACTGTCCTATGATGGGCTATTATCATGTGACAAAATTACGTCCTGCTTACAAACGACGAGAACTAAGGAACGGACGGCTCTGGTACTCTAGTGCGAGGATGTATACGTTTCTCTGTACATGCCGATTCGCTGCGTGATGTAACAGTGTAGCCAGCTCCTCGTTTCCATATGCGAATTTTCAAAATGCAACTGATCTGATATTGCTAGATAAACTTTTGTCTTGAATTTGGATAAGGAACTGCATGCCGACCTTAAAGTGCTGCATTTCTTCTTCACCCAGCATAATGGACATGACAGATGAAACATGCATCGTGTATTCGCAAGAAATAGTCAGATATGTCACTTATCCTTAAACCGGTAGCATCGAGCAAAAAGTTAAAAATTATATAGTGTTGTTTCGCTGCAGGGATAACTCGGAAACGCCACATTGAGACCACCATGATTCAATTTTAAATATAGGATCCACGTATTTCTTTTTCAGCGAAACAATATCTGTTCTACACTCTATAATCTGCAGACAATAGAACATATGGTTTATTGGGATGCTTAAGTTTATTGAAAGCATACAGATGCACCCCGTGATATATTGTTAAGTAAACCTTTATTACGGTGACGACGGTTACTACCCATAACACTTCACACACTGTGACTTTTTAGCCGCTTACTGAAGAGTTAAACGAACGACTCTCCAGAAATTGTAAATGTGAAACGGATGCAACATAAAAGTCTGATCACTTAAGGGAATTACGATTTTTCATTCATTAACTCTCCTCTGTCGAAGAGACACGTCTTTCTTGTCGTATGACTCAAAGCGAAAGATCAGAAACCCGTCAATGTAAGTAACAGGGAACCCGCGATTTGCTGACGTTAATCACTGCGAAAGTGCTTCCAAAACGAAATTAAGCCGATTGATTAAATCGTGCCACAGTGGAGAGAGAATTCTGAGAATAAGGGGTGCTATTATCTGTGTGGTCAGCGCTTTCTTAATTAAGTGGCGTTATTCGGTGCGTTAGGACGCCAAATGCGTCCGTTGAAGTCATACAAGAAATGTAAACAGCATTTTATTTAAGATATGTAAACAGAAATTCAGTTTATATGTGAAGCAGTGAAATAATTTTGAAATTCTGAACGGGCGAAGTACAATGGGCAGTAAAATGAAAACGAGACAGACGGATAAAACGAAGTAAACTTTTTAATATTTCAAAAGTGCCTACAGCTCGTGGTCTTATGGTTCGAGTCGCTGCCTCTCGATCACGGATCTCAGGGGATTTTCTCCGCTCGGGACCAGTGTGTGTTGCCCTCATCACCATCGACCGGCTAGTCGACAAAGTGGAATCACATAGAGAGACCTGCACCAGGTGGCAGAACCCCCTATATGCGTCTCATGGCCATTAATGTCATAGGCACATCACATTTCAAAAGTAGTCGCCATAACAGTTAATACGAGAGAGCGCTGAGATGCATTGCCTCCGAACCGTTTACGTGAAAGTTCGTAAAGCTTCTTACATAAAATAAATGTTATTATGATTCCATATCTTTATTCTTCATGTCTACATTCATTTCTCAAATGCAGTCATCCCGACTACGAATACGTTTCTCCCAAAAAGAGAGCATTTTGCTGATATCGCCAGTGAAGGATGATGTTTGACTTGTTGGAGGAACCACTACACCATCTCTACTTACACCGTTTCATCACTACCAAAATGAATACCTCGAAGATGTTCTTTTAGGTTTGGCGACAGATGAAAATCTTGTATAGACATGTTGGCAGTGTGTGGAGGATGGCTAATGACAATGAACCGGAATACTGTTGAGAGGTGTGTTCTGGCATCATCATGTTGAAAGAGAGGGTGCTCCATGTGTGAGCAAATTCTTCCAATTCGAAACTCGATTGCAGCAAACTCTTTCTCATGCACCTATATTGTTACGTTACACACCGCTATGTTACAACTCAAGTGGCAGAGGGGTGCAGATATGTAGACATGAAGAATAAAGATGTGGAATCTTAATAACGTCTGTTTTACTCAAAAATCTTTAAGAGTTCACGTATAAAAAATTCAGAGGCATTACCTTTCAGCTCGCCTTTGCATTGTGACAAAAGTGCGTCAGTGCCTTCATGAAAAATGTTCGCGGTTTGCTACGGAACAATAACTGAAGCCAAGAGTGCACCGCATCAGTCGTAGCAAATCGACCACGACGAATGTCTATCTTCAGGGCCCCAAAAACATGGAAATCGCATGAGGGGGCATCGGGACTGTATGGAGAATATCTAAGGGATTCACGGCGAAAGTTCTCCAGCGTAATCAAAACAACGTTGGAAATACGTAGCTCTGTATTTACTTACTGATGCTGTTAATATTTTACTTCAGGTTGGCTACAGTAATCTCCACGTTTCACTATAAAAATAATTCCCGTAACTTGTCGCAAAATTCGAATTTCGATGTCCCTAAAATTCTCTTACTTGTTTCTCGCTGACATAAATAAATGCTTCTTTCCAATGCTGTTACTCTTTCTCATTTTAGCTTACTTACTTATGGGGGTCCCAAAGTTTCTGTTTTTTACCTGAACGTTACCTTGTATGTCGAAGTCAATTTACAGTGCAACCTAGATTTTAAAAAAACCCTTGTCCATATTGTTTCCACTGACTGTTATTTTTGGCATCGTAAAGTGTTTCCTCTACACAGCCACTACTGCGACTTACTGGTCGATAGCTTCACCTTTCGCTTCACTGCTAACCTATTACACTGTGTAATTCAGCAGGCTTCCCTGGTCGTTGTCAATCATGGTAAAATGCTCCTGATGGTTACCGCACCTCATACTCCATTCCTACCGTCTTCACTACTTGACGTTTCCATCTCTCTGCTGGCATCTTCTTCGGGGCTCCACTGACATCCCTGGATGTCCATTTTCAGGAATCAACGAAAGATGATCTCTGCAGAGATACTGAACCGCCGAGCAGTGAAGAAGCCTGAAGAGGAATAGGACACAGCCTATCGGCATAGAAGGTTTTACCGTTTATTACATTTTCATTCTTTGGAGTTCATCACCTTTCACTCTAATATCTTTGGTCCTCTAAGAATAATGCGGTCGTTATAGATTTATTGTTCTTCAGATAATAATAATCTCTTATGGACAATGACCTGGTGTAGGTCTGTAACATGGACGCCTCTTCGGACAGTGGTTTGTCCATAACGTAATCCTACAATCTTACTGGGGAGAGTGGATCAACACACAGAGGTGCCAAAAGGCTCTGGATAGATATGTACATACACAGATAGTGATAGTGTAGCGTACATAAGCAATAAGACACCAGTGCATTGGAGGAGCCGTCAGCTATACTCAGGTGACTCATGTGGGAAGGCATCCGAGGTGACTACGGCTGCACGGCGGGAGTTAACACACATTGAAAGTGGAATGGTACCTGGAGCTAGACGCAAGGAACATCCCATTTCGTAAATCGTTATGGAATTCAATATCACGAGATCCACAGTATAAAAAGTGTGCGGAGAATACTAAATTTCAAACATTACCTCTCACCATGGACAACGCCGTGGTCGACGGCGATTCCTTAAAGGGTGACAGCAAGTAGCGTTTGAATACAGTAGAAATCGACGAGGGACGTACGACGAACGAATCCGTTAGGACAATGCAGCAAAATTTGGTGTCAACGCGCTATAGCAACAAGCGACCGATCTGAGTGGCTTTGGTAACAGCACGGCTTCGCTCGCAACGCCTCTCCCGGGCTCGTTACCTCATCCATTGGAGCATAGGCTGGCAAGCCGTGGCGTGGTGAGATGAGTCCCGATCTCAGTTGATAAGAAGTGATGGCAGGGTCCGAGAGTGGTGCAGACCCCACGAAGCCATCTGTCCAAGTCGTCAACAAGGCACTGTGCAAGTTGTCGGTGGCTCCATAATGGTGTGGGCTGTGTCTGCATGGAATGTACTGTGTCCTCTGGTCCAACTGAACCGATCATTAACTGGGATTGTTTATGCTTGACTATTTGGAGACCTTTTGCAGCCGTTCATGGTCTTCATGTTCCCAAACAACGAAGTAGTTTTGATAGATGACAGTGGGCCATGTCGCCAGGCCCCAGTCGTTAGCAACTGGTTTGAAGAACATTCCGTACTGTTCGAACGAACGATTTGGCCATCCACGTCGTCCGACATGGGACATAGTCGAAAGGTAAGTTCGTGTTCGAAGTCCTGCAGCAGCAACTCTTTCGCAACTATGGACGGCTATAGAGGCAGCATGGGTCATTATTTCTGCGGAGTTCTTCCAACGACTTGTGGAGTCCATGACATGTCGAGTTGCTGCACTACGCCGGAAAAAGGAGATATCCCATGATTTTTATCACCTCGTTGTATTTAAACGTGGAATAGGATCTCTTTCCTCGTGTATCGCAACACCAGTGTTAGGGATGGCTAGATGAAATGGAAACTGATAAAATCGGTGGACAGAACGGGATACGACCGCACTATTCTTTTGTTTTGATACACACTCTTTACCACTTTAAAGAGCAACAACGACGTTCTTCAGGTGTGAATCTTTCGTGTCCTTCTCCCGTCACTTCTCCAAAATCTTGTAAGTCAAAGCAGTAAAATAATAGTCTGCTACCTTATCACACCTCCATGTTATAAATTCATAGAAAGAAACTTATTCGATATGAACGAAGCATTGTGATAATTTAAAGCAGTGGGTTGTAAAACTTTTATTACGCCATGGTAGACACTGCTTCCAGACTGTAAAAGCCGTCAGCTCCCCTATGTAGTTCTGGGCATATTTTTCTTGCATATTTCTGAGCACAGGACGTGACGGGGCTATTTTCGAAGAGCTGTTGCGGGCTACGCTGGACAACTGCCAGGTGGATGCAGGCGCGCCACGGCACTTGCCGCCGAGCGGGCCGCTGACGTGGCCTCCACTCCAGTCTGTTGGGTCGGCTATTCCGGGCTCCGGCCTTCACTTCACCATTCCTTCTGGCAGACATTTATAGTTAATTACCTCTAACATTATCAATTATAGTGTATGTTTATATACCACGTTGGTGCTACGGAACGTGGATCTATGTGTAAACATACATCGGAGCAATGTGAACTTCAAGGTGAAAAGCCGATTAAATCGCAGACCTTATATTGCAAACTGAATCTTCAAGTTAACATATTCGACTCATACGCGTGTATACAGCCGTGACTACGTTCGCACGTGTAGAATATTGTCCAACAAACATTACAACCACATACCCCTATTAAATATCTGCGAGTTTGTATGCAGAGTGACTTTCGTGGGGCATCTACAACCACATTATAACTCTGCAGTTCATAGTTAGGTACCTGACAGAGGTTCATCGAAGCACAATCAAGCTATTTCTCTGCGTTCACTCCCAAATAGCGTTTAGGGCAATCGGACACTTAAAATCTTTCCATGCTGTTTCTCACTTCTCTTACTTTATTATGATAATTATTACTTTTAGTGTAAGTGTTAGTCAACGAAATACGTTCATACTGTGAGCGGGAAGTTGGTGATTGAAGTATCATGAGTTTATCCTGCAGCAACGAGAACGCCTTTGTTTTAAAGACTGCCACACAAATTAGAATATCATATCCGTAGCACTCTCACCCATTTTCGAGATAATAGAAAGCCAGTTGTCCTCCTTTGCACTTGTGGATATTTCATAGGGTAGTGATGTAGGCTACACTAGTGACAGGCAGTCACTTAATGATTTGAGTGGATTTATTCAACCTGAGAGCACAATATAACACGATATATTAAGAAGCTTGACGCGAAACGTAAAAGAACAGAGATAAGTCAAGGAAAGGACAAACCCAGTGATTATGCTTTGCCGTGCTCGACACTCGCCACAAACTTTTTCGATATCATCCGTCAATCTTATCTCCTGCCGACTCCATACCGCTCCAGAGGCGTAGAGTAGTTAGGCTCATTAGAAGCACTGTTGCGTTTCCAAGTACTCAATCAACAAATCGCAGTCTTTCGTTTGCTTTCCACACAATATTATTAATGTGGCAATTCCATTTCAGTTACTCGTAATTGTAATCCTTAAGTATTTAGTAGAATTTACAGCCTTTAGACTTGTGTGAATTATGGCGTAACCGAAATTTTTCGAGTACTTAGAGTCGGTTGCCACTCTTCACACCGTAGAGATATCTTTTCCAAATCATTTTGCAATTCGTTTTCATCATCTGATGCCTTTGTCAGACTTTAAACGACAGCATCATCGGCAAACAATCTAAGAGAGAGGCCCAGATTCTCTACTAAGCCGTTCATATATACATACAGCAAGGCCCTATAGAACATCTTTGGAGAACGCCATATGTTACTTCTCTTTTATTCGATAACTTTCTGACAGTTACTATGAACTGTAGCTTTTCTGACGAGTATCCACGAATCCAGTAGCACAACTCATACGATGCCCCATAGGAGTGCAATATGATTGTAAGTCACTTGTGAGAGACGGAACAAAAACCTTTCAGGAAATCTAGGTATACTCAAAATCCCCTGATCATAACAGTCATTACTTGATCAGAATAAAGTTCGAGCAAGTTGTGCTTGACATGCACGATACGTTTTGAGTCCGTGTTGTGTATTAGTAACTAATCACATCCATTAAATATCTGAGTGTCTGTATACAGTGTGTTTTAATGTGGAACGACGAAATAAATCGCAAGAAAATTAGATGACACATATATTCGCTGGAAGACTTCGAAGGAACTGTTGTACACCTACGATGCAGACAACCTACAAAACCCTTGTTAGATTAATATCTGAACAGTGTTCCGTGGTCCAGAATACTTATGAGGTTCGACTGATAAACAAAGAGTATTCTCCGATATGAGTCCAAAGACTACACTGTGTTTTTATAGGACCATCAAACACCCTAGTTATGGTAGTGAATGTCAGGAATTCACAGCAAGAGAATATAAAGAGACTTAGAGCTTTTGAAATGGACCACTTATGAAAAGCACATGGAATTTTGCAACTTGATGACGAAAGAAATGAGAAAATAATAAGAACGACGCAATAGCATTATAGTATTATGGTAGTGCAGAAGAAAACTTGGATGTTTGGGGCACGTCAAAAGTAGTGCAGGCGAAACGTGGCCAGAGAGAGCACGTTCGTGGTAACCTCCTAGAAAAGAACGAAACTAGGAACTGACTGGCTAAGTAATATCCAAGTAGTGATGGAGAGAAGTGGAATACAACAGGGCAAGGAAGAGTGGCGAGATCCAGACATTTGACGACAGGGATGCGGGATGTGGCGACAGCTGTAGCAACCCCGCGGTAGGAGGAAGAAAATACGTAAAGAAGAGAAACACATTTCGATACTACTCGATCAGCAAGTGCAGAAGCGTCATGCTCATCAAACACAAGCCATAAACGCTACAAGAGAGGCGTTGTGCATTGAAGTGTGGTTCATTGTATTTTAAACATTTGAGAACGTACGTTCCTGTAAGAGTTGAACATTATAGCGCTTCATCCTTCCTATACCTCGCGGAAAGAAAAAAATTAAAGGTTTCCCAGTTTACGTGGAGAGTTACCAACAATCTTTCTTCCGGACTACCACATACGATGGGAATCGAAAAAAGGGAATGTGAGGTGTAACAGTGGTACACGATGTACCTCACTCCATGATGTGCCGATGTAGACTTGATCAAGAAAAATATCTTAACTACTCAGTACTTTTATCTGTGTCAATTCTTCACAAAGAAGTCTCCATCTGTAATGTATGAACACGTACTCGAGTGAAAAAAACTGCACTTCCGGCGAAATGGCTATCTGTTTCTTCATATTTGATAAAAGCCCAGAAATTTTTCATTTAGAGAATCTTCGGTTATTGTGATATCCTACAACAACATCTGAACAGCAATAACGCATGGCATTCGGCACCCACCGTCAGCTCTTGCATGATACACGTACAAATTCAACTATCATTCTCTACAGAGGACTATCCAAGATACGTACAGTTTGAACATGCAGTTATAAAATGTGTGAAATCTTATGGGACTTAACTGCTAAGGCCTTCAGTCCCTAAGCTTACTCACTACCTATCCTAAATTACCCTAAGGACAAACACACACACCCATGCCCGAGGGAGGACTCGAACCACCGCCGAGACCAGCCGCACAGTCCACGACTGCAGCGCCTTAGACCTAGAACATGCAGTTACCACAATCCCTGTTTGCTCTATAGACTAATCAGTATTCACATTCACAAATATCTTTCCATAACTACAAGCTTAAATATCAATAAGACCCTGTCTTATGTGACAATTCATGAGCATTATGTATCCCCTCACATACCGTAAAGTGCTTCTGCGCTGCAAAGCCTGTTCCATTAAATAATTCACAAATTCCACCAGTTTTAAAAATAATATCTAACCTTTTGAAATAGTGGTAGCTCTCCCGCAAGATCTTAGCTGAGTCCGTATGTGACACACTCTGTAGCCTAGTACTAAGTTTATACACGAAGCCTTTTTTCTTGCCTATATATTTTACCAATGATTTTTCTTTTACTTTAGTTGCAAATTAAGGCTTCTATTGCACAGTTCAATGAAAGTTAATTTCATTATACTGGGTGGTTAGAAATAGATGCTTGCAAAGGTTCTGCAAGGTAGGTAGCGCTGAGAGATCTCATGTGGATCACCTCACAATTTTCGTTATTTAGCGTCAACTGCCACCTTCCACACCATACAGCAATCTTTTCTAAATCGCTTTGCAACTGATACTGGTCTTCGGATGACCTTACTAGACGGTAAATTACAGCATCATCTGCGAACAACCAACGAGAACTGCTCAGATTGTCACCCAGGTCATTTATATACACTCCGGGAAATTGAAATAAGAACACCGTGAATTCATTGTCCCAGGAAGGGGAAACTTTATTGACACATTCCTGGGGTCAGATACATCACATGATCACACTGACAGAACCACAGGCACATAGACACAGGCAACAGAGCATCCACAATGTCGGCACTAGTACAGTGTATATCCACCTTTCGCAGCAATGCAGGCTGCTATTCTCCCATGGAGACGATCGTAGAGATGCTGGATGTAGTCCTGTGGAACGGCTTGCCATGCCATTTCCACCTGGCGCCTCAGTTGGACCAGCGTTCGTGCTGGACGTGCAGACCGCGCGAGACGACGCTTCATCCAGTCCCAAACATGCTCAATGGGGGACAGATCCGGAGATCTTGCTGGCCAGGGTAGTTGACTTACACCTTCTAGAGCACGTTGGGTGGCACAGGATACATGCGGACGTGCATTGTCCTGTTGGAACAGCAAGTTCCCTTGCCGGTCTAGGAATCGTAGAACGATGGGTTCGATGACGGTTTGGATGTACCGTGCACTATTCAGTGTCCCCTCGACGATCACCAGTGGTGTACGGCCAGTGTAGGAGATTGCTCCCCACACCATGATGCCGGGTGTTGGCCCTGTGTGCCTCGGTCGTATGCAGTCCTGATTGTGGCGCTCACCTGCACGGCGTCAAACACGCATACGACCATTATTGGCACCAAGGCAGAAGCGACTCTCATCGCTGAAGACGACACGTCTCCATTCGTCCCTCCATTCACGCCTGTTGCGACACCACTGGAGGCGGGCTGCACGATGTAGGGGCGTGAGCGGAAGACGGCCTAACGGTGTGCGGGACCGTAGCCCAGCTTCATGGAGACGGTTGCGAATGGTCCTCGCCGATACCCCAGGAGCAACAGTGTCCCTAATTTGCTGGGAAGTGGCGGTGCGGTCCCCTACGGCACTGCGTAGGATCCTACGGTCCTGGCGTGCATCAGTGCGTCGCTGCGGTCCGGTCCCAGGTCGACGGGCACGTGCACCTTCCGCCGACCACTGGCGACAACATCGATGTACTGTGGACACCTCACGCCCCACGTGTTGAGCAATTCGGCGGTACGTCCACCCGGCCTCCCGCATGCCCACTATACGCCCTCGCTCAAAGTCCGTCAACTGTACATACGGTTCACGTCCACGCTGTCGCGGCATGCTACCAGTGTTAAAGATTGCGATGGAGCTCCGTATGCCACGGCAAACAGGCTGACACTGACGGCAGCGGTGCACAAATGCTGCGCAGCTAGCGCCATTCGACGGCCAACACCGCAGTTCCTGGTGTGTCCGCTGTGCCGTGCGTGTGATCATTGCTTGTACAGCCCTCTCGCAGTGTCCGGAGCAAGTATGTTGGGTCTGACACACCGGTGTCAATGTGTTCTTTTTTCCATTTCCAGGAGTGTAGATCAGGAACAGCAGAGGTCCCAGGACGCTTCCCTGGGGAACACCTGACATCACTTCAGTTTTACTCGATGATTTGCCGTCTATTACTACGAATTGCGACATTCCTGACAGGAAATCACGAATCCAGTCGCACAACTGAGACGATACTCCATAGGCCCGCAGATTGATTAGAAGTCGCTTGTGAGGAACGGTGTCAGAAGCTTTCCGGAAATCCAGAGATACAGAATCAACTTGAGATCCCCTGTCGATAGCGGCCATTACTTCGTGCGAATAAAGAGCTAGCTGCGTTGTTCAAGAACGATGTTTTCTGAAACCATGCTTATTACGTATCAATAGATTGTTCCCTTCGAGGTGATTCATAATGTTTGAATACAGTATATGCTCCAAATCCCTACTGCAAAATGATGTCAAAAATATGGGTTGTAGTTGGATGGATTACTCCTACTACCCTTCTTAAACACTGGTGTGACCTGCGCAATTTTCCAATCTGCAGGTACAGATCTATCGGTGAGCGAGCGGTTGTATATGATTGCCAAGTAGGGAGCTATTGTATCAGCGTAATCTGAAAGGAACCTAATCGGTATACAATCTGGACCTGAAGACTTGCCTGCATCAAGCGATTTCAGTTGCTTCGCAACCCCTTAGGTAGCTACTTCTAAGAAACTCATGCTAGCAGCTGTTCGTGTTTAAAATTCTGGAATATTCCATTCGTCTTCCCTGGTGAAGGAATTTGGGAAAACTGCGTTCAATAACTCCGCTTTAGCGGCACAGTCGTCGGTAATGGTACCATCGGCACTGCGCAGCGAGGGTATGTTTGAAGAATTGATCCAAGGGAGCCACTGGCTGCAGCAAACGGTAAATTGGTCGATGTGACTTTGGAGGAAGCGCTGGCTCCATTGAAGGGTAGGATAAAGGGGAAGGAAGACGTTTTCATCATCATATTAAAGTATATGGATGGATGATGGTGGCTGAGTATATCAGCAGTGTACCGGAGATTAAGGAAAGGAGAAAAGACAGAGACCTAAGGCACACCTACAGTACAGTAGCAGGTACAGGAACTCGTATTATGGGTGGTGACATAGGAAGGATGGTGGGAGAGAAAAGAGTCAATGAGCCGGATGAAGTGAACAGGTAGGGTACAGGTCTGGAGCTTGGAAAGGAACTGGAATGCCCTACATAATCATAGGCATTCTGGAGGTCAAGAGAAACAAAAGTAGCACAGCGATGGGAGTTTAGTTGGAGAGAGAGGAGATGGGTAAGGCGGAGGAGCTGGTCGTTGGCTGAGGAAGAGGGTCAGAAGCCACAGTTGGTAAAAGGGAGGAAACGGGGTTGAATTAGGCAGTGATGGATACAGTGGGAAAGGATGAGCTCGAAGACCTTATTGAACACTGAGGTGAGGCACCTGAGGCGATAGAAGGAGATGTTGGAATGGGGTTTGTTGGGTTTAAGGAACAACAGGATGCAGGAAGTCTTCCACAGGTCAGGGTAAAAGCCAATGGAGATGATGGCTTTTTACATGGTGACAGGGCAGCGACAAAGGAGAGAGGACATTCCCTGCCTTGGCGGTGGGTGATGCCTAAGGCGGGTACAATTTTCCAGTTATATAACCACGATTACGGTAACTGGCTGCAATCAGAGATGGCTGATATGATCCGTGCATGAAAGGAGAGCTAGACAGCTCATTGCAGCTCCAGCCCACTGCTGGACTGAATGACGTCAGGCGGTGCGAGGGGCTGGCGCCACGTTAGGAACTGGCGCTCTCGTCTCCCTACAAGCGTTGAACATCCGCCGTTGCTTCCTTTCGACATCCAAAGCGTGCACCACGTCCTATTGCGTGTGGACCCCTGGTCTCTGTTAAAAGACTTACAGTTCATTCCGATGTCAGTGGCCTCTGTTATAACGAAATCCCAGTATGTTGACGCATGACCTAAGACTCTATGTTCTCAAACCGTATTTTGTGCCTGTTTTCCAGGCAATGCTCAACTATGACTGACTTGTTGAGCTCCCTTTGTTTAGTACGTTGTTTGTTGGTACAACGCTTTGCAGTTGTGCGAATTGTCTGACCTATATAGATGCTGACACACCTGCAGGGGCCAACGTATACACTGGGCACATGAGGAGCTACTTCGTCTCTAACAGGGTGCAAAGTATCTCGTATCTAGGGGGCAGGCCGGACCACTGATTCTAATTCATGTCTCTGCAGTACTTACCCTAACTTGTTGCTCATTGCCGCACAGTATAGCAGGAAAGGAGCCAATTTGGCCGCTTCAGCCGACTGCCAAGGTGTCCTTCTTCGGTAACACCTGAAAACGTTTGCTTCGTCTCTTGCTATTACCATTCTGTGTCAAGTACTGCAATTCAGACTTAGGATGTCGACAGGAAGCAACGAAACGCTTGTAGTGAAGTGGGAGCGGCCACTGCCGCCGCCCAGTGCTCGCCACCGACGTCACCGACGTCGCCGACCGCCGCCCGCCACCCGTCGCCCGGTGTCGACGCCGTCGCCGCCGCCTCCGCCCGCTCACCGCAGCCCACCCCTCTTCTTTCTGATCCCCCATAGACACCACACCGCCTTCCACCTCCCAAGCTCTCGCCTGTGCTCACCACCACCGCCACCGCCGCCTCCGACGCCACCGCCGCAGTCTGGTGGTCGCCGACGCCCACCCCTCTTCTTTCTGATCCCCATAGACACCACACCTCCTTCCACCTCCCAAGCCCCCGCCCTGTGCACCTTCATCTTGGCGAACTCCAATCCAAAATTCCTGGATGCCCGCACCTTCACACTCGAAATCCATAGTGCTCCCATTACCCATCTTATCGCCCATAGATACTCTGTCCTCATCAAATTACCCCCTCCCTCTTTCCACACTAATCTCCTCCAGCGACTTCCCTGCATCATCTTGGGCCCCCATGCATCCCTCCTAACTTTTCCTTATTTTCTCCTCTCCTCATCAGACCCATCCCCCTCGCCCCTACATACCCTCACAAAACTCAGTCGTGTGGTCACTGAGGCGGATGTGTTGGCAGAACTGAATGCCCACCCTGCCCTGGAAATCTGCTCAGCCTGCCGTATTTACAACAACTCTGGCCCTAAATTCCTCATGTGTGTCTTTACCCAGTCTGCCTTCTCTAAAGACCACCTCCTCACTCAGGGAACTCTGATTTTTATCCACCACCTGTACCATTCCGATCCTCAGTCCTACTGCAGCCAATACAGTCTCCTCTTCAATTACTATGAGCCGTGCTCTCTCCCAGCTATGCGTTTTCGTTAACTTCGCTGTCTATCTCTGTTGGGTTTCCCGTCCTTGTCACGGTTACGTCCTGGTTCATCTTCCTTCCACGTGTGGCAGCAATGATGTGTATCGATATTTACGCCGTGTACCATCTTTGGTTTGGTTCATATAGTTCGCTGCAAGGAGGTATGGAGTCAGTCGGTCGGTTGTTGGGGACGAGAGAAGTTATGTCCGCGCGGTGCCGTCGGCTGGGGCCACTGGCAGCCCCTGCCCAATGTCACAGCGTGTATGCAGCTGTCCGATCGCTACAAGCTTTGTGGTTCACCGACACAGGACGTCAAAGTTGAGTAGTGGTTCGAACGAAACAAGCCACGTCTGGCAGCAGTAGGCGACCGAGACAGTCGCAGACACAGATAAGTAAACCGCTTGTGTGTTATTTACGAGTTTCTAACCCGGAGCGAATTTTATTGTACATGTCTGTGCTTTAATAGTTTAGTTTCTTGGCTTTCTGCGTGTAAATTTAAACTAATAGGCACAGTTCTCACGATTTCGTTTGCGTCCGAAAGTAAACCGATTTAGTGAAATATTAAAAGGTCCTAATCAGGGGTAAATTATTTAGTTTGACATGAGTGCTTCGGTAGATACGTTTTTGATTACCTACGTATTACTAGACATAGTTCGTGCTTTCTCGTCAGGATCTACAGTAGAGTTGCGCAGCGCGTGCCGATACACCGTTTATCTGAATAGTTTAGTTTTCCACGTTCTTTAGTATGGACAGGGGCTGCGATTGTTGTGTGCGGATGCGAGCCGAGTTAGTGAAACTTCGCTCTCAGCTTCAGGCTGTGGTGGCTTCGGTTGCACAGCTTGAGGCTGCAGTGGATGGGCGCCACTGTTGTGGGCCGGCCGTGGAGATCCAACGGACGTCCAGCACGTTAGAATATTGTAATTGTAATTTGAATATTGTAATCCCGTAATCCTCGAAAAATAAGCGAAAAATATACCTATTCATAAAGCAGATAAAAATTCACTTGACGCCTTCATGAGAGACAATCTCCACTAATTACAAATTAATAATATAAGTGTAGACCAGATGTGGCTTGAATCCAAAGAAATAGTATCGGCAGTAACTGAGAGATCTATGCCAAATAAATTAACAAACGACGGAGCTGATCCTTCTTGGTACACAAAACGGGTTAGAACACTGTTGCAGAAACAACGAAAGAAACATGTCAAATTTAAACAGACGCAAAATCCCCAAGATTGGCAATCCTTTACAGAAGCTCGAAACTTACCGCGGGTTTCAATGCGAGACGCCTACAACAGTTTCCACAACGGAACTTTGTTTCGAAACCTGGCAGAAATCCACAGAGATTCTGATCGTATGTGAAGTATGTAGCGACAAGAAACAATCAATGCCTTATCTGCGCGATAGCAATGGAGATACTATCGTAGACAGTGCTGCCAAAGCATACTAAACACAGCGTTCCGAAATGCCTTCACAAAAGAAGAAGTAAATGTTCCAGAATTCCAATCGAGAATAGCTGAAAACATGAGTAACGTAGAAGTAAATACCCTCGGAGTCGTGAAGCAACTCAAATCACTTAATAAAAGCAAGTCTTCTGGTCCAGACTGTATACCAATTAGGTTCCTTTCCGAGTATGCTGATGCATTAGCTCCATACTTAACGATCATATACAACCTTTCGCTCGACGAAAGATCCGTACCCAAAGACTGGAAAGTTGCACTGGTCACACCAACATTCAAGAAAGGTAGTAGGAGTAATCCACTAAATTACAGAGCCCATATCGTTAACGTCGATATGCAGCAGGATTTCAGAACATATATTGTGTTCGAACATTATGAATTACCTCGAAGGAAACGGTCTACTGCCACACAGTCAACATGGGTTTAGGAAACATCGTTCCTGTGAAACACAACTAGCTCTTTATTCACAAGAAGTGCTGAGTGATATTGACAACGGATTTCAGGTCGATTCCGTATTCATGGATTTCCGGAAGGCTTTTGACACTGTACCACAGAAGCGGCTCGTAGTGAAAGTGCGTGCTTATGAATATCGTCTCAGTTATGTGACTGGATTTGGGATTTCCTGTCAGAGAGGTCACAGTTTATAGTAATTGACGGAAAGTCATCGAGTAAAACAGAAGTGATTTCATGCGTTCCCCAAGGTAGTGATATAGGCCCTTTTCTGTTCCTTATCTATATAAACGATTTGGGAGACAATCTGAGCAGCCGCCTTCGGTTGTTTGCAGATGACGCTGTCATTTATCGACTACTAAAGTCATCAGAAGATCAAAACAAACTGAAAAACGATTTAGAAAAAAATATCTGAATGGTGCGAAAATTGGCAGTTGACCCTAAATAACGAAAAGTGTGTGGTCATCCACATGAGTGCTAAAAGGAAGTCGTTAAACTTCGGTTACACGATAAATCAGTCTAATCTAAAAGCTGTAAATTCAACTAAATACCTAGGTATTACAATTACGAACAACTTAAAATGGAAAGAACACATAGAAAATGTTGTGGGGAAGGCTAAACAAAGGCTGCGTTTTATTGGCAGGACACTTAGAAAATGCAACAGACCTACTAAGGAGACTGCCTATACTACGGTTGTCCGTCCTCTTTTAGAATACTGCTGCGCGGTGTGGGATCCTTACCAGATAGGACTGACGGAGTACATCGAAATAGTTCAAACAAAGGCAGCTCGTTTTGTATAATCGCGAAATATGGGAGAGAGTGTCACTGAAATGATACGGGATTTCGGCTGGAAATCATTAAAAGAAAGGCGTTTCTCGTTGCGACTGAATCTTCTCACGAAATTCCAATCACCATCTTTCTCCTCCGAATGCGAAAATATTTTGTTGACACCAACCTACATAGGGAGGAACGATCACCACAAAAAAATAAGGGAAATCATAGCTCGTACGGAAAGATGTAGGTGTTTACTCTTTCCGCTCGCTGTAAGAGATTGGAATAACAGGGAATTGTGAAGATGGTTGGATGAATCCTCTGCCAGGCACTTAAATGTGATTTTCAGAGTATCCACGTATATGTAGGTATTCATGTTGTTGTGGTTTGCTTTGGTGGATTGCTGCTAGGGAGGTTTTCCGGTGAGCAACACCGAGTGGTTCTAATGCTGAGATTTAGCCGCCATGCGGTGCTATTAACTATTTTGGTCGACTACGATTTGAGTGCACTAGTGGAATTTTCTGTCTTTTGGCCGTTAGTGTTCTTGTTACCCGCCCTGGGCACTGACGTAAATTCAGGCAGTGTTCTTTTGAGCGAAGTTAATTATTACCGTCTTTCAAGTTCAAATGTACCAGCGGAATTTTCTGCCTAGTGGCCGTTAGCGTTCCGGTTACCTGCCCTGGCCACTAACATAATTTCAGGCAGCGTCCTTTCCTTACCTGTTGTCGCTGTCCGACATGGTGTGTCATTTTGACAGCCTAGACATACTCCATTGTGGATTATCACGTTTGGAACATTGTCGGTTTAAGTTCTCATGTACAGATTGACAGGAAACAAGTCCTTGTGTCGGTCGCTTGCTGGCTGTCCCCTGATTGGGTTCGGACGGCTCAAGTATAATTGGGCTCACCACCTGTCTCACCTAAATGAAAGAGGGCAGACTGACCTCCCTGGAGACCTTCTGAGCTATTTTAAATTTTAAGCTTATGGTTACTTGTTTGTTATCTTGAAATTTTGCAGAATTAATTTTTAAATTTATCTTTCAAGTTTAAAAACTGCGGCCTTCTGCCTTTAAAGATTATGGTAATATATTTAAAATTTTGAAGTTTAATTATGGCCCAGAGCCACTGGTATTGCTCCTTGCCTATGTTGCTTCTTTAAATTATTTTATTGCTATCTTAATTGGATTTTCATATTGTTGATTTTTAAGATTTATTGTTGTTAAACATGCTGACATTCTGCCTTTAAAGGTGTATGGTTATATATTCTGAAGTTTTGAAGTTTAATTGTGGCCCTCAGCTATTTGTATTGCACCTTGCGTATGTTGTTTTTTGAATTATTTTATTGCTATCTTAATTGGTTTTTTATCTTGTTAAGATTTCTTATTGGGGGCCTTCAACCGTGAAAGAGATGCATTTGGTAAAGATTCGGCTATGTGCTGCTTTCGTTGTAAAGGTTATTAAATTACAATAAATGGAAATTAGAAGCAGAAACTGACCTTAACTCTTCGCCCTTTCCACAATCCTATTACCTGCTCTGTCCATCGGGTTTAGTGGGCGTCTCAAACCACCTCACCCAAAATTGCAAGATCCCCCCCCCCCCACATGACCCCATTGTATAGCCTCCCACTTCCTTAATCAGTCTCCTAACCTCACCTGTCTCCTTCCTACTACACCTACTACACCTACCCCACCCCACCTACTTCTCCAAATGCGAAGCCAAATCCCCTCCCACCAACTCCGAGCTCCTTGTCTCTGTTCGCCCCATCGACCCGCCCATCCACCTCAACAATTCCCTCTGCCCTCCCCATGCAACTGAAGACATCATCCAGTTCCTAACCATTGCCCCGCAGAATATCCACCCTTCCCAATGTCCCAATACCCTCCAGCAGATCTCTCTTGTACCCACTCCATCTTCCATTTGAATACATGTACCACCTACTCCCACAACCTGGCCCACTTTACCTTCACCAACCTAGACACTGTCACAACCTCACCGTGTTGTCCACAACTCTCCCTATCTGCTTCGCCACACCGGCAAGTTCCTTCCCCTTGCACAAGGTGGGGTCACTATTGGGCATCTCAAGCATCTGCCTGCCAGGCCCCAACGCCTACCCAATGACGTACCAAGCCCCTTCTCCTCAGCATCTTTCTTCCCTCAAAGTCACCTTGTCCACTATCTCTATCTGTCCCGCCACTCCTCTCCCCTATGAATTCATTTTACATGTTTACCCTACCTTCTCCACCTATGTGAGGGCCACCGACCTCAACATCAACAAATCATAGATGTGACCCTGCCACCCTTCGGCACTAGCATCAGCTACTTTCCACATTATACAGTGACCTTGTTCATCTCCCAAAGCACATCTGTCCTGAAAGTAACTCCACCCTGGATGCCATCCTCGCTTCCCCCAAGGTCCTTGATGGCATCACCACAGATATCCTTGATCTCATTGGTAGTGACCACCTCCCCATCCTTCTTACCATCTCTTCCAGCCATGGCACCCTCTTGCCCCCTGCCCTGCTGCCCCTCTGAAGTCCATCCACAACTACCACACCTCCAACTGGGATGCCAACAAGGAATCCATTGCCTCACTCAAAAGCCAGCCCCTTACCTTTCACCATCCTGCTGACATCTACTGTTCCTCTTCCTTCCTCCAGAAGACAATCACTGATGCTGCAGAGGCCCATGTTCCTAACAAACTCACTCACCTTCACCACCCTATGCTTCCTCCACAGGCCACCCTTCTTCTCCGAGAATCCTACAGGCTCTACTGCTCTTTAGCAGCCATAACTGAGATACACTCCTCTTCCACTGGCAGTTACAACATCCACAACCTACTCACAGTGAAGCTATGCTGGGACTGGCACCAGATATGCACATGCCCTCCCTGTCAACTCCTCCAAGTACTGGCCTGCATTCCACCACCTTACTGGTAACCATCCTGCTCTGCATTACCTGTTTCTCCACAACAATCACCCCTTCCCTGAAATCCTCAGTGAGGCTAACCATTGTCCTACCCACCTCTCTGAGGTCTTATCAATTCCTCACAATCCCCATTTTGACAACTCCCTCTTCCCCACCATCCATGAATGCACTGATACCTCTGTCCTGCCACTCGGCTGGCCGAGGTGACCGAGCGATTCTAGGCGCTACAGTCTGGAACCGCGCGGCTGCTATGGTCACAGGTTTGAATACTGCTGCGGGCATGGATGTGTGTGACACTAGGTTTTAGTAGTTCTAACTTCTAGGGGACTGATGACCTGAGCAATTAAGTCCCATAGTGCTGAGAGCCATTTGAACCTGCCACTCGCCCCCCACTATCCAGTACTTGTATCAGTCACCTTGTTTCAACATAAAGACTCTCATAACCACACATAACATCAAACTCGTTCTCTGTTCCCGGTGTAACACCACTCCTGGTCATGACAGTGTCACCTAATGCCTTCTCAAGGAATTCCCCCTTTCCTGTCCATCCTGCTGCTCTTGTTACCCTGTACAACATTCTCCTCTCCACAGGCTTTTACCCTGACATGTGGAAGACTTCCTGTGTCCTGCTGTTCCCTAAACCCAACAACCTCCCCCCACCCCCACCCCCCCTGTCATCTCCTCGTATCATCCCATCTGCCTCACCTCCCTGTAAGTCAGTAAGGTCTCCTGCCATATTCATCATCACCCTAACAAGCACCACCTTCTTCCCCTTACTCAGTGTGACTTCTGGCGCTGCTTCTCAGCCGAACACCAGCTCATTAACCGTACCAATCTCTCGTCCCTCCAACTTAACTCCCATTGTTCTGCTAACATTGTTTCCCTCGAGGCCGGCCGGAGTGGCCGAGCGGTTAAAGGCGCTATAGTCTGGAACCGCACGACTGCTACGGTCGCAGGTTCGAATCCTGCCTCGGGCATGGATGTGTGTGATGTCCTTAGGTTAGTTAGGTTTAAGTAGTTCTAAGTTCTAGGGGACTTATGACCACAGCAGTTGAGTCCCATAGTGCTCAGAGCCATTTGAACCATTTTTTTTCCCTCAAGCTCCAGAATCCCTACGACCATGTCTGGCATCCTGGGCTCCGCTTCAAACTCCGGACCTATTCTCTCCCCATCAATTTCGTCCATCTTGTTGCTTCCATCCCCTTCCATCGTCCCTACTATGTCACTACCCACAATACCAACTATCTTACTTTCTATCCCCACAGTCGGTATACCCCAAAGCTCCACCCTTTTCCCTCTCCTCTATCTCCAGTCCACTGCCAATGTACCTAAACCTTACCCAACTGTTCATCTCCTCCAATTTACTGATGACACTGCATTCCTGGCCCTTTATCCTACCCTTCAATGTTCCCAATGTAACATCCAAACCCACCTCGACCAGTTCACTGCCTTGTGCAGACAGTGACTCCTTTGCATCAACTCTTCCAGGCAATCATCATAGGTCATACGACCTGCTCCTTCTGGCGCCACGATTTTTACTTAACCATTTATAGTTGTCCTATCCACCTCACTCCTACTCTGAAGTGCTTTGGACTCATCCTTGACCAGCTCATCACCTGGACTCCCCATCTCGTTACAGTCCCACACAAAGCCCAAAATAGACTCTGCCTCCAGAAAGTCACGTCCAGCCGGACGTGGGGACTGCATCCTTCCACTGTCCTTCACAGCTACAAATCCTTGATCCGCCCCACACTTCGTTATGCCAGTGTTGCTTGGATTCCTGCCCTCCCAGATTCTGTAAAGCCGTCCAAGTCCTAGAATGCCATGCAGTGCAGCTCGCCTTCTGTGCTCCACATGCATCCTCTATGACCTGATCCCTACCGCAACCTACTTCTTTTCCTCGAACACATCCACCTTCCACTCCCAGCCCAGTGTCGTGCCTTTACTGTTGTGTCCCGCCCTCCCTCCATCTCCACACCCTCCACTTCCTTTCCCAGCACAACGTCCAGCACCTACCCCTCCCGGAAGTTGGGCTTTGCCCTGGCACCTACCCCACTCTTACTCTCTTACTCCTCATTCCCCCTCCTACTTAAGGCTCCCTCTTCCATCCTCATCCCTTTCCCTGAGTGGTTTTCCTACTTCCTATGCATCCTCTTTCCTGTGCCTCCCCTTCTGTGTCCCTGCGCTCCCTCCTGCTTTGCATTCTCTCTTCACATTCTGCACCACCCATCTCCTGCCTCTTGGTGCATTCCCCGCCACCTTTTTTCGCACACCGTCCTGCCACCACCCCCACCCCTCTCACTGAAATTCTCTCTCTTTTCCTTCTCTCACGCCTCCCATCCCTTGGCAGGTCGATACCAGTGGAGTTCATTCTCTCGCTCCGTATTTTTATACTGTGGCTTTAAACCACATACAGAACACGTGACTGTATACGAGCAGAATGCAGGCTATGTCACCCGATTGATGCATCCGGGCTTAACACTGGAAAAAAATTGACCTGCAGCAACTTCTCCTTCTCTATAATGGATTAGTCAAGCAATAAATCGTACATCGTTACAGCTCTATCTCAACTGATCACCCCGTCCGCTCTCTGTTATCCTTTAACGTGGATGCAAGTAAGTTTAGAGGTGAATGGTTCTCTGTCCTCCTGAAACGCATCAAATACAGTAGTCAACACACGTGTATCACTGGTACCTAAATAGACATACAGTATAGTACTGCCTAGACGGAAAAAAATTGACTGCCTCCCTGATTCCTTTGGTTCTGATGTCGACGTTTTCCTGTATACCTCTTGTTGCCGCATTCTTGTTCCAATGCACAAATTGTTCGTCGCGAACAATAAGATATGCACGTACTTCCTCAATTTCCCCGCATTTCGGTGTATATTCGGTCAATTTATACCTATTCCCTCGCCTTTTTTCGCAATTCTATCGATTTTATGGCAGATCTATCCATGCGATCATGACATAACATCTCGTTCTATGTTCTAAAATTGCTGGTAAATATATCACAGCTGCCAACAACTAGCACAAATGCGCTGATCGGGAGGAATAATATAGCACTGTACTCGAATGTATCCAGTCACCTCCACATTCGGAGAGCCATTGCTCTGTTTTCTGTAAGTCTGTGTATATGCACGCCTGAGGACGGCTCACAGACGTATGACGCAAGTGACACCCAATCATCTGACTAGATTCGAATTCCGTGAGTCCCGTGGAGCATCCTATTCTGCTCTCTCATGGTGTCTAATGACTACTGTGGTCGCTGATAAGTAGAACCTGGTATTAGGTTGCAGCACAATGCACCTACGAGTAATATGAAAAACGCATGTTTTTGGGGGTGTCCGGATTCTTTTGATCACATAATGTACCAACCCCTTTGCAGTCTTCTAGGATGACGATTTTCCCCAGTATATGTGCTGCTTTATGACCTTTTCATTATGAGTGCTGGTTTTTTCATGACGATTTCGAAGTGTAATTAGAACTGTGACGCATTTTTTCCGTCAGCTGCGATAGCGTGTATTGGCTTCAATTACCTGGGCTGTAGGGTGATTTTTAGTAGTCGACTGTAGCGAACTCTGACGTCAAACGACGATAGATACTGTTTGCTTACAGGTAGCACACTTTTTAAGCTCCACAGTCCAACATCCACATCTCGTCAGTTGAACATATATCCCGCCAAAAAGAATAAAGATACTATCTTACACCCCTGCATTTTCCCCGCCAGTTTGTAGGTGTAGGGAAATGTTTGATTATGTCTGTCGCTCGTTTCGAGTGGTATTGCGAAATTTTTTCCCAGCGGGATAACACCAGTTGTATGGTACCGCCAGTTTGTGAGTTGTATTGCGATTTTACTCGTCTTTGTGCAGCGCGTTGCGTATAATACAGTATTAGGACCGATCTTTATGATTAACTACTTAATTAGGATCGATATTTGCGTCAGTTTCCTAACCAAAATAAGTGAAGTACACTAACCTAACCTTCCTCTCCCGCATCTGGACAGTTTTCACGTGTTAGTGGGTGCACTTGGGCTTTACATCGAGTACGACCAGGGTTCGAGTCCCAGAAAGGGCACTGCCATTTTTAATTTCCCGTCTATTCCAAGCGCCTTTGGTGGTTTAATCATGTGAGGCGGAGTACTGTTGGGCTTTCTGCCAATGACTACCAGGGTTCGAGTCTCAGAACGGGTCCTGCCAATTTATATTTCCCACAAATTTCCTGGTGGGGGGATGGGTGGGATATCAGCACAGCCTTGGGACAAAGAAATTCCCAACACAATTGTAAATTCAAGCCAGTAGGGCATGTTAGTGGGAGGATGGGTTGGGGCAGGGGGTTTAAGGGGGCTGGGGCACATGTGCAGCTGAGAAAAACAAGTGATGTCATCCATTGGTGGGGGAGGGTCTGGTCGGGGGCGGGGTTTAGCGAGGGTGGATGGTGTTGGGAGGAGGTGGGGGTGAATAATTTATCAGTTTAATGAATTTTCATATCAATTTGATATCGAAAGTGTTCTGACATCCCCACTACACTACTACTGTTAGATTTGCATTCTGGTTAATTACTTCGAATCGAGTTTAAGATAGAAACAATTACTGTGTTAGCTATTCTAATGGAAGTTGGTTAATGCACAGGCATAGAGACCCTGTACTAAGTGGTGATATTATAAACTATGATCATTAACAAACCCTCTGATTTAAATGAGAATCATTTCGTGCTCTTCCCTGTTTAGTAATGCTACTAGTTTCATGTGTGTTGGTGATTGGTTCTGTAAACTGCAACATCGAGTTTACCTGTGGTATGTGTTATTGAGAGGCATATGTTACTGTGTGATACCTCATTGGCCATTTGTTTGTCTGACTTCCAAGTTAGTAATTCATTTATCTGCAGGGTTAGGTTACTGTGTCGTGGTGTGGTTAGTTATAAAGAATGAGTTTAGTGTGTGTAACGAGGAAGGTTCGGTTAGCTTTAGCACTGCATCCTGCTTTATTATGTGTTTAACGAGGAAGGTTCGGTTAGCTTTAGCACTGCATCCTGCTTTGTTATATTGCTTGGTACATGAATACCTAAGCAGGCTGGGACCGAAAGTAATATGTAATGTTACAACTTGGTTTTGTGCTTAGAGAACGTCTGTTCCTGACCCGCTTGTCTAATGTTGGTTATACCCTGCTGGAGTGTTTCAGAAACGAATCTTAGTTTGATAGTTGTGTTCCCATTAGGTTACCACAAGGTCACACTTTCCCTAAAATTCCCCGCAGAGGTATAACGATAGCATCAATTGCCGTTTACGGAGTTCGGTGTTACCGTTACAAGATAACACCTCTGTGTGCTTAACTTCGCACTCTGTCACCCACTTAATAATGTATCCTTCCTAATGTGCTGTGAGTGCACAAAAAGTGAAATTCCGGGTTTCGTTATACTAGTTGGTACTGAAATTTTAATGGTTATCAGCGTCTATATTTTTCACACCTACACCATCTGCATGAGACTTACTATGAAGAATGAAAACATTTGAATGGTACGTCCTTCGACAGCTTTCAAGGGTATTGTGCAAAGAGAACAGTTTCAGCTGGAAGTGCCCGCATTACGCGCTATGCACATAGTGCTACTCCGCTGGTGTACAAGCTCACCTCCCGCCGTGACAAAGCCACGATTGGCGAACACCGATGAATAGGCGTCATTAGGCATCCTGCGGGAGCCAGCTGTGAGATAGGCACGTACGTGACTTCACGGTGTGGAACCTGTACTCGGGTGGAATGACAATCGCCACGTTCCACGACACACTGGTGATTGCTCGTAGCAGTGCATCATTGTCCCGACGAGTTTCGTGCAGTTACTGCGATCAGTCGATAAGCGTTCCGAAGCACGTGTGCCGCCCGCTATTGTTTCTTGTTCCGCCGTAAAGTGCATTTAACATCGTTAGTACATCAAATGAATGTTGTGTTAGATTTTCTGAAACAGATTCCAGAAGTGGTATGATTTAACACAATGGTAATCGATTCACTGAAAAATCTGTAAGCGAGCAGATTCTAAACGAATTGTGTGTGTACAATGGGAGTAAGGAGTATCTACTGTGTGAAATATCTCTTCCAGTTTCTCTTATCTTACTTTTCCGTTCGCATTTGTCTCTACTGTTTCGATTTTTTTCTTCAGACAAGAAAATTAAGTACGAGTCGATTGCACCATCATTAGAGACAACTGTTGCGTTTCACATAGTCACAAAAACGTATTATTGTATTTAATAAGCTGCGGCAATTACGTTTATTATGTTTTCCGCGAACTGTAAGCCGATTTGATGAAACGCTTTTCAACAAGGACTATAGACTATATGAACAAGAACTGTATGGAATTTGAGGTCATAGAGTGAAGAGCTCCAGGTATCATACTTTACTCTTAAGATTACTTCGTGATATACATTCTGACACACACACACACACACACACACACACACAAAAGCAATTCTCACCACAATGGAGTTATCAGAATGACACTGAGGTTGGTGGATGTCTTGTTCATGTGCACACAAACTAATGATTACAATTTCAGAGAAGTTGGATGATTTATTCAAGAGAAAGAGCTTCACAAATTGAATCAGTCCTTAACGCATTGGTCCACAGTTTTTCGGCTTGACATTCGTTGACAGAGTTGCTGGATGTCCTCGTGAGGGACATCGTGCAAAATGGTGTGTCAGATCGTCAAGGGCCCTGCTCATAATGCTGCAAACGTTCTGAATTGGGGAGAGATCTGGCGACCATGTTGGCCTAGGCAGGGTTTGACAAGCAGGAAGACAAGCAGTAGGAACCCTCGCCGTGTGCGGGCAGACTTTATCTTGCTGAAATGTAGGCCCTGGATGACTTGCAATAAACGACAAGAAATCGGGGGGTGTAGAATACCGCCGACGTACAGTTGCCCTGTAAAAGTGGCGCGGGTGGCAACCAAAGTGATCGACCTGTCACAGGAAATGGTACCTCAGACCATCTGTCCTGGTTGTCGGACAGTATGGCAGTTGAGAATCAGGGTGGTACCACACCGCTGTTCAGGACGCCTCCAGACACGTCTTTGCTAGTCATTGGGGCACATTTCGAAGGTTAACTCATCAGTGAAGACAATTCTACTCCACTCACTGAGATTGCAGACCGAAAACTTGTTTGGAGACGCCCAAAACAGCGATGGGATATAGCCCTACAACCATGAGGAATGGTCTGGGCTGCCATTTCTTGTGATAGCAGGATAACTTTGGTTGCCATCCGTAGCAATCTTACAGCGCAGCGCTACACGTCACCAAAGGCAGTCTCTCATCTGTCAGTGGCTACAGATGGTTCAAATGGCTCTGAGCACTATGGGACTCAACTGCTGTGGTCATAAGTCCCCTAGAACTTAGAACTACTTAAACCTAACTAATGACATCACACACATCCATGCCCGAGGCAGGATTCGAACCTGCGACCGTAGCGGTCGTGCGGTTCCAGACTGTAGCGCCTTTAACCGCTCGGCCACTTCGGCCGGCAGTGGCTACAGACTCTAGTTCTATGTTGTGATGTCGTTTGGGTAGTGTAACATTAGTGATCTGCTCACTCTTTTCCTCTACCCTCCCCAATGCGTGAGTAGGGCTTGTTTTAGCCCTCGTTGAGCCTCGTTCTTCGTTCTTCGGAAACCACATTTTTCTACATACAATAACTATTCTGAATCTCTTGAATGCTTTCCCTGGGGATTCCAGTGACGTTCTATTTACCAGCAGCATCACGCAAGAATCCATTTGTTTCCATCCTTTACACGCACACACAAGTGTAAGAGTTTGTATTCTATTATAAACAGCAATTCTCTGAAGCTGTTTTTGTGGGTTATACTTTTATTCCGAGGAATCTTGCACATTGCTTGAACTCCTCTAATAGTTCTTTCAATTTTTTTCTAGTGTATTTAGAAAAAAAAGTGTGACGGTGGTGGGCTTATGAGCAGAGCAGTAGAATGTGGTCCGAAAGCATGGGTTTAATCTCGGGAAGGGTGGGGGGTTTTCCAGCTTTCCAGTCCCACCAGAACGGCCTCAGCCTACTATCAAAAGAGTATGTGGCTCATTCTGATTGATAAAATGCGGCTTGGAAGATGACCCCTTATGCTCCCCCTCCTAGCGCTTGTTCCATGGAAGGTGGTACGTGGCCCACAGGCAAGCGAGAAGTCCAGTCACGACCTCGGGTCCCAGATTTTAAGTTGCTTTTCGAATCTAAACAGGATTCAGTTATTTACATTGTTATTGGTTTCAGTAATGATGTTTCAAAGACGTGACTACCGTATGTCGACGCCCAGAGGTTCTTTCAATCCACGTATATGCTTTCTGAAGATGTAGGACAGGAACTTGTGTCATCCAACGACACGACAGAGCGCGGAGCCTGAGCCTGCCACTAGGTTTTCCATTTGGCAGCAAACCTGACTCTGTACGCTGCCGGATCATAGTGAAAGCGTTTCAAGATGTTGTTTGTTATTCAGTGATCGCGAATGAATACCACGATCTCCAGTGTAGAAAAATGAGGTAACTGCTGCGTAGGGAGTCCTTGTCTCCTATTAATGGGGTGCTCTGTTGTCTCGATGGATGACGATTTTTTACACAGGTTTTCATCTGCAGTTTTTTTTTCTTCTAGAACTATCTAAAATCTACCTTGATTTAGAAACACAGAGAAAAAAATAACTATGAATGAAAACCTGTGTCTGAAACCAACATCCACTGTGGCAACTAATCATCGCATTCATAGGAGAGAAGTACTGTCCAGGCAGCAGCTAACTCCATCTGCTCCATTGGCGATCAGTCACGAAGCTGCAAAACTACATTGCGAGACGTTCCACCTACACTCCGTCAGGTCGTATTATGTTTTTGATATAGCCTTGACTCCCTGTACACATGCGACAGTAAAATAAAGGTTCCTGAAAATGTTAGTATCTGGTTTAAAGGACGTGCTGTTTGTGAAAATATTTCTGTAACTGGTGATTATACTGTCTATTATCATCATACCACCCCCCCCCCCCCCCCCCCGATGAACCATGGACCTTGTCGTTGGTGGGGAGGCTTACGTGCCTCAGCGATACAGATGGCTGTACCGTAGGTGCAACCATAACGAAGGGTTTTCTGTTGAGAGGTCAGACAAACGTGTGGTTCCTGAAGAGGGGCAGCAGCCTTTCAGTAGTTGCAGGGGCAACAGTCTGGATGATTGACTGATCCGGCCTCGTAACACTAACCAAAACAGCCTTTCTGTGCTGGTACAGCGAACGGCTGAAAGCAAGGAGAAACTACAGCCGTAATTTTTCCCGAGGGCATGCAGCTTTACTGTATGGTTAAATGATGATGGCGTCCTCTTGGGTAAGATATTCCGGAGGTAAAATAGTCCCCCATTCGGATCTTCGGGCGGGGACTACTCGAGAGGACATCGTTATCAGGAGAAAGAAAACTGGCGTTCTACGGGTCGGAGCGTGGAATGTCAGATCCCTTAATCGGGCAGGTAGGTTAGAAAATTTAAAAAGGGAAATGGATAGGTTGAAGTTAGATATAGTGGGAATTAGTGAAGTTCGGTGGCAGGAGGAAAAAAGACTTTTGGTCAGGTGAATACAGGGTTATAAATACAAAATCGAATAGAGGTAATGCAGGAGTAGGTTTAATAATGAATAAAAAAAATAGGAATGCGGGTAAGCTACTACAAACAGCACAGCGAACGCATTGTTGTGGCCAAGATAGATACGAAGCCAACGCCTACGACAGTAGTACAAGTTTATATGCCAGCTAGCTCTGCAGATGATCAAGAAATTGATGAAATGTATGATGAGATAAAAGAAATTATTCAGGTAGTGAAACGAGACGAAACTTTAGTAGTCATGGGTGACTGGAATTCGATTGTAAGAAAAGGGAGAGATGGGAACATAGTAGGTGAATATGCACTGGGGGGTAAGAAATGAAGGAGGAAGCCGCCTGGTAGAATTTTGCACAGAGCATAACTTAATATAGCTAACACTTGGTTCAAGAACCATAAAAGAAGGTTGTATACATGGAAAAATCCTGGAGATATTAGAAGCTATCAGGTAGATTATATAATGGTAAGACAGAGATTTAGGAACCAGGTTTTAAATTGTAAGACATTTCCAGGGGAAGATGTGGACTCTGACCACAATCTATAGATTATGAACTGTAGATTAAAACTGAAGAACCTGCAAACAAGTGGTAATTTATGGAGATGGGACCTGGATAAACTGACTACACCAGAGGGCGTACAGAGCTTCAGGGAGAACATAAGGGAACAATTGACAGGAATGGAGGAAAGAAATACAGTAGAAGAGTAATGGGTAGCTTTGAGGGATGAAATAATGAAGGCAGCAGAGGATCAAGTAGGTAAAAAATGGAGGGCTAGTAGAAATCTTTGGGTAATGGAAGAAATATTGAATTTAATTGATGACAGGAGAAAACATAAAAATGCAGTAAATGAAGCAGGCAAAAGGGAATACAAACGTCTCAAAAATGAAATCGACAGGAAATGCAAAATGGCTAAGCACGGATGGCTAGAGGACAAATGTTAGGATGTAAAGGCTTATATCTCTAAGGGTAAGATAGATACTGCCTACAGGAAAATTAAAGAGGCCTTTGGAGAAAATAGAACCATTTGTATGAATATCAAGAGCTCAGATGAAAGCACAGCTCTAAGCAAAGAAGTAAAAGCAGAAAGGGGGAAAGAGTATATAGACGGTCTATACAAGGGTGATGTACTTGAAGACAATATTACGGTAATGAAAGAGGATGTAGATGAAGATGAAATGGTAGACGCGATACTGCGTGAAGAGTTTGACAGAACACTGGAAGATCTGAGTCGAAACAAGGCCCCGAGACTCCAAGACTCCATTAGAACTACTGACAGCCTTGGAAGAGCAAATCTTGACAAAACTCTACCACCTGGTGAATGAGACGTATCAGACAGGCGAAATACCCTCAGACTTCAAGAAGAATATAAAAATTCCAATCCCAAAGAAAGCAGGTGTTGACAGATGTGAAAATTACCGAACTATGAGTTAATAAGTCACAGCTGCAAAATACTAACGCGAATTCTTTTCAGACGAATGGCAATACTGGTAGAAGCCGACCTCGGGGAATGTCAGTTTGGATTCCGTAGAAATACTGGAACACATGGGGCAATACTGACCTTACAACTTATCTTAGAAGAAAGGTTAAGGAAAGGCAAACCTACGTTCGAAGTATTTGTAGACTTAGAGAAAACTTTTGACAATTTTGACTGGATTACTATCTTTCAAATTCTCAAGATGGCATGCGTAAAATTACACGGAACGAAAGGCAATTTACAATTTGTACAGAAATCAGAGGGCAATTTTAAGGGTCTATGGACACGAAAGGGAAGCTGGGGTTGACAGGGTTGTAGCCTCTCCCCGACGTTATTCAATCTGTATATTGAGCAAGCAGTAAAGGAAACAAAAGAAAAAATCGGAGTAGGTATTAAAATCCATGGAGAAGAAAAAAAAAATATTAGGTTCGCCGATGACATTGTAGTTCTGTCAGAGACAGCAAAGGACTTGGAAAAGCAGTTGAACAGAATGGACAGTGTCTTGAAAGGAGGATATAAGATGAACATCAACAAAAGCTAAACGAGGAGTAATGGAATGTAGTCGAGTTAACTCGGGTGATGTTGAGGGAATTAGATTAGGTAATGAGACACTTAAAGTAGTAAAGGAGTTTTGCTATTTGGGGAGCAACATAAGTGATGATGGTCGAAGTAGAGAGGATATAAAATGTAGACTGGCAATGATAAGGAAAGCGTTTCTAAAGAAGATTTAAGTGTCAGGAAGTCATTTCTGAAAGTATATGTATGGAGTGTAGCCATGTATGGAAGTGAAACATGGACGATAAATAGTTTGGACATGAAGAGAATAGAAGCTTTCGAAATGCGGTACTACAGAAGAATGCTGCAGACTGGACGGGTAGATCACATAACTAATGAAGAGGTATTGAATAGAATTGGGGAGAAGAGGAGTTTGTGGCACAACCTGAAAGGAGATGGGATCGGTTGGTAGGACATGTTCTGAGGCATTAAGGGATCACCAATTTAGTATTGGAGGGCAGCGTGGAGGGTAAAAATCGTAGAGGGAGACCATGAGATGAATACACCAAGCAGATTCAGAAGGATGTAGGTGGCAGTAGTTACTCAGAGACGAAGAAGCTTGCACAGGATAGAGTAGCATGGACAGCTGCATCAAACCATTCTCAGGACTGATCATACAAGGTGAGCTGCAACCCCATGACTAAAAAGGAAAAGAAAGGAAATTCTTGATCTTACCCAAAGACGAGAAGCGATTCTTCTTCACGTTGTAGCTCACTGGGCTGCCCTGGAATGGTCCATGTGTGCGGAATCTCTCGATTTCTCAATAGCTCCACGTAGGCTTCATTGCGCTTGTGCAGCAAAGAGCTGTATGTCTCCGATAGCACTGAACTAAAGAGTTCACGCGAGGCGCCATCAGTAGTCTGCGTGAATACAGAAGTGACTTCAGGAGTAAGGCCGCTCATGCTATATAAGCACGTCCGTTTCCGCTTGTGCTGCCAGTCAGATTGGGCTGTTGCACAGGCAACTGCACTAATGAACCAACAGAGATACTGCGCTACGGGAGAAGGCGTTACAGATGTCGAGGCTGTATCAAATATTCAAGAGTACTGAGAACATTGAAATGAAGAGTGGCACTGGTGCCCATGTCCCGTGTCACGGAGAATAAATTGAAAGCATTGACTTCTATTTTTACTGGCTGTTGTGTTTTTTGTTGGTTGTGTGTACGTCCAGTATGCAGCCTCGTGGCAGACATCAGCGCCTGAACTTGGGTGCTGTGTAGCATCATTGGATGAAGGTTCTGGACACAGATTGCTATTCTCAACTGGTTCCCCACAACACTCTCTACAATTCCTCGAAGTTTGTCAGCGTCAGTTTCTAACATCGTGTATATTATTTAAACAGACTGGTCACAAAAAATCTAAGGGAGTTGCAGGTCAGATTGTGCTGATACATGATGGTTAGAAAGAGATTAGTGTCCTCAGATTCTTTCACAGTGGCTTGTCTGAATAAAATCTTGTTGGTTTTTAAGCCGCATCAGTTCGACTAAAATTTTCGAGCTTTTGGTAGTTATTTCCGCCATCATCCGCAGGAGCAAATCTACTGACTGCTAGAGCTTATTTTTTTTGCTTCATATTAATTTCATTACCCTGTTCCAAACGAGAAGGGAAGGCTGGCAGCAGCACATTCCGCCACTCTTCAGCTGAGTGGCATACAAATAAAAGAAGAGCAAACTGATACATAAAAATGGACGAAAAAATGGGGATATAAAAACAAAGTAAATGGAGATAATGGAAGTTAAAATATTCACTAACATGGGGACATTTATTGGGGGACAGTTAGAAAAATCAACATTCAGTTAAAATAACACAGCCAGTAATTTGAGGGGCGTTTAACAGACACTGAAGTCACACACACTAGTAAATTGATGTACGTACGTATGTACATAGGAATGTATGTATGAGAATTGATAAGTATTTTCATGAGTAATTATTAATTGTGTAAAGCATGCAAAAACTATTGCTCTTTAAATAACAAATGTGGTCTCATAAGCAGACTTGTAACATACTCAAAATATAGTTGAATATGTAAAATCCAGTACTAGATTAATTTCAAGTTCAATCACTTTCTCATGAAATTAAGACTGACGAAACCTTGTAATTCTAGTCGAAGTGCATAAATGCAACAACTATGGCAAATTATTTAAGGGAATAACTGCAGATTGATTTAAAAATACACTGGAAGTGGAATATTTCTCGAAACTATAAAACTGAACTTTAAACACTCTAACACCACACATCAGAAAGCAATCACAACTATTTTCACAGCAGCCAAATAAGTCTTTCCATCTTTCAGTAATAAATTAGGACATTTGGAATCAAATTTACTAGCATAGAATTCGTTTCCAGGTTTGGGATTTGGGATAATCACAGGTGTAAGATGCAAAAACCGAACAAAAGAGAATCGAAGCATTTGATATGTGGTGCTACAGACGAATGTTGAAAATTAGGTGGACTAATAAGGTAAGGAATGAGGAGGTTCTGCGCAGAATCGGTGAGGAAAGGAATATTTGGAAAACACCGATAAGGAGAAGGGACAGGATGATAGGACATCTGTTAAAACGTGAGGGAATGACTTCCATGGTACTAGAGAGAACTATAGAGGGCAAAAACTGTAGAAGTAAGACAGAGATTGAAATACATCCACCAAATAATTGAGGACGTGTGTTGCAAGTGCTACTCTGAGACGACGAGATTGGCACAGAAGAGGAATTCGTGGCGGGCCGCATCAAACCAGTCTGAAGACTGATGACCCAAAAAATAAATTTTTTTGCGACACTGCGATAATTATTAAAATCAACCCAATTTCACACATACTAGTCCATTTTCAGAGTGCCCACTATAAACAATGTAGTGGAAGGCTGGTGGTATTGGTGGCGTAAGTTTCAGTGACTGTTAACATGGTGGCGACGCAGTCGTGGCAATAGTGTTGGCCTCGCAGTGTTACAGACCTTTTTGGCGTCGGAATTATACTTTTAAAGGGCCAAAAACCATTCCATGATATTAGTATCATCAAATGCAGCATCTGAGGACCATATTTACAACCCCTAAGCTCTTCTGGTCTCAAATCCTGAAGAATAGGAATCACAATGATCCGCTACTGCTAGCTTGATGTTAAACTGCTCAGCCTAGACCCCTTACCTGTCACAAAAGACGAGTTGCCACTTGCGCGCAAACCACACTTCTCCACTCCGCCAGACTCTTCCGTAGCTGTGAGGCTTCCCCTCATCTTTTACATTCAAACCTGCGTTGCTAAGTGTGGACCAAATCTTTTGCAGTACATTACATAACAATTATTCCAGTAGTTACTTGAATCCACAAGAACTGTTTAAATAACATTGTAAAAAAGTTCACATAACTGAAATATGTATATATAGTCAAAGAATTCCCTTGACAGATACAACACTCTACATAAATAACACTACAAATTGACACATAAATATCACAACAGATACAAAATAGGTCGAAAATAGGTGATACAACCTCTCCTAACGACAAAGCCTGTAACGCGATTGTCCATCACGACGAACTGTGTTGGATGTTATACTGTACTGCTTGACGTCTCTATCTCTGGGTGAGAAATCATTAAAGTGTACTGGAGAGCATTAAAGACAATCGTCCGTTCTACAGAGGTAGGTCAGGACAGAAAGGATAAAATATGGTCTTGCGCTTCATGCTGAAATATAACTTGGTGGAGATTTCTAAGACGAGGAAAACCATTTCCACTAATACTATAGAAATACAGAGCTTTCGTCCGAATTACAGTCCAAATTACAGTCCATGCCAAGCATAGACGATGATTTTGCATATCCATTGGTACCTCACACCATCACACCAGCTTCTGGGACTGTATGGCCAAGATGTGTCCAATCTGGCAACTTCTCCTCAGAGTATGCACAAGTATTCGTTAATCAGCCTGGCGCACACAGAACCGGAGACCATAGTGCCTTTTGTTGCCATTGGGCCGCCTTTTTCTTTAGATCAAGGTGAAATGAAAGTTGTGTGCATTTTATTCCATTATTGCAGGTCAAAGTGATGAAATTGTTTACTGCTGTAACGTCCAAAAGAAAATCAGAAAGACGATACCACAATTTGAGTGAGTAACTGCAAATAGCGTAGTTTAATCTCCGCTTATCAATCTGACCTACGGCTCCCATCACACATTTGTACTCCGCGTGAATGTAGGACAGGATACAGCTCAGGTTGTACCATCTCTATTTTTTTGTTGAGACGAGTCTTATATCTTTCAGATGGTTTAAGATTGACAAAACTTTAACTGGGTTATTAGCATGCCACTGTACTTCCGACACACACCTTTTCTTGCGAATTATGATGTGCGCTTTTATGTAGTTGGAAAACATTTGTATCAAGAAGCGCAAGGAGTTGATGCAGACAATGCAGCAAGATATAAGGGCTAATTTCATATGTATCTACTGTAAAGTTTCACTATGTTTTAAAAAATTTCTTAAAATGTTAAGCTGTGAATAAATAATTTTTTTTTACGTATTACTGCCACTTACTTTCTTCTTTTGATAGATACTAAGCAGAGTAAAAAAAAACATTACGTGGGACTTAGGTCTCTCACTGAACTCGAGGAGGAATAACCTTAGGGAACTATTTACTTCTTCTCGAGTGCAGCCACACATATACGTCCTACGTAAATAATTATAAAACTGTAAATACGAATCGAAATTTAGGAGATAGCATGACTAATTATTCATTCCAAAAACAGGAAACCAATTTTACAGTAACATGTGAAATATTAATTAATTCGCTCACGAAAAGATTTGCTTCACATCGTATTCTAAATTTGAGTGTCCTACAAAACTTGCCGTAGTTTGTATATCGACACTACACTGACCTGCAGTATCTTTGCTTCCATGAAAACTCGCACAGCCAACCCACTGATCGATTCTTCGACAGTCGATTTATCACTCTTTCCTTCCTTCTCTCTCTCTCTCTCTCTCTCTCTCTCTCTCTCTCTCTCTTTCCCTTCTCTCGCACCTATAGCTGCCCATCATATTCACTGCATTTACATATACACGAAATTAAAATATCATACACCCAGAAGTACACTTGTTAATAGTAAATACATAGCATAAAAAATAAAACCAGTGCACAGATATGATACTCAAAATTTGGAATGTCCTACAGATCATGCACAAAAGCTTTCGTTACTCTTTTAATAAAACAATTGAAGATGACTTTTAGCAACTCGTTCTCTAAATGCATTATACATAACTTGAAGACATCACGACAAGTGCCTCCAGGCCCTTAATACAGAGCGCTGTACTTTCCGCTGTTGAATTGGGTCGTGTTTAACGAGCCAACGCTAACGAGAGAGAACACTTTGCAGCGTAAACCACACGGAAGGCTCCAAAGCTGTTGGGCAAGAAGACATGCCATTAGTTGAGATTTAATGAGAACGTTTCATGACACATTGAAAACATTTCTAATTTCCACTAGATGTAAACCTCCTCGGCCAATATCAGTCACGGGCTCAGCTGAGAAACGAATTAGGACTCGGCTGACTTCGAATATTAGCATCCTGCAAGAGTTCCGCTATATAATATAACCCAGGAAGAAGGTCGACTGCTGGAAATACTTTTTGAAAACGACGTATAAATCTGATGAGTCATTCCTTACCATGAACGTAAACTCTGAGAAGTCTCATTCCTTATAACGTAGTTCGCCGATTCACCATCCGTATTAGGAATGGTTGCTTAAAAATTCTATAGGTCATAGAGCCATTGTTGCAATCAGGCATAAAGGAAACATTCATATAGAAATGGACCGTAGCCATAGGCCAATTAGGCCTAAGTATTCCGGAGAGATGCATAACATTAAAAATTAGTCGTAAACGACGAGGCTACTATAGCCTTAGCATATGGTAGAATTATGGAAGCATAAGGGAGCAAATCATTTGTATCCATTTCAGCGGAGCAGTGCCATCAAGGGCGATTTGGTGAAATATCTAACAACTGTAGCTCGATTGGCAGATGGGGAGCTCAGTGTGCGACCTCCAGAATGAAAGATCGCGATGAAAACCATCGTCCGGCGACTATCGGTATTTCTGGACGACGCAGAAACCTTTCAGTGATCAAAACAAGAAACCAGAAATTCTTTAGATCAGTAAACGTATTATTATCACAGAATATTATACATTATTGCATTAAATCATATCTTAAAGCGTAGAAATGAGGGATTATTCCTTATGTTACGGTATGTGTCTGCTGGCGTGTGTGTGTGTGTGAGTGTGTGTGTGTGTGTGTGTGTGTGTGTGTGTGTGTGTGTGTGTGTTCAAATGGCTCTGAGCACTATGGGACTTAACATCTATGGTCATCAGTCCCCTAGAACTTGGAACTACTTAAACCTAACTAACCTAAGGACATCACACAACACCCAGCCATCACGAGGCAGAGAAAATCCCTGACCCCGCCGGGAATCGAACCCGGGAACCCGGACGTGTGAAGTGAGAACGCTACCGCACGACCACGAGATGTGTGTGTGTTTGTGTGTGTGTGTGTGTGTATACACAGGGTGGTCTATTGATGGTGACCGGGCCAAATATCTCATGACATAAGGGTCAAACGAAAAAAACTACAAAGAACGAAACTTGTCTAGTTTGAAGGGGGAAACCAGATGGCGCTATGATTGGCCCACTAGATGGCGCTGCCATAGGTTAAACGGATATCAACTGCGTTTTTTTAAATAGGAACCCCCATTTTTTATTACATATTCGTGTTAGTACGTAAAGAAATATGCATGTTATAGTTGGACCACTTTTTTCGCTTTGTGACAGATGGCGCTCTAATAGTCACAAACATAGGGCTCACAATTTTAGACGAACAGTTGGTAACAGGAAGGTTGTTTAAATTAAAATACAGAACGTAGGTACTTTTGAACATTTTATTTCGGTTGTTTCATTGTGATACACGTACCTTTGTGAACTTATCTTTTCTGAGAACGCATGCTGTTACAGCGTGATTACCTGTAAATACCACATTAATGCAATAATTACTCAAAATGATGTCCGTCAACCTCAATGCATTTGGCAATACATGTAACGACATTCCTCTCAACAGCGAGTACTTCTCCTTCCGTAATGTTCGCACATGCATTGACAATGCGCTGACGCATGTTGTCAGGCGTTGTCGGTGGATCACGATAGCAAATATCCTTCAACTTTCCCCACAGAAAGAAATCCGAGGACGTCAGATCCTGTAAACGTGCGGGACATGTTATGGTGCTTCGGCGACCAATCCACCTGTCATGAAATATGCTATTCAATACCGCTTCAACTGCACGCGAGCTATGTGCCAGACATCCATCATGTTGGAAGTACATCGCCATTCTGTCATGCAGTGAAACATCTTGTAGTAACATCGGTAGAACGTTACGTAGTAAATTACCATGCACTGCACCATTTAGATTGCCATCGACAAAATTGGGGCCAATTATCCTTCCTCCCATAATGCTGCACGATACATTAACCCGCCAAGGTCGCTGATGTTCCACTTGTCGCAGCCATCGTGGATTTTCCGTTGCCCAGTAGTGAATATTATGCCGGTTTACGTTACCGCTGTTGGTGAATGACGCTTCGTTGCTTAACAGAACTCGTGCAAAAGATCGGTCACCGTCCCGTAATTTCTCTTGTGCCCAGTGCCAGAACTGTACACGACGTTCAAAGTCGTCGCCATGGAATTCCTGGTGCATAGAAATATGGTACTGGTGCAATCGATGCTGATGTAGCATTCTCAACACCGACGTTTTTCAGATTCCCGATTCTCGCGCAGTTTGTCTGCTACTGATGTGTAGATCAGCCACGATAGCAGCTAAGACACCTACTTGGGCATCATCATTTGTTGCAGGTCGTGGTTGACGTTTGACATGTGGCTGAACACTTACTGTTTCTTTAAATAACTTAACTATCCGTCGAACGGTCCGGACACTTGGATGATGTCGTTCAAGATACCTAGCAGCATACATAGCGCTCGCCCAATGGGCATTTTCATCACAATAGCCATATATCAACACGATATCGACTTTTTCCGCAATTGGTAAACTGTCCATTTTGACTCGGGTAAAGTATCACGAAGCAAATACCGTCCACACTGGCGGAATGTTACGTGACACCACGTATCATATACGTTTGTCGCTATTACAGCCCCATCTAGCACAAAGCGAAAGAAATGGTCCAACTAAAACATTCATATTTCTTTACGTACTACATGAATATGTAATAGAAATGGGGGTTCCTATTTTTTAAAAAAATGCAGTTGATATCCGTTGATATCCGTTTGACCTATGGCAGCGCCATCTAGAGGGCCAACGCTAGCGCCGTCTGGTTTCCCCCTTCAAGCTACACGAGTTTCGTTCTTTGTAGTTTTTTCGTTTGATGCTTATTTCGTGAGATATTTGGCCCGGTCACTATCAAAGGACCACCCTGCAAACACGTGTGTGCGTGTACACGGCGTAGCAGGTACAACGTACAAAGCTGGCCGAAAGATACATTCACTAGCTTCCTGATCAATAATTTGCTTTTCAGTTGATGCTTGCATTTCGGTATGTCCTCATAACGCTGTCCTCATAACGCTGTCCTTGGTGAGGGTGATGTTAGTTGGAATTGGTCCTAAAATTTCAGTTTGGCCGGAAATTTCACCAAACGTTTTGTTTTTGTAACTTTTTGAGGTACTTGCTAAAACGTCATATCCTGTATAGATAACAGATGGCATAATGCTTTAGGAATCCCATATACTATATATGACATTAAAGGATGACAGCCAAGAACAGTTGCAGGATAGAATTTTTTTATTAAAATTCTTGACCAAGGTTTCGGTACATATAAATATACCTTCATCAGAAGTAAAACTTCTAAAATTACATCATGCACTGGAGAATAATAAAAACAATTATGCCAAAAGGCATGATGTAATTTTAGAAGTTTTACTTCTGATGAAGGTATATTTATATGTACCGAAACCTTGGTCAAGAATTTTAATAAAAAAATTCTATCCTGCAACTGTTCTTGGCTGTCATCCTTTAATGTGAAGAATTTTAACAGTTGCTGCTGCAGCCATGTTTAAAATCTTGTACTATATATGACTTATATAAGTTCGCCGACTAAAGAATTAGTCACCCCTAGAGAATTCGTTGCATGCATCATTTTCTGCTGGGACTTGATAAATGTCTGGATTCTGTCAGGAAGTGAGCCCACGAGGTTGTGCAGTTAAGTCGCATCCAGGTTAAACCAATCGCTGAGGGTCTGGTCGGGCAGTGAAAGAAAAAACCACATACTCTTCCAGTTCGATGGTCTTTGCTGTTGCCATCTTGAAAAACTGGGATGAGTAACAGTCTCTTGTTCCTTGACCGACTCCAAATATTCATTACATGTAGTTCCTGTTGCAGTGACTTCTCGCTGACAAATTCGAGCGGATCTTCATTCATTGCCTGCAGCAATTCCTGTTAAGTTTGGAAGCGATTTTGATTCACTAGCTTTGAAACGCGTCACCGGTCCCCGTCAGTCTTGGCCTTTTTCCGATAACAATTCTGATGTCGTGCTTCGTGGCCACGTGTGCTACACCATTGATTGCTTGTAGGCATGCTGACCAACCTTCACGAAACACCAACAAATCCAGAGCAACTACACACACCGTATAGCCATGGGCACTACCAAGTACGGTGGCTCCCTTTCCCCATCCTGTCTCGTCCTAGCATTTACCCATTTTTACGTACAATATTCGCTTGAAACATAAATGTGTCACTGATAGTTACTGCCTTATGCTCACGTAGAGACAGGGCGCGAGCGGTGACCAAGTGAATCGATCGCTGCGTTAACCGTAAGGTTTTAGTAATTCACCTGTGCATGCGCACTGATGTGACTTATTTTTACTCCATTGAACCTATTTTTAACATTATTGTAGCTTCTTTCGCTTTGTGAAACTAATCCACAGCTTTCAAGAGACTCATCTTTTTCTTCAGTTCACTGACAAAGCCAGATAATATACATCCATCATGTTACGACGTTTTGGAAATAAATATTAGGGCATCCACAGAGTTTTCTGGTACAACTATGATACTCTGTCGCATCTGAAGGAATTGCGGAGGTCAATTTCCTGGGTAATTTGCTACACCGTCTTGCTGTAGCTTTGACAAGTATGTCATCTTTTCGGCGTGCAATGATACCTTTCAGTTTCTCCTTTATACTGCGGATGGTATACAGTAGTTCTTGTGAGTTTACTGACACAAATATTAGGCATAGTGTGGATCTTGCCAGATCGAAAAAATGTTCCTTGGTCTGTCTCTATAATATGCTGCAAGGTTCCAGATCTGCCAACCTCTTACTATCTCATTTCAGGATTTCTCCCATGTTACTCAATCTGTATTTAAAAACTAAGCCGTAAGTGAATCCGTCTGTGTGCACTGAAGGACCAGATATGAGAATATCTACTGCATGGAAACGCTCATCGACCATGGCGCCGCAAGGGGTAGCCGAGCGGTCTAGGGTGCATTGTCAAGGTTCGCGCTGCTTCCCCCGTCAGTACTTCGAGTCCTCCCTCGGGCATGAGTGTGTGTGTGTGTTGTCCTTAGCGTAAGTTAGTTTGAGTTAGACTAAGTAGTGTGTTAGCTTGGGACCGATGACCTCAGCAGTTTGGTCCCTTAAGACCATACCACAAATTTCCATATTTTCCGACCATGGCGAATTTCCCAACACGCAGTTTTCAGTGCCTCGTAATTTTATTCTTCTGGGACGTTTTATATGCCATAGTGCATTATTACTCAGTTTCCTTTAAGTTTTTCTGAAGATATTTGGAAGATGTGAACTTCATCGAAAATAGACCTGGATGGCTCCTGTTGTAAATATGTTTGGGAAGCAAATGAGTGAATGGTTCCAGTAAACATATAACCATAAAATTTACTTCCAGCAGAACTTGTAAAGTGCTCACGACTTATTGAGATGTTGCAATGTCTCTTGAGATCGAGGCGTACATTTATTTCTCATCAAGTTTCCATTCATCACTGCCCATTCATTTTCCAGGCAAGCTAGACGATCGGACAATAAATTGTTGTGTCCGATATTAGAAGCAAATCAGTTGTTAACCATAAAAGTTACTGGAGATAACATATTTGTATGCTTGTTATTCATTTGACTGAATTCAAACATTAGTGTGGAATGATGTGCGTAAACATCAAACGTCCTAACGTCGGACTTTTACATGGAATAATTTATTGTTAAATAAATTTTGGGACTTTCCTGGTCGTAATTAGGCTAAGACCACAGGGAAATGGAAAATTTATTTGGAAACTAACAAATCTTCTTCCCTAACCGATTTCGTTTCTGATGTAGATCCGTAAGGGTAGCAAGGGACAAAGGGTGAGAAAGATTGATAGTCATGCAGCCTGATAAAGACGATCGTTACAAATTTCAGTCCATTTGTTGCAGGGACCTATCGTTTGTCGTTCTTCTTACTTCACCTTATACAGTCTTTAAGGTCAGCCAGTCCAGTGCAGAAATATATAGAATATCACGACAGAATCTAGAAACTCAGCCTGCTGAGAGACTTTCACTATTATTACGTAGTTTCAGGAAGTGCTCTTATAAAATAATTGTTTTAAAATACCTATTACTTTATCCGAGTCTAGTTCTGTGCCTGCTAGTGTAGTATAGCTAAAAATTATTATCTGCCATACCAAGATTTCCAAAATCAATTCTCAGACCACATTCATTCAGACGTTCGAATAGAGTATCTGCATGAGGCAACTAGATGCTCTGCGAATGTCATCTGTTGGGGACGCGGTGAATTAATAATTGTAATACTTCATTGATAAACCCATGAAAGGTGTCAGGTCCATTTGTTACTCGAAATGTCGTCGAGTTAAATTCATAAAAGCTAATATCATTGATAACACACGTTTTATCCTTACTTTCTTCAGCAAATGCACCTCTTAAAAAGCTCCTAAGCTATGTGTTTTGGAGATTACTTTCTTTTTATGAAACATAAAGTCAGTACCATCTATTTGAACATATTCTAGTGGTCTGCGTGAGTGCGTTCATAATTATCTCCACAAACATGTCAGTTGTCAACTGATTTAGTAGCAACTTGAGGACTGACGTGCTTAGGTTCGGTTGGTCCAGTCTGACTTGGTTAAGCATGTCTTGGAAATCTTTCTTCGCAAAAGAAATATTGTGTGGTCTTCACAATACATATTATGTTATATAAATGTGTGTTAATGATATAATAGTGACGTCAGGTCCACTATCTACCAGAAACAACAACCCTGAATTGCCACTTTAATTAAAAGCAATGACAGTACTGCTTTCCCTGATCCTTACATTCCCGACAGTAAACGCTTTTCTGATCCACAGTCTCCAAAAAATGGAAAACGGTCATGCCAATAGTTAAATTTTTTATTATATCTCGATCTATTTCTTCTACTGAGAGAACGTTAGCTGACTGCGATTTTCTCTCACGTGGAGTTGAAGTTCATCGATTGAAGCGTGTAATTCATGCTATTCGAACGTAGGATTACAAATTGTAACAACTGTAGTTGACTGAAGTTCGTTATCTTATCAATTTACCTTCATTTCATCTGTTAGTAGAACTATTTTAACTACTCTTCCCTTAAAAGCTGTCAAAACGTTAAGAATAAGCCTCAGACTACATTCAACGATGTAGTTGTTAAGCCAAATTCCTTGTGGTGGCAATTTTCGCAACAGCTGTATATAAATTACAGTTGTTTCAAAGAAAATGACTTTTTTGCATGCTGCACTTTTATTTTTATTTATTAATTTTCATAAATGTTATCAAAAAGAATTACAACATACTTTGTAGGGTCAGATACAAGGATGACATCCTTTATTTAACAGATGGACCTCAGGCAAAAATTGACCAGTTGCATACAGATACATGTTATTGTTGTTGTGGTCTTCAGTCCTGGGACTGGTTTGATGCAGCTCTCCATGCTACTCTATCCTGTGCAAGCTTCTTCATCTCCCAGTACCTACTGCAACCTACATCCTTCTGAATCTGCTTAGTGTATTCATCTCTTGGTCTCCCTCTACGATTTTTACCCTCCACACTGCCCTCCAATACTAAATTGATGATCCCTTAATGCCTCAGAACATGTCCTACCAATCGATCCCTTCTTCTGGTCAAGTTGTGCCACAAACTTCTCTTCTCCCCAATCCTATTCAATACTTCCTCATTAGTTATGTGATCTACCCATCTAATCTTCAGCATTCTTCTGTAGCACCACATTTCGAAAGCTTCTATTCTCTTCTTGTCCAAGCTATTTATTGACCATGTTTCACTTCCCTACATGGCTACACTCCATACAAATACTTTCACAAATGATTTCTTGACACTTAAATCTATACTCGATGTTAACAAATTTCTCTTCTTCAGAAACGTTTTCCTTGCCATTGCCAGTCTACATTTTATATCCTCTCTACTTCGACCATCATCAGTTATTTTGCTCCCCAAATAGCAAAACTCTTTTACTACTTTAAGTGTCTCATTTCCTAATCTAATTCCCTCAGCATCACCCGACTTAATTCGACTACATTCCATCATCCTCGTTTTGCTTTTGTTGATGTTCGTCTTATACCCTCCTTTCAAGACACTGTCCATTCCATTCAACTGCTCTTCCAAGTCCTTTGCTGTCTCTGACAGAATTACAGTGTCATCGGTGAACCTCAAAGTTTTTATTTCTTCTCCAAGGATTTTAATACCTTCTCCAAATTTTTCATTTGTTTCCTTTACTGCTTGCTCAATATACAGATTGAATAACATCGGGGAGAGGCTACAACCCTGTCTTACTCCCTTCCCATCCACTGCTTCCCTTTCATGCCCCTCGACTCTTACAACTGCCACCTGGTTCCTGTATAAATTGAAAATAGCCTTTCGCTCCCTGCCACCTTTAGAATTTGAAAGAGAGTATTCCAGTCAACATTGTCAAAAGCTTTCTCTAAGTCGGCAAATGCTAGAAACGTAGGTTTGCATTTCCTTAATCTTTCTTCTAAGATAAGTCGTAAGGTCAGTAATGCCTCACGTGTTCCAGTATTTCTACGGTATCCAAACTAATCTTCCCCGAGGTCGGCTTCTACTAGTTTTTCCATTCGTCTGTAATGAATTCGTGTTAGTATTTTGCAGCTGTGACTTATTAAACTGATAGTTCGGTAATTTTCACATCTGTCAACACCTGCTTTCTTTGGGATTGGAATTATTATATTCTTCTTGAAGTCTGAGGGTATTTCGCCTGTTTCATACATCTTGCTCACCAGATGGTAGAGTTTTGACAGGACTGGCTCTCCCAAGGCCGTCAGTAGTTCCAATGGAATGTTGTCTACTCCGGGGGCCTTGTTCCGACTCAGGTCTTTCAGTGCTCTGTCAAACTCTTCACGCAGTATCGTATCTCCCATTTCATCTTCATCTACATCCTCTCCCATTTCCATAATATTGTCCTCAAGTACATCGCCCTTGTATAGACCCTCTATATACTCCTTCCACCGTTCTGCTTTCCCTTCTTTGCTTGGAACTGGGTTTCCATCTGAGCTCTTGATGTTCATACAAGTGGTTCTCTTATCTTCAAAGGTCTCTTTAATTTTCCTGTAGGCAGTATGTATCTTACCCCTAGTGAGACAAGCCTCTACATCCTTACATTTGTCCTCTAGCCATCCCTGCTTAGCCATTTTGCACTTCCTGTCAATCTCATTTTTGAGACGTTTGTATTCCTTTTTGCCTGCTTCATTTACTGCATTTTTATATTTTCTCCTTTCATCAATTATATTCAATATTTATTCTGTTACCCAAGGATTTCTACTAGCCCTCGTCTTTTTACCTACTTGATCCTCTGCTGCCTTCACTACTTCATCCCTCAAAGCTACCCATTCTTCTTCTACTGTATTTCTTTCCCCCATTCCTGTCAATTGTTCCCTTATGCTCTCCCTGAAACCCTGTACAACCTCTGGTTCTTTCAGTTTATCCAGGTCCCATCTCCTTAAATTTCCACCTTTTTGCAGTTTCTTCAGTTTTAATCTACAGGTCATAACCAATAGATTGTGGTCAGAGTTCACATCTGCCCCGGAAAATGTCTTACAATTTAAAATCTGGTTCCTAAATCTCTGTCTTACCATTATATAATCTATCTGATACCTTTTAGTATCTCCAGGGTTCTTCCATGTATAGAACCTTCTTTCATGATTCTTAAACCAAGTGTTAGCCATTATTATGTTGTGCTCTGTGCAAAATTCTACCAGGTGGCTCCCTCTTTCATTTCTTAGCCCCAATCCATATTCACCTACTACGTTTCCATATCTCCCTTTTCCTACATTCGAATTCCAGTCACCCATGACCATTAAATTTTCGTCTCCCTTCACTAACTGAATAATTTAGTTTATTTCGTCATACATTTCTTCAATTTCTTCTTCATCTGCAGAGCAAGTTGGCATATAAACTTGTACTACTGTAGTAAGTGTGGGCTTCGTATCTATCTTGGCCAAAACAACGCGTTCGCTGTGCTGTTTGTGGTAGCTTACCCGCATTCCTAATTTCCTATTCATTATTAAACCTACTCCTTCATTACCCCTATTTGATTTTGTGTTTATAACCCTGTAGTCACCCGACCAGAAGTCTTGTTCCTCCTGCCACCGAACATCACTAATTCCCACTATATTTAACTGTAACCTATCCATTTCCCTTTTTAAATTTTCTAACCTACCTGCCCTATTAAGGGATCTGACATTCCACACTCTGATCCGTAGAACGCCAGTTTTCTTTCTCCTGATAAGGACATCTTCTTGAGCAGTCCCCGCCCGGTGATCCAAATGGGGGACTATTTTACCTCCGGAATATTTTACCCAAGAGGACGCCATCATCATTTAATCATACACTAAAGATGCATGCCCTCGGGAAAAATTACAGCTGTAATTTCCCCTTGCTTTCAGCCGTTCGCAGTACCAGCACAGCAAGGCCGTTTTGGTTATTCTTATAAGGCCAGATCAGTCAATCATCCAGACTGTTGGCCTTGCAACTACTGAAAGGGTGCTGCCCCTCTTCAGGAACCACACGTTTGTCTTGCCTCTCAACAGATACCCATCCATTGTGGTTGTACCTACGGTACGGCTATCTGTATCGCTGAGGCACGCAAGCCTCTCCACCAACGGCAAGGTCCGTGGTTCATGGGGGGATAGATACATACACAATGTAAAAAGAACAGAGCAGCCAAATAAACTTTTTAGATATAACCATTAAAAAAGAAAACTATCATCATAGCTTTGAAATCTACCGTAAACCTGCAACAACTGCCCCAATGATACATCAGACTTCTAATCACCCACACTCACAGAAACAATCAGCACTCAGATACGTGTTTCGTAGACTCAACACAGTACCACTCAACATAGAAGATCACCAGAAAGAACTAGACATCATCAAATAAATAGCAACAAACAATGGGTAGAATAGGCATCTAGTCACCAAATTAAACAAAAAATAAATAAAAAATAAAATGCAAATACAGTCATTGAACACAGTTCATAAACACCCACAAGCAACAGTAAAAGAAAACACTACACAAACAGGCAAAAACAGTGACAGAATAATAGCAATAAGAAAAATACAGGAAAACAAGAAAGAAGATTCAAGATGTCCACAATGACATACAAGTAGAAACTGACACATAAAATAAAAAACATTTTCAAAAGACATGGGATATACGTAGCATTCAAAACAGACAATTCAATCGAAAGGCACATTCCAAAAATGACAAAAAGCAGGAATATACCAACTGCAGTGCAACACATGTGATGGAAGGTATATAGGACAAACCAGCAGAACGTTTGACACCTGGTACAAAGAACACATGAGAGCATGGAAATACAGAACGAGCCACTCAACTTTTACACAACATTTGAGAGAATATAACCACAAACCTACTACAAGAGAAATGATATGAAAATAATTAGAATAAATAATGAAAGACATCTCCTAACATTACAGGAAAACTATCATATATACAAAACAAAGGCTGAAAAGAAACAACTACTAAATGACCAAGTAAATGTGTGTAACAGCTCTCTGTTTACACTGATTGATCATATAACAGACAGAAATCCCAACAAATGATTACACATCTAATTCCTCTCATAAGTATATACAGGTAAGTATAATTATAATATTACTACTATTATTATTATTATTATTATTATTATTATTATTATTATTATTTGGGATAAATAAATGAATTAAAAATAGTCATAAAAATAAAATAAATAATTTTATTCTATTAAAAAATCTCTCTCCTTCTCTAATACACACATACACACACATAAACACACACACACACACACATACACACACATTCAGAAAACAGTTGAGTGCAAAAAACTGAGAATGGTGGTAACACTTAGAAAAACAAATGAAATTCTGTATTAAAGAGATGGCAGTAACAGCGATGTGTAACGAAAACAGTGGACTGAAAGTGAACTGTAAGATGTCTACCTGGTTGCCAGATGAGAAAAAGCAGTTTGCTTGGATGCAATGAATTAGAAGTTACCTGTAAGTAACTTGCCATTTTAATAAAAAAACGTTAAGTAACTGTTTTTAAATCTATAACCTATATGTAAAAATGGACAAATTATGTAACATTTCAGGACACCCACTGAAAATGCCCTGTAAGAAGGGCAAAACGCGTCTGGTTGCATAAATAAAAATAAAAATTTCGATGTGCAGGATGCAAACAAAGGCATTTTCTTTGAAGCAACAGCTGTTTTTAAGGCTTTTCACCTTTAAATGTTCCTGCTGAAGCGTTCTCTAATAATTCTTCCTTCCAGCAATATGGAAACCTACTAACAAAGCGATATTGGAAATGTATGTTTGTCAGGTATATCCGTTTGCGGTACCCGCAACTCCAGAAGAGGTACAGGAATTGAGTAGTCGGCTTGGCGCCGTGATCGGTAGCTTCTGCCTCGTTAATGAAGCCTCTGTGCGACCACATTGTCAGAGATCACGAGATTAATTACTATGCAGAAATATATTGATATAATAGGATACTCACACCCTTAGTGGATTTTTACTGCAAAGGTTTACTAATCATGAATATGCTGCTGCTTCCCAAAATTCGAGCTGTTTCAGTGCGTCCTACCATAAAACTTTGATGTCGCTCAACACTAAAAATGCACCTTCCAAACAGCCACGGTAAAGTGAAAGGGTAAATTATGGCTCACAATACAGCAGCACAGTCATTTTCAAGACCTATTAAGAGAGATGTGAGCAGACAAAAAAGACGAGGAAAGTCATTTGTAGATGGCGAGATTAATGAAGGAGGCATATTCAAGCACCAGAAGTAGCGTCCGTTATTACTGGAGAACTTCCACCAGTTTTAGAAAGACTAACTTACAGAAATGGAGTTGTGATGTTACAGCGAGATACGCTTGAAGGCCAAAACTTAAAAAAAAAAAAAAAAAAAAAAAAAAACAGGTGAAACTGTGCGCGTGCTTCTTTATGTGACGGAGATAGAAGGCGCGTCTGTGCGGCTGACGTATTTGACAGATGAGCGCGGAGACGTAGGCCGTGCTGGGCTGAAAGCAGAGCAGGTCCGCGTTAAAAGTCGCGGTGTGCGCCAGTAGACTGCGGCACGTTTGATTAACTTAGCAGACGACTAAGTTCAGTCTTCGTGACAGGCGGAAACGGTAGTACGAGAAATACCGCAGCTGTAGGCGGGCAGCTGGTAAAACGGATGTCTGGGCCGGCAGCTGGAGAAACCTGGCGCACTTTATTATTCAAGTGAAACGTGGAGGCCACCAAAACGGAAACGAGAGAATACTATTTTTACTGAGTAAACCAAACTTATGTAAACTCAGTCCAAGACAGCTATAAAGCAACCAGACACATCTACAGATACGGAAAAATGAGAGTAGTTCACACGTGTAAATGCACCCACAAAGGCCAGTTGTATTTGAGTCACAAATTACAAGAATTTTGCAAGTGACATGAACTTTAAAAATTAACATGTTTCCAGTTTCTTGGATGATTTTGATGAACTGCGTGTCGATGGATAGACTTCATGTAGGTGCTTCAGTAGAGACACAATTTTCTTGCATAAAACATACTTTAAGAAAAAGGGCAGAATATTATTTTTTATATCTATGCACAGCGTGGTAACAACCAACTTCATTTTAATGTCTAGGCCTTGTTCTTGTTCAAGCTTTGACTTCCTGCCAGTATCTTCTGATCTCACCAAGAAGTGCCTGTTTATGCTCTTCGGACAATGGTTCTCTCCGTCTTTTGGACGTTGTTACCATTTTAAAACCTTGATAGTTGTTCACCAGTCTTCTAAATTTTTTCCTGTCAGGAATTTCTGTCTTTGCGATACTTATCTCCCTAAGATCTTTTCCACACTCTTCGAACCATCTGGGCCTTGTTTCCTTACATTGGATGAAACTCCATTTTCTTTTTGTTAGTCGGTCACCGTACTTCCTCATGAGATGACCGGAAAATAACAATCGTCTCTTCCTACTGAATGCTGTGATAGGTTCTGTCTTGCTGTAAAAGACCTCATTTGCTCTCTTTTGGCATTGGCCATCAACCCATCCATTACCTAGGATTTTCCTTAATATCCTACACTCTCATTTTTCCAGCCGCTCAGCTTGATCTTGTCTATTCATGATCAAAGTTTCGGACGCATCTAAATCTTCAGGTTTTACAACTGTATTATAATGTCGGAACTTGACCCCTACACTCACAGACGTTATGTTATAGATATTCGTTATCAGTAGGTATGCTTGGCCAAACTTCCTCATCCTGACATTAATTACTTCTTCTTCTAATCCATTCTCCTGGATGACTTCACCGAGATACCTGAAATTCTTAACTCATCCGATTTCTACCAGATTGGTGATCATCCATTCAGGCCCATCACAGATGTTCGTCACATATTTTGTCTTTTGAATAGAGCTCTGGAGTCCAACTTTTTCAGAAATTTCTGACAGCCTATTGATCTTGTTGACTGCTCACTCTATGATGTTAGCAAAAATGGTGAGTTCATCCGCAAAGGCCAAGCAGTAAGTATATACCTCTCTGTTCTTAGGGCCAAGTCTGAACCGCTCTTCATTTGTTTCTTCTTGGGCTAACAAATTTCTCCACTCTCGAAAGACCTTTTCTAAGACGCAGTTGAAAAGGAGTGGGGATAGCCCATCTCCTTGTCTTAGGCCCGTTATGATTGTAGAGGCTTCTGAGATCTCACCCATAAATTTTATTTTTGACATTGCGTTCGTGAGAGTTTGTTTGATCAGTTTTTTTGATGTACCATCCACCCCAAACTCTTCCAAAATAATCATTAATGCCTGTCGGTCGATGGAGTAACATGCCTTCTGAAAATCAACAAATACGACCACTTAGTTACTTCCTCTAGTTCTTTTTTTTTTATCTAATGACGTTCATCAGGTTAAAGGTCAGTTCTGGCCAAGAATGGCCCTTTCAGAAACCAGCTTGGACTAATACAGCTAGACTTTCATTATTTGACAGCTTCAGTAGTTCTGATACTATTTAATCCTCTCCAGCAGCGTTATTATTCTTCAGGTTGTCGATGATCTCTTTGATCTCCTCTTTACCAGGTGGAGATGAATTGGGTAGTTTGTGGATAGGGGCATATACAGGCAATCTTTCTTTCGATTCATAACAATTAAGTAGGTTCTCAAAATTACGAGGCAAGATCAGGCAGTTTTCTTTCTTGGTCAGGCCGAGATTTCCATTTTCGTCTCTAAAACAAAGACTAGGTGCTTGGTATCTTTTCATATTCGATGTGAACGTCTGATTTAAGTCTCTGGTATTGTTTTTCCGGAAATCCTGATCGATCTGTTCTAACTGCTGTTTCTCATACAATCGCTAAGCCCTTCGTAAAGTTCTGGCTGCATATTTTCAAAGTTCACGGAATACATCAAAATCTTCAGGTGTCCTGGTCGAGTTCCACGCAGCATATTATTCCATGACAGAATATATACTTTGAGGTATAAGAATATCTTTTTTAACAAAATAAACAATAAATTAATAAATGTAGCCACATTATAGTAAATTAAGAGGTATTGAAGTGTAAATCTATTTATTCCTATATGTTTATGATTTCTAAACTACATAATTCATAGATGAACTACTCCACTCACAAAACTATAGATTTTGAGCAAGTTGAAAGCCTCAGCAAAATGTTATGGCATCACTGCACAGCTGAACATATAATACTACGCAAATTAAACTAGGAATGGGGAGAAAGGAAAGGAAAGATGAAAAACTAATGATATCACCTGCATCGTGTCTTGTGGAATCAGTGGCGACAGGTGTTACCGGACTGGGCAGCCTAGGTTACTAAACATCTGCGTTAACCACTGCGCCACCTGGACACGGTGTTGATTGCAAACGCATGCACTATCTCGGTACGTTCCCAGCTGGCCCACAGCTTCACACCGAGCCATCTACTGCAATCCCCGTCCATGTCCTCCATACCCGCTACTTTAACATTCCCACTGGAGGTCTAACATGAATGTGCATCCACACCGAAGGTTGAGGATTCATTGCTCATCGAGGCGAATCAATTGAGTGAATGCATGGTGTGTGTTCCTTGGGACAAGATTTTGACGCTCGTGAATGGATCACAAGGGATAAATGACTTCAGATATTGGCAACTGAAGACTGGGAGCATAGTTTGATTACACTAAATAGCTAAGTCAGGAGAATGCTGATATTATTTTATTCATTTGATTTTTATTTGAACCATTACTCTTCTGACTGGTCTGATGCGCCGCACCACGAATTCCTCCTATGTGCCAACCTCTGCATCTCAGAGTAGAACTTCCAGACTCTGTCCTTAACTGCTTGCTGCATGCGAGTGTGTTTCTAACTTCCTCCACAGTTTTATGCTCTGTAGCTCCCTCTACTACCACGGAAGTTATTCCGTATATCCTACAATCCGGTCTCTTCTTCCTGTCGATGTTTTCTATATATGCCTTTACATGCTTATTCTGTGGAGAATCTCCTCCTTCCTTACCTTATCAGTCCACCGAATTTTCAGTTTTCTTCTGTAGCACCACATCTCAAATGAACCAATTCTTTTCTTTTCCTACAGTCCATGTGTCACTACCGTAAAGTGCTGAGCTGCAAACGCACATTCTCAGAAATGTCTTCCTCAAAATGAGGGCCATGTCTAACAATAGTAGATTTCTCTCGGCCAGGAATGGTCTATTTGCCACTGATAGTCTGCTTTTTATGTTCTCCTTCTTTGTCCGTCACAGGTCACTTTGCTGCCCAGGTAGAAAATTTCTTTAACTTCAACTGCTTCCTGATTACCGGTCCTGATGTTAACCTTCTCGCTGTTCTCATTTCTGTTACTTCCAATTAATTTCGTCTTTCTTCGATTTACCTCTAAACCATTTTCTGTACTCGTTAAACTATTCATTCTAATCAACAAATCCAATAATTCTTCTTCAATTTCACTCAGGCTAACAAAGTAGTCAGGGAATCTCATTAGTGGTATCGTTCCATGATATCGTTCCACTTTGAATTGTAATTCCATTCTTGAACATCACTTTTATTTCCATCATTGCTTCTTCGATGTACAGATTGAACAGTGGGGGCGAAAGACTACAAATCTGTCTTATATTCTTTTTAATCTGAGGACATCTTGCGCCAATTTACATTGTCGAACTCTTTCTCCAAGTCGACAGGTCCTATGAATGTGTCTTGATTTTCCTTTGGCCATGTTTCCATTATCAACCGCACCCTCAGAAATGCCTCTCTGATGCCTTATCTTTCCCAAAGCCTAAGTAAACGTCATCTAAAAGATTCTCAGTATTTCATTCTTCTGTATATTATTGTTTGAGCGACTCGGATGCATGAGTTCTAAGACGATTGTGCAATTGATATCGCAGATGGTGGCCCATGCAGTCTTGGGAGTTTTGTGGGTGATGATTTTCCATATATCTGATGGTGTATCGCCAGCGTCATACACTCTACACGCCACCGTAAACGTTAATTTTCTTGCCCATTCGTCCAGTGAAGTAGGGAATGCTTGTGAAATGTCATCAATTCAGTCTGCTTTATTTGATATTAGGTGCTCCAAAGCTCTTTTAAACTCAGATTCTAATGCTGTAGCGGAATTTCTATTCCACTCTTAATTTTTATGCATTTCTTTTAATTGTACCGAAGTTCGTTTAGACTCTTCTTTGTGTTGAGTCAGTACTTCCAACAATCATTTCTTCTTCCATCTTCACATTTCCCGTGTCGCAATTTCGCCTCAGCTTCCCTTCGTTTCCTATTTACATTATTCCTTGGTGACTCATATTTATGTATTTATGAACATCCGTGAACATTTCTGTACTAGATGACTAACTGAAAACCTCAACTGCCGACAGGTGTTGTTGATATACCTCGATGTGGACAGCTGAAAATGTGTGCCCCGACTGGGACTCGAACCCGAGATCTCCTGCTTGCATGGCAGACGCTCCATCCATCTGCGCCACAGAGGACACAGATGAATAGCGCGACTGCAGGGACTTATCCCTTGCACGCTTCCCGTGAGACTCACATTCCCAACTGTCCACAATTCTACATATGTATTGTACCTTATAGACATTTGCCCAACCATTCATTACTCGCGCACACTTTGGCGATTCCCGTAAGAGTTTGGGCAACCTATGCGCATTCACAAAGACGAAGGTCAATAGCTGGGTAGCCTTTAAATATACATACGCAGACAGTAACTTGTTTTCGAAAGAACAGTTACTGTTGATGACCGTGCAGGAGACCCCGGGTTCGAGTCCCAGTCTGGGCACACATTTTCAGCTGTCCACATCGAGGTATATCAACAACACCTATCGGCAGCTCAGGTTTTCAGTTAGTCATCATTTACTCCAGGGAAAAGCTGCACGGTCATCAACAGTAACTGTTCTTTCGAGAACAACTTACAGTATTCGTATATATAGTTAAAGGCTGCCCAGCCATTGACCTTCGTCTGTGTGAATGCGCACAGGTTGCCCAAACTCTTAAGGGAATCGCCAAAGCGTGAGCGAGTAATGAGTAGTTGGGCAAATGTCTATAAGGTACAATACAGAAGTCGAATTGTGGACAGTTGGGGATGTGAGTCCCACGGGAAGCGTGCAAGTGATAAATCCATGCAGTCGCGCTATTCATCTGTGTCCTCGGTGGCTCAGATGGATAGAGCATCTGCCATGTAAGCAGGAGATCCCGGGTTCGAGTCCCCGTCGGGGCACACATTTTCAGCTGTCCACATCGAGGTATATCAACAACACCTGTCTGCAGTTGAGGTTTTCCGTTAGTCATCATTTATTCCATGGAAAAGCAGCACATCATCAACAGTAACTGTTATTTCGTGAACAAGTTACTGTCTTTGTATATATAGTTAAAGGCTACCCAGCCATTCACCTTCGTCAGTGCGAATGCGCACAGGTTGCCCACACTCTTACGGCAATCGCCAAAGCGTGCACGAGTAATGTGTGTGTAACCTCCTCCTCACTTATCGACCTTCACGACAGTGACAATATTAAACCGCGTGCAACTAATGGAAATTTGGGAAAAGCAATAGTCATCGAAGTTTATTTGTCGGTAAAGAGGGAGGAAAGGGTTACACTCTAATTGATAGGATAAATGTAAATGAAATTGGTGGAAATTAATTTTGAAAAGGGGTAAAGTTAATAAAGAAAATAAATGTGCGGTCCTTATGTTAACAATTAATTGGCATTAATTAGATATTTGAGATTTGGGGTGAATTATGGTCCCCAGTCCTATGGACAACTACTATAATAACTGAAAAAGAAAGTTTTATTAATTGGCGACTCCATGTTGTCTTGTGCACTACGACCAGGTAACAGGTATACTTGAAAAAAGAGACAGCATTGGTCGTATATTTTTTACTATTGCAAAATCGATTTTCTGTCACCGAGTGACCATCTTCAGTTATACAATACAATATAGCACTGAAGATGGTCACTCAGTGACAGAAAATCGATTTTGCAATAGTAAAAAATATACGACCAATGCTGTCTCTTTTTTCAAGTATACCTGAAAAAGAAAGGTTATTGCGCATATAATTAGCACTAAAGCGTGGCAACTGGAGGTTGACACGTGCTGTGTGACAACTGAATGTTTGTCAGAAGTAATAAATTTCGCTACACTCTGACTTAATTTAGCAAAAGAATTAATAAAACCGGAAAATTGAAAGTTAATTTAGTGACTGAAATTAATAGTGAACTATGTTTCTGAAGCACTACGAAATTCAGTAAAATAAGGTTGCTCTTGGGCTACCTCAACAATCATTTCAAAAGCTACTGGAATCTACGCAATTTAGAGATAAGAGATTAAACTTTGAACTTGAATTAAATGATTCTGAACAATTAACAATAGTAACATTTTGTATGTACCAAGCTGAGCTGCAGTCACAGCTAAGCTAAAATATGCTAACAAAATTCGCACTCTTAATTTGTGCTTGTGTAATCTAAATATTGTAGCCAGCTATGAATACTTTAACTGAACTTTGAAATTAAAGCAGTGAAATGGAATGATATTACTTTAATGCTGGCGTTTGAATTTCAACGACACTCGGGTTCATTCCGGGAAAGGAGGGGACCCTGCTTGGTTATGCAATTGGGACAATGAGCAAAAAAGGTTCATGCTACGTTGCTGTAATTTTGAAACAGTTTCAAAAGCTGAGGTCCGCCATACAGTTCTAAAGCTTTACGTGCTTTCAGTCTTCCTTGTCGGTTGATTGAAGGTTTGAAGTTGTCGATCGAGGAGGTGGCTACAGTCACTCATTGTCGGCCGTCGCTTTTGTAGAAGCTGGATGTGAGCGCGCCTTCTTCTCGACGCGGTCACCAGGCGAAACAAGCTCTTGATGTGCGCCATTTAATGCTTCCCGTCCGCGACACCGTATCAGAAACTATTACAGCAAGTCGAGCGCAATTACATGCTGCCAAACCCCGAAAGCGCGGTAACTCGCAGGAGCGTCACACAACACACCTGCTCCACCGCCCTACTCCAGCCAGACTCCGCTCTGCCCGCGCTCCATACAGCAGAGTTAACACTACCAAAGATCCTAAACACTTTGGTTCTCCACACGACCTATCGATGTCATCGTTCGATAGCATAGTTTTCCGTAGGCAAGACCCAGCGTAATAATACAAATAGTATTTACAAAACAAACCAATTAAAAGTCGACATAAATGCATAAAAATGTAAATAGAAATAGTAAAACAATTACAATATATAAAGACAAAGAAATGTCATATCTTCAGGTAACAAAATAAGGGAAAAAATACTACAATAGATGGAAATAGGAGGATATGCATTTCCGGCCTTAAACGTGCCCCACATTATCTGAGTGTGTTCGTGTAACCTAAACAGACTCGGAAAATGTCCCATAAAGGAAAAAGCAACAGAAATACATATGCTCAAAACATCAAGAAAATTTGGCATTAGGATAATTAAAAATAAACCAATTTTTAGACCATAATAATTGAGAGGAGACTCTCCTAACCTTATTCCACTCATCTTGCACAAAAGAAAACAGGTTGACAATATATAAAAATTCATAGAAAATGTAGAAAATGGTTTAGCTATTCTAAAATCAGCAAGAAATGGAATACTATTTACAAAATTAATCTTAGTCCATGGTCATAAAACAGTTAGAACAAAATACCCAAATAATAATTAATTACATAGAATACACATTTTTATATAATTTTTCATAATTAACATTCTTGTCATGAGAGTCCACTTAACGCTAAACAAGAAAATAATATACAGCAGATCGAAAAAAATATTGACAGCAGAAGTCTTTCACATCAGCCGTCCGGGAAGAAAACCAACTCCGCCTTCCGTACCCGCAAGTACAATGAATGCCGGCAGCAGCACAAGAGCCGACAGCGGATCCGCCTCGCCAGTATTGTTGCGCCCCCTGCGTGGCACGCTTGATCTCACTCGCCTGTGTAACGGCGTTTCCAGAACGTCCGTTTCACTGAATTCTTTCAGAAAAACTCACTCCCGAGTAACCTCAAGGAGTCCATTAACACTTTCACAGTGGATAACTCAACACTGTCCATCATCACATGCATGTACTACCCTGAAACTTAAACCAACGTCTAAGTACATCGGTAATGACTAGTAGAACACATATTCATGAAATCTTACAGCTAGTTACAAAATCATATTTACATTCTTTAACCTACTGTGACTCAGCTGAAGACTTAAACTAGGAGCTTGGATTTTTCAATTGATTAATAATCAGTTACTCTTAAATCATTTAGTCAAAATTAATTACTTATTAATTACAACTTCTTTAATGTCCTCTTGGTCAGGCATAAGCATGGCAATCTAGCAAATCCTTAAATCTTACACTCTATATTTACATACTGTACAAATTACCCGTTCTGTGGTATTAATCAATCCTAGGTTGGTACAATTTCAAGTCTATAATGTTCCGTATACCTAATAGTTTTCCAGAACTTCGATACTCTAAGCAATAAGCATTTGTGTGAGGTATACCTATGACTTTATATGGTCCATTATAAACAAACTACAAGTACTACAAGTACTAAGTCTCTGATTGCTAACTTAGCAAAACGCGCTTTAGCGTCATGACGACGTATGCGAGCATCGGCTTTTAGCTTCATTACTTCTCGCAAACGATATTTTTTCATACCAATACTAATGTCAATCCGTGGAGGGAACTTGATTATCTCTTCCACTAAACTCTTACTTCTGTCATCTAACAGGATTTCCTCTGGAGAAAATTCCATAGACTCATATCTCAAGGTGTTCATAATTCTCTCAAATTTGCTACGTATTTGCCTCATGCCCTATGGTTGTGGTGGCAATAGGTACGGCAAAGTCGGCCTCGTCTTTGTTCGTGTGTTACGTTTGACACACCGTCTACAATACTTTCCAATTCACTCCCTACATTATTGTCAATGCCGAGATTCCTCACGTTACAGTAGTTCAAATTCACACCTACGTCAATGTCATCCGGCCAATTAACAATCTGTATAAGCTGGTATTGCCTATGCACACCATCTCCTGCCTCGTCAAAACTAACTTCTATTGTGTTATCTTGTTTCGCAATTAATCTAACCCGATAACTACTTCCGTAGTTAAGTCTGGCACGACGACAAACTGTTGTTCAAATCGTGACCCACATATCTCGAAGTTGACAAAAATCTGTTTTGTGACCGGTTTACTGGCCTTCCCAGTAGCACCGATAATTTCCACTCCTGGTACTGGTATAACTACGATACCAGGTCTGTCTTTCATATTAACAGACACTACTATCTGTCTACACTTGTCCTCGACTGTTTCTTTATTTTCCCACTATAAACCCTCGTCTATATCCAGGTCATTCCAGAAAAAAATCCGGCTTTGATCCTAAATCCGGCTTATCTGGCGTCTTTTTGAGCCTCTGTTCACATACAGTTTTAATTTCAACACGTTTGTCCTGAGTCTTAGTCTGTAGCTTCGCCTCCAATACCGAAACCTTTTCCTGTAACTCGTCAACTAGTGAGTGTTGCTTTGCTATCAATTCACTAATTGTCACCTTCGTTGATTCCTCTTTGGCCAGATTGATTTCACCTGCCAATCTACCTGGAGGAATGTGCCCCTAGTATCGGCAATTACTTCCTCTGGATCTGCGCAAACCACACTGCTATCGTCCGACCGTATAACGTCAGCTCTAACCTCATACACGCTGTAATCTACGTGCTTTTCTACCAATAGTGTCCGGCTATCACTAAAATTTTCGTAATTCTTCTCCTTAATACTCTCGCAATGTTTAAACTGGAGTTTTGCGTCTGATGGGTCGGCCACTTCTACCACTATAACTTTCGTTAAGGTCTGCCGGTTAGTGCCAGAACTTTCCGTCACTACTTCAACATCCAACTCCTGCGGGACGAAACACGACGAATCTTGCTCGTGCTCCCCATTAACATCAACTATTTCTCGTAATGTCTGCCGGTTAGGGCCAGAACTTTCTATCACTTCACAAACACTATCTTCCTGCGGGACGAGACGCGGCAAATCCTGCCCGCGCTCCCCATAAACACTTCTCCCGTACGGGCCCCTATAATCTCTTAGTTCGTCGTATAAGCGACCGAACTGCCTTAACCAGACCTCATCCCTCTCTGCATCCCCTTGCTCGATAACGGACGTGTTATCCAACATCTGATCTTCTCTCAGCAATTGCGAATCATTCTTAAACTCAATCTCCAGTTCCGCTGTGGGTGTTACAGCTGCCACTTTATAACCGATTTCCGAACACTACTTGAATTATTCTCACTGACAGTGAATGTATTTTCTACTACCGTGTCTACAGCTGATCTGCTACTTGTGGGCGCACTCCTTTCTCTCAGCACTGGCACACTCTCCCGCCGTTGATTATTCCACACGGAATTTTCATAACGACGAAACCTCCGTTTTCTCCTGTTATTGGGCCCCCAAAATTTCTCCACGCCCGGTCGGCCCCTCACCGGCGCGGCTAATGGTTTCCCTGTCTCGACCCAGCAGATCCGCTCCCCGGATGCTGCTGAGGTGGCTGATCACACCCTCTGGCGTTATTACTATTCTGCGAAGCCCGTATCACGTTAGTATGATAATGGTTTCCGTCATTCCTGTTGTTATTTGCATTGTACCGATTGTTATTACGGTCCGAACCATTATTGTTATTGCTGCCATGGTTGCGGTATGCATTATTCCCATGGTTATCGTTGTTGTGGTTGTTATGGTACCCGTTGTTGCTACCACGGCCTCTACCACTGTCGCGATTATTGCGCCAATTGTCCTCGTCCTCAACTCTTTCCAGGAAATCATTGTCTTGTAATTGCTTCCTACGTAGCGTTTTGTATCATCTGGAAGCTTTTTCTAGAGTTCCCAGACTATTTCGAATTCCGTGTGGCGATCACGCAAATATTCCAACTTGCGGATCCAGCCCTCACAAAACTCCTTCATCGAGCCACGCGAATTCGCATCGAAAGGTCTCGATACGACAAATACGCGCCAGACACTTTGTTGTTTTTGCTCTGACCAGTATTCAGCCAGAAACAAATTATTAAACTCGTCAAAAGTCAGGTTCGTGATGTTGAGGTTGAAGCCTCAACGCTTGGAATCACCAGCCAACACGTCAATAACAGCATTAATTTTTCTCTCATTAGTCCACGATCTGGGTAAAACTCTTTCACAATTTTTAATGAAATCCGTCGCGTGTATACCGCCTTTATTCAGGCGGTCGAACCGCTCCTCTTTCGTCAACAATTCCAAACTATGTGCACAGATTGGCATATAGTTCTGTTTTTCGTCAAGTTTCTTTTCTAATTCCGACACTCTCGTAATTACTTGGCAAGTGGCTGTCGCAAGCGTTTGCACTTCCCTCTTTTTCTCTTCTCAGGTATTAGCCTGCTCCCTCACTTTAGTATCTACTTCGGACACTAAAGCCTTTAAACTTTCCACCTTCTGTTGATCCTCTTTTTTCACTAATTGAATTTGTTCCATCACCTTATTCTCGAAGATCGGAGCAACTGCTTCTGCTAATTTCGGAATCAAAACGAGTATTTATGCTCGCAATTTCCGCCTGAACGCCTATCATTTCCTGTTTAAGATTACCGATTTCGGTATTAACTACAACAATATCTTCTTCGATTTTATCAACTTTTGCGCTAACAACTCTTAACATTGCTGTTAACAACATTGATAGCTTTGTTCTGATTGTCTAGCTTCCTGTCAATTTTTTCAGACTGAGCTTCTTGCTTGGCAGACTGAGCTTTAATTTCTGCCGATTGACTCTTGATTTCTTTAATCAAAACATTCAACAAATCAGTTAAATTCCCGGAAACTACCGGTTTTACTTCCGTAGCGGCTTCCTCTTTAATTGTCCCCCCCGTATTCGTCATCAAGGGGTTCAGATTTGATTTTCACTTCCGATTCCGAAACATTTTCTAAAGTTTAGAATTCCGTTTCTGCTCTTTGTTGTGTTTCGGCGGTCGCGTCATTCATGCTAGCCGCCTGCCCCTGAACAATGGGTTCCGCGGTGCGCGTTTCCCACTGTTCGACCGATTGTTCCGTACCCAAGTCAACCAAATGCTGGTAATTGTTGCATTCACTCATTTTACCAATTTTCAATATAAATGCCAAATCTCAGATCTAATTAGGATTCCTCACACTACTTATTCTCACTGACGTATCGACCTGTTCGTAACCAGTGATTTGTTACGAGATTTGCACAATGCAAAATTCGTGTCCAGCAGAAACTCAAATGCGAAGATTGTTATGTCACCAGATCGCCACGTGTAACCTCCCCCTCACTTATCGATCTTAATGACAGTGAAAAATTAAACCGCGTGTACCTAATGTAAACTTGGCAAAAGCAATCGTCACCGAAGTTAATCTGTCGATATAGAGGGAGGAAAGGGTTACATCTAAATGAAAGGAAAAATGCAAATGATATTGGTGGAAATTATTTTTGAAAAGGGGTAAAGTTAATAAAAAAAGTAAATGTGCGGTCGTTACGTTAACAATTAATTGGCGTTAATTAGATATTTGAGATTTGGGGAAAATTACGGTCGCCAGTCCCATGGACAACTACTATAATAACTGAAAATGAAAGATTAATGCACATATATTTAGCACTAAAAGCGCGGCAACTGAAGGTTGACACGTAATGTGTGACAACTGAATGTTTGTCAGAAGTAATAAATTTCGCTACACTCTGACTTAATTTAGCAAACGAATTAATAAAACCGGAAAATTGAGTGTTATTTTAGTGACTGAAATTAATAGTGAGCTTTGTTTCTGAAGCACTACGAAATTCAGTAAAGTAAGGTTAGTCTTGGGCTACCACAACAATCATTTCAAAAGCTACTTGAATCTACGCAATTTAGAAATAAGCGATTCAACTTTGAACTTGAATTACATGATTTTGAACATCTAACAATGGTAAAATTTAGTACGTACCAAGCTGAGCTGCAGTCACAGCTAAGCTAAAATATGCTAACAAAACTCGCACTCTTAATTTGTGCTTGTGTAATCTAAATATTGTAGCCAGCTATGAATACTTTAACTGAACTTTGAAATTAAAGCAGTGAAATGGAATGATATTACTTTAATGCTGGCGTTTGAATTTCAACGACACTCGGGTTCATTCCGGGAAAGGAGGGGACCCTGCTTGGTAATTCAATTGGGACAATGAGCAACAAAGGTTCATGCTACGTTGCTGTAATTTAGTGACACAAATTGAGCAGTTTGAAAAGCTGAGGTCTGCCAGACAGTTCTAAAACTTTACGGGCTTCCAGTCTGCCTTGATGGTTGATTGAAGGTTTGAAGCCGTCGATCGAGGAGGTGGCGACAGTCACTCATTGTCGGCCGTCGCTGTTGCAGAGGCAGGATGTCGGCGCGCCTTCTTCTCGACACGGTCACCTGGCGAAACGGGCCCTTGAGGTGCGCCAGCTAATGCTTCCCGTCCGCGACACCGTGTTAGAAACTATCGGAGGAAGTCGAGCGCAATTACATGCTGCCCAACACCGAAAACGCAGCAACTCGCGGGAGCGTTACTCAGCACACCTGCTCCACCGCCCTCCACCAGCCAGACTGCTCTGCCCGCGCTCCACGCGGCAGGGCCAACACTACCAAAGATCCTAACCACTTTGGTCCTCCACACGAGCTATCGATGTAGTCCCCTAGGCCAGATCCAGCGTAAAAATACGAATAATATTTATAAAACTAACCAATTATACATCGACATATATATATATATATATATATATATATATATATATATATATATATATATATATATGTGTGTGTGTGTGTGTGTGTGTGTGTGGGTTTGTGTGTGTGTGTGTGTGTATGTGTATGTGAAACAACTACAATATATAGAGACACATACGTCATATCTTCAGGTAACAAATGAAGGGAAAGAATTTATAGTACATTAGATGGAAATAGGAGGATAAGCGTTTTCGGCCAAATGCCTATAAGGTACAATACATATGTAGAATTGTGGACAGTTGGGAATCTGAGTCTCACGGGAAGCATGCAAGGGATAAGTCCCTGCAGTCGCACTATTCATCTGTGTCCTCCGTGGCTCAGATGGATAGAGCGTCTGCCATGTAAGCAGGAGATCCCGGGTTCGACTCCCGGTCGGGGCTCACACTTTCAGCTGTCCACATCGAGGTATATCAACAACACTTGTCGGCAGGTGAGGTTTTCAGTTTGTCATCATTTATTCCAGGGAAAAGCTGCACGGTCATCAACAGTTACTGTTCTTTCGAGAACAAGTTACTGTCTTCGTATGTATAGTTAAAGGCTACCCAGCCATTGACTTTCGTCTGTGACAATGCGCACAGGTTGCCCAAACTCTTACGGGAATCGCCAAAGCGTGCGCGAGTAATGAGTGGTTGGGCAAATGTCTAAAAGGTAGAATTGGGGATAGTTTCCAATGTGAGTCTCACGGGGAGCGTGCAATGGATACGTCCCTGCAGTTGCGCTATTTATCTGCGTCCTCGGTGGCTCAGGTGGATAGAGCGTCTGCCATGTAAGCAGGAGATCCCGGGTTCGAGTCCCGGTCAGGGCTCACACTTTCAGCTGTCCACATCGATATATATCAACAACACTTGTCGGCAGCTGAGGTTTTCAGTTAGTCTTCATTTATTGCAGGGAAAAGCTGCACGGTCATCAACAGTAACTGTTCTTTCGAGAACAAGTTACTGTCTTCGTTTATATATTTCTGTACTTCCTTCTTATATCGATCAACGGAAATGCTTCCTCTTTAACCATGGTTTCTTTGCAGTGACTTTCTATGTATGTAAGGGTTACTTTTCAACTTTTGTGACTGGCTTCTTTAGAGATGTGCTGCGCTATTCAATTGAACTGCTTACTAAACTATAAACTGTCGCAGTATCTGTAGCCTCAGAGAACTTAGAGCGTAACTCCTCATTTCTCATTACGTTCGTACCCACCTTCCTTAGGCATTGATTCTTCCTGACTACTCTCTTAAAGTTCAGCTTACTCTTCATCAATTCTAAATCGTGATCTGAGTCTATATCTTCTCCTGGGAACGCCTTACTATTCAATATCTCTGCTCGGCTATGATGTAATCTAACTCAAATATTCTCGTATCTTCCGGCCTACCCCAGGTATTTCTCCTCCTCTTGTGATTCTTGCACAGCTTAAATTTTTTTGCAGCTATCAGTTAGTCTCTCTCGTCTCTAATTGTAGTACCAAGCACATATTTTCCCGTAACTCCTTCCTCTACTCCTTCCCCTGCAACTGCATTCAAATTTGCCACGACTTTTAGAATTTTACCTTCCTTTACGTACTGAATTACCAATTCCATATCCTCATATATGTTCTCTATCTCATCATGCTGAGCTTGCAAGGTCGTCATGTATACTTGAACTATCGTTTTTGGTGTGTTTTCTGTCGATTCTTAGGAGAACAACACCATCATTGAGTTGTTCACAGTAACTCACTCTCTGCACTACTTTCCTATTCAAAGCGAATCCTACTACCGTTGGACCATTTTCTGCTGATGCTGTTGTTACCCTGTACTTACCCGGCACCCCAGATATCCTTCTCCTCTTTCCACTTCGCTTCACTAACTTCTACTACATCTTTACTGAGCCATAGTATTTCGTTTTTCACATCCTGTAGCTTACCGACCACGTTCCAACTTCTGACATTCCCCACTCCGATGTGTAGAACGTTATCCTTTCGTTGTCTATCCAGTCTTTTTCTTGTTGTCACGTCCTCCATGAAAGTCACCGCCCGGAGATCCGAAGGGGTATTAAATCTTTTGTCAATGGATAGATCATCATGACACTTGTGGTCACGTCCTCCATGACAGTACCGCCCTGAGATCGGAAAGGGTTTGGAATACTTTGTCAATGGACAGATCATCATGAGTCTTTTTCAATTACAGACTACATAGCCTGTGGATAGACATGTTGTGTCTTTCATGCAGTGGTTCCATTGCCTTCCGAATCCTCATGCTACCGATCACTGATGATTCTTCCGCCTTTAGGTTCTGTGTCCCACCCTAAGGGCAAGAGAATACCCTGAAGCTCTGTTCACTCCTCTGCCCTCATTGACAAAGTCGATGGCATAATAAGGGTGACTTCTTATGCCGGAAGTCATCGGCCCCCATTGCTCCTAATTTTTATTCACAATTTAAGCAGTGTTGTTCAAAGACGCTACCACTGGACCACGGGTGAATATGAAAATCGTTTTGAAGAAATGTTTAGAGGGGATAGAGACGTTAGATTGTGGGGAAAAGTACACATATGTATAATGGGGAAGTTGTTATAATGGGTGACGCTACTGAGATTAATGGTAGTTAACATTATTGCAAATAATATAGAGGATGATGTGTTCTATACTTTCTGGTAACTGGTGATGAGGAACATATGTTTGGGAACAAAAGGCAACTGAGCACTTGGTGAAGGAGAAGGATGAGTTGGATCATGAGACCAAAGATAGGAAGTTCCACCAGTTGTATCAAAGCTGGAGCGGATAATAAATACGAGTGTAGTGTTACTAAGAAGTTATGTATTGATGATTCAAATTTGAAAGAGAACTTTAATTTAATATTTGTTGACAATTAAGTGATTGAACATTTTAGTGAAAAACTGGTGTGTACAGTGACAAAAGATTTCACTAATGTGGTGCAGGAGGCCCCTTTGGATAAAATTGATTTGGAATTTAACTTTGCAGAGACATTTCAGCCAATAATAAATATGAAATTTAGGGAGGCATTTGTAACCTCCTTAAAGAACATTGACAGTTCACTTTGTGGAACACTGCGGAATACCTTGAATATCTATAACTATGTTAACAAACAGGAAACTGTAGAATTTCCAGTTACAATAGTGATGATTAAGGATGCTATTGTATATTATAACAACCAAATAAAGAATGAGATGATTTTTGATCTGAATATAGTTGATTAATTATTTTATCAAGCTTCCCTAATGATTTCAGGATAATCTATTTGCATAGTTACAGTTACGCATTTTGTAGAAAAATATAATGTTAATATTTGTTGCAAGGTACAGGTACTGAATGTGATAGTGGAGGTAGCAGGAAGAAAGTGAAATTTAAGGAAACGCTGACTATAGAGACCTAACAGCGAGTTTGTGTGAGTACAAAGATACGAAAAAAGTAATAGCCAGTGTTGAACAATGAGGTGTATCAGTGTATGTAGTAGATTGATAATTTTCAATTTTATTTACATTATTAGAAAATGGTGCTTAGGTGTAATGTTTCAATAAGATAGTGACGAACGGAGTTAGTTGCTTGGAAGAAGATTGTGTAAACAAGTGTAAAATGATGGGAGCAGAAGCACAAAACAATCAGTACGGTAGTCGTCTAAAATGTGTATAAAGTAATTTCATGTCATGTTTAGATTAACATTTTGGTCTTACATTTATTATGGCCTGTTAGATTTAAGGCTTTTGGAAGAGTTGAATGTATTTTTTTCGTACCATGTTAATTAGCTAAATTCTCTTTCACTTGAGTGAGATAAAATTATTAATGAATAAATAACTGAGTGGTTAACTTAGGCTTTAGTGTGTTGTAGTGCTGTATGTACTTTATAGCATTTAATGTGTCTGTCATTCCTTAATGCAAGAAAGGTATCCACAGTTTGGGTAAGTGAATGTATGGCTGCAGTTGCAGTGGCATTCGAAATGATGATTACTTGTTTTGTTCAAGCATCAAAATTTTTGATGTGTGCGGACATCAGATAGCAGGTCAGTTGATTTGAAAATGTGAGACTGAAAGAAATGTTTAAATAGACAATATATGATTTAATTATGGATATGTCTATCCATGACCTCTTAGGTTTTCGAGGGGTTTTCTTCTTGTTCTTCTTCGCGGATGGATCACCTAGGACCACACGTAATCAACACTGGCTAACCATCCCTTTCGCCCTGTATTTCTTCATACGCCACGAATGGGCTAGTTTTCGTTGCGCAAACCAAGTATGTCAGTTAGTTTTTCTCCCTTCTTCCTAAAAACTCCGTGTGTTTGAGTTTCGTCTGATTTCATTTCTGTTATGTAGATGTGGGGACCTTAATTCTCTCGGGTTTCTTTCCGTCTGTTTGTGCCAGTTTGGTCTTGTAGTTTTGTTCTCTCAAAACGTATCGATTGCGTGCGTTAACCTGTTTGATTCCATTCTTTGTAAATGCCCCATGAATTGGATTAATCTCATGCGCATTGTGTCTGTTACTTTGGAGATATTTTATGTATTTCTGCATTGGGTTTTGCATAATGCACACCATCTTTAGTTCTTGGTCCTAGGATTGTCCTCATTATTTTACGTTTTATTAATAAGAAATTTATTAGATTTCATTGGTCTTATTTCATTATTTCTATTTGTTGTATTAATTCGAGGAAAGCTGTGAATCTCTGAATCTAGTTTTATATATTGGATACACGTTTAATATAAGCTAAATCTCTGTTAAGATGGATGGAAAACACTGTATGAGAATTTTCTCAATCATAGGCCGATGTTGTAAGTAGTCGGCGGCCATCTGGAGACTTGGAACAAAGTAAATGTACGAATCAGTCAGTGACGAGGAAGTCACGACCAGAAATGTTTGGAAATTTTCTAGGTTCGCGTAATGGAACTTCTGCTTTTCTCTTTTTTCGGTGTCGAAATATTAGGAGATTTTAACGGAACAACTGGTGTGAATTTAGACTATACAGTGAGTTAGCCAGTATTTTTACTTGTTGTAGATCTCTTAATTTGTGCAGTTGACAAGAGGCTGAAGTTCTTGTAGTTTACCGAAACCGCTTCGTTTTAATAACGTGTTGTGCTTCTCTGGTCAACAAGTGGATGAAGCATTAGTTCTTTCGTCGCGATAATTCAGCCATAAAAGGGACTCTGTCAACATTATTTACTTTAAATTAAAACCAGAGTGAGATGAAAACATTATCGGAATTATTAGCAGAGCCTATTAGATGCTGCATGAATTTTAGTACCTACAATAACAGGTGTTGCGACATATGTTTTGGTTGTAGCCAATTAACTGAGTGCATAAGAGAAAACCCATCGAACAGTTGTGGATTTTATTTCATGTGTCGTCACATATATCAAGTAGATTTTTTTTTCAGTTTGATGGTCCATGTAGATGCTCTTAATGTAATAAGTCGAGAGAAAAAACTAAAATTGTCATGTTTACTATACCAGGTGATGAAAAAGTCAGTATAAATTTGAAAACTGAATACATCACGGAATAATGTAGATAGAGAGGTACAAATTGACGCACATGCTTGGAATGGCATGGGGTTTTATTAGAACCACAAAAATACAGAAGTTCAAAAAATGTCCGACAGATGGCGCTTCATCTGATCAGAATAGCAATAATTAGCATAACAAAGTAAGACAAAGCCAAGATAATGTTCTTTACAGGAAATGCTCAATATGTCCACCATCATTCCTCAACAATAGCTGTAGTCGAGGAATAATGTTGTGAACAGCACTGTAAAGCATGTCCGGAGTTTTGGTGAAGCATTGGCGTCGGATGTTGCCTTTCAGCATCCCTTGAGGTGTCGGTCGATCACGATACACTTGCGACTTCAGGTAACCCCAAAGTCAAAAATCGCAGGGACTGAGGTCTGGGGACTGGGAGGCTAAGTATGACAAAACTGGCGGCTGAGCACACGATCACCACCAAATGACGCGCGAAAGAGAGCATTCGCACGTCTAGCAATATGGGGTGGAGCGACATCCTGCATAAACATCGTAGGTTCCAGTAGGTGTTTATCAGCCAGGCTGGGGATGATGCGATTCTGTAACATATCGGCGTACATCTCACCCGTCACGGTAGCAGTTACAAAACCAGAATCACGTATTTCCTCGAAGATAAAAGGCCCGATAATGGTAGATGTGGTAAATCCAACCCATACCGTGACTTTATCGTCGTGCAGTGGAGTTTCCACGACAGTTCTAGGATTTTCGGTAGCCCAAATTCTGGAGTTGTGGGCGTTGACAGACCCTCGGAGCGTCGGTCCACAACACAGCACTCAACCAACCGCCATCTTCCGCCACGTTTTGAAACGCCCACACCGCAAATGCCTTCCGCTTCACTAAACAGCTAGGTAACAGTTCATGAAGCCGATGGATTTTGTAGGGATAGCATCGGAGGGTACGCCAAAGTGCCAACCAAACAGTAGTGAATGGAATGCTGGTGCGACGTGCGACTGCACGTGCGCTGACTTCACCGTGCGTAGACGAACCCGCTACAGTCTCTTTTTCTTCCTGAACTGCCTTGTGCTAGGTCGGCCACTACGGGGACTATCGTCTAAACAACCCGTGGCTTCGAACTTCGAAATCATTCTCGCCACAGCTGCATTTGTCAACGGACCTTTACCCGTTCGAATCCCCTTCCTATGGCGATAGGATCGTAGCGCTGAACTAGCACATTCCCCATTACGATAATACAGCTTTACTAGAAGCGCCTTTTCAGGTAACGGCAACATGCTGTGACTGCTGGCGCATCTGATACTCTCTCTCATTTCACTTCCATTTATTCATGATTGTCATGTGCAGTCACTGACGTTTTGCTGTCCAGCACCATCTGTCGGACATTTTGTGAACTTTTTTTTTTTTTTTGTTCTAATAAAACCCCATGTCATTCCAAGCATGTGTGTCAATTTGTACCTCTCTATCTACATTATTCCGTGGTTTATTAAGTTTTCAAATTTATACTGACTTTTTGATCACCCGGTGTTATGAATACTGTTCAGGAGCTCTCCCACCATCATGTTACGAGTAACAGTCCACAGTGGAATAAAGGGAAATGAACAATTAGACAGGCTAAGGAAGCTGTGTACAATGATTCAGGAAAGTAGGATAAAGTGCCCCCTAACATTCTCTTTCATGACGTAAGGAACAGAAACAGGGTCTGGGGTAAGAAGAACCTGCACTGGTCTTATGGAATTAAATCGAGGCACTTTTCTATGATGGTATCCTATTTTGCTTCACTTTCTCGGCACCAAAATTACAAATACAGCGCAAACTTCATAGTGCCAATGAAACACCTTCAATTTCACCAAGGTAGTATCAGCAATATCTTGGTCAACTCAACATGGTGTCAAATTCTTCATATGAATATGGCAGTGACGAAAATAACCACATTATCTTTGGCTGCAATAGGAGATATCAACCAGTCACTATACACTTTCAGCTTGTGTTGTTATCTGGCAGTGCATTACTAACAAACATTCACCCTCTGTATATGTGACGGTTAACTCAGGAACTACTGTAAGGTTTTTTGATACAGCTTTGAGCAACAGAGTAATTTACGATGAAGGTTTGTAGGCACAGGAGATAAGCACCGAACTGTTGTCTAAACTACCGCTACCGTGATTATGGCAAGGGCGATCGCCAACTTCCTAGACGATCTGTCACGCAGAACGTATCCAGTATAAGTTAATAAGAACATATTTTTCGGTACAGATTTAATAAAAAATGTTCAAATGTGTGTGAAATCTTATTGGGCTTAACTGCTAAGGTCATCAGTTCCTAAGCTTACACGCTACTTAATCTGAATTATCCTAAGGACAAACACACACAACTCGTGGCCGAGGGGTGACTCGAACCTCCGCCGGGACCAGCCACACTGTCCATGACTGCATTGCCTTAGACCGCTCGACTAATCCTGCGCAGCCAGATTTAATATTTAAGGGGTCTGAATGGAATGTCACATAGTAAATGTAGCTTCCACTGTACTGGCGCTGGACTTGCGCCGTCATCAAATGGCTGTAATTTAGGCCGAAATTACTAGTGGTCACGTGGACCGCGTCATACTGGCGCCAATGTCCCGTGGCCTGCAAGTAACCATAGCTCGTTCTGAACTGGCCCACGAGTGGGTTGAGATAGGTGGCGCAGTAGCTCGTAGCTCGAGTCAGGACGCCAAGATTGCATTCCGAACGCCAATTAAATACGAAAGAAATACTGTAGCGCCTCTTGAGAACTTTCCTAGCGTTCACCGCTTGCAGTGTTTAAGTTATCAATTATAGTACTTAACGCAGTTCTCCGGATCGTAAACATAGCTCTATGCAGTGATCCATAAACAAAATTACCGCTATGCCAGACAGACAAAGGTTTATCCACAGGTACCTAGCAATACTCTCTCGAAGTTGGAGTTGGTGGGGATGGCAGGCTCTTCGCTAGAAAGAATATAAGAAAACCCTTTCTTAGGTTGTAATATAGTAAATGAATAAATATACATTGCAATATGAACCATCATTTAACATTAATGATTTTATTTTAATTTTCTTAGATTATTAACTTAATTTTAGTTAAAATGAATGTAATTGACAATTCTTGTCGTAATGGTAGCTGTTTCCCTCATTTCAGCAGCCTATTTACGCTACGTCGTTAAATATTCGAAGTCTTGCTGAGGATGACTCTAGGGGTGATGTCAGTCTCGGTTTCCCAGCGGTACATGCCTTATCCAGTTTGTTTCAGGTTCTGACACAATCATGGAGAAGGATTCAAATCCTTATGTATTACTAGCGCATCAAGGAGGCGTTTGTGGATTGGTGGCAACGGAAGCTGACGCTGCAACGGCAATAACAGTGACAACAAGGGTGTAAAATTCAGAGGCTATTGGAGATACTATGTGAAGATCAAAACGAATTGCTAAATAACGGGAAGTTTTTCTGCTAACACATCAACACAACTGGTATCTCCGTCACCCTTGTGACAGCACTCATGTGTACAGCGTCTGTTGGTTCGCTGGAAATTTGAAATATGTACCTCCAACAGTTTTTTGCGAAACTGCAGAGTCAGTCACCGTGCTAATACCGTAATTGTATGATCTGTATTGTCTTCCAATAATCAAATTTCAGAGCTTGACTGGAAATTGAGATCTCTGGCAGAACCTAGTAACTTTTCATTCCGATTTTGTGTATTTGTTGTCCATTAATTTCAAGACGCAAATTCAATCGAATATTGGTACTCGAAGAAAAAATTCAGTACTTTTGTACTGGTACTAATTCAGCAAACGGAACATTATAGCGCTCCCAACGGAAATTAGCGTTGCCAGTATAAAAATTTGCTACCTATTTTCATGCAGTGACGTAATTGGATGCACGTCATATGGATAATAAAACGCAGGACTGCAGTTACTGCGGCGAATAGATTTTCGGACATTCAAACTTCCATCTATTCCATTTCGAATGGTTATCGGGAGAATTCGGCCTGTATGAGGACCGGTACATAACCTCGAATAACAGGAGAGGCTGACTTTTCAATCTACACTTAATCGGGTAGTTAATCCTCTCTTGCATACCGATACCCTTGCTTTCCATTGTTTCACAGATTTTTCCACTTTCCTCCTGATTCGTGGCTACCTCTGATTAAATGTGCACTATTATCTTGTAATAATTTTCGTATTGCCTGCATCAACATAGGTATATCAAATTTAGCTTATGAAGTGTATTGTTTCTTTGTATTTCCAGCAAAGTGGGAAAGTTGTCATTTAGTGTTACAATTTACACGGTTACTTGTTCAAGAAAAGGGGACTGATGACCTCAGATGTTAAGTCCCATAGTGCTCAGAGCCACTTGTAAATGTAGCCCTAAAGCTGTTTCTTGATGTATCTAAAAAGTGAATCAATATTAAGATAAAACTGCACTAAATTAATTATCACGTATTATCAAACCGACGATTTTAAATTATCCAATTACACTTTGACAGTTAAGAGCAAAACTGCTCCTATATTTGAAACTTAAGAGAGGATTAATATGCAAAGTACATATCATTTCACTCCTGTCAATTGACGCTGCCCCTGCCCTCTCTCTCATAAAAACAGGAATATATAACTGTGCGGTATAAGGAACACGATCTGATAATCACACACATTAGAAATCCGGATTATTCTGCTACACAGATGCTAAAACCATAATGTTATTACCAAACACTGTGACTTTTCTGATCCAAAAGCAACAACAGAACAAAAGTGAAATCAAAACAGAAAGTAACATATAATGAAGCTGTTTTACATCTCTTGTGTTTTCTGGCCTAAGTAGTCATGGAGAAACTATGCAGGACCATACTCTCTCAGATTGAACGCCATCGTGGGTGTAATGGCCCAAGTGAGATTCCAACTGCGAATAATTTCCGTATTTTATCCTACTTACCCTCCTCTCGGATTCTGCTGACGAAATAGATTGGTTTTAACTACTGCAAAAAACCACTTGCTTGACGAAAGTTCAGTATATTGAGACTGTAAATAAGACACAGCATATACAAATTCTCATGAAAGGAAATGAAAGCAATACGAGAAGTCGAAGAAGCTACAATTAATACTACGATTGGGAACACACAGCGAGAATCGCAAAGCTCGTGGCATCACCTCGGTTCCGAGAGTTCCGTAACCTGTACTGAAAATTAAAATAGAGATCAACATAACTTTCATTTCAGACCCTTTTTAGTGCTCGTGAAAACCACACATTTCATCTTGTACCATCGTACAGCGAGACCTACAGAGGTGGTGGTCCACATTGTTGTAACACCGGTACCTCTAATACCCAGCAGCAAATCCTATTTCATTGTTGCATGCCTGTATTCGTCGTGGCATACTATCCCCAAAATTCATCAAGGCACTGTTGGTCCAGATTGTCCCACTCCTCAACGGCGATTTGGCGTAGATCCCTCAGAATGGTTGGTGGGTCACGTCGTCCATAAACAGCCCTTTTAAATCTTTGCCAGGCATTGTCGATAGGGTTCATGTCTGGAGACCATGCTGGCCACTCTAGTCGAGCGATTTCGTTATCCTGAAGGAAGCCATTCACAAGATGTGCACAATGTGGGCGCGAATTGTCATCCATGAAGACGAATGCTTCGCCAAGATGCTACCGATATGGTTGCACTATCGGTCGGAGGATGGCATTCACGTATCGTACAGCCGTTACGGCGCCTTTCATGGCCATCAGCGGCGTACGTCGGCCCCACATAATACCACCCCAAAACAGCAGGGAACCTCCACCTTGCTGTACTCGCTGGTGTGTCTAAGGCGTTCAGCCTGACCAGGTTGCCTCCAAACACGTCTCCGACGGTTGCCTAGTTGAAGGCATATGTGACACTCATCGGTGAAGAGAATGTGATGCCAAAGCTGAGCGCTCCATTCGTCATGCTGTTGGGCCCATCTGTACGACACTGCATTGTGTCGCGGTTGCAAAGAAGGACCTCGCCATGGACGTCGGGAGTGAAGTTGCGCATCATGCAGTCTACTGCCCACAGTTTGAGTCGTTACACGACGTCTAGTGGCTGCACGAAAAGCATTATCCAACCTGGTGGCGTTGCTGTCAGGGTTCCTTCGAGCCATAATCCTAAGGTAACATTCATCTACTGCAGTACTAGCTCTTGGGTGGCCTGAGCGATGCATGTAATCGACAGTTCCTGTCTGTCTGTATCTCCTCCATGTCCGAACAACATCGCTTTGGTTCACTCCGAGACGCCTGGGCACTTCCCTTGTTGTGAGCCCTTCCTGGCACAAAGTAACAATGCGGACGCGATCGAACCGCGGTATTGACCTTCTAGGCGTGGTTGAACTACATACAACACGAGCCATGTACCTCCTTCCCGGTGGAATAACCGGAAATGATCGGATGTCGGACTCTCTCCGTTTAATAGGCGGTGCTCATGCATGGTTGTTTACATCTTTGGTGGGGGAGAGGAGTTTAGTGACATCTCTGAATCGTCAGAGGGACTGTGTCTGTGATACAATAACTAAGTCAACGTCTATCTTCAGGAGTTCTGTGAAATGTGCTGGTGGAAACTTTTTTTGGTGTGTGTATTTCGGAAAAAGTTTAAGGTATTAGAATCCTGTTTTCACCAAGACAAAATGTAAGAGTGTTCTCACTAAATGGCGTTTGCTCTATTGACACAACATTATATGACTTCATGTAACTGGTCACCAGTGTTTTACTTCGCATGACCAAAACAAAGGGTATGAACTTTTTTTGTTTCTACACTATGGTTATTACTAAATGTTATATGCTATTGACTATTAGATGTAACTTACAGCTTGTTTATTGTAATGAATGTAATACAAATTATTTAGAATGCCTGGTTAGATGAAAACCTGAAAGTCCTAATTTTACCACGTGAAGTTTTATTGCAGTCTATCCTCGAGGTTGTCTATATATTGACTGTTGCTTTTGTTCAAATACTGAACATCTTCGACCCATTTTAGTTGCAGATCAGCCCTCCAGCGTTATGTGCTGCATTTGGCTTACGAAAGTCACTAAGTCACGTCATACAGCTCATAAAACTAAAGGGTTGCTCTGCAAGAAGAATGGCTCAGAATATATTCAGCGTTTGAACTAAACCAGTCAATCCTATAAACAGAAATGTTGCAATACACTGCAGCTGAAGTATTAGAACAATAATATTTACGCCTTTGCCGTTTTATAAATTGTATATGAAGTTTGGCGAGTGACTCTTTTACAGTATATATGAAGGGCCTATTTCAATAGTGGTACAAGTCCATTACCTGCACTTTTCTGTCTATAATGCTTCTGAAATTAATGAACCAAACAAACAGAAAGAAAGTCTCATCTCTAGTAAGAAGACATATGCTTGAATATTTTTGGTATCTCAACCGCAATTTTTCAGCCCTCATTTAGCTTTAGGACTCTGTATCTCAATACGAACAAAAATGGACTTGAACCACTATTGAAATAAGCACTTCACATGTTATGTTACTTTTTATAAATTTAATGTTAATATGTATATATTACTTTGTAATTGTCTGTCTTTGTATATCTAAGAATATAGTAGTATTTGAGGGTTACTCGCCGCTATTGGTTTTCCTGTTAGTGTTATTCTATTCTATGCATCATAAAATAGACACGTTTTACAAGTAATTAGTAGTAAGAACAACAACCTTTGTATCCTGAACATAAGTAATTGCTTCACATATAACCAGGCCCATGATCACTTCCACCATCGTGCAGTTATTGAGATTACTTTATTTTCTACTACAAGCTGTACGTAATGTTGTGCTTACTGTATTCTGTTTTTTATCCTTTACGACAGTGTCAGTTGAATAGCATTGGCGTTTAGTTACAAGCCCGCTATAATACATAGAGTTGATTGCTCGTGGCTTCTGTACTGTGCATTTGAAAGTATCGTTTAAAATCTTCTAATACCCCTGGAATTGTTATTGCAGACGGTAAATTATGCAAAGTAACTAAGATATGTCGACTGAAAATATCTGACGCTAATTGAGATGAAAATATATGACACTTAGCGCTACATGATGTGAAATCCAGAGTAACTGACCGGGAAAACAGTACAACTCCGAGAAAGAAATCTGTTCCCAATAAAATTTACGACCGTACCTGACTGTGATAAGATGACTGTGTTAAATTGTGGCCCTGGATGTTGCCAAGTTTTGTGGGCTTATACAACAACTGCTTTACCAGAACTATTATCGTAACTGCACAACAAACCATCACCGAATAAAACGCGTTTCAACATATCTGTTAAATCTGTTTGAAATCACTATATTGCACTGTCATAAAATACTTCACTCGCTTTAAACCTCTGAACTTATACTGGTGTCATTCTCGTAAGTGCACTCTGAAAATCACTGTGCCTGACTCTGAATATGAACTACTGAGATAACGATATTTACGGCAAACCTGTGCACAATGGGCTTCTTGTCTGCTCTGAAACTTTTTTTTTATAAAACAATGATCTCACTATCAAAACTATGTTTTACTCAACGTACTCGCGATGTGTAGTGCTAGACGGGGTTTTATCATCACACAACATGTCATGTTCATTGCGAAAGCGCAGTCAAATAACCCCATGGACATAAATGAAAAATCGGGTACTAATATCACCGACGGAGGAATAACTGAAGCGACATTTAGCTTTTAACTGACCTTCATGAACAACACAATTTTCCACACTTCTCACTCGTGAACCCTATAGCGAAAAGTCTGTTTAGGATTTATTAGTGTAGTGTAAGAGAGAACCATTTAACTGCATTACAAAAAGCCTTACAGAAAATTCAAACCATAATTACTGTTACAACAATCAGCATACTATGCAATTGTAAATGTAACAAAAAACTTTATCTTTAAATGTCATCTTTTCTCACTCGTACAACATTATAATGCTTCTGTTTAACATCTCAATTTAAACATCATATAACAAAAATTGCTATAAATAATGCTGCCTCCACCGAAGGGCAGGCCAGTCTCCGTCCATTTCAAGGCAAATACATTACTGTGTAATTGCTACTACCACACTCTAATCTGGTATGGTAAGGCTAATTCTTCTGACCAACATCTCTCTTCCTTCGAAGTTCCCAAGTGTATAATTATTGTAAGACGTCGTGGTCTCCTGACCTACATTGCTTACATATAGCTCCCTCACAATCAAATTCCGGACATCAAGACGCTTCATTCGACCCACATTTGATAAGATAAAGTAAGTGTTGTAGGAATTCATGTAAACGATATGTAAATAACAAGTAAATTGCAAATGCGAACTGAGGTTGAAATACTCGAGGCTGGCGTACACACACACCTTGAAGACACGACGGTCACAAAATCTTTTAGTTTTGGAGAGGCAAACCGCAGCCCAGGAGGCTGGTCCCTTCAGAGGACGAGTCAACCTATCTACACTCCTGGAAATTGAAATAAGAACACCGTGAATTCATTGTCCCAGGAAGGGGAAACTTTATTGACACATTCCTGGGGTCAGATACATCACATGATCACACTGACAGAACCACAGGCACATAGACACAGGCAACAGAGCATGCACAATGTCGGCAATAGTACAGTGTATATCCATCTTTCGCAGCAATGCAGGCTGCTATTCTCCCATGGAGACGATCGTAGAGATGCTGGATGTAGTCCTGTGGAACGGCTTTCCATGCCATTTCCACCTAGCGCCTCAGTTGGACCAGCGTTCGTGCTGGACGTGCAGACCGCGTGAGACGACGCTTCATCCAGTCCCAAACATGCTCAATGGGGGACAGATCCGGAGATCTTGCTGGCCAGGGTAGTTGACTTACACCTTCTAGAGCACGTTGGGTGGCACGGGATACATGCGGACTTGCATTGTCCTGTTGGAACAGCAAGTTCCCTTGCCGGTCTAGGAATGGTAGAACGATGGGTTCGATGACGGTTTGGATGTACCGTGCACTGTTCAGTGTCCCCTCGACGATCACCAGTGGTGTACGGCCAGTGTAGGAGATCGCTCCCCACACCATGATGCCGGGTGTTGGCCCTGTGTGCCTCGGTCGTATGCAGTCCTGATTGTGGCGCTCACCTGCACGGCGCCAAACACGCATACGACCATCATTGGCACCAAGGCAGAAGCGACTCTCATCGCTGAGGACGACACGTGTCCATTCGTCCCTCCATTCACGCCTGTCGCGACACCACTGGAGGCGGGCTGCACGATGTAGGGGCGTGAGCGGAAGACGGCCTAACGGTGTGCGGGACCGTAGCCCAGCTTCATGGAGACGGTTGCGAATGGTCCTCGCCGATACCCCAGGAGCAACAGTGTCCCTAATTTGCTGGGAAGTGGCGGTGCGGTCCCCTACGGCACTGCGTAGGATCCTACGGTCTTGGCGTGCATCCGTGCGTCGCTGCGGTCTGGTCCCAGGTCGACGGGCACGTGCACCTTCCGCCGACCACTGGCGACAACATCGATGTACTGTGGAGACCTCACGCCCCACGTGTTGAGCAATTCGGCGGTACGTCCACCCGGCCTCCCGCATGCCCACTATACGCCCTCGCTCAAAGTCCGTCAACTGCACACACGGTTCACGTCCACGCTGTCGCGGCATGCTACCAGTGTTAAAGACTGCGATGGAGCTCCGTATGCCACGGCAAACTGGCTGACACTGACGGCGGTGGTGCACAAATGCTGCGCAGCTAGCGCCATTCGACGGCCAACACGGCGGTTCCTGGTGTGTCCGCTGTGCCGTGCGTGTGATCATTGCTTGTACAGCCCTCTCGCAGTGTCCGGAGCAAGTATGGTGGGTCTGACACACCGGTGTCAATGTGTTATTTTTTCCATTTCCAGGAGTGTATGTCGGCCGGCGACTATCTGTGGAGCAGACAGTATTTGCCCGAGTGAAAGGGAGAACGACCCCATGTTCGGCTTAAAAGTAAATTCCGCTACATTGTGTGGGAGCGCCTAGCCTACTCACTCTTTACAAACATAGCAAACAGTTTCAGAGGTTTTCACAGGAAGACAGCAAACGCCAAACGCCACTGCTACAGATTTACAGATTGGTCACCTTAAACGAAACGTCATTCTCCCGATTTAGAAGGGTAATGCTGATTGGCAGACGATATTCCTGACGCCTTGAGCTGAAGGAGTAATGGAAGAGACCGAAAGATATACCCTATCACGTCTGGCGTGGAGAGGGGCCGTTACACTGTTGGTCTTGTAGTGAGAACACGTAAAGAGAGCGTGTGTGCTCGTATGTGTACTCAAAGAGCAAGCAACAAGTCTCTCCTCAGTACTTCACTGGCTGAATACCCCTGTCGAGAGCGAATCGGAGTGCGACTCTATATTGAGTCCTTGCGATTAAGCATTGTTCACTGTGTTGGCCACCACACTTATTGTACGGTGTGAATGGACAGAGTTATAATTAAACGCCTGCGACCGAATTTTTGAGTGGCATCACGGTGGAATGGTTATCTGACCGGTGTGCCGTGCCAATAGTTAGACTAGGGGCGAATAGATCTCCTTGACCTCGTCAAGGTGTAAGGAGAGTTTGATTGGCGAAGGTCAATCCGGATAGAACGATAGTTATCTTATTTGTCAGTACTGAGCGGCACAGAGAGCAGTCATCGCAACTTACAGTATTGTGCGCTACAGCTCTTGCAGGCCTCACATTTCCTCGATAACAGTACACTTCACTGCATTTCACACACGACAGCCTCGACCGTACCTAGCAACATTCTAACAGATAATTATTCAAGTTGAGTAGGGTCAGCTCTCAGCCATTCTGCCAAGTCAATAACAATCTTAAACTTCGTATAGAAATTTCATTAGCGAATCCTATCCTTAAGAGGTAACTTCACATTCCGAAAAGAACCCGGAAATAACTTGTTCAGTTCATAACTAAATAACTCGTTCAGTTCATAACTAAAAGTGCCATTGTGATTTCTCAGAATTTTTGCAAAAAAAAAAAAATCATAATATTCGTTAGTTTCATGTTTTTCTTCCACTAACTAGCACTACTCCAGTACCCAAGTGTTCCACTAGTTACATAAGAAATGTTGTGAATTTTTGTGTCATTTCCTTACAGCGGACGACTCCAGAAGATATTTATTGCTGAAAGTTTTTCAGGCATTTGTCTTTAGAACGTTAGGAGCTTCTGCCTGACTTCTGAAGTTGTGTGGGGGTGGAAATTGCATCTTGCAGGAGCCACAGGGTAAAGGGTACATCTCAGATTAACTCGTTGCCAGAATGACAGAATAGGACCCACACGTCGCTCACAGAAAATGGCGACCCTGCCATGACATGTAAAATCGGTAAGCTACTAGGATAGGAAAGGTTCAGGATAGTTAGGTACGGCAGGTCGCAGCAGTACACTTTGAAGAACTTTCTTTCATGTATTAAATTGCTATTTGCAATGGTTGGGATCAGAATAGGTACAGGGTACTGAAGAAAGCAGAACTGTAGGGAAAAGGGCGTGTGTTACTGTGTTGGAAGATTTTGCATTTTTTTACGATCTTTGTGTAGCTGTTAGGGCATAGGATTTTCAGGTGATAGGCACATACTCAGAGTGACGCAGAGACGCAGTTTGACGCAGCATCATATAAGTTAGAATTAAGAAATAACATTTTTCTCCCTTTGCAAGTGCACAGGTGGATATTGGAGACTATAGCAGAGCAGACAGAACATTATCCGAGAAGTGACGACGTTGTTGTTGTTGGTTCAACCAACTGGTAAGTGTTCGTACAGTTTTGTAGATACGGTTGTGGTGTGTTGAAAGAATTTCCATGTTAACGAGAGCACAAGCCAAAAGGCTACGTGAGAGACAGCAAGTAGTGAAGATAGGGGAGAATCAACCAGATAGACAGCAAGTAAACGAGCTTATTGAGAATAGGACAGAAGGTGAACCTGAGAATAGGACGGACGGTGAATCAGAGAAGAGGACAGACCGGGAGCTGCAGAATCAGCTGGCTCAGTTAGACTGGGGTAAAATTGAGACAGTTCAGAAGATGGGAATCGAAGGGACGAGAACATCGAATTTTCAGAATATGAAGTTACAGGTAGGGCACATACTGAGCCAGAAATAGACAGCCCACGTAGGAAATGGCAAAGATTAGAAGCGAAACGAGCACAGGAAACGCGTTTGTTTGCCGCATATTCAGGGACAGAATACGCGTCAATACAGTCAATGTATCGGCAGTTAGCTACCGTTCAAAAAGAAGCAGACAGTGAGGGGTAGGGGGAACATTTAGAATACGTCGAACCTATCGTAAACATTCTAAATATGCCCCAACAACAGACACATAATTTTGCAGAGTTACGAGCGCCACGAAAAGGTTCCGTAACAGACGCAACTGTACCTGCAAACACAAGACATACACAACAGAGAGGGCAGAATGCGGAGTTGTCTGCGCCACGTAATGGTTCAACGACAAACGCAACTAGTCCTCAACACAGACAGCACGGGTTATTGCAGTTATCAAACTTCACAGCATAGCCCAGTAAACGATGTAACTGACCGAGTAGAAAACACTAGATCGAGAATATATGGTTCAGTAGAAGGTACTACTACAGGACAGGACGCGATCATGGAGATGTTAAAAAAAATGAACGCTAATATGACAATACAGAATCTGGATATTAACACACAGATGACAAAACGGTATCAGGAATTGAAACAGGGATTGAAACATGATAATCAGGCTATTAAGACACAGATGCAACAGGTTAAAATCCATATGGAAGAAGGGACTGCCAGAACTGATAGTCAGATCACTCAGATAAACAAAGACGCGAAAGAATCTAGAGAAAGAATTCAGGTTCTAAAACAAGGCCAGCAGCAATTACGCACTGACGTGGACAAGGTCCAATTGGACATCGTTAACGTTGACAAAAACGTGGAACGTTTAACGAAAAAAGTCACTCGAACAGAAGTACAAATATCGGAAGAACAAGCAATTCAAAGCAAGGTCGCAAAGATTGCACTGAAAAAATATGATCAGTGGATCAATAAAATAGAAGTTAAAAACAAAGATCACTTTGAAAAACTTCTAACAGAGTTGATACAAACTATCGAAGAAAAGATCGAGACCGATTACACCTGTAGCGAAGCAACTGACACGTCAAGCATTAATTCAGTACACGAACACGCGCCATCTAAGAAAGTTCAAGGAAAGCCAAGGCTAGACGTAACACTCGCGCAGAAATAGAAACAGGAAACCCCGATTAATGTAATACATGACATGCCACAGGACCAGGCACAGTATCTAGAAAAACGGAACACATGCATTCATCCGATACCAATCGAAAGACAGGCAACTGAACCAGCAAATCCAATGACACAACATAATAGCAGCACATGTACTATACCGCGAACGAAGAGAGTAGAAACACACGAACAACACTTTTGTTCACCAATGAAACGATATGACGCGGATATGAGTTAGGAAATTGAGAATAGGCAGACAGGCAGTAGATTACCAGAGAATAAACACGACGACACAAGCAGTGGCAGATTATTTGAGACCATGAATCAGCCACAAACCGGATTTATGAGTAGATATGATACAGACTACTGCCTTACAGTTTGAAAATTTCAACATTTCAAGGAAGACGGCAGTAGCTAGCATGCACGCACATTCATCGATCAGTTTCAAGTAGGCGTAGCTCAAGTAGGCGTAGCTCACAAACTTGACTTCATTTGTGCACACATGTCAGAGACAGTAGCAGAGGTGATGCAAAAGGTCGCGGCTACCTATACGTCTTACCTACAGTTCAGAACAGCATTTCTCGAAAGATATTGGTCTAAGGAGGTGCCAAACAAAATTAAATACGAGTTACTTCAGATGACACCATATGAAAACTCAGGAGAGAAAAGCGTGGTAAAATTCTTTGATACAATGGACAAAAAGAATCAATGCCTAGACAAACCATACAGTAACGGAGAGCTGATCGTCTATGTAGAATGAAATTACAGGTAAAGTATCAACAGGCGACAGTAGGAAAAAACGAAAATACCGAAGAATTTAAAGAGGTTTTAAGGGAACTTGAATTTATGTTTAAAGAAGACGAGGTGAAAGAAATAAGAAAGTAGAGGGAACAGCAAAAGGAGAGGACTAGGAACGAATATTCCAATAATAATAATCGCAATCCTAACACCAATAATTTCAGGAAATTTAACAGAAAGGACAATGACACAATGGAGACAATTGCCATAGAAACGATAACCAGAATAATTGGTACCGAAATAGGAACGGTAATGGACACTCATACAGTCAAGGGTATGGATTTAGGAATCAAAATGCCAACGGTCAAGGGTACTTTGAAAGAGGTCACGATGTTAGAAACAGCGACTGGCGAGACCAGGGCGCAAATAATTACCGAGGAAATTATGGTCCACAGCGACAAGAACAATAAAGCAAAGACAAACCAGAGGTAGAAATTAGGCCACCAAATCCTGTAAAACGTAAAGATTGACGGAAAAATCAGAAATAGGTTAGGCAAACTGACGTGCATTCACTAAATCAATAAAAAAAGGGCCAATGATAATTTCCAGGATCGCTCACGAAAATACCGTAGAGCTAATGAATCCAAAAACAGGTAAAAGTATTGGCATCTACCACGTGAGCCACCTAAAACAATGTGAATGAAAGAAGTAGTAAAAGAGAAGAGAGGGAAGAGACAGAGGGGCAATCGCAAATCATGTACTAACCATTAAATCGAAAAATAAATAAAGAATCAACAAAACAACACATTAATTAAAAGAAAAAGAGACACAATACACACTAACAATCTCTTGTAGTGTCAAGTACACTACAATATGCATACAAACAATAAATGGTACACAACAATTAAGTGAACGAAGAAGTGGTAGGCTATAAAAATTATAGATATATGCTTTAATTAAATTGTCATATGAAAAATAAATAATGATTTTCTCCACTTTTATAAACATTGCATTGTATAAAGTCAAAATCCCTTGTTGTTTGTATAAAACAAAACATTGCAAAAAATTTCTCTACACAAAAAAAGGGACATCGCCACCAACACGTCACCAGCACCCTTAACACCAGATGCTTCGAGATAGCGACGGAAAGGGTACAGACATGATGAAAAAGCACTTAGGGCAATAACAACAACATGAAGACCAACGCCACATTGGAAATGCAGATTGCGACTTGGTTGGACTTCAGGAGGACAACGCGCAGCACAGACATTTCATATGTTACGACACTGCTACACAATGGAAGAGAGTGGGGAGAATCATAATACGACGAGACGAAAATGAAGGTACAAAAAATTACTAAGATCTACAAACTCATATAGTTACATTTGGAAAGTCAGTCAGATCCTACAAATCCTATATCACTCCTACACTAAAATTCACATATTCCTAGCCCAAGAAGAACAGAGGAATGCAAGAAAGGAGAGAAGAACAGAAGCTGCTAGATGGAGAAAGGCAGAAGACAGCAAGATACCTTCTCTCCTATGCTACAAAGAAAATTGCTACAAACGTCTTTCCATAAACTTTGAGGCATGGTAACTACTACAACCACCTCTCCAAAAATAAACCCTTGAATCGTTAAACAAATACAAGCGAACGGCAAACGGAATATTAAGTAGTACCAACCAACATTATCTAGAAATAGATTCAGCAAAATGAACAGTATTCTCCCGACCACATCATCAAATTGTCATACCGAACCAGATGTGAAGTACCAAGATGTAGTCAGCTACAATCATCAAACTGCCATTACATCCCAGGTGTGACAGCAAAGGAGTACCAAGATGTCACTGTTTATGCAGTAAACCACAATCATCATCATTGGTTAAAAGTACCACTCCATGATGACAATGTCAACAAGTAAGACCTGGCACCGCATGCTAGAGTGCTTCTCTCATGATTTGTGACACCCACACAAATGAGTCGATGCCTTCCAGTATTTCAGTGGGGATCCTCAAGCACAGAAACTAACGTAGCACAAATCAAAAAGACTGATAAAATCAAATTTAGAGTTAAGAAAATGATATATATGTAAAAATATCTTCTTCATTTTTCTGTAAAAGTAATTATTTTTTCATATATGTAATGACCATAATGTGATAGAGACCTCAAAATATTATGTAAAGAAGATTAATTAGTATTAGTAGATAATCTAAAAAATCCCTGTAAACCCAAGTTAGTTTTTTATATAAAAAGGGTTTTGGTTCATCATAGGTGGAAAGAGGATAGAATAAAAAAAAAACACTTCTTCACTCTTAAAACAGTGACACAAAAAAATTAATAATAATGCCGAAATAAATGAAACAATGCCACACAACAGAGCTTTTGCGATCATTCACACGAGGATATAACCCACTAAAACACGAAACACTGCACACTAACGAGTTTAGATAAATTAATATTGTAGAAACAATTTTTGGAAATGAAAAAGAAAAACAGAGGCATGTACTGGCAGCGACAAGGAATAACGACCTTTGTAATGTGTATATTTGCCTAACAACAAAATATAAAGTATAGAATTAAAAAATAGAAACAATAGCTATAAAAAACCTTTAGAAAAAATTGTTAAAAAAGGCTGAGAAAAAGATCAATTTTTGCCTGACTTTGTCAATGTTCTCCTCGGCATTGACAAATACCAGACAAAAATTTTGTCAGATGGAGGGAGGTATGTAAGACATCGTGGTCTCCTCACCTTCATTGGTTACATATTCCGCCCTCACAATCATATTCTGCACATTACGACGCTTCATTCGAACCCAAACTCGATAAGATAAAGTCAGTGTAGTATGAATTCATGTAAACGATATGCAAATAACAAGTAAATCGCAAATGTGCACCAAGGTTAAAATACTCTAGGCTGGTGTAGACACACACCTTCAAGACACGACGGTCACAAAAGCTTTTAGTTGAGGAGAGGCAAACTGCGTGCCAGGAGGCATGTCCCTTCAGAGGACGAGTCAACCTATCTACATCGGCCGGCGACCGCCCATAGAGCAGACAGCGTTTGCCTGAGGGGAAGGGAGAAGGACCCCGTGTTCGGCTTAAAAACAAATTCTGCTACATTGTACGGGAGCGCCTAGCCTATGAATTCTTTATAAACATAGCACACAGTTTAAGTGGTTTTCACAGGGAGACAGCAACGCCAAACGCCGTTGCTACAGATTTCCGGATTGGTCGCCTTAAACGAAACGTCATTCTCCCGATTTAGAAGGGTAATGCTGATTGGCAGACGATATTCCTGACGCCTTGAGCTGAAGGAGTAATGGAAGAGACCGAAAGATATACCCCTTCTCGTCTGGCATGGAGAGGGGCCGTTACACTGTTGGTCTTGTAGTGAGAACACGTAAAGAGAGCGTGTGTGCTCGTATGTGTACTCAAAGAGCAAGCAACAAGTCTCTCCTCAGTACTTCACTGGCAGAGTACCTCTGTCGAGAGCGAATCGTGGTGCGAATCTATACTGAGTCCTTGCGATTAAGTGTTGCTCACTGTGTTGGCCACCACACTTACTGTGCGGTGTGAACGGACAGAGCTATAGTTAAACGCCTGCAAGCGAATTTTTGAGTGGCATCACGGTGGAATGGTTATCTGACTGGTGTACCACGCCGATAGTTAGACTGGGGGCGAATAGGACTCCTTGGCCTCATCAAGGCGTAGGGAGAGTTTGATAGGCGGAGGTCAATCCAGATAGAACGATAGTTATCTTATTTGTCAACAGCGAGTGGCGCAGACAGCAGTCATTGCAGCTTACGGTATTGTGCACTACATCTATTGCGAGCCCCATATTTCTTCCATAACAGTACACTTCACTGCCCGCGACAGCCTTGACCATACCTAGCAACATTCTAACAGATAATTATTCAAGTTGAGTAGGGTCGACTCTCAACCATTCTGCCAAGTCAATAACAATCTTAAACTTTGTATAGAAATTTCATTAGCGAATCCTATCCTTAAGAGGTAACTTCACATTCCGAAAAGAACCCGGAAATAACTTGTTCAGTTCATAACTAAATAACTCGTTCAGTTCATAACTAAAAGTGCCATTGTGATTTCTCAGAAGTTTTGCAAAAAAAAAAAAATCATAATTTTCGTTAGTTTCATGTTTTTCTTCCACTAACTAGCACTACTCCAGTACCCAAGTGTTCCACTAGTTACATAAGAAATGTTGTGAATTTTTGTGTCATTACCTTACAGCGGACGACTCCAGAAGATATTTATTGCTGAAAGTTTTTCAGGCATTTGTCTTTAGAACGTTAGGATCTTCTGCCTGACTTCGGAAGTGGTGTGGGGGTGGAAATGGCATCTTGCAGGAGCCACAGGGTAAAGGATACATCTCAGATTAACCCATAGCCAGAATGACAGAATAATGCCCACACGTTCACCACAGATTATAAAGGAAGCTTTAAAGCTATCTTACACGGCTTGAGAACGTTTATCTGATTTACAGATTTACTCATGTTTGTGGCCCATGATATAATCAGAACCAGCATATCAAATAGGACAGCCACCTTTCACAATGATGTACATTGTAAATATAGAAGGGGCATGCAATGAGTAATGCAATACATTTTTCTTTCTGAATGCAGGTTGGTATCAAAAAATGGTTCAAATGCCTCGAAGCGTTATGTAAGTTAGCATCTGAGGTCATCAGTCCCCTAGCCTTAGAACTACTTAAACCTGCCTAACGTAAGGACATCACACACATCCATGTCCGAGGCAGGATTCGAACCTGCGATCGTAGCAGCTGCGTGGTTTCGGACTGAAGCGCCTACAACCGCTCTTCCATTGCGGCTGGCCAGGTTGGTTTCATTCAGGATGCCAATACACCATATTATTCCCTCTATTTTGGTTACATCACACTACTTTTCATCATAATCTCCGATCAGTGCGACGGCACTAGGCCACGTTACTGAAAGGGCCCGTATGCCCCCAGGTACCATCCTAGTTGTCCACGTCGGAGCCAAGTCTTGCTGATTGAATATCGTCTACTTAATCCAAGTACTGATTTCCGCGGAGTGAATCCTTCATTGTGACAAACAGATAGATGTTGCAAGGTGCGAGATCCGGGATGTTGGGTGGATGGGGAATAAGAGTCCAATGAAATTTTGTGAGTATCTCTCGGTTGCACAGACATGTATGAGGCCTTGCGTTGTCATGGAGAAGGGTACGTTCGTTTTCATTTTTGTGGCCACCAACACATTGCAAGAGGAACACCTGTGTGTGGCCGGCCGCCACGTGGGCGATAGGACAGGTTTGTGCGACTCTGTTGCGATGGTGACAGTTGCCTCGCCCAATGATTCACCGTGCTTATGTTCGTGGTCATATATCCGTAGACATTCTGCAGGCGCCTATGAATATCTGAGATGCTCTGGTTTTCCGGCCAAAGAAACTCAATGACAGCTCTCTACTTGGAACGCACCTTAGTTACAGCTGCCACTTTAAAGGCTACATACATTATCGTCAGCTACTGGATCGTCATGAAACGGAAGAGACTTAAGCTAGAATGAATACACTTGTTGTAGCTGGGATTCACAGTCATAAAAATTTTTTTAAGGACATCATCTTTGCGCCAGTAACTGTTATAAGTTTTTATTTCAAGCTTGCAATTTCGGCCTTAGGCCATTATCAAGTGCTGATATTAAGGCTTTAAGCCATGTCAACGTAATGTAAGCTGAGACATTTGTTCGTCGTTGTCAATGCTGTTAAATACATCCGTGTCGTGGTTACACAGTGCGAGCACATGTATTCAACCATCGTAAGACAACATAAGCTGTAAATGTGCATGTTCGTTAACCCGACACTAGTCACACATGCACTCTGCCTGTTGCTACCTGTGGCTTTATACGTATGAGCAGCCCATAGTGGCACGCCGTCCATATATTATTTTTAAATTTTTGTTGCTAAAGCCTTATCGCTTGATATTTATCTTATACGTGACATGTCAATTTGAATATTTAATTTCTAGTGAACGCACCCACAGAAAGGTGGAAATCTGGTCAAAAGGCATCAATTATGTGACAGAGTGCTGTAATTGCTGTAGCGTTGATTAGTAAACGGTCGCTGACTACGCAGCCATATTTAAAACTTTCATAGCGTTTATCGATTTCGAGTTATATGTGAAAGACTCAAATAGGTCAAGAAATGTAGAGCTTATCTGGCCCTCAAAAGTTTGGGAGAAGGCAAAGACTGTCTCAGACTCATTCACCTCTCATCCTGTATGCCTGACGTCGATTAAAATTATTTCGAGCTTGTAGATATTTATTGAATAACGTAGCCCTTTTTCGGGCTAAACTGCCTGGACCAACAGTAGTGACAGTCTGACCGGCTTCGAGCCATCCAACCACTCGTCGATAATGTCTTGCAGACATGTTGCCACAGCGCTCAAAATCTCGCACTAGCCGGTTTCACAAGAACCTTCGTCCAACACCGTACTGTACGAACTGTCGAATACATGCAGAGCACTCGTGCACAGCCTTCCCTCCTGTTAACATGTCCCGTCCTCTATATTTCCTGTTAATGTCATTGTTTGGGTGCTCCGTAATCATTGTTGGTTACTTCGTAGCAGTTAAGTGTCGTTTCTTAGCTATGTCTGTTACCAAATGTCAAGCAGTGTATATGAAATAATTCCTGAACGGCTGACACCACAATAATCAAATGAAAATGGTGAAACATCAGAAATTCTCTTTAGTCTTTCAACTGACATATTTAAGCTTACTGATTAAAGAACTGCAAAACATCTTCTTGTATAACTAAGTGCAGCATCTGCGCCTCTTGGAACAAAGCAAAAATGTTCATTCACAAAAAGAGATATTCCTGACTAGAAGAATTACTGTCCCATAACACACAACCCATAGAACAAGCTCAATTCCACAGTAGTTAGAGTGTAATTGACCTTATACTCATGCTGAATGAAGTGAGTTGTAGAGTCAATGAATATGAAATGTCACTGTGCTTAGAGTCCAACTCTATAGCACATTCAGTCCTCTCGAATTGTAAATCCCCGCCAGAAGCATGACAGCGGCCGTTCACAGCTCAGGATCAAACACCATTACTATCGAATCATGCACGTTACGACAGGCAGGTCTGCCTTCTTCAAAAACTCCTAAGGACCGATGACCTCAGCAGTTTGGTCCCATAGGAACTTACCTCAAATTTCCAAATTTCAGGAACTGCACAAGAAGTGTCCATAATCGCTCATTTGAGCTCTACACTCAAGAAGTCCCAGTCTCCACTTGACTACAGCAGTGTGCCGCCGATTTTCAACTCTCATTGGCTGAAGGCCCTCCGCACCAAAAATACAGCGTTCTCAGGCTCTAAAGACATTGATTTATTCAACATGATCACTTTATGGACTCAGCTAGCATGTAACAACAATATTTAAATAGGAATATCATAAACATTCTGTTACACGCAGATTATTCACAATACTTGTAAATAAAGGTTTGTTCATTAATAAATAAGCCAGCATTCTTGGGCAATTACGCTAGATGACAGCAGATTGTCGCATAAATTACTTAAACAATTATTAATGCCTGCTTGACAGAAGCGTCTTCTGGCACTCTTTTCAATTTTGGTGTCCGGTAACACATACGATTGAGCAGTTTTAAATTAGGACAGTTTTTTTAATATCATTTGCAATCAACATTTAAGTAAAGTTACTGGCAAAATAGTAAATTTAAAACGCAAGTATAGCAATATGTGAGGTACTGATGCTGTGTTCATTTTCTGTGTAAATGTGGAGAATGTGATGTTCTAACAAACATTTGCGTAATGAAAGCGATATAAAAGACGTCGTAAGAAAGATACAGATAAATAGCTTTCAGGGATGACAGGAAGAGTGCAATACTATCCTCCGACATACAATTCCTTGAAATAGCATGAAACGATTAATAGTTGTTAACTTAGAGGTTCATTGTGAAAATGTTTATTCCCTGTGAAATATTAACTTCTGAACTTTTAACGATATTGAGATATTGTTGAGTCAATGGACGGGCCTCATTTTTATGATACGGCAAATGTATTTAGATTTTCATAAATATTTTATGTGAGTTATTGTCGAATCTCAAAGAAGTTTTACTTCACCACCCGTAAGACTGTCTGACTCTCCGCCATTTCCTGCAGCAATTTCTGCACAAAAGTAATGCGTGCATTAGCCGTCCAAATTCCCAGCTCTGGAATTTATCCAGTTTCTGATCCTTTGTTAACGCACGTGTCTCGTCTGGACCGGCCGTGGCGGCTCTCCCGGCCACGTCGTGCTATAGGCCGCGGGGCCGCACAGCTTCGAAACCAATTCATCTTATTGTGAGGCAACTCTAGGCGACCGGTTACTTCGCCTACATACGAGTAACGTTATACCGAATATGGTGTGTAAATATGATACATAAACAAATTACGATACAAAATGTCTAGGGTACGGTGATTTCTATCAGCATACCAAAAGACACGAGGGAATTTTCAACTTTAAGAGAAAATAGCGTGTGACCCAATACCCTCGAAACTAAATTTAGCAGTCCTTGAGATAGCTACGTCTAAAATTACTTTCAAAGAAATAAGACGTAGAATAAAAGTGAAAAGACTTACTAAAATGAGTTTTTCAGACGAAGTAGCCAACAATAGGATAGAATTGCCAGTATTTTATAGAGGTTTTATCAGATAGTTCCGAAAGAAGCGGGCCTGAAAATAAATCTGTCCAAACACAGTATTTTGGATAACAAGGGGGTAGCTGTGAGTAAAATAATATTGAGCATCAACTGCCTAAAAACGTTAACTAATTTGCTTCCAGAGAGAATTAATTGACATCCAAGGAAAAATATACTTAAAATTTATCCTTAATCGTGTTAGTTTAGAGGAGGAGTTCAATGTTTCTAAATTTAGTATGCCAACAAACTTAAAGAAAAGCTTGTTTTAGAACAGTGTGTGCTGTAGGAATCCAGTAACAGACTCCTACAGTCGTCAGGAGAGAGCCAGAGAGTATGTGCTAGTGAGGACGTGGTTACACTGAGAGCGCCAAGAAAACATCATTGACAAAAAAACATTTATTAGGCGGTATTACGGGATTTTCTGACAAGGTACCGTCCTCCAGCCAACCCAACCGAGTGGCACCCTCATTAGCAGCGGAGTGTTGGTTGGCACCCGTTATGTCTTGGGGCGTCCGTCGACCTGTTGGCGACCGTGGCCTCCAGCCCTACGTATTGATCTACAAAGCGGTCTCGTTAACACTGAAGATTTGCACACAGGAGTCGCATCCCAGGTCTACAAGAAGTACTCACTGGCTCGCAGAAGTCGGCTCACAGACCCCATTTATGGGCCAGGAGCCAACAGCATCGGTATCTACCATACGATCAGGATGAGCAGCAGCAGTCGTCCATCCTTTCAAAGGCAGAAGACGGAGAGCGTCCAGATCAAGCAAGTGAAGCTTCCAGCAGACCTGCAGGGTGATGGCGGTCTCTATGTGCTATCAGCGTTGCCTCGGACAGTGTAGCTGTCAGGAGCAAAGTCCTTCAGCAGTATTCACAGTTACATAGAGGGTCGAAGACAGCTAGACGTGCTGAGGGTCGACCTAGTAGCTTCCCCTCACACCGAACACGTGCAACTGATTCAAGGGCTGAGACTACGCACTGGGCAATCGGCAATCAGCACTCATCAATCAGCCATTTGTTAAGAAGTATGGGGTATTTATGTAGGTGCTTCCATTGCAACCTGCTGCATAGAAATGGCTATCCTGTTTCCTGGTTCCACCTCGCTGTAAGCTCTCCTAGTGACTTCAGAAGTTCGTAACGTCACCTTTCAGGGGCTCTTTTCCGCTGGTTCGGTACCTGCATACTTGTTGTTGCCATGTACCTATCCTTCCTTATGATACTCTGCTTTCGGTCACTGTGGCAGAGCGGTTCTAGGCGCTTCAGTCCGGAACGAGGCGGCTGCTACGGTCGCAGGTTCGACTCCTGCCACGGGCATGGATGTGTGTGATGTCCTTAGGTTACTTAGGTTTAAGTAGTTCTAAGTCTAGCGGATTGATGTTCTCAGATGTTAAGTCCCATAGTGCTTAGAGCCATTTGAACCATTTGATACTCTGCTTTGTCACTAGTATCTCTCGGCTTCCACGATGTTATTACGCTTCACCTGCAGACTTGTGTGATCGGACGTTCTTCCGCGTTGTGATAGCATCCATGCTTGCCATAACTCACCCAGCTGAATCAGTAGACAGCCACCTAGCACTTCTCACTAGTTGGCTGTCTACTGATTCAGCCTCCGGGAGCTGCCAGGGTTAAATTGCATTCTCACTAGTTGGCTGTCTACTGATTCAGCCTCCGGAGCTGCCAGGGTTAAACTGGAAGAATTTTTGATGTCGGCCAGGGATACTATATTGGGGCGTAACAATACTGACATATGGCTTTGATTTTAAATGAGTTGCTCAAGAAGGACTTCGAAAAGCCCATGGCTAGGTATAATGGAATAGCAACCTGTCGCCTTAGGTATCTGGACAAGATCCAAATACGAGTGAAGATGAAAAAGTAATTCTCAATAATTTTACTACCAAAAAATTTAATAGATAACAAAATAAAACAATCGAAATGAACTTGCGTATTTTACCTATGTTTCTACAGAAATACCAAAGTCCTCCAAATGTGATACTAGTTTGAAAATGCCAGATTCGTAGAGGTCTGGTGGGATTATACCCATCTGTGGACTGTTGATTTCACTTCCGCATATATCTCAAAGCAATGGCCAGCCAGGAATTTCTCTATGGGACTAATCAAATGTTGGCAGTTGGTGGTTGGAGTGCTGACACATTATCTGCGTATCCAGTTATGCTGGCAACTTATATCGTATTAACCCGTACCACATCAACAACAGCGTGAAGATTGCGCATTCAAGCGTTGAAGGTGGTTGGAACAAAGTAAAATAAAATCATAAGAGTGGCCGTAGGTGTTTTACTTTCTCACAAGTCGTCGTCCCAAAGAGCTCCTCCCAAAAGACTGGACAAACAAGAAAATCAGATGAAACTGCGATGGTGCAAAGTAAGGAACATATGGTGGATGGTGGAGCACCTCCTACACATATTTGGCTTTTCTCTCACGAACTGGAGCAGCAATATGAGGGCGAGCATTATAATGAAGAAGTTTGACATCGTTAACATTAATGTTGTGGCGTTTGCCACGAAGAGCAAGATGCAACGTAACCAAAGTTGTATTGCAGGCTGCATTTCGCAGTGGCCTCGAGTTCAGCAATGTCCACCAATAACACACAATGAATATTTCCGAACACACTGTCATAAGCACTTTCCTAGTGGATTGAGTCACTATAAAATTCTTCGTACGGAGGAACCAGTATGTTTCCACCCCATAAAGGCCTTTTTGGCTTCGAGCGTGCGGTTGTACGTCCACGACTCATTAACAGTGACGATTCCCTTCAGAAAGTCATGCCCTTCTGCGGTATGACGTGTTAAGTTATTCAAGCTTGTCGTAATTTGCCGGTTCTTATGATTGTCTGTCAGGTTCTTACGCAAGCTGCAAGTAGTAACTTCATGAAATTTCACATGTCATGAACAATATCATACACAGCACAGTAGGAAATGTAGAACTGCGGCGATGAGATTCGCAGCTGCACACGCCGATCGTTCAAAGTTGCTGCCTCAATGGCTCCGAAATTTTGCGGGGTTGCAGCTACTACTATTTGCCGGATGCGTGGCAAATCAGGTATGTTCACGCAGTTCTTTTAGGAGAATACACAACACCTGGAGACATTGTTACGGTCCGTACAGTCGTCCTCATGTAGGTCACGCATGTCCCTGTGAATTTTACTCGGTTATGTCCTATGTCCCACAAATATGAACTACACTTCGCTGCTCTTTGCAAGTTGACGACAGTAACATGTGCGCCACGTTTGTTGCGTAGTTCAGACTTCTGACACTAGAATGTGCATGAAAAAGAAATACCATTTGTAGCGCTAACGTCAGACTATATCGTCGTTATTTCGATATTCCAGATGCAATACTAGCGAAGCAAAATATTATTGTGCGTTACCTTCCAGTCCTTCTCCGTAACTAATCAGCACCAATAAACTGCAATTGAACCTTTACTTAAATTTGATTCTGTGTGGTAGTATAATCCTGTATCTAAGTCCAAGTTTCACAGCAGTCTATCACAACAAAAAGTCCCACTGTGATAAGTGGAACGCGATGTTGTCTCTTCTCTGGCTGACGACTAACTGAACTGTCAGAAGGGCATCATGTGCATACCTGAGTTTGACAAAGTGGGTCGATATGTGGGAAAATGATGGGACCGGATGGGCCACATTCATCAGCAAGACAGGGCATGCAGGCATAGGAACGTCCAAGAGAATGCGTGTAAGGGCCTGCACAAACTTGTCATGTTAGTTAAGAATAAAGTAGATGTCCTGGCTCTAACGTGGACGAGACCGAGTCCTCCTGCTGTAGTGCGGAGGGTGAGGCTGTCGTAGCGAATCATAAAGCCGGTTCACAGCGATAGAAAGTATCCATAGGCCGCCAGGATTTGTCTTCCTAGGAATATTGTCAGACTTAGGATTTGGGCAGAGTGAACCAGATGGAGGGGGATGTAGGTGATGATATAGGCCATTTGCTACAGCGCATTCAAACTCTGATGGATGTGGGCTTTTATCATCTGAAGAAAGTGGCGGTAGGCAAGTGGATAACAAATTTACTGGTTACACCATCCATATGGTGTATCCGTTGAAATTGATACCCAAATAACAGAGTTTGTTCACAATGTATGACAGCAGTATCCCTTCATCTTGGAGAAGAGTCACTGATTTGGCCACAATGAGGATGCATTGTGAGGTTCTCTACTGACGATTCTATGTGATGGTGTTAGGTATTTCCCATAGGGCGGGGTAGGGGGCCTCCGCCACGGGGTTTCAGCTGACAACAGGAAGTGAGCGTCGTTCGCACATGGGGCGTCATCATCCTCATGCGAGAGATTGTCAGTGGTTCGGTATCGATCTATTCTTCCTCTTCTGCTACTGTGGAGGACGTTCTTTGTCAACTACTCTTTCTTCTTCAGACGACGGCAAAGAGTCCCGCCGTCCGAGTTCAAAAGCCTCTGTCAGCACCACAAGGAGCCAAGTGTTGACACAGTGGCAAAGCCAGTCCTTTTGATGGGTCTATGAGGGTGTCGTGTGGCTGGCTCCCTGCCTACAGTTCCCTGAAAGTCGTCCAAACCGTCACTGTCTGGTGGCTGTTGTGGGCAGGGGTGGCTAAGGGGCAGACTTCAGGAAATCTTGGCGGTCGTAGCGCTGGCTGGGTGAGTCACGTCCAGAGGCAGTATGTAACGCCGGAAATGCATATCCTCCAATTTCCATCTATTGTATAATAAATTTTCCTTATTTTGTTACCTGAAGATATGACATTTCTGCGTCTTTATATATTGTAATTATACATCGACACACACACACACACACACACACACATATATATATATATATATATATGTCGATGTATAATTGGTTTGTTTTGTAAATATTATTTGTATTTTTACACTGGATCTTGCCTAGGGAAAACTATGCTATCGAATGATTACATCGGTAAGTCGTGTGGAGAACCAAAGGGTTTACGATCTTGAGTAGTGTTAACTCTGCCGCGTGGAGCGCAGGCAGAGCAGTGTCTGGCTGGAGTAGGGCGATGGAGCAGGTGTGTTGAGTGACGCTCCCGCGAGTTGCCGCGCTTTCGGGGTTTGGCAGCATGTAATGATAGTTTGCTATGATAGTTTCTGGCACGGTGTCGCGGACGGGAAACATTGGCTGGCACACATCAAGAGCCCGTTTCACCTGGTGACCGTGTCGAGAAGAAGGCGCGCCAACATTCAGCTTCTGCAACAGCGATGGCCGACAATAAGTGATTGTCGCCACCTCCTCGATCGACGACTTCAAACCATCAATCAACCAATAAGGAAGACTGAAACCACGTAAAGTTTTAGAACTGTATGGCAGACCTCAGCTTATCAAACTGTTCCATTTGCATCACTAAATACAGCACCTTACCATGAACCTTTGTTGCTCGTTGTCCCAATTGCATTACCAAGCACGGTCCCTTCCTTTTCCGAAATGAACCCGAGTGTCGTTGAAACTTAAATGCCAGCATTAAAGTAATATCATTCCATTTCACTGCTTTAATTTCAAAGTTCAGTTAAAGTATTCATAGCTGTCTACAATAATCAAACAGAACTATATTTAGATTACACAAGCACAAATTAAGATTGCCAGTTTTGTTACCATATTTTAGCTTACCTGTGATTGCCGCTTAGCTTGGTATGTGGTAAATTTTACTATTGTTAATTGTTCAAAATTATTTAATTCGAATTCAAAGTTAAATCTCTTATTTCTAAATTGTGTAGATTCAAGTTGCTTTTGAGATGATTGTTGAGGTAGCCCAATACTAACCTTATTTTATTTAATTTCGTAGTGCTTCCGAAACGAAAATCACTATTACTTTCAGTCACTAAATTAACTTTCAATTTTTCGGTTTTATTAATTCTTTTGCTAAAGTAAGTCAGAGTGTAGCGAAATTTATTACTTCTGACAGACATTCAGTTTTCACACAACATGTGTCAACGTTCAGTTGCCACGCTTTTTGTGCTAATTATATTTGCATTAGCCTTTCGTTTTCAGTTAATATAGTAGTTGTCCATAGGACTGGCGATCGTAATTTTCCCCAAATCTCAAATACCTAATTAACGCCAGTTAATTGTTAACGTAACGACGTCACATTTACTTTCTTTATTAACTTTACCCTTTTTCAAAAATAATTTCCACCAACTTAATTTGCTTTTTTCTATTCATTTAGATGTAACTCTTCCTCCCTGTTTAGCGACGGATTAACTTCTGTGACGATAGCTTTTCCCAAATTTCCATTAGGTACACCCGGTTTAATTTTTCACTGTCATTAAGGTCGATAAGTGACGGGGGGAGGTTTACTAGTAACAATGCGATCCGTCGCCTTATACATTTTGAATGAAGATTTCCTTCCTTTCCGCATCCCAAAAATGTACGGAGTTGGCCTTGATACATGATAATGGCATCGCAGCCTCCGGTGCCACACGTCTACAGAAATCGTAGTCTAAAACGGCAGCTCGAAAATTTTAATTGTTCGGGTGCCGAAACCCGCATGATCGACAGTCACTGTGCCTAAGCGTCATTCGTGTTGCAGAATCAGAGCCTTGACTTGCCATTCTGATGACCTTGACACACTTGACGTTACTGATAATCTTCAGGTATATGCAGTGCTGCTGACAATAGAAAAATTTATGTTCTCGTAAGAAATGTGACACATGGCGGGCTTTGGGACGTGCAAAGTCGGGGCAAAAGGTAAATCATAGCGATGCTTTGTGATAATATTTCGCCATGTGGTATTGCTAGTGGAAATCGGTGCGCATGAAACGACAACTACAAACACAAACACACGCGATCGTTGCGCCGAGCATGGAACACAGGCACGTGTTCGCCCTATAGCCATGCCGAAGGCAGACTACCGACTGAGCTACTCAAGCACGACTCACGATCCGTCCTCACTGCATTAATTCCACCAGCATAGCTCGCGCAGAAGACAGTGGTCGATGCACAGTGACTAATTTTCGTCCAGTGCGCAGGGCAAGTTCATTCGATTGATGGGAAGGGGAGGCCGAGAAGTGTTTCCCACCTTTCTGATGTTCAGCTATGACAGACCTGAGGCTCGCGCCCTGAAATCTTCCGCAAACGATTTTAGAGAAACTATATGGTAAGGAAATTTCATTTTTGCTTTATGTATGGTTTTATAAGTCAGGTTCATGACGATGTACCCCTCATTTGCGTTTGGTGCATATTACATGATATATTGTTGTGTATGAAATTTAGCTAACATATTAAATTTTTATTTGGGCTTCGGTAGAGGTATCTATCCGTCGCCAGTCTCAAGAAAAGTGATCTTGTGTTGCACACTCTTTTGCGATCACGCAGCGCCAGCGATAAAGCCAGAGCGAAATATCCACAACATTACTCATATTTCATAAACGGTTTCAGGTATCGCAATGCGATTTTTGCAAAAGATTGCAGGGAAAGAGGGGAGTATTTTACCACATCTTTATTATGCAAAACTTCATTATCTACAGCGTTATTCCAATGACTACATACTTTTCCGAGAAAGAATGGAATTTTTAAGGGTCAATGATAACTGGGGAAATGAGAAATACAATGGGTTTTGGAACAACATATTTGAGGACATTACATGTTATTTCCTTTTTTGTACCGATAATGTGCTTTTTCATAAGCTACTGACTCCACTTTGCCTCAGTTCCTCACTTAATAAGCTCAATAAACCATTGTTTCACAAATCTTTCACAATTTAGCCTGCATAACACGTTAGTGAGGTGCGACAGTGTATAACTCCTCTGCGTTTTGGCAAAAGAAGCTAATTTTGCCTCTGCAACGAGAGAAATGGGCAGTTTTTACTCAAAATTTGCCACTCATGAAGCTTCTCTGAAAGTTGCATATGGTTATCAGGCTGGGCGAAAATATATTGCTGCATTTTGGACAGCACAACGGTATCCTTACCTTGTCATGGTGGTTGGGCTTGCGTGGTCAAATGATCCTGAGAGGTATTCTGGCAGTTGCTTAACTACCGGTAGGGCCTTCCAAGCTGTACCGGTCGAAGTTGATGATCCAGATTAAATGGGATACCTTGGTCCTCCAAGTTGGGGTTGGGGGCGGGGCTAACAACCATACCTCGTGAAACCATTCGTTTTACGAAAGCTAGAGAGAAACCTCGGACACAGAACAGATACCCAGTACAACGAACTAACCGTAGGAAAGGACTACGATTTGGAACGTGGAATGTACAGTCTCTGTACAAACCTTGAGTGGCAATGACTTTAGTTAGAGAATTGGAAAAGAAGAAAATGTCGGTGGTTGCCTTGCATAAAGTTCTATGGGAAGATACAGGGGCAATAGACGTAGAAAATTACACAATATTCTATGGGGAAGCAGTCAAGCACACTTTTGGAACCGGTTTCTGTGTTAACATAGACATTGTACCAATGCTAAAGAATTATACGGCAGCTAACCCTAGAATCTCAGTTGTAACTTCATCAGTGAAAAACCAACTTAACTTAGTGAACTGTCATGCACCAACAGAGGAAAGTGAAGATCAAGTAAGTAATATATTCTATGCTCAGCTGGAAGATGTTATGGATTCCATCCCTAAAAACAGCTGCAGAAATCTCATCGGTGATTTTAATGCCAAGATAGGAAAGGAGACCAGCTTTACTCCCACAATAGGCCTTCATAGCCTGCATAAAAATAGTAACGACAACGGAATAACGCTAATTAGCTTTGTTATGTCCAAGGACATGTTTATCAGTAGCACTAACCTCCCACATTGACAAATTCACAAACGAACCTGGGTGCCCCAGATGGAAAAACAGTCAGCCAAATAGACCACATAGCAATTAACGCAGAAACTAGGAATTGGATTATGGACGTAAGAAATTCCCGTGGGGCTGAGTGAGGTTTCGACCATTTTTTCGTTAGGTCAACTCAGAGTCATCCTGAAACCAAACCAAAAAAATAAATAAAAGAAAGTGGCACGTTTGGAAACAGAAAAAATAGCACAGAAAGAAACCAGAAATGAACTTCAAGTTCAGATCAAAAATCGGTTCACAGTACTGCCAGAAACAGAGGACTCAGATGTAAATCAGCAATGGGAAGAAATTAGAAATGTCGTGATAAAGTCTGCAGGAGCTTGCAAAAAGAGTGGCGAGGAAGAAGAAATGGTTCAGTGAGGTCTGTGAAGAGACGGTCAACAGGAGAAAAGAAGCCCGTGACAAGTGGTAACACTCAGCAATTGAGCAGAGCAGTAATGCCGAATTTGACAGAGTCTGAAGAGAAACACAAGCGGTATTGAGGAGAGAAAAGGGGAAGTTCGTGAGTGGGGTTATTACAGAAGCAGAAGAAGACTTTCAGGGAAGGACAATGAAGAAAATGTACAGAAAGTTCAATTATCTGAGGAAAATCTACAAACACACCGAGAAATTAAAAAAAAATTCCATCGGAGATATGCTGACAAATGGATATCAAATAGGAAAGACGTGGGAAGAATATTTAAGTGACTTGTTAAGTTTTGAAGACCCAACGACATCTTTAACTTCCCCTAGCCACAGACAGCAGACCATGGATACCTACAGCCAACTGTAGAAGAGATCAGGAAGCAAATAAAACGGATTAAAAACAAATGGCTCTGAGCACTATGGGACTTGACAGCTATGGTCATCAGTCCGATTAAAAAGAACAGAAGCCCAGGAGAAGATGGCATCCATGCTGAAATAATTAAGGAAGGGGGTGATCGCCTTGTCGCAAGGATTCACAAATTAATAGAGACCGTTTGGAACACTGAAAACATTCCTGAAGACTGGAGGAATGCACTAATCTGCCACATCTAGAAGAAGAATGAACGGATGGCGTGTGAAAGCTACCTTCGTATCGCTCTGCTCAATATTTGTTATAAGATCTTCTCGAACTGTCCTCTAGATCGAATCTAACCATTGGCAGATACCAGTATTGCAGAAAACCAACGAGGATTTCGTCACGGGAGATCTACTATCGACCAAATCTCTGTCCTGCGCCAGATCATAGAAAAAGTTTTGGAACTTGGCCAAGAACTATATATTCTGTTTGTCGACATCAGAACAGCATATGATTGCATTCATCAGGAAGTGTGCTGACGTGTCTGGAAGATCAAAATATCCACGGGTGTGCTGTCGGTCTATAGTGTCCAACGGGCACAATATTTCGGCGATCATACATGTCGCCATCATCAGGTGAACTGACGGACTGAGCTCCTGTGAACGTGCCGGCACGGAGATCCGTACGCTATGGCTGCTCAGAGGGAACTGGGTTCGGTCGCGGCGGCGGCCGATTTAAATACCCTCCGCCCGCGACGCGCTCCCTCCGCCGTCCGCGCCCCGCGCCGCGGTCGCGCGGTGGAACAGGTTGAGACGGCGTCTGAGATGACGTCGGTGCGATGGCTCTGTTCGCCGTGATCGTCACAACTATACGTTTGCTCGATTTACTCTTGATTAACCCGATCGCTTGTTCCCAAGCCTTGGTAAGATTATAGCCACAGTCACGGTTTATGAGCTCGTCATTGGTGCGAATTTCGATGGCCTCTCTAACAACGCTGTCCCAGTATCTCGACGTCTGTACCAGAATCCTCGTGCGGTCATACTCCATGGCGTGATTTTCCGACAAACAATGTTCAGCGACCGCCGACTTGCTCGGATACATCAGTCGAGTGTGCCTCTGGTGTTCACGGCATCGATCCTCGACGGTACGCATCGTCTGACCAATATACGACTTGCCACATTGACACGAAATCTGGTACACGCCGGCCTTCCTCAAACCGAGGTCATTTTTGGCGCTCCCCACCAGTGCACGAGTTTTATTTGGAGGACAAAACACAGTTCCGACCCGGTGTTTCTTCAGAATGTGGGCGATTTTGCCCGAGAGTGCGCCTGTGTATGGAATAAATGCAGTGCCTCCTCCCTCGTGACTTCATCGATCTCAACAGGTTGTGCTGCAGTGGTTGGACGGAGAGCACGTTGAATCTGCCACTCTCAGTACCCATTTTTTCGAAATACAGTTCTAAGATGTTCCAATTCCTGCGGTAGACTCTCTGCGTCAGAGATGGTGCGCGCCCTATGTACTAGAGTTTTAAGTACCCCGTTCCTCTGTGAAGGGTGGTGGCAGCTGTCTGCGTGCAAATACAGATCAGTGTGCGTAGTCTTCCGATACACCCCATGACCTAGGGTGCCGTCAGCCCTTCTCTTGACCAAGACGTCAAGGAAAGGTAATTTACCCTCCGTTTCAGTCTCCATAGTGAATTTGATGTTAGGGTGTATGGAGTTTAGATGTGTAAGGAAGTCAAGGAGTCTATCCATACCATGTGGCCAGATGACGAACGTGTCGTCCACGTAACGGAAAAAGCAAGTAGGTTTCCATACGGATGCCGACAGGGCTTCTTCCTCGAAGTTCTCCATGTACAAATTCGCTACCACCGGTGAGAGTGGGCTACCCATGGCGACTCCCTCCGTTTGTTCGTAGCATTCTCCATTAAAAAGAAAATACGTGGAAGTCAAGACATGCCTAAAAAGTTCAGTGGTCTTCTTGTCAAACTTCTGACTAATCAATTCTAGTGACTCTCGCAGGGGTACCCTCGTAAACAAGGAAACGACGTCAAAACTCACCATGATATTTGACTCATCCAACCTGAAGTTATCAAGGCGTTTAACAAAATCCACGGAATTACGGATGTGATGAGGGCATTTACCCACATAAGGACTTAATATTCCCGTCAGGTATTTGGCCAACATGACTTGATGACAGCCGCATTCACACCGAACACCTGAGAAATTCATATCACCTACACGCAGAACATGACTATGCAAGCCAGGCCACGCTAGTCGTCTGTCACCATCCTAACTCAGTGCGGTCCAACACACATGTTAAGGCCGCATTCCATTGCTTGCTGGCCTATATGCGACCCATCTCCACCCTCATGTCTGCTTTCAGAATAACCGAGAGCGAGTTCACACACACACACATCCCGTCCGCACACATCCCAGCCCTTCTCTCCCCTCTCAATCTAAAACGATCATTTGAAAATTAAAAAAAAAATAAGAGCCCAGTCAACCTCTCCGAAATTGATTAGTGCCTGTGCATGTACGCAGACATACAGAAAACAGAGCAAGCGCTCTCCGAATGTGGATGTGACAGGATGCGCCTGGGTTACATTTACAAACAATTTTAGAACACAGAACTAAAGGTTATGTCGCGGTCGGTTGGATGGATGTGACATAAAATCGAAAGAAATGCGAAAACTGATTAGCGCATAGGTATAAACTGACCTAATATACACCGAAATGCGGTGAAAATGAGGATGTACTTACTTATCTTCTGGTTCGCAGGGGGCAATTTGTACATGGAGTCAAGTATGCTGCAACAAGAGGAATGTAGGAAAACGATGACATCGAAGGGAGCGGACTAAGGAAGGTAGTCATTTTTTTCTCTTTGAGTTCGTAATATAGTGTATGTCTACTGAGGTAGAAGTGATACACGCGAGTTGAATACTTTATTTGATGCTTTTGGGGAGGACAGAGAATTATTCACGTCTAAACTTACTCACCTCTGTGTTAAAGGATAACAGAGAGTGTATGGGATGATCGATGGAGACAGAGCTGTAATTAGGTAGGATTTAAATGCTGACTCATTTATACTGGAGAAAGACAAGTTGCTGAAAGTCGATTTTTTTCCAGTGTTCTATCTGGATGCTTTAGTCACGTGATATAGCCTGCGTTCTAGCCATATGAAGCTACAGTGCTTTACACATGATAGATTGAATGATTTACGTAAATATTTGTCGAACTACGTTGTGTATAAATATCACTCCGTTCTTGTTCTTCTTAACTGTATGCTATTAAATTTAGACACTTTGAGATCTGTTACTATAGATCGATATGGTTTGCTAAGCTCCAATACTTGGGTACATCTCGAGAAATGTGGTGTACTTGGATTGGTTAAGTCTAGGAAAGCTCTATTCAGACAAGAGATTTGAAGTGCAGCTATATTCCTCTGCTCGGTTGAGGATTAATTGGGTAGCGACGTTGCGGGGTAGAGTGGTCAATGCCGAAGTGAGGATGGTCTTTTAACGGAAGAGGGCGAGATTGATCTGTGACCGCCATAGGCAGAGAGATTGATCGAGTACTATGTGAGAGGTCTTAGAAATATGTATGTCGTTGTCTGGTATACTTTGGTCGTTTTTATGTGTTCGAGAATAAAGTGTGAATGGACGTACTGAGCAGTCATCTATCAATGCTCGCAATGATACTTGCAAAGTAGAGGAGTTATGGTTTAGCTATGACATTGAAATTAGGAAAACATGCTGTCACATGATTGGCCAGTGTGCTTTATTACGAGGACAAGGTGCGCGTCGGAATACGGTTATCATTGGTCTGTGTTTAAGTGTATAATATTAAATGCCCTATCCTCAGTGAGAGGGGTGTGTATGTCGGTAAAAGTATTTGCTTATTTGACTACATGTATGCGTAATTTAGTACATTTAGGTGTTCACCGAATATGGCTGTCTGTGGAAAAAGGAATTATTATGTTCTATTGAGCTGGGTTGTATGTGGGGACATAAATGCTTGTTCAAAATTATTATAACAGGGTGGGTGGCGTATAAGTAGAACAAGTTCTGTGAAAGCATGTGTAGAAGGAGTGAGCGAGTGGATCACCGGACTCATCTACGACTGTATCATTAGGACTTGTAAATAAATGTCGAATAATCTAAATTGAGGTCTTTTTTTTCTTTTTAATCATATGTATAACTTTTGCTTGGAGTTATGTTTGTCTATTTGTTCTAAATGAATACTCATCTTTGCTTAGAAAGTGAGTTTTGACAGAATTGTCGGCACAGCGTGAATGACGACGGGTTCGCTGGCTGTGGGAGACACTGTTTACATGTCGAGTTGGAGATGCAGGGGAGGATAGAGATCTGCGCTATTCAGGAAGCCGTCTGTGCAGTGTATGTCGTTAGACAATAGCTGGAGAGCAGGTGTAGAGAGAGAGCCCACTACGGCATGCTGGTCCTGCGGCTTAGTGGACGGCTGTTTAGATGGACAGATATGTGGCTTTGACATGCCGCCGGCGGCGCTGGAATTTCAGGTGAATGGTCAAGACAAGATCCTGTTGCAGTAACTGAAGTCATTCTGCTTGTAGACAGGCTGCAGAAGGTAACTGATATGTCTCTCTCCGACTTAAATATCATATATCAGATGCGCAAAGATCAGGAAATGGGATCAGCTGAACGATGTGTAGGGTGTGGCTAAAGCCAAGTTCAAATTTTAATGAAGCATGCAGGTTCGGGAAAGGTGACATGTTTCACACTGGGTGCAGCCGTCTTGAATAATAGTAACTGCGTAAACAACTGACGTGATGACAGAGCGCTCTGGTGGTTGTCATAGGAGCTAAACACAGTTGAACTTGGAGCCATTCTTGTTAGGTAACATGATCATAAATGATAATAAATAACTAAAAATCATTGGGGGAAGTGGCAACTAAACGACTATTCACGTTGGTGTGTAGAATATATGAGTCTGGCGATATACCATCTGACTTTCGGAAAAGCATCATCCACACAATTCCGAAGACGGCAAGAGCTGACAAGTGCGAGAATTATCGCACAATCAGCTTAACAGCTCATGCATCGAAGCTGCTTACAAGAATAATATACAGACGAATGAAACAGAAAATTGAGAATGCTCTAGGTGACGATCAGTTTGGCTTTAGGAAAAATAAAGGGACGAGAGAGGCAATTCTGACGTTACGGCTAATAATGGAAGCAAGGCTATAGAAAAATCAAGACACTTTCATACGATTTGTCGACCTGGAAAAAGCGTTCGACAATATAAAATGTTGCAAGCTGTTCGAGATTCTGAAAAAAGTAGGGGTAAGCTATAGGGTGAGACGGGTTATATACAATATGTACAACAACCAAGAGGGAATAATAAGAGTGGACGATCAAGAACGAAGTGCTCGTATTAAGAAGGGGGTAAGACAAGGCTGTAGCCTTTCGCCCCTACTCTTCAATCTGTACATCGAGGAAGCAATGATGGAAATAAAAGAAAGGTTCAGGAGTGGAATTAAAATACAAGGTGAAAGGATGTCAATGAAACGATTCGCTGATGACATTGCTATCCTGAGTGAAAGTGAAGAAGAATTAAATGATCTGTTGAACGGAATGAACAGTCTAATGAGTACACAGTATGTGTAGAGAGTAAATCGGAGAAAGACGAAGGTAATGAGAAGTAGTAGACATGAGAACAGCGAGAAACTTAACATCAGGATTGATGGTCACGAAGTCAATGAAGTTAAGGAATTCTGCTACCTAGGCAGTAAAATAACCAATGACGGACGGAGCAAGGAGGACATCAAAAGCAGACTCGCTATGGAAAAAAAGGCATTTCTGGCCCAGAGGAGTCTACTAATATCAAACACCGGCCTTAATTTGAGGAAAAAATTTCTGAGGATGTACATCTGGAGTACAGCATTGTGTGGTAGTGAAACATGGATTGTGGGAAAACCGGAACAGAAGAGAATCGAAGCATTTGAGATGTGGTTCTATAGACGAATGTTAAAAATTAGGTGGACTGATCAGGTAAGGAATGAGGAGGTTCTACGCAGAATCGGAGAGGAAAGGAATATGTGGAAAACACTGACAAGGAGAAGGGACAGGATGATAGGACATCTGCTAAGACATGAGGGAATGACTTCAGTGGTGCTAGAGGGAGCTGTAGAGGGCAAAATCTGTAGAGGAAGACAGAGATTGGAATACGTCAAGCAAATAATTGAGGACGTAGGTTGCAAATGCTACTCTGAGATGAAGACGATACCGAATTTGTAAAGAGAGTTCTGAGGGTGCCTTAGGTCCGCTGATGTAAGAGGGAAGATTAGCTCTGAGTGCCTGCTCTGTAGAGAGAGCAGGTTGACAGTGCTTTCCTAGGATTGGGGAGCATTGCTGTATAGAGACGCTGTAGGGATAGGATACATTTTTCGCATGCTGTAGAGATATACTGGGAAAGTACACTGTCTTGTGTCAAATGTGTATATACTGTATTGTGAAGTTAAAGTGGTTTACATTGTGTAGCGTTTGTATATGTTGTTGTTGTTGTTGTTGTGGTCTTCAGTCCTGAGACTGGTTTGATGCAGCTCTCCATGCTACTCTATCCTGTGCAAGCTTTTTCATCTCCCAGTTGTTTGTATATACTGCACTGTAAAGTTAATATTGATTATGTTATGTGACGAGTAGAGAAGAAGTCGTAAGGACGGTAGAGATATTTCCAGAGTAACAGAGGTCAAGAGACTGTATTCACGATACTTAGCTCGTTGTGGAATGCCAATCAAATGAGACCGCGATCGTGAGATTTAACTGTATAAGTATAATGAGATCAACGACTTCGGTATTCTAGAGGGCGAATATAAATTTTTGGTCAGTTTGTTTCTAGTTATTCAGTGGTTTAAAGGAAGCTCTACTTAGAAAAAAAATTGATGTGTTTTTGTAGTCTGTGAGTCTCGATAAATTTGTAGAAAAAAAGCGAGCAGGCAAGGAAGAAGAAGAGCGAGTGACGCATTTGTGTTGAGGGGAAGCGATCGCCGAATTTGTGGAACAGTTCTGAGAGGGACTTCCATCCGTTGATACAGAAGGGCTGATTACCACTGAGTGTGGCGTGTGTAGAAAGAATGAGCAGGTTCACAGTGCTTCCTTAGGAATTGAGACAATTGGGGCATGTAGTGGGTATTGTAAAGTTAATGTGGCTAAAATTGTGTAGGGTTTGAAAAGTTACTATTGCTTATTTCATGGGATGAGTAGAGAGGATGACCGTGTGTGTGTGTGTGTGTGTGTGCGTGCGCGCGCGCGCGCGTGTGTGTGTGTGTGTGTGTGTGTGTGTAGATTGAGGGGACCTGTGGAGGTAATTTAGCGATCTCTGTAAAAGTAAGCACAGGAAGCATCAGAAAGAAAAGCAGGATGGTACTTTGATAATGGGTCCTTAGAAAATTAGGAGAGTAAATTCGATAAGAAGGAATAAGAATGATTAATCGGTTGTGCTAGGATGTAGGAAGGTTCAGAACATTTGCGTATTTTGACAGCTGGAAAGGTAGGTGGTGAGGAGCGCATACAGTATTATTTTGGTGAACAAGTTCTGTTAGGGTAAGAATTTCAATTTACAAATAAGCTGAGAAAACACGAAAGCGAGCGTTAACTATTTTGGGGGGCACTATACAATTTCGAAGAGGTTGGCTGGGCTTTTTTTTTTTTAATTTGCAAATGATCGTTTTAGATTGAGAGGGAAGAGAAGTGCTGGGATATGTGCGGACGGTGTGTGTGTGAACTCGCTCTCGACTATTCTGACAACAGACGTGAATGTGGAGACATGTCGTATATAGACCGGCAAGCAATGGAATGCGGCCCCCACATGTGTGTTGGACCGCACTGAGTTAGGACGGTGACAGACGACTAGCGTGGTCTGGCTTGCATAGTCATGTTCGGCGTGTAGGTGATATGCACTTCTCAGGTGTTAGGTGTGAATGCGGCTGTCATCAAGTCATGTTTGAAAGGTCGAACAGAGGCCTTTGAGCGAATTGAGAGTTGTCGAGCGTGTGACTCATTGTAGGACAGGTTGATTGCACGTGTCTGTTGAGTTACTTTGCTGTGCGTTATTTGGACAGATTACGAGTACTGATGGTGTTTACAGTTATTTGTACTGCATTATTTAGGAGCAGTTTGATACTGTGCATTGAAATTAGGAGCTTTTTGCGTGTCTGCCGACTGTGCAACATGACACTAGGTATATCAGGACGAGTATTTGTTGTAGGTATAATCGATGCGTAAATAAAACGTACGTTAAGTATTTGTGGGACGATACAGAATATGAGAGAGTTCGAGTTGGTTGTTATTTTTTCTACTTGGAGGGTTTGTTAGATCGAATTGCTGAGGTGAGTAGCTACGAGAGCGCGAGGGATATGTTTGCAGCATATCACCGTCTCTCAGCGGTTAACTAAAGACGGGGCGAGCAATGTTCTCGACTTAGGTACTGGGGGTGTGCTCTGGCCATGTGCTAGACCGTGTGTATTGAACAACAGTATTAGGGTCATAGTTTAGCTAGAATATTTATAGAGGAGTATGTCTGACGCGAGTATAAAGGTCCAAACTGTGATGTAGGTGGTATCGCGCTCGTGGTGTGTGAGAGAGGCAAAGCAGACGATTTTGAGTCATCACAGGTGACTTAGGTTAGTGGCTTCGTTTGCCCCAATTTTCTTGTGTCTGGTAGCAAAACACAAACTGACCATTAGAATTTAAGCTTGGCTTATTTGTGTAGACAGAATGTGATGTAAGTTAATGTGGGTTAGTACACGTTAGTGCATGTTAGTGAACGGAAGCAAGCATTAGTACATGTTAGCCAACGAACATGGGTCGGTAAAAGGACGTGGTGGTCGGTAGGGACTTTAACTATTTCATTTCAAGTCCAGGTGGGTGTGGCAGTGGCTAGTATTGATTCCAAGTCTAGGTGGACGTGGCAGTTTTCCGCATCAGAGAGGTTAATTAATTGATCAGATTAATTAAATAGTCACGCGGACTTTGTTACATTCACTTGCGGAGATACGAAGCTAGATGCGCGCGATGGCTCATGTGTACGGGCGTGTGTTTTGGCCAAGATCCTGGATTAGATAATCGAAGCGTGTGGGCTGAATAATGAGAATCAGGTGATCAGTTAACTTAGTGAGAGCGTTCTTTGTCTGACAGAACCACGTGGACGATCGCGCATTGTGACTTCAATGAAGTTTCCATCTCGATACAAAAAAATTCCAGTTCGAGTGTTTCGGTTCCCGTCTATTGATCTTGAATTACAAAGTTAATGGGGCTGAGGGCGTCCTTTGTGCTCCATCACCCGTGCTGGTGGGTCGGTATGTGGCGTGAGGGTGGTTGGGGCAGAGCAAACCTGTCGGTTTCAGTCCGGCGGTGCTGAGAATTTGCGAACTTTAGGACCGATATAGCTTTTAGCGTATCACGTGACAGAACTTTCCAAACATCTCGGCCTGTTGTGTGAGGTGGGTATCGGCAGGTTCGAACCTGTTCAGAAAAATTAATCTGGGGAAGAACGTCTCCTTTGTCCAGGACATGGTCGACAAGTTCCATCCTGTCCAGCGGTAAGTGCTCGCGGGCGCGGAAAGATGTTTATGTAGTCGGATTCTGAGGCGAGCGCGGCTGTGCTGGTACCGCTGGTCACTTGACGTCAGCCGGCCAGGGAGCTGCCGACCGATGAAGTGGACTCAGCCGGACGCACGTACGTCAGCTGCGCTCTGGAGTTTCGCTGTGTGAGCATGGAGAAGTCAGTTGGGACACACCACAATGACCGTAATGTCTGAAATAAAAAGTCATTTTCCAGGTATTTACAGAAGACTATGTTCGTCGCGCGTATGGAGGGTGTGTGACGTAAGCAGGGCGGCGACGCAGCGATTGTACAGTTATTACTCGCACGAGAGAGCGAGTCAATTAGCGAGCGTTCTAGTGCTTACCAAACGTCCTGTTATATAGTCATGGCGGATTCCACTGTCGAGCAAACTTTGCCGCTAAAAGTGTAGCACTGCGTTCTTGATCGCACAAGGACACATCTGAACGGCTGTGTGAGTTCGGTATCTGCAGGTTCGGACTTGCTCAGGGAACGGTCGACCATTGTGTGATTCAGCTGTGAGGCAGACAATTTTGGCGGGAAACGTGTGGAGGCGACGAATACACGTGGTGAGCGGACAAGGGGCCCCTGTGACGTCAAACTCGACAAGTTCCAGCGTGTCCAGCGAAAACATATTTACGACGTGGGAGCGATTGCTGGGCTCACCCCCCGCGCTAGTGGCCGGGTGTCTCACGTGACAGGCGTAGGCAGTGTCTCCGCATGCTGGCCAGGGGGTGGCGAGGATTTGAACAAATTCAGTTGTAGTGCGGATTGTCGTGGTGATTGTACTGCGATATCAAAGATGTGTGTGCTGACTGTGTTGGAGAACAAGCTGTAAGTAGGCTGTTTAGGTTTTTTATTGGTAACGCCACGTAGATCTCTGTATCAGAATCACTGACTGTGCTGTGTGCAGCCTGAGGTTGGTAGGCATTGTTGCATTAGTCACTATTGTAGTGTTGGGCAGTTGGCTGTCAACAGGTCGTTGCGTTGCACAGTTGGAGGTGAGCCGCCACCAGTGGTGGATGTGGGGAGTGAGATTGCGGAGTTTTGAGAGCAGGTGATCTGGACAGAGACAGTAAATTTGTAAGACTAGATGTCATGAACTGATACATATAATATGGCTTTTGAACAATATTTAGGTAAATACATTGTTTTCTCTCTATCAGAATCTTTCATTTGCTAACTATGCCTATCAATAGTTAGTGCATTCAGTAGTTTGAATCTTTTATTTAGCTGGCAGTAGTGGCGCTCGCTGGATTGCAGAAGTGCGAGTAACGAAGATTTTTGTGAGGTAAGTGATTTGTGAAAGATGTAGGTTAATGTTAGACAGGGCCATCTTTTTGTAGGGATTATTGAAAGTCAGATTGCGTTGCGCTGAAAATATTGTGTGTCAGTCTAGTGTTGATCAGAATAGGTAAAGAGCGAAATGTCTGAGTACGTGCAGTTCTGCTCAGCTGTTTGAAAATCAAATAAAGTAAGAGGTTTATCAGCGCAGTAATTCATTAATTTTTCTAAGGTGACGTTTCATATGTCGACCCGTAGCCGAGGATACCTCACTGGAATCTTCTGATTTTTTCTTGTAGTTTGTGTAATTAGTGTAGCTATTGTTTATTGCTAGCGCGTAATTATAGAGAGAATTTCCTTTGTAGTTGTAGTTTTTCATTGTCGTACAGTAAAACAGTTGTGGCATGTATGTAGATTTGCACCAAGTATTTCGCAGCTGCACTTGCAATTAACTAGATATTATTATCAGTGCTATGTTAATGTGTTTTCTTGTTTTACCCTTCCAATTGTGCTTTTCTGTGTTATCGTGTGAAACATTGTGACAATAATGCCGTGTGAAAAACGAAATGCTAGGCTCCAAAGTAAACTGAGAAATAACAGTGAAGACGAAAGCAGTGTGTTAGCGCCACCAAGTAATGAATTAACTAATGTTCAACATAGTAATTTGGTAATTGTGCATAGGGAAATGGAGCAGGCAGTAAATAATGGTGTAGACAGTGAAACAATTAGTGAACAGGGAAGCATTATCGATCGATCGGTCGCCAACAGTTCGCCTCAGGAATCCGGAATGACAGGACACAATCTTGCAAGTACTATAGATTCAGGTTTTGCGTCCTCACCGTTTTCTCAAATAAGTCAAGATACCTTTTCTGCTCGTCAAAATGTAAATGTTGCTGGTGCAAATGCACTGCCGAAAAGCATAGAGGAACAGATTCCAGACACTAATACATTATTATTGCAATTAATGCATCACATGAAACAAAATGAGAGACAAACACAGCAACAGCTTCAAATGTTAGACACCACGCTTGAACAAACACCTGAAGATTTAACTGCTGAGTTACATAACACTGAATCGAAATGTCAAAAAGTCTGTAAAGACGTAAAAACAAAAATTTCTGAGCATTTTCAACCTATTTTTTCGCGGCATGAAAATGCATTACAGAATCACGAAATAGCCATCAAAGAACTGCAAACTATTGTTCATGAAAATCACGAGACCTTGCAAGCTAAAATTGACTCAGTTGCATCTACCGATTCGGTTACGCTACTTGCAAAAACTCAGGAAATCTTAAAGGACATCGTAGATACTCTGAAAATTGGTTCAGAAAGACGCATGGAGGAATTTAGTTCATTATCAGAGAAAGTAGTTGAACTTTCGGATCAGCTAAATAATTTATCTACGAAGGTAGATGATAATCTGAATGACACAAGACTGGTAGTCATCGCTGACACAGAAGAGTATGAACAAATTAAGAAATTCAAACAAAATCAGAATCAAATTAATACGCAACACAAGAGAGAAATACGGGAAGTACAAGATCAGTTGGCACAAGTAATAAAAAATTACATATTTCAGAGGACACTCGCGCTCCAACACGGGAAGAGGAACTTATAAATACGGAAAAGCCGCAAAATAATAACACAGGGCATTTCGGAAATTATGAAAGAAATTCGCTAGGTACACCGAATTTGGAGATGGAACGGCCGAAAAGAAGTAACAATGACCGATGTGCGAATCGCCGACATGATGATTTTGACTATAAGCTGTTCATTACTACACGTAAATTCAAAACATTTAAGAATTCTGTCAACGACATTCATCTGCAAGCATGGCTCCATCAATTCTCTCATTGTTTTCCTCCCAACTGGTCATTGGAGCACAGATTAGAATTTATGTGTGGCTATTTAGAGAATGAACCAACTGTAAGAATGCAATCGGTCATTCACGATTGTCACAGTGAAGGGGAATTTTATCATGCCTTCCTCTCAGCATATTGGTCTCAAGCTACACAAGACCGAGTAAAACATAGCATCATAATGATGAAACATTTCGAACAATCTGAATTTTCAAGTCTTGTGAAATATTTTGAAGACATGTTGCACGAGAATCAGTACCTGTCAAACCCATACAGCCCCTCACAACTCATCCGTATTTGCTTAATCAAATTGCCTGAACATTTACGACATATTATTTTGGCAGGACGTTGCAAAGACGGCATTGAAGCTTTTCAGGGACTGTTATAAGAATTGCACATTGACACTGACAACTGCGGGACGCGAAAACAGGAACACAACAATTACAGGTCACATACGTCACAATTCTGCAATGACAGAAATAATAACTGGACATGACAAGGGTTTTCTTAGAATGTAAATCGTGACCAAAACAGACACCACCCATATGACAAGACAACTGTTGGCACAGTAGTAAGAGCTACAGAGAAAGATCATTCTTCCATAGTAATGAATATGAGAGAGATAACCACAGAAACAGACAATATGGGAACCAAAACAATTATTATGAAGGGAGACAGAATAACATCAGATGCAAGAGTTCAGCGCGCAGTTACGATTCAGGGAGAAATATTCCACCACGTGACGGACAAGAAAGAAACTAAGGATTCTACCGACACGACGACAGACGATATAATCGTAACGACAGACCTGAATTGCATCAGAACTGGCGGGATTCAAACAGGGCAGGGCCCTCTCGACAAGGTGAATTTGTAGAAGTTAGGTCTCCTAATCCCAATAACGACGTGTGCCAACAAAGTGACAGACAATGACTCCCACCGCAGGCAGCCACGTGCGCCGGCTGGCTCAGGGGAAAGTAACATAGACGCTAACCTCGAGAAAAATTTCAGTATTCATTACCGACGTATACCGCATGATAATTGCATTCAAGTTCAAACTCTGAGTACTATGAATAAAGGATTGCACCCCATTTCACATGTAAAACCGTTTATTGAAAAATAATCTTCTTTTTAACTTTGTCTTTGCCATAAAACTTTTCACTTCACGTTACTAGTATGCTTTGTCAGCTTAGAAACTGTTAACATGCAGCAATGTTTGAAGTTAAATATCCAGTCAAGAACCAAGATAACTTATTTAAGCAGAAATTATGAATGCATTGTTATAATGAACAGATGACACCGTGTTGTTATTTGTACATTCTTGCTTGATAGTTGCACGATTCGTAACGAATATACGTCTTACATACTTAGAATGTATACTGCTAATCTGCTTTTAATGCAACACTTTGGTTTACTTGAAAAGATATTCTTTATTTGAAGTACATTCTGTGAGATTAAAGATGACTCAGCTTTTGGTTTCTTTGACAGCTACACGATTATATCACAACGCTACTAATGTGTGACACAATTTACATTGTTGCTTTTGCTGTCTACCTGTCTTATATCTGCATAGTTTTTATGTATTATTCTGTAAAGTAAAACATGTTTTAGTAGTAACTTTTGTAGTATAGCTACAATGAGACAGCTTTTTTTGTAGCACAACAATACGTTACAGTGTAGTACTTTCTTGATCACGGTAACGTACGTAATAATTACGATATCTATACGCATAGCATTTCACTTTTGTTTATGGTGTGGTAAGTACATTGACTTCTGCAGAACTTAGATTTCGGAGGACGATAACTAAGACACTTCCACAGAATTATCTTACAGCAAGACGCACATTTAGCGCTAAATGACTCGAATTTGAATGATTAATTTTGTACTTAAAACATTAATTTTTAGAGATTTTTGAATTACAATGATACAAAGGTTTTCCTTGACACATTTCATTCGATTGCTGTAATCTGTAACACCTGAGGGTATACTTACATTAATCCTCAGGGGGGTACATGCCTACTTTGTGGACCATGCGTTTGGCAAGCACAGGGAGCCCTAGCTAATATGGTATTTGCTTATACAACTTTACACATCGGTACCATATTCCTCTAACACAGAATTACACAGATATCTGATTATTTAACAGAGAAAGAAACATTTTTTTTACTACATCAGTGACAGATGTTTACGTAATTACACAGTTGGATAACTTCACACTTATGAAATTGTATTTTGTCTGTACTTTGTGAACTGTTCATATTTTTTTCGGAACCATTGTGATACTATGAAAGCTTTGAATGATGTATTTGGAATGGGATCATTATTTTTAAAGCACGTTTGAGGTAGATGACACTATTGAAACGAGCAGAGAATTTTTTTTTTTTCGAAATTATTGGAAGAAGCTACTACGATTTTGAGATTTGGCTGAGGTTTTATGATGTTATTATTACGATGACGATGTGTATTATGCTGCTGAGGTATGTTTATGATCAATAGGCTGATGCTATATGAGGAATAGGATTATGCAAAAAATTAATTATGATGAAATATTGAAGAAGTGTCGACGAAGGTGTATATGTGTAATAAGGTAAGGAATAATGACTAGTGGTTAGGGACATTGATTTGTGAAAAAGGATGTTGGAAACCAAGAATTGTACTTTAAGAGTTATGAAATGTGTGTAAATGTGTGAATGTATTACAATGCCGACGAAAATTTTTTGGACACTGTTATTTTTATAGTATTTTGTTTCTACACATTTGCAACGCAAATTCTTGACCTTTAAATTTTTTTACATGAGACTGTCACTGTAGTGGAAACTGGTGTTGTAAATATTTCGGTAAGGAAGCTAAGTGACCCAGGTGGCGCCCAGGTGTGCCAGTCACCTGGAGAAGAGGCCATTACTTAAGAAAAAAGGCCATTATCCTCACTATTGACATTTCTTTGAGGAAGGCATCGCAAATACGACACGCTCAAATGTGAAAACATATGATTACACTGTGGAGCTCTTAATTTATGATATTTACTAAAATGCCTAATGAAATGATGAGAAACATGTTACATCAATTGTCTTTCTAGTTGAGAGATTTTTTTGCCTTTGGAGACGCCATTTTCCTAGTGAATGACGTTTCATATGTTGCTTTATATATATATGTGCTCATTTCGTTTAATATCTAGTTTCTAACTGCACTGCAATATTGATTAAATTAAATTTAATAGATGTACTAATATAAATATTTTCGGTCTACAGATCCAGTAAATAATAATTTTATGATATACTTCCAAAAAAACGAGGAAGCACAAAAAGACATTTCCCTTCACAGGAACTGCATACATAATTTTCTTTTCAAGTACTTGGTAATTTACTTTGTGGAATAAGTTGTGGTTCACAATTTAATTACATAGACATTAAGATATGAATAGACATTTCCCTTATCTGCATTGTTGTCCTTAGTGCACTATTTTTTCTGCTTGAGCTTTGTCATGTTTAGATATTAATTATTGCATTTGCTCCTGCTGTTTGCCAGGCATAGTGCTACTGAATTTCACTTTGTATTACTCTGTTAAGCCTGTTTTACTATTGATTTATTTTTCTTGTTTGCTGCACATTGCCTTATATTAGTTGTAATGTTGCATTTGCTTTGCTAATTTAGATTTACTGCTGCTAGCTTTGCCAATATGCATTTTTTTTCATTGCTGTTTGTATTAACTGTTTTGTGCGACTGCATTGCCTCGTCCCTTAGTTTAGCATCTGAACTCAGTAGATTTAAGTTAGCTTAAGACGGGGTAGGCTATATAAGAGAACGAGTTGTAATGAATTGGAAGGAATGCATTGAGAAGCTATAAGAAAATGGTTTGGGCAAAAAAGTATTTTGAAAGAGGATATGAACAAAAAAGTAGGGTTTAGGGACAACAGGTTCAGGTAGGATTTTCTTGGAAATAAATGATGAGGTAAGATAATGGAAAATAAATAATGAAGTAAGAAATATGTGAACATACAAATACAGAAAGCATGCTTGGATTGAATTTTTTTGTTGGAAACAAATGTTGAAGTAAGACGAAAGATCTATGGAATCAAGTTTAGGGTTGGACTGCAGTACCAAATGTTACACTAAAAACAAACCCTGCCCTTTCCTCTTGTGATATTCTGCTATGTGTTTGTGTACTCTTGTGTATTTGTGTTTTTCCTGTCTTTATGTGTTTAGCTGATGAGAGTTATGTTGTAGAATTTTTCTAATACAATGTTATTTACTTTGTAAAGATGTTTAGACATTATTTATCTGGTGTGTTTGTTGCTCATGTGTGAAGTTGATGTTTCAAAAGTTATTCTGATCTTTTATTTATGTACTTATGTCTTAATTCCTGTAACACTTATGTATATGTTATTTCGATTCTTTTGTAAAGTCCGTATTACTACAAATATTACCTGTATTGTTACGTTTTTTTAATGATGTATTTTGTACCTTTGTTACATTATTATTCTCATGTTATAAAATTGTAATTGACACTAGTTCATCAAATTAAGTAACTTGAAAGCATTCATTTCACTGCACATATTTCTGTTTGTCATAGTATATGCACAATATGTGGAAAAAAGGGGACTGTTAGTGTTTGGACGTGTGTTAATAATTCAACCAGGGACTGATTAACAGCATTGCTGGTTCTAAGGACAAGTCCAAAAACTTTGTGAGTGCACAAGTGGCGGTTTATGAACCTGTTATATTCTCTGCAAGACTCTTCGATGGTGATTGTGCACCTGCACAGTCGTAACAGATGGCTGCTGGCTATCTCTACAAGGTCTACAGTGCGTCTACACCTTTGATAACTCCCCAATACCATTATTTCTACAAGGACTACATTGGGTCTGCCCCTCTGGTGGTCCACCAATACCGTAATCTCTAACAAGAGTACAGTGGTCTGCAATATTCTTCAACTTCGACTGACTCTGCTGTGGGTTTGCTCTGTTGCGGCCCATTACCTGTCTGCATGTCAAGAGTCATCACTGTCTTTCTGTTGGAAGTGCAACACTACTTATTCAAGATTGCATGGAAATCCACTACTTCCGTGCCCAATTTCTTTTACTAATGAGAGTTTGTGAAAAAAACTGTAATTACTATTGTGATAAATGATCAGGACTGTCTTTATGAGAAAAACTTTTGCTTTTGACCAACAGTTTATGAATAAGTGTGTCCATCTGATATCTTTGTTATTGTAACTATGAAAATTTTTTTCAAATCTGTATTGGCCACTGCCCAAAACAATTTGTAAAATTTTTTGTGGGGAGCATGGGGGCTATGTAAGTAGGCTGTTTTTCTAAGGGGACATTTCAAAGTGATGACCGTACTTCTTGAAATAAAGTCTTCAGTCCCTTCCCCCCCGCAAAATCAAAAGATGTGACTTACGTTACTATAAGAGCAGTTCATTATTTGATGCGATTATGACAGGCTACCAGTGAAAAAGATAACTGAGGGAGAAAGTTCGTACTTGTAATCAATTATGGTTTTATTTGAAATTGTGATAGACTCTTATCATGGATGTAAGGAAAATGGCTTTCTCACCGAGAAAATCAGACATCTTGAATAGATAATAAATGATAATAATAAATAGAAGTACAGTTTTCGAGAGAATATCGTGCTGGAATTAGAATTTGGCGCAATTTTCTAGTGGAGATAGGCCTATAATAATAAATGATAATGAACGATAATAAATGAAAATGAATGATGATAAATGACAATGAATGATAATGAACGTTAATAAATGATAATGAATAATAATAAACAAAAGTAAGGTTTTGCATCCATTATCGTGTTTTAATTAGAATTTGGAGGGAATTTTCTAGTGGAGGCAGGCCAATAATAATAAATAATAGTAAACGATAATAAATAATAATAAATGATAATAAATAATAATTAATGATAATCAATAGTAATAAAAAGACAAGTACAGTCTTTGCATGCATTATCCTGTTGGAATTCAAACTTCCCGCCATTTTTTCTTCTGGTAGCTTAGGTTAGTGGATGTAGCACAATTGGCCTGTTTTCCCCACCAAAATTCAAACTTCCCCCCATTTTTTCTTGATGTTAGGGTAGTGGACGTAGCACAATTTGCCTATTTTCCCGCCATAATCCGCCATCTTGGATGACGTCATGCGCTGTTGGCAAGTCTACATGCCGCCATCTTGGATGACGTGATCGCCGCCATCTTGAATAAATTTTGCAACAATGGAGAGTGGGGTGACACCCCCCTTGGGGTGGGATGAGGTCATCGTAACGTAACTTTCAGGGCACCCTGTGGGGTAATGCCCTCGTTGCCCCACTACTGACAGTATACACAGGCATCCTGTGGAATACTTCAAAGAAATGGTCAGGGCGAACCAGTACCTTGATGCTCCATATGATGAGCCGGAACTTGTGAGAATTTGTCTCACGAAACTGCCCAGCAAGTTGCGAAGGGACGTTGCAATCGCAGGTAGATGTATGAACGATGTACGATTCTTCCAGCACGTGTTGCTGGAATTAGGTACCATGCGGAATTTGCATGAGCCGAATAATAATGTAGGATCCCAAGGAAGCAATAATGGAAGCGGAGGTGGATATGATAATGATAGGAATCGACACCAAGGAGGCAATAAGTATCGAGGGATTGGGTATGGTGGCCGCCGAAGTAATAACGGGTTTAATAGGCGAAATGACAATTATCATCCTCCAGGTGGTAATAACACTACAGATTCGGTCAACGCTGGCTCAACTGAAAATGGGCATAATAGCTCACAAAAAAAGTCAGGCCGAGTGCTGACCTGTGTCTAAGAGGTAGAAGGAGGCTGTATAAGTAGCCAAAAATCTGTAAACAATAGTGTTAAGTGTAGCTATTTAGATGTAGATTTGAGTGAGACGCGACTGCAAGAGAACGTTGTAGTTAGCTCAGTAAAATGTCCTGTTGTTAGCATAACGGTATACAGTGGTAGGGTGACATGTTTGCTAGATTTAGGAAGCCAGGCGTCAGTACGGAGAGAGAATGTGTTTGAAAGATGTAATGCCGAGAGTAATGGCCAACACTACCACTTAGAAAAATACGCGTGCGCGGGGCAGTGATCGAAAAAAAGTGTTGAGGTCAAGCGGCAGGCATATATCGACTTCACTTGCCAGGACCAACCACTAACCACGGTGTTCCTGTTGGTACTGGATGTGTAGGTGGCGCACAGAATATACGCAGTCGGATGGCGTTAGGTTTGAATATGGGAAGATGGACGCCACCGAGAAATATGATGAAAATGCTATTAACTTTACGACATTAAAACATTATGACATAACAGATGAGTTTAAGTTTTTTGCTAACAAGTATGCATCAGTAATAATTAATAAAGTAGTTACTTATGTATATAGGATTAATGTAAGAGTTGAACGTTTGACATTGGATGATAGAGCAAATTAGAAAATATTTGAAAACCAAGGTGCTTTGGAGAAAATTCGTATAGCGTGTAGTAATAAAATTGGTCCATTTAGTCTTAGACCTGAACGCTCATCCGGAGTTCCATGGCGTTGAAACTATTCTTGCTATTTGGAATATTGTTGAGTATTGTGTTTCTGAGGAACCGTTTGCTCAAGGTAATGCAACCCATTTGCACTGTTACATTAAGTTGCAGGAAAAGAAACTCTTGAACGAAGTTCGGAGTGGTCTTGATTTTATGTTTGGTAGTATTGACGGTGTGTTTGATAGTCAGAATTGTCGTAGTCGAAAATCGGCCCTTATTTACATTACTTAGTATGATTCTGTTAGGATTAGATTTTCTCAGGCACTACAAAGCAGTACTGGACTTTGAAAATCCTGTGTGCACATGAAAAATGAGTAATTAAAGAGCTAGTTAAGTTATGTAGCATCCATTGTAATAGACAGCACCGAAACTGGGCACGAAATTTGGTGGACTTCCAGAACATTATAAATGACATGCCACATGGTGTGACAGGAATGCCGGCCGCAGTGGTCTAGCGGTTTTAGGTACTCAGTCCGGAACCGCGCGACTGCTACGGTCGCAGGTTCGAATCCTGCCTCGGGCATGGATGTGTGTGATGTCCTTAGGTTAGTTAGGTTTAAGTAGTTCTTAGTTCTAGGGGACTGATGACCACAGATGTTAAGTCCCATAGTGCTCAGAGCCATTTGAACCACTTTTTTTGTGACAGGAATTTCCCCTATTGAGGTCCTAAGAAACCAAAGAGCGCCAGACAAGATCCCGGAGTTAGTAGATTGGCTAGCTGAAATCAGGCGATGACATAACCAGGTAATCAAAATTGCCATGGACCGAATACAGAAGGAAGCAGCGAGAAGGAAGAAAAATCAAAAGGGGAAGGTGCGCTCATTAAATCTGAGTATTGGCGATAAGGTGTTGATACGAGCCCACAGGTTAACAAAGAAGCATAAACATATATGCAGTAAGTTTTTTAATGTATATATAGGTCCATTTAGAGTCCGACGAGTCGCGGACGCACATACTCTGTCGAAGTGGAAACGTTGAGGTCACGTAAACCTAGAGGCCCACACCACGTCTCAAACATCAAGTTATGGCAATAATAATAGATCACAGGCATCGTTATCATTTTGCAAGGTATAAGATGTGAGTCTAGCTATCGCCTTTACTTTTCTACGTTGTTTGTGTATGATGAAATACACAGGAGACCAAATCAGTGCCTTGGAATTTGTTCTATGGTAGTGACATATGACTAAAGGGCCATAGTCTATTGACAGGCAAACAATGTGCAGCCGACACCAGCAGACGAACTCGTGCACTAGACTTTGGTTATGCCACAGAGTGTGGCCAGCTAATAAGCCTTGACTTGCGCCAAAGCTGCGCCAGTCCCGTCTTGCGGCGACGAAGCTTCGCCGGGGACGCATTTTTGTTGTTGGTGCAGAAGTTTAGATCTCCTGTGACAATGCCGAGTGATGCTTCCGGGGGATGGATGAACCTGCGGGAACCATAAATGGATGCAACCCAGACGAAACATGCCTGTCACCGGAACATTTTCAAACGAAGGAAAATCATTAAGGAAATCTGTAAAAATAGAAAATCTACGTGTGTTGGGTGTATGACAACAGAGTATGAGGCGATAAATGGACGGAGTGCGAAGGAAAGAGGCACCAGGAAACATATCCAAAACTTACGAGAGAATTAAGACATGTGGGATGCGAAATTGACAGAGGAGCACAAACAGAGTATCAGCTGTTTGATAACAAAACAAAAAAGGGGGTATAAGTATCAGTATCATGGTCAAATAAAGTGTTTTATCTATACAATGAGTAGGAAGTCTTTTGTTGTTTATTTTAATTTGTTTAACAGCATGCAAAGAAAGTAATAATTGCAGTATGTAAAGTAACAGTCTCCTTCATATCGTCTAAGTAGTGCATGTAAGACAATGACTAAATAAAAGGAGCTATCTGGGTTTATTAATAATAAACGGGATCAGTGATGGTAGCTTGGAAATTACTTAAGTCTGCTACGTCCGAATTGTCCCAAATGGTTTGCAGATAACCCAACCATTCTTTGAGAAGTAAATGACCTAAGCAATTATATTTTTTTGAAATCCGAGTATCGAGAGGCAAAGACACTCGTAAACTGAGAGGCAAATGTAAGGAAGGAAACTGACATTCACTTTGTCATATAGCTTTTAGTTAGATGTAAAATTACAATAGATACCTCCTACTTCATAAAGTACATAAGGAGTGCTCTTTTCATTTTTGTCATTTCATGTAAGGTAAATTTTAGTGGATTAAGCAAGGCAACCTGTGCCCTCCAAATGTAAAGATCAAATTAGGAGGAAAAATTTACTTTTGTACCTAGGATGAGTGACCTCCGCCATATAAAGACATTAGGAGGAAATCTAAATATTGTATTTAGTTGTACGATTTGTGTAAATGTTTGTTATGACTGTGTAACTAGAGCATGTTGACATCGTACTAAACAGGTTTTGTAACTTGTTTGTTATGAGGAATGTAAACACCGGACCAGCGCGCCGGCGCAGTTCGAGAGCTGAAAGTAGATTAGCGATCTGCTACTTGCGGCGGGACAGAGTGAGAGTTCCGCCGTCTCCCCAGTCGGCTTGCCGAAGGGCGTGCCAGCCACGCTAAACCGACTGCAGCCAGGTGCGTGCGGGTCAGCCCATTGAAACAGATGGTGGCCTGGAAGAACCACACGTGACGTCAGGGGCGGCAAGAGCTGTCGCTACCATCAGAAGCACAGCGGTAATATGGGACGGCGAGGCAGCTGGATAGCAAAAGGAAACACGGCCGGGAGACAGCCAAGAAAATCAGCAAGTCTCTGGCGTGCGAAATATGCCCACAACATCATGTCTTACGGGCATGTACACTCCGCAACGGTGTCAAACACGGAGCTAGTTAATAATCCCCTAAAGGACGCTAGTTAATAATCCCCTAAAGGACAATCAGCATGGCAGCTGCACTGGTATGCAGAAACTTGTTGTGTTGGAGTATGCAGCTCTTTATTAAATTCTCATTTGAGGACTCATGTCGGACAATTTAAGACCGTAAGTGAATGAGAGATCAAAGTACCGTCTCATAGATAATGTTTTCATTGCAGCAATTGGGGGCAGGTAGCCACTTACGAATTGTTTAACTAGCAGTGTAGCATAAAGGTCATGATGAACTCACTGATGAACCATGGCGTGTGCAAGTAAATTTAGCAACCAGACTATTCCAGAAACTTTTAAAGAACAGAGTGGTGTAAATTTTGTGTGTTTTTGTCAGTAGAAGACAAAAACTGGGTGACACAACAACCCAATTTGCTGTTACTACGTGTGGTTAACAAAAGTGGTAGTAGTACGGTCACGAACTCAATAGGAAATCAATAGTAGAGGGGAGATCGCGGAGAAGATAACCGGTTGTATTTCCGAGTCTTGCGGCACAAATAGACTTCACCATGAAGATGATGCCAAACAAATCGTGTGGATAACTCCTCCAAGTGTCTTTGGAAGAATGTCCTCCCTGTCGATGTCCCTAGGCTGTGATATTAATCATGTGTCGGATGAAACAAAAAAGAATGTGAGGAAAGTGCAGAAGCTCAAAGAGAGCTACAAAGAGTCAACAAGCTCAAGCTTGAAAGTGAAGTGAATCATATGTGTTGTGTCATTGATTATCATGTTTCGTATTGTAATTTTTTTATGTCTATGTGCAAAGAAACTGGCAACAACAGCCATTCGAGCGAATTGTGTTTTATAAGCACAGGCAAAATATTGGTGTTTTCAGTAATATTTTTTTTTTGTCTTTGTGTTTCATGTGTAGTAATGTCAAATGCCTTGTATACAAATGTCCAATATTGAGATGATGCAAGCACCAGAGAGTGCCAATGCAATGATCACGAGATGTGTGTTTTCAGTGATGTTTTGCTTTGTTATACTTTGTGTTTCATGTATAATGGACATTATTTGCTTTGTGTATAAATGTCAGATGCAGGCACTAGAGAGTGTCAAATTGTCATATGTTCATTGGGTATGTGCTATTTCGAGTTCAAAAATGGTTCAAATGGCTCTGAGCACTGTGGGACTCAACTTCTGAGGTCATCAGTCCCCTAGAACTTAGAACTACTTAAACCTAACTAACCTAAGGACATCACACACATCCATGCCCGAGGCAGGATTCGAACCTGCGACCGTAGCGGTCTCGCGGTTCCAGACTGTAGTGCCTAGAACCGCACGGCCACTCCGGCCGACGCTATTTCGAGTCATGCTAGTATTGTGACAAATTATGCTGTTGCTGTACCTTCTAGATTTGATTTTTTTTGTAACATAGAAAATGGTAATGAGATTTTTTCTAAATGCTTTAAAATGAAACGATTACGAGATAATTGGTGAGTAGAAGTAGAATTTGCATGTATTTCTTCTTTTCTTTGTATTACTGTGCCAAGGTATGTTGCAGTTAATTTGAATCAGTCGATAAGTACTCATGTTTGCGGAAGTGAATAGCCTCTTTCTTTCAAAGTTCTAGATAATGTTAATCATTCAGCCGCTTAAATTTGCTATGTGTGTATGTTTTAGGCTATGAAGATTTAAGCTCATCAATTTGATAGCATTTGAGTAATGTATAAATTTGTTTTCTATTATGTGGTTGAAACTAGCGATTTACAGTGTCATCTCACTTTCATCGTACCCGTAAGAGGGACATCATGTGATAGTTTTTGAATTTAGTATAACATATTTAAATAAAAAAGAGGATTGAGGCAGCGTGGAGATTTGGGTCTCCTCCACGATATTTCAATGAAAAAAGTGTCCATTATTGTCATTCCATTGGAAGGACAATACCTATCCATATCTTTTTTATCCAGCGGAGGGTGTGAGGCGTTACTTTCGTTTTGCCTCAGATTACAGTAGGAGGTAATTATGTTTTCTATATCGAGATTTAAGTTTTCCTTTGATTGCTAGCAGCTTCAATACTTCCCTGGGTGAAAGGAATATTTGATGCATTTGTTTAATTCTTTTCATCATTTCACAAAGAGGTCACACGGCGTTTATGTGTATACTCCTTGTTCCATCCTGTATGAGTGTGCATGGGTATGAATGGAAGTCAAATGTAGCGGGAGCATGGACCAAAGGGAGCAGTTTAAGGGAATAGCAGTCATTGCCAACTTTACAAGAGTAACGGTACGTAGGCCAGAGCAGCAAGCAAAGAAGAAACCAGGCACGAGGGTAGGTTACAAAGTTGGTGCGGGGGTAAAGTGAGTCTCCCCATCACCGCGTTTGAATAGGAACGTTTGTCGGATTTTGGCGCGTGGAGAGCACTGTGCGGCCGGCCATGAGACGGACAAGACGAGGGAGCACAGCAACTCGCAGATTTGGTGAGATAGAAATGAGGTAATATGGCTAAAAATTCACGACAGGGTATGCTCATAGCACACATTCAACATATCTTCATCGGTACAGGTTACTGTTTTAATTTATTTGCAATAGTTTTCTCTGAAATGTGTTTGTGAAATTTTGCTTTGTGGTAGTGAGCATGCAACAGGAACCATCAATTCATGTAGCTGTTTCCCGAGTTATAAGCTTCACTTTTAGCTCAATGAGTGCAGATTGGGTATCGGATGGTAGATCGAGAAATTTCTGTCGCGAAATTTAATTATTTTTGGTACTTTCTTTGTGAGTTCAGTTGGCCCTTCATTTTGGCGCCAATAGTACATCACTTTTGCCTAGAATCTTTTCTCTGATAGAGGTTATTTGCCTTCAGCAGTGGCCTACCTTAATTTTCTAGTGGTGTAATTCATGCATGACGGTAAGTGAGTCTTAAAGAATGAATGACGATTTTCCCGCTAAAGACGGTGTGGCCCACTTGAGTATTTTTTGTGTTATTATGAAATTATGTGTCATATATGAAATTATTCGTGTAGTGTTTTCGTTTTGTCATTGTCCTACCCATGAGGGGTAACGCTGATTTAGACTTAAGTTTTGTAAGTAAAGAAAAATTCTAATGTGTCGGCTACTAAAGTTTTCATCAAAGTAGAAAATAAATCTATTAAATGAGAGTCAGCATTTCAGTTAAGAAACATTTCCCCAGCCACCTGACACATGTAATGGGTAGGATGTATCTTATTCAGTTCGATTTTCTAAAGAAACAGTCTGCAATGTGAATTTAGATAGGTTACCAGCTGCTATAGTGACGGCTTTAAGAACAACCACCGCAGAACGTGTTATCTTAGAGAAACTCGCACCAGTTTCCGTTGCTCGCATTTCTAAAATAATTAATTTGTTTACTAAATTAATCAAATAAGGGTCAAAATATAGATACCATTTCTTATGGGCCTGGTATATTAGCAGCCAGGACGCAAAGTCGAGAAAAATTCTCTAAGGTTACGCCAGGAGATGGTCACACCGGTTCAATAAAATTTTTAAAAATATAAAAAGACCAGCATACAGCAGACGAGCAGTCATATAGCAACCTTTTCCTACAGTATAAGATTAACAACCTCTCCAAATTTCCGGTTTATATCCTCAGTGGTTTCGGCTGGTCGATAGTCAGTCAGTCAGGATATTTCCTTTTACACTTAGATATGCACGTCTCCATTTCGCGATCACACGGAAACTCGGATGAGTCCCCCGTGGTACTATCATTTCTTTCGGCTTCCAGACTGCTTTAGATAGAATATTTCTAAGTCATCATCACGAATTAGGTCAAGTATTAAACAACGACGCTTTTTAACTAAACATTACATCAATCGTCTCTGAATTTACTGTAGGATATAAGTTATATATCTGTTGTAATCTGCTATGTGGGAGAAGTGCTCAGGAACTAGAGGACAGTAGCGTACTGTTCGCTTAAAGTCATGCACGATATTTGAAGTGAAAATTTGAAATGTTGATCGACGGCCTGAAAGTGGTATGAGCCTTTTCACCTTTCTAAGAGAACGGTGAAATTAAATTAATCAGCGAAGTCAATTCTATCTCTCCATACGTGTCACTGACTATGCTGACTCATGTCATATGACGCTCCTTAAAATCACCGCAAACCACGTAAGACGAAGGAGAGAGCACAAGAGGGTTCAGCATGTTTGCCCCCGCAGAGATACTTATTATTTGATATCCTGTAATACATGGTCACTGGATCACATTGGACGAAACCTCCGTCGTAATTCGCACGAACGCCTTCTGGGACTGTGTAATTAAAGATTCCACCGACGCAAAAACTACAGATGACGTCCTTAATGGAGACGGCGGCCTGCAGCTCGGCGCGGCCTGGGATCCAGCGATCTAAAAGATAAAGTACGTACAAATAACACCGGTTCAATATATTTCCATATATGACGATGTTCCGAGCACCATTAACGCCACAGCCGGCAGCGAGCGCATATAAGAACGTATCAGCAGCCCACTAGCAGTCATACCTCTCTACAATGACCAACGAGTGCTCGGTCGTTTGGTCGGAAGCTGGTGGAATGTGACCACTCGAAGAGGCTAGGAGCCCGCGGATTTTAGCTCTATGTGAGGCGGGTCTAACAGATCAGTTAGTGCATACCATTTCACCACTTTAACTTTCATCCTTGGTGGACAATATATCGATACGGCATATTTGCCTGAGCAAGCTGATTTCCCTGCTGGCATCGTTTAAGATCTTCTTATGCTACAGATGATGATGATGATGATGATGATTAGAGTTTTAGGGCGCACAACTTATGCTACAGATGAATAGATAAACAATGTGGTTTGTCCTTTCACATTCACTCTGTCGTCTCGAATAATATAATACCTATCTAATGAAAACTTAGAAATGGACTTACACGATGTCTCAGAGAGGGCAGCTGTTGTGTTGTCTGGGGAAATCAACTCTCTCAGCAGAGAGACTCTCTGCTTACCTCGAGTGATCTACTACTCCAAGCATCGTAAACATATAACTAAAGTTCCCTGAAATTTTATTGAGCGTCCAAAAACGTCCTGCAGATATAATTTCATGATTTACATAGGTTTAACATTTACTAAAGGCAAACAGTAAGTCATCTTGTTATTTCTAGCCTTCTGACATATGCCGTTAACACTTGTATTCTCCTGAGAGTAGTATCAAAATATGCCCTCTATTTTAAGCTTTTGATATATTTCCTTTGGCCCACTTAGTCACAATTTAATAAATACAGTCATTTATCATGTTTAAGTGCTCTGTTGGCCAACACATCGCTAATTGTGTACAGTACCACCAGTTCTTCGGCTCAGTATCCTCTCAGGTATGACATAGTAATTGGGAAGTATGTTATCAAATTTACCATTTATAAATTTCACCTTTGCTCCGTTGCTTATGTGTATTCTTACTGATTTTATTTAAATAATTTTCTTATACTGTCCTCATAACTAAACCGCAACTTGTTAGATCACCTCCAGGTTATATTTACAAATGCAACTGGCGGAGAATGTTTCATCCTTTCCACACATCTGATGTCATATTCAAATCTCTCAAGAAACAGTCCGATAATTTAAGCGTGGGATGCAGAAGCCTACACATTTTTTAACGAATGGTAATACCCTTGGTCAGTGCAAACAACTGATGGTGGCACCATAGGAAGTTTTTGAGTTTTTAAAAACACTGAGCAATAATAAGAGCTTCACTTTCTGTTATTCCATGGTTTCCATCACATTTACTTTTCGTTTTACTGGCAAAAGCAATAGTTCTAGCTCATTCTTACATTTCCCAGAAGTTGGCGTAATTCCATACCAACACCATCCTCATTACTTGCAGTACCCAAACGAAAAGGTACACTAAGTGGTGGGTAATTTAAGATTTCTCCTAGTCATTTCTTGCTTAAAGTTTTAAAGGGCTTCCTGACACTCAGAAGCCAATTTAAAAGGCTCGAGTGGTCTCAAAAAAAACTGTTAAACGATAACTCTAATAACGAACTTCTGACAGATCCCAGGAAGTCATAAAACTGATTTGACTGTCTTTATTTGCAGGATAGAAACAATTTTGAACAGTATGTATCTTCACTGGTTCTTTCTTCATTCTTTCTGTGGAAATGGTCAGTCCCAAAAACATGAGTCTAGTGTGTACAAACTCAGACTTTTTCAGTCTAAGAGTAATATCCAAAGACCTTAGAACTCACTAGGTTCCTCCCATTTCTCAGTAGCAAGCAGTAAGTCACTTACATATATTACCTATATTTTTCAGCGAGAGGAAGTCCTTGTACTTATATTTACTTTTCGTGGCCTTGCAGCGTTGTATATGCCTTTTTAGGATATTATGCATTGAAATACCTATTATGATACTACAATGGTTTTTCAATATATAACGTTCTTACTTGTAGCTAATTTCAGACTGGTCATGTACTTATCATTATGGAGTCTCTGCATACTTTATGTTCTCAGGTCTACCAGTCTGTGTTTTCTTTATGAAGTCCACTGTCCTATCGTGTACGACCATCTTCCCTCTATAACTTTTCACTACTGTGATAATGTTTTTATAATGACTAATTTTTTCTATTACATTCCATTGCATCATTATGTTCAGTTTCTGTGTAACTGATTCTATACTTGTAACTGGTATTTGATAGGGTTTGAATGAAGTTAGTTAATGTGGTTTAATTTCCAGTTTGCACCCAGATTTTAAAATCTCCTTGTTTCTTCCGGAAAATCCCTTCTGTTGGTCCACAATACCTATCTCAATTGATTTCAGTGCGGTTCGGTAATCTCATTTACTTCCCCTATTTTCCCTGTGTCCATATGTTCTGACATTATTTCTTCATTAATATGGCTGCTGTCCACTAGAGGCTCCTTTTCGAGCATTAGTACTTGAAATGTAATTTTACTTTCAAATAATTAAACAATTCTGTGACTAATTGCCATATATAAGTTATGAATAATCAAAAATGTGTATAACGCTACCGTCTGGTACTGCTATACCATAACCTTAAAGTGAGAAGTAGATCTTAAAATTGAACATTTTGTTAAGAGTAATTATGGTATAAACACAACAGAGCAGTGTTACCCTCTGAGAGGAATTTTGTTTGTGATGGCTGTGAAATATCTAACAGACGTAGCTTATCGGAAGTGAAAGTCAGAATTACCTAAATATTTAAACAGTAACAAACAAGTTTTTGCCTGTTTACAATGCACAAGGAATAAAGAAAACGGTCGCCAGCCTAATTAGGCAACAGAATGATTGACATTCTTGTTCAAGAAAATAGGTATGAGTAACTTTAACGGGCAAACACAACCTATACTTTGCAACACGTAAGTTCAGTGAATTCTGGCACCTGAATACAGTATGTTCACGGTAAGGTTGGATCTGCCAGAGCAGAACAAACTATTAGCATAAATATAACAGATAGCAATACACACTATTTCTTTCAGGGCTTATTCACACTGAATGGTCTTTGTAAAATTACTATTAATATTCACTGTAGAATCCTAAATTGGACATAGATTCTGTATTACCTTTGAAACATTTTCCTATCCGACAAAAAAATTTTAAATGTAGTTTACGGCAAAATTATGAACTGGTCATCGGTCAAGTCTCTCTCAGCTAAATACTTTTCTATTTAGAATGAAAGTTAAATGTATTTCACCAACAAATCACTTCTCACTGTCTTTTGAATAAAGAAGTTACTGTTTTCATAGATAGTTGTCTTTCTATTAATTGTTATTTATCATGAGCATAAAGGATAAACTGTAGATCCTATTACGTTGTGAATATGCACTTTCAATACACCAGAGGAACTCAATATTGTACAGAATTCAGCTTGAATAGCAAGAGTAATTAAAACTTTCCATAATTAAGTTACTTCGTGCATTTGAAGTACTTTCAATGGAGGGGGACCCTTCATCTTGACCACTGTAGCAGAGCAAACTAAACACACTTTCAATACACTAGAGAAACAAGTATTTAGCAAACATGAACATAGAACTCTCAACAGTTGCAGTTCAGAACTTTTACTGCAGTGAAACACAAATTTGAGATATTTGTAAGATCCTGTCAACAACCAACAATAATTTTAGGACACTCTAATGCCATAGTAATTTTAATATGCCTTCAATAAAGGACACTCGGTAAACACTTTAGCGTGGCAGGGACCATAAGTGGAATTGTGACTGAGGATAAATCGTGGTAGGTACAAGAGTTCAGTCAAATTTTGCCTTATATTTGGGTACACTGTAACATCATATGAGCTGATCCTTCACTGTACATTATTGTAGCGTTCCATTACAGTGATAGCGCAATGTGGTGGCAATTGCATGTTGGTAGGTGGATTTGCAGGTAGAATTGCTGGACTCTGTCATTACTTGGTGACGATGATACGTACCAATTCGAGAGTAGTTCCAGCTATTTATCCATCCATCCGAGGTATTGGAAAGCGACAGGAAAAGCCTCTCTCGGAACCAGCACAATACACAACTTTTACTTGAGCAGTTGATAGTTTAGCAGCTCGTCCCCGACTGACTCCTTGTTCCACCGTTTCTGCCTAGGCCAACCACAATTTGCGCGCGCTACACAGTTCCGCTCCCGAGGGGAACCACAACACTTTTTCATACGAAATAACTAAGAACCCTAGGTGAAGGTCAGCAGTTTACGTAACAGCAACCAAACATTTTAAATAAAACAGAACCTTGCACATATTGACATTTCAATAAAAAAATTATTTAAACAAATTCCAAATATATACAGTAAGTAATGTCTCCCGCCAATTGGAACAAAGAACTTAAATGACAAATACACTACATTGCATAGAATCAAATCATGACATCAAAGTTTTTACAAAGAAAGGATTATACAATTTTGTGTTATCTATTTAATCAAACACATTTACAGAAGCTGAACGATGTAACATTAAATAAAACAAAAGGCAAAATAAATCAGTAGAGTATTAGAGATATCGTGTTACATGTGTGCTCTCCTAGTGTTCCATCTAAGGTAAAGCACACCACTATTAGCTTTCTAATTGGTTTAATCATGTTGCCTCTCTTTCAGGCAGCCCATCGTACAAAGCAACTGGGAGCGTAATATTTGCAAAAATTGGGGCACGTTTTTGTATAAGGCATGACAAACCTAAGACCATATTATCGATTAATGATCGTTGTTTTATATATAAAGCAGTGAAAAAAGGCATGGTCTAACATGGGGAAGTCTGATACATGTATAACTTAACAAAACGCTGTCCACCTCTCAACAAATTATCTGTTTTTATTCCTGGTAATCAGTTTTGGTCCATACGACCATCGTCCGGCTAATGGCTAATGTATAGCGCCTCCTGGTGGCTGTCACAAAGTGGGCAATATGTGACACGTACCGATAGGTTCTTCACGGCAGCTCCTGAATCGACTTCTCACATCACCAGGAGCCTCTGGTCTGAAGATGGAGGTGTAGGTCAAAACCATGTTACAGAGTTAATAACAAATAATTTACTGTAATCAGGATTACACTTAACTAATAAATTATTCTATGAATTCTAAGATTTCTAAATCATGTTTGTAAGCGATCCGTTGTAGTTAATCCCAACCAAAATGCATATTATTCCGTACACATACAATCTAAAATGACACATAGACTGACGAAATGTGGTGCACATAGGCTGTACAATCCAAGGATGCATTTCATACAGTACTTGAACTAAACACTCAAGGAGATTGAAAAGAAGGAAACAGATGATGGCGTGCACGTGGATTTCTTTTTTAGGCTAGGCAGTAGTGCGAGGTGTCCTGATGAACTCTCACCAGTATACATCTACATCTACATCAACATCCATACTCCGCAAGCCACCTGCCGGTGTGTGGCGGAGGGTAGCCTGAGTACCTCTATCGGTTCTCCCATCTATTACAGTCTTGTATTGTTCACGGAAAGAAGGATTGTCGGTATGCCTCTGTGTTGGCTCTAATCTCTCTGATTTTATCCTCATGGTCTCTTCGCGAGATATACGTAGGAGGGAGCAATATACTGCTTGACTCTTCGGTGAAGTTATGTCCTCGAAACTTTAACAAAAGCCCGTACCGAGCTACTGAGCGTCTCTCCTGCAGAATCTTCCACTGGAGATTATCTATCATCTCCGTAACGCTTTCGCGATTACTAAATGATCCTGTAACGAAGCGCGCTGCTCTCCGTTGGATCATCTCTATCGCTTCTATCAACCCTATCTGGTACGGATCGAACACTGCTGAGCAGTATTCAAGCAGTGGGCGAACAAGCAACCTACTTCCTTTGTTTTCGGATTGCATTTCCTTAGGATTCTTCCATTGAATCTCATTCTGGCATCTGCTTTACCAACGATCAACTTTATATGATCATTCCATTTTATATCACTCCTAATGCGTACTCCCAGATAATTTATGGAATTAACTGCTTCCAGTTGCTGACCTGCTATTTTGTAGCTAAATGATAAAGGATCTATCTTTCTACATATTCGCAGCACATTACACTTTTCTACATTGAGATTCAATGGCCACTCCCTGCACCATGCGTCAATTCGCTGCAGATCCTCCTGCATTTCAGTACAATTTTCCATTGTTACAACCTCTCGATACACCACAGCATCATCTGCAAAAAGCCTCAGTGAACTTCCGGCGTCATCGACAATGTCATTTATGTATATTGTGAATAGCAACGGTCCTATGACACTCCCCTGCGGCACACCTGAAATTACTCTCAGTTGGGAAGACTTCTGTCCATTGAGAATGACACGCTGCGTTCTGTTATCTAGGAACTCTTCAATCCAATCACACAATTGGTCTGATGTCCTTATGCACTTACTTCGTTCATTAAACGACTGTGGGGGAACTGTATCGAACACCTTGCGGAAGTCAAGAAACACGGCATCTACATGTGAACACGTGTCTATGGCCCTCTGAGTCTCGTGGACGAATAGCGCGAGCTGGGTTTCACACGACCGTCTTTTTCGAAACCCATGCTGATTCCTACAGAGCAGATTTCTAGTCTCCAGAAAAGTCATTATACTCGAACATAATACGTGTTCCAAAATTCTACAGCTGATCGACGTTAGAGATGTAGGTCTATAGTTCTTAACATCTGTTCGACGTCCCTTCTTGAAAACGGGGATGACCTGTGCCCTTTTCCAATCCTTTGGAACGCTACGCTCTTCTAGAGACCTACGGTACACCGCTGCAAGAAGGGGGGCACGTTCCTTCGCGTACTCTGTGTAAAATCGAACTGGTATCCCGTCAGGTCCAGCGGCTTTTCCTCTTTTGAGCGATTTTAATTTCTTCTCTATCCCTCTGTCGTCTATTTCTATATGTACCATTTTGTCATCTGTCCGACAATCTAGAGAAGGAAATACAGTACAGTCTTCCTCTGTGAAACAGCTTTGGAAAAAGACATTTAGTATTTCGGCCTTTAGTCTGTCACCCTCTGTTTCAGTACCATTTTGGTCACTTGTGTCTGGACATTCTGATTTGATCCACCCACTGCTCTGACATAAGACCAAAATTTATTAGGATTTTCTGCCAAGTCAGTACTTAGAACTCTACTTTCGAATTCATTGAAGGCCTCTCGCATAGCCCTCCTCACACTACATTTCGCTTCGCGTAATTTTTGTTTGTCTGCAAGGCTTTGGCTATGTTTATGTTTGCTGTGGAGTTCCCTTTGCTTCCGCAGCAGTTTTTTAACTCGGTTGTTGTACCATGGTGGCTCTTTTCCATCTCTTACGATCTTGCTTGGCACATACTCATCTAACACATATTGTACGATGGTTTTGAACTTTGTCCACTGATCCTCAACACTATATGTACTTGAGACAAAACTTTTGTCTTGAGCCGTCAGGTACTCTATAATCTGCTTCTTGTCACTTTTGCTAAACAGAAAAATCTTCCTACCTTTTTTAATATTTCTATTTACGGCTGAAATCATCGATGCCGTAACCGCTTTATGATCGCTGATTCCCTGTTCTGCGTTAACTGTTTCAAATAATTCGGGTCTGTTTGTCACCAGAAGGTCTAATATGTTATCGCCACGAGTCGGTTCTCTGATTAACTGCTCAATATAGTTTTCAGGTAACGCACTTAAAAGAAATTTCACTGGGTTATTTGACCCCGCCACCCGTTATGAGCGTTTGAGTCTCCCAGTCTATATCCGGCAAATTCTCCGTCCAGAACTATAACATGGTGGGGAAATCTACTCGAACTATTTTCCAAATTATCCTTCAGGTACTAAGCCACAACAGCTGCTGAGCTAGGGGGCCTATAAAGACATCCGATTACCATGTCTGAGCCTGCTTTAACCGTGACCTTCACCCATATCGTTTCACATTTCGGATCTCCGTCAATTTCCTTCGATACTATTGCACTTCTAATCGCTATAAACACACCTCCCCCTTCACTGTCCAGCCTGTCTGTGCGGTATACATTCCAATCTGAGTTTAGGATTTCATTAGTGTTTACGTCTGGTTTCATCCAACTTTCTGCCCCTAGTTCTGTATGGGCAATGTGACCGTTTATTAATGAGTGCAGTTCTGGGACCTTTCAATAGACGCTCCAGCAGTTTACTATTAGCACATTCATATTGTTATTCTCTGTTGCATTTTGCCTACTACTACCCTGCCGCGTCTCAGGAGGCGTCTTGTCCTAGGGAGGAAATTCTCTAACCTAAACGACCCCCATGAGCACTCCACACGTACTCCGCTACCCTTGTAGCCGCTTCCGGCGTGTAGTGCACGCCTGACCTATTCAAGGGGACCCTACATTTCTCCACCAGATAGTGGTCGAGAAATTTGCATCCCAGATCTCCGCAGAATCGTCTGAGCCTCTGGTTTAAGCCTTCCACTCGGTTCCAAACCAGAGCACCACGATCGGTTCTGGAAACGATACTACAAATAGTTAGCTCTAATTCCACACCACGAGGGAGGCTTTCCGCCTTCACCAATTCCACCAACCGCCTGTACGAACTGAGGATGACCTCTGAACCCAGACGGCAGGAGTCATTGGTGCCAACATGAGCAACAATTTGCAGTCGGGTGCACCCAGTGCTCTCTATCGCCGCCGGCAGGGCGTCCTCCACATCTCAGATGAGACCTCCCGGCAAGCAGACAGAGTGAACACTGGTCTTCTTCCCCAACCTTTACGCTATTTCCCTAAGGGGCTCCATCACCCGCCTAACGTTGGAGCTCCCAGTAACTAATAAACCCCTCCCCCCGTGTGCCTGCTCGGACCTTGCTGAAGGAGCAGCAACATGTCCACTCACAGGCAGATCGGGCGATGCTACACAGCCAGCCTCCACGTTGACCCTCCGTCTCGTGCGCCGCGAACGCCGCTGAACCCGTCACTCCCCTTGGGGAGAGGGTGGCCCAACCGCGCCTGGTACCCGCGAAGATGTCTCGACAGCAGGGACTGTGGGTGAAGCATGTAACACCTGGGGTGTACCATGCGACGCACCAGATTTCCCACTGCCGCTACACTCCGAGGCAGCAGCCTGAAGATGGCTGACTGCGGCCATCAACACGCTCAGCTGTTCGCGAACAGTGGCCAGCTCTTCCTGCGTCCGTACACAGCAGTCGCACATCCTATCCATCCTAAGGAATCAATTTACTGTAGATAGTTAATCAACTTTTAACTAGACTGCTAATTCACTAAAGGCGGCTGATTGTTGACTAAACTGTGGTTGCTAGCCACTTCTTGTAGAAAACAATGAAAATAGCACAACCTGTCTCTGGACTATATTCAAAACAAACACTAGCACTACTGGTAGTGTGGCAGACTAAAGGGACTCTCTCTGACTGTATTCAAAACAAACACGGAAACTATGGAACACTATTACTAGCACTCGACAATTAAAGCTTCCTGTAAGCAAAAACACACGGAAGAAGTGACGAGTAAGAAAAATACAGTTAATACTTAAATTAAGGTAGCTCGCTGCACAGCAGACGTGAAGCAGGCGGCAGTTACGACGACACGACGATGTGCAATCAGAGCAATCAGGACGCGCTCAATGTAAGACACTTCAGCTATCAAGATATTAGCAGTAAATTTTCAGTGTGTTCGGAATAAAGTTCCTGAATTTACTGCCCTCCAGGAAGGGTGTGGCGCGCAAATTATTCTCGGGACTGAGACCTGGCTGAACCCCTAAAATAGGAAGTTCTGAAATATTTAGTGAGGTTTGGAACGTGTATCGGAAAGACAGATTAGACGCCGTAGGAGGTGGTGTCTTCATTGTATTTGACAAAAATATTGTGTCTAATGAGGTTGAAGTAGAGTGTGATTGTGAGGTTATCTGGACACGTTTAACAGGGCTAGGAGAAATAAAGTTAATTGTTGGGTGATATTACCGGCCACCAGGTTCCACCGTGACAGTTCCAGAATCATTCAAAGGGAGTCTACACTCTGTATCGCATAAGTATCCGGATCATGCTATATTCGTCGGAGGCGACGTCAACCTACCTAGAATAGACTGGGTTGTCTATGGATTCATTGCAGGTGGTACAAACAACCCGTCGAGTGAATTACTTTTGAACACATTATCCGAAAACATTCTTGAGCAGCTAAATTGACAGCCAACGTGTAATGGAAATATTTTAGATCTGGTAGCCCCGAGCAGACCAGACCTCATCGATGGTGTCAGTGTTGAGACAGGGATTAGTGATCATGATGTTGTCATTAAGACTATGGTAACGAAAGTTAAAAAGTCGGTCACGAAAGCTAGGAGAGTATTCTTACTAGAAAGAGCAGATAAGCAGTTGTTAGCATCCCACTTAGTTAATGAATCGACTTCATTTACTTCCGGTACGATGGACGTGGAAGAATTATGGGAAAATTTTAAACATTGTAATTCACGCGTTGGAGAAGTATGTGCCGAAAAAGTGGGTTACGGATGGAAAAGACCCACATGGAAAAGACCCACCGTCGTTTAACAGCGCAATTCGCAGAATGCTCAGGAAGCAAAGACAGTTGCACTCCCGGTACAAGAATGATCGGGAGAATGAGGACAGGCAAATGTTAGTAGAGATTCGTGCTGCTGTAAAAAGAGCGATGCGCGAAGCGTACAACCACTACCACCGTCGTACCTTAGCAAAATATCTTGCTGAAAACCCAAGGAAATTCTGGTCTAACGTAAAATCGGTACTGCCTCGGGCATGGATGTGTGTGATGTACTTGGGTTAGTTAGGTTTAATTAGTTCTAAGTTCTAAGCAACTGATGACCTCAGAAGTTAAGTCGCATAGTGCTCAGAGCCATTTGCACCATTTGATATTTACATTCAAACAGAAGCCAGGTGGAAACAATACAAGGGAAACCGTCATTTGCCATGATATTTACATTTTCAGAACTATTTCTCCTAATATAGATAAGTTTCAGCTTAATTGACCGAAGCTCAATATATCCTAATGAAAGCCGACGTAAATGTTTTGAAATTTAAGAATTTGTAATGCAGGCAATGGAATTTATGTAAATTTACATTTTACATACGTAAATTTATTCTTTGTTTCCGCATACATGTATTTTCCCTACTCTTGATCTTTATTGCAGGATATGAATGAATCACACATGAAGCCGAGACGTCATAAGATCTACTCTCCTCCTCCCAACAAATAAAATTGGTCCCTGGTTTATATGGTCTTAACAGTTTGATATTATGTGTGTGTGATGATGAAAAATTAACTCTAGTCTTCACCACACTGATGAAGAAAGTGCGGGTGTTTATACGGTCTCGATAGCTGTACGCTGTCTGTAGTAAGCGGTCCTGGGATTTACTATCTCCTCATGAAACACGCCATGTAGCCTGTTAGTGTATGGTTACGTTTCTGGACGTGTCTGAGCCGCGAGGATAAACCCCGGCGGCAGGAAACGCCTTTACACGTGGTCTGACACTGCCGGACCATCGCCCCAGACTGTGCGACCGCACACCCAGCACCCGGCAGCCGGCAGCCGGCAGATTACGGTGTCGCGACGCTGTAAATCCCTGGCGACGGCGGGCGTTTCTCCCGCGCCGCTTTCATTTCGCTGACGGGGAGTGACGATCACTGTGTGCGATACGGCGAGGGCCGTCTCCCGTTTACGATGCAGATCACGAACAACGACCGAGTGATTGGCCGGGCGCTAGCCAGCCCACGTTTATATACGATGCCTCCCTTGCTTTTGCCTCGGCTCACGCAATTTGTGTGACAGAGGCCGTTTGGCTGGTTCAGTAATATTTCAAATGGCGTATGATAAACATCGTAATGCGGAAAAATTATCAGGTATTTCAAAATAAGCGAGAGAAATGTAGCTGAATTCTATACACGTTATATAATTGAATATGTGTGCGTATGTGTGTGCGTGTGTGTTTCCGTTTCTTCCACATCCCCTGCTAGAGCACTGGACCGATTTCAACCAAACTTGGTACTCATATCCCCTACTGTCAAGCAACAATCATTGTGTGGCTAAGGACCACCTACCTATTATAGTTTAAGAGATATTACACCATAAAGGCTGAGATGCGTGAAAAACTCCCTCATTATCACTTCCTTGCTGCTAACTCTATTCGCAAGGCAATTAGCAGACATTATTCACATATGTCATTGTGCGAAACATTTTGCAACAGATATGAAGTAATAAACACTAAGATACTTGAAAAGGTACCACATAATGTATAAACATCAATATGTTTGTTCTTTGCTAATAAGACACTACTACATTTGAATCAAATCCCTGGCCACTGGCACAGCTTTTGACAGCTTTCAACTGCGAAGCACAAATGGCTCTAGGCGAAAGCCATAGCTGTACATAAGGCTTTGAAGTGGTTTTGCCATAGAGACCTCTACAAAATCACGCTGTAGAGAAGACAATATTGAGAAATTGAACTACTTAAATGGCACTATCAGTAGATCCTTCAACATAAAGTAAGAACAGAAACATACCTAAAATATTATAAAGTTATGTCAGTACTAACATTACTATATGGAAGAATATCTTGAGTAATGAGAAAGAAAGATAAAATAAGTTACAAGGCAATGAAATGAAACTCCTCAGGTACATAGCAGGATACACCAAGCTAGACTACAAAAGAAATACAAATATGAGGAAGGAATTAACTATTTTTGATACAAACAGTAAGGTTGACGAATACCGACAAAAATGGATATCCCATCTGTTACGAATGGACAATCAAAATTACCACTACATTTTTGGCGATATACTCCACAAGGTAAAAGATGCATTGGAAGACCGGCAAACCGATGGAAGGACCAGGTGTAGCTCCAACGGGCTGAGGGAAAGTCTAATGCATGACAGAAGAAAAAGAAGAAGAAGAAGAAAAAAAAGCGAAGCAGCTGCTTTCAGTACACAGAAACCGTCCAGGACCATGTTTTTTTTCTTAATTTTGACACCGTACTTACACATTTGTACACAATAGATATTTGTTTGTTGGACTGATTCATAATTGCCGGCCGTGGTGGCCGAGCGGTTCTAGGAGCTTCAGTCCGGAACCACGCGGCTAGTACGGTTGCAGGTTCGAATCCTGCCTTGGGCATGGATGTGTGAGATGTTCTTGGGTTAGTCAGGTTTAAGTAGTTGTAAGTCTAGCGGACTGATGACCTCAGATGTTAAGTCGCATATTGCTCAGAGCCATTTGAACCATTTTTTGTTTCATAATTTCAATGTGTTCTTAACAACACATGGAAATTAAATTTTTCCGTACTTCCCTAAAAACACAGTTTCCTTTTTGGTTTCGTTCCCGACAGAAAACTGGCAAAATGAATACAAGGAAACTGCCGAGTTTCTCAGCTAGTTTTGCATAAAGTTAGAGTTAGCAGAAAGGCGGAAATGAAGCAAACTAGCCTAGCATAAAGAGATTACATGTTTTATCTTCTTTGCATAAACGTTTTACTAGTGAAGTCATGCAGCAGTTGTGGAACCTCCTTTACATTTCTATACTACAATTTTTATTTACCTTTTATTGTGGTCCTACTAGCAAACAAAGTTATTAGCTATTCTAAAACCACACTTTTCTGTATATCAAGCTAGCCACATAGTTTACACAGCTACATAGATTATCGCCCTGTTAATCATCTCCAACACTCTCTATTCCTCGTCATGATCAAACCTTTTACCCTTACTAAAGCGTCAATTTTTCAGCTGTTTTCTAAAAGGAAAGACAAATGAAACATTAAAATCATCTTTTGGTCATCGAGTGACCCAACAAGGCTCTTATTACCAAATGATTTGAGTCTTCCTCTTTGCGTCTCTTCACCCAAATAAGCCCTTTTGTTCTTAATTTCTGATGTGTTTAACCGGGAAAGTCACCATTTGTTTCAAGGAATTCATGTTCATCGTTTTCAGCTTTTGTCTTTTGATTTCCACTGCATCCCATGCTTTTTAAAATTTTTCAACTATTAGAAGTTTATTCGCAGTGATTGGAGAAAACTGTAAGCAAAATAAAACTTATGGTTCGTGTATTTGTGTGTAATTTTCTCAGTGCTCTAGTATATTGTACATATCTTTAATTACTTTTACATCTGAATAGTGGCCGTTATTTAAGCAACTAACTTGGATTCATTGGGTTTGACGTCACAAGGTGCGTTTAAGCGAGGGCGAAGTGGGGCGCAATATATTTCGATATTTTTGGGTTGATGACTAAATCGTGCGGCCGATTTTACATGTGTGTTGGATCAACTTTCCTTCGACTTCGTCAAATAATCTTGATAGTGCTAGTGTATCTGAACATAGATTTGGTTTATAGGATTTTAGAACGGCCTGAACTGTGGTTACCCGCTACAAATACCACCCACATTTGTGGGTGATAAGCAAGCAGTCTAGAACCACGCTACCGTTTCGGTCGCAGGTTCGAATCCTGCCTCTAGCATGGATGTTTGTGATGTCCTTAGGTTAGTTAGGTTTAAGTAGTTCTAAGTTCTAGGGGACTGATGACCTCAGATGTTAGGTCCCATAGTGCTCAGAGCCATTTGAATCATTTTGAGCAAGCAGGATGTTTATGCGATGGGTACTGAGAATAATGATCTCACGTTCCCACTGGTGGGAGAAACTGCACTTTCAACCTTAGAACACATTCCGCTGTTTTTGTCAATCATTGTACAGTTAGATAAATTTACTAGTTGATGCTCTGATCACGCTACGTAACTAATTAAGTATATTGCATTACATAAATTAACATTATTATCTTTTTATTTTATTTAAATTTAGTAATCTGTGTGAAACACCATTCCCATGTTTGCAAAGTTACTTTTAACACATATTCTTTGGTTTGAAATATGGCTATGTAGCCTACCTCCCATGATCTAGCTCCCATGATTTGTCTATGGGATTTCAACCAGTTATGTTACACATATCTCGCCATTATCACTTATGTTATGGCCTTGTTATTTCGCTAGTGTGTCTGTCTACTAAATATAAGGTTTCCACGAATATTTCTATCTTAAGTAATTGGTCCAACGGCATTGCCGCAGTGATAACACCGGTTCCCGTTAGATCACCGAAGTTAAGCGCTTTCGGGCCGGGCTGGCACTTGGATGGGTGCCCATTCAGTCTGCCGAGCGCTGTTGGCAAGCAGGATGCACTCAGCCCTTGTGAGGCAAACTGAGGAGCTACTTGATTGAGGAGTAGCGGATCTCGTCTCGGAAACTGACATACGGCAGGGAGGGCAGTGTGCTGACCACGTGCCCCTCCATATCCGCATTCAGTGATGCCTATTGGCTCATGATGACACGGCGGCCGGTCGATACCGTTGGTCCTTCACGGCCTGTTCGGCAAGAGTATATATATAATTGGGCTTCAAAGGGACGATGCTCAGTCTACTCTCATACTTAGCGAGTCAAGCCAGTAAATAATGAAGCCGTGTAGTGCCCTCAGCGTTAACGTAAAAATTTACTGACGGTGTGCTTGTACTGCCATTCTCAAAAACCATTGTACGATAGGATTTAATTTACGATATTTGTCTGGTAGCTTGTGCATGAAATACATAGAGAAGAACGAAATTTTTAAAATCCGGTCATACTAGTGTTTTATGAGGAGCATTCGATGTTGTGATTGTGTCTGTTCAGCCAAAATTATCCACAAAACAGAAAAGCCTATTTTGTACACGGAAATGGGGATTTTTACTGCTGGGTGGTATTTTAAATTACAAAAATTCTGATGGTTTTGTTCTTGTGACGAACATATCTATTTGAAAACGTAAGAGGGATTAAAACTGTGTGCCAGGCCGGAAATCGAACCAGTCAGCTTTGACTACCAAATGAATTATCCACGCACGAATCAGGACCTATCCTACAGCTTGATATCCAGCATTACCTCATCTCCTACTTTCCAATATTCACAGAAAATCGGCTGTACACCTTGCCTCTGTAACACTCCTAAAATACATAGCTTAGCCACAGCGTGGAACCAGTCACCCAGACTGTGCTTAACCATGTCTTCGCAATAAGCAGTTCTAATTTGCCAAGAAGTTTCATACCTTTCAAAGTTTATGAGACCGGATTCTATGGTATGTATTTTATTAATAATGAGCTTTGCCAGTTTACTAACGTCCACACGAAAAATTTAAAATCTGTTTTGCGTTGTAAGTAGATGAGTTTAGGGAGAAACCATTGGTGTAACTGAACATAACTGGTAGTTAAAGTTTGTTGGTTGGCCGAGACCGCGCTTACAATAAAATATGTGTCTTAGGGAGCCTTTGGAGAATCCGGAGACGGCAGTGAACCCTTACAGAGAGTTAAGTCGGATTTGAGTCTGAGTAAATATGAACAGAAAGAAGCTCGAAAATGGTTTCCACTAAACATGTATGTAGAGTGCCTGCGGACGATAACATGATTATCGCGAGCGGGCGACTGCGTTTTACCGGCAGGACGGTTACGGATGGCCGCAGGACAGCCGCGATGCACCGCAGTTAGTTGGAACGTGGACCACGAAGTATACGGCTGGCTAGCGGCAGACACAGCACACACTAGACAAGCACACATTAACTCACTTCAATAAGATGAAATGAGTATGGGAATACTGGTACAGTAAATGTAAGAGCGTCGAATCAATCGAGTTCAATACGTCGCATAAAAAGCTGCCAACTGCACTCATAAACATATTTACAATTAATTAATTCATTCCACCACAAATGTTTCCACTTCATGAGTGATAAGTGAGTCCGTGACACACAACAAACCATGTCCGTAATGGCACTGCACAGTAGCCGTCATCGAGACAAACAACGATTAGTAGATTGTGGTTGTCAAATAATCACTAAGTTTATATGTACAAGGGTGTCGAACCATATCGTCATCCACAATTGTAACGATAAAATGAAGCAGTATGTAGTTATCAGTGATCATTTATTGATCTATGATCATTGCTCATTGTAATATGAATGAAAGTGCGCTAAAAGCACAAATGTGTCAATTTTAGTTAGATATGCTATTAAAATGATAAGAAATGGTCTCAACAGAAACGTCATGACATTCCCTGTCAAATGCAATATTTATTATACCTCTAAAGTAATATGTATAGGAAAGGCGGTTAACTTGCATACATGTCCAAGTATTATACGAAGTGTGTAGCGGAAGGGTCATGACATTGGTGAATGTTGCTGCCGGAAGAGATGCTCTTGGGAGCAGGAGGGACGAAGAAATTGGATTTCATTTCGAGACATCAGTCGAGAGGAAGAGACTTCAGTCTTCTGCCATTAGAGAGACCGACGTAGTGATGTGATTTAATTTATGTAGAAACACTTCGGATCCCTTACTGAATGTAAGTTACCAACAGCTGAGAATGTAGGTGCAGAAACATACCCTGAAGAGACAAAGACACTGGCTAATATCGTGTACGGCCCCAGCGATCACGCAGAAATGCCGGAACACGACATTGCATGGACTCGACTAGTGTCTGAACTATTGCTGTAGGGTTGTCCATAGATCCGTAAGAGTACGAGGGATTGGAGATCTCTCCTGAACAGCAAGTTGCAAGGCATCCAAGATATGCTCAATAATGTTCGTGTCTGGGGAGTTTGGTGGCCCGTGTAAGTATTTAAACTCAGAAGCTTGTTCCTGGAGCCTCACTGCAGCAATTCTGGACGTATGGGATGTCGTATTGTCCTACTGGAATTGCCTAAATCCGCCGGAATGCGCGATCGACATGAACGGATGCAGGTGATCAGACAGGAAGTTTACCTACGTGTCACCTGGCAGAGTCGAATCTAGCTGTACCAAGGGTCTCATATCACTCCAACTGAAAACGCCCCACACCATTACAGAGCTTCCACTTGCTGACATGCAGGGCCCATGGATTCATGAGGCTGTCTCCGTAACCGTACACGTCCATCCGCTCGATACAATCTGAAACGAGACTCGTCCGTGCACGCAACATATTTCCAGTAATCAACAGCCCAAAGCTTTGTATTGTGCAGTCACGAAGGGTACAAGTGTGGGCCTTCGGCCCCGAAAGCCCATAGCCGATCGGTTCTAGGCGCTTCAGTCCGACGCTTCAGTCACCGTTGATTCCGTTCTTTCAGGATCTTTTCTGGCCGCAGCGAAATCGGAGATTTGATGTCTTACCGAATTCCTGATATCCAAGGTACATTCGCGAAACGGTCGTACGGGAAAAATCCCCACTTCATCGCTACCTCGGAGATACTGTGTGCCAGCGCTTGTGCGCCGACTGCTGCTCCACGTTGAAACTCACTTAAATATTAATAACTTGCCACTGTAGCAACAGTAAACGATCTAACAACTGCGCAGACACTTGTATCATATAGGCGTTGCTGACCGCAGCGCCGTAGTCCACCTTCGTACATATTTTGTATCTGAATTCGCGTGTCTATAAGAATTTCTTTGGCGGTTCAGCGTATGTGTTGAGTGCACGTCGTGGCTTGATCTGAGTGGTGGTTCTGCCATCTTTCGTGTCACACTAGATAGTTCAAGGGCTGTGACGTATTTATATAATTAACATTATTTATGTGTGAAACTGCTTGTGGGAACATCATTCAACAAGAGTTTCGACCTTATCGAATAAATATTTGACCTTAAACATTAAATTTACAGTGTTCTCTATGTTTATTAAAGATATTACCCTGCTTGTACAAGTTCGTTGATGTAGAGTTCACATAACTTATCTACCCTCAATTATTCGACCGCAGGAAGACCTTTAAATTAAATACTTTGCTAATACAGCAACAGGACGGAAAGCAAGCGTTGTACGGGTTCGTCTCTGGAACATTTACGATCCAAGCCTTATGCAACGTAATACGGTATAACACTAGCACTACAATAGTGTATTTATACGTCGACACTGGCAAACAACTGTCAAGTAAAATGTCTCCCCTCTATTGGAGTATACGTAATGGATGTACGAGTGTAGGATGTAGATACATGGCTGACGACATATAAAAATTGGGTATGTGTGTGACGCGTCCTCTAACAGACGTGGCGACTGCTAACGATTAGCGGGAAATCCGGGTTCGAGTCCAGATCCGCCACAAATTTTCACAGTCATCATTTCATTATACAACTGGAAGTTATCCATGTTCGCAACTGCGAATACATTTCATAAATTTCCTAGCGTCAAGTGCAGCCTGCATTCAAATTGATGTTTCCTTTAGAAACATATAATTCCGGACCCTTTATACGTCCCTTCCCATACCATGGGAGGAATTCTATTGTTGTCTGTCTTTCATTAAGTTCCCCCTTAATGGAATAACACAACTCTACACAAAGTGTTATCATATAAGAGACTAAAGAGAGGGTTATCAATGGTGATTTTAATTTGAATGTGCACATCTAGTATTGTATAATACTTCGACATACCTTTACTGTTGACATTGTCACCTTTAGAAATTGTAATTTTGAGTAACCATCGTCACCTGTAGGTAAATACTCCCTTTTATAATGACTATGGTACTTTCTTACTAGAATGATTTCATTGGTATTTACTAATTCCTCAGAAAAAAGTATCTTTATTGTTGATACTTCCTTAAAATGAGAAGACTTCCGTTGCCAATTTTGAGACTCACAGTTCACGAACAATTTTTTTTCGTTTCTCTTTTAAATTTCACTTAGTTTTAAAATGATTTTTTAAAGTTTCCTCTACAACATTATTGTTTTTACTACGAGCTTTGTCTTCTCCGAAACTTTTTCGTTCTAGTGACTAATAATATTTCCCATGCTTCGGGACGGGTCTATTTTTGCCGCATTTCAGTAAACCGTTAAGGTGAAGTTACTTCGTCGACTCCGAAGAGGATCGATATTTATTTGCATCTGATGAAACATAGTGTAAAGAATACAAAGAGGGGTGACAGAAATACCTTGCGTAGCTCGTCGGACTAGCAGGTAGCCACGACAGTCACAATTTTCTCACGGGACTCCTTGGATACAGTCAAGCAGATGCTTTGCCGCATGAGTTCGATTTACGACGGTTAATTTTCTGCTCTTCTTGTCTGTCAGTGTAAGGTTTTTCAGTCAATTATATTTTGTATGCCCTTCTTTTAGTCGCCGAGTTGACTGCACTCGACGTACGGGTATAGCTGATGAGATCTACATCTACATATAGATATTTTACTGGTGAGATCGTTACACATGATGTCACGATTACATGCAGTAAAATTTTTCTTCTTCTCTTCACATTGTGACTCAAACTGGAAATTAGATTTTGTGAATTGGTCTGAGTCCTGTGCCCATGTGTAATGGCATATCCATGCATTTCATTAGCATCTGAGCCTCTACTGTGCGTAAAGGGCGTCTTTCAATTTGTTGTTGGTCTCTTTAATTCTTGGAAATTGTTGTTTATGATCATTCTCTCAAAGTGATCAATTTTTGTACTTGTTTTGGATTTCGTTGTTGATTAATGAACATCATTGTAGATATATCTGTCCAAATTTCTAACATATCTTGTGTCCGTCCAAATAACTGTTCCGTTTTCAACACTTCCTTTATTTCGCCTTCACCACGTCCGTAACTAATCTCCCGGCCTGTAATAGGCGATGTCATGTTTCATTTTCATCTTATAGAATGGTAACACACATTCAGCAACGCTGCTGGTAACACCCTTAAACTTTGGTTTTCAGCATTACAGGTAAGACATTGATCAGTAATGTCGCAGTAACCGTAGCAGCACAATTGTCATTTGCTACAGACAAATTTTTATCAAATAAACAATTCCGTACGCATGGACATTATGTAATTTCGTCTGCTTGAAAAATTCTCATAGATTTTACAAATCATACACCTGTAAACACCATGCACATGCTCAAGTCACAAATGATTCCTATAGGAAAGACTCGATTCACACTGAAAGCTCTTAGCTGCATATCGTACAGTCCATTTTATGGGCTAAATATTCATTCTTACCATTAATAATTTTTGCTGATGCTCTATCGAATGTGATCCGTTGCGCTTTGAATTGCGAAGGGTGACTGCTGTCGCCACTTAATACTGTGAAATAAGTAATGAAATGGGTTCCTACGGGAAAATGGCTTCAAAGATATTATCTCTAGTTCTACGTTGAATTTATAAACATCAGCCGACTTTCTACTTCACCTAGCAATCTTTTAATACCGCGTGACTATCTTTTCAGAATATGTATCCTTTTATCCGTCGCACTTACAGCCATTCTTAATGCATAGGGATATTTAAAAAGTATCAGGCAGTATAGAAAGGAACTTCACAGCTTAACAACGAAGTGCCGTAACTTACAACAATGAATAAGGTAAAGAAATGCATGGCGAGCGAATCAGTGATTTAAACAAAAATAACTGATGAAAGTGGTATATATATATCAAGGAAACAAATTTGAATATAAAAGCATAAGTTCAAAAAACTGAAAATGTATTGTAAAACTCTTAAACACAGAGTTACAGAATCAATTAAGCAAAAAAAAAAAAAGCTCAGTCATCATTGCAAATGCAGCAGAATTGTATGGGGGACATTGTGGAAGAATACTAATATCTTCTTTAAGAATAAGTATGGCCTTTCAGCGTCCAAAAGAACAAGCTCACAGAAAATTCAGATGTTTCGAACGACAGTGGGCTTGCATCTTCCACTTACTCAGTCCTAACAGCCTGATGCTTTACTAGGGCTATTACTTTTATTGTGGTACAATTTTCACTTGCCTTTGCATCGTTTGACTGATAGGAAGAAGTTGATCATTAAGTGACAGAGGTTTGCTGAAATGGTACAAAATTCTACCTTCTGATGTTAAAGAATTTCGCTACTTTGCGGAAAGCGATATTTATTTAGAATTACTTGTGATATTACTTCCTCTTTATGTTACTGACCCAAGTCAGAAATATCTTAGAATCAGTCTGATTTTATTCTGCTGTTCTGTATTGTCAATGCTCGGAATGCACAATAAAGCTAGTCTTCAAGTGAAGATGTTGTACTCAATGTGTAACTTTCTTTTAACTGCGTTACTAGAACACTGTGTTCTCGTGGGGGCGTACGGCGCCGCATTTTACATCAATTTTTTGAGACTGAGCGAAGTTTCGGCTGGAGTTGGTGCATTCATTCATGAAATGAAAGGAAAACATTCACGTTGGCAGTACGCGAAGTTCCAGATCGATGTTCTATATCCACTCAGCAAATGGAAGAAAAACAAACAGCTTTTTGTTTCATAGTTCATAAATGTGGATCACGGGAGTGGATCGACAAATATCTATGTTCAGGACACTTTAATTGCATTAATAACCCGCAATAAATGGTTGTTTACCATTACAGTATTATACAGTCAATTTTCCCTCTTATGGTACAAATAAATCAGGAAATCTTTAATAATACGAGTTGTAATACTTTACAGGCTCCATAGAACTGACAGTTGATATATCTTCAGTTAACATTGGAGAGTCGGCTGTTTAATATATGAGGGGTTCGGTCAGAATGAAACTGTCGTTCGCTGTGTTAGGGAAACTCACTAAGAGCGTTGTCACCATAAGGCATGTTCGTAGCTCGTGTCCTGGTGGGTTATACAGATTTTATGCGATAGGAAGTTTCAGCTGTATAATGGCTACTCGATGTAAGTAAAGTTCGCTGTAAGTCTGGTTTAAGTGTTCTGTTTGTTTATATGGCTGAATCATCCACATTGTAATACCTTTGGTGCAGGTCCAGGTTCTGTTACAGACCAAATTGATAATGAACTATCTGCTTCATCAGGAGTGTAACTCACAAGGTAATACACTCCTGGAAATGGAAAAAAGAACACATTGACACCGGTGTGTCAGACCCACCATACTTGCTCCGGACACTGCGAGAGGGCTGTACAAGCAATGATCACACGCACGGCACAGCGGACTCACCAGGAACCGCGGTGTTGGCCGTCGAATGGCGCTAGCTGCGCAGCGTTTGTGCACCGCTGCCGTCAGTGTCAGCCAGTTTGCCGTGGCATACGGAGCTCCATCGCAGTCTTTAACACTGGTAGCATGCCGCGACAGCGTGGACGTGAACCGTATGTGCAGTTGACGGACTTTGAGCGAGGGCGTATAGTGGGCATGCGGGAGGCCGGGTGGACGTACCGCCGAATTGCTCAACACGTGGGGCGTGAGGTCTCCACAGTAAATCGATGTTGTCGCCAGTGGTCGGCGGAAGGTGCACGTGCCCGTCGACCTAGGACCAGACCGCAGGGACGCACGGATGCACGCCAAGACCGTAGGATCCTACGCAGTGCCGTAGGGGACCGCACCGCCACTTCCCAGCAAATTAGGGACACTGTTGCTCCTGGGGTATCGGCGAGGACCATTCGCAACCGTCTCCATGAAGCTGGGCTACGGTCCCGCACACCGTTAGGCCGTCTTCCGCTCACGCCCCAACATCGTGCAGCCCGCCTCCAGTGGTGTCGCGACAGGCGTGAATGGAGGGACGAATGGAGACGTGTCGTCTTCAGCGATGAGAGTCGCTTCTGCCTTGGTGCCAATGATGGTCGTATGCGTGTTTGGCGCCGTGCAGGTGAGCGCCACAATCAGGACTGCATACGACCGAGGCACACAGGGCCAACACCCGGCATCACGGTGTGGGGAGCGATCTCCTACACTGGCCGTACACCACTGGTGATCGTCGAGGGGACACTGAATAGTGCACGGTACATCCAAACCGTCATCGAACCCATCGTTCTACCATTCCTAGACCGGCAAGGGAACTTGCTGTTCCAACAGGACAATGCACGTCCGCATGTATCCCGTGCCACCCAACGTGCTCTAGAAGGTGTAAGTCAACTACCCTGGCCAGCAAGATCTCCGGATCTGTCCCCCATTGAGCATGTTTGGGACTGGATGAAGCGTCGTCTCACGCGGTCTGCACGTTCAGCACGAACGCTGGTCCAACTGAGGCGCCAGGTGGAAATGGCATGGCAAGCCGTTCCACAGGACTACATCCAGCATCTCTACGATCGTCTCCATGGGAGAATAGCAGCCTGCATTGCTGCGAAAGGTGGATATACACTGTACTAGTGCCGACATTGTGCATGCTCTGTTGCCTGTGTCTATGTGCCTGTGGTTCTGTCAGTGTGATCATGTGATGTATCTGACCCCAGGAATGTGTCAATAAAGTTTCCCCTTCCTGGGACAATGAATTCACGGTGTTCTTATTTCAATTTCCAGGAGTGTATATGAGTCCCGTGCGCAAAGTGACTTTTTTCAGTACAAATATTATTGAGGTACTGCAAAAGTTGCGGTAAGTGCCATTTATAGACTCGGTTGCGTAAGTTTCTCCCTCTTGGAATACAATGAGCTTTCTTCTCGTACGTACATGAAGTTCCTGTCAGACAGGTCACAGTTCGTAGTAACTGGCCGAAATTCATAGAGTAAAACAGAAGTACACGAAGGAAGTTTATAGGCGCCCTCCTGGTTCTGATCCATATAAAGGAGACAGTCAGGACAAACCTCATGGATTATTAGCAGAGGATGATGTCATTTACCGCCTCGGAAAATCATCAGAAGATATAAACGAATTGGGAAATGATTTGGACAAGATACATGTTTGATGAGAAAAGTCGTTATTTAATCCAGAACCGAAAAGTGTGAGGTCATCTACATGTATACTAATAGAATGCCGTCAATTTTCGGTTACACAATAAATCATATAAATCCGCAGGTTGTCAATTCAATTAAATACTTAGGGATTACAGTTACGAATAACTTACGTTGAACGCCCATATAGAAATTTGTGCGGGTAAGACGTACAAAAGACTGCGTTTTATTGGCAGAACACTTAGGAGATGCTACAAGTCCTGTACTGGAATGTTGTTGCGCACTATGGGATCCGTATGAGATGGCATTGACGGAGGACATTGAGAAAGTTCAAAGAAGGATAGCTCTTATCTGCAAATAGGGAGAGAGTGTCACGAATATGACACAGGAGTTGGGGTGGCAGACGTTGAAAGAAAGGCCTTTTTCGTTGTGGCGATAACTTACCACGAAATTCTTATCTCAGCTTTCTCCTCCAAAAATGGAAAACGTTGTTGGCGACCACCTACATAGGGAGAAATTATCATCGTAATACAATAAGAGAAATCAAAGCTTGCCCTGGGAGATTTAAGTGTTCGTTTTCGCTTAGCCCTGTTAAAGACTGAAACAGTAGAGAAATATCTTTATGGTATTTCTGTGAACTCTCTGCCAGGCATTTTCCATGTATATATTTAATTACGAACTGAATGATATGAATATAGTAACTGAGCGTGAACCATTGCTCATTCGCTTTTTACTTAGAAATTATCTCCTTCTTCTCCCTTTTCTTCTTCTTCTGCAATTGACGTGTTATGTTATGTTGGCTTGTTACAGGTCCCATTATTTTCTCGGTCTTCGAGGATCTCTATTTCGTATTGGCAAAAAGATGTTTTTGTCGTGGTAGTCTCTCTGCATCCTTTATTTACACATGTTCATATCATGTCCTTTGGTTTCCATCCACTTTTTATGTGACACTCCAGTTTTAAAATCCTTACCAGTATCTGCATTTCTTATTATATCTATAAATATACAACACTTCACGGTTTTAAGAAATTGCATTACTATTTCTGGTAATTTTTTTCTCGTTTTTTATTCAGCACCCACGGTTAAGTTCCATATAATAGTTTTGGTAGCGTGACAGTTTTATAAAACATCAGTCGTATTCCTTTCTTTGTTTTATGCACCAAGATTCTATTTTTGCGGATCTATTCAAATAAATATTCAACATCTACTTTGTGTTCATAGTATATTTTTCATCCAAAATAGTTAAAATATTCTACCTGTTCAACTGTTATTTCATAACTATCTGAGTTCTCACTGAATTCTCCTCTTTAATCTATCTGTCTTATGACAGGCTTCAGCTGGAGGCTCTCCATCGTGCTCTGCCGTTAGCACTTTCCTTCATTTGTCTGTAAGTTTGTGCTCTTCTAATGTCATACATCATTACAATTTTCTTCCTACATCTTCCACTTACTTCTTCCACACACTCCTCCATAATTCTTTGTTGCATACAATTCCTACGCATTATCTGTCCAAGTACAAATTTTTTAACCTGTCTGATCAGTTCCAACAACCTACTATCCTCTCCTGTTTTCTGCATTACGTCTTCAGTATTAAATCTGGTAGTCCACTTCCTTGAGGTTTCTTCTCCACGACCGGTTTTCCGAGCATCCCAAATATCTTCCTTCTTTTTTTTTTAACTGTCCATTATTTATTGTCTCACTGAATTGTTTCCACAAGAAGCCATTGGCATAGCTTTACCACTAGCTACTTTCATATGTTGTACTGTATGTATTTCATTTAGTACATAAATTCCTTTTTCTAAATCATGAACTCTTATAATTATCAAGATATCTACAGACATTTTGAAGAACTTTGAGAAGAAAAACAAGAAAGGAAACAGAAATGAAATTCTATAGAGTTTTCGTTGTACCTACTCTTGTATATGGTTGCTAATCATGGACACCAATAAAAAAAAAAGATGGAGCAGAGACGAAGTTTAAGAGATTGTAACGGGAAGCAATGAAATGGATAAAACAGTAACATCAGATTTTTCAGTTAATGAGAAGATAGAAGAAAATAAAGTGATTTAGAAGGATCATGTTGATAGAATGACAGAAGATAGATTGTCAAAATAGTTAATGAGTTATCGGCCAATGGAAATAAGGAACTAGGTAGACCTTGTAATAGACAGAATGACAGAAGACAGATTGTCAATATAGTTAATGAGTTATCGGCCAATGGAAATAAGGAACTAGGTAGACCTTGTAATAGATGGGTGAGTGACAGAGACCAGAATGGCTGACTATAATACCTAATGCTTGGAAGACATGGCGATTGTGATGCTCTTGTGTTGAAGAAACTGTGTAACAATATCAGCATAAAGGGGTGAGTTTAACTTCACCGAATTGTTTAATTGTATCTCAAGGTTGTCCCAGAGTTCAAACTGCAAACTGCATCTTTATTCTGATGTTGAACACCAAAGGCGGTAAACTACATAAGCTACATTCTTGCCTCACACCTTTATCAACTCGGTTCTCTGTATAGCCCTTCCATATCTGTGGTTGCAGATGTTTCTTTGTACAGACGTTTAATAGTTGATGTAAGCTGGAAAGGATAACATTTCTGTTGTCTCTAATCGCATTTCCAAAAGTTTTCCCAAAAGTATAAAAGTAATACGTGTCCCTTTGTTAAATCTCTGTTTTTAAGTTATCTGTCGTAAAAAAATTGGATCATTCTTTGATTGTCCCTTTATAAGACGAGATTCGTTGACAAATAGCGTAACTCGGCTTGCAACGGCGAACTGAGGTAATTGGAAGAGAAAGAGGAAGTCCGAGAAGGATGGTAGCACACGTTATTACTCTTGTGGCAGAATGGTGAAGTTAAAATTGCAGTGAAACTTTGTAATGAAATACAAGTTTGGGAAAAAAGAGATAGAAACAAGACATAAATTTACTAGGTAGTAAGAAAGGCATAAAATGTCGCTTGGAAAATATTGATTGTCATTGTTTGGGCACTCTGTAAGTACTCTGTATCTTATTGATTTTGACTGAGAAGTCCAGCAACTGACACGGTATCTCAGTCTAGAGTGAGCTCTCTGTACGTCGTCACGCTATAGTCACATATTTACGTGAATGTTACAAGCTGCTCTGATCATATGAGTAACAAACAGAGAGCTCGCGGACCAGTGGAACAGAAGAATATGACATTTAAAATCATGTGCGAGAACATTCCATGTCGGCAACGCTATTACAAGCTATGTAAACAATTAAGGTTCTACTAAGTTACATACGTCGTTAATTTACGACGGTAATTAGTCCTTCTGTTGTCTTACAAACTATCCTCCCAGGAAAGTTCTGCATAATAACTGGAAGTTCTAAGGATATACAATACCACACAATATTTAAGTTCACATGAGCATGTTTTGAAGCTCTGATTACATGTAAACTTGCAATATCAGTGGATTGTTGTTATGGAATTATTGACGAACAGTTGATCACATCATTTATTGCTTGCCAAACACGGTACTTATTTTGACCTTTATTAGAAAGCGTAATTTTCATCGACAGCAGAAATTTTGAAAGTGTAAGGAGATTGTCATTTTATTGGCTTCACCTAAATTTTAAAATTACGATCAATAATGAATGCCAGCTTTTACGAGGAAAAACTGTCATTTCTTTCCTTCCATAAAGTATTAGATAAAGGAATGCAAATACTGTACGAAAAATCTCCCTTTTTAAATATTCTAAGGTACATGGCAATGTGATCTTGAAAAGCTGTTTTTTAAGGCTTCCGAAAGAATTATGTAAATCAAACATATCAGTAACCCCAGCTTAAGCTGCATATAAAATTTATTGTTTACTTGTGAAACTTCTTTATTTGAATGTGTGTGTCTGTACTTAAATTTCAAAATGACTGAGAGCCACAATATCCTAGCGCAACGCAATCTGACTGCTCAAAAAAAGGATAACCTCACTTCAAATAATTAACTGAAAAGAATGGCCCTGACTAAAAATAAATCTTAACAATAACCTATACATTTCATTAAGCACATACCTCACAAAAATCTACTTTACGCGAACTACTGCAATACAGCGAGCGTCAATGCTGAGAACTAAATAAAAGATTCGAACAATTAAAACCCCTAACTACTAACAGGCATGTGGTTAACAAAGGAAAGATTTTGTTGCAAACTATACAACGTACTTTTTACCTTAATAACGTAACATCCAGTTCAAACACGAATATAAATCGTCATTGAGATCTAGTACAAAGGTATATAATCATGAATAATATTCAATCTCCAAGTCGGACATGTACAGATTGTTAGCCTACGCTAACACTTCAGACCTTTATCCTCCATCAGTGCTAACTTCTCACATCAAATATCTATCACTGCTGGCTATTCACCTCCAACTGCCCAACAGTTCTTCCATCACTGCTGTCGACTAACTTCCAACTGCCCAATAGGACTTCCATCACTGCTGGCGACTAACTTCCAACTGCGAGTCAAACCAGCCACAGAGTCTCATATAAAGAAAGCGCAGTCAGAGATTCAATGCAAAGCGCTACACAGCGCTGCCAACACAGAAGCAACCAACTTACACTTGTTTCTTCACAAAATCCTGAAAGCAAACGGACTTTCAACATGGTGATAGTGATGGCTTTCACACGAAGTTGTTAATACCATTGGCGGCAGGTGCGTGACTTTCACACTCCCACTTCCTGGTCCAGCCTACCATTATGGACACATCGGCCACCTTACCGATCCGGCTGTGGCCATGTGTCGCACGTTTGTCCGCCCCTTCCACTGCGGCGACGGTGCTGCCCTCCAGAAGATTTCTGTTGCACTTGCTGAAGCTGACTAACAGTGCGTAGCGCCGCCGCTGGTAGGCTCGGTGTGCTGCTACGGTGGTCCAGACGCCGCCAACTGCGCCTCCTGGCCAAACTATAAGGGCTCGAGCTGCGCTGCCGCCACTGGTTGGGCTGGAAGGAAGGCGATCATGAAGCGAAAGCTGATTTCACGGCATGCGAGGTATTTCACGTGCTTTTACATGTGGGATGACGACTTGTCTGTAGAATCCAATTTTTTATTTGTATAGAATCTGTGGTCGCAAATTTGTGTGATGGAGTCGGAACCATATTAAACGGCTTTTTGTGGGGATAGGTCTTATCCAAGCGGGAACAGAAGTGAAGCTAAGCGTTTCAGTTGTGGTGTTGAATGCAAATGATGAAAATTAGGGTGACTCATCAGGTAAAGAATGAGGATTTCGTCTGCTGAATCAATGGAGAAAGGAAAATGTAGAAAATACTGGCAAGACTAAGGGACAGGATGATTGGACATGTATTATGATGTCAGGGAATAAAGTTCATTGTACTATAGGCAGCTGTAGTGGGAAAAACTATCTGCGAATACAGATATTGGAATGCAGCCAACAAATAACAGCGGATGTAAGGTGCAAGTGCAACGTTAAGATGAAGAGTTGACACAGGGGACTGATGAGACGGCGTTGAACCCAAGATTCCGTTGATTGACCTTTCGTTAATAATGATACATGCTGGAGCGTGGCGTCAGTAAGCGCTATCATTTCCGAACAAAGATATTCCTTCATTCACTATCGAGGTCTAGGAATGTTGTAGCTGTGGTTTCCCCACAAGGTGAATTGTATTTTAAGTAACCGTCTGCAAGTAATAAGGCTTTTGGCGAGGTACTGGGAAAGACGACATTACAGATATGTGTGACGGCTTTTAAAGTTTTATGCCAAGGTCGGAGTTGACCTCCACCTAAGCTATTTAATACGTCTCGAATTACTCTAAACTCGTCAGATTATGAGCAGAGCGTTTGTATTTTTATTTTGTAAGTAGTTCCAGTTAGTTAAGAATCACACTTTCAATATATTTTTACAGGTGCTTCGAAATAAGGGTCAGTGCTGTTAACACATTTCCTCCGACCGTGTCTTCAAGTTTCACCTTCCCTATTAGTACATTCAATGTAGTGCAGGTACAAGCAGACACAAACGTACTGGTGCACACGAGAAATCATGACAGCGAAACGTTCCTCCTCTGGTCCTACAGCTCGCAATAAAATAGCGAAATATTTCTTCTTAGAGGTCCTATAAGCTTTCTGGGATAGTAAATCTGAAAGTCATGTTGGCTGACCTGTATAACGTCAGCTTCACTACGTAAAACGCAAAAAAAACTTAAGTTTTCGCACTTATTTTACGTTTTCCGCGTATTTCTCGAAAACTATGCGTTTTTCGCAGGTGACCGCTCAATTCAAAGTTAATGTAGCTGACATTTCCCACAAAACGAACTTGTCAAGCGTGATTTTCTGAACAGCGGTATCGGTGAGACAGTGCGCTGAAAAGCGGCGATTATGTGGCAGTTCTGCGAAAACGTCGATAACGCTACTCCCACCACCTACAGCTCGATAAAGACACAAGTATTCAACAAAAACCCCTACATCACTTGAATGTACATAATCTTTCCTACAAGATACGTTTGTAAAATTCAATTTTCTCACAAGGGAGGTGGGAGCGAAGTGTAAATTACGAAAAATACCTTTTAAGCCCTACAGCCAAATGACCCTTACCGGCTGTCTACCTCTCATCGGCGCTGGACTTCGGTTGTATTACGCCTAAAAAGGGTTGTTTTGAATGAATTGATGGAAAATAATGTTTGATGAAAACATTAACAAATTATATGTACAACTCAGATACATGACAGTGAATAGAAAGATGAATACGAAATCTGTATGTAATAACTAATTTGTTTCATGAAATGAGTGAATTTCAAGCCCAGAACTGTGTCATCGCTTCGAGTAGGTTTTCCACCTGGAAAAGAATGAAATCATTTAGTGATACAATAAAGGGTAGAAAAGATACATAGTTGTATAGTGAAGTATGTTTAAAAATGTTATATGAAAAACGTTGAAATAACTTTACTGATTTCCCAAATTTCTTTATTCATCTTGCTTTGGCTCTTGGTGGCCCAGTCAATGTCTCTTGGGAAGAAGAAGGTCGAGGTGATGGGTCTTTGGCAATGGGAGTTCTAGGCAAAGCGTAAGCATCTGTGGGAGGTCCACACTGAATAGTAAGTTGTGGCTGCTCTTCATCTGGAAAAAAAGTACCCCGAGGACTAACGTCATGACAGACAAAAACTAATTAGAAAGTATGCATAATGCTGCTAAATACTGCATTGTTGCCCCACCAACTTCAGGCATGATACAGTAAGATGTTCGTCCAGGTCTTCCTTGTGTTCTATTCCAAACTCGTCGATGTTGGACGCTTCACATCGTTCACACCGTTTCGCGGCGAACCGGCCTGCTCGCTTACAGCTCCACCGAACTAGCCAGCCCCTCTTGCATTTGCAAGATACAAGCTGAAAAAGCCTCTTGGGAGGCGGGATCTTCATTGTAGTATAGGAGTCAAACCAATTTTTGCCACCTTCCACCTCCACTGCTCTCTACACGTTTCTGATCCACTCCTGCACCTGATGGAAAAGTCTAAATGTGTGGTGTTGAGCTGTAGAATCAGTGGATGAAATGGGAGCTGTCTTTCTTAACGCCTTGTAAGCTGATGTCACGCGCTTGATACACTTGAGCTTATGAGTGTTGTGGTTCGGTAGTTACCACCATAAAGGGCAATAAGAAATTACTCACCAGCACTATTATTTCCTTTGGGTGGGATCAATGACTTCAGTAATGTTTGAGATTCAGATTTCTGGAAAGGTTCAAGAGAAATTTAACCTTGTCTTGGTTGAAAACGCGAACGTAACGTCCCAACCACTCACTGGGTGGAGAAGGAGCATGTTGGCAACACTCGTTCCCACTGCATTTCTGCACTTCCCGGATGATGGAGGAGCTGAGAGGCTGTACGTCTCCTTGGCTTCAGGAAATATACATTGGTGGAGGAGAGGGGAGGAGTTTGGAGACCCATTATTATGATTAGATTCTCAACACCTTCCCTCACAACTGTGACACTCTTGTGAGCTACCTGCTCTACCAATGTGTGTGCATCATCAGCTGCCTGCTTGGAGGCGAAGCCACTTTCATTGCATTTTGCCTCAGCGTAGTGAGTAATCCCCATTTTTTTTCACCTGACTGAAAAATTTACTTGTGAAACTGTTGATGTCATGATACTGCTAAACTGCATAGCCACATACTGGCTTTTGGTCGACCTCCTCAAGCGCTATATGGACTGGTTAGTTTTTTGTCTGTGTGAGTACCCATCAAACCAAATTTTCACACACTCATGATCCTTACTTCGTACACGATGGATATATGAGTCGTAAATTTGTTCGAAGTTATGGGCACTGAACGGTGCAAATCTGTGCATCAATATTCCCCCATCAATCACATATACTGTACTACTATGATCCAAAGCAGTGTGGCTGGAAGCTGATAAAAATGGGTTGATACCACACTGAGGATCCCAGCTCCTGAGAGGCTTCTTAACCTTAAATCTTGGAAATGCAAGACAGACTGCCATGGTCGGTGTTTCTTCAGGCGAGAAAGATTGTTTTGCATAAAATTTTCTGAGAAACGTGAAGAGTCTGATACTGAACGAGTCCCTTGCTGTATCATGACTGAAACAGCTGCGGAGACATAAAGTATTAGCTCATGCAATATTTTGCAGCAAAATGCGTACATAGTAATTAGTTTTTCTCTGTTATCAAGTCAATCATTCAATTAAAAGTTTTTTCAGTTGAAGAACAGCAGCAACTCACCATTCCGCCAGACCTTCCACTGCCCCTGACGCTTTGCGTGGACGTTCCATTTCCTAAGACCCATCATCTCGGCCTTCTACTGCCCAGAAAACACTGACTGGGCCACCAAGAGGCCAACGTAGGTGAAAAAAGAAACTGAGCACATCAGTACAGGAGTTTCCACATACACCGACACTTCTATATACTGAGAGGCACCCACATGCCTTGCTCATACTGTGGCAACAAGCAGTCAGGCCTGCAAATTGAGTGGTCTGCCAAGCGAGTGGATTCATTCTTACTTATCGAGTAACATGAACTCTAGTACTCACACTTAAGTTACAAGTTATCCTCCTATATGATTAATACGCAAGGGAAACACACATCTGACTATCAGTAATTTACAGAACTCTGACTGTACACTACGCACTGGCAATACCACATTTTCTTTTTGTCTTTTATTTTATTTAACGGCTTTTGTCAACACGTGGCCACCGCACTGAATATGAATGGCGCACGCATTATAAATTCGGGACATTATGACAACATACAATTCGAAGGAAAAGTCCACCAATCTTTTTCTTTTCAGTATCTTATTTATTCCGATAAATTCTCTAACCTAAACACACAAATTCTACAACCTTCAACAATAACACATGAGAAATTCCGCCCAGTGGGCATGGCTTTACAATGGTGAATCTCTGTATTATGGTCTCGTAATTATTTTTAACGCTACAGTGCACTTTTTGGACAGGATGGTGGATCTTTTATTATACGTCACACCTCGACTCTCACAATCATCATCACTAAACTTTCCTCCAGACCGAGCGGTACTGAAGGAACAAGCATAACCCACTAATCTTTGGAAACTACCTCGCTACTCTCCCTTGCAAACCACACATACCCAAACTACATGACATACACCACACTACAACATGAAATACTACACAGAGAATAGTCACGACATTATCACTTTCAGCTTTCCCACTTCAATCAATATTTATCCCAGTTTCACACGACACTGCCCCACTTTATAATTCTACATTCCTACTATGAACTCTGGAGATATATGCACGTCTTTCTGTGCAATGCTGCATAGACAGCCGACTCACCTTGCTTCTCTCTCAGCGTTTGAATCTAGCGTCACACGGAATCATATCACGCAAAGTAATGTTAAGAACATATTCATCACACACGCGAGTCCTCAACTGATACCATGGACGTGTACTTCTCTTTATCTTTTGTCTCATACACAGTTTGAGACTCACACAGTACTCACCATGTGGAAGTACTCGTCTCTAATTTCAAGTCCTGCACACGCCATTTCTTAAATATTTCAACTTATGGTACACACGCTATTTCTTAAATATTTCAACTTATTGTACACATGCTAGTAATTCAGCTTAACTTAAGCACACGAAAGTATTTCAACTTAGGCTACACGTGGTTTCATTGTGACCGTTGGTCACTTCCGAAGATTCCTACAATCCCATTAAAATTACCTGCCTGACATTTAATTTTCCCCACAAAAGTTCCTGAAATAGAGAAATTAATATTTCAAACTACTCTTAAATATTCCACATGCATACCATGTCTCCACTCTTTCGTCATTATGGAGCACAACTAAAACAGGTCTTAACAGCACAAGATCCAGCGGCAGAGTGCTGAAACATGGCCGTTCTCTAGGTCCTCTCCCATCTCTGTCGAGGTGGGGGAAGCACCTTGCTATCGTATTGGTCAGCCACATTTCCGGCGCTCAAAGCTCTGGTAAATTTCATCTCTTTGGTCCCACCAAAGGTGGCCAAAGGATCGACTCAAAGATGACCATATATTCACATTCACTATCTGCGGTTAGCAGACGACCATACATTCACTCATTTCACAGATCTCACCAAACTGGATGTAGGGATTTACTTTGTGGGAGTGCACATGTGATCAATCAAATAAATAAATTGTCATTCTTTCCCACACTAGTATCCGGCTTCGCTGTATTAATAGAAATTGAGTTATTTTACAAAAAAAATGTGTTGTTCTGACAAAAATAATGAAGTATGTTGTACCTATTTTCAATGTCGGGCGGTACTGTACCCTTTCAATACAACGTATCTGTCTTTTCTACCCATCTTGCATCACGAAATGCCTTCTTTCCTTTCCAGATGGAGAACCCAGTCGATGTGATGACACACTGGGTTCCAAATTGGCACATATCATATCACACACAGTTTAAATATTGATCTTTCTGATCAGTGTCAGGCACCTAGCATGGTGTTCATGTAATTTGTGAATATTGTCATCAAACATGATTTCCCATCAATTCATTCAAAAAAACCTATTTTATGCATAGCACACAGAAAGTCAAATGCTGATGAGAGCCAGGCAGTCGGTAAGGGTCATTTGGCTGCTGGACGCAGAAGGAATTTTTCCTAATTTTCGCTTTCTTCATCCCCTATTGGGAGAGACTTGAATGTTACGAACGTATCTTGTACGAACTGTAAGGTGCTTTCAGGTGGCGTAGAGGTTTTGTTGAATAGGTGTGTGTGTGTGTGTGTGTGTGTGTGTGTGTGTGTGTGTGTGTGTGTGTGTGTATTCCCCGAGCTGTTGGTGGTGAGAGTGGGAATTTATGACGTTCTCGAAGAGCAGTCATTAAATCCCTGTTTTCCATAGCTCTCTCGCCCTGACACCATTGGTCAGAAAAACAAATCTGACTAGTGCATTTCGGGGGAAAAGTCACCTACTGTAATTTTATATCGAGCAGTCATCAGTGAGAAACAAGTAATGTTGTAGATATAAACGAAATACAGAATGAAGTGCGAAAATTTGGAAATTTTTGTATTTTGCCCTGTGAAGCAGACCTTCTAAGAGACTGAAACATGAAATTCGAATTCAGTACCCCAAAAAACGCATAGAACCAATGGAAAAAGAAACTATTGAAATTTTGTTGGAGAAACGGCTGGGCTGAACACCAGTTGACTATTACTCCAATGCTACACCACAAGTATATTGGAAAAGTTCTTAAACCTTTGGCTGCTGCAGCTTCACGTCCGGCTGTCCGTGTCGAGCGCACCCTTTAGATCACCCGATCCGTTTACCTGCGCTAATAGCCATCTCCGTGGACTGCTTGCTCTCCGTGCCTGAGCTCTTCGCTCGGCCGACCTCGCCCTGTGCTGAGTACAGTATTTCAGGAGACAGGGTGGTCGCGACTGTCTGGTAGCAGTCTGAGTGTCATCACCGACGTTACAAATAAACACAGTGCTTCTGGATACTTATACCATAACTTTGAATCTGAAAATGAATTGCTCGACAGACATAATGTACACTGAAACAGCGTATGCTACAAACATGTAATTCCTCAACTGCTTATGCTGCTAACATGTAACCCTCATCAAAGGTTTTCTTTCATTAGCAGTTGGTTCTTATAAAGCATCGTAAGTCCTCTGTATACACCTGAGTTTTACTTGACATACTGATACTTAATTAGCATCTTTCTCTATGTAACTTACGATGTAAACGCTGGAGAATCCTTAACGACCAAACGTTGACCTTCGTCTATAATAGCGCAGTAATTCGCCCACAAACATCTTTAGAGTGAAATGTCTGAATGCCAAGATCGTGATATTGTCTTACATTACACACACTCTTTGGAATTTTTTTAAGATATCTTGTTACAGGTGTGACCATCGCTATCCTGATTATCGGTGTAGGTATGTTATAGCAATACTTGCGAATTCTTAGTTTTTTTTTTTACTTGAGCCGTTCTATGAATATTGCGAAGTATATTTCAGTTTCTTTACAACCGACGGCGACTGATACCTCATAAACCTTCTTTTGTTTTCTTAGATCATTGTTTGTTCTCCGTACCGTTTCGTTTTCAAACTAATATTGCCTCAAAACTCATTGTCGAACGTCTAACTCTCTTATACTTCGAACAAACAACCTTAGGAGTAGTACTCTTATGGCAGGAGACTGCATGTACTCCCAGATTTTTTTGCTTGTTATTTTCTTCTTTATAATCTGTAGCTTCCATGATTTGTAGTTGATTCTGTCTTCATCATCAGTGTTGTGTTCAGTGATTTATCGTCTCAGTCGTTATTATACAGGAAATGCAATACTGCTGTCATCACTATCGGCGAATCACTGTCCGCAGTAGTAACACAGTTATCACTACTATCTTGAATATTAGGTGTTCTTTCTAATGACATGATAGGTGTACAGGTTGTTTAACTATTTTAGGGAATTATAACTGACATGTGTGAACGCAGCGAAGAACTACACATAACAGAGATAAGAAACTATCGAGAACTGTTGAGCCATGAGTCCGCACGATATACCACGAGATGGGTTCGTCTTGTTAACGTGTGGTCTGCATGGAGAAATATCCAGCGGTGGGATCGAATTTTGAAACCATCTGTGAGGCTATGTGGATTAAGATCTTAGTTATCACACAACGCAGCCCATCTTGGTAGGCACTCATTTGCGAGTAATTGCCAAAATAAGCTTCCAGGATATTGTGTGACACTTAGTAGCGTTAGAAAAGTTGCATTAAATGGTCTGGTTGCGTGTTGTAATGGACAGTGTAGTACGTTTGCATCCAGGAGGTTGCAGATTCGAATTTCGCCAGATGCAGTGACATTTTTTTTGTTTTGATTTTGAATCTTTATCGAAATGACTTTGCTCATCATTTATATTCAGTTAAATGACAGGAATGTAATTTTTTAATTCCATTCCTTTGTCACATCATTTTAATCACAATACCACCTTTTTCATTTGCTCTAATTTTTCTTCCTATCGTTCTTTTTCCACCTGAAATATTTGTTCCTCTGAGTTTAATTAATTTTATGTATTAATTTAGATTTAATTTGCTTTGTTGAGTCATTCCATTTTTCGTCCACATTATAGTGGTCATTATATCTATTTCTCATTTTATTTGAATTTTGTCATATTTGTAAGCCCTTCTTTCATTTAAATCTTCAACTGTGTTATTTTATCCATAGTGGAATAGATATTTCGGTTATGTTTTAAATACTTGTAAGGCGGTGACCAAGTAAAAAATTGCACGCCTGCTATCGAAAAATGCACAGTCTTTTTTTAAGGGGGGTAAGACGTCAAACGGGCCGACTTGAAGCAGGAGGGACACCACAGGACATTTTAAGTTCCACCTATAGCAACAAATGCAGCCAATAGAAAGTGAAAAAATTATGAAATTTCACTTGTAAAAAAATTATTTGATTATGTTTTTGAACTTTCATGGTCATGCTGACAAATTTGTAAGAATTTATTTGTGAAAGTATAGACAGTGGAAATTAAAATGCCCTGTGGTGCCTCTCCTACTCCAAGTCGACCCGTTTGACATGCTGCCCGCCTTAACTAATAAATAGGAATTGTAATTAAATTCATTTTTGGAAATTCTGATTGAAACGCGAAAGATGTAAGAAAATGAAACAAATGAAGAAGTTCCTATGGTGATTAAAAATGTGGCAACGGAATAGAAACAAATAATTATATTTAAACCAATTAACTGAATGAAAATAGCGGTGAAAATCATTTCGATAAAGATTAAAACATAAAAAAATTATTTCACATGATGAGATACAAACCAAAACCTTTGGTATGTGATGCTATTGTCCTACCCATTATATCACGCGAAGGCACTATATGAGTCTTCCGTTTTGACATTACTGAGCACCACACAAAATTCCGAAACTCTTTTCGTCAGTTACTCGTAAACGATGGTCCACCATGGTGAATGGTTGCATGCTGTAATACCTGAGATCTCAATCTATATCTCCGTATATTTGGTTTCAAAAAATCTTTCCCACTGGGATAGACGTGGAAACCTCTCATTGTAAGAACAGTGGTGACTACGGTAAACGCATTACACTGTGAATGTTTCCAAGACAGTTGTGCGTATACTTTTAAGCTTTTCCGCGTGTCCTCGTGAATTATCACCATAAAAACCCAACACAAGCCGACTGAAGAACGCCTACACCCAGCTGCTATAAAACTGTGGTCGACTTGTACCACAAGGCAGATTCTTACTATCGCTTATGCCCCACTTTCTTACACGAGTCTCCGAATAGGAAGAAGCCCATGGCTTCATATTTTGCCGAGAAGACCAGCCAGTCCATTACATTGGTGTTGAATAAATCACTATATGTCACCTTTTGAATGAGTCAGTTACGTATCTTCATAAAAGTGTTTGGTATGATGTCGTGACTGTTGCTTAATCGCTTAGTGCGGAGATCATAGTATAATGCAAAGTGCGTGTTTCATCTTTGTTTAGACCAGCTAATGCCATTTTAAAATTAGTACAACTGACAATAACATGATTTATGTATATACGCTCGTCTGAGTGTGTATGTGTGCGTGCCGCGCCGAATTAGCAGAGCGGTCTTAGGCGCTGCAGTCATGGACTGTGCGGGTGGTCCTGGCAGAGTTTCGAGTCCTCCCTCGGGCATGGGTGTATGTGTTTGTCCTTAGGTAATTTAGGTTAAGTAGTGTGTAAGCTTAGGGACTGATGACCTTAGCAGTTAAATCCCATAAGATTTCACACACATTTGAACATTTTTCTGTGTGCGTGTGTGTGTGTGTGTGTGTGTGATAGTTGGTTGACTGTTACTATAATTGATTTCATGTTCAGTTGTTACTAGTTTACCACTTTTAACCCCACTCATAATATACACACATCAAAACATCTTTTGGATCATCCAGCTTCCCAGAACTGCTGAAGATAGACGTTGACTGTCTCTAAACCCACCCACAGATGTAAACATCCATGCATGAGCAGCGCCTATTAGACGGAGGTGGTCCGACAGCCAATCAGGTCCAGTCATTCACCCAGGAAGGAGGAAAACGGCTCGTGTTATCTGTAGTTCAACCATACCTAGACGGTTAGTACCGCGCTTGCATTGTTACTTTGTGGCAGCAAGTGCTCCCAACAAGGAAAGTGTTGAGGCCTCTCGGAGTGAACCAAACCGATATTGTTCGTACAAGGAGAAGATACAGAGAGACAGGGACTGTGGATGACATGCCTCGCTCGGCCACCCAAGGGCTACTACTGCAGTGGAAGAACGTTACCTACGGCTTATGGCTAGGAGGAACCCTGACAGCAACGCCACCATGTTTGAATAATGCTTTTCGTACAGCCACAGGACGTCGTGTAAGTACTCAAACTATGCGCAGTATGCTGCATGATACGCAACTTTACTCCCGATGTCAATGGCGAGGTCTATATTTGCAACCACGACACCATGTAGCGCGGTACAGATGAGCCCATACTGATGGGCCCAACAACATGTCGAATGGACCGCTCAGGATTAGCATCACGTCATCTTCACCGATGAGTGTCGCCTATGCCTTCAACCAGATTATCGTCGGAGACGTGTTTGGGGGCAACCCGGTCTGGCTGAATGCTAGGTGGACGATCCCTGCTATTTTGGGACGGCGTTATGTGGGGCCGACGTATGCCGCTGATGGTCGTGGCAGGGGCTGTAACGACTGTACGAGATGCGAATGCCATCCTCCGGCCGATAGTGGAATCATATCGGCAGCACATTGGCGAGGCATTCGTCTTCATGGACGACAATTCGCGCCCTACCGTGCACATCTTGTGAATGACTTCCATCAGGATAACGACATCGCTCGACTAGTGTGGCGAGCATGTTCTCCAGTCATGAATCCAATCGAACACGCCTGGGATGGATTGAAAAGGGCTGTTTAAGGACGAGGGGCCCACCAACCACTCTGAGGGATCGACACCGTAACGCCGTCGTGGAGTGGGACAATGTGGACCAAGCCCACGTAGCTCCTTCGTGTTGTGAGTGGATGTGCGAGTGCGACATTCAGTTCTGCAGTAACTCTGGCGTCTGTATTCCTCTTCTTTTTCGTCACAACCTCCTTCCATGACCGTCTGTAAAATCACTCAACATAAATCGTCGTCCACATTATGACTTAGCAGATGATGTTTTCCACTTTCCCCGTAATATGTACAAACTTTCGATGCGGTGCCTCGTGAAACCCGAAGAACTTCGCCTGCCTTGGTTACAGAAGCACCTACCATATGAGCACCAACCATTGGTGAAGGTATGAATTCACTTAGCTCCAACATAGTGCACTCAAACTATACAGAACAGTGTTCTGACCGCGAATGATCCTGGAACGTATTGGGAACATTGCATCGGTGACGTTCGTGTTAAAATATTCGAGCACAATCTGCAGGCTTCACAAGCATTTGTGTTCAAGCAAGCATGTCTTGTGGTGTTTCCATTTTTGTCCTAGCTCTATAAATTTTCCGCCGGCCGCGGTGGTCTAGCGGTTCTAGGCGCGCAGTCCGGAACCGCTCGACTGCTACAGTCGCAGGTTCGAATCCTGCCTTGGGCATGGATGTGTGTGATGTCCTTAGGTTAGTTAGGTTTAAGTAGTTCTAAGTTCTGGGGGACTGATGACCACAGATGTTAAGTCCCATAGTGCTCAGAGCCATTTGAACCATTTTTTATAAATTTTCCTCAATAAAAGCAGACGTATAAACGAATGTTGCCGATGACAAGTGTCACTAACTTTTAAGAAATGTCCCCTGTATTCAGTGCATATGAATCTGTACTTATAAGTAAGAGTCGTTTTGGTGTGGCTTTGTTATCTTAAGATGTATGTGTAACTGTGTTTCATAAGGCACACTGAGTTAATCTCGTGCAGTGTAATGTGTCATAAATCAATCGTTATTTATTGTGTGAGTATTTCTGCCGTCTAGAAATGTCTAATCGTGACAACCATAAGAATGCGAATGTTACATATAATATCTGATTCTAAAGCTTATTCATTTCCGTACTTTCTAAATGCAGTGAAAATGCGTGACCGTGTACGAGTAAATGTCGAAAGCAGCGACAAAATTGCTGAAAGAAAAGAAAAATTTACTACCAACTTTGGATAATAGGCTCCACTCAGAGCTGTACTGTTACTAGGAAGCCTAAGTCAATTTTGTTGTATCTAACATGCCGATATTAAGGAATAAAGAAACATAAGTATACATAACGCGCGTACACAGAAATACACACACGCAGGGTGTAAACCTAGCTCTGCCACTTCATATAGTTACAAAACGAAACAAAATGTGAAAAAAATGCAATTGGCCGGGAAAGCATTTATGTCAGGGGCTCATACAATGCACAGGAACGCCCAAAATATAGTCGTACACAAACATCGTAATCAACACAAAGTTATGTTTTGGAAGTGATACTTGTAGGTTTTGTCTACGGAAATCAAAAGACAGGTACAAATAGTGACGGCAGACCTGCCTTCACTGTTCTAAACGTCATACCTTCCGAGATATGTAGAATTCAAGGGATGCCAATGCCACCACAGCTACTGCCGTAATGCGCAGAACATGTGCTGACTTCAGCAGGCTTCAGGACACAGCGGGAATTCCGCTTTGTGGCATTACAGCGTTGCGGCAGTCACCGTTTCCATTCTTTGAAGTGCATGTAGTCCAGAATGTACAAGGTTTAGCGGAGTGAAACCAATCACTAGTTGTACCTCTAGTTTTAATTTAAGTAGAAAAACAAATACGCTCCATTCACAAAAGTAACTTCTCTTTAAATGATGTTTGTTTGCACTTACGGATTGTGCGTTCCTGCCCATTGTGTGGGCTCCTGGCATAGATGCATCCCAGGCCAATTGTATTTTTCATATTTCGTTTCATATTGGAAATATATTAGATGGTAAAGCTGGCTGGGGCATGTTATACACGAAGGGTGTAACAGGTATAACTGCAGATATTTCTATACGTGACTGAGTATGGCTTACAAAACTACACTACATAAGAATTTATATCATTTGTTGGTTTTAGGGCATTTAGGACGGCATCGCGACGAATACCACCACAGACTATTCACATGGTGAACCTCCTTCATGCCACTCGTAATTTTACTGATGATATGCACTGCCTGTTACTATCTTCAGCGTGAAAGTTCATAAACCCCTCCCCTATCAGCTTGCCAACTTCAAGCGTATGCTTTATCAATAGACTCGACTCGAGGAAGAAGCTTAGCTATTGAAGAGTTGCGAAACGGACTCCTGTAAACAGTGTGAGATAAGGACTGCGACCAAAAGGAAATATAAGAATTGAAAAGTTCCAGGTAGGGCAGCATAGAGAATTTGGAGGGCTGAAGTTTTCCAAAAGGGGAAGATGTAACGACTTGAGACTAACGCAGGAGGCTCCTGGCATATGTGGGCCACTTGCTGTAATATTCTGGTGCGTCAGTGTGCCATAGCGCCCATTTAGGTGCCTCAGCTCGTCTACCTTTCGGTGACTAGCCGGTTGCCGAAACGAGGGAAACTTCGGCACGCGCTGTGCGCAACATGTGAAGCAGCCACACCACAACAAACCTCCTCTGATGTGTGTAGGTACTGGCCAGGCTGATCACTGATTGGGCCAGTCATCAATTCGACATCCACTGTGGAGTTGATTACCATCATGAGGCCGCTACCGAACCACTGCCTTCCTGACGGCACATCTGCCAAGGGATCTAGCCTCAGCAGTGATGGACCGAGGATTGAACTGAGTCCTTCCTAGGCTCCGAGCAACTGAACTGCCCAGTAGGTGTAGGTGCGGAGTTGGTACACGGATGCCTCCGCCACCTCACGCCAGTCCAACCACCTGCCAACCACCCTTGCCTATGGTGAAACGAGCAGTGTAACACTGAACCAAAGGCATCATAAGATCCTCACTCTGCTATTCTGAGTTAGATGTAGCAAAAGATGGTTCCCTCAACGCTACGTTTCGCCCAAGGACGACCAACAGTATGACGCCCACTACCAAGTGACTTGCTGATATGGGTTCGAGCCACCAGGCTCGAGCCGCAAGTAAACACTGCTGACCTGCTTTTCACTTATTCCCTGATCCAATAAATATCCAACAGAAAACACCCACACCCGTTACAATACGTTGACGAACTCCATTGGCTTCATTTAGAATCCCTTCAGTGCCTTTATTTCATCAGCCAGAAACCTCCATAAATTTCAAGTCAAGCTGAATGTGGGTCCGTTACTTATAAAAAATGGTGGAAATGGCTCTGAATACTATGGGACTTAACATCTGAGGTCATCAGTCCCCTAGAACTTAAAACTACTTAAACCTAACCAAACTAAGGACATCACGCATATCAATGACCGAGGCAGGATTCGAACCTGCGTCCGTAGCGGTCGCGCGGTTCCAGACTGTAGCGCCTAGAACCGCTCGGCCACTCCGGCCAGCCATTACTTGTAACTGCAAATACCGTGGGACTGGTGAAAATTTAGTTGCAGCAGCGAAAGCCAGGAGTTTACAAAACCATATCATAGTTCAGTTCAGTAGATTAAATCTTTCACGATATACGTACTGTCTCATTATACTAGATACAGTATTTCTACATACATCTAGTACAACTGCTAGTGGTGCCATGGATTTATCAGTTTTGCCGGCATGAACAGTTGTCGACACGAAAGTCTGTATGGACTAAATGAAGATAACATAACGTCACAGTATTAATACATATACCGGCGGCTAATAACGGTCCCATAAATGATATGGTGGAAGGGCACGGAGGAAACTGTGAACGATTCTTAGGTAAACCAGGTCGCAAATAATGTTTATCGCAAGTCCAGATTTCGGAGGCTGTGTGGATGTCTTCACTTCAAAAGAAATCAGAGAACCAGTTATAACAGAGTAACATACATGTCATATTATCCGTACAATTGTGTAAATGTTAAGTGTGAGCCAGAGATAAAATTTAAGTTAAAACATTAGAACCACGTAGATGTACATACAGTCCCAACTGAAATAATCATGTCAAAGGTTGAATTCAGACATGATGTAGTCGGAAGTTTGTTTCAACCCCCAACTGTGTTTATGTGAAAGCCATGACGGAGGAATTTATAGAGCATAAAAAATTCACGTTCCTTTCATATGCCGAGGCTGGTGTTATAACTTGTAACACCATTCTTCTCCGTTCCAACTTCCTCAAATCTTATTAGAAAGTAGCATTCTTTTAATAAAATGTTTGATATCTTAGGTCTTTCGACAAAAAATTTTTTAAAGCCATGTTCAGTTGTGAAGTATGGAGCAATAATTCAGACCAGTAGTTGGTTCACATAATTACCACTATGCATGAATAACTATTATATATTAGTCACTCTTATCCATTACAGCCACCTTATTTATTTTATGTATACAATTTTTAAACCATAATAGATACAACGATAAAACATACGAATTATGAAACAAAATTAATGCATGCTACCGAAGCATTACGTGTGTAAATACGGAGCTATATGTTAGTATGATGTAAATCGACGTCAGCTGTGTTGTAACGGTAAACAGCAGCCTCGGTGTGAACCCGAAGTGTTTTAATCTTTTAACTTACTTTTATATATTTTATCACTGATTCCCATTTACGCCTTATACTACTGTACATATAATAAGGCATGCGTGTTACTTTATTGCAACTGGTTCCTTATATGTCTTTTCGCAATGAACGAGATCGAGATACGTAATAAACATTATTTGCGACTGATTGCAGTAACTTTCAAATTAGAAATAAACACAGTCGCAGTGCACATCTGATGTCACGAGGAATCAAATGTGATTATCCTATTCATGAGTTAAACGAAAGATGTCATCGTCCAGTGGCCACTCTTTTAAAATGGAAGATGTATGAGTAGAAGAGAAAACACTGAGATGAAATAAATCAGAAAGGCATTCAATGATCTGTAAAATTAATGTCTGTGCACTACAACAGATTAAAACCACTTAGGTATACGTACAGTCCCAGCTGAATTTTTCATGTCAGAGGTTGAATTCATACATGACGTGGTTGGAAGTTTATTTGTGTTAACACCAAGCTGTGTAAATTATGGTATATTTTTACATGAAACATATAAGAGAGGAAATTATATAGCATAAAAATTCTATTTTTTAAAGCCATGTTGACTTAAAAATGTAAACATATTTCAAAAATGGAAGAAAAATGAATGTAACACTTATTATGTTGTGAAATAATTTTAGGATGCTACTGACGATACAAATAATGTAGAAGTTGAAAAGGTATTGTTTTCACTTCGAAAAGTAAATGACACTCGATCAAAATAAGGAAAGTGTTATTCATATAAATGATGGTAACACACTACCCCACTCATAAAGGTGTGTGTGTGTGTGTGTGTGTGTGTGTGTGTGTGTGTGTGTGTGTGTTGTTTGAATCACCAATTACAGCTGTCTTTCGGTTAATTTTAGTTCCATTACGGTTCACTGAAGTTCCATTCATTGTGAAGTTTAACGGGTGTGGTTGCCTGCATTACAAAGTTTTGTATAAAATAATTGTTATACATCTAGGAAAAGTAAACTAGATGTCAAAATAATTAAATACAACAGGGACTTCCCAACTTGTCGGCAGCAGTTTCAGAATTTTCCAGAAATTAAACCATAGTCTAGCTTATTTCACAAGAAAACGTCTCACTATTTACAATGTAATCAAATTAACGCTGAATAACCTTTTGTGTGAAATTCTGCCTTCCCGTTGAGACAACTGCGAGCAGCATGAGTGTTTCAGCTTCCCGAAACAACACGAATGAAAATACTCAGTTAAAGTTGTAATAAACGACTGGCAGTCAATCAACGAAAGATTGTACAAAATATTCCATGGGACGAATCACCAATTGTGTTACATAGATAGTTAACATGGGTTAAATAAAACAGCTGGGTGTATTAGAAAGACAGAAACTTCATGTACCACATGTCAGAATTATTTTCCAGAGAGAAAGGTCGAATGACAGAGGAACATTTGGATGATAACCTGAGGGAATCTGCGTCAGATTTCGCTACACGAATATCGCAGCGCTTCTCTGTGACATCCAAAAGTACATCGCAGCTTTTACGTTTCATCTTTTGAATTTCCTTCGGGAACACGCACAAAATCGTCGTTCCCTGTCCTGTATCCGCATTTCAGATACGGCTGAAGTTTCTTTTTGTTTATTTTGCAAGCCTGATCGCAAGTTATTGTCGCAACACGAACTTGTTCTCATGTTCCTATGACGTAATCACCCCATTAATAAATCACAAAAAGATAAAAATACTTGGAGGGCATAACCGTAAAATCTTGCCATTGGGAAGAACAGATCGGTTTTTTATGTCGACTTTGCAGAAGTATACTAATAATAGTACTGTAAAATCAATGCAGAAATTGTCAATTACTTAAATTCTGCCTACACGAATTTGTTGAGGAAAGACAACGTATGACCATGATTATGTGCTTTTAGCCTGAAAATATTGTTTTTAAGCAGCAGAGACAATCCCAAAGTGACAAAGAAATTATGGAATAGTATGTCAATCAGCTTTAACAAATGATTAAAGCGAATTAACAGACTTACTTTAGCTATGTTATTTGACATATGGCCACAATGCTTTGCTCGTATATAGAAAATCTCTAAAGGTTTCTTTACACATATTGCGGTACTCCTTATTGCGGTACTCCATATGTACCCCCTACTGGTTCAGCAGATATCGATAATCAAGTTCTTTTAACGTTCGGTGCAGCACGTCCCTGTCAATCTCTTCAAAAGCACTGTTGATGTCCGCTCGCAGTTTTGGTACATTTGTTGGTAGACGAGGCGTGAACACTGGATCTTTCAGAAAACTCCTCACAAATCAGTCCTGTGGTGTTACGTCGGGAGCATTTCAAGCGCAACGTAAGCCTTCTCAGTGCCTGACTCCATGTTGCCTGCGCCCTCGTGAAGTGCAGCTGCAACAAAACAGAACGTTTTGAAAATCACAGCATTCTATCTTTCGTCTAACGCTCCACCAATCTCTTGACGTTGATAGGTGCCATGTATAATTTTGGTATGTGAGTCGATTGTGATCGAGGAGCGACGTTTAGCTGTATCGCAGAAGTTACTAACTCTGATGCGCGCGATGGCGCAGTGGAGCTGACGAGGTTAAGCTGTGTTACAGTAAGGAAGCGATGGCAATATGATGGTTCAAATTTAAAGTCTCAATTTAACAATTTGTTCAAGCAACATGATTATATCAAGACTGTAATGGAAACTGATTAGTGAAGGAGGAAGTCTTATCGAATGACAAAGGTAAATATTATAACTATGTTAATTTGTTTTACTATTACAGCGTCATCGGACTAGCTTGGTTATTGAAGTGAGAGTTACTAGATGTGAGAGATACGAAAGTGTATTGTTTGGATGTTAAGAAGTTCATAAAATTCAAACTCGCCTTGAGCACTTTTTCACAGTATAAAAAAACTTTGTGTTTTCATTTATGTGCATATATGTTATTTTCTGACCAACCTTTCTCATACAATCTTTAATGCATCATGAAACCAAGTGTGTTCAAAAAACAGTTTGATTTGCAATTAACAGTTCTCTCATTGCAAGACAGAGCAGTACTGTAACGCGTTATCCAGAATTGCGCAGAATAGAGGTAAGGACGAAATATTTGGATTTTTTTTTAAATTTATTTAGTGAGGGCCACCTTATGTTATTCAGAGACAGTTTTGGTTATCGATTTTCTAGGTTTCATGTTAAAGTTCATTATTCGGGCAGTTTATACTGTTCAAAATTCTTGCAGCGAAACTGATAACATTTACAGTATGAAATCCTTCCCTTTTCATTACAAGTAATTATTATTACAGTGCAGCTTTGCTTTCTCATTACGGTAGTACAAGTTTCACTACGACAGTTCATTTATTATTACAGCTCAGAGCTTGCAATCAGAAACAGTACTTCATTCATTATTTTTAATTACTTTGAAAGTGAACTTTCACTATATGTTATGTCTTATTGTTTTGAGGAGAAGTTTCACTCTTATATTTATACTTATTTTAAAGAGAAATTTCAACGTCTGTTGCAAATGGTCTTTTTATTTATTTAGTTTGTGACGCATTTTACTGTAACAGGAGCGTCATGAGACATTACGGGGAAAAACACGTTTCCTCAGTACAAATTTATGAGCCCAGTATCAACTATAAGGCTACATTGTCAGTTAAATGAAGCCGCTTGGAAACCACGACCTCAGTCGTGAGAGCAGCGTAACAAGAGTAGTAAATCACGCGGTGAAACACTCGAGGACCTCTGGCAAGAGAGCAGAGCATCCCGCAGTCACCACAAATGGCACATCAAGCAAAAAAATATACAGGACACATCCACCTACGGAAATAGAAATGTTTCAATGCGAAGAGCGGTAAGCGAAACAAACATAAGAAACCACATGAATAAGGGTGGAAATAAAGGAACGAATATTGATGGCTACGAGACTTTTGCTCACGGAGTAAGTGAGGAATACAAGGAAAAAAATCGTACAAAAGACACATGTTACTTGTGTTTCCGTGTATCCGCTCTTAACACAATGCCGAGCATGTTTACAACATTGGCCAGGTGTATAAAGCGTCCTTAAGGCTCATGTTTACGGATCTTATTACAGAGCTATGAATCAAACTGACTGCACAATAGTAGGTGGAACTGCCAGAGGGGAAAAGAGAGAAGGTGTTTACAGGGTTACGATAAACTTAGATCCAGTATATAAGATAAAAACAATTAAGCACAACTAAGCAATATCACTGCATAACCCAAAGCCACGTGTACACAGACATTTATTTAAGAAGTAACATCATAGCCTCAAAGTAACCCTGGTCAGTTGTTCGTTGAGCAGGGCTGGGCGGTTAAAATAGACTCTTTTCGAAATTTCAAATTCTTCGAGGGTGTTCGTTTCTTGCCCTTTTGTAACCTTATTAGCTGATTCTTGTCTCATAAAATTGTACTGAGGAAACTTATTTTTCACTCCGATGTCTGATGATGCTACTGTGTGTGAAACGGGTTACAAATTAAACATATAGAAAAACCATTTGCAAAGGAGACTGCCTATTATTTCTCGAAACTCTTTTGGGTTTTTCTGTATGAATGTTGAATTTTGTGACACAATGTCAACAAATGCAGCTACAGTGAATTTATGAAAGTGTTTCTATCGTTTATAATAACCTTGTGCCACAGGCTAAGCCATGAATTACTGCCCATTTAATAACTGCCCACTACGTTGGACATATTCAGCGCCTTTTTCATGTTGTTCTACGGTAATGTATAGTCATATTTACTGGTATTTTGTTTGTGGTAATATGAAGTAGAACTCGTGATTAGAGAAACAGTTAAGGTCGTATAGAAGTTCTTAAGTAACCTCGTAATTCCTGAAAAGTGATCTGCAGTGCAAAAGATAATCAGAAAAGCAACATTAAACTGTGTACTGTGCAATGCTCATGGCGAGAGTACAGTATGTTCTGTTAAATGTAATAAATCTGTCCTGTTAGCAATAATATAAGCAGTCTGTCTGGTATATTTTGTGAGTTCTCGAAGGCATTTGACTGTGTAAATCACGATAGCCTTTTAAGTAAATCAGAATATTATGGCGTAACAGGAAATGCTGCAAAATGGTTCAAATCTTGTATCTCTGGCAGAAAACAAAGGGTATTATTAGGAAAGAGACATGTATTATGCTATCAGGCATCATCCAGCTGGGAACTAATTACACTTTGGGTTAAGGGTGGAAAACCTGAACAAATTCTCTTGATTTTTTTACAGATACATACGCTATCCATCTTTGAACAAAAACCAGTATAGCACACGTTCTGACGTTATGATAAAAAAATCTCCAGTTCTAAATGCCTGACCTAATTAGTTTCTACGCTTGGATGTCTCGTCAAATGCGCTATTACTGTACGTTTTGTAGTCTTCTGAATCAGTTTACAAAGCATCTCATTATAAATGGAAAATAAAGTAAGAATATTATTGCTGGCATAGAGAACGACCTAAAACATCTTATTCGATCACAAGATACAGCTCGACCTCTCTTCTCTCTCTTCTCTCTCTCTGTCTCTCTCTCTCCTCCTCTCCCTCTGTCCCTCTCTTCAAAACTGCACTCCACTCACAAGCAAAGGTTCGACTTACAGTCTCCTGCAGCACAGCCTCTTTGACGGAGATGTTGCCCATTACCACTCAGACGCTATTGGAGCTTTACATTTGCGTGTGACATCCAAAAGTATTATCAAAATTTCAATTTCCTGTGTAAAACAACACGATGTTCTACCTCAATCCTAGCTGACGCGGTTCCCATACTACGCAGCAATACTCCAGAGGAGGACGGACAAGCGTAGTGTAGGCTGTTCTATGGCAGACCTGTTACTTTTTCTACGTGTTCTGTCAATAACTCGTAGCCTTCTACTTTCATCACTAGCATTACTATTGCTATCACGCAGTGAAGGATGTGATCGCGTCTTCCCGCTGGTGTACTTTACTTACGACAAGAACCTCTTCATTATTTCCACCAGTTTTCGTTTTAGTAACTATTAACGGCATTCGTGGTGAAGATCGCACTAAATTCCGAGCTTCTCTAAAACTTTGCCAATATTTACAATTTTACTTGCGCATAAATTCCTCATGACTTCTCCATTGCTTTTGCAATAGTACATTCACCTGTTTTGTGTGCCGATCAGTACCATTTGTGCCACGTGTTATTAATTTGTTTGTTTCATATCTCTCAACTGCCGTGGATTCTATTCTTTTGATTTCAAACCACATGCGGTCTATGATTACATAATCATGTTGGAAGGATTGTGGACAGGCTCTTAGGAAGCCGTCAGGCGAATTTTTTTCTGCATATATATATATATATATATATATATATATATATATATATATATATATATATAGGGTGTTACAAAATGGCCCGGCCAAACTTTCAGGAAACATTCCTCACACACAAAGAAAGAAAATATGTTATGTGGACATGTGTCCGGAAACGCTTACTTTCCGTGTTAGAGCTCATTTTATTACTTCTCTTCAAATTACATTAATCATGGAATGGAAACACAATGCAACAGAACATACCAGAGTGACTTCAAACACTTTGTTACAGGAGATGTTCAAAATATCCTCCGTTAGCGAGGATACATGCATCCACCCTCCGTCGCATGGAATCCCTGATGCGCTGATGCAGCCCTGGAGAATGGCGCATTGTATCACAGCCGTCCACAATAAAAGCACGAAGAGTCTCTACATTTGGTACCGGGGTTGCGTAGACAAGAGCTTTCAAACGCCCTCACAAATGAAAGTCAAGAGGGTTGAGGCCAGGAGAGCTTGGAGGCCATGGAATTGGTCCGCCTCTACCATTCCATCGGTCACTGAATCTGTTGTGGAGAAGCTTACGAACACTTCGACTGAAATGTGCAGGAGCTCCATCGTGCATGAACCAAATGTTGTGTCTTACTTGTAAAGGCACATGTTCTAGCAGCACAGGTAGAGTATCCCGTATGAAATCATGATAACGTGCTCCATTGAGCGTAGGTGGAAGAAACTAAAATGAGCTCTAACATGGAAATTAAGCGTTTCCGGACACATGACCACATAAAGTCTTTTCTTTATTTGTGTCTGAGGAATGTTTCCTGAAAGTTTGGCCTTACCTTTTTGTAACAACATATATATGGACGATTTGGATGTTACCGAATTCAGTCCTGCTACTACGACCTTATTGTCACTAATCCCTTTATCTGTTATGATTTTCTTAAGATTATTTGTTGCTAGACTTCAAATTTATTTTCGCAACCATTTACACTTCGAGTGGGCACTTGAACAAATTATTCAAAATAATTATCTGAGAAAGCATTCAGATTGATTTCTCGGTTACGTTTAATACGTACCACCGACTTTAAAACATTTATTTTCGACAACACTTCGACAACAGATTGAAGGCACTGCCAACTATAATTGTATGGATAGTGTACCTATGTACTGGTGATGAGATTCAAGTTTTTGTTTCAACTGTTCATCTACTATACCATAATAGCTGGAGTTCGGGAAAGGTCAGCAATTATCAGTTTATCCGTCCGCCCCCAATAGTTGAGTGATCAGCGCGACAGTATGTCAATCCTCAGGGCCCGGGTTCGATTCCGGGCTGGGTCGGAGATTTTCTCCCCTCAGGGACTGGGTATTGTGTTGTCCTAATCATCATCATTTCATCTCCATCGACTCGCATCGACTCTCCAAAGTGGCGTCAAATCGGAAGACTTGCACCAGGCGAACGGTCTACCCGACGGAAAGCCCTCGTCACATGACATTAAAAATTCAGTTTATTCGAGATGACAAGAATAGCCTCTACCCATACAATCACAGAAACTATTTACTTCAATTTCACTGGAAAGTAAACTACTTCCGACAGCAATAAACACCACTATTCTTTTCTAATACAATTACTTCTTTTGTGAATATTTAAGCTAATTTATCTCTTGACTATTTCTACACTTTTAACGATTTGAGCATTAGTACCTTTTTAGGGCTAGGAGCTCTGGTTATTTCTCAACACAGCTACCACAGCTAACAGCTATAATACCGATTGTTGCTAGGTTAACTCTCGTCTTGTGCTCGACCTGCACCCTTTTAGATTCATGTCTCTTCTGAAGAGTCCCAAGACCTTCTGAACTAAGAACCGCCAGTACACACTGCGCCTCTACCCATGTAGCCGTTTTCTGTGTGTAGCAGACCCGGATCTAATAAACGTGACCCGAAAACCTACTACCCTATGCCGCAAGTCGAGCAGCCTACAGCCTATACGGTTGGAGAACCTCCGGCGGAAGGGGCCACGCAATCCGTGCATCGCGCCTCAAACCGCGCAGCTTCGCGGCGGTCAATTTGATTCAGACGAAGAGGCGCAAACGCTGGTTTGACCATGGTTCCAAAGGCAACCGCAAACGTTTTCCATGAAGCTACTGACTGCCTTGTACCACAGTAAGATAAATGTATTAACAGCTCTAGAGATTATTTTTTAAATAAGAGGCACTTATTTCCTCCTTTACTTTCTTTTTTTCAGTTGACTGTCGTTTATAGGGTAAAGGTATTAATAATGTGAGTCTATTCTGCCCTAATTACTGACTAACTCATATAAAAATAACGAGTCCAGCTCATGCTAAGACACAAAATTTTTATACTTCCACAAACTTTCCCTGCAAAATATTCTCAGATTTCGCTGTAGACGCACGAGGTATTTACAAGTCCACCAAATTGTTCTTAGAAAAAATTGACCTTTAAGGTCGAGGCCCATTCATTACTCATCGATATGCAGGTCTGCTCTCTTTCAAGACTCCAAACTTAATGTCCGAGTAATGACGGTCACTTGCTATTTATACACTGTCGCTGTCATTCGGAAAATTCTCATACTTTTAGATCCTATACATCTTACAAACAATTTCTTATATTTAAAATACATACAAAATTTCTGTCTACACCGAAATTTCGACAAATTCCTGATGGTGTCTTTTGCATGGAAACTTAGTTTGTAAAACACCCAGAGGGTGTCAAGTAGTTATTAATTATTAATTTCTCTTTTTTTTTGCAAAAACGTTTGATAGCGAAAAACTTTGAAACTACTGGTATGATTTAGAGTCGAGGGGCATGAAAGGGAAGCAGTGGTTGGAAAGGGAGTGAGACAGGGCTGCAGCCTCTCCACGATGTTATTCAATCTGTATATTGAGCATGCAGTAAAGGAAACAAAAGAAATATTCGGAGTAGGTATTAAAATCCATGGAGAAGAAATGAAAGCTTTGATGTTCGCCGAAGACATTGTAATTCTGTCAGAGACGGCAAAGGACCTGGCAGAGCAGCTGAGGAATGGACAGTGTCTCGAAAGGAAGATATAAGATGAACATCAACGAAAGCAAAACGAGGATAATGGAATGTAGTCGAATTAAATCGGGCGATACTGCGGGAATTAGATTAGGGAATGAGACGCTTAAAGCAGTAAATGAGTTTTGCTATTTTGGGAGCAAAATGACTGATGATGGTCGAAGTAGAGAGGATATAAAATGTAGACTGGCAATGGCAAGGAAAGCGTTTATGAAGAAGAGTATCATCGAGTAACATCGAGTATAGATTTAAGAGTCAGGAAGTCGTTTCTGAAAGTAGTTGTATGGAGTGTAGCCATGTATGGAAGTGAAACGTGGACGTTAAATAGTTTAGACAAGAAGAGAATAGATGCTTTCGAAATGTAGTGCTACAGAAGAATGCTGAAGATTAGATAAGTAGATCACATAACTAATGAAGAGGTATTGAATAGAATTGGGAAGAAGAGAGATTTGTGGCACAATTTGACTAGAAGAAGGGATCGGTTGGTAGGACACATTCTGAGGCATCAAGGGATCACCAATTTATTATTGGAGTGCAGCTAGGAGGGTAAAAATTGTAGAAGGAGACCAAGAGATGAAAACACTAAACAGATTCAGAAGGATGTAGGTTGTAGTAGGTACTGGGAGATGAAGAATCTTGCACAGGCTAGAGTAACATAGAGAGCTGCATCAAACCAGTCTCTAGACTGAAGACCACAACAACAACAACAACATGATTAAGAGCGCGTTTAGACGCACGTAGTCGTCTTAACTGTGTTGTATTTGATGTGTTTGTTCAGATTTTACTGATATTTTATCTCTATAGTGAGTACGGCACTCTCTCTCGATTTGGTTGGAAGTGGTTTACCCCACCATGGACCACACCAACCGTGAAGTGTGTGACATTACAGCCTTTATCACTGCGATTTTTAACATGTAAAAGTTTTTTTCTGTATTCGCGTCAGTATGTGCGAATTTTTAACATATACCAATGATTGTTGTAACCAGATATCTTTGCCGCGCTCCTGAAAAGCGCAGAATATCACGATAGCTATAAACTGTTATACGCTGCTATCGATCAGTAAAAAAAAAAACAAAAAAAAAACGATGCACCTATGTTTCAAAATAACAATTGCCAATTTTTACTTCTGCAGGGAGCCGCGCCGCTCTCTAGCTGTTCTTCTGTGAATGTGTTGCGAGTCGGACGCAAAAGTATTGTGCTCCATACTGATATAATCATTTTATTGTAAATTTAAGAGTTAAGTGATTAAAAATATATGTAGCCACAAACAAGCGAGAATGTGTATCATTAAAATTCGCTCCACCGCCACAATGGGTGGCAATGTTAATGTAAGTTTCCGTTTCATAATATAATACTTGAAGCCTTGAAGTTTATTTAATTTCAATGAAAATCTCTCAACCTTATTTTCATTAATTATACTTGTGATAATCTTTTCTGCAGCTTATGATCCAGCGTGTGTTCTGTCGGAAAAGGAGGCTGTCGTGACGACATCGTTATAGTATTTATTCCAAGTTCTTTCAGTTCCGTTTATATGTTCGTACAAATCCAATTAGTTGGTCCCTTAGGTTTCTTTCATGTAACTTCTGTCTGTTTTCTCCGCGCGATCTTCCTCCGAAAAAAAAATTCCGTTCATTTTTTAGTAATTTTCGATATCGCGAATGAGAAAAGACAGCCGCCTCCTGCTCCGAACGGAACACCACGACTTTTCTAACGTCGGAGAGTACCGCACGAATTTTCCGCTAAAAGGTAATAGAATTTCTTAAAGCTGGATCAATTACACATGTTGCTGCTGTTCTCCGACAAATCTGGTGTGATTAATAGTAATTTATTCTGTCACGACAAAAAGAACCAATTTTATATTTACCAAAGCAACAAAGCTTTCAATTAAATTACTAAAAATCATAGCAAATCTGGCGCCCGAACAGCAGCAACATGTGTAATTGATCCAGCTATAAGAAATTCTATTACCGCTCGCCGGCCCTCTGCCGCAAGGGAGGGAAGGGGTGAAATACCTAGTCGCATTGATGGATCTTTTCACAAAACATGTGAGACTTTATGCAGTGAAATCATCCAGTGCACTTCCGATCATCCGACGAATCGAACAAGATTATTTTCCTCGATTTGGCAAGCCGGAGGCCATTCTATCAGATAATGCATCGAATTTCACAGGCAGACAATGGCGCAATTTTCTTGCCAGACATGGCATCAAACAAATACTTATATCTCGTTTCAGACCGCAATCTAATCCCACCGAACGTATCTTCAAAGAGTTCAATAGATTCATTCGAACCTACATACCTAATCGACAAACCCGTTGGATTGATTTTGTATCTTCATTCGAGCAGATTGTCAACAAACTTCCACACTTCTCAACTGGATTTACACCTGCGGAATTAATGACGAGTCATCGGGAAAGAAATGAATGGTTAGATCCCATACCTAAAATTGTAGAACCAGAATTAGATTTAGATGCAAAACTTAGGCAAGCATTGGTATCCTTCGCTGTACAAGCGAATCTACGCAAGAAGTCTTATGACAAGAAAGTATCTAAGGCTCTTACGTATGATATTAATGAAAAGGTGCTTTTACGGACACATTTTAAGCCATCGAAGTTGTTGAAAGGAAATCGGAAATGGAGGCTATTGTACGACGGACCTTTTGTAGTAATTAGAAAACCACATACAGGATGTTATCTAATAGCAGATCCAGCATCTGGCAGAATTAAAGGATTGTATCACCACCAGGATCTCAAGAAGTATAACGAGGCAAAGTAACAAGCAAAGGAACATTAGCGTAAGGTTTAACCTGTGAAACACTTCCGTATTCAAACACACCAATACGAGTACTCACACTTCGGCGAAAAACTATGGAGGTAATTGAAGACTTGATTTATTATGGCGTACGAAAAGGAAAGCACATTCCATTTGAGAGGACAGATTCTCAGTTAGTTTTAAGTTAGTCATAGGTGTAAGCAGTCCAAGTTGGCTGTTGGCATTGAGAAATGCCGTTATTGGTGAAAGGAGATACGGAAGGAAGTAGCAGATTGCCACCTTCCAACTCCAATGAATATATATGTATGTGAAATATTAGGTTAAGCAATTTCTTTTTCAGCCCTCAAGATGGAATGTTAGTCTTCAAGTGTACAGAGTACAGCCTATTGCGTGTAAACTGTGCGTTATTGTAACACCGCCATGAACTATAACTTTTGTTAGCGCGATCTTCAGAATTAAACAGATTTGTGTAGCCAAGTGTTTGAACTGTCAAAAGCAGTAAATAACAGAGAGAGAGAGTATCACGTAGTATTTGATAGTTTTCAGGAGATTCTATCTCAGATTCAAAGTATCATCTACGAACAGTAAGCCTCATAAAGATTTAATAGCTAAGCAACAAAGCATTTCCTTTATTCTGTTTTACAACAGCTGTTAGGTCATGTAGTCGAGAGTGCCACTACATGGAAACATATACGTCGTACTGACAAGTCTGAAGTATTCCTGATGGTAAACGTTTCTTCTTTAAACATGTAAGATGCACTAAAGTAATTAGCTATTTCACAGCCAAGCCCGACAATCGCCCAGAAGGAAGCGTGAGAAACTAGAAAGTTGTCAACAGATATGACTCACATTATAATAATAAAACTAAGATCTGATATTAGATTAAAGAATAGCCACTTGAAGGCACATGTGACGCATGTCATGCATCTAAGGTCACAAAAATATCCTAGTGTCGTTGTGCTAGAATTTGTATATGTATATAGTGTATTTATGTTCATATTTGATCCTCTCCTCTTCCACTTCCCCATCCTATCCCATTAAAAAAAAGTGAGGATTAGAATTTGACAGGCTCATCTGAGTGCTCTTTAGACGGTTGAAGTGGAAACGAAATTTGTGGGAGAGATCCGTTAGCGAAAGTTTTGTTCTAATCGCGTATCGCGAGTAGCAATGTTGAGAGATTATAATACATTCCGCGAGTAGTACTTGCAGCCAGTAACTTTATGAAGCATGAATCTTCCGGAGAGAAATGCATGAGTATGCTCGACCAGTAAAGACAGAATTTGTTCAATCTGTGCTCTACATAAACAGTGGCACTAAATTTTGAAGAGAAACGAAATAACAAGCTGCTTAAAAGATTTGTTTTAAAAAAAATTACCTTTGTAAAAGGGAGAGAGAATAACCGAAATAATCGTGCCTTGATGCACAAGTAGTGGTATTCAATACGCTAATCCGGCGTGGCGTGACTGAAAAGGTTAACAGAATTTTGTGACTGCAAGCAAACTTAAGAAATGTATGTATGTATGTATGTAATTTATGGACATTGTTTAATCTTGTAATGTATTTACCTGTGCGTAACTTGAACTGTGAACTTTGAAATCACAATGTGAGATGGGAGATGTGAATTTGCAGACACTCTAAGACGTTCTAAACAAAATGCGAGTGATAAAGTGTACAAAATACGTGTGCAGTGACGTGTGTACACGCAACTGCAGGTAGTGACAGCGATCACAGCAAAACATTTTGCAAACTATATGTAAAACGTTGGCTTCACTTACCTGTGTGTAAGTAGCATGGCAGGTCGCAGGGACTGTCGTGTGAAATCCTCGAAACAGACGGTGGTACTTTCTACCCAAGTTTTCGATACGCCGATCGACGATGGAGAAAGGACACTAGACGTGTGTTTTCCGCGTGTTCTCATTTTAGCAGAGCGCGAGTGACACACGTTAAACTTGATACGAGCATACACGAGCGCGTGTTGCACTGGACTAGTAACCGGCAACAGCGCGGAGCTGCTTGCAATTGGACTCAAAAATTAACATTTGAAACACAACCGACGCGCGCGCGGTGGAGGGGTGTCATTGACCTTAGAATGTTTTCCGTCTCACAACTACGCAAGAGACATTGCTAAAGCTATCAGAGTGAAACTTAATTATGAACTTTATTTATTCTGTAAAAAGAGAAGTCTTAGCTTCAAATTAATTTCCATTTAATCAGTCACGTCGGATATTTTGCGATAGATAGTTAAATAAAGACAAGGCATTACTGAGCACTGAAACGTTAACTGGAGGGGAAGGTTATCAATCCTGTCCAGAATCCTATAAAACCTTTACCGGTAAGTCTACATAATAGTACGAACCTAACACAGGTTCCTTTCTGTTTATTTGCATGTAAACGACATGACGCTTGGTGCGAGACACTAGAGAGGCAACACGAGCGAACACAAAAAAGACGCTACCCAGGGTTGTGACCTCTCGGACGACGCCGCTCACCGAACGAGAATAGACGTTGCAGACTCCGGTTAAGTGAGCGCGTGACAAATAAAAGTGTACAGTGTAGTGTCAAGTGAAACGTCCTGATTAACAATGACATTCTAAAAGAATCTAATGAAACGGATAAAAAACATTACGAGACCAAACAGGTCACAGACAATTTTAGAGGACTGTTTAAGTAATTATTTCAATGTCTCTGTGCATGTTTGTCTACTGACATGTTTTATTTTCTGTATAGAGTATTATTCATTTAACTTTGTGTGTGTTAGACTTAAGATTGTTTTTTTTGTCATATTTTGTTTCACAGTAACAGCAATTAAGATAACAGTGCAAGGACACCTTACAATGAACTGAGAGAAGTGCCAAAGTGCACAAAGGACACTGAAAGACTATTTGTTTTCATAACTGTACTGGAAGCATAGAATAACTAGATGACAAACTCATTCCAATTTTATGTTAGAACGAAAGTAAACAGATGATGAAACACAGTAATGTCTTGAAACAACATGTGAGTCCTGATGATCCTTCCTGAATCATCATGCCTCACATGGGAGGCATTGTGACATTACAGCCTTTATCACTGCGATTTTTAACATGTAAAAGTTTTTTTTCTGTATTCGCGTCAGTATGTGCGAACTTTTAACATATACCAATGATTGTTGTAACCAGATATCTTTGCCGCGCTCCTGAAAAGCGCAGAATATCACGATAGCTATAAACTGTTATACGCTGCTATCGATCAGTAAAAAAAAAAACAAAAAAAACGATGCACCTATGTTTCAAAATAACAATTGCCAGTTTTTACTTCTGCAGGGAGCCGCGCCGCTCTCTAGCTGTTCTTCTGTGAATGTGTTGCGAGTCGGACGCAAAAGTATTGTGCTCCATACTGATATAATCATTTTATTGTAAATTTAAGAGTTAAGTGATTAAAAATATATGTAGCCACAAACAAGCGAGAATGTGTATCATGAAAATTCGCTCCACCGCCACAATGGGTGGCCATGTTAATGTAAGTTTCCGTTTCATAATATAATACTTGAAGCCTTGAAGTTTATTTAATTTCAAAGAAAATCTCTCAACCTTATTTTCATTAATTATACTTGTGATAATCTTTTCTGCAGCTTATGATCGAGCGTGTGTTCTGTCGGAACAGGAGGCTGTCGTGACGACATCGTTATAGTATTTATTCCAAGTTCTTTCAGTTCCGTTTATATGTTCGTACAAATCCAATTAGTTGGTCCCTTAGGTTTCTTTCATGTAACTTCTGTCTGTTTTCTCCGCGCGATTTCGATATCGCGAATGAGAAAAGACAGCCGCCTCCTGCTCCGAACGGAACACCACGACTTTTCTAACGTCGGAGAGTACCGCACGAATTTTCCGCTAAAAGGTAATAGAATTTCTTAAAGCTGGATCAATTACACATGTTGCTTCTGTTCTCCTACATATCTGGTGTGATTAATAGTAATTTATTCTGTCACGACAAAAAGAACCAATTTTACATTTACCAAAGCAACAAAGCTTTCAATTAAATTACTAAAAATCATACCAGAAGTGTGCTGCATTTTCCCAGACACTGGGACAAATCACTAGTTTCTCAGCTTCATTTATGGAGTCGTGGAATTTCTGTTACCACAACTTCCGCCAATATTTGACCCTGAAATCTATCGTCCCATGAGCTAAGTCGTTCGAGCATCGAAACCGCCTTCTGAACGCTGCAGCCCTGGTGCAGACCGTCTTTGAATCCAACGTCGCACAGTCAACATTCCCTATCAGCTGCCAAATTCTTCCATCGCACTTTGAGTAGTATCATCTATTAGCCGCATTTCAATGATATCTCAACAGCTCCCACATGCCACTTCACACATGCAGTTACTAATTTCATAACAGCTCCAAACCCTTACCAAGAGTGGCATTTAATATCCCACAAAAACACTCTCACATCTCATCACAACGAATGCCTTGCCCTGCTGTATTATGGCCTAACAATTGAGCTATAACAAATTTTAATATCTATAAAGCCAAAAGTACGTAAGAACACACCTGTAAAATAAACACTAAAAATAAATTTAAAGGTAATAAACCAACGACACTAATCTCTCATTTTCTGCATATATGCCCATGTTGGCTAAGATATTGTAAATAAATGAAATGTAAACATATGTGGTCACTGTACCTCAATGAGATCCTCAATTTCTAGTCATTTCGTTACTTTCTGTCAGTTCGTAATTAGTGTCCAATCAAGGATGTTATATTTTATCAGTTCATATTCAATATATGTTGTTCAAAGAAATGACTTTAACAACACTTTTCGTGTCTTCTTTGATACCTCTCGAGCTTGTTACATGGGTATAGCGTAAATAATTGCCACTGTTTTACAAACTCCACCGCTATCCAATCGACATTGACGCTAGCAGAAAGGAAAAGCATACAGCAAATCACCTTCCAACTACACATGCCTTAATACCAAGATCATCCGGTTTGCTATCCAGACTTTTTGCACCCATAGGCGAATAACAGTGTTTCCAATAAATACCTGATCACAAACTTTTCATTTCGTTTGCAACAACTCGCTCCACTCTAGTACAGAAAAGCTCCAGCTATTGCAATCCAACACCATAAAGAAAAAGCTTCTCCACGCAAAAATAGTGCTAAGAGATCGTACATCATGAGCAGGCTTCAGGAAGACGAAGTAAATTTCCCATTTTATAACCAGACAAATAACGGGTCAACCTCCTTCACTGACCACAAGTTTGGTACAACAGATTAACCACTGAACAATACTGCATTCAATTTTAACTGAGAATAAATTAATTAAAGCCCATGAAATAATTAGATTATGGTCTAACAAACCAACATGTAACATCATATGGTACCAACATTCTAAAAGAAAAATTTCACTCAACCTTACATTTTGAAAATCACCTCACTTGCTGTTGTAAGCTTGACCTCAACATGCCACAATGTTTTTAGTGTGACCAAAACAAATCACCATCACTAAAAATGCAAATGCAGCTACCAAGCTTGTGTATTCAGAAAAACAATTTAAATTTTCCATATTGTATTCCTTTCTTCCATTGCAAAAATACTGAAATATACATAAACTTACAACTAAATTAATTACTTTCGTTGCAACATATGCACGAATAAAACAATCTCCTTGCCAATTGTTTCAACTATTCAGTACGGCTGATCGTCCTGAAGTTAAACAAACTACCTTGAAAGGCATGATATATAGACTCCATCAAAAATTTCAACCTAACGTAAACCCACAGTCAATCTACCTCCAAACTATTCTCACCGCATTACAAGAAAATCGTCCACTTAACATACACGGTGGTGGTTGATCCTACCCAGAGGTTTTATACAAGCCACAACGCATTTTTATATTGTCTCACTGACTACATGCAAACTATTCGTCCTATAGAAAAAATGGACAGAATCTTTTATAGGAAATTTAATCAATTTGTATTTTGTACTGGGATATCTTTTCGCTAGAGGGCACAGTTATCGAATTATTCAAAACAAGCATACAAAGGAGTCCTTCAAACGCGTTTTTCTTGAAACAATGGAAAAGCTTGGCCTCGAGCGAAATCGTATCCAAGTACAAAATTTAATTGCATTAAATTTCCAGCAAAAAAGTCCTCTTCATTTCTTCTGCAGGTCAAACAGTATGTGAATAGTGAGCAAGAGACTATGAAAATCTGATGTGTGGTTTTAGAAAGCATTGCGGGTTGCATAATACCTATCGTTAGGGTAACTTGAGCCACCCTGAATACCATTTTAAGTCACCACCATACAAATTTTTTACAGTTTCTTTTAGGATCTTGCTCCTGGAATCTAACTCAGATGTTCAATTAAACAATAAAACTTAAAATATAGCTATAATTTTCCACTTGGTCTACGAGTACATACTACATACATGTGCGAAATTCAGATCAGCTTAGCTTCTCCCTTCTTGCACTGCCTCTACTTCACTCATAACTTCCAGACACATCTGGCCATCAAATCCTTCCCAGTCAGTGTACTGCCATCGGCATTTCCATGTCGGATATATTGGTTCCTTTCCAATCTCCGAATTAAGCAACGTCTGGACACTTTAGTAGTTGGATGAGTGACTGCCTCCATATGTTGGGTGTTGGTGACTGAGCAACATTCAAGTCACTGAAGTATTTTTGAAAGGTGGCAGTAGATCAACCTACCATCGGGTTCTGTAATTTTATCAAATTCTGCAAAATATTTTTTTCTTTCTCTGTTTTTTTCTCATACTTTTACCATGACAGGGGAAGATGACGCTGGGAACAGATTTCAGTGAGTCTAATTTACAGTTTTATTGCATCTGGTATTCACCACACCACGTACCTGTAACCACATTTCCTAAAAGTAGATAACTGCTAGATTGTATGAATCAATGTGTAATTAAGGACGCACGATGTTTTCGAATTCAGTTGGGCTTTCTTGGAATAGCCTTGTAGCAAGGCTTGGCAAGTACGGTTTAGTTTGATTTTCGAAGCTGGTTCGAGGCACCTCTCCGGCGGGGCATTTGTCTGGGCAGACGTCCTTAACGCACAGGTTCGCAAATGGCTCCCTCAAACCCATGCGGAAGGCAGGTACTAGTTCAAATTTTAATGGTGAACAGGTGGAAAAGCTTAAGGAAAGGAAGCAGACATTGTTTCCCTAACCTTCTAGTTGGAGGAAACACACGATACCTGTGATAAAATCGTCTTCTCGATTGCTCAGATCGCCTTTCCACGGTTATTCAGTCTCTATATGCAGAGGTGACGCAGACTGGCTGATATGCAGAGTTGGGCAGTTGATGTTTAGTCTCTGTGCTAATGACTGCTGAGTATAATATATCACTTCTGAGCACATTTGGGAAGTGGCCTTGGATGGAACTCAAGCCTTTTGTATTAGTAATCTCCTATAATTTTCAAAGTCATTTTTCAAATCTATTATAGGGTCCTAATGAGTGTGAATTTTGCTATCTTTGAACTAACTGCTAGTCGTAATGCAAGATATTAATACACAATATTTTGTGCTCCTCAAAAACCTGTAATTACGTTTGAGAAACTAATTTTTTGATGTATTTAAACAGTTAAGTACATTTCTTATATTTAGCAGACACAACAATAAAAAAACCACTGATGATGCTGCAACTGCAGTGAAACAAGTGCGGGACAAAAAAAAATAGTGTTTTGCTAAAGGCAGACGTCACTCAAAAACATATGGTACTTACTTTTTCGTTATCCTGTCAAGATTTAGCTGATGAATCATGGCTGTGATATAATTTCATTCTTCTGTTTGTTTCTGGTCAAAAGCCACCTTGTTCGACTCAACATATACTAGTAATGGTGAATTTTACTTCCAGTTAAAATGAATGTCTGATTTTATGCGAGTGACCAATGAGCATACAGGTTCCGTTCCTTCGACAACATAGTCCTGGCTGAAAATTATAATTAACACAATTGCTGTTTCCACTTACGGAATCTTAGTGCTACGATTTTATGAAATGTTCAAGAGTACACTCCATGTTGTGAAAAATTATCATTTGCAGTGATAATTAACCTCATGCACGGTGTAAGAGGAAGATACTAGAAAGCATTATCGTAAATTTCAGTCCATGATTCATCGATCGAAAGTCGGCTGGTTATATTTTTGCTGAGGGGTTTCTTGTGATAGAAGATGGGACTATATTCAGTTAACGTTTATGCTGCTTCAGACGACCAGGCATTCAAAGGAAGTTAGAAGATGATTATCACTGGCTTTTTCCGATAAGAACCTCACAGCTTCGAGAAGTATATGTTACGTGGCAAAAACATATCCCACCGAACAACCAGTTACAAATATTTAGGCGTTGTCGATTTTTACGAAGAGTGTGACGCTTTTATCTGGCGACGAATATCGGGATGATTAAGACACAGCAGATCTTTTGCGAAGTTTTAGATGCAAGGAAACACTTCAGGTGTATTTTTTTTCTTGCAGGAATAATATGATCTCCGTGTCACGCAGTATCACAGCAAGGGAAATTTCGGTATTGACAACTGCGGTGTTGTCTTCTTGTTATTTTTCATATGTTTTAGGATGGATCCTAATTTTGTCGGTCTAGGAGTCTAGGGGTAGCGTCTTTGATTCATAATCAAAACGTCTTCGGTCCGGGTTCGATTACCGCCACTGCCTAAATTTTGATAAATAATCGGCATTGGCGGCCGAAGACTTCCGGCACAAGAAGTCAGCCTCATTCTGCCAACGGCCATGTCAAAGAGGGCGGAGGAGCGGACAGAGGTTCAGGGCGCTCTCTTGTCCTACGGGGTGGGAAATTGCCCCTAAAGGCAGAAGAATCAGCAATGATCAACGACATGAGGATGCAGAAGTCAACGGAAACCACTGCATTAAAGACACGTAACGCGTATCCACAGGACATGTGGCCTATAATTGAAGAAGTGTCATGATGATCTCTCCATTGGCAAAAGATTCCGGAATAGTCCCCCATTCGGATCTCCGGGAGGGGACTGCCAAGGGGGAGGTTACCATGATAAAAAGATTGAATAAACAAAGAAAGGATAACGTTCTATGAGTCGGGGCGTGGAATGTCAGAAGCTTGAACATGGTAGGGAAACTAGAAAATCTGAGAAGGGAAATGCAAAGGCCCAATCTAGATATAGTAGGGGTCAGTGAAGTGAAGTGGAAGAAAGAAAAGGATTTCTGGTCAGATGAGTATCGGGTAATATCAACAGCAGCTGAAAATGGTATAACAAGTGTAGGATTCGTTATGAATAGGAAAGTAGGGCAGAGGGTGTGTTACTGTGAACAGTTCAGTGACCGGGTTGTTCTAATCAGAATCGACAGCAGACCAACACCGACAGCGATAGCTCACGTATACATGCCGACGTCGCAAGCTGAAGATGAACAGATAGAGAAAGTGTATGAGGATACTGAAAGGGTAATGCAATATGTAAAGGGGGACGAAAATCTAATAGTCATGGCCGACTGGAATGCAGTTGTAGGGGAAGGAATAGAAGAAAAGGTTGCAGGAGAATATGGGCTTGGGACTAGGAATGAAAGAGGAGAAAGACTAATTGAGTTCTGTAACAAGTTTCAGCTAGTAATAGCGAATACCCTGTTCAAGAATCACAAGAGGAGGAGGTATACTTGGAAAAGGCCGGGAGATACGGGAAGATTTCAATTAGATTACATCTTGGTCAGACAGAGATTCCGAAACCAGATACTGGATTGTAAGGAGTACCCAGGAGCAGATATAGACTCAGATCACAATATAGTAGTGATGAAGAGTAGGCTGAAGTTCAAGACATTAGTCAGGAAGAATCAATACGCAAAGAAGTGGGATACGGAAGTACTAAGGAATGACGGGATACGTTTGAAGTTCTCTAAGGCTATAGATACAGCAATATGGAATAGCGCAGTAGGCAGTACAGTTGAAGAGGAATGGACATCTCTAAAAAGGGCCATCACAGAAGTTGGGAAGGAAAACATAGGTACAAAGAAGGTAGCTGCGAAGAAACCATGGGTAACAGAAGAAATACTTCAGTTGATTGATGAAAGGAGGAAGTACAAACATGTTCCGGGAGGAATGAAATAAATAGGAAGTGCAGGGAAGCTAAGACGAAATGGCTGCAGGAAAAATGTGAAGACATCGAAAAAGGTATGACTGTCGGAAGGACAGACTCAGCATACAGGAAAGTCAAAACAACCTTTGGTGACATTAAAAGCAACGGTGGTAACATTAAGAGGGCAACGGGATTCCACTGTTAAATGCAGAGGAGAGAGCAGATAGGTGGAAAGAATACATTGAAAGCCTCTACGAGGGTGAAGATTAGTCCGATGTGATAGAAGAAGAAACAGGAGTCGATTTAGAAGAGATAGGGGATCCACTATTAGAATAGGAATTTAAAAGAGCTTTGGAGGACTTACGGTCAAATAAGGCAGAAGGGATAGATAACATTCCATGAGAATTTCTAAAATCATTGGGGGAAGCGGCAACAAAACGACTATTCACGTTGGTGTGTAGAATATATGAGTCTGGCGATATACCATCTCACTTTCGGAAAAGCGTGTTCCATACAATTCCGAAGACGGCAAGAGCTGACAAGTGCGAGAATTATCGCATAATCAGCTTAACGGCTTATGCATCGAAGCTGCTTACAAGAATAATATACAGAAGAATGGAAAAGAAAATTGAGAATGCGCTAGGTGACGATCAGTTTGGCTTTAGGAAAAGTAAAGGGACGAGAGAGGCAATTCTGACGTTACGGCTGATAATGGAAGCAAGGCTATAGAAAAACCAAGACACCTTCATAGGATTTGTCGACCTGCAAAAAGCGTTCGACAATATAAAATGGTACAAGCTGTTCGAGATTCAGAAAAAAGTAGGGGTAAGCTATAGGGAGAGATGGGTCATATACAGTATGTACAACAACCAAGAGGGAATAATAAGAGTGGACGATAAAGAAGGAAGTGCTCGTATTAAGAAGGGTGTAAGACAAGGCTGTAGCCTTTCGCCCCTACTCTTCAATCTGTACATCGAGGAAGCAATGAAGGAAATAAAAGAAAGGTTCAGGAGTGGAATTAAAATACAAGGTGAATGGATATTAATGATACGATTCGCTGTTGACATTGCTATCCTGAGTGAAAGTGAAGAAGAATTAAATTATCTGCTGTACGGAATGAACAGTCTAATGAGTGCACAGTATGGGTTGAGAGTAAATCAGAGACAGACGAAGGTAATGAGAAGTAGTAGAAATGAGAACAGCGAGAAACTTAACATCAGGATAGATGGTCACGAAGTCAATGAAGTTAAGGAATTCTGCTAACTAGGCAGTAAAATAACCAATGACGGACGGAGCAAGGAGGACATCAAAAGCAGACTCGCTGTTGTAAAAAAGGCATTTCTGACCAAGAGAAGTCTATTGATATAAAATACCGGCCTTAATTTGACGAAGAAATTTCTGAGGATGTACGTCTGGAGTACAGGATTGTATGGTAGTGAAACATGGACTGTGGGAAAACCGGAACAGAAGAGAATCGAAGCATTTGAGATGTGGTGCTATAGACGAATGTTGAAAATTAGGTGGACTGATAAGGTAAGGAATGAGGAGGTTCTACGCAGAATCGGAGAGGAAAGGAATATGTGGAAAACACTGATAAGGAGAAGGGACAGGATGATAGGACATCTGCTAAGACATGAGGGAATGACTTCCATGGTACTAGAGGGAGCTGTAGAGGGCAAAAACTGTAGAGGAAGACAGAGACTGGAATATGTCAAGCAAATAATTGAGGACGTAGGTTGCAAGTCTACTCTGAGATGAAGAGGTTAGCACAGGAAAGGAATTCGTGGCGGGCCGCATCAAACCAGTCAGTAGACTGACCAAAAAAAAAGAATGTGTGAGGTCATGTGAAGTAGTAGGTGTCCGTATCAGTTACGAAGTGCTGTACGGCTCTCTTTTAAACAGTCCATTTGAGATTTATCGCTCCCTACTCTGTGTAGCTTTATATGCTTAAATATACCAGATACCAGACTGAGAAGTGATTTGAAATGAGTCACGAAACAAGTGTTTCATTGCCGAGTAATTACAACGATAATGAAGGAGTAAACATATCAGAGGCGGAGAGTGCTCTGCTAATGGAGCTCGGGTTCTTAAAGCGATAGCAGAGGAGAACTGTTCCCCTCAAGCTTATCAGTTGTGCTGGTGGCCCAACCGTTGTAGGACCACACAGAAGGAGTCAGCCTTAACTCCGTGAACGATCTGCCCATGATATCAATTCACGTAACACATGAGATCCCTGAAAACGTAGGCATGAAAAATTGGCAAGAAGCAGACCCTCATACTGCACCCGGTTTTGATTATGTTGCTTTCCAAAATTCAACCATGCACAAACTCTTCAAGTGAAAAGTTCTGAATACAGTTAGTTAAGAACTGACGAGCAGAGATTCAGGCACCGAGTACTAAGTGAATAGATCGAAGTACAAAATACTACAAAATACCACAATGGATGTCTGTATTGAAGAAAATAAACGAGAAATTGTAGAACTACGAACCGAATTATAGACGATTAGACAATAGCGCTAAGAGCTGATCAATAAAATAGTGGAAGTCCCGGTAAATCTACCTAAGGTAAATGAGGAAGTTAGAAAATAGTTTTATCTTGTTAGAAGAAGAGTTATTTTCAAGGGGCAGCAATCTACTAGTCTATCCAGTGCAGATGAATGAGGTCGTAATTGAAGCTACGAATGAGCAAACGGTGGTGCTGGAAACTGTCATTGAAAAAGTCTTGCAGCGTGAAAAGCTTTTGAAGTAACGAGGTTAGTTAGTAGAGGACGTATGAAACAAGCCAGAACAATTGACCATAATAGCGGAGCATTAGCCGTTGTGTGCAGACCACATATGTCCTGTGGGGAAATGAGACACAGCCAAAGTTCTGTCACTGATGAACTTTGAACAGGCTGACGATGAGATTAATAAAAGGAACTGAGGAAGTAATTCTAGGTTTGCACTCCGTGGCGAATCGAGGGAACATGTATTGCGTGGCCCTCTGTGCGCATCTACATTAAAATATTCGATCGTGCTCGCATTTCTGCAAGTCTCGTCCAGTATTTCTACCGACTCGGTGTTTGTGAAAAGAGTATTGACTATTACATGACATCTCCAGATGACGAAATGGTGTACACAGTAAGACAATACCAACGGAATAAAATTCCATGTGGGTACTGTGGTACAAAGAATATTTCACCTGGTTTAATATAGCGTTTCTGTGCTGTATTTGCGGAAGACTTTCAGTTTATTAAGGCTGTATGGAGAAATAAAAATGTTAAGAACAATAATGATGTAATCATGTCATCCTTGTCAGGTATAATCAGCATTAAAATATGTCGTGGAATAGACCAGAATGCAACCTTAAGAAATAAGTTGCCTGACGTTAAAATATGCAGTTATGGCCAGAGCCCCTACTACAAAAACGACAAACTTTTACTACCAGTCAGAAGAAAACTGGAAATATGAGACATTGAACTCAAGAAACGAAAACGGGGATATATGACGTAGACAACTGCCTTAAAGGAAGTAAAAGCGACGTCTTGGTCATGTAGTGCATTAAGTGCGATTGATACATTGTTTCTGCCAGCGAGACATCAGTTCTCTACAGATGTGTAGCTATTCTTTGAAATCTTCTTATTGGATTTTGTCCTTTTTCTTAATTTCTTAACATCGAGTCTTGATTTAATTGTCAGGAAGTCTTTTCTTAAAGTATTTGTATGGACTGTAGTCATGTATGAAAGTGGAACATGGATTTTAAACAGTGTAGACAAGAAGTGAATAGATGCTTTTGAAACGTGGTGCTACAGAAGAATACTGAATATTAGATGGGTACATCACGTAACTAATGAGGAGCTACTGAATAGAATTGGTGAGAAGAATTTGTGGCACAACTAGACTTGAAGAAGGGATCGGTTAATAGGTTTTGAGGCATCAAGGTATCACCAATTTAGTACTGGAGGGAAACTTGGAGGGTAAAAATCGTAGAGGGAGAGCAAGAGATGTATACACTAAGCAGATTCAGAAGACTGTAGGTTGTAGTAGTTATTCGGAGGTGAAGAGGCTTGCTCAGGATTGACCAGAGTGGAGAGCTGCAACAAAGCAGGCTCTGGACTGAAGGCCATTACTACTACTACAACTACTTTTAACACTAATAAAGAGAACCAATGGGATGGTGGTGTTTTTAGCAGTCATAGTAACGACAAATAATAAAAGTGCTTCCTAGGTATTATCACAGTGGAAGTGGACCTTGTCAGTTGTAAAGAGGATTAGAAAAGTGATGGAATTGGGTACCAGCGTATTTGTTCAGATACAGGATGTTGACCACGTCAAGCTGGTATCAAAGTTTACGGGAACCTGAATGTAAGTAGGACTACACTGCTACTGGAAAATTTTACAGCAGTAAAAATACCTAACAGTGAGCACATGAAGCAAGAGTAGCTTTTTATGGAAGTAATGGGCAAGGTCCAACTTGAGCACCCTCGTACGAAACGCAGTTGCACTGCTGGAAATCACAGACTACCAATTAGTATGGTGCACTTGCGTGGTAGTGATAAAAGCCGAAATTTGAGGTATTTTGTTGAACACTTGTGGTGCAGTTTGGAGGCACTTTGATATAACGTTTGCTGTAACATGTTGTACAGCAGAAAAGTAATTAATTTTAGGAATAACATTTAGCTAGAGCAAGCTGGGCCGATGCAGCATGGAACACATCCGCCGGGAACTCAACGATGGTGTAACCAATGTTAACACTGCGACTGCCGAAGTACAAACAGATAGGGGATTACTGCCTCATAGGGTGCGAGACAAGGCCCCAGCAGACACCCGATTCTGCAAATAGACAACAGCACCGAACCAGACACAATCCTCTTTTGCAACATGTAGTAACTCGACCTAGAGGTGACACAAGAACGCTTTCAGGCTGCAATATTTGCGTAAAGGAACGATCTGAGGCCTTGTCGTTAAACTTAACGCCAGACAAGAGCGCTGATAGGTTTGTAAAACTGGAGCGCATTCGGTCACCCATACGAGGAGAATCACGTCGTCGACTGCTATAGGAAGTTCGCCTTCCTTACACGAGCTCTCAGTGCATTCCATCTGCATCACGGACACCAATGTGAGATCAGCTCTACTAGTTAAAGGATACCCTGTTAACCACGTCGAAGTATCTACGGCCGCCATCACATTGGAGTCAGCTCTCAAGAGACCTCAGACGTCTGGCAGTACAGAGAACGTTTTGAGCTGCACTCCTGCCTGTTACAGTAGTGACAACTTAAATATGACAGCAGCGTCGATCTCCCGTGAGTGAAGAACTAATCTGCCAGTCTGTGAAGTGTTCAACTTGGGAACAGGGCGTTAGTGCCGCCACTCCTATACAGTACAAATACCATCTGGTAGGACCACCTCCCGGGTTATTCGCTGCTGGGTCTCCCACCTCACGCCTTCTCCGCAGCCGACTACAGCGCCATACGGACTTGAGGCTGTGACAAACGTCAGCAACCACGGCGGGTCAGAGCGATACCACAATGCCGAAGGCTGCGCCTGCGCGTTATTCCCCCCGTACTGACGTGCCAGTCTGCCGTCGTTCAGTCAGTGCTTAGCTTGGCCGGAAGAAGACAGTGAATATGAAACCCTTGGTAATATATGGCTGTTAATTAAATGACGTCTCATTGGGGCCCCGGCAATCCACAGCATTCCACCGTTCCTCTGACTTACAGACCTCTAGGAGGCCACACCTGGCGGGCTCCTACTATTTTGAAGTGAGCAAGTGGTCTTGTGATGCCATCGAGCTTACAAATAGACCTAGTTTAGGTAGTCAGTTTTCTTTTACGTTGGAGCCATGTCGAGTCGGAAGGAGCTACATATGAACTCAAATGAACTTGAAGGTGACATAGTATACACCAAAGGAACTACGAGACATCCACCGTTCAGGGGTAATTGTAGGCAAGAGCACTTATGGCTGACTAGTTGTATTGTATTTATCAGTGCACGAATTACTGTGTAAAATGTGTCAAACTGGTAGCAGGTTTAGCAGTGCAGTGAGTCCAACAGGGATGTGATACGTAGGAAAGATTATGATACACCGACGGAAAAATGTCTTCAAGAGAAAGGTGGAGCAGTGAGATATAAACGAAAGATGACAGGCGTATTTCTAAATATGAAATATGACGTCTATTCAGATTTCGCGTCCGCAGCTCGTGGTCGTGCGGTAGCGTTCTCGCTTCCCACGCCCGGGTTCCCGGGTTCGATTCCCGGCGGGGTCAGGGATTTTCTCTGCCTCGTGATGACAGGGTGTTGCGTGCTGTCCTTAGGTTAGTTAGGTTTAAGTAGTTCTAAGTTCTAGTGGACTGATGACCATAGATGTTAAGTCCCATAGTGCTCAGAGCCATTTGAACCATTTGAACCAGATTTCGCGCCAGTGGCGTAAGAATGGGACTAATAGCGACGCTAAAGGGATACGAATAAAGATTGTTTTAAATACAGGCTGTAACGGTCGTGAGCGGTAGCTGCGACTGTGATTCGACATAATATATTTGATGGTAGCCAAGAATGTCTTTAATGCGACAAAGACACCATTGTCAGCACCACATGAGTTTCAGTTGGGTCGTGAAGTAGGGCTACGAGAAGCTGGATGCTTCTTCTTCGATACTGCAGAAAGACTTGGCAGAAATGTAGGCACTGTACATGATTGCTGGCAGCGGTGGTCACTAGAATCGTGTTCGGCGTATGGCTCCGGCACATCGTACTGCAGATGCAGCAGCGATGTGGGCAGCACTTGGCACCACAGCGACACAAATAACTGATACAAATAGGTTACCTCCAGGACAGCTCCGAGCCAAACCCCCTGTAACGTGCTTCCCACTACCCCCTAAACACATCCATTCCCAACTTCAGTGGCGTCAAAAGAGAGCTCATTACGGGCAGTGTGGATGTCTCTAGTGTTTTCCGATGAAAGTTGGTTCAGCCAGCTTGCCAGCAATGGCAGTGTGTTGGTTAGAAGGAGACCGCTCGAGGGCTTTTAACCAACCTGTCTGCGTGCTAGATACACTGGACCTAAACCTGGAGTTATGGTCTGGGGTGCAATTTCACATGACAGCAGGAGTACTCTCGCGGCTTTCCCACCATCCACTGAAAATTTGTACTTCAATCTGGTGATTCGACCTGTTGTGCTGCCATTCCTAAACAACATTTCAGAGAGCTGTTTCCATCAGGTTAACGCTCGCCCTTGTACAGCTGTTGTAACCCAACAAGCTCTACAGCGTCGACATATTACTTTGGCCTGTTCAGTCACCTATCTGTCGAATCGAGCACGTAGGTGACATCATCGGACGAGAAATCCATGGTCATCCAGAAACAGCATAACCGTCCCTGTATTGGCCGACCAAGTGCAGCAGGCTTCGAAGTCGTCTCACAAACTGAAATCCGGCACCTGTACAACATAATGCATCCACGTTTACAAGCACTTGGTCTGTATTACAACTCGAAATGTCGATTACAAAACGACCATAAACGCATGCAGCAACTTTGAGTGAAACTGTTGAAGTTTTGAAACGTTACGTAACCGCATTACCCAGGATAAAACAAAACGTAGCCAGGTTACTAATGAAATACTGAGAGACATAGAAGCATTACTTGTAGCGACTGGGTTGGAACAATCACATGGATGGAATAATAGGACCTTACTAAATGTACCTGGCCATCCATTGGTATTATGGCAGCTAATGTCATATGGGCCGCGCGGGGTAGCCATGGGGTCTGGGGCGCCTTGCCACAATTCGCGCGGCTTCCTCCGTCGGAAATTCGAGTCCCCCCTCGGGCATGGGTGAGTGTGTGCTGTCCTTAGCGTAAGATAGTTTAAGTTAGGTTGTGTGTAAGCCTAGGAACCGATGACCTCAGCAGTTTGGTTCCACAGAATTTCCCACAAACGTTTTTTTGGTCACTAAGCCTTATTCAGACAAAGCGTCGGAGGATGTATCAGCCTTTCTCTATGATGAAACAGATCGTATGTTCTGATGCGACATGTCTGTCTGTGACTAAATTACTCTTAACAAGTGACGCTAAGACCCATGTTACATACCATGAAAGCATTGGTGAAACACAGACATTTGACCACCTGGCCAACGGGCTTACCCAACGCTATCGCAAGCAATATAGTGCGAGATTTCTCAGGGAGGAGATCGTGGGATTAACACTGTAACACAGTGAGTCATTAGAGACATTCTCTGACAGAATTTATTATTTAAAATGGCAGATCTACTAACGGACGCACAGTGCAGGGGCGTATAGTGTTCTCCCGCGGGAACCGGAGAACGTAGCCTTAGGCTTATTTGTAACGGGTATTACAGCAGATACGTCACAGCGGGTGAGGCTAACAAGTTCTAGTGATTTGTTCTCAGTTATTAAAATTTCAAAAAACTGGAGGAGATAATGTTGCAATCAGAAAAAGTGTGACCGCGCTGTCTTCCCCCTTCGGTTAAAAATGTTACACATGTGGATGAGCGGGACTCTTGAAGAAGAATTTCCACCAGTTACAGTGAGGCTCTGTATAACGCGCTAGAGTGAATAGCTAGGAAGCAGTATAGGCACAATAGAGAGTTCGTTAAATGCAAATGAGGATGCACTGACTGTCGCAGGTCATTTCCAATAAAACAGTGCACTGCAACGACGTGTGCAGACACAGGTTGTTGCTTGATTGATGCAGAAAAAATTCTCAATAAACACGGCTTCTCATGTGCCAGTTGCAAGTCTTGACTTCTTGGATAGGAAGGGGTTCAGTGTCCACGTTATAGGTAATGCAGAGTGGATAAAAATGAGGTGGAATCATTGGGGCAATACTGTTCAGTTTTGACAATGGGGGGCAGAAAGGTTTAAGGAGCATGTGCAGCTACTGCCATACATTCATGAGGATTACTGCGCAGTTGTCGGACTCGATTTTCTGAATAAACGGGCGCTACAGTTAATCTTTTGCGGCACGCAATGGACTTGGAAAACCTTGTATCCAAAAGCGGAGAAAGCTACTATTGAAGCAATATCGCAAGGTGCATCTGTCAGGAAAGTGTTGAAAGCTAAACTGTGCACACTTACACTAAATCTTGAGTTGTGGGATAACGTACCAGCAGATTAAGGGAAACTAATCTGGGTTAGTGTATACAAAGGGAACTGCTGTGCATGATAGAGTCATTGGCCCCCATGAAGAGCTTGGGAGGTCGCATCATATGTTGAGTTGGAACATTCTACGCGTTACAGACATACGTGGCAAATTTATTGTTGCTGTGAGTTTGGACAGTTTTGGCATGGAAGAGATTAGCCTGCCAGAGGGCGAAATGGTGGTCAGTTTGAATGTATTGGAAGAAGACAATATTGATAGGCCGAGTGACAGCTGTAGCCACAAGCACACCATTACCAGTTCGGCAGTTTATGATAGACACTTGCGAGGAAAGCATAGAGAAGACAAGGAAGCTTTGTTGCTTAGATCCATGGTCTTGTTCAATCCAGTAGGTCTGTTACCAGCAACGCCTATAACACAGCATAGGGCACCAACAGGAAGCAACTCATCTGCATATAAGACACCATACAGGGTCCCAGAGCGCTTACAATCTTTTCTCAAGTCATTGAGGAGAATGACAGTACGAGGAGTGGAAGTATTACCATAGTGCCAAATACGTCACCTGTATGTACCAATAAATGAAGGTAATGTTGTGATTATCGCTCCATAAATGCAATGAGTGTCACTGAGCGTATTCCATGACGAACATTACGGTGACACTTGACATTTCAGACACTCTTGTAGGGTGTTTTGGGGATTGAAACACAATAAAAGGATGGTGTATTTCGTGACCTAATTGAATTCTCAAATGATGTGGAAGAACACGTGGATTACCGTTTTCCTCATACAGAATTATGTAGGGCATTTAATTATCCAGGGAGGGGAAGAACTGATCCTTGGATGATATAAGTGGTTTGTGCTTCTGTACTGTCATAGACAAAAAACTGTTACAATAGTTTTTAAGCCCCTGTAATTATCATAGGAAGTTGTTGATGGATTTTGCGCAAACTGCAGAGCCATTAAACTGTCTTTAACAAAAGGGTTGGAATTCGAGTGGTTAGCCGAGTGTCATGGTACAGTTGAGAAATTTAAAAATTCTTCGGTATCTAATCCTGAGTTGTCATTCCCTAACACCGGATAAGAGTACGTCCTGTCCTGTGTAGTGAGCCATAGGGCAGCTAGTTGTGTATTGAGTCAAATCGTGGGTAAGCAGGAACATCTAGTGGCTTATGGATCTGGACGACTAAACAAAGCGGATCGCAAATAGTAATAGAAAAAGAAATTCCAACCGTTATTTATGGTATTACATCCTTTCGCTGTAAGTTCTACGGACGAACATTTAAGATAGTTCCTGACTGTATTTCCCTGAAGTGGCCATTGATTGAAGGAACGCTAAGATGGTGGGCACTGAAGAGGTGTGTTAACCTGGGAAGATGCAAACTAACACAAACAAATTAAGCAGCATCATTTTAGCTCTGTCAGTACTAGGCTAAAACGTTTCGTAGCAAAAGGCACAAGCACTTGACATAGACTGTCGGGCTTTTAGATCACAGCGGATGTTTGTGACACATGACGGTTTGCTGTGAAGTATTATGTACTGCAGACAACATGTGGTGGTTCTCACATCATTCGGAAATGAAGTACCGCCAGAGGCTAATGATCACCTGTCGGTTGGGCGTGGGAGACGTAGCCGAAAATTTCTGTTGAAGAACCCGAAAGCAATATTTTGAATAGTAAATAAAATACTATGTGTCATGTGTCCACAGAGCATATCTTAGTCACTGGAGCACGCTATTACAAAGGTTGCAAGAGCCGATAAAATGGTTTGAAACGCTTGGTTTATCGGTACCTATACCATTTAATATAACAGCAGTTAGTAATAAGTTTATTCCAACGATAACAGGTGATTTATCACTGTTTTTAGCAATGATAGCGATACCAGACCAGCGAGAGTGCACAGTCACAAACAAGATGTAACGTTTGGCTTAACTCACACTCATCCAGCACTTTTAATTTTTATCGGTTTCGTGCTGACCTTAATTTACCGTCTGCACCTCCGTCCATTCTGAAGTGCCGCCGGCAGCAGCAGTGATCAGCTGGAAAGAAGCACGCTGTCAGCAAGAATTTGTCAATTCCTTTTGCTATAAGTGTGTGGTTATCATTAGCGAAATTCCACCAATTTTGCATGCGCGCTTCACAGCACTCCAACGAGGCGCTAACTTTGTAGTGCCTCCATGCCGCGTATTTACAGACGCTCTGACCTATTGTGATTAATTAATGACGTTTAGTTGTTATTGTCAGAGACGAAGACGTGCAGAAGATCCTACCTGCAACAGTGCAGGAGCGGGAGCCATGTGGATGGATGTCTTCTCGACCTTCCGGATCAGTTGCGGTTCAATTATGTCTTAACGCAGACGCAGCCTGCACTCGAACCGCACAGTGAACTAACTGAGGATAATAAAGCGCCTCCTTCGCACCTCCGTATATCCGCCGTCCTATTCGCTGCAATACACTCGTTCCTTTGCATCCCGCACAAAGACACCTCCTTCCCCAGCCTTTGTAGGTGGACAGTGTGTTCTGGACTACTTTATCTGCTGGGTGTAAACGTTGCAGATAGTGAAGGGCAGTTAGGAAATCGGGAAAGACTAGGAATTTAGCACTCAAAACACGTCTGATCTACACCAATGTCTGCAAGATCGCGTATAATTCCCCATCAAAGGCAGTAAAGTTTCCAGGCAGTCTGATCGTGAGGACACGTTCAGGGAAAACAACAGAGCAAGAAACAGAGTCCCCGGTTTAGACAAATCAGCAAATACAATTGTAGAGTTGTGGTGCCGAGTTGAAATCGCCTGCGCATGCACTAAATCTAAAGTTATTCTAGGCCTGTGTGTGACTCTAATATACGCTGAATCCCAAAAGGCCTTGTAGCTCAAGGATGATGGCAGGAAAGGCGTTCCATTACGACGAGCAACAGTATGGCAAGCAAGCGAATTAGGAGCAGCTTGGAACTTACTTGCCTGATGAACCAAGAGATGGTAATAGCAGTTGTAAGGCCTCAACACAGAGACTGGGTACGTAGGTGCTCCAGTGAGCACCGATGGCCAGTCAAATCCCCTCTTGGTGCATATTGTTAATGATCTTCAGATAAGAAGGCATTGCAGATTCACACAAGTGTACTCACAATCTAGCCGCGATCGAACGAAAACCCTATAAAACTGGAGTACATGCGACCTGTCAGCTCCCCAGCCCATGTGGCAAAGGCACTTTAAGATGTTCAGTGCCTTCTGCGTTCTGGCTTTCGGATCTCCCAAGCGTGGTGACCATGGTGACCACGACAGTTTCAGGTCAAAAACGAAGTCCAGAATGCTCAGCGAATCTTTTTAAATGTAGAATGGTGTCTGCAAGCCGATCTTTGAAGCCCATGACTCTAACCTCTGCACTGGAATTCGCACCTGACAAGTCACTGTTGTGACACTGGAGGAGGAACAGAAAACTGCAGATTCATCCACAAATACGGAGCATTGAAAAGGGCTCCTTACTTCAGATGTGATACTGTTTATGGCTATAGAAAAAAGGATTGGACTCCAATCTCCTGCACAAAACGCTCGGACAGCACATCACCGACATGGAACTACAAAAAGCCTTTTTATGTGGGAAAAACCGCATGAAGATTGGGAGGTGGCCACGAAAGCCTAAAGCCTCCGAGTGGAGCTGTCCTAGTATATTGTGTCTCCTGGTATTGTCGTACGCATTACTGATGTCGAAGAGTATATCGAGACACCCATATAAAAGTAGGAAAGCCTGCTGGAGAACCACTTCTATAGCTCTGGCCAGGCGTACTGGCGGATGGCTGTAAGCGCGCTGATGCCGCACTTGTGCGTATTCTAGCGTAGCACATTCTCTCTGACATTCGAATATGGTAACGCTGAGCGTCGGTAGTTGCCTAGTTCGAGCGCCAGCACCACCTCGGTAGCGAGATGGCGTGCAGATTTCTGCTTAGTTTTTGTTCTCCATTCCTTACTCAGTTATTAGTTTCGAAGTAAACGAAATGGGTCTTGTAGGATTACCTGCGTAATTTACTTACTGACTATCAGTATTCGTTGAAAATAGAAAAGCCAGAAGAAAGACAGATTTGTCCTCTGCCATGTAGGTCGGTTATCCAAACAACTCCAAAATGAAAAAGGCAACTGAGTTTCGGTGGCAAAGCAAATCCATAATCCACGGTGTCTATAAATATTTGTAACATGTTGTAACCAATTGTGATGAATTGTTAGCCTCTATATGCTGGAAATATTTATGGGAGGCAGACATAACCAATACCGAAAAAACAACCTTTGTAAGAAAAAATCTTGCTACCGTACATGCTATTTATGGCGTTGGTTTGAAGAACTATCCGGTGTTCGTGTCGTAAGGGATAGTCTCCAGCGCTCAGTTCCTCAAGAAGAAATATCGAACAACATAGCTCACAGCCAAACGACTCTGATGAAACCGTTGTAAAGGTAGACAGTCTAAGAATTTCTGTAACGCATATTGAACAATATAGGACTTAAAAAAGGTGTCAGAACGACGGTAGACAATTTTTACTTGACTGCCACGACATAGTGGCCACGAGAATCAAATTTTTGCGTTTCATGTAATTGCTGCGTACTTCAAGTGACATACGACGAATATTCCATTTGGATGAAACTTGGCTTACTCAAAACCAAACCACTCACTAAAGTACATCTGGCAGAATTCGAGCCGAAGTTGGGTCAATGGGGCCAGGTTGACAATCGTACGCCGACCTCTGTGGCCAACAGGTTCTAGGCGCTTCAATCTGGAACAGCGATACTGCTAAGGGTCGCAGGTTCGAATCCTGCCTCGGGCATGGATGTGTGTGATGTCCTTAGGTTAGTTAGGTTTAATTAGTTCTAAGTTCTAGGCGACTGATGACCTCAGCAGTTGAGTCGCATAGTGCTCAGAGCCATTTGAACCATTTGAACCAAGTATTTTCCAAATAATACGCTGTTTTTGTTTATCTTATCGAAAAATTCATGTGTGTTTCGATTACAAACGGCCTTAGAACTAAGTATGTAAACTGTGTAAGTCATGTAAACCTATAAGACCTGATTTATTCACATTTATCGATCTATTTTGTCAATAATATTTCTCGAATAAAAAAATTAATATGCTAAGTATTTAACATAACTACAAAAGAAGCAACATCAAAGATTATACAAACACTGAGAAGGAGTGAGATAATACTGGAATTGATACACATAGATGAAATTGGCGATGTTTACAGTCTTAAGAACTGCACCTGACGGGCACAAGACGAATCCTTTTGCTCTGGGTCACCATTACGCAATGTCGTCTGCGCTGTTGTTGCTGCTATATATCGACAGATTTGTTATGTATATTTCTGCGTTTTTTGGAGAGTGTAAACTTCGGTAAGTTTCCAAATCTTCATTATAATCACCTTTCAGTTATGTCTGTCTGCTTGTCATGTTTGTGTACTGTGAAATGATTCTTTTAAGCTTTATTTTCGTCAATAATGAAACCGGATTGTGATTAACAGGTCGCTCCTTTCAAATATAGGGTACTATAAGATCTAAATATACTCATACAATCTTTTGTAAAACGCAAAACATAAAAATGAAGCCTCGTTGCGGTCATCGGTCTGAAGACTGGCTCGCCGAGCTGCCGTATTGTTGCAAGCCCTATTCGTCTCCGAAATACTACTGCAACCCACGTCCTTTTAAATTTTTTTGCTGTTTTCATCTCTTGGTCTCCCTCTACGGTTTCAACACCTCACATTTCCCTCTGATATTAAACTGGTGATCCCCTGATATTTCAGAATGTACCAAACGATCCTTTCTTTTAGTCAAGTTGTGCCACAAATTTCTTTTCTCCCTATTTTATTTAATATCACCTCATTAGTTACACGATACATCCATCTAACCTTCAGCATTCTTCTGTAACACTACATTTAAAAATAATCTAGTGTCTTCTTATCTAAACTGTTTATCGTCCGTTTTCCACTTACGTAAATGGCTACACTCCAAGCCAATACCTAACACTTAAAACAATGTCTGAAGCTAACAAATTTCTCTTCTTCAGAAAAGCTTTTCTTGCCGCTGCTATTCCACATTTTACATCCTCTCCAGTTCAGCTGTCGTCAGTTACTTTGCAGCCCTAGTAGCAAAATTCATCTACTTCTTTCACTGTCTCGTTTCCTCATCTAACTACCGCAGCATCACCTGATTTAATACGACTGAATTCCATTTTCCAAGTTTTGCTTCGTGATGGCATGATACAAGGTTTTACGCCTTGCCTGGGCTCGTCAGCATTGACATTGGACTGTTGATAAATGGAAACATGTTGCCTGGTCGGACGAGTCTCGTTTCAAATTGTATCGACAGGACGGACGTGTACAGGCGTGGAGACTACCTCATGAATCCAGGGACCGTGCATGTCAGCAGGGGGGCTGTTCAAGCTGCTGGAGGCTCTGTGATGGTGTAGGTCGTGAGCAGTTGGAGTGATGTGGGACCCCTGATACGTCTAGATACGACTCTGACAGGTGACACGTACATATGCAACCTGTCTGATCACCGGCATCCATTCATGTCCATTGTGCATTCCGATGAACATATGCAATTACAGGAGGACAATGCGACACCCCACAGGTCCATAATCGCAACAGAGTGCCTCCAGGTATACTCTCCTGTGTTCAAACACGTTCTCTGGCCACCAATCTCCCCTGACATGAAAATTATTCAGCATATCTTGGATGTGCAAAGTGTTGTTCAGAAGAGACCTCCTCCCCATCGTACTCTTACGAATTTATGGACAGCCTAGCAGAATTCATGGTGTCAGTTCTCCCCAGCACTTCTTTAGACATCAGTCGAGTCCATGACACGTCGTGTTGCGGCCCTCCTGCGTGCTAGCGAGGGCCCTACACAGTATAGGCAGGTGTACCAGTTTCTTTGGCTCATGAGCGTGTATCCTTCTTTCACGACACTGTCTGTTCCCTTAAACGACTTTTGGAAGTCCTTTGCCGTCTCTGACAGAATTACAATGTCACCGGTAAAACTTCTCCCTCAACTTCAATTCCTACTCCAAATCTTTCTTTTGTTTCCTTTCTGCTTACGTAATATATGGAATGAATAACATCAGTGATAGGTTACAAACCGGTCTCTGTCCCTTCTCAACCAATGATTTCCTTTCATGCCCTACGACTCTTATAAATGCCGTCAGCTTACTCTACAAATTGTAAATAGCCTTTTGCTCCCTGTATTTTACCGTGCTGCATTCAGAATTGCAAAGAGAATATTCCAATCAACATTTTCAGCCAAGATTTCTCTAAATCTGCAAATGCTATAAACGTAAGTTTGCCTTTCTTTAACCTAAGAGAAATCGTTGGTATCGGTATTGCTACGCTTGTTCCTACATGTCTCCAAAATCCAGACTGATCCACGAGAGCAGCTTTTACCAGTTTTTCCATCCTTCTGTAAGGAATTTATGTTAGTATTACTCTGCGGGAATTGGCCTTGACGTTATTCAAATGTTTTGTTTTTCAGCCACCGCGTTGGATAAATGAAATTTATAAATTTGTTACTGCTATACTATAGGTAACTTTTGTTCTGGTTTTCAACCAATGAAAATGGAAGAGGAATGCTCTTGAGTAGGCTATACCAGCTCATTAATAAACCATCAGTTAAATAAATCGATGCAAAGCTGAAGGGTACGGAAAATAGAGTCGCTAAAATATCCAGGTGTCCAAATACCGAGAAAAGTTCACTAAACCTTTCGCTATGGTACTTCCAATCTGAATTTAAGAAAATGTAAATTGCAGAAAAGAATCAAGAGAAGAATGAACATGAAGGTACCTAAGTTTTCATTGCGAGGCAAGACAAAGGAGCAAACGGTTGGAAACAAAAGGTGTGCGACAATTTTCCGCCCATGAGGAGGTGACACTTGGTGCCACTATGAACCAGGATAACCCTGATATTACAGACATGGTTAAAAAAATTACAAAGTCTCCAACAAGGTCAACGCAAATGAAGAAAAGTATTTCATTGGGAAAAAAGAAGAAAGTAACGGAACTTGCCGCTGAGGCTGCACTGGCCACTATTATTAATACACAGATTACAAGGAAGTAGTAGGAAATAATAAAGAGTACCAACAATGCTTTGTGCCCTAGCTGCTGGTTGGTCAAAAAAGCGAACACACGGTATAATCCAACAGAAAAATTAATTATTGTCGCTGAAATTATGGCTGAAATTAAATTGCTAGGTCAGTTAAATGACACCACATTACGGTCGTGAAAGTCTCAGAACAAGTTTACAAGGCGTAGATTCAGCAGCAAAACACCGCTTAGAACTAATTTCGAAATGGGGTTGTGTTGGCTGTCAGCAATCTCAGTTTAAGCAAACTTTTCAGGACATCCGTTACTGTCATACTAACATGTCTGAGAGTTAATGAGTACCTGCTACTTACTAACATTAACAGAACGTTCTGGCAAAACGCAACCTCTTCCTCCAAAAGATTCTGTAGGCCAAAGTGCAACTGTTTTGTAGTGAAATGTTTGACGTCACAAACGGGGAGATTCAAAACGTTGATAAGTAAATCAGTATGTTGGGCAGTAGAGACATACAAATTGCTCTAGGAGGTTTCAGAATTGAACACGCATTGTTGCTGACAAAGGCTGTTGGAAAAGTGTGCAATGCATCTACACCGACAACATCAACAATAACATGGTACATCTGCGCCTTTCGTCAAAAGATATCAATTAATTTGATGAAAGTGCGTCAGAAGCTGCCGAGGCAAGGAACGAAAATTTTAGTTTGTATTGTAGAAAAGAGAGATTGGCAATAGGGATATCTTGCACGGGCTTCTCCTTATTAGTAATCGTTAAATGAGCAGCTTGTACTGGTCCTCTAGGAACAAGAAACATTAGTCTATGGTTGAAATGTAACAGTTAATCAATAAAACGAACTGCTATTTTGCGTGCGAAAGAAAACGTAAAAATATTAATTATTGAAATTCCGTGTGTCAATTTCGCACACACGCCTACGATTCTTTGAATCATTGCTAAAATCCCAGTTCGGAAGCGGTAGGCAATATGTGAAGTAGATAAAAGAATTCTATTCGACAAAAAGAAAGACATTCAAAGTCAGGGTTTGGTAACACGAATGTTGAGAACAACCCAAATTCTTTTCTTCGGATTCTCAAACTACCACAATGATCACTAGAGTTGATTTGCTTTTGATTAAAATTTTGAAAGTAATATTGGAAGCAGTTAGTATCAGGCTTCACGTTGATGTACAAATGTTTCAAACATATGCTTATGAAACAGCAGGTCTGTATTTGGATCTTTATGATTGGCATTCTATTCGTACGAATCCAACCGAACATATAGTTTTGATACACGGGATTGCCGTAGTTAACGAAACTGTTATACCAAGATGATCAACTACCAGGGAAAGCTTCCGAGGCAGGAAACGAACATTTTAGGTTCTATTGTAGAAAATTCTCTAGCAAAGCCAAAGTAGAGATTTGCAACAGGGATGTCTTGCTCAGGCTTCTTCTTAGCAGCGATCTTTAAGTGAGCTGCTTGTACTGGTCCTCTATGAATAAGAAACATTTATTTATGGTTGACAATTAATAAAACGAACTGCTATTCTGCGTGCGAAAGAATACGTAAATATATTAATTATTTCACTGTGTTGCATATGACAAGTAGTACCGATAGTTTATGATAATCTATGTTTGGTAGTAAAGAATCTGACAACAACGAAGACAATAGAGATATATTTTCATAATTATTCCACTCTGGTTCGTGTCTTCCTAAGAGAGAGATGTGGATGGGGACGAATGTATCCTGTAACGTATTTCTGATAAATATATATTGTTATTTACAACCAACCCACTTATTTCAATATCGTAAGCATCCCTAAATGTATGATAATTAGCTGTACATTTCTTCAGAGATTAATAAAGTGTGGAACAGCGCGAGTTGTAATTAGTATTGTTGGCCGCCATTTGCCAGACGACAAATTCTTTTTCAAATGACTCCAACATTATGTGGCCTAAAGCAGAAGGGAGAGGTTTTGCAAATAATTTCTTGAGTAAACACGCTAAAGCCAAGTAATTTCGCAGAAAGTAATATCAACAGCAAAACGGATTTTTGTGATTGCTGCTTCACTGTCATCTCTTGCTCAAGAGACGGGACTTTCACGGCTAAGAAAGTGGTCAGCTTTGAATTAATAACAAGTGTTTCTCCTCGAGAACCGACGAAAGTATACATTATTTTCATGTGAAAAGACATTCCGTTACAACCCTGACATATGTCCCAAAGTAAAAGATGAAGGTGCTTCACACCGATGTGTTTCTAATATATTTTACGTCTATACGGACATTTCCAAGTGATTTATTTATAGGGCACTTTAATACAGAAACCTTAACAATATTGAAAATTATAATACTCACCTGTGATAAGAAGCTGTAGTGAATATGTTGTGTGTAGCTATATGTAATCTTACGATGTGTTGTTAACAGCACAGTTATACATACACACCCAAACACACGAAAAAAGTCGTTACATTGACGCCCATACAGTGTGACCAGAAACCGCGTATGGTACAAAATGAAACATTTGCATTTTATTGTAAAATGGATAACATTTTCCTTCATGGACTTCATTGCCTACAAAAACGGAGATACAGACTGATCTGCAAGACAATAAGCTGAGGGAAGTTGTTATTAATAAGATCCTGAGCAAAACTATAAGGCTTCACAACATCCAAGGTAAGGATACGGTGACATGCAACCCCATGCTTCAAGAATAAGAGTAATAAGTATCTTTGGGGGCATGCAATAAGTGAAATTAGATTTTAGCATTTTCTACATTGCTTCTTGTTGATACACAACTTGCAGTGCTGTGTGGGACTTTTGTAGTCTATCATCATGGGGTAGGAAGTAGTAATGGGAGTGATATATTATTTTATTTTGCTGTTTTTAGTGTGTTAATGTTTTTTGTGTCTTGTATTTTTATTTCTATATTGTGCTTAGCGTACTTATGAATTCAACATGGGTAGACCTAAGGGGAAAGGAAGGTTAGTGGGAGATAACCTGACGGAGTTAGAGGAAACTGAGAACATTTGTGAGATGGTTTATACCAAAACAGAGGTAATAGCTCGGAATTTCAGATTTTGAATATCGAGGAAACCGAGATAGGTAAGCGTATATCTGGTTCCAGCGCGGGAACACTAGAACAACAGACTTCTAACCTGTTGCTACAAAAGCCATACTTGACAGAAAGAGAAATGAAAGAGAAAGGATTAACTTCCAGTATGTTGGAGTAACTTGGGTCAGCAACTTCTGCTGAGAAAGTATTAAGGAGAAGGAATGAGAAGAAAGGGAAAGGGTAAAGGAAGTATAATAGGAAGATAGAGAAAGGATTAAGGAAAAAACGAGAAGAATAGGAAAACGCAAAGGAAATGGAACAGGAAGAAAGAGAAAGGATTAAAAGAGATGGAACGAGAGGAAAGGAAAGAATTCGCGAAGTCGAAATAGATAATAGGCTGAATGAAGAACTAAACAAGAGTCTCGATGTTCGTGATAAGCATATGCTGAACCACATAAAGGAGGAAATGGACAGCATACGAAAACAAATGGCAGAACTAGTTACACAAAATACGGATTTACCTTATAAAGTGATTGAACTGGACTCACAAGTACACAGACTAGAAGAAGCTCACCTAACACTTGAAGGCCAGAATAAAGATTACTAGATTTGTAGACCATTTGTCCAGAAATCTAGACATGAAAATGGAAACCTAACTTACCACGACACTGCAATTTTCCAACTTTGCAGTGAATGGCGAGAATGATGACCTTAATGCATGACTGCCACAGGACGTGGCTTACAATCAGCAGAGTACGGTTGTGACTAACGAGAACAGATTTAGAGAACCGAATGAAACCCAAAATATTAGTTACCGGTATGATAATAGCCCCATTGACACCGCACGTTGCGACATTTTAAACCGCCGTCAAGCTGATGATGCAGACCGAGCAGCAAGAAGCCCATTGCTGGCGCGACATCCGAAGACATTGCAATGTCAAACCTTGGCGCGTATAAAGCATGAAGAGTCGCTTGTAAGACAAAGACAAGTCCAGGCGTTCTCGGAAGAAGAAAGACGGTACAAACCGCAATTCTCATTACGAGTTTTAGGACTGCACTGCTTGCTTCTTGGTCAGAGAGGCAAGAGGTAAGTTTGTGATTTCTTGCGAAACTGGCGATGCAGCATTGTGGGCGATGGATATCCCCGACAACATCCAGAATTTTTCAGAATTAGGAAAATTATTTCTATCACACTTCTTCTCGAAGTGTGTTCAAGATCGCTTGAGGAAGCAGGTTTACAGTCCCGGAACATATAATCCTAGACTGGGAAACCTGCGCAAATACTTTGAAAAGTACTTAAATAAGACTCGGTACGTGGCTGAGCCAATATCTCCAAGAGACGTAATGCAAATACTGAAAGGTAGACTACCAATTGTCAGTAGGGAACACATTTCCATGTCTGTGATACCGATCTGTTACAGTTTATGACCATTGTCGACTCACTTGGCCTCATACAGTGAGACAGGGAACAGTGGAATGACCCATAATAATTTTAACAAAAATAGAAATCTAAAACTAAGCAATCCTAGCAAAAAGGGACACCAATGAGAGAATGATTTCTGTGCTGTGCCAATGGCAACCACCAAAACGTGCACGGCAGTCAAGGAAGTCTTGGAAGTAACAATAACAACAGTTCCAATGGGAATCCGTTTAAGAATGGGAACGACAATTTTAATAGAAAGAGGAGAAATGAAGGAGACTACAATGCCTCATTTAAGCCTCAAAATATGAGGGAGATGAATGAACAATGACAAGCAGCCCCAAAATACGAGGGAGATGAATGAACAAGGACAAAAACAAGGCTAGCAAACTGGCATCCAAACCAAACACCACATCGTGAGAAATATCCTGTGAATAACATTAATGTTATACCAGTGCCAGCTCCTAATAACAACCACAGTGGTTACTGCCGCAGAATGAGGTGCCGCAGTAGATGCAGCAACCTCGTAGTGTCAGATTAGCAGAAATAGTGGATGACCCACAACCAAGTACATCTCAAGCGTCAACTCCACACGATCATTGTAGGCCTTCCGCACGTGATCGTTGGATCACGAATGTGGGGCAATAGATACTTAAATGTATGCATGGTCAGATACAACGATGGGTTGGATCTGAAAGAAGAACTCTGTGCTGATCCGAGAAAGTGCGGTCAGCGAAATACTGAGTTGGTACAAGCCGGAAACAATGGAAACACACACGGCTGCCGGCGAATTTAGTAATTGGCACCGGTGACAGTGTATCCGTTATGGATTAGGACCTTTTCAAGTGCTTAATCAGGTGAATAAGTTGCCAACATTGCCAGTTCAAAATTGTGGAGTTGTAGGAAATATACGTGGACGTATGCAGCGAATTCAAAGTACAGGCCATTTCAACTGGAAAACGAAGCGATAAGATGCTCATTCCTCTTTGTGCTACGTTTGACGGTTGCCTGTATCCCAGACTGGGAATTTTTAAGAGAAAGGGACGAAAATTTGACCTTTCTCGAACTGTGTGATGGCTTACGAATGAAGGAAGTTTAGCTGCTTTACATGCATAGTATTGCAGAAGGCTGAAGTTAACATATATGAAAACAAACTGTTGCACATAGCCAGTGAATACACTCGGGAAAATTACCGGTGTACAATTGAAAGTAACGTATACTTAATAAGAAGCAACATAGATGCTACAACTCGCACAGTAAAAAACCATTATGCCATAGTATTTTACGAAAAACTGGGGATAATTAAGGGACACATTTACGATACGCAGGTCAAACCCCAAGAGACTTGCTGCCTTGCTACCTATTCGATACCATGGAGTAAAAGGGAAACAGTGTCTAAGGAGATTCAGCGTATGACTGAACGATGGATAAGAGACATCCTTATCTTCCAATAGCAGTCCGTTAACTGCTGTCCTCGAATCTGATAGTAGCATGCGCCTCGTGCTTGTGCGCGGTATCAATCGGATCGTCATACCAGTGCGGAGCCGACATGAAAATGTGTAACAGCAAATACAAAAAAATTTCAAGGAGCACATTATTTAACGAGCTTCAACTTAAAAGCCTCTAGCATAACGGAAATTTAAAAAAAAGAGAATTGTTGTACACTGGGCCACATCTGATCGTCAAAGAACCTGATGATAGTCGTACCTTCTAACTAATCCAAGGACACTAGCCGGGATTTAAAACCTTTTATTGCCCCTATACAACTTGATATTAAAGGTTTGATAGCAATATATATACTAACATGATATTTGGTTTTGATTTATTTGTAATTATGCATGTTTGTAGCATTAAGGTTTTTCATGTATTGCGTTATTTATATTTGTAATGACATACCTAATGACATACTTAACCATGGGGTGTCGTCGTTAAACGTCACAGATGATTTGACTACATTGTATATATAATGAGGGTGTAGGAGCCGTGTTAGCAATTTCGAGTCTACTAGAGTGAGCCTTCAGTAAGCCAACATTGCACACATTTATTACTTATTTCCAATTTCCAATTTTGAAGTTCTGATCTGATTGCTAGGAACTGCTTCTCATACGGAATGGGATTTGTCCTAATTTTGGACGTTTGAATGTTGTCGTTCGTGTTTCATAACTGCTACATTCATTCTAGATGAAGCTTCATGTTACAACAAAGCTTGACAGAATGCGAACATATCCTTTGTTTAAGTATCTCGCTATGACATTAGGTTACGGAATGACTCTGTATGAATGATTCTGAAACTACAAGAATTATTTAGTCGAGATGGCGTAACAGTCGGCTTTTCGACATTGAGGGTTGCTTAGTTACTTTGTGAAGAGGGCAAAAGTACCGGTAAAAAAAGATATTGTATACGAAAGAAATGTGGCAATCCAATATAAATTACATTCGGCGTGTGCATGAGGTCGTTATTGGAAAAATGCTTACAGTTTTTGTTTTCATCACGTGCGATGTACCAGCTTGATGATGTAAGAGGACATTCTAAGTATTAACAAAAACTGTAAGCACGAAACTGTTCTACGACTACAAGAACATCCTGTACGAGTGATTAGTCTGTGACTGACGATAAGGAACATAAAGTCAAGTCTTAAAGTTTTAAACATGGCTGTGTAGTTAGCAACCGTTTACAAATTAAAGTTAAAGCAATTACAGCCCCCAGTCACAAAACGTAAGTCTTTTGACCAGGTTTCGACATTTCTATGAGCGCCTTCACGAGAATTAAGTATCCAAATTGGCCTATAGTGCAAGTACGAAAATATGGGAACCTTTTTCTACAGAAGTGTAAGTACTGACTAACACTGCACGAAAGAAACAGTATTTACATGTCATGTATAACATAAATATGAAGCGAAACGGTTCAAGTCACAAAAATTTAAAAAAGAATAGATGGAAGGCAAGCAACTATGGGATGCTCATACATGCATGGTGTTCATAAAGTCCGGGAACACTCTCAATTATTTATTGCTCAAGAACCAAGCATTGTACAGATATCGTACATAAGTCATTTTGAGGACAAAACCTGAAAGTTTTTTTTCAAGTAGACCGCCACAGCGTGGTTTGGTAATAGTAAGAAGCCACCAACAAGGAAGGCAAGAGATCTGCTAAGAGAAGAAGATTTTCAGATAGTTTTACTATTCGTGTTTACAATAGATAAGACGAACTGTCAGAGTCTAGTGGAGAGGAATCTCTAGTAGCTGTAGATGTAGGAAGTATGCAGCAAACCCCAGTGGTTACGGTGGCTAGAACAGCTGCAAAGTCGAAGAGTAAGAAGAAGGTTCTGCTGTTAGGTAGTTCTCATGGCAGAGGTGTAGGCCAGCAGTTGCAGGGAGTGCAGGGGAGTGAGTACCAGGTCACCAGCATTGTGAAGCCTAATGCAAGATTGGCTCAGGTGACTGTTAACATAGGGGGGTTATGTAGGGATTTTACTAAAGAGGATCAGGTAGTGATTGTGGGTGGGGCTCCTAATAGTATTGATAGGGATGAGGAGTATAACATAGATGGTGACCTGGAAAAGATAGCCACTCAGACTGGCAACACGAATGTGCACTTCGTGGAACTGTTTCAGAGTCACGATCGGCCTCATCTTAATACAGCCGTCAGGCGTAATAAGATGAGACTTGCGGGTGTGCTGATGACAGACAGCATGGGTCGCATTTTAGTGGTGTCGGTGGAGTCTATCAGCAGGACGGGTTTCACTAGACATGGCCTGCACCTCAACAGGTATGGGAAGAAGAGGTTGGCAAAGCTTATAGGTGACAGCATAGGTGGGGTTGGTGGGATCACTCATGGGAAAATCCCTGCAGTAGTGGTTGTTAGAGCTGCACCTTTTTTAGATTGATGTCAGGTATTCCTGCTTAAGGGAAGTCTCTCTAACAAAGGAACCACTTTTGACAAAGCTCAGGTATCCGAGCAATGAGGGAATTAGTATATTTCATCAAAATATACAAGGTATTAGAGATAAAGTTAGTGAACTGCTTATAGATGTTGACTCTGAAATTAATAGTATATCTGAACACTTCTTAAATAAGGAGATAATTCAGAGGCTTCCTTTACCAGGATACAGGTTGGCTGGCAGCTTTTCCAGGAGCTCTTTGCGGTGTGGGGGAGTAACCATGTATGTGAAAAACTGTATCCCATTTAAGTCAATTGATGTTTCAAAGTACTGCACTGAAAATGTGTTTGAATGTTGTGCCAGTGTGGTTAAATTTAACGGAGCTAAACTTCTAACTGTTGTTATTTATAGATCCCCAGACTCCGATTTCACATTTTTGCTAAAGCTAGAGGAGGTTCTTGGTTCACTTTATAGGAAATACAAAAAGTTAGTTATATGTGGTGACTTCAATATTAATTGTATAAGAGATTGTGCAAGGAAGAGGATGCTAGTAGACCTGTTTAATTCATATAATCTTATGCAAACCGTATTCTTTCCCACGAGAGTGCTAGGGAACAGTAGAACAACCATAGGCAACATTTTTGTTCATTCCTCATTACTAGAACGACATTCTGTTAGCAAAAAGAGGAATGGCCTTTCAGATCATGATGCACAAAATTTAACTCTAAAAGATTTTTGTGCTGCAACACGTATTAAATATAGTCATCAGCTGTTTAGCAAAGCTGATCCATTTGCTGTAGAGACCTTTGTAAACCTTATCAAGGAACAAGAGTCGCTAGATGTTTATAGCGCTGATACAGTAGACGATAAATATAATGCTTTTCTCAAGACTTTGCTCATGCTCCTTGAAAGTTGCTTTCCGTTAGAACGTACAAAACAGGGCACTAGCACAAACAGGCAGCCTGGGTGGCTGACTAGAGGGATAAGAATATCTTGTAGAACAAAGTGGCAATTATATCAAAACGTTAGAAACAGTCAAAATCTAAATAAAGCAGCCCATTACAAACAGTACTGTAAGGTGCTTAAAAATGTTATTAGGAAGGCAAAAAGTATGTAGTATGCAGATAGAATAGCTAAGTCTCAGGATAAAATTAAAACCATATGGTCAGTCATAAAGGAAGTGGCTGGTCTGCAGAGACAGGTCGAGGATATAGAATCAGTGTGTAGTGGGAATATCCGTGTTATTGATAAGTCACATATATGTACAGTATTTAATAATCACTTTCTGAATATAGCAGGTGAACTAAATAGAAACCTAGTCCCAACAGGGAATCATATAGCGCTCTTAGAAAAAAGTGTTCCGAGACTGTTACCTGAAATGCTCCTCCATGATACTGACAAGAGGGAGCTTGAGTTAATAATTAAATCACTAAAGACCAAGAACTCTCATGGATATGACGGGGTATCTAGCAGAAAACTGAAGTATCGTTCTATGTCTGTTAGCCCAGTACTTAGCCATATCTGTAACTTTTCCTTTAGGAGTGGTCGGTTTCCTGACCGATTAAAGTACGCGGTAGTGAAGCCACTTTATAAAAAGGAGGACATTGATAATGTTGACAATTTTAGACCTATTTCTATGCCATCGGTGTTTGCTAAAGTTATCGAGAAGGTTGTATATACAAGGTTACTGGAGCATTTAAATTCACATAATTTGCTGTCAAATGTTCAGTTTGGTTTTAGAAATCGTTTCACACCTGAAAATGCTATATTCTATTTTCTCTGTGAGGTTTTGGACGGATTAAATAAAAGGTCGCGAACACTGGGTGTTTTCTTTGATTTAACGAAGGCTTTTGACTGTGTTGACTACAAAATATTGCTGCAGAAGTTGGGCCATTATGGAGTAAGGGGAGTAGCTTACAATTGGTTCGCCTCTTACTTTAAGAACATAAAGCAGAAGGTAATTCTCCGCAATATTGAAAGTGGTAGTGATGTTCAGTCCCAATGGGGCACTGTTAAGTGGGGCGTTCCCCAAGGGTCGGTGCTGGGGCCACTGCTGTTTCTTATTTATATAAATGATATGCCTTGTAGTATTACAGTTGAATCAAAAATATTTCTGTTTGCTGATGACACCAGCTTCATAGTGAAGGATCTTGTGTGTAATATTGAAACAGTAACAAATACTGTAGTTCACGAAATAAGTTCGTGGCTTGTGGAAAATAATTTGATGCTAAATCACAGTAAGACTGAGTTTTCTAACTCACAATTCAACAAGAACCGATATTTTAATCAGACAGAATGGGCATATTATAAGCGAGACGGAACAGTTCAAGTTCCTAGGTGTTCGGATAGATAGTAAGCTGTTGTGGAAAGCCCATGTATAGGATCTTGTTCAGAAACTAAATGCTGCATAATTTACCATAAGAACAGTATCTCAAATAAGTGACACTCCAACACGAAAAGTAGTCTACTTCGCATATTTTCATACGCTTATGTCGTATGGTATTATTTTTTGGGGTAATTCTTCTGATTCAAAAAGGGTATTTTTGGCTCAAACACGGGCTGTTCGAGCTATGTGTGGTGTAAGTTCGAGATCCTCTTGTCGACCCCTATTCAATAGTCTGGGAATTCTGACATTGCCCTGACAGTATATATTTTCTTTAATGTCGTTTGTTGTTAGCAACATTAGCCTATTTCCAAAAGTTAACAGCTTTCACTCAGTTAATACTAGGCAGAAATCAAATCTGCATGTGGATTGCACTTCCTTGACTCTTGTGCAGAAAGGAGTGCAGTATTCTGCTGCATCCATTTTCAATAAGCTACCACAAAAACTCAAAAACCTTAGCAGTAGCCCAAACTCTTTTAAGTCTAAACTGAAGAGTTACCTCATGGCTCACTCCTTCTATTCTGTCGAGGAGCTCCTGGAACAGCTAAAAAATTGAGCAAATTCTAGTGTTACATTGTTGAGTTTCTTTATTTAAACTTACGACTTGTCACCTGAATATGTTTTTTTATATATATTTCATTTTATCTGTTTCTAATATCGTGTTATAATTGCATGTATTGACTCGTTCCATGACCATGGAGACTTCTCCTTAATTTGTTCCAACGGAACAATAAATAAATAAATAAATAATAAAATCCACTTGCACAACAATTTCGTTACGACGGGTTACTTGCGCCCGGGCAAAGAAAAGCGGACGTCCCAGTGGGAATGAAGTGAATGTGGAGCGCGTACGGGAGACATTCATAAGGAGTCCAAGGAAATCGGCACGTCGTGCATCAAATGAACTCAAAATGGCTCCAATGATACTGTGGAAAGTCCTGCGAGAGAAGCTATCATGCGAGCAGCTCGTAGTGGCTTGCTTTCCACGCATTCTACTTTAAAAATTGTGACTAAAACGTTATCGCTTGATATTTACTTTATACTTGATATGCAAGAACTGTGTCTTTTTGTACTGTTATTCAGTTTCCAATCTGCAGCCTGTACTTCTAAACTTTTACATAAACAAAAAGTTACCAAGTCAGCTGTCGTTAAATAAAACTTTACCTCTTAGTTCATGTACTAACTACTGTTCAAGTTAACATTCACCTGTCTATATTTTAAATGTTAAGTAGCCTACTTATATTTATGGTTAATAGATGGCTAACGCGGACGCATCAGTCTGTTGCTACCTGTGCCTTTATATGTATGAATAGCCCATAGTGGCTTGCCTTCCATGTATTTTTTTAAAAGTTTTTGTGACTAAAGCCTTATCGCTTGATATTTATCTTATACATGACATGTAAGTACTGTTTCCTTCTTGTACTGCTAGTCAGTACTTACACTTTCTCAAAAAAATTTCCCATTTTTCTGTACTTATGTTATAGGCCAATTTGAATATTTAATTCCTGATGAGGGCACTCCTAGAAGTGTCAAAAGGTGGTCTAAGGACTTAAATTTTGTGACCGTGGGCTGTAATTTCTTTAAATTTAACTTCAACTAAACTGCGTAATTACAGCAAGCATGTGACTGATGCATCTATCAGTGATGTAAAGTCTTTATATATTAATTCAGGACTTTATTTAGTTTAAATATATCATTCATCGTCTGTGGATGTGAGGTGTGCAAATGAAACCCGAAACAATGCTTTACGAGTTAAAAACAGACTATGTTTATCCGCCAAGCAGCCAGTGACAGTTGAAATTGAGGAATCTGAACGTTGCGATGCCAGGTGTGCCAATCGTGAATCCGGAAATCACTACAAATCTGTTACGACTGTAATGAACGCTCATGTTAGTGACAGAGTTGAAAGTAATTCTAACTGTTGGTCAATTAAAACAACAAAGATGAAACAATGTATTTCGCTGCGAGATTGCAAAAACACAGTTCTCCAACAAATTTTGTTACACATGAACAGTTTACCAATTACTTTCTCAAAGACTATTGCACAGATTTGCATTCTTGAGATTAAAAGAACAATATAAAGAAATCAGTTGTAACGACTTCCTTCAACAAACCTATATTTGTACTGGTATCTTAAAATCTTCATAGTGTTAATCTGGAAACAGTGTTAACTACTTTAATAGTCTAGTTGGTAACTAAATTGGTAGTTGTGCGATTGCTCAAATGGGAACATTTTGAAGACTCCGGGCTGGTTTTGTTGTCATCCTCGGTTTTTCTCACTGCATATAGCCAAAACGGGGGAGTTAATAAATACCTCACCAGGGGATGTTAAAGTTTACGAGACTGTTTTCTTTCCTTGCAGTAGTATAGTGACCGAGAATTCTTCCGGGTTGTATGATCGTGGTCCATGGAACTCTTCTATCGCGGACGTTTCGTCCAAAGCTACATTGGACATCTTCGGAGGTGCTATTGGTTGTGCTGAGTCTTTCCGACTGACAACCAGGAGCACCTCCGAAGATGTCCAACGTAGCTTTGGACGAAACGTCAAGGATAGAAGAGTTCCATTGACCATGGCCAAACAACCCGGAAGAATTCTCGACAGCTGAAACATCCGGTCGTGAAAGCCTTCGTTGTATGAGCAGTACGGTGACCCAGAAGAAGGCCGCTTCAACCGTGGCCGAAACGTTGGTTTTCCTCGATCAGCTGTAGTTTTATACATTATGACGCGGTACCACACCCTGAAAACTTTAATGTCGACTGACTCTGGCCGCGGAAACATACGCAACTATAAACTGTGATGCGACTAATTAATGGAGAGTACGTCCGCAATGACTGTCCACCATAATTCATATAATTTTGGTCTAGCCGTTGAAAGGGATATTGTACCGGTTCTCTGCTAACAAGAAACATTTATTTACAGGTGCCACATAATATGTAAAAATAACACAAAGTGCTATTTTGTGGTCGACACAAGTCGTAGAAATATTAATTACAAGTGATGTGAATGTAAAACAGCATCGATAGTTTATGATAATCTATGTTTGGTAGTAAAGAATATGAAAACAACGAAGACAATGAAATAGATTTTCATAATTACTTCACTCTGGCTGATGTCTTCCCATAAAGAGACGTGGATGGAGACCTATGTATCTTGTAACTTATTTCTGGTAAATATATGCTGTTATCTGTAACCCAATCACTTATTTCAGTAGCGGTAGCAAATTGTAAATTTGTGGTAAGATCTTATGGAACCAAACGTGTTAAGTCATCGGTCTCTGGACTTACACACTACTTAATCTATCTTAAAGTAACTTACGCTATGGACAACACACACACGCATGTCCAAGGGAGGACTCGAACCGCTGACGGGGTGATCCGAGCGGACCGTGACAAGACGCCTGAGACCGCGTAGCTACCCGCACGGCTAGTAGCGGTAGCATTTCTACGTGTATGAAAATTAATTGTACTTTTTTTCAAAGATTAGTAACGTGCGGAACATCGCGGGTTGTAGTTAGTATTGTTGACCGCCATTTGCAAGACGACAGATTGTTGTTCAAATTACAATTAACTTCTTGAGTAAGAATGCTAAAGCCAAGTTAATTTCATTAATTTTGCTGAGAGTAATATTGATAGCAAAACAGATTCTTGTAGTTGGCACTTCATGGTCATCTTTTGTTCAAGTGACGAGATTTTCACGGTTAACAAAGTGGTTAGCTTTGAATTAATAATAAGTGTACCATGCATGACGTGACTCTCCACGCGAACCGGCGAAAGTACACATTATTATTCTTCTGATAAGACATTCCATTATAACCCTGAGATACATCCGAAAGTACACTATGAAGATGATTCTCACCGATTTGCTCCTAATTTATTTTACATCCATACAGACATTCCAAAGTAATTTATTTATCGGCCACTTGAATTTAGAAATCCTTAACAATATCAAAAATAATAATTCTCGCCTGTGATAGGAAGTTGTAGTGAATATTTTGCGAGCAGCCTTATGTGTTACTAACAGCACAGATATAGACATGCGACACACACACACACACACACACACACACACACACATATATATATATATATACGAAAAAAAAATCGCTACGTGCTCTAGGAAAAGACAAATGAAAAGGAGTAACGCTTATTGCAGTGATACGTTATAACGTCTTCTTCCTGAGACGTCAAATCTTGGGCCTTCTGAGAAAAGCCAAGGAAAGAGAGCTGAGAAATATGAATTTGAGGAATAGGACCAAGATCTGAAACATGGAGAAACAGGTTGAAACTGTAGATACGAAAGCTGAATGTACTGATTTTCATAACTGAAAACCGATTACGTATTTCTAATTTAAGTGCATTTACTTAAACAATGCTTTAGAGATCAACCAAAATTCTTTTACCGTTAAAAATTATGTAGTTAAAATCACTATGTACATTACATTTTTTTTAAATTGACTCCTGCTATCATGTTCGTCATAGTGAATCTACAAACCAGGAGCCTCAAGGAAATTCGTGCATTAAAAATTTATAGTGCCTTCGCTAACAACGAGGGCAGAATACCAGTACGTAAATTTCTTACAGGTGTTCTTAATATGTTCTCTTCGAAAATACAACGATCTCATGTATAAAGAAAATCACGAGTTGAGGGAGAAAAACTTGGCCAGAAGCGTGGGACAATCGCATAACGGGATCGATATCATTAGTCAAAAGAACTAAGCCACGCCAACCTAGACTACACATACTAACGTGAACAACTCGTTATATGTATGCATAACAAAGTACATGACATACTACTGTACACGTAGCTAGATTACCGAATTAGTTGTAGAGAATATTTTTAAAAAATTACTGCGAGAAATTATTGCAAATCAGACCCGTACGTGCCGAGGCATTTGGCTACCCCAATAGGAAACATTCCTGCAATTTAAGGATGCACCCCCCGTCTATGTCGAAATATTCAAACCAAAAGACCCGAAACGTTGAAAAGTAGTGCGGTACAAACTGAAAGACAGTAAGATATACCAAGATATGCATTCTGACTCAACTCAGACCCCTCTCTTTGGTTGGCTATACAAGAGGTTAGGGATACCGACACATACAATTACGGTAAAAGAGAACGGGAGTGCTTTAAAAGTATAAAACGCTCAAAAATAAGTGTTGCCGAGATTTAGGTACAAATATTCCACTATAGCTCTGACGAAATTTTTGCGAAGAACCAAATGGTGTCCCGAAAATAGGCTAAACACGGTTGTCGGTGACGTGTTTGTTGCTGTTAGAAGTAGTCCCTCTGAGTTAGTATGGGCAGAGGTCATTGTTTGCAACCAGAATAAAATAATAATTGGATCCTTTTGCCGACCTCCAAATTCAGATGATAGAGTTGCTGACAGGTTGAAAGAAAACTTGAGTTCGATTTCAAACACGTACCCGACTAATACAATTATAGTCGGTGGTGACTTTACCCTCGAGAAGTTTGTGAAAATACATGTTTATTTCCGGAGAAAACTTGAGTTTGATTTCAAACACGTATCCGACTAACACAATTATAGTTGGTGGTGACTTTACCCTCGAGAAGCTAGTGAAAATACATGTTTATTTCCGGAGGTGCGCATAAAGCATTATCCCAAATTTCGCTAAACACATTCTCTCAAAATTATTTCGAGCAGTTTGTTCATGAGCCCACGCAAATAGTACAGGGTTGTGAAAACACCCTTGACCTCTTAGCAACAAATAATTCTGAGTTAATATAGAGCATCAAAACAGATAAGGAATTAGTTAACACAGGGTTGTCGTAGCTAGACTGAATATTATAACCCCTAAATCCTCCAAAAACAAACGAAAAATATACCCTTGCAAAAAGGCAGATAAAAATTCACTTGACGTCTTCCTTAGAGGCAGTCTCCACTCCTTCTAAATCAATCATGTAAATGTAGACCAGATGTGGCATGAATTGAAAGACATAGTATCGGCTGAAATTTGGAGATGTATATGAAATAAATTACCAAAGCACGGAGCTGATCCTCCTTGGTACATAAAACGGGTCAGAACATTGTTGCAGAAACATCGAAACAAACATGCCAAATTTAAACAGACGCAAAATCACCAAGATTGGCGATATTTTACAGAATATTGAACTTTGGCGTCGACTTAAATGCGAGATGCTTATGACAGTTTCCACAACGAAACTTTGTCTCGAAACCTGGCAGATAATCCAAAGATATTCTGGTAGTGTGTGAAGTATGTAAGTGGCATGAAACAATCACTGCCTGTTCTGCGTGATAGTTACTAAACACAGCCTTCCGAAATGCCATCACAAAAGAAGATGAAGTAAACATTCATGAATTCGAATCTAGGACAGCTGCCAACATGAGTAATGTGGAAGTAAATATCCTCGGAGTAATGAAGCCACTTAAATCACTGAATAAAAGCGTCTTCTGGTCCAGACTGTATATCAATTAGGTTCCTTTCAGAGTATGCTGATACATTAGCTCCATACCTGACAATCATATACAGCAATTCGCTCGACGAAAGTTCCGTGCCGGCCGGAGTGGCCGTGCAGTTGGCTGTTAACAGCGCATAGCGTTGCGCAGTTGGAGGTGAGCCGCCAGCAGTGGTGGATGTGGGGAAGTGAGATGGTGGGTTTTTGAGAATGGATAATGTGGAGGTGTGTCCATCAGAAGCAATACATTTGTAAGAATGGATGTCATGAACTGCTATATACATTATGACTATTAAGGTAAATACATTGTTTGTTCTCTATTAAAATCTTTCATTTGCTAACTATGCCTATCAGTAGTTAGTGCCTTCCGTAGTTTGAATCTTTTATTTAGCTGGCAGTAGTGGCGCTCGCTGCATTGCAGTAGTTCGAGTTAGGAAGTTTTTTGTGAGGTATGTGATTTGTGAAAGATATAGGTTAATGTTAGTCAGGGCCATTCTTTTGTGGGGATTATTGAAAGTCAGATTGCGTTGCGCTAAAAAATATATTTTGTGTCAGTTTAAGCACAGTCATATGTAATTTTACTAAGGGGACGTCTCATATGTCGACCCTTAGCCGAGGATACCTCACTGGAATCTTCTGATTTTTTTCTTGTAGTTTGTGTAATTAGTGTAGCTATTGTTTATTGCTAACATGTAATTGTAGAGAGAATCTCCTTTGTAGTTGCAGTCTTTCATAGTTGTACAGTAAAACAGTTGTGGCATGCATGTAGATTTGCACCAAGTATTTCGCAGCTGCGCTTGCAATTAACTAGATATTATTTCCAGTGCTATGTTTATGTATTTTCTTATTTTTGCTCTTCAAATTGTGCTTTTCTGTGTTATCGTGTGAAATATTGTGACAATAATGGCGTGTGAGAAACGTAACACTAGGCTCCAAAGTAAACTGAGAAATAATAGTGACGACGAGCGTAGCTTATCAGCACCACTGTGTAGTGAATTAACAGACATACGAAGTAGTAATTTGGTAATTGTGCATTGGGAAATGGAGCGGGCGGCAAATTATGGTGTAGACAATGAAACAAACAGTGAACAGGGAAGCATTATCGATCGATCAGTCGGCAACAGCTCGCCTCAGGAATCAGAAATGACAGAACACAATATTGCAAATACTGTAGACTTAGGTTTTGGGTCCTCACCATTTTCTCAAATGAGTCAAAATGTGAATGTTGCCGGTGAAAATGCACTGGCAAAAAGCATAGAGAAACAGATTCCAGACACTAATACATTATTATTGCAATTAATGCAACAAATGGAACAAAATGAGAGACAAACACAGCAAAAGCTTCAAACGTTAGACACCATGCTTGAACAAACACGTGAAGATTTAACTACTGAGTTACATAACATTGAATCGAAATGTCAAAAAGTCTGTAATGACGTAAAAACACAAATTTGTGAGCATTTTCAACCTATTTTTTCGCAGCATGAAAATGCATTACAGAATCACAAAGCAGACATAAAAGAACTGCAAACAAATGTTCTTGAAAATCATGAGACCTTGCAAGCTAAAATTGACTCAGTTGCATCTACCGATTCGGTTACGCAACTTGCAAAAACTCAGGAAAACTAAAAGGAGACAGTAGATACTCTGAAAATTGGTTCAGAAAGACACATGGAGGAAATTAGTTCATTATGGGAGAAAGTAGTAGAACTTTCGGATCAGATAAATACTTTATCTTCGTAGGTAGTCTTTAATGACACAGAAGAGTGCAAACAAATTAGGGAATTCAAACAAAATCAGAATCAAATTAATACGCAACACCAAAGAGAAATACGGGAAGTACAAGATCAGCTGACACAGGCAATACAAGAATTACGTATTTCAGAGGACACTCGCGCTCCAACACAGGAAGAGGGACTTAGAAATACGGAACAGCCACTAAATAATAACACAGGGCACTTCAGAAATTATGAAAGACATTGGCAAGGTACACCGAATTTTGGATGGAACCGTCGAAACGACGTAACAATGACCGATATGCGACTCGCCGACATGATGATTTTGACTATAAGCTGTTTATTACTACACGTAAATTCAAAACATTTAAGAATTCCGGCAACGACATTCATCCACAAGCGTGGCTTCATCAATTCTCTCATTGTTCTCCTCCCAACGTGTCATTAGAGCACAGATTAGAATTTATGTGTGGTTATTTAGAGAATGAACCAACTGTAAGAATGCGATCAGTCACTCACGATTGCCACAGTAAAGGAGAATTTTATCTTGCTTTCCTCTCAGCATATTGGTCTCAAGCTACACAAGATCGAGTAAAACATTGCATCATAATGATGAAACATTTCGAACAATCAGAATTTTCCAGTCTTGTGAAATATTTTGAAGACATGTGGCACAAGAATCGGTACCTGTCAAACCCATACAGCCCCTCAGAACTCATCCGCATTTGCTTAATCAAATTGCCTGAACATTTACGACACATTATTTTGGCAGGACGTTGCAAAGGCGACATTGAAGCTTTTCAGGGACTCTTACAAGAATTAGAAATTGACACTGACGATCGCGGAACGCGAAAACAGGAACACAACAATTACAGGTCACAGCCGTCGCAATTCCGCGATGAAAGAAATAATAACTGGACACGACAAGGCTATTCTCACAACACAAATCGTGACCAAAGCAGTCACCACCGTATGACAACCGTTGGCAGAGTAGTAATATTTACAGAGAAAGATCACCTCTCCGCGGTAGTAACAGAGACAATCAGAGATACAGACAAATGGGAACCAAAATAATTATTATCAAGGGAGACAGAATAACTTCAGACGCAACGGTCCAGCGCGTAGTTACGATTCAGGGAGAAATTCTCCACCACGTGACCGACAAGAAAGACTCTATGGAATCTACCGACATGACGACAGACGATATGATCGTAACGACAGAGCTGAATTGCATCGGAACTGGCGGGATTCAAACAGGGCAGGGCCGGCTCGACAAGGTGAATTTGTAGAAGTTACGTCTCCAAATACCAATAACGACGCGCGCCAACAAAGACACAATAGGCAATGACTCATACCGCTGGCAGCCACAAAACGTACTTATGAAACTGACGACGCAGCTACCGTAGCTAGTAATTACATAAAAATGGAAGACATTAGGGACATCTTACTCCAGGAACACGATGTAAAACATAACAACATTGCATATCCTGTGATTCACATTACGGTAAATGACGTAATATTTACGGCAGTACTTGACTCTGGCAGTCCCATTTCAGTAATTAGTGAAACGGCCTTTAGCAAGTGCAACAAATCGAACGATTGCCCCACACTTCCTTTACGTAAGATTAAATTACAAGGTGCAATCTTGGGAAAAAGTGTAGATGTACGCCAACAAACCTACTTAGAAGTCATTTGTCAAAGCCACAACTTCTCTATGAACTTTCTTATTGTTCCATTATTGTCAACGGAAATTATATTGGGAGTAGACTTTTTTAATGAATACAAAGCAATCTTAAACTTTCCCAATGCTGAAATAAGTTTAGAGAAAGAAGGTAAGTCAATAGCTTTGAAATTTGAAGATTGACTCTCAAACCATGACGAAGAAGTTAATCGGCTTTACCTCCTGTTAGACAACAGTTCGGAATTTTCGACGGAACTTGACACTAACAATCACTCTGCAAGTACTGACAGGGATGATATCGACGGCGCATTTAACACTAATGAGTTAATTCAGAATAAAACTCAAACAATTTAGAATTGTAATGACACTGATAGGCAAGACCTTTTCGAGATTTTATAAGCACATTCCACAGTTTTTACTCACAAAACAGGAACAATCAAGGGATTTCAATACCAATTTTGTCTTCGCGAGCATACTAAATTTTGTGTTAGACCATACGTAATCCGGCACATTATAGGGACCGTGTTAGAACAGAAATACGATCTATGCTTCACGAGGGCATTATTGAGCCTGCAGTAAGCTTATACAACAACCCATTACATGTTGTTGAGGAGAAAAATGGATCGATCAGGCTTGTCTTAGATTCGAGACAAATCAATACTATCTTCATTCCTGAAACAGACAGGCCGCAAACGTTGGAAGAACTTATTCCGAATTTTAATGGTGTAAAAGTGTTGTCTTCTATTGATCTCAGATCCAGCTTTTATCAGATCGAACTTCATCTAGAATGTAGAAAAGACACAGCATTACTTTGTTTCAGCGTTTGTTATCAGTTTCGGAAACTTCCTTTTGGATTGAACATTTCTTCAGCAGCATTCATTTGCGGGCTAAATTCCATATTACTTGAGGTCTTAAAACGTCACATCATCTTATATGTGGACATTATTCTGATAGCAGAAGCCTCATGCGAACAACATAATCGCATCCTCAACAGCGTGTTACATATTTTTGCAGAATCTGGAATTAAAGTTAACTTGGAAAAGTCCGAATTCGGGAGGACAAAGGTGTAGTTTTTGGGACATATTATTTCTTCTGAAGGCATTCAGCCGAATCCTGAAAAGTTAGAAGCAATCAGTGCCATTCCAGTTCCATACACAAAAAAAAGAGTCTGCAGTTTTCTAGGTCTCGAAAATTTTTACCGTCGTTTTCTGAATGTGCAAATTTTAGTTACAACAAAACTTTATTCTCTCACTGTAAAAAATACTAGTTGGAACTAGGACGAACAAGTACAGTTGGATTTCAATTCTTTGAAAGAATCGCTACTTAACGTGCCAATACTAGCTCATCCAGATCTGTCACAAGATTTCTGCCTGAGCACGGATTCTTCTAAAGTCGGACTTGGTGCCCATTTATTTCAAGAAGCCACAGAAAATGACATTACTGTTCAGAAAACCATTGCTTTTGCTAGCCGAGTGCTAACAAAATCTGAAAAAAATTATTCCGTTACTGAATTAGAAGCGTTAGCTATCGTTTGGGTTTTAACAAATTCCGTTTCTTTCTTTCTGGTAAGCACGTAAAAGTATACAGTGATCAATGTGCATTACAATTTCTTATGTCTTCAAAATTAAATCATGACAGATTAAAACGTTGGGCATTGTTTTTGCAAGAATTCCACTTCACAATACTCTACATTCCCGGCAAGGAGAACATTGTTGCGGACGCACTGTCACGCGCACCGGCTGGGCTTGAGAAAAGTAACACAGAAGGCAACCTCGAGAAAAATTTCAGTATTCTTTACATTCAGAAAGTTGCCTTTGAAAACTTCATCTCCACATCTTTAAAGGACATTGCTCATGAACAAGATAAACATCCGATTTGGAAAGACATCAAAAGCAAATGGCATGAACAGACACACACACAGATTTGGCATTAATATCTGGTTAGAAACAACATACTGTTCAAACGCTGCACTGTTGATGACAAGCTATGGGTACTTTGCATTCCTGACGATTTTGTTAATAAGCTCATTTGGTACATTCATTTCAGCTACGCACATTTTGGTCCACGAAAATTTTATCATATTCTTCGAACGACTTGTTATTTTAACAATATGGAAAATAGAATTCGAAGAGTCTTGTCTATTTGTAAACTTTGTCAAAAGGCGAAACCATCTACTATCTCACATCGTGCTCCGTTGTTTCCTATCGTTCCTTCTAAATTAAAAGAATTTGCTGCTGTTGATCTCTTGGGACCCCTTGTCAGAACATCGAATGGATTTTCGTAGGTTCTAGTCGCTGTTGAACTTACTTCAAAATTTGTTCCTTTCACTCCGTTACGTAAAGCCACTGGACGTTCTGTATCCAACGCCTTTGTTAAAAATTTCTTAGGTGAAGTTGGCCACGTTGCCAAAGTCATTTAAGATAACGGACCGCAAATCAGATCTGCTGCTTGGTCACACATGCTTCGGAATTATAAAATCAAACCTGTTTCTATGTCATTGTACTCACCACATTGTAACCCGTCTGAACGGATTATGAAAAGAATCAATAAGCCTTGCAGACTCTATTGTCACAGAAAGCTTCAGCATTGGGACAGATATTTACACTTATTTTAAAATGTGCTGAATGAAATGCCTCATGACTCCACTGCTTTACCACCTACTCTTGTACTGAAGAATGGAGAACCACCGAACAGAATCAGAGAGCTTTTACCTTTCCCGAATACACATAAACTTCGACACAAAGACATAATGGATTTGGCTATTAAAAATATGAAATCTGCAGCAGTCAAAACGAGAAAACTACACTGTAAAGCAAATTCAAAGAAACTATGTATTGGTCAGACAGTTCCCATTAAAGCTCATTCATTGTCACATAAGAAGAAACACTTGAGTCACAAATTCTTTCTAGTTTACAATGGACCTTACAGAATCCGACATATACCACATGATTATTGCGTTGAAATTTAAACTCTGCATACTAGGAAGAGTAACGTTTTACACCACATTTCACATGTAAAACCGTTTATTGACAGATAATCTGCTTATTAACTTTGTCTTTGCCATAAAACTTTTCCTTTCACATTTCTAGTATGCTTTGTCAGACTTAAGAAACTGTTACCATGCAACAATGAAGTTAAATATCCAGTCAAGAACCATGAGAACTTATTTAAACAGAAATTACGAATGCATTGTTATAGAGAACAGACGACACAGTGTTGTTATTTGTACATTCTTGCTTGTTAGTTGTACGACTATGTAACGACTATCAGGCTTACATACGTAGAACATATACTGTTAATGAGATTTTAATGCAACATTTTGGTTTACTTGAAAAGATACTCTTTATTTGAAGTACATTCGGTGAGATTAAATATGACTTAGCATTTGGTTTCTTTGATAGTTACACGATTATATCACGACGCTACTAATATGTGACACAATTTAGATTGTTGCTTTTGCGGGGTATTTGTTTTATATCTGCACAGTTTTTCTGTATTATTCTGGAAAGTAAAACATGTTTTAGTAGTAACTTTTGTGGTATAGCTACAATGAGACAGCCTCTTCCGTAGCACAACAATACGTTACTTTATAATACTTTCTTGATCACAGTAAGGTATGTAATAACTACGATATCTATACGCAAAGAATTTCACTTTCGTTTATGATGAGGTAAGTACATTGACTTCAGCAGAACTTTGCTCACAGAGGACGATAACTACGACACTCCCACAGAATTATCTTACAGCAAGACGCACATTTTGCGCTACAGGACACGCATTTGAGTGATTAATTTTGTACTTGAACCATTTCTTTTTCAAGATTTTTGAATTACAAAGAAAGTTTTCCGTGATACATTTCATTCCATTGCTGTAGTCTGTAACACCTAAGGGTATAATTACATTAATCCTCAGGGGGGGTACACGCTTACTTTGTGTACCATGTGTGTGACAAGCACAAGGAGCCCTAGCTAATTTGGTATTTGCTTATACAACTTTACACATCGGTAGCATATTTCTGTAACACAGAATTACACAGCTATCTGATCATTTAACTGAGAGAGACAAATATTTCTTTTACTACATCAGTGACAGATGCTTACGTAATTACACAGTTGGATAACTTCACACTTATGAAATTGTATTTTGTCTGTACATTGTGAAATGTTCATATTTTTTCGGAACCATTGTGATACTATGAGAGCTTTGAATGATGTATTTGGTATGGGATCATGATTTTTAAAGTACGTTTGACGTAGATGACACTTTTGACATGAACAGAGAATTTTTTTTAGGTTTTGAAATTATTGGAGGAAGCTATGACGATTCTGAGATTTGGCTGAGGCTTTATGATGTTGTGATGACGATGTGTATTACGCTGTTGCGCTATGTTTATAATCAATAAGCTGATGCTATATGAGAAATTTGATTATGCTACCTATTTATTATGATGAAATATTGATGAAGTGTCTATGAATATGTATATGTGTAATAAAGCAAGGAATAATGAGTATTGGTTTGCGTAAAAGGATGTTGGAAACCGAGAATCGTACTTTAAGAGCTATGAAATGTGTGTATATGTGTGAATGTATCATTATGCTGGCGAAAATTTTTTGGACACTGCTATATTTACAGGATTATGTTTCTACAGATTTGCAACGTAAGTTCTCGACCTGTGAAATTTTTATATAAGACTGTCACTGTAGTGCAAACTGGTGTCGTAAATATTTTGGTAAGAAAGTTAAGTGACCACCTTCACTTAATGCGTCGTGGGCACCCAGCTGCGCGACAGTTGCCTGGAAAAAAGCATTAGTGTGTGCCTTTCAGAGGCACAGGTGGAGAAAAAAAAGAGGCCATTATCCTCACTATTGACATTGCTTTGTAGAAAGCATCGCAAATACGACACTCTCAAATTTGAAAACATATAATTACACTGTGGAGCTCTTAATTTATGATATTTAGTAAAATGCCTAATGAAATGATGAGAAACATTTTTACATCTATTGTCTTTCTAGTTGAGAGATTGCTCAATTTGTTTAATATCTAGTTTCTAGCTCCACTGCAGAATTGGTTAACATAAAATTTTATAGATGTATTAATATAAATATTCTATGTCTACAGATCCAGTAAATAATAATTTATGATATACTTCCAAAAAAATGAGGGAACACAAAAAGACATTTCCCTTCACAGGAACTGCATACATAATTTTCTTTTCAAGCACTTGGTAGTTTATTTTATACAATAAGTTGTGGTGCATCGCCTTAATTACATAGACATTAAGATGTGAATATACATTTCCCTTATCTGCATTGTTGTCTTTAGTGTAATATTTGTTCTGCTGGAGCTTTGTCATGTTTAGGTATAAGTTATAGCATTTGCTGCTGCTGTTTGCCAGGCATACTGTTACTGAATTAGACTTTGTATTACTCTGTAAAGACAGTTCTACTATGGATTTATTTTTCTAGTTTATTGCACATTGCCTTATATTAGTTGTAATATTGCAATTGCTTTGCTAATTTATATATATTGCTGCTTGCTTTGCCAATTTCCATTTTTTTGTCATTGCTGTTTGTGTTGTTATGTGCTGCTGCATTGCCTCGTCCCTTGGTATATATATCTGATCTCAGTAGATTTATGTTAGCTTAAGAGGGGGTACACTACATAAGATACTAACTATGATGAATTGAAAGAAATGCATTGAGAAGCTATAAGAAAATCGTTTGGCCAAAAAAGTAGTGTACAGTGGAGAAAAACTATTTTTGAAAGAGGATGTGAACAGAATACAGAAAGCAGGCTTAGATATGACTTTGTGAGAATAATGATGAACGAAGGGAGATCTACATGCAAAATACTGCAGTAAAACAAATCCTGTCCTTTCCATTTGTGCTTTCCCTCTATGTGTTTCTGTTCCCTTGTGTATTTGTGTTTTTCCTGTCTTTATGTGTTTAGCTGATGCTGTATGTTGTAGAATTTTTCTAATACAATGTTTACTTTGTAAAAATGTTTAGACATTATTTGTTCAGTTTTGTTTTAATGCTCACGTGTGAATTTGTGGTTCGAAAGTTATTCAGACCTTTTATGTATTTACTTATGTCATAATTCCTGTAACACTGATGCATATGTTTATTTCTATTCTCTTGTAAAGCACCTGTTACTACAAATGTTATCTGTATTGTTATGTTCTTTAATGATGTATTTTGTACCTTTGTAATTGTATTCATATGTTGTAAATTTATAATTGTATAGACACCAGTTCCTCATATTAAGTATCATTTCACTGCACACGTTTCTGTTGATCATAATACATGCACAGTATGTGAGCAGTTGGGACTGTTAGTGTTTGGATGTGTGTTACTAATTCAGCAAGGGACTGGTTAACAGCATTGCTGGTTCTAAGAACAATTAGAAAAAAACTTTGTGAGTGCACAAGTGGTGGTTTATGGACTTGCTATATTCTCCGCAAGACTCTTCGATGGTGATTGTGCAGCTGCACAGTCGCAACGGATAGCTGCTAGCCATCTATACAAGGACTACAGTGGGTCTGCATCTTTGATGGCCCACGAATACCTTTATTTTGTACAAGGACTGCAGTGGGACTGCACCTCTGGTGGCCCACCAATACCATACTCTCTACCAGGACTACAGTGGGTCTGCTCTGTGACGACCTACATACCAATATTCTTCAAAACTTCGACTGACTCTGTGGTGGGTTTGCTCTGTTGTGGACCATTAGCTGTCTTTCCGTTGGAAGGACAAGACTGCATGGAAATCCACTACTTCCGTGTGCATTTTCTTTTACTGCTCAGACTTTGAGAAAAACACTGCAATTTTGCTGTGATGAACGCTCAGGACTGTCTTTACGGACTGTGAGAAAATTTTAGCTCTTAACCAACATTGTATCGATAAGTGTGTGCATTTGATTTCTTTGTTATTGTAATTATGAAAAATTTTATAAAATCTGTATTGGCCACTGCCCAGAACAATTTGTAAAATTTTTGTGGGGAGCATGGAGCCTATGTAAGTAGGCTGTTTAAGTTTTTATATTGGTAACGCCACGTAGCGCTCTGTATGAAAATCACTGGCTTTGCTGTGTGAATTGTTGTTAGCTATTGTAGTGTTGGGCAGTTGGCTGTTAACAGCGCGTGGCGTTGTGCAGTTGGAGGTGAGCCGCCAGCAGTGGTGGATGTGGGGAAGTGAGATGGCGGATTTTTTAGAATGGATAATCTGGAGGTGTGTCCATCAGAAACAGTACATTTGTAAGAATGGATGTCATGAACTGCTGTATATATTATGACTATTAAGGTAAATACATTGTTTGTTCTCTATCAAAATATTTCATTTGCTAACTATGCCTATCAGTAGTTAGTGCCTTCCATAGTTTGGATCTTTTATTTAGCTGGCAGTAGTGGCGCTCGCTGTATTGCAGTAGTTCGAGTAACGAAGATTTTTGTGAGGTAAGTGGTTTGTGAAAGGTATAGGTTAATGTTAGTTAGGGCCATTCTTTTGTAGGGATTATTGAAAGTCAGATTATGTTGCGCTAAAAAAAATATTGAGTGTCAGTTTAAGCACAGTCATATATAATTTTTCTAAGGGGACTTTTCAATCTACGTAAGCACTAAAGTTACGCTATAAATCAGTCAAATGTAAAGGCTGTAAATTCAACTAAATACCTAGGAATTACAATTGCGAACAAATTAAATTGGAAGGAATACACAGATAATGTTGTGGGGTACGCTAGACAAAGACTGAATTTTATTGGCAGGACACTTAGAAAATGTAACAGATGTAATCTGCTAAGGAGACTGCCTGCACTACGCTAGTCCGTCCCCCTTTAGAATATTGCTGCGCGATGTGGGATCCTTGCCAGATAGGATTGACGGAGTACATCGTAAAAGTTCAAAGAAGGACAGCACGTTTTGTATGATCGCGAAATATGGGAGAGATAGGGGGGAGATTTGGGCTGTACATCATTAAAACAAAGGCGTTATTCGTTGCGACGGAATCTTCTGACGATATTAAAATCATCAACTTTCTCCTCTGAATGCGAAAACATTCTGTCGACACCAACCTACATAGGGAGAAACGATGTCTATGATAAAATAAGGGAAATCAGATCTGGTATGGAAAGATATATGTGTTCGTTCTTCCCGCGTGGTGTACGAAATTGGAATAATAGAGAAGTGTGAAGGTGGTTTGATGAACCCTCTGCCAGGTACTTAAATGTGATTTGCTGAGTATCAATGTAGATGTAGATGTAGATAGCTACAGTTAACCATTGTACTGTCACTTTGTTGGAATTTACTGAAAAACCGACAGAATTTTTCTGTGTGGTAAATGGAAAGTACTGTAGAAAACGAAAGCAATCGTGTGAAGCGAGTGATATAAGGTATTCAGCATCGCTGACGAACAGGTACGTATGACGGTGTGATCTATACTCTTACTTCAAAAGACATTAATAATTACTATTCTTTCCTTCTTTTGTCAAATGAACAAAGACTAACTCTAGCTCTTTTAAGATTACCACTGTCTTAGATGGACGTCTAGGCGCTTAAGTCCGGAACCGCGTTGCTGCTACGGTCGCAGGTTCGAATCCTGCCTCGGGCATGGATGTGTGTGAAGTCCTTAGGTTAGTTAAGGTTAAGTAGTTCTAAGTCTAGGGGACTGATGACCTCAGATGTAAGTCCCATAGTGCTTAGAGCCATTTGAACCAGGCTGGAGTGGGTGGTGGTGGGAGGATGTTTGGTGCAGGTCTTTCCTCGAGGTCTGCTACAGGGATATGAACCATGAGGCAAGGGGTTGGGAGCAGGGACTGTGCAGAGGATATTGTGTAGGTTGGTTGGGCAGCTGAAAACCTCTGTGAGAGGGGTGGGAAGCATAGTTTGTAGGATATACCTCATTTCAGAGCATTACGAAAGGTAGCTGAAACCCTGGTCGAGAATATGGTTTACTTCCTCCAATCTTGGGTAGCACTGAATCATGAGGGGAATGCTCCTGTGGGCAGATGGTGAGACTTTTGGAGGTGGCGGGTGACTGGAAAGATAAGGTGTGTGAGATCCGTTTTTGCATGAGGTTGGGAAGGCAATTACAGTCACGGACCGTTTGTCACTACAGATGCGACGGCCATTGGTGGCTGGGCTGTATGGAACGGACTTCTTGGTATGGAATGGGCGACAACTGTCGAAGTGGAGTTTTTGTTGGTGGTTGTGAGGTTTGATGTGGAAGAGGTATTGTTGTAGTCATCTTTAAGATGGAGATCAATGTCAAGGAAGGTGACTTGTTGGGTTGAGGAGGATTAGGTGAAGCGAATGGAGGAGAAGGTGTTGAGGTCCAGGAGGAATTTGGATAGGATGTCCTCACTCTCGATCCAGATCACGTAGATGCCATCAAACATTTTGCTGCAGCTACACTACACCTCTTTCACAAAAACAGAGAAATAACAAATATTGATAACTAAAGAGGGATTTCTATCTCGAACTGCACACGTGAAGTGCTGTCTAGAATTCTGTACAGTCATTCCAAACTGATGGCGTACTAAACCCCAGAGAAGCACATGGAAACAGAATCACTGTACAATTACAGAAGTAAAAAAAGAAAAGTCGCCAACGTTGTAGGCTTCAAAAAAGCCTACAGTTATATCCAAAGTTCTTCAGTGTTGGACTTGTTAAGATTTTTTTACTTCATTCTAGATCAGCAAAAATAATAAGATTATCCCTCACATTTTCCGGATCGGAGGTCAAATTCATAGCGGAACTGTCTGAGCTCTAAACGTTTGAAAGAAGAATAATACCGGGTGATGGTCTACCGCCACGACTCGTCTGCCGTGCTCTGTAATATTCGATGAGGAAATGGTATGAGAAAAACCCTCAGAAAATGCATATGAAAGCAAGGAAGATCAGACAGACCTAAATTGCTTAGGATTTGTTGACTACTTACCGTTACTAGATAATAACATGGAAAAGTCAGATATCAGATAATATATCTACAAAATGTAGCACAAAAAGTAGGATTACAAGTTGCATACGGAAAGACTGAGTGATGGTAATAGACCCACTAGTAACAAACTGCATAACAGTAAGCAACAGTAAAGTAAAAATACTGAAATTATTTTTAAAAAACTAGTAGAAATTAATGTAGTCACATGAACGAAAAAATGTTCATGACTAGAAAGACCTAATAATTGATGTATGCTCAAAAACTAACATGGTTTACACACAGTATAAATGTTTATCAGTCAAAACAAGATTAAAAAGTACTTGACAGTGGTTCAGCCAGAAGCAACATACGGAAGTGAAACTCTTTTAAAGTCAACCAGAGAAACAGAGTCTACAATATCGTAAAAGTAGAGAGAAGAATACCTAGATCAAGCATGCATAAAATATATAAAAAGAATTACAATTGACGATAGTACTACATGTAGTGATGTACAGGTATCTGGAAATTATTGTAGATATTACACTTAAGAAGAGGATTTCTTTATTTGGTCACATTATAGGGACGCCAAAAGCCACTTAACCAGGAAAGTTATAGACAAAAAACACAGAAATCTGTAACAACAAATAGGAGGGATCGACGAAATGGGAGAAGATACGGGAAGAGCTAAAAACAAGACTGTGTGATCTGCAAAACAAAACAGAAAATATGTAAGATCAGATAAACAAGAAAATAAGATTTAAACCGCAAATAGGTGAAAACAGTGAAAAGGGTACATACAAATGAGGGTAGACGGAAAAGAAACGAACGAATAAAAATATATTGGGCAGTTCGAAAGGAACTGTAATGCACTTATCGAAGAAGATAACTCGAAAATGACTGACTAAAGTAGTCCAATGAAGCCATTATTATTATTATTATTATTATTATTATTATTTCAGTCCAGTTATTGCCTCTTAAATATAACATCTGGAACTATACATATGGGCGTTAATTTTGTCTCCAGATACGAAGTTATTATCTAAGTTCGGCAAAAACAATGAAGTCTGAACTTCGTGTATTTTTAATTGCTAAGACTGTTAGCGTCAGACCTCTTTCGTTTTGTGTCTACTAGTGTGCAAATGTTCTATAATGTTGTTCATGAATACCCTTGCTAATATACGAGGGTGGTCTCAAAAGTTCTCTGAACGGAATGGAGAAAAGTACTTACATCACTGAAACGTTTATTTTTTATTTTTGAATTTAGTCTCCTTGTAATTTAATGCACTTGGTCCAACGATATTTCAGTGCCTTGATCCCATATCGAAAGTGAGTTTCCTCCAGGTCTGTAAAATGGTTGTCAACTCCGGCCATTAATACTTCGTTTGAAGTGAATCTACGTCCACCAAGAAAGAATTTCTATTTTGGGTTGAGATGCAAGTCTGACAGAGCCACATCACGTGAATAAGGTGGGTGTGGCAATAATTCATACCTTAGTTCGTGTAATATTGCCATGTCCATTCTCATGCGTTTTTGATCCAGTGTCAAGTGTCGCGGCATCCATATTGCAGATAATTTTGTTCATTTCCAATTCTTGAGTTGAAATGTTGTGGTCCTCAGTCCCGAGACTGGCCTGATGCAGCTCTCCATGCTAATCTATCCTGCGCAAGCTTCTTCATCTCCCAGTACCTACTGCAACCTACATCCTTCTGAATCTGCTTAGTGTATTCGTCTCTTGGTCTCCCTCTGCGATTTTTACCCTCCACACTGCCCTCCAATACTAAATTGGTGATCCCTCGTTGTCTCAGAACATGTCCTAGCAACCGATCCCTTCTTCTAGTGAAGTTGTGCCACAAGCTCCTCTTCTCCCCAGTTCTATTCAATACCTCCTCATTGTTTATGAGATCTACCCATCTAATCTTCAGCATTCTTCTGTAGCACCACATTTCGAAAGTTTCTATTCTCTTTTTGTCTAAACTATTTATCGTCCACGTTTCACTTCCATACATGGCTACACTCCATACAAATACTTTCAGAAACGATTTCCTGACATTTAAATCTATACTCGATGTTAACAAATTTTTCTTCTTCATACACGCTTTCCTTGCCATTGCCAGTCTACATTTTATATCCTCTCTACTTCGGCCATCATCAGTTATTTTGCTGCCCAAAAATCTAAACTCTTTTACTACTTTAAGTGTCTCATTTCCTAAGCTAATTCCCTCAGGATCGGCCGACTTAATTCGACTACATTCCATTATCCTCTTTTCGCTTTTGTTGACGTCCATCTTATACCCTCCCTTCAAGACACTGTCCATTCCGTTCAACTGCTCTTCCAAGTCCTTTGCTGTCTCTGACAGAATTACAATGTCATCGGCGAACCTCAAAGTTTTATTTCTTCTCCATGGATTTTAATACCTACTCCGAACTTTTCTTTTGTTTCCTGTATTGCTTGCTCAACGTACAGATTGAATAACATCGGGGATAGGCTACAACCCTGTCTCACTCTCTTCCCAACCACTGCTTCACTTGCATACCCATCGACTCTTGTAACTGCCTTCTGCTTTCTGTACAAATTATAAATAGCCTTTCGCTCCCTGTATTTTACCCCTGCCATCTTCAGAATTTGAAGGAGAGTATTCCAATCAACATTGTCAAAAGCTTTCTCAAAGTCTACAAATGCTAGAAACGTAGGTTTGCCTTTTCTTGACCTTCCTTCTAAGATAAGTCGTATTGCCTCACGTGTTCCAACATTTCTACGGAATCAAGACTGATCTTTGCCGAGGTCGGCTTCTATCACTTTTTCCATTCGTCTGTAAAGAATTCGCGTTAGTATTTTGCAGCTGTGGCTTATTAATCTGGTAATTCGGTAATTTTCACATCTGTCAACACCTGCTTTCTTTGGGATAGGAATTATTATATCCTTCTTGAAGTCTGAGGGAATTTCGCCTGTTTCATACATTTTGCTCACCAGATGGTAGAGTTTTGTCAGGACTGGCTCTCCCAAGGTCGTCAGTAGTTCCAATGGGAAGTTGTCTACTCCCGAGGCCTTGTTTCGACTCAGGTCTTTCAGTGCTCTGGCAAACTCTTCACGCAGTATTGTATCTCCCATTTCATCTTCATCTACATCCTCTTCCATTTCCATAAGTACATCGCCCTTGTATAGACCCTCTATATACTCCTTCCATCTTTCTGCTTTACCTTCTTTGCTTAGACCTGGGTTTCCATCGGAGCTCTTGATATTCATACAAGTGGCTCTCTTCTCTCCAAAGGTCTCTTTAATGTTCCTGTCTTGTGAGATAAGTCTCTACATCCTGACATTTGTCCTCTAGCCATCCCTGCTTAGCCATTTTGCACTTCCTGTCGATCTCACTTTTGAGATGTTTGTATTCCTTTCTGCCTGCTTCATTTACTACATTTTTATATTTTCTCATTTCATCAATTAAATTCAATATTTTTTCTGTTACTCAAGGGTTTCTACTAGCCCTCGTCTTTTTGCCTATTTGATCCTCTGCTGCCTTCACTATTTCATCCCTCAAAGCTACCCATTCTTCTTCTACTGTATTTCTTTCCCCCATTCCTGTCAATTGTTCCCTTATGCTCTCCCTTAAACTCTGTACAACCTCTTGTTTAGTCAGTCTATCCAGGTCCCATGTCCTTGAATTCCCACCTTTTTGCTGTTTCTTCAGTTTTAATCTACAGTTCAGAACCAATAGATTGTGGTCAGAGTCCACATCTGCCCCTGGAAATGTCTTACAGTTTAAAACCTGGTTCCTAAATCTCTGTCTTACCATTATGTAATCTATCTGATATCTTTTAGTATCTCCAGGGTTCTTCCATGTATACAACCTTCTTTCATGATTCTTGAGCCAAGTGTTAGCTATGATTAAGTTGGGCTCTTCGCAAAATTCTACTAGGCTGCTTCCTCTTTCATTTCTTAGCCCCAATCCATATTCACCTACTATGTTTCCTTCTCTCCCTTTTCCTACTGTCGAATTCCAGTCACCCATGACTATTAAATTTTTGTCTCCCTTCACTACCTGATAGTTTCTTTTATCTCATCATACATTTCATCAATTTCTTCGTCATTTGCAGAGCTAGTTGGCATATAAAATTGTGCTACTGTAGTAGGTGTGGGCTTCGTGTCTATCTTGGCCACAATAATGCATTCACTATGCTGTTTGTAGTAGCTTACCCGTACTCATATTTGTTTTTCATTATAAAACCTACTCCCGCATTACCCCTATTCGATTTTGTATTTATAACCCTGTATTCACCTGACCAGAAGTCTTGTTCCTCCTGCCACCGAACTTCACTAATTCCCACTCTATCTAACTTTAACCTATCCATTTCCCTTTTTAAATTTTCTAACCTACCTGCCCGATTAAGGGATCTGACATTCCACGCTCCGATTCGTAGAACGCCAGTTTTCTTTCTCTTGATAACGACGTCCTCTTGAGTAGTCCCCGCCCAGAGATCCGAATGGTGGACTATTTTACCTCCGGAATATTTTACCCAAGAGAACGCCATCATCATTTAATCATACAGTAAAGCTGCATGCCCTCGGGAAAAATTACGGCTGTAGTTTCCCCTTCCTTTCAGCCGTTCGCAGTACCAGAACAGCAAGGCCATTTTGGTTAGTGTTACAAGGCCAGATCAATCAATCATCCAGACTGTTGCCCCCGCAACTACTGAACAGGCTGCTGCCCCTCTTCAGAAACCACAAATTCGTCTGACCTCTCAACAGATACCCCTCCGTTGTACGGCTATTGTATCATTGAGGCACGCAAGCCTCCCCACCAACGGCAAGGTCAATGGTTCATGGGGGGGGGGGGGAGTTAAAATGTAATATACCCTTTCAGATGACATCTGCCAAGCGCGAGCAAATTCACGCACTTTCCAATCGGCGATCCTCCATGTCCATTTTGTGCACTTTTGCAATGATTTCTGGAGCAGTGACAAATCTTGGTCGACCACTGCGCGGATCATCATCTATGCTCTCCCGACCAAATTTAAATTCATTTTTTCACTTGAACAACAGAGGAATTTGAAGGAGCAGAGCCCCCAGTGTATTCTGGAAATCGGCATTAATGTCTTTTGCTTTCATATCTTTCTTTAGAAAGTACTTTATCACTGCTCGAACCTCGATTTTTTCCATCTTTGCAAATCACTACGCGGGAACAACAACAGACCCACGTCACCGCCGCAGCTCCCTTTCAAGAACACTGGCGTGTTTCGAGTTTACAGGCAACTGTCCAATGAATATCGCTTGAACAGCTCGTTGTGCTAGCGCTGACCTCTCTTGGTGATTCCGTGAACCTTTCAGACCACCCTCGTACTCACGAATACTCGGTATATAACTGAGTTAACGGAACAACTGCTTAATTGTCACTATGAGTGCTACTTTTCAACGAGAAATCTATACGATTTATAATATTACAGACATTCAAAGAATGTTTCCCAGAACTGTAGTTCAGTTTAATTATATACAGTACACAGTTCGCATCACTGATACTAAAACATTTAGCAGAATCTGTCGTGCGAATTTTCGTTTCAGTACAAAGAAACCCTTTGATGTACTGCCACGGAAATCGCTGAATTGTGTCAAAATGCGACGTGTAAAATCCTTCTCGTAATACTGGGTTTTTAAAGCCTTCATTGTAGATAAGAGCAACTACTCAGCTGTTTAGTGGACCCTTTCAGGCTGAATGAAGACTGAAGCGGATATTCCCTGCTAATTATCGTCTCTGCTAACAATGAAAAAGGCAAACAGAGAGTGTGAATAGACTGATGGATTTGCTCCATAAAGTACACTAGTTCCTGAATTATGCTCCAGTTGTAAAGAAATGAAGCACAAGAGACCATATTAGCTAATGAACTATCTCAACTGTGAACAAAATAAGAAAATACTTAGTATATGCTATGCAACTACTATGAAGTTAGAAGCAGATGTTCATATGATATGTGTGTTTCATGTGGATGCTGCTGGATTCGCCTAATGGATTTATGGCGCAATACGAATGTTACAAACTTTCACGAACACTGACGGGTGTTAGAGTTTCAGTGTCACTACTAAATGAAACTAACTGCTAGAAAAATGTATGTCTTCATTAATGCCCCTCATTAACACAATGATGGAAGTATCTGATTAACACGTGAAGCCGAGTGCACAGGAAGACCTTCGGATGATTTCCAGGCACGAAACTGCGACAGCGCCGTATAGTGAATCCATTCCCTGAAATTCCGTGGTTGCGTCAGCACTTTTATTGCAGCAATAAACTCTTACGAGACCTCTGGAAACCTCCACAGCCTCCCATAAAATGTACCACGTTGCACCGTTCGCAGATAGAAACATCAAAGGAAGCAGTGACGTAAAAATCTTGGAAGTTGTCTGCCAGTCCTCTTCATATCACCATCAAGATATCTGTGACAGTATTATTTACCGTAGGATTTGTGGCAGAACCGACGGACTAGTAATGTGTTAATGGAAATCAGTATAGAACGTGATAAAAATTGATCTGCAACTCAACATAAGACCTCTCTACTAGAAAGAGGAACTGTGAATCAGAAACCAGCGGCCCCAAATAAATAGATCTTCACCAACTGTACTGTGTGAACATTTTAAACAATGATAACTGCGTGTTGATACACTTGTACATAAAGTAAACATTTCAGTTTTTCCGCAAGCTACCTCCGTTGTCTTATAAGAGCACCACTAATTTACACGTAACCTGTAAAGACGCCCCTAAAAGCAGTCCAGTGTACACCGCTTACATATGTGAAATCCTGAGACAGCATCGGTCTGATCGAGGTGGCTTTCAGTTTCATTCAGTTGCTATGTTTGTTTCCCGGTTGATGTAGTACATATGGACTGAAAATACCTTTTTTTGCGATTGTTGGATGATATGACTAGTGAAATGTGGTGCATCCGACTTGAGTATTAAAAGGAATATCATTAATGGATATCTATTCAGGCAGCCAAATGTTCTGTACTCCTGAAATCAAAAACGCCTACGAAGCTCTCATGACTTTGCTTACGCCTACTACCATTCTAACTACGTCATGTGGCGTGCTCCGTAAGTCTGCATCCCGTATGTGGAAAGCAACTAATTCAGCGACACATATCAAAGTGTAATAAGAAAGTCGGCAAAAATACCTTCCTTACGTCACGAGTTTTCATCCATGATTTCTGATCTTTGTCGTCTCTTCTACAATGTTGAGCGCATTATTAGAAGAGCTCAAGAACAACATTGTTACCCACTCATAGATCTACAATACCGTACCTGCAAAGATTCATAGGACAGTTTGACGTATATCCCGTATCTAGCACCTCACCACAGTGGTAGAGAAGGTCTCTGTCATCTTGTATTCCACAGCTGGATAGGTTTGTTTGCATTGGTGTAACAACGTTTCCTAGTCAGCTGAGGGCCCTCCTAGATTTCTACTTCAGCTGGCTACCTGTCATTTCAGTTTCTTATGGCAGGTACCATTCTAAAGGTTCTATGTGTTGTTCAAGAAGACACTGTTGGATTTTATTTGTAAGGAAGACTTGTTTTCTGAACTGTACAATACATGTTTTTCGTCGAAGGTCAGCGTGTATCTTAGCGTGAATTCTACTGACGATTATCGAATCCCTGTAGGAGAAAACCAGCTCATCTGTACAGTACAATACAGGGTGCTGTCTTAGCATTCACAGAGCCAATTTTTATACGGCATGTTTTATTCAGGATGCAATCCAATTTACCTGTGTGGATAGATGTAGTTTAAAATGGGCCTGCATATTCGTCAGTGCAAAAGCTCAGGGGCTTATCAGTTGTTCTGAGGGCAGTAGGATTTGCGTTCTACGAGTCGGGGTGTGGAACGTCAGAAGTATTAACGTAGTAAAATTGCAAAGACTCAGTCTAGATATAGTGGGGGTGAATGAAGTGATATGATAACAGTCTAGATATAGTGGGGGTGAATGAAGTGATATGATAAGTGGACATGGATTTCTGGTGAGATGACTGTAGAGTAATATCAACGGCAGCAGAAAATTTTATAGCGAGAGGAGTATTCTTTATGAATAGGAAAGTATGGCAGACAGTAAGCTTCTGTGAACAGTTTGGTGACAGATTTTATTTCATCAGATTCGACAACAGAACAACACCGTAACGATAGTTCCAGTATACATACCTACGTCGCAAACAGGAATTGAGGAGATAAAGTATATGAGGATACTGAACCGGTAATTCGTATGTAGACTGATATGAAACTGTAATAGTCACGGGGGATTTGAAAGCTGTTGCGAGGGAATGAGTAGAAGAAAGAATTCGGGAGAACATGGGCCTGGTAGTGGGGACAGAAATTAAATTTGAGATATTAATAACGAAAATTCTGTTCGGTAATCACAAATGGAGGAGGCATACTTGTAACTTCCTGGGAATGCAGGAAGGTTCCCGTCAGATTTCAACATGACCAGGCAGAGATTCCAAAATGTGGTACTGGCTTATAAGGTGTACCCAGTTGCAGATATGGACTCTAATCACGATCATTTTATGACGAAAAGTACGCTGAAGCTTACGAGGATGTTCAAGAAGGATCAGTGCACAAGAAGGTGGGATAGGAGGTACTAAGAACGAAGAGATAAATTTGAAGTTCTCTGAGGCAACAGCCACTGTGATAATGAATTGCCCAGTAGGCACTTAAGTAGAGGAGTTACTACAATCATTGGGAGAAGAAACAGCGAAATGACTATTCACGTTGGTGTGTAGAGTGTATGATGTTGGCTGTATACCACCATACTTTCGAAAAACATCATTCGCAAAATTCCGAAGAGGTCAAGTGTTGAAAACAGCGAGAAGTAAAGCACAATCAGCCTAACAGCTCATAAAACCATATTAATAGCAAAATTAATATGGAGAAGAGTGGAAAACAAAACTGGAGACCTGTTACATGACAATCAGTTTGGCATTGTGGAAGATAAAGATTCCACAGGGAAAGTTCTGACGTTGCGGTATACAATGGAAGCGAGACAACGCGAAAACCAAGACACATTCATGGGTTTTGTCGACCGTGATGATGCATTCGACCACGTAAAATGGTGCAAGAGGTCAAAATTCTGGGAGAAATAGGGGAACCTGTATGGAAAGGAGGCACAAAATATGTACATACTATTCAATATATACACTGAAGAAGCAATTGTAGAAATAAAACAAGGGTTCAAGGGTGTGGTCAAAATTCTAGATGAAAGAATTTCAGTGATAAGATTCGCTGATGACACTATTGTCCTCAGTGAAAGCGAAGAAGAATTACAGGATATGCTGAATGGAATGAACGTTCTAATAAATACAGGATTTGGATTGGAAGTAAATCGAAAAAAGACGAAATTAATGACACGTAGCGGAAATGAGAACACCGAGAAACTTAACATCGGAATTGGTGATCACGAAGTGGCTGTTGTTAAGAAATTCTTTTACCCAGACAGAAAAATAACACTTGTAGAACGCAGCAAGGAGGACATTAAACGCAGACTAGCACTGGCAAAAAGGGCATTCCTGGACAAGAGAAGTTTACCAGAATCAAATATAAGCCTTAATTTGAAGAAGAAGTTTGGAGCACAGTATCGTACGGATGTCGTGAAACATGGACTGTGAGAAACAGGAAGAGAAGAGAGTCGGGCTATGGTGCTACAAAGTAACACTGAAAGTTATGTGGTCTGGTAAGGTAAGAAATGAAGAGGTTCTGTGCAGAATCGGCGAGGAAAGTATTATACGGAAAACACAGACTAGAAGAAGGAACAGGATCATGTGTGTAGAAGAAATGCTTCACATTAATGACAATTGTTTGGTCACAACAGAATAAATAATGTAAAGTGGGTGCCAGTTCTCTTCCCTGAGGTAGACCATTACCACGTCTTCTGCATCTACTTTCTTTCTGTGGAAACATACATACAACTTTCTGATCTCATGAACTGGCTGAGTAACTTAAACCAAATGGTAATTTTCTATGTTCAAATGATTCAAATGGCTCTGAGCACTATGGGACTTAGCATCTGAGGTCATGAGTCCCCTAGAACTTAGAACTACTTAAACCTAACCAACCTAAGGACATCACACACATCCATGCCCGAGGCAGGATTCGAAACTGCGACCATAGCTGTAGCCACTGCTGCCGGCCATAGTACATTGTACGTAAGTCAAACACCTACCTATTTTTAACGTGTTTCGCTGGATTTGTTTTCCCAGAACTTATAGTATACCCTGCCCCGTTAACTCCAACATTATGCCGTCAAACTTTCACAAATAATCAAGTTTTTCAAGCGTACTACCATCCTTTTGTTTTTCCATAGCAGAAACGTGCCCAAAACACAACATAATAACAACATGGCAACCATTAAGTACACGAGTAGAAGTGGTATACTGTAATTCACATCTGATTCTAGAGCTTTTTAGAAAGAAGATGGCCGTGGAGCCAATACCAACACCATCAGGTGATCACGGTTACAGCTTCATACCTACGGTACATAATAAAGTGCTTCCAGTATAGTATACTCGCATGGATGTAGATCCTTTAGAGCGACTATAATCAATTATGAAGAAAATAACGCTTAGCACGTTTAGAATGTAATGTCTTTTATCTTCGAGCCTCCTTTGCTGTTTTAGCTTAACAAAGCACTTGTAACGTTTTACAAAAGCCTACATATCGGCCCATAAAAAAACAGATCTAATAGTGGAAATTATAACGAGACATCCCTTGATCCATACTAGTGACTGATACCTATTTCATTTATAATTTGTTACCAAAATAGTTCATTCTCGAGCCCAAACTGTAAACTTATTCCGTCGTCGTTTTGCTGTCTTCAACAGATTATTCAACTAGGACCAAAGGTCACCATTGCAGTATGCTACTCCACTGCAAAATCTCTTGCAACAGATAAAGCCTGTGCTTGACTGCCTGTAGGATGGCCCATTGCTGATTCTCAAGTGGTGCGCCATTAGCATCATGTTCTCATTAAGCATTTGTAATTCAATGAAAACTGTAATATTACTTGCAAAAATGTTAGTAAAATCCTTAAAATGCTCTGCGGTTCGTGACGGGAGGTGTCATATCTTATATAGTTTGTCACAGATACAACGTAGCACCGCTACATGTTTAGAGACGATCACTGAGGAGACGCATTTCATCTGAGGAGAGCGTGTTCCTTACTAAAACCACTGATTGCTGTAATTTGCTGGTCTCCAAACGGGTGTAGCAAATGAACTTCTTCTATTAGACCACATCCTTTCATTGCTGTGCTCCAGACGTGTACTTTAACGAACATCATTTCAATCACCTCAATTTCATATTCGGTTCCAGACAGATACCTGTGGTGTCACCGCCAGACACCATACTTGCTAGGTGGTAGCCTTTAAATCGGCCGCGGTCCGTTAGTATACGTCAGACCCACGTGTCGCCACTATCAGTGATTGCAGACCGAGCGCCGCCACTCGGCAGGTCTAGTCTAGAGAGACTCCCTATCACTCGCCCAGTTGTACAGCCGACTTTGCTAGCGATGGTTGACTAACTACATACGCTCTCATTTGCTGAGGCGACAGTTTGGCATAGCCGTCAGCTACGTCATTTGCAACGACCTAGCAAGGCGCCATATTCTTCAAGAATGTATTCTTAACTGATAATATTGTGAATCATGTACCGTCAAGAGCGACGTTCATCATTAATGTATTAAAGTTAAGTATGAAACTAATTACGTCCGCTTTCTGAATTCTCATTCCTTGTCATGTTCCAGACCTCACGTCAGTGTAGTTCTTCCCTCCTCACGCCAGCCTGCGTGAGCTAAAATGCGTGCATTTCGGCCACCATTCGTAAACGGTGTTGGCTCTTCAGCCAACACTACAATACCCTTAACATTCATTCCTTTTACTTAGTTCTATGATGGGTTTCAGACGCATATCTTCCTGCACGTATCTGTTACTGATACATGTAGAGGTAGTGAAGTGGTTTTATTGAAGGCAGCTCTCTTCGCCTGTGCTTCTGATAACTCTCTTGTCTCGGTCATCCTATATAATCTTACATACGAAAAAGGAGGTTGTTTCACAATTGCCATTACTATGTCGTCAACATTTTCGACATCGAAAAATTTATTATTTTCCCCTCTACTACATCACATGACTTTGGTCTCTGTTTTATTTTTTCTTAAGGCATATTCTGTGAAATCATGCTTCATTTTCCTGAAAGTAAATCCTCCTTATGTGTAGACAGAAGGATGTGTCAAATGGGAACATTAACATTAGCATCTGTTATACATGTATATTTATTCTAATTCCTCCTCTTACTGCATAAAAACTAGATCACACATTCAGCAGAGCTTTCAGATTTATGATACTGAGAAGTATCCACTGAATTGTCAGTTCCCATAGGTTAGGGATTAGGGATGGATGGGGCTATAGACGTAACTGTCCTGTAACTAATGTCCACATTCCACTACCTATGACTAAAATGATGACCGAATATTCTTGTAACTAGGATTTCTGGAGACGACAAGTAAAAACTGAAAGACGGCCAACAAATATTCAACTGGGGAGTGGAAAACGTGGCAAGATGTTGAGGGTTAAAGAGGATGAGGGAAACATAAAACGAGCAAATAAATTACGTACGTACCAACAGGGGGTGAAAAAAGAAACATCTTACACGGTGAACCGTGAATTTATTTTCAAAACTTTTTGTTAAGAATTTACTTTATTTACTAGCGATTCATCAAGAACACTAACACACTTAATCACATTATGTGAGTGTGGAAGTAGTTGCCAGGGAGTAAGTGATGAAATCAAAATGAAATTGCTTTTAACAAATGGGAATTTTATTCCTAAAAGCCTTTTTTTAAGAAACAGATTTAAATTTATAAGCAGAAACCACCCTCTAAATATCAAGTTAGAATTTATTCAGAGGCAGAAAGAAACAAATTTTTGAGTCTATGAACTTTCGGGCTGAGAACCTTGGCGTTCCCTTTTGACACGGCCGTAGTCACGACCGCTCACAACAACCTCTGAAAGACTACACAGGTTCAAATCTGCAACACACCATATTACTTTAAACTAAAAGATTCAACAATTCACCAAGCACATAAACTATGCACCCCGTAGGAGGGATGGAAATGGAACAAAACACTGAAATTAAAATATTAACTTGCCACCGAAGGTGCAACATTATTTTAAATTCTAAGAAAAGTATTTTAAACATAGCTGCACAACAGCAACAGTTCCACGTAATAAAATTATAAATAGCCGACCGGTTGCAATGGATAAAGAATTCTTTACCTAGGTTCCAACAAATTTAAATTTGTCTTCTTCAGAAGGTAGCAATTTTACATTAGTAAGGACTAATGTACCATCGCCGTTTTTACAAATGTCGGCATAGATCCATTTGTCAAAATGTAATGTACAATTGCCACCTTCTGAAGAAGACAAATTTAAATTTGTTGAAACCTAGGTAAAGAGTTCCTTATCCATTGCAACTGGTCGGCTGTTTAGAATTTTATTCTAAGAATAGTCTTACGGTGGTAGGGTGGCAAGTTCATATACTAAAACGACAGACAGACACTCACTGCCTAAGAAATGCGGATGAGAGACAGACTCCAGACTGACTGCGACTGACTGACTGGCGAGCTCATAGCGCCACTTAAATGCACGTGAACAGGCAACCTTTCCCACCAGAGGGAGACACCAAAGCTGCGATTGCCACAGCGGCACCACCGCCAGAAACGGAGGGCGACTACTTCACACTACGCGCTGTGGCAGGCTCTTCAGAACAGCAATTGTTACCACGGCTCACACGGGCACATCAGTCCACTAGTTCATGCGCACACACACACACACACACACACACACACACACACACACACACACAGAGAGAGAGAGAGATTGTCAGCTGGAAAAACAAGGATACAAGTGAATAATAAGAATGAAATAGAGCAGGTGCACAGTCAACCCCCGTATAAGCGTAGGAACTGGTTTCAAAATAGGCAAAGCAACAACAAAAACTTACTTCCCAATTTTCGTATGTAGAGAAATGCGTATTGCTGCGAACGTGGAGGAGGAAGAACGTAAGTATCGCATTATTATGCAACAGGATAATCTTAATAATGCAACATACGCAGATGTCAGTGATAGGCCGTCGAAGAAAAGATAGTTGCAACATTAACTGAAACCACCTTACTTTAAATTAATAAAAGTACTGTTTGGGAATCTCTTTATGAAAAACTGTTTTCTTTTGAGGAGACTCATTTCTGTTCAATCAAATATATTAGATATTTTCTTTTGGGGGAACTCACTTTCATTCAGTAAAAGGTGTCACACATTAGGTGGGAAAAACGCGTAATACTTGTCGCACAGACCGTAGTGTGATCAAACGAAAAGTTAACGCACCAGCTATAGTAACGATATCAGTGATATTGGCGATAAGTTTCTATTTCAGACTGTGAACTTAATTTTTGTCCATTAATTATCTACGAAACTTCCGATCTTTATTGTTAAATCGTAAGAGAACTGATATTCAGTTTTTCTTCTTCTTCAGCGAACCTTGTTGCTAGAAAATTATATTCATCTTTTATCTGGAATTCTGCTGTGACATAATAATGCAATCAAAACCACTTATGTCTTTATTTTAGTAGTAGTGTGCGTAATCCAGCGATCATTCAATAATGAAATATTTGATTATTTTTCAGCATTTAAACTAGTTGGACGTTGTCAATCAGGTAACGGAAGTATCGCGCGTCATAAGCCCGCTCTCGTTTTCACACTGTAACATTTGTGAGACGAACATGCAATCTACATTCTTTTACAAAGTCCGATTGTTATTATTATTACTGTTCAGACTATTCCTTTGCAGTGACAGTCAACAATAACACGGTCATGTGTCAACAAGTTTGCTTTCGAACAATGACTCCTGGGCCTGTAGCCAAACTCGCATGTTTAAGGAAATAATCACATACAGAATCATTTTATACCTCAAGAACATTGTATCGTTCAATACCTTCTCTCTAATATTTGTAACATTATGTCTTCTTTTATTGCTGTGAGTGTGATGCATCCATTTCCGCTAAAGTTTTTAAATTTAAAATCGCTAAGATCCACACCGGAGTAAAAAGATACATTACTTACAGTAGAAAAGCAGTACGACAAGCTCTTGTATTGAAAATGAAAGCCAGGTCCTCTTTAAACGTCAAAATGTACTTATCATTCCATGTGCTCCCTTTTAGGCCTATGTCCTTCACCCGGTGATTCTCTCTGTAAATACTTTGTGTCCCTCAACTTTGATTCTGAATGACCTACTACATTCCCGTCAGATCTGCCATCTAGTTGTATTTCAAATGGTTTAATACTGCTTTTGACAGTTTACCTTTGTAAGCAGTATTTTGCTCATAAATACACTCCTGGCAATGGAAAAAAGAACACATTGACACCGGTGTGTCAGACCCACCATACTTGCTCCGGACACTGCGAGAGGGCTGTACAAGCAATGATCACATGCACGGCACAGCGGACACACCAGGAACCGCGGTGTTGGCCGTCGAATGGCGCTAGCTGCGCAACATTTGTGCACCGCCGCCGTCAGTGTCAGCCAGTTTGCCGTGGCATACGGAGCTCCATCGCAGTCTTTAACACTGGTAGCATGCCGCGACAGCGTGGACGTGAACCGTATGTGCAGTTGATGGACTTTGAGCGAGGGCGTATAGTGGGCATGCGGGAGGCCGGGTGGACGTGCCGCCGAATTGCTCAACACGTGGGGCGTGAGGTCTCCACAGTACATCGATGTTGTCGCCAGTGGTCGGCGGAAGGTGCACGTGCCCGTCGACCTGGGACCGGACCGCAGTGATGCACGGATGCACGCCAAGACCCTAGGATCCTACGCAGTGCCGTAGGGGACCGCACCGCCACTTCCCAGCAAATTAGGGACACTGTTGCTCCTGGGGTATCGGCGAGGACCATTCGCAACCGTCTCCATGAAGCTGGGCTACGGTCCCGCACACCGTTAGGCCGTCTTCCGCTCACGCCCCAACATCGTGCAGCCCGCCTCGAGTGGTGTCGCGACAGGCGTGAATGGAGGGACGAATGGAGACGTGTCGTCTTCAGCGATGAGAGTCGCTTCTGCCTTGGTGCCAATGATGGTCGTATGCGTGTTTGGCGCCGTGCAGGTGAGCGCCACAATCAGGACTGCATACGATCGAGGCACACAGGGCCAACACCCGGCATCATGGTGTGGGGAGCGATCTCCTACACTGGCCGTACACCACTGGTGATCGTCGAGGGGACACTGAATAGTGCACGGTACATCTAAACCGTCATCGAACCCATCGTTCTACCATACCTAGACCGGCAAGGGAACTTGCTGTTCCAACAGGACAATGCACGTCCGCATGTATCCCGTGCCACCCAACGTGCTCTAGAAGGTGTAAGTCAAATACCCTGGCCAGCAAGATCTCCGGATCTGTCCCCCATTGAGCATGTTTGGGACTGGATGAAGCATCGTCTCACGCGGTCTGCCCGTCCAGCACGAACGCTGGTCCAACTGAGGCGCCAGGTGGAAATGGCATGGCAAGCTGTTCCACAGGACTACATCCAGCATCTCTACGATCGTCTCCATGGGAGAATAGCAGCCTGCATTGCTGCGAAAGGTGGATATGCACTGTACTAGTGCCGACAATGTGCATGCTCTGTTGCCTGTGTCTATGTGCCTTTGGTTCTGTCAGTGTGATCATGTGATGTATCTGACCCCAGGAATGTGTCAATAAAGTTTCCCCTTCCTGGGACAATGAATTCACGGTGTTCTTATTTCAATTTCCAGGAGTGTACATGCTCCCAATGAAAAATCGTTGTTAAGTAGAGTCTGCGGTACAGTCTTCCTTCAAATATTACTACATGCAATAGATTTAGCAAACTTGCATAGTAATGATCAGTTATTGAGTGCCCTATCCTATAAAATGGAGTTAACAGCAAAGATCTCTGCACTGGCTGATTACATGAATTCCGCTAGTTTTGGTGCAGGGTTACCAGTTTTCAAGTCATCCTTTCATTGTTGTTTACCTTCTCACGTTAAGTGATGGACTCACATCTTATCCCTAGTACCAAATTAATTACATTCCGTAGATTTCTAGTCCAAACATAAGTGATGTATTCTTTTTTGTATTTGACTACGTTTCTTGATGAGATTCTTTAATCTTCAACTTACAATACAGCGTATTACACTGGTGTGCAAAACTTGAGGGTGAAAGTACCTTTCGCATATTTTATAACTGCGAAACAACATATTTCGATCAAAGTTGGACCATACATAGGAAGAACTGCTACAATGTAGTACAGAACGTAAGTGAGAGAGCAGCGCAATGAGACGAACAGAAATGATATTTTAATGCCAAGACATCAAATACACGGAATGCATAGCGGTTTAAGATGGTTTCCTCGACATTACAAACGGCGAGACATGGTACTTGCCAGGATGAGCGAACACCACGGACGGCAGAGCGTGTTCCGAAACGTGCTCCAATGCCGACCACACAGCACTGGTAAGGAGTTCTTGTGATAAGGTGTTCCATTTTTCTACCAGTGCGGTTGACGAGTGATAAAAGGCCGATGGTGTGTATTGGAGTGCTTCGATATACGAGAGTACACAGAAAATAATGCCTGCACCTTCGTAACTCTTCAACAGTTGGCAGCATTGGTATGCGGCAGGTACTGGCTTGTTCTGTAGCCTTTTCTCTACAGCTCCAGTCGACAGGAAGCCTTAGCATTGAACGGTTGTGTTGTTACTGTGTAAAGTATGGAACGCTGCGCATACGGTCGGTCAGTGCGATTTAAGCAACGTGCAGTCATTGAATTCTTGACAGCCGAAGGTGTCACCGCAAAGGAGACTCATCAGAGAATGAAAGCAGTTTATGGTGATCGTGTTGACGTAAGTATTGTGCGTCGTTGGGAGAGTAAGTATACAGATGTTGAGGCAGGAACATCTGACCTGCGTGACAAACAAGGAGTTGGACATCCTGTTGCAGCAACCACCGAGTTTCACGAGCAAAACGTTGACAGAGTGATGCAGGATGATCGTCGTACCACTCAGAGAGAAATTGCAAGCACAAACGGCATTTCACAAGAACGTTTGGGTCATATTATTGCTTTTCTTGACTATCGGAAGATCTGTGCACCATGAGTACCCCGGATGCTGACTCCTCAAATGAAAGCTCACAGCCTTGAAATTTGCCAGGAACTCGTCTGACGTTACGAGAATGAAGGTGGCGCCTTTCTCCGTTCAATTGTGACAAGAGACGAAACGTGGGTACACCACTACGACCCGGAGACGTTGAGAGAACTGTGAAACTATGGTTGCGAAAATAAGAGTGTCGACTTCTTCCGTGACGGCTTCAGATAATTTTGGCATCGTTGGCAGAAATGTATCCAGTTGGCTGGTGATTATGTGGAAAAGTGAATATTGGTAATTAAAGATCTCATTCTAAAGATTATTTCTGCGTTTGATTTATTAAAATATTCCCACTCAGACCTAGTTAATGAAGGTGAAAGCATTGCTTTTCATTGTACCTTCGTATCTCTCCCAACCCATCGCTCACGCCTTCGATGAGACTTAAATCAGGAAATGGGTGGGCCAGTCAGTTCGTAGAATATCCTCTTCACTTGTGCTCTTCGATGCAGTCGCGCAGTGTCATCGATAAAAACTAAGTTGGGGCAGAATCCACCCCTGGAAAGGTGCACATGCGGAACGAATACGGTATCACAAGAAGGCTGACGTGAGTGTAACATGTTCATATGTTGCCTATCCAACATTATGCCGCCCCACACCACAACAACTCTTCCACCAAAACGATCACGATCGACAATGCGGGACTTACCTTCATATGGCTAGAGATGGCAACATTTAATGCGCCCAGGAACATTGTCGAACGTGGAAGTTTTGATAGTCGAGGTGTTCAAAAACGTGTGTGAAATCTTATGGGACTTAACTGCAAAGGTCATCTGTCCCTAAACTTACACACTACTTAACCTAAATTATCCTAAGGACAAACACACACAACCATGCACGAGGGAGGACTCGAACCTCCGCCGAGACCAGCCTCACAGTCCATGACTGCAGCGCCCCCGACCGCTCGGCTAATCACGCGTGGTAGTCTAGGTGTTACGCTGAAGTACAACATTGCGTGGTCGTACTGACATCGATGTCTTACAACACGGTACACTAACAGATCACAGTTAGTGTGTCAGCGTACGTCTTTTTGGGGCATTGTGCCTTGCCATTAGTGTTATTGATGACAAGAGCACAGGTGGAGGAGCTCTTCGCACGGTAGGGCATTCGGCGAATGGACTGACCTGCCTGTTCTCCGACTTACTTCACATTGACCACGAGTGGAATGTGTTGAGGAGACTTATCACAGCACCTCTGATTACATTAGATTAGATTAGTTTTTCGTTCCATAGATCCGTACTGAGGAGATCCTCGAGGATGTGGAATATGTCACTTGTTTTAAGCTGAAATAACAATACTAGTAGTATGAGTATATGCAACACATAATTTTTTAAGCTGAAATAACAATACTAATAGTATGAGTATATACATCATTTGTTTCTATTAAAAAATTCGTCAATGGGATAGAAGGAGTTGGCCACTAGTAAGTCTTTCAGGCTTCTTTTACACTGATCTTTATTTGTAAACAAATGTTTTACGTTTGCTGGCAAATTATTGAACATGAGTGTTCCTGAGTAGTGGACCCCTTTTTGAACTAAAGTATGTGCTTTTAAGTCCTTGGGCAGATCATTTTTGTTTCTGGTATTGTGTGTATGAGCTGTTTGTTGGAAAAAGAGATATATTATTTATGATAAATTTCATTAAGGAGTAAATATACTGAGAGGCAGTAGTTAGTATATCCAGTTCTTTGAAAAGGTTTCTACAGGACGTCCGCGAATTTACTCCACAAATAATACGTATTACAAACTTTTGTTTGACTTGAAGAGTTACCCCAAAATATTATACCATATGACATTATGGAATGAAAGTATGCAAAGTATGCAAGCTTTTTCATTTTTATGTCGCCTATGTCTGCTAACACTCGGGTTGCAAATGCAGATTTGTTAAGGGGTTTCTGCAGTTCTGTGGTGTGCTCCTCCCAACTGAATTTATTATCAAGTTGTAATCCCAGGAATTTAAGACTATCAACCTCTTCTATCAGTTCTTCTTCATACTTTAAGCATATGCTGGGTGGAAACCTCTTAAAGGTTCTGAATTGCATATAGTGAGTCTTTTCGAAATTTGATGTCAGTGAGTTGGCATAAAACATTTAATAATATTTACTAAGATGGTATCTGTTCTTTCGGACATGTCCGAAAGAACAGATACCATCAGTGACCATGCAGTTCGTTAGAATGTAATTACAATGAAATGAACACACTTAGCTGCTTACAGTAACTTAGAATTGTACTAAACTCACAAGAACATGCCTTAATTAACTTTGTTGATATTTCATCATAACCACTAGAATGCTTTGTTTTTAAAGATTTTATTATGGAGGTTATTTCTTTTGGTGAAGTGAGTGACATATTCATGAAGCTGAATCTATTCAGATATTCAAGGGCATTATTTACTGATACTGGCATTCCCATTCTGTCAGTAATGGATATAAAGTACTTGTTAAATAGATTTGCCACACTATGCCCATCGGTTACTAATGTGCCATCTACCCATAATGCTATTTGCTCCTGTTCCTTTCTGGTTCTACCAGTCTCCTCTTTCACTATTTCCCATATTGTTTTTATTTTGCTCCCTGGCATTGCCATCTGCCTCTTGTAGTGCATTTGTTTAGATGTCTAAATTACTTTTTTTAGTATTTTAGAGTATTCCTTGAATTTAGATAAATTATCAGCATTGGAGCTGTTCTTGGTCGACAGATACATTTTCCTTTTTGTCTTACAGGAAATCTTTACTCCTTGTGTAATCCATGGTTTTTTATAGACTTCTGTTTAATTTGAGTACCTCTGCAACCACAAACGACCATTCAGCAGTTGTCGAACACTCTGATGGCTGACTGCCCAACCACAAAACACGTAGCGCTGGTGCGGGCACCACGAGTGTTTGCATTGCTGTCCGTGAAGTTTATTAACAGCTATGTTCCGTCTTCCATAACCTCCAGCGAGACCATTATAAATCGCAGTAACCCCAATGCAAATATAGTGTTTGAAGAAAACTGTCACTGCTGTTCGTCTCGTTAAATATTTCTTTGATTTACTTTCAGTACCCTACTATAATAGCTTTTCCAATGTAATGGTCCAAGTTTCATCGAGCTACGTTGCTTCGCAAAGACTCATCAAGCGAATATAAGTTTCTCCCTTTAACATCCGCACAGCTGTGAATTTATTCTGAAGTGAGTACAGCAGCAGCAATTATATGCATCTTAACTCGTCGAATACCCAATGACGCACTGCCCAGTTATTTCATGTATTCCACAGTGTTTGCAGTTTTGACATTAACTTCGCCTTGTTGAACGGTAGACGTGAACTATCGCCGTAGCATTGGAATAAATTAGGATCCTGTGGATCTTCCGAGATGACACGATTTCATGTGGATTATGATACTGATGTATTTTGTTTTCCTAAAATGCTAAACTTACATTTACTCTAGAAATAGAGGAATCTAGTTAGTTGACAACCTTATATGACCAGGTGCCTTTTTAAGTCTAATAATATTCGTATTACTATTCATTCTTCACAAGCCTGACATTGATAGAATGGAAATGTAACAACGTGCTTATCCCTCATATCTAAAGTTGCAGTCGGTTGTTAGAATGTTCGCTTCTTCGCTTCGTCCTAAATCGTAGGGACATTTCCAGTTGTCATTGTGGAGCAAAAAAAAAAAAAGAACGACGTCATACTTCAAACAAATTCCTCAGTCAAAGCTAAATGATCATGAATTACATTTAGCCAATCTATATTTCACATTTCTCTTCGTCGATTAAAACTCAATACCTCTTAGCGAAAAATTAACGCCCAAGAAATCAGGGAACGAATAATGAACTTCACAACAGACAAACCACAGGGTTTACAATGATAGATAAGTCACAGACGTTACTCCACGAGCGTGAAATCTGCTATGTACATCAAATTGTTTTCTTGGAAATAAATTACTGGAACTTACGTCCCTTTATTAATACAAATAAAGAAAAAGAAATTGAGAATACACTTTAAAAAGTGACGCAGCCACTCAAGGTGGTCAGCCTTCGCACGTTTCAGTTATGTTTCAGCATTTCTAGAGCACATTGTATTTCAATATCAGTGGTGCACATTCCTGATACACACACACACACACACACACACACACACACACACACACACACACATCCCTGAAACGACCGTATGATTAAAATGAGACAAATAGATTATATCATTGTACACATGATGCAGTGCAGTATGCGATTACTGATTGCGGTACGCTTTCCGAAAATATTTGTTAGCTTAATGTGGCAGCATGCGGTACTGTGGCGTAACAGTAGATAAAAACTATATTTACAGATATCTTTGAGATGGAAAATTATTACACATTTTGAATTAAAAACATTTCACAGAAAAGGAAAGTACACTGCCGTATCTGTGGCATCACATCTGATGAGTGCCAGAAACCATATATTGTCACAAACAGATCATGGAGTCCAGGACACAGACTTTAAATAGAACCAACAAGGGTGGTATAAAATCATAAATATGATGCTCTTTTTAGAGAAAAAAAACTGCATGCTAGATTAGCATAGCAACTCTGATTCATGGTTTTAGCTTTATTAATAATGCTTACGATCTAGAATTATGCTTTTCATGATAGCCGTGAGTTGAGTACTGTGTTTCTCACTTGAAGACATTTAATGACCACAGGTTTACCCCTTAATTACTAACAATGGTTTGATTACTTACTGAAAGTGTACTGGTAAACTACACATTACTTATCCAGAGCTTACTGAATTTTAGGCCATGAAGGCTACAGCGGTCTTTTCTAAGTTAGGCCTTCTGTAGATCCTGTAATACTCGTTACAAATGCGAGATAGAATTGAACTGCTGGTAATGATATTCAATTATGGTTCAAAATTTAAGCAAGGGGAGTTTAGTTCGACCCTGCTAAATATTTTAACATTTTTACAGGAATTTTGAATAGTATTTCTCATCTTTTGCTCTTATGTATAACATACAGAGACACTGTAACTCAGTGGAACAAGCCCAGTGACTGTCCCGGTTTTCCAAATGGTCTTCGCCAGATGACCCTCAATGTATTTACTACGTAACAAGAATTATAAAATGTTCTCGTTCCAAGGGAAGTAATTACTTCTGATCTTGTGTCGATAGATCCTGAAAGTGATGTTGACAATTTACCAGCTCCAGTAAATTGTTTCCAGTTCGTTTCAAATAACCGGATCCACCACTTAATAATCACGAGGTAGCAAAATGTCGGTTAGAAAGAGAAACTTCATGTACAGACAGTTCTGTCAATTTTTTACTGACCATAATCTGGTTGATTTCATGGAAGAGAGCAAACAGCGAGTCATCTGTCTGATCGGATTAGGGAAGGATGGGGAATAAAGTTAGCCGTGCCTTTTGAAAGGAATCATCCTGGCATATGCCTGAAGCGATTTAGGGAAATCACGGGAAACATAAATCAGTACGGTCCTCCCTAATGCGAGTTTAGTGTACTATCCACTGTGCCACCTCACTCGGTAGAGCAAGAAAACAGTTTCTTCGGAAATAGGTAAGAACAAATTTGTACCAGGTGATCAAAAAGTCATTATAAATTTGAAAACTTAATACACCACGGAATAATGTAGATGGAGAGGTAAAGATTGACACACATGCTTGGAATGACATAGGGTTTTATTAGAACAAAAAAAACAAAGTTCATAAAATGTTCGATAGATGTCGCTGGACAGCAAAACGTCAGTGACTGCGCATGACAATCGTTTATAAAAGGAGCTGTAATGAGAGAGAGACTCCCTCTATCTCCCGTACACTGCTGATATGCCCAAACCTCCCCCTCCTGTTCATCTTCTCCAGTTCGCTGATGACACCGCCTTCCTAGCCCTTTATCCTACACTTAAACGGTCCCAACGTACCCTCCAAACCCACCTTGACCAATTCACCGCTTTGTGCAACCAGTGGTTCCTCCGTGTTAATCCCTCCAAGACCCAGGCGATCATCATATACCGCACCACCCACTCCTTCCACCTCCATGATTTCTACCTCACAATTTATGGCCGTCCTATCCACCTCACTCCTACCCTCAAATACCTTGGCCTCACACTCGACCACCACCTTACCTGGACTCCCCATCTCCTTACCATCCAAAACAAAGCTCACAACCGCCTCCGCCTCCTGAAACTCCTGTCCAGCCGGACATGGGGTCTGCATCCTTCCACCAACCTTCACACCTACAAATCCTTGATCCGCCCCATCCTTTGTTATGTCAACGTCGCTTGGATTTCCGCCCCTCCCTGGTTCTATAAAGCCCTCCAAATCCTCGAACGCCATGCGCTCCACCTCGCCTTCTGCATCTGCCTTCCGTTCCCCACGCGCATCCTCTACGACATCATCCTCTTCCTCCACCCACTCCTTTTCCTTGAACACATCTGCACACTACATATTGTCCGCCGCCTTGATCTCCCTGACCCCCTGGTGTCTCCCTTCCTCTCCACCCCCAACGAGTTGCCACCCTCTCTCCATCTCCACACCCTCCATCTCCTTTCCCAACACAACTTCCACCGTCTACTCCTCCCGGATGATGAGCTTCGCCCTGACATCTACCATTCCTACCAACTCTAACCCCATCTTCCTGCCTCCTCCTCAGGGCTCCCTCTCCTCCTCCCTCCTCCTGAGCGGCTTCCCCCTCCTACTCCCCCTCTATCTCTTGTGCCTCCTATCAGTGTCTCTGCACTCCCTCCTGCCCTGGCTTCCCTCTTTCTTTCCTGCCCCACGTGTCTCCTGCATCTTTGTGAACCCACTGATGCCCCTCCTCTCTTCATCCCGCCGCTTCCCCAGCTACTCCATGCTCCCCCCTCTTTTTCCATCCTCTCTGACCTTTCCCTCGGCTGGTCCCACCTGGCAGTTGTATTCTTCGTCGTGTTTGATTCAAGTGGGTTTTGTGTGTGTTGTTCCTAAGTGTTTTCAATACTGTGGCCAACCTCTAACCTGTGCATGCACATTCAGTGTCTTCTCTGTGTTTTAAGAATCGCTGACTGCGTTTTTTAACTTTCTGGTGACGTTTTTAACTGTCCCCCATGAACGTCTCCATGTCCATGTATTTTTACCTCCATTTTCTCCCCTTACTCTGTTTTATGTTCCCCTTTTTTATCTCCTTATGTATGTATCATTTAATCTTGTTTTAGTTGTCATGTCACTCGGCTGAAGAGCACAGGATTGTGCCGCTGACAGTCCTCCCGTGCCCATATGTGGCAGGGGAATGAAATCACAATAATAAAAAAAAATAGAGAGAGAATCAGATGCGCCAAAAGTCGCAGCATGTTGACGTTACCTGAAAAGGTGCTTTTAGTGAAGCTGTATTATCAGAATGGGGAATGTGCTAGTTCAGCGTTACGATCCTAGCACCATAGGAAGGGGATTCAAACGGGTAAAGGTCCGTTGACAAGTGCAGCTGTGGCGAGAATGATTTCGAACTTCGAAGCCGTGGGTTGTTTAGACGATATACCCCGTAGTGGCCGATAGAGCACAAGGCGTAATGCTGCTGAGAGAGTTCAGGGAGAAATGGAGACTGCAGCGGGTTCGTCTATGCATGGGGAAGTCAGTGCTCGTGCAGTCGCACGTCGCACCGGCATTCCATACACTACTGTTTGGTTGGCACTTAGGAGCACCGTCCGATGCTATCCGTACAAAATCCATCGGCATTATGAACTGTTACCTGGCGATTTAGTGAAGCGGAGGGCATTTGCGATGTGAGCGTTTCAAAAATGGCGGAAGATGACGATTGGTTGAGTAACGTGTTGTGGACCGACGAAGCTCATGTCACGCTCCGAGGGTCTGTCAACGCCCACAACTGCAGAATTTGGGCTACCGAAAATCCTAGAACTGTCGTGGAAACTCCACTGCACGACGAGAAAGTCACGGTATGGGTTGGATTTAGCACATCCACCGTTTTTTCTTCGAGGAAATGCGTGATACTGGTTTTTTAACTGCTACCGTGACGGGTGAGAAGTACGCCGATATTTTACAGAATCGAATCATCCCCAGCCTGACTGATAAACACCTGCTGGAACGTACGATGTTTATGCAGGACGTCGCTCCACTCCATATTGCTAGACACGTGAAAGATCTCTCGCGCACGTCGTTTGGTGATGATCGTGTGCTCAGACGCTACTTTCTTCATCCTTGGCCTCCCAGGTCCCCAGACCTCAGTCCGCGCGATTATTGGCTTTGGGGTTACCTGAAGTCGCAAGTGTATCGTGATCGACCGACATCTCTAGGGATGCTGAAAGACAACATCCGACGCCAATGCCTCACCATAACTCCGGACATGCTTTACAGTGCTGTTCACAAATTTATTCCTCGACTACAGCTATTGTTGAGGAATGATGGTGGACATATTGTGCATTTCCTGTAAGGAACGCCGTCTTTGCTTTGTCTTACTTTGTTATGCTAATTATTGCTATTCTGATCAGATGAAGCGCCATCTGTGAGACATTTTTTGAACTTTTGTAATTTTTTGGTTCTAATAAAACCCCATGTCATTCCAAGCATGTGTGTCAATTTGTACCTCTCTATCTACGTTATTCCGTGATTTATTCAGTATTCAAATTTATGCTGACTTTTTGATCACCTACAACATACATTATGAAAGGACTAGTTGCATACAAAATCACATCCCGACTGTAAGAATTTCTACGTACTTCCTCATAACGCAAGATTGTAGTTCGGTGAGGTGTTCCCGAACATCAGTAGTCTAGGCTTTACAGAAAGGACGCGATTGCGTTCAAAACAGCTCATTGTTAGACTTTTATCAAGATGTTAGAGCCAAGAAATCAGCTAAACAGTGTTTTATAGTGTTTACAAGTTTTGTATTAAAAATGTAATGCTTGCGCTGCTTTCTCTTGTTCCTCATCAGCGTCGCTAATGTTTGGTGATCAGCGAACCAGGAATCAATACAAAAACCCTAAGCGAAGATTCAGGGAGTCGAGTGGTAGATTCCAAACGCCAGTCATCATAGTTCTTTCTCGAGCTCCACATGCTACCTTGCAAGGGGTTCATTAGGAGTTCATTACTATTCGCTACCGCACTTGAGCAGATGTAATTTTGATGGATTGCTCACACGCTGCCTGCGATATGGAATATCTATGCTACAATAGAATCGCAGGTCAGAGCAGTGTTGGCAGTAAGTCGATTTTAGTAGCTCGCAGAGCAATCGTGTTTTGTAGCTCGCACAGAGAACTTGAGTTACGGAGTTCGGACCGGGCAGTGCAGCGGTTGACTTGTGTTGCGCCGGTCGTGCAGAACGATGGGGGTGCCTTAGCGATGTGGTGTAAGGTAAAAGAAAAAAAATATTGTTCTTTGTTGCCGCCCCCATATTTTAATTGCCACAACAGATTTAACCACAATTATAATGTTAAAGTGCAATGTAATTGCTTGCAGAAATGTTGCAATAATAACTTCTGTTCTGAAGCAAACTGTTGCTAGTCGTTTATCTGAGTTAAAGATTTTACGAATTTTTCCTGTGCGTACTCATGTTGACTAAACAAAAGAAAATCAGTTGTTTTCCTATAAATGAAAATCTAGTGGCCAGTATTGTACTGGGTTGTACCAAAAATTTGTTATAGTAGCAGATATATAGATAGCGTTGTCTGGCAACATCATGGTGAGGTAAGAATTTTTCAATTTATTCAGGATGTTTTCACAGGGCGATGACGCAGCGCTGCTGATGTCAAAACTTATTAATCTCGATATGCAGTCAGTCTTTAATGGAAGGTCACATTAAAACTTGAAATTTCACTATTGGAAAGAAATTTTTTATTGGGAAATTAAATGAGATTTTTTCTGATGGGAGGTTACACTTGTCAACATCCAGCCAGGATTGTATTTCGAGAATTTTCTGAGAAGTGGTCAGCTATATATCAGCTCTTATTTATCTAGTGTTAAGTGTAGTTTGAATCTGGCGCAACGCATAAGCTGCTTTGTTATTTTTTTCACAGATCATCGGCAATTTATTGCTCTTTGTTGTCATTGTACTTGTTCCACTTTGTATCCGCTTTGATTTTATTTGATTTTGTGTCCACCTTTGATTTATGAAAAATGCCACAAAAAACTGCAAACAGTACATCGCGAAGTGTAATGAATGAAAATGCCGCTTAGAGTAGTTTGACCGATAATACTAGAGACATTCAGTGTCACAGTTCTCATCCTCCAACCTTCGATAATCAGTGAATGCCTACCACCAGTAACAAGTCCAATTTGAACGATGAGCAAACAAATTTAGTTGTGTCCACAGTAAATGTAACAACAATTGATGACGCGGCGCGTTCCACAACGAACGCTGCTCAGTTTCACACATTGCATGTGCAAAATTTACACTGTGAGCAGCTAATGTTACTAATGAAAACGACCAATTTATTCAAAATACGTCAGACTTATTTGGTTCCGATGTAGTGACCAGCAGTGCACAACCAATCAGTACACCTTTTCATGAATCAGACAATGACCAAATGGTTACAAAACAAGTATCAAATGCAAATACACTATCACACAACATAAAAAATAGAGTCGCTAATTTTGATGTTAATCAAGTTATGGTTAATATTGCTACAACTTAATGAATCGAACAAACACCTTAAGGAAAATTTCAAACATTCGAATGGAAAATAAGACAACAACTCTAGACAACTTTATGAATCGAACAAACAAACCAGGAAACAGATTAATGAGAAACTTGACACCTCTATTGAACAACTTACTGAACAGATTACAGCCATTGTGTGCAGTGCAATGAAATTAAAGAACAATTTCGTGAGGAAATTAAGGCTTGTGCTAGGAATAGTAGTGAAGAAATCAGATCCGTTGCACAAGAGATAAGCAACACACACGAAGCTACAACAAAATTACTTAGAGATGAAATCAACGCAGTCGCTAAACAATGTTCAGAAAACAAACACGGTTACACAATGAGCTTAAAGCAGTATGAGTAGAACTTTCACTTGCTTTGGATGCGAAAGTTGAAAAGAAATTTGAACAACAGAACACCCAAATTGACGAACGATTTAATTACCACCTACAAAACAGGGAAACACGTTACCCCAAATTCATACAAGAACAGAACAAAGTAAAGAAACAAGTCATGCAAACAATTACTACACAGAGACAGGAACATAAGAGTAAGTTATTCGCGAAAGCCAAAACATACGTAGACACCAACATTGCTACAGTATCGGATGAAATTAACACAGTCAAACAATCGAACAAAGAAGTACAGGAAGAACTTACCGATCTGTATACAAAAACAGATACTAATATTCAGACCTTAGAAAATAAATATACAGAAGACTTTTAGACAGTTATTAGTAGAATTGAACGAATTAGTACAGGATCCCGATGCCATTAAAGCAGACGTTAAGAAATTAAATAAAACTACGCGTAAAATGCAAAAACAAATTGATGCTCTTGACTCCAAAAATGATGATCAGGTAAAAGCACTGACTGAAAAATTTGATGAATTAGTCAGTAGAGTTAACGTTCTCGATAACAATAAAGACACTAAATGAAATGATACGTCACCAGTTTCCTTCAATCACGTAAATTTCAAAATATGCATCAAAAAATCTGTGAGCTAGGTACATCAAATAATGTGCTACGTCAAAAATGTCATGTTTAGAACATGAGGTGACAGAAATGAAAAATATTTCAGCCTGTAACATCTCACAGCATATACCACATTTTGAACATTTGTCACATTCCCATAGCCAATACAACTTAGGCAGGTTACAGAGATGTGTGACTTTTCCGAACAGACACAGACGAACAGATTCTTAAACAACCCTGATCTTGGTCAGGCATTTAGAGACGATAATTTTGATTATAAGCACTTTCTGTCTTTGAGAAAATGTAAGGTATTTAAAAATGACAGAACACAAATACACCCATTTGACTGGATACAACAATTTGCTTTTGCATTTCCACTGGCTTGGCCTGTAAGGCAGAAACTAAAATTTATTTGTAGCTTTTGACCTCAGGGGATTCATTACACTTCGATGAACATGTGCTTTAACGTGCACAAAGCCTCCAGCCGTATAGTGCTATTTCTTCTTTAGTTTTATGCACTGCTGCATACTCTTCTGCTATCCTTTATATCTATCAAAACAACTCTTCAATTAACGATCTATCTAGGATTAGGAATGAGTGAAGAAAACCTGATTTGACAAGTTTTACCTGAAAGTGACAGTTTTCATTAGACACTCCCGAAATGACAAGAACTACCAGCATCATTTTAATAACAGGCAAAATTTTAATCAGCATTATCCTCATAATTATCAACAACGGCAAACACATTTTGGCAACAATTGAGGGTTTTCCCCACAACAGCAACAAAACCAACCAGCTAGCATAGCTAACCAACAATGTGGTTTACAAGGTCAGGCAGGCTTTAGTGTCTCGCCGCCTGCACGTACAGCTTCGGCTCCGTAGAATGATAACGCTCGGCAACAAGGAAGCCAATACGTACAGAAAACACATTATTTCAACTCTCATTGCAATGCGCCGTGTAGTAGCGACGATCACGACAGACGTAAAAGCAATGAGTACAGTTTTCAGCGCACGTTTAATAACAGTAGGTTTTATCAACAGCAGAATCATCCACAACTACAGTTTATTATGAATGAACAAGACAGTCGGTATCATCCTCAGGCAAATACGTCAGGACGAAGTAACAAAACAGTACAAATAGTCGAAATGCCACAGCATCCTCCTGCAAATGACAGTACGTCAGAAGAAACTTGACTAGATACAGTACAGGTTACATCGTCTAGCAACATAGACAATATTATGGTACACAGTATTTTGTTCCCGAAAATGTTATTACTTTTGACGATATCTGTGACACGCTTTTACGTGAAAAACCAGTTATACAAAAAAAACAAAATTCCCACCCTGTTATTGAAGTAAAAATTGGGACATCCACATTTTCAGCAGTAATCGATTCTGGATCACATATGTCAGTAATAAATGAAGAGACTTTCAACAAATGTAACAAAGAGAGTACTTATCCTACATTACCACTAGTAAAAAGTAAAGTAAGAGGAGCAGTATCTGGTAAAGGAGTAGATGTAAAATTACAGGCATATTTGTCATTTTTATTGCAGGTCATATGTTTCACACAAAATTTTGGATTGTTCCTTTACTGCCAACAGACGTTATTTTAGGTAAGAATTTTTTGGCGCAACATGACGCAATTATTGACTTTCGAAGTTCCCATTTAGTGTTAAAGGATGGAAAGGTGCAACTGGCATTAGAATTTCAGCACGCATTATCAGCAGAAGAATAGGCAAATAATCGAACAGAGGTCATTTCTATATCCTGTAACATAGAGTAGCACACCACATGGTTCACAGATACGTATGTACACAATTATAATACACCAGATGAAGCCGATTGCGACATTATGGAAATGATTTCTGATAAAGTAAAACAGAGCAACGCAAATACAAATGATGAACGTACACAGCTACGCAAAATTCTTTTATAGCAGGCCCCAGTTTTTGACAACGTTCCTGGTACTATGTCCGGTTTTGTGTACGAATTTCAAGTTAAACAGCACAACATGTTTAAAGCCAAACATTGTCCTATTCCTTATATCCGCAGAGAACAAGTTAAGAGCCGACCGTTGTGGCCGTGCGATTCTGGGCGCATCAGTCTGGAACAGCTTGACCGCCACGGTCGCAGGTTCGAATCCTGCCTCGGGCATGGATGTGTGTGATGTTCTTAGGTTGGTTAGGTTTAAGTAGTTCTAAGTTCTAGGGGACTGATGACCACAGATGTTAAGTCTCATAGTGCTCAGAGCCATTTGAACATTTTTTTTTAACAATTTAAGAAAGAATTACAACTAAGCTAGACCAACGGATTATTGAACCGGCAGTTAGACCGTATATAAACCCGCTCCATATTGTTACGAAAAAGGATGGCTCACTTCGCTTCGTACTTGATTCCCGTCGTGTCAACGACATTATCATTAATGAAACTGATCGCCCACAGACACTAGAGGAACTTCTACAGAAATTTCATGGTACTGCTAGATTATGGTACTGCTTATGGTACTGCTTAGATTTGAAATAGGGATTTTGGCAGATTCAGCTCCATCCGAACTATAGAAAGTACACAGCTTTTCTCTGTTTTGTGATTGTTATCAATTTTTCAAATTACCGTTTGGTCTAACAATTTCATCAGCAGCATTTATTCGTGGTCAGAATTAAATGCTTCCGATAGAACTTAAAGATAGAATCACAACGTACGTAGACGACATCCTTATCGCAGAAGCTTACTGGTCACAACATAATTTTATTCTTGAACAGCAGTTACAAATTTTCGTGCACAAGGGCTCACAGTTATCTTAGCAAGTCGCACTTTGGCTGAACCTCCATAAAATTTCTTGGACATGTAATATCAGCAGAAGGCACTGCGCCTGACCCGGAAAAACTTCAAGCGTTACGTGACATTACTGTTCCAACCACCAAGAAGCAACTACGCAGCTTTCTAAGATTCATTAGCTTTATTCACAGGTTTATTCCTTACTCTGCTTTAGACACCCCTAGATTATGCCAGTTGACTGGCAAAAACACTATTTGGTCCTGGGGTAGCTAAGCACAGTCTGAATTTGTTAATCTGAAACATGCCTTGTTGAACGCTCCACTTTTATCACACCCAGATCCCACCAGAATTTTTTCCATCGCCACTGACAGTTCTAACACCGCTCTAGGCGTACATATTTGTCAGGAAATTGAAGAAGACGGTACTACAGCAATAAAAAAAAATCGCATTTGCTAGTCGCATTCTGTCAGCCGCTGAACGCAATTATTCTGTTACAGAGCTTGAAACATTATGTGTTGTATGGTAATTTACCAGATTTAGGCATTTTCTTTATGGGAGACTTACTACCGTTTACACAGATAACAGAGCTATACAGCTCTTACTTTCCGCTATATTTACACATGACAGGTTAAGCAGATGGTAACTTTATTTACAGGAATTTAATCTTACAAATGTTCACATTCCCGGTACAAAAAATATTGTCGCAGACGCACTATCCCGTTCTCTCAGCAGCAATCAGCAAGGCGTCGCAACCAACTTCTGCCAAACAAACTTGAGCCACATGTATATTCAACAAGTTGCATTTGAAAATATTATTTCGTCGTCTTTACGAGACACAGCGAAAGAACAGAGCTAAGACAACGTGTGAGAGAAATTAAATACCTTTGGCAAGACAGGAATAATGTCACCATAAGAAACAATTATACTGTACGCCACAACATTCTGTTTCGCCGCTCTCGCCCTGACAGCAACAACTGGTTACTCTGCATTCCTAACGAACTGGTAAATAAATTAATTTGGTATACTCATTTAAGTTAGGCACATTATGGAGCCAGAAAATGTTTTTTATCCTACGACAGAATTTTTATTTTGCCAACATGGAGATGCGTATTCGAAGATTTTTAGCGTCATGTAAAATCTGCCAGAAAGATAAATAACACACGACTTCACATATTCCACCGTTGTATTGTAGGGAAGCAGCCTACTCACGCCGTATAAAATTCACATCAGTCTTTCCATTGTGTGCCAGCCTATTCCGCTGTAACTAGCTCTGACATCATAAATGTTGCACAATACTTTAAAGTGAAGTAAATAACTTGAAACGTTTCTGGCATGTCAGAAGTAATACTAAATCAATATGTGTTGAATATCAGTTCAATAACTTTAACCATTTTCGAAATTTGGACGTTTTTCTGTAAGAATCATTGGCGCAACAGAAAAGAGCTAGAAACTTCAAAATTTATATTTAGATTCCGTTTGCATAATAATTTAGTAGAAACAGTATTCTGGATCTCACAAATTAAAATTTTAGTTGAAATTCATGATTTTCTGGTTTTTGTCTTAGAAATTAAGGAAGCAAGATAGATTAAGTAAGCGAAGGATGCTTAAATTTAATTAGAAGGGAGATCCGCTATAATCATAAAGATGTGAGAAGTTTCAACAGAACAACTATAAAACTATAGCTATAGCATATCTCCAAAGAGCAAGTTCAGAGCTCGTCTACTGCATGTAGTGTAATGAAATTAATTCTTTCGCCCAAAATATTTGACTTAGCAAAGTCAGACTTTTATTATGATTATTATGATTACTTACCCGTGTGCTGAATGCACATTTAAATCGAGAGCTTCATCGGTCATCATCAAAGGAAGCAATGATTTATTCAATAACTTAAACTGGTGCAAAACTAGCCCAGAGGCTAGTCAGGAGAGCGGAATTGATCAGGCGTTCCCTTAGCCGTCCGCACCGTGGCTTTATATACAAGAACGCTGTGTGAGAGAAGAAGGCCCCAGTTCTCTCCAGACGCTGAATAGCACACCACCTGTGCCGGGAGTCGCATCGCATCAGTATCTTTGCTATAAACAGCCTCGGATGCTGTAATAAGTTACTCGGGATACGTGTTACCATGAAATCGTTTTCGAGTGAAGTGTTAATTCTGGGATGACTTTAATGATCTTTCTTCAATTTCCGCATGTCGTACTTTCACGTGCCGCCGTGGGACAGACATTCTACCACTATTTAAGGTGGCGTTTGATGAGCATTATTATCTAATTATGCCGAGCATTCACTTAAACATTTAGTTTGAACAGTTATAGTTGCATCAGCGCATTAGTCTCTGAACTGCTCTGGTAGTTGGATTGTGTGGATTCTTTTTGGTCTGTGACTTTCAGAATATAGTGAACATTTTAGAGAGATTCGTTTTTGATTATGAATCCCAGACAATCTCCTAATTCTTCAGAGCTATAAGCTGTAGCTGTAAGTGTATTTCTCAGATGAAGTGTGCGCTAGGGATTCTAATTACAGGCTTCACGTTTTGCTAATCACTTTCTGGTTGCCAAAATTGTAGTTAGAGAGCCAGTGTTGAGAATGACAAACCACCACTGGGAAGGAAAATTGAGTAAAAGCGAAAGTGATTTTTAAATATTCGGATTCGGGAGTGAAATGCGACACGCAACTGAGTAATAGAACAGTGATAGTGTTACGTGTGCATGTGGACGACGCAATTGGATTAACGACGCATCGCATCGCGAGAAGCCAGTTTCGTCTCACCGCAGTCGTCCGCCGGGGCAACCGGAGCCGCGCCTGCAGTTGCGGGCCACGCAAACACACAGCAGCTTTCGGAGAGCAGTCGGCAGTTCAACGTGCTGCGTCGCATCAGTAATCCTGGTACGCTGCGCAGGCAACGCCATACGTCGTGCAGAAGGAACTAAGTTAAGTGAAAAGCTGTTAAAAATTTTACTAACCTGCACTAAAAGACTGTCGGCGATGGAACTGCCAGAAGAAACTGAGTTTAAACTTAAATCAGAACCTATGTCTGTTGTGGGAACTGTAAATCCTGAGTGTAAATATGCATGAAAATAGTAATGTTAAAGTGAAATATGAAGAATTGTCTCCTGACAGTAGTGTGAAAAGGGCCCATGATTCAATAATAGAGACCCCTGTAATAAAGCAGAAATCAGAAATTGTTAATTTATTGGATGATAGTTTGTCTGATGAGTTAAAAACCAAACAGTCATCAGAGGTGGTAGAGTTTAAACAGGAGAAGTTAGATATGACTGATCAATCAGAAGTTTCTTTTAGTTTTGATGTTTTTGGTGTTGGAGGTAGTTTTTCATCACCTGAGTGTGATAAAAAACCAGCTAGTGAGCAACCCAAAGATACTGGGGCTATTGATTTAAATGTTATATTAAAAGCAATAGCTACCAGTAATGCTGAATTCAAGCCTGAAATTGTGACCAGCCAAACAAATTTTAATTAACGGTTTGAGGCAATGGACTATAAATTAGAATCTAATAATGCTGAATTAAAGTATGAGATTGTGTCCAGCCAAACTAATTTTAATAAACGATTGGAAGTAATGGACAATACATTTAAGGCGGGTTGCAATAAGTTGAAAGAGGATCTGGACAGTTTGAATTATACAATTGATTACAATCATGAGGATATTAAGAAAAAGGTTGCTCAACAGTTATCTGAGATGTATAAAACAGTAAAATCCGAAGTTGCTGAGGTTCGCAAAGACTTCCAAATGGAAGATGCGAAGCTGGAGCAAAGGTTAACAGAAAAGATCGAGGCGAAATCTGAACAGTGCTCAGATAGGTTTAAAGATGTTAATATAAAAGTAAACATACGTCAAGCAGAAGTAGATGCAATCAAAACTGGTACTACTCATATTGTGCAAAGAGTAGATAATGTTGAAATGATAGTAGAAAATATTAATACTAACATTGCTAACATTGAGAGTAAAGTAGCTTCAGTAACTGCTGGTAATGGTAGTATGCAACAAGTTGTACCTGCAAAAGACGCTTTTATCGGGTGTCGGCAGTTCTTGCCGTTCGATCCAGATAAAAATATCCACCCGCTAGATTTCTGGAACGATTTTGAATATGTGATTCCACCAACTTGGTCTGAACGAGAGAAAATCTCATTTATTAGAAGCCATTTAGCAGGTGACGCCATGCGTTGGTCAGCTGATGTTATGTTGAAGTGTAAAACATTAGTGGAATTTAAAACAGCTTTCATTAATGAGTATTGGTATAGCAATAAGCAAAATGAAGTGTTGAGAGAATTTTGGAGTGGAAAAGTCTTCAATGCAGGCAAGGAATCTATTAAAGAATTTGCTAGGTCATGGATCTCCCGTTTGTCACATTTGGACGAAAAGCTAAAACCTGAAATGATAATACTAGGCCTTGAAGCCAAACTGCCATGGTATTGGCAAACCAGAATTATATCTGCCCCTAGAGACAATCTGGATCGTTTCACTGAATATTTGGAACGTGCAGAGCGTGTTGCGGCCAATGAGGAGCAAGCACGTAATAACATAAATGGTAATAACACTAGTAGTAATTTTAAGAACGAGCAGAATGGCAATGTAAACATCAGAACAGTAGGTATTCGCCATCCTAAGAGAGGTAGGAATTGGGGAAATAATTATCAGAACCAACAATGGCATCCAAATAATAGTAATTTTGTTCCAAACAAAATTATGAGGTAAACAACAGTGCGGAAAGCAATACTGTGCCAGTTAACTATAATGGAAATAAAGGAAACAGTAGTAGGCCGAGGCAGGAAAACTAGTTCCCGTCTATGAGGACACTGGCGCTCACCAGGCGGTTATTTTTCCTAAGCCAGTAGTTACAGTAATTGGTAAGACAGATCAGAATACTGAGACTAAACATGTGGATGAGGGGTCGGTAGCATCTAAGGACACAGCAGAAATATTAGATCACTCACAGTATTTGATAGGTACCGTGTTATAGACGCTTTCTAAGTGGGAAGAGAAAGAGAAGGCGCAGCAGTATAACGGTAGGGAAGAGCTACAAAATACTGTTTTGTCAGATGAAGAAACAGAAGAAATTCATGCTTATATTTACGATGAGGATGATGGCCTCTTATCTAAAGTGCCTATGCAGGATGTTTATACTGTACTAATAGATTTAGGACAGGAGGTAAGTGAGAATGTAGAGGATAGCCTGTTGGGGGTCGATGAACCCAGTACCTGTGACCAGTTGTCACTTGAGAAGGAGCCCGACGATAATAATGAAAGTGGTTTAGCTGTAACTAGTGTTATGCCCGGTCTGGAGGCGCAGAATCGCTCAGACTACAGTAATTTGGGTCATGTTCAGCAAACTAAATGTAATGAAGTCGTGCGGTGTTTCGATTTGAAATTAATAGACCGACTGGAAAAAGCAGCTGAAAATGTAATTCAGGAAATCCCTACACACTTTGACCTAAATGTAATGAAGACAGATGTCGATCACTTTAGTTGGAGACAAATCCAAAAGAACTATTGGATGAGTTTGAGGATCCACCTGTACAAATTAGAATAAGCCACCCTATAATAATATTGAATATGTTGGGTATCAATGTACGTTGTCTCTTAGACAGTGGAAGTGAGGTGAGTGCGATGTCTCAGTCCTTCTTTGATGCATTACCTGGTAAAGACAAGCTTATAGTAATGAGGGTATCAGGACTAAGCATAATTGGTGCTACTGGCAAGGTGTCAAAAACGGTAAAACAAGAAGATTTGCTGCCCTTTAACATTAATGGTAATTTAATTGATCATCCATGCTTGATTCTAAATAATTTAAGTATTGAGGTTTTAATTGGCATAGATTTCTTGTCAAAGTATCAGAGTGTTGTTGACTTTGAAAGAAGCCAGTTAAAATTGGTCTTGCCGATAACCGGAGTAATTATGGTACCTTTTATTGATAAATATGTAGTAACTAATGAAACTTGGGAGCCGCCTATACGAGTTCTGAAAAATAGGAGATATTGGGACGAAGGTGTTAATCTTAATAAATACCAAGGACCTTTCAGGATCATCGGAAAACCACATGCCAATGCATATAGGCTAGAGTACCCTAAAAGTAGAATGCTATTAGGTCTCAGGAACGTGATCGACCTAAAGAAATTTATAGGTCGTGAATGAATTCTGTAGGGAGGAGGTTGTTCTGTAGCCTCTACACAGTGTGGCAGCTGTGCAGTCCCAGCTGTGTGAGATCTTCTTTCCTTTTCAGGTCTCACTCACTCCTCATCTTTTCCATCCATCTAAAATTTCGACCTCTTCTTTTCAACACATTAAATTTTCCGTTATGGTTATGAAGCCAATAATAAACTAATGAATTCTCTAGGGAGGAGGTTGTTCTGTAACCTCTACACAGTGTGGCAGCCGTGCAGTCCCAGCTGTGTGAGATCTTCTTTCCTTTTCAGGTCTCACTCATTCTTCATCTTTCTTATCCACCAAAGTTTTGACTCCTTCTTTGCAATACAAAAATTTTCCGTCATGGCCATAAAGCCATGAGTTCTGTAACCATTATATCCACCGATTAGTGAAAAAAAACCTAATGTGGCAAACCTAACAGTGACATAAACAACAGAGAAGTATGATGTAATTAAGATACAAATGTATTTGAGTAACAATTACGTATAGAACCCTGGTAATATTATAAGTACAAAGTTGTAGTTTTATTGGATATGGTCCACCAATAGTAATTTAAAAAGATATACAAATTCGTGTACAAGCAGGATCTGAAGTGGCAGTGAAACCTATTGTATGATGTAGAGCTAACTAATTAATAGTAAAAGAGATTGCTTAGTGTTATGAAAAATATGGAGATAAGTAGTAAGAAGGAACTCACCTTGTGTAGCAAGGAATGGCAGTGTAATAGAATTGAACAGTGTTTGTGGTTGAGACGTGAAGGACACGTCCCTGAAGTATTTATAAGGTTGGACCTGGCCATTATTTTGGTGTTGGGTGTGCGGTGACACACCTACATGTATTGAGGTTATGAGTTGGGGGCGTGAATGCGATCATAGGTACCCTTATGTTAGATGAGACAGAGCAGCTCATGGTGTCCTATAGGTTTAAGGAATTTAGCATTACGCTCGTCCATAATTACTTAATGCACTTTAGTGGCAGGTCGAGAGAGACTACCTGTCGTTATGCGTCCGATCGAGTGGAAATGGATTGCCACGTGAGCAAACTGATCAGCTGCAATACACTATAGATATGAAGTAAATGTGCTATGCTATGCGTTAAATGTTAATAGAGTGAGTGTTAAATAAGTACATACACTAGTAACATAATTGAGTAACATAATGGCAAACATGAAGCATTATTTATAGCTCGGCATAAATACACTTCGATAAAGTAAGCACATAATTGCAGATGTGGAACTGACACAGCAGCAGAGGACCAATAAGTGGATTTAGTAGCCAACTAAACGTAGTGTGTTTTGAACACTCAGAACTGTACTGTTAGCACAAGTTACTCACATGTACAAAGAAGCTGAGAAGACAACTACTAATCAAATATACTCATACTATCTCTAAGCATAAGGTAATCGAAGATGGGTCAGCTAAGTAAATAAAATACAAATGAATCAGGAATGTACCGAGCATTGCATAAGATTCATGATTGTATGCCTTGAGCATAAATTTTCTCTAGTACGTGACTAACGGTGTTTTGAGCCTTTTGCTTATCGATTTTATGACAGTTACGTAACTGCGAGAGTACAATTGAAAAAGTTCTGTTAACTTTGTTCCAGTAAAATATTGAAAGATAAAATGCATATATCCCCAATTTCATTGTGACCCACCCTTAGATATTAAGTGGACAGAGTCTGAAGCACTCTTTTTGTTTGTTCTACAGGACAAACCAGATAATGGTAGCCTGGTAGTTGCGTGAAAGCGTGGAGTGACTTGGACACAACTCATAGTGACCCCTGCCCTTTCCCTATGTAATTTAGAGTGAACGTGAAGGACGCACACCATAGCAACTTCCCCTCATGTACCCTTGTGAATGGAAGTGTAGAACGCCAGCCAAAGGGCCTACAAACACGTGTGTAAAAATGAAATTGTCATGAATTGTGAAATTTTCTTTCTGGTTTAGAAAAGACTGCTAAGATATAATTATCTGTTTATGTATCATGAATAACTGTGTTATTTTCTTTTAATTTGTGTATGTAAAAATGTTTTTAATGTATTTAAGTATTTCATAATTTTACATATTTTTATTTGTTTGTTTGTCTAAGGCAACTTTCATTGATTTGCTTAAATTTAGAGTGATAATGTTGCTTAAGAGGCGGTGAACATGCCAGCAATTTAAATAATTGAAGTAGGTAATCAGTTTTATTTTTAATATTTCTATATATTTACATTTAAATTTCAATTTTTCATAGGGAGTTAAGCAGTACTCTTGCTTCCCTTCTGTAATTAATTTTATTTTTACAGTAAAAAAAAATTAAGTAGAGGGTGATGTAGGGAAGCAGCCTACTCACGCCGTATAAAATTCACATCAGTCTTTCCATAGGGAGTTAAGCAGTACTCTTGCTTCCCTTTTGTAATTAATTTTATTTTTACAGTAAAAAAAAAATTAAGTAGAGGGTGCTGTAGGGAAGCAGCCTACTCACGCCGTATAAAATTCACATCAGTCTTTCCATTGTGTGCCAGCCTAGTCCGCTGTAGCTAGCTCTGACGTCATAAATGTTGTGCAATACTTTAAAAATCAAGTAAATAACCTGAAACGTTTCTGGCAAGTCAGAAGTAATACTAAATCAATATGTGTTGAATATCAGTTCAATAACTAGAGCTAGAAACTTCAAAATTTATATTTAGATTCCTTTTGCATAATAATTTAGTAGAAACAGTCTTCTGGATCTCACAAATTAAAATTTTAGTTGAAATTCGTGATTTTCTGGTTTTTGTCTTAGAAATTAAGGAAGCAAGATAGATTAAGTAGGCGAAGAAATAAGGCTAGGATGTTTAAATTTAAGTATAAGGGAGATCCGCTATAATCATAAAGATGTGAGAAGTTTCAACAGAACAAATATAAAACTATAGCTATAGCGTATCTCCAAAGAGCAAGTTCAGAGCTCGTCTACTGAGTGTAGTGTAATCAAATTAATTCTCTCGACCAAAATATTTGACTTAGCCACGTCAGACTTCTATTATGATTACTTACCTGTGTGCTGAATGCACATTTAAATCGAGAGCTTCATAGGTCATCCGCAAAGAAACAATGATTTATTCAATAACTTAAAGTGGTGCATTACTAGCCCAGAGGCTAGTCGGGAGAGCGGAATTGATCAGGCGCTCCCTTAGCCGTCCGCACCGCGGCTTAATATGTATAAGAACGCTGCGCAAGAGAAAAAGGCCCCAGTTCTCTCCAGAGGCTGAATAGCACACCACCTGTGCCGGGAGTCGCATCGCATCGGTATCATTGCTATAAACAGCCTCGGATGCTGTAATATGTTACTCGGGATACGCGATACCATGAAATCGTTTTCGAGTGAAGTGTTAATTCTGGGATGACTTTAATGATCTTTCTTCAATTTGCGTATGTCGTACTTTCACGTGCCGCCGTGGGACAGACATTCTACCATTATTTAGCGTCGCAATTGATGAGCATTATCATCAAATTATGGCAAACATTCACTTAAACATTTAGTTTTAACAGTTATAGTTGCATCAGCGCATTAGACTCTGAACTGCTCTGGTAGTTGGATTGTGTGGATCCTTTTTGGTCCGTGACTTTCGGAATATAGTGAACATTTTAGAGAGAATCGTTTTTGATTATGAATCCCAGAAATCTCCTAATTCCTCAGAGCTATAAGCTGTAGCTCTAAGTGTATTTCTCAGATGAAGTGGGCACTAGGAATTCTAATTACAGGCTTCACGTTTTGCTAATCACTTTCTGGTTGCCAATATTGTAGTTAGAGAGCCATGTTGAGAACGGCAGACCACAGCAGTAAATAAATAATATGAACATTTATAATAACAATTATTCCACCCGCCGCCTCATATATGTTGCTAATCGGCCGGGAAATGCATCTTTTCTACATTACGTTCTACATTTTTATATAAAAAATTACTTCCACCCGCCGCCTAACTATATCCTACTGTACTCATTAAATTGAGACATATGGCCGGTGTAGACATTTTTGCATCGATTCCCAGATCTAATAGAGGTCACTCCTTACATCTTTGTCGCTGCTGAACTCACTTGTTACCTTCACTCCGCTACCCAAAGCCACTGCTAAATCTATTTCAAATGCATTTGTAAAACATTTACTGCCTCATGTAGGTCATGTATTGAAAGTAATTTCCGACAATGGACCACAATTCCGATCTGCGACATGGACACGTATGGTACAAGCCAGAAACATTTCTCTGGTCTATATATCCAAGTATTATGCTTCTTGGAATCCTTCTGAACGACTGACGAAAGAAATTGGTAAACTACGTAGAATATACTGCCATAAAAGAAATATTGATTGGGACACACAAATATTCTCATTCCAGGATGTCATTAACTCTATACCAAATGACTCTACTATGTTATCTCCCACTGCTATCTTGAAATACGTTGAACCACTCAACAAAATTAAAGAATTGTTATCTTTTGCCAGTCGTTTATCTGAGTTAAAGATATAACGAATTTTTCCTGTGCATACTCATGTTGATAAAGGAAACGAAAATCAGTTGTTTCCATACAAATTAAAATCTAGTGGCCAGCATTGCACTGGGCTGTGCCAGAAATTTCTTATAGGAGCAGATATACAAGTGGTCCATTGACAGTGACCGGGCCAAATATCTCACGAAATAAGCATCAAACGAAAAAACTACAAACAACGAAACTCATCTAGCTTGAAGGGGGAAACCAGATGGCGCTATGGTTGGCCCGCCATATGGCGCTGCCATAGGTCTAATGGATATCAACGGCGTTTTTTTAAAATGGGAACCCCAATTTTTGATTCCATATTCGTGTAGTGCGTAAATAAATATGAATGTTTTAGTTGGACCACTGTTTTCACTTTGTGATAGATGGCGCTGTAATAGTTACAGACTTATGGCCCACAATTTTAGATCAACATTTGGTAACAAGTAGGCTTTTTAAATTAAAATACAGAACGTAGCTACGTTTGAACATTTTGCTTCGGTTGTTCCAATGTGAAACATGTACCTTTGTGAACTTATCATTTCTGAGAACACATGCTGTTACAGCGTGATTACCTGTAAATACCACATTAATGCAATAAATGCTCAAAATGATATCCGTCAACCTCAATGCATTTGGCAATACGTGTAACGACATTCCTCTCAACAGCGAGTAGATCGCCTTCCGTAATGTTCGCACATGCATTGACAATGCGCTGACGGATGTTTTCAGGCGCTGACGTTGTCGGTGGATCACGATAGCAAATATCCTTCAAGTAGCCCCACAGAATGAATTCCGGGGACGTCAGATCCGGTGAACGTGATCGGTGTATCGACGACCAATCCACCTGTCATGAAATATGCTATTCAATAGCTCTTCAATCGCTCTCGAGCTATGTGCCGGACACCCATCATGTTGGAAGTACATCGCGATTCTGTCATGCAGTGAAACATCGTGTAGTAACATCGGTAGAACATTACGTAGGAAATCAGCATACATTGCACCATTTAGATTGCCATCGATAAAATGGGGGCCAATTATCCTTCTTGCCATAATGCAGCACCATACATTAATCGGCTAAGATCGCTATGCTCCAATTGTCGCAGCCATCGTGAATTTTCCGTAGGCCAATAGTGCATATAATGCCGGTTTACGTTACCGCTGTTGGTGAATGACGCTTCGTTGCTAAATAGAACGCGAGGAAAAAATCTGTCTTCGTAACGTAATTTCTCTTGTGCCCAGTGGCAACACTGTACATGACGTTCGAAGTCGTCGCCATGCAAATCCTGGTGCATAGAAGTATGGTACGGGTGCAATCGATGTTGATGTGGCATTCTCAACATCGACGTTTCTGAGATTCCCTATTCCCGCGCAATTTGTCTGCTACTGATGTGCGGATTAGCCGCGACAGCAGCTGAAACACGTACTTTGGGCATCATGATTTGTTGCAGGTCGTGGTTGACGTTTCACATGTGGCTGAACACTTCCTGTTTCCTTAACTATCCGGCAAACGGTCCGGAGACTTGGATGATGTCGTCCAGGATACCGAGCAGCATACATAGCACACGCCCGTTGGGCATTTTCATCACAATAGCCATACATCAACACGATATCGACTTTTTCCGCAGTTGGGAAACGGTCCATTTTAACACGGATATTGTATCACGAGGCAAATACCGTCCACAGTGGTGGAATGTTACGATGTACCACGTATTTATACGTTTGTGACTATTACAGCACCATCTATCACAATGCGAAAAAATGGTCCAACTAAAACATTCATATTTCTTTACGCACTACACAAATATGGAATAAAAAATGTGGGTTCCTATTTTTAAAAAACGCAGTTGATATCCGTTTGACCTATGGCAACGCCATCTAGCGGGCCAACCATAGCCCTATCTGGTTTCCCCCTTTAAGCTATACGAGTTTCGTTCTTTGTAGTTTTTTTCGTTTGATGCTTATTTTGTGAGATATTTGGCCCGGTCACGATCAATGGACCACCCTGTATAGACAGCGTTAGCCGGAGACATCATTGTGAGGTAAGAAGTTTTCAGTTTGTTCAGGATGATTTCACAGGGCTATGACGCAGCGCTGCTGACGTCAGAACTTATTAACCTCGATACGCAGTCAGTCTTTAATGGAAGGTCACATTAAAACTAGAAATTTCATTATTGGAAAGAAATTTTTACTGGGAACTTAAACGAGATTTTTTCTGTTGGGAGGTTTCAGTTTGTGTGGCCCTTTTTTTTTTTTTTTTTTTTTTTTTTTTTTTTTTTTTTTTTTTTTTTGAGGGTTCGTGTAGAATTTGTGTAGCCCGCCTGCTTGAACGCCGGAACATTGGCACACACTATGGCAATCTGGCAATCGATTTATTATAGGCACCTCTTCATTTCCGTAACTGGTTAGGAGGCCAGTTAACTTGCAGTCTTGAATTAACGCCATTTCCTGTTTCAACAAATATAAATGTCATTAATGTTATAAAGAAATTTCAGCAAACATCATCCTCAGCTGTATGTTTCCTCAGTACTCGTTATGCAATCCTTTCGCAGCGAAAGTCCATTTCTATCAGATATTAAGTACAAACATTGATTATAAACTTTGCTTATAAGACATCGAGGATTAGTCTTTTGGGGATGTTAGATCATTGTGAGATACACAGCGGCAGAAGAAAGGCTACGTTGGATTATTGACTGTTTTACCGACACAGAAACGACGTTGGAAAGCCCCGTCTTGAGACAACAGGAACTGTTGTTCTTCTTTACCTAACAACTGTACATAATGTACTGCTTTTAGTGTATGCGTATTGAACAAAGGCCCAACAGTACGAGAACCCGTACGTTATGCCACACCAGACCATCACTTTCAATGCACAAACTACCTTCTGTGGACCCATGGAGAGGGGTTTCTGATCTAACCAGTAAATATATACGAGGGTTGGAATAGTGGCAACTATTTATTCACAACCTATACAAAAGAGTTACATGTTTTCATCTGATACTGTCCTTCAGCTTAATTATGTTGCTAAATTAACTTACTTATGTCATGTATTGGAAAATTTGCCTCGTTCCACATCTTTAAGAAATATCGTATTCATGATCCATGGAACTAGTATTAATCTAATTTAATCTCTAATCTGAAGCAGAACTCAACGCTAAAGACAGTTCTTCTCCAGTCAGTGAGAGTCATGGCCAAAGACGTATCTGGTGACGCCCCAGGCAGTGGTGGGATACAAACCTGACATTTGTCCATAACATAGCTCCAACCAGGGGTGATCCTCTGGGGTGCCACTTTTTTTCATGCTATGTTGGCTCTCGTCCGCGGCACTCTTACAGCACAGCGGTACGTAGAGGATACTCTATACCCCGTGTTGTTTCCCTTCATGGCAAGCCATTGTGTACATTTCAGCACGATAATGCCCGCCCAGACATGGAATGAGCTTACCAAACTGTTTTGGCGAGAAACATCACAAGTTCTCCCCTAGACTGAAACCATTTAGTGTATTATGGGCAGGGCTCTCCAACCATTTCGGGTTTTGATCTAACGCGCCAACTGGACAGAATTTCGCACGGTGTATACCCATCAAACAACACTATCAATCTGTGTCAACTCGAAAAACACCTTGCTTAAGGGCCGGAGGTGGAACAATAAGTTATTCACCTGAAACTACCCAAATTTTCTTAAACTGGTATCATTTACTTGTCTGTCTACCTATATCAATCTATCGATTTGCGTTCCATTCACATAATTCCTCCTTTGTCATCGTTTTCTTTTGTCTTAAGGCCGAAATCTGAAGAAGAAAGCATACAGAAAGTATATGAGGTAACTGAAAGGGTAATGCGATACCTAAATGGAGTTGAAAATCTGTTAGTCAAGGATAACTGGAATCCGGTGTTGGCGAAGGCGTGGAAGAAAAAGTTGTAGAAGAATATGGCCTTGGAACGAGGAATGAGAAGAAAATGACTAATTGAGATATGTAATAAATTTCAGCTAATAACAGCCAATACTCGGTTAATGACTCACAAGCGGAAGAGCTGTACTTGGAAAAGGCCGGGTGATACAGGAAGATTTCAGTTTGATTACATCATGGTCAGACAGAGATTCCGAAATCAGACACTGGATTGTAAGGGGAGCCCAGGAGCAGATATGGACTCAGATCATAATTTATTAGCGATGAGGAGTAGGCTGAAGCTTAAGAATCAGTATGAAAAGAAGTGAGATAGGTACTGAAGTACTAAGGAATGACGAGAATCGTTTGAAGTTATACAAGGTTATAGATACAGCAATAAGGAAGAGCTCAAGCAGTACAGTTGAAGGGGAATGAACACCTCTAAAAAGGCTAATCACATAAGTTGGAAAGAAAAACATAGCTGTAAAGAGGGTAGCTGTGGAGAAACCATGGGTTACAGAATAAATACTTCAGTTGATCGATGAAAGAAGGAAGTACAATAACATTCAGGGAAATACAGGAATACATAAACAAAAGTCGCCGAGAAATGTAATAAATAGGAAGTGCAGAGAAGCTAAGACGAAATGGTTGCATGAAAAATGTGAAGAAATCGAAAACGAAACGATTGTCAGAAGTAGTCAAAGCAACATCCAGTGAAATTGAGAGGAAGAGCGGCAACGGAAATTCCGCTGTTAAAATCAGAGAAGAGAGCGGATAGGTGGAAGAAGTACGTTGAAGACCTGTATGAGAGGAAAAGATTTGTCTGATGTGATAGAAGAAAAAATAGTAGTCGATTTGGAAGAGATGTGGGATCGAGTATTACAATCAGAATTTAAGACAGCTTTGGAGGACTTAAGATCAAAGACGACAGAAGGGATTGACTACATTTCATCAGAATTTCTATAACCGTTAGGGAAATGGCCAACAAAACGACTATTCACGCTGGTGTGGTGAATGTATGAGTCTGGCGACATACCAACTGACTTTCGGAAAAATATCATCCACACTATTCGAGGACAACAAGAGCTAACAAGTGCGAGAATTATCGCACTATCAGCTTAGCATCTCGTGCATCCACGTTTCTGACAAGAATAATATATAGAGGAATGGAAAAGAAAATTGAAGATGTTTTAGATAATGATCACTTTGCCCTTAGGAAAGGTAAAGGCATTTCTGACGTTGCACTTGATAATGGAAGCAAGACTAAAGACAAATCAAGACACGTTCATAGGATCCGTCGACCTGGAAATAGCGTTCAACAGTGTAAAATGGTGCAAGAGATACGAAGTTCTGAGATAAACAGGAGTAAGCTAGAGGGAAACACTGGTTATGTACAAGAGCCAAGACTGAATAATAACAGTGGACGACCAGGCATGAAGTGCTCAGATTGAAAAAGAGTACGATAGGGATGTAGTCGTTCGCCCCTACTGTCCTATCTGTACATCGAAGAAGCAATGACGAAAACAGAAGAAGGATTTCGGAATGGAATTAAGATTGAAGGTGAATGAATATCAATGATACGGCTCACTGATTACATTGCTGTCCTGAGTGAAAGTGACGAAGAATTACATCATCTGCTAAATGAAATGAACAGTCTAATGAGTACATAATATGGAGAGTAAATCGAAGGAAGACGAAAGTAAGAGAAGAAGCACAAATGAGAACAGCAAGAAATTTAACATGAGGTTGATAGGCGCAAAGCAGATGAAGTTAGGGAATCGTGCTATCTAGACAGCAAAGTAGCCAATGAAGGATGGAGCAAGGGCGACATCAAAAGCAGACTAGTACGGGCGAAAAGGACATTCCTGGCCATGAGAAGTCTACTAGTAGGAAACATAGACTTAATCTGAGGAATAAATTTCTGAGAATGTACGTTTGGAGCACAACATTGTATGGTAGTGAAACATGCACCGCGGGAAAACGGACAATAGAAGTGAATAGAAGTATTTGAGAAGAGGTGCTACAGACGAATGTTGAAAGTTAGGTGGACTGATAAGGTAAGGAATGAGGAGGTTCTCCGCAGAATCGGAGAGGAAAGGAACTTGTGGGTAACACTGAAAAATGCTCTAATGAAAGGCACACTTGTTTCATTGTTTACATGCGTAATGTGTCACACGAGACTTTTCATTTCAAAATTACGTGTTACTCCTGGAATGGCGGGATTCAAAATGACCAGCATATTCTTACTACAAACTGCAACTGTTTTCTCTGTCTTCCAACTCTTCTTAATTGACTTTAAATTTCTTTTTATCCTTTTAGTTTTGTTGCAAAAGGGTGGTTCCGCACCTATGCACCATCTTGTAGAAGACTGTCTACCTTCTTTTAAAGATAGCGAAGCTTGTAGGACCGGTACTCACCTTTTTGTTAACTATCACCCATATTTGTATTCTGTTAGTAGTAAAATTCTGTAAGCGCCCACTAGTTTCACTGTAATGGTCGCCGGCCGGAGTGGTCGAGCGGTTCTAGGCGCTTCAGTTTGGAACCGCGAGACCGCTACGGTCGCAGGTTCGAATCCTGCCTCGGGCATGGATGTGTGTGATGTCCTTAGGTAAGTTAGGTTTAAGTAGTTCTAAGTTCTAGGGGACTGATGACCTCAGATGTTGAGTCCCATAGTGCTCAGAGCCATTTGAACCATTTTGAACTGTAATGGTCATTTACAAAGTAGGAAAGTAACTTTAGTTAAAAAAAATTATTTATCAGAGCCAACAAATTAAGGCATTAATATTAATAATTAGATACCAAATACTTTATATCTTACATGTTTGAAAAATTTATTAAAACCCATACGGCGTACCGCCCGCAATGAAAGCTGAGAACCCGCTTGTGATCGGAAGGGTTCACGCTGACTACGACGAAGTTGTTGTAACGTGGCCAATGTACACACTAGTTGAGGTGTGGTATTTGTTTGTTGTGATGTGCCTACTTTTATGTAGTTTATTTTCGCTGTGTCTTGTGTATTTAAGACAGGTTATAGTTAAAAAGGTTATTCTCTGTATTCTCGAGCTTTATAAAAGAAAGAATTATACAAACAGGTTTACGTGATTTTACGCTGAGCGCTACGGCCCAATGACTGGGAAGTAAGTAATATCACATTACAAAAAGCTATCTCGTAGATCGTCATCTGTTTCCTGTTCACAAGAGCTAATTATCAAACGATTTACATAACAGGAAAGAAGACAGCGGGAGCAAGCCGTGGTTACCGTACTTACCATTGTGAGTATACACATGCTACAGACTTGTAGGCCGTCATCTTTAGCCGGCCGCGGTGGTCTAGCGGTTCTAGGCGCTCAGTCCGGAACCGCGGGACTGCTACGGTCCCAGGTTCGAATCCTGCCTCGGGCATGGATGCGTGTGATGTCCTTAGGTTAGTTAGGTTTAAGTAGTTCTAAGTTCTATGGAACTGATGACCACAGATGTTAAGTCCCATAGTGCTCAGAGCCATTTGAACCATTTTTTTTCGTCGTCCTTCCGTAAACAGGCACTCAGTTTCCTATATTCCGAGAAGTTAATGGTAATTGTAGCTAGCAAACAGGAATGGAAACCTAGATCCAACAGAACTGCACGAAAACGTTACTAAGACAGATCGGAATGAATCCTGATAAAAGCGGGTGTTCTGGAAAATAATGCCTTCGAATTTTTTATTTGAAATCTCTCAAAGCTATATAAATAAAGCAATCGTTATTAACACATTACATCTTTGTTTTTCATGTCTATATATTTATTTCTCAACAGTCATCCTGGCGAAGAACACATTTCTCCCAACGAGAGACCAGTTTGTTGAATTAGTCGCTAGAATGTTTGATTTTGTTGACGGACTGACAATCTCACCTCTGCTTGCACCACCTCATCACTTTTAAAGTAAAGTCCTCGAAAGTGTTATTTGAGTTTTGGAAATACGGAAATCATATGGGACCAAGTCAGGGCGCTATGGAGTGTGCCGATGACAGTAAACCCAAGGCCCTGAATTTTTTGAAGATACCGGAGCGCCAGTGTGAGGTCTGGCATTGTCACGCTGAAGGAGAAGGCGCTCCATGTGTGGACGAACTCTTAAAATTCGAAACTCGATTACAGCACGCTATGTCGCACGCATCGACATAGTTCTGTTACACACCGCAATGTTACGCGCAGAGTGCCGCAAATGTGTAGACAAAAGGAATAAGGATGTGGACATTATTAACATTTGTTTTATTTTTAAAAAAACATTGACAATTTTTTAATAAAAATGTAGCAGTGATAAGACAGTCAGGATTTCAGAATGAGATTTTCACTGTGCAGTGCAGTGTGCGCTGATATGAAACTTCCCGGCAGATTAAAACTGTATCGGACCGAGACTCGAACTCGGGACCTTTGCCTTTCGTGGGCCAGTGCTCTATCACAGTTGTAAGTAGGCTGTTTATGTTTTCTCTATGTAAGTAGGCTGTTTAGGTTTTTTATTGGTAACGCCACCTCTGTATAGGCTGTTTATGTTTTCTCTATGTAAGTAGGCTGTTTATGTTTTCTCTATGTAAGTAGGCTGTTTAGGTTTTTTATTGGTAACGCCACCTCTGTATGAAAATCACTGGCTGTGCTGTGGGCAGTCTGTGTCTGCTTTGCATTGTTGTAATACTCGCCATTGGTGTTAGGCAGCTGGCTGTGAACAGCGCGTAGCGTTGCGCAGTTGGAGGTGAGCCGCCAGCAGTGGTGGATGTGGGGAGAGAGATGGCGGAGTTTTGTAATTTGTCATGAACTGATATATATATTATGGCTTGTGATGATATCATGGTAAATACATTGTTCGTTCTCTATTAATATCTTTCATTTGCTAACTATCCCTATCAGTAGTTAGTGCCTTCCATAGTTTGAATCTTCTATTTAGCTGGCAGTAGTGGCGCTCGCTGTATTGCAGTAGCTTGAGCAGCGAAGATTTTTGTGAGGTAAGTGATTTGTGAAAGGTATAGTTTAATGTTAGTCAGGGCCATTCTTTTGTAGGGAATTTTGAAAGTCAGATTGCGTTGCGCTAACAAAATATTGTGTGTCAGTATAAGCACAGTCTCATATATAAATTGTTCAAAGGGGACGTTTCATATTGAAAGATAATCTGCTTTTTAACTTTGTCTTTGCCATAAAACTTTTCACTTCACATTTCTAGTATGCTTTGTCAGATTTAGAATCTGTTAACATGTAACAATGTTTGAAGTGAAATATCCAGTCAAGAACGAAGAGAACTTATTTAAACAGAAATTACGAATGCATTGTTATAATGAACAGACGACACAGTGTTGTTAATTGTACATTCTTGCTTGTTAGTTGCATGATTACGTAACGACTATCAGGCTTACGTGCTTAGTACACATACTGGTACTGCTAATGAGATTTTAATGCAACTTTTGGTTTACTTGAAAATACATTCTGGGTTTAAAGTACTTTCTGTGAGATACCAGAGGACACAGTGGTTAGTTTATGTGACAGCTACACGATGTTATCACGACGCTACTAATGAGTGACAATTCACAATGTTGCTTTTGCAGTGTATCTGTTTTATATCTGCACAGTTTTCTGAATTCTTCTAGGAAGAAAAACATATTTTAGTAGTAACTTTTGTGGTATAGCAACAATGAGACAGCCTTTTTCGTGGCATAACAATACGTTACTGTACAGTACTTTCTTCATTACAACAATAAGCGTAATAACTACGATATCTATACGCAAAGCATTTCACTTTTGTGTATTATGAGGTAAGTACATTGACTTATGCAGAACTTAGCTTTCGGAGGACGATAACTACGACACTTCCACACAGATTATGTTGCAACAAGACGCACATTTAGCGCTACAGTACACGTAGTTGAGTGATTAATTTTGTACTTAAAACATTTATTTTTAAAAATTTTTGAATTACAAAGAAAGTTTTCCGTGATACATTTCATTGCATTGCTGTAATCTGTAACACCTGAGGGTATAATTACATTTATCCTCAGGGGGGTACACGCTTACTTTGTGTACCATGTGTGTGGCAACCACAAGGAACCCTAGCTAATATGGTATTTGCTTATACAACTTTACACATCGGTACCATATTTCTCTAACACACAAATTACACAGCTATCTGATTATTTAACTGAGAGAGACAAACATTTATTTTACTACATCAGTGACACATGTTTACGCAATTATACAGTTGGATAACTTCACACTTATGAAACTGTATTTTGTCTGTATTTTGTCTTTGAGAAACGCTCATATTTTTCGGAATCATTGTGATACTATGAGAGCTTTGAATGACGTATTTCGTATGGGGTCATGATTTTTAAAGTACGTTTCAGGCAGATGACACTATTGATATGAGCAGAGAATTTTTTAGGTTTTGAAATTATTGGAGGAAGCTACGACGATTTTGAGATTTGACTGAAGTGTTATGATGTTATTATTATGACGACGATGTGTACTATGCTGTTGAGATATGTTTATGATCAATAAGATGTTGCTACCGTATATGAGGAATAAGAAGTATGTTGGAAACCAAGAATCGTACTTTAAGAGTTATGAAATGTGCGTAAATGCGTGACTGTATCACAATGCTGACGAATATTTTATTTGGACACTTATATTTATAGGATTTTCTTTCTACAGATTTGCAACGCTAATTCTTGACCTGTGAAATATTTTTATGTGAGACGGTCACAGTAGCGGAAACTGCTGTCGTAAATATTTCCGTAAGAAAGTTAAGTGACCACCTGCACGTAATGCGTCTTGGGCACCCATCTGTGTCGGACGCCTGGAGAGAGGGCCATTGGCGCGTGCCTTTCAGAGCACAGGAAAAAAAAAAAAAAAAAAAGGGAGGCCATTATCCTGGCCATTGTCATTCCTTTAGAGAGAGCATCGCAAATCCGACACGCTAATTACTTGGAAACATATCGTACTTTCTGATATTTACTGAAATGCCTAATGAAATGACAAGAAATAGTTTGTCTACACACCTGACTATGACTACTGTCTTTCTAGATGAGAGATTTTTTTACTACTTATGAAATGCCACATGACTATTGAACGATGTTCTTACGCTTTGCTTTGTACATAGTTGCTTATTTCATTTGATATCTAGTTTCTAGCTGCACTGCAGCATTGGTTAAAATAAAATTTTATAGATGTACTAATATAAATATTTTCTGTCTACAGATCGAGTATATAATAATTTTTTTCAAAAAAATGAGGGAGCACAAAGCGACATTTACCTTCACAGGAACTGCATTCATAATTTTCTTTTCAAGTACTTGGTAATTTCTTTTGTAGAATAAATTGTGATGCATCACTCTAATGTTAAGATGTGACATAGGTATTAGACATGGCCATTTTAGTGTAATATTTTTTCTGCTTGCGCTATGTCATGTTTAGGTATAAGTTGCTGCTGTTTGCCAGGCATAGTGTTATTGAATTTGACTTTTGCTCATTTATGCTGCTAGCTTTGCCAATTTGCATTTTTTGCATTGCTGTTTGTGTTACTTATTTTGTGCTGCTGCATTGCCTCGTCCCTTAGTTTAGCATCTGAGCTCAGTAGATTTAAGTTAGCTTAAGAGGGGGGGTAGACTATAGAAGAGAATGAGTTGCGATGAATTGGAAGAAATGCATTGAGAATCTATACGAAAAACGTACAGAAACCAGGTATAGGTAGGATTTTCTTGGAAATAAATGTTGAGGTAAGAAATGTGTGAACATATAAATACAGAAAGCATGCTTAGATAGAATTTTTTTGGTGGAAACAAAGGATGAAATAAGAGGAAAGATATATGAAGTTTTGGGTTGGACTGCAGTACCAAATGTTACACTGAAAACGAACCCTGTCCTTTCCTATTGGTGTTATCCCACTATGTGTTTGTGTACCCTTGAGTATTTGTTTTCTTCCTGTCTCTGTGTAGTTTCATAGAATTTTTTCTTCTATTAATATTAAGCTACATTCACTATGATGAGGAATACTGTTATCCTCAAATATAATTGGCATTCATAATATGTTATTTACCTTATAAATATGCTTACACATTATTTATTCTGTTTAATGCTCATGTGTGAAGTTGATGTTTCGAAAGTTATTGTGATCTTTTATGTATGTACTCATGTCATAATTCCTGTAACACTGACGTATATGACTATTTCTATTCTTTTGTAAAGCCCCCATTACTACAAATGTTATCTGTATTGTTATGTTCTTTAATGATGTATTTTGTACCTTTATTGTATTCTTATGTTATAAAACTGTAATTGACACCGGTTCATCTAATTAAGTAACTTGTAAGTTACATTTCACTGCACACGTTTCTGTTGGTCATAGTATATGGACAATATGTGAGAGGTAGGGACTGTTAGTGTTTGCACGTGTGTTAATAATTCAGCAAGGGACTGGATAACAGCATTGCTGGTTCTAAGGACAATTCCAAAAACTTTGTGAGTGCACAAGTGGTGGTTTATGGACTTGCTATATTCTCCGCAAGACTCTTCGATGGTGAATGTGCACCTGCACAATCGCAACAGATGGCTGCTGGCCATCTCTACAAGGACTACAGTGGGTCTGCACCTCTGGTGGCCCACCAATACTATTATCTCTACAAGGACTACAGTGGGTCTGCACCTCTGGTGGCCCACCAATACCATTATCTCTACAAGGACTACAGTGGGTCTACATCTTTGACGATCCATCAATACCATTATTTCTACAAGGACTGCAGTGGGTCTGCACCTCTGGTGGCCCACCAATATCGTAATCTCTACCAGGACTACGGTGGGTCTGCTCTGTGATGACCTACATACCAATGTTCTTCAAAACGTCGAATGACTCTGCTGTGGGTTTGCTATGTTGTGGCCCATTACCTGTCAGCATGTCAAGAGTCAGCACTGTCTTTCCGTTGGAAGGACAACACTGCTTCTTCAAGACTCCATGGAAATCCACTACTTCTGTGTGCATTTTCCTTTACTGCTCCGACTTTGAGAAAAACACTGCAATTGTACTGTGACGAATGATGAGGACTGTCTTTATGGACTGTGAGAAATTTTTAGCTTTTGACCAACATTGTATCAATAAGTGTGTGCATTTGATATCTTTGTTACTGTAATTGTGAAAAATTTTTGTCAAATCTGTATTGGCCAGTGCCCAACACCATTTGTAAAAAATTTTGTGGGGAGCATGGGGGCTATGTAAGTAGGCTGTTTATGTTTTCTCTATGTAAGTAGGCTGTTTAGGTTTTTTATTGGTAACGCCACCTCTGTATAGGCTGTTTATGTTTTCTCTATGTAAGTAGGCTGTTTATGTTTTCTCTATGTAAGTAGGCTGTTTAGGTTTTTTATTGGTAACGCCACCTCTGTATGAAAATCACTGGCTGTGCTGTGGGCAGTCTGTGTCTGCTTTGCATTGTTGTAATACTCGCCATTGTAGTGTTAGGCAGCTGGCTGTGAACAGCGCGTAGCGTTGCGCAGTTGGAGGTGAGCCGCCAGCAGTGGTGGATGTGGGGAGAGAGATGGCGGAGTTTTGTAATTTGTCATGAACTGATATATATATTATGGCTTGTGATGATATCATGGTAAATACATTGTTCGTTCTCTATTAATATCTTTCATTTGCTAACTATCCCTATCAGTAGTTAGTGCCTTCCATAGTTTGAATCTTCTATTTAGCTGGCAGTAGTGGCGCTCGCTGTATTGCAGTAGCTTGAGCAGCGAAGATTTTTGTGAGGTAAGTGATTTGTGAAAGGTATAGTTTAATGTTAGTCAGGGCCATTCTTTTGTAGGGAATTTTGAAAGTCAGATTGCGTTGCGCTAACAAAATATTGTGTGTCAGTATAAGCACAGTCTCATATATAAATTGTTCAAAGGGGACGTTTCACAGTCAGGATTGCTCGTTTGCCCATAAATTATGCTTTGTACTGAAAACTCCAGAGTGTAAGTCATTACCTCATAGGCCACTATCTCCCACTGTCAGTAATAACTTGTACCCTGCTTAAGAGTAAACAATATTAGGTGATCCAAACAGTATGTGCTTGTAAGCTAATACATATCGCTCTTCTTGAGGTACGAACAAGGAAAACTCCCCATCGCAGCCCCTCAAATTTAGTGGTAAGATCGCCCACGAATAGCCCTGTAAAAAACTGAACACAGACCAAGCATGAAAGTAGGAGGGAAGTGCGCTGAAATATGAAAAAACAAGCAAAAGAGAAACACTGAACTGCCCAAGCTCAAGATGCGCAACATCGAGGGGAGTGGCGCGGCGTTGTGCTTATGTGGTCATGGCGTCGGAGTGTAAAGCGGTAGTATCGTGTTGAGAACTCGCTTGTGCATTCTCCTTCTCTTTTTCTTTCAGGGAATTATGAACTGTCCGTACGGTCTACTTCTACATCTACATCCATACTCCGCAAGCCACCTGACGGTGTGTGGCGGAGGGTACCATGAGTACCTCTATCGGTTCTCTCTTCTATTCCAGTCTCGTATTGTTCGTGGAAAGAAGGATTGTCGGTATGCTTCTGTGTGGGCTCTAATCTCTCTGATTTTATCCTCATGGTCTCTTCGCGAGATATACGTGGGAGGGAGCAATATACTGCTTGACTCCTCGGTGAAGGTATGTTCCCGAAACTTTAACAAAAGCCCGTGCCGAGCTACTGAGCGTCTCTGCTGCAGAGTCTTCCACTGGAGTTTATCTATCATCTCCGTAACGCTTTCACGATTACTAAATGATCCTGTAACGAAGCGCGCTGCTCTCCGTTGGATCTTCTCTATCTCTTCTATCAACCCTATCTGGTACGGATCCCACACTGCTGAGCAGTTTTCAAGCAGTGGGCGAACAAGCGTACTGTGACCTACTTCCTTTGTTTACGGATTGTATTTCCTTAGGATTCTTCCAATGAATCTCAGTCTGGCATCTGCTTTACCGACGATCAACTTAATATGATCATTCCATTTTAAATCACTCCTAATGCGTACTCCCAGATAATTTATGGAAATTACTGCTTCCAGTTGCTGACATGTTATTTTGTAGCTACATGACAAGGGATCTATCTTTCTATGTATTCGCAGCACATTACACTTTTCTACATTGAGATTCAATTGCCATTCCCTGCACCTTGCGTCAATTCGCTGCAGATCCTCCTGCATTTCAGTACAATTTTCCATTGTTACAACCTCTCGATACACCACAGCATCATCTGGAAAAAGCCTCAGTGAACTTCCGATGTCATCCACAAGGTCATTTATGTATATTGTGAATAGCAACGGTCCTATGACACTATCCTGCGGCACACCTGCAATCACTTGGAAAAAGACATTTAGTATTTCGGCCTTTAGTCTGTCATCCTATGTTTCAGTAACATTTTGGTCACAGAGTGTTTGGACATTTTGTTTTGATCCACCTACCGCTTTGACATAAGACCAAAATTTCTTAGGATTTTCTGCCAAGTCAGTACATAGAACTTTACTTTCGAACTCATTGAACGCCTCTCGCATAGCCCTCCTCACACCGCATTTCGCTTCGCGTAATTTTTGTTTTTCTGCAAGGCTTTGGCTATGTTTATGTTTGCTGTGAAGTTCCCTTTGCTTCCGCAGCAGTTTTGTAACTCGGTTGTTGTACCACGGTGGCTCATTTCCATCTCTTACGATCTTGCTTGGCACATACTCATCTGACGCATATTGTACGATGGTTTAGAACTTTGTACACTGATCCTCAACACTATCTGTACTAGAGACAAAACTTTTGTGTTGAGTCGTCAGGAACTCTGTAATCTGCTTTTTGTCACTTTTGCTAAACAGAAAAATCTTCCCACCTCTTTTACTATTTCTATTTACAGCTGAAATCATCGATGCAGTAACCGCTTTATGATCGCTGATTCCCTGTTCTGCGTAGACTGTTTCAAATAGTTTGGGTCTGTTAGTCACCAGAAGGTCTAATATGTTATCGCCACGAGTAGGTTCTCTGTTTAACTGCTCAAGGTAGTTTTTAGATAAAGCACTTAAAAAAATTTCACTGGATTCTCTGTCCCTGCCACCCGTTAAGAGCGTTTGAGTCTCCCAGTATATATCCGGCAAATGAAAATCTCCACCCAGAACTATAACATGGTGGGGAAATCTACTCGTTATATTTTCCATATTATCCTTCAGGTGCTCAGCCACGGCAGCTGCTGAGCCAGGGGGCCTATAGAGACATCCAATTACCATGTCTGAGCCTGCTTTCACCGTGACCTTCACCCAAATTATTTCACATTTCGGATCTCTGTCAATTTCCTTCGATACTATTGCACCTGTAATCACTATAAACACGCCTCCCCCTTCACTGTCCATCTTGTCTCTGCGGTATACACTCCTATCTGAGTTTAGGATTTCATTACTGTTTACGTCTGGTTTCAGCCAACTTTCTGTCCCTAGTACTATATGGGCGTTGTGACCGTTTATTAATGAGAGCAGTTCTGGGGCCTTTCTATAGTCGCTCCTGCAGTTTACTATTAGCACATTAATATTGTTATACCCTGGTACATTTTGCCTACTCCTACCTTGCCGCGACTCAGGAGGCGTCTTGTCGGGCCTAGGGAGGGAATTCTCGAACCTAAAAATCCCCATGTGCACTCCACACGTACTCCGCTACCATTGTAGCCGCTTCCGGCGTGTAGTGCACGCCTGACCTATTCAGGGGGGCCCTACATTTCTCCACCCGATAGCGGAGGTCGAGAAATTTGCACCCCAGATCTCCGTAGAATAGTCTGAGCCTCTCGTTTAACCCTTCCACTCGGCTCCAAACCAGAGGACCGCGATCGCTTCTGGGAACGAAACTACCAATAGTTAGCTCTGATTCCACCCCGCGAGCGAGGCTTTCCGCCTTCACCAATTCCGCCAACCGCCTTTACGAACTGAGGATGAGCTCTGAACCCAGACGGCAGGAGTCATTGGTGCCGACACGAGCAACAATTTGCAGTCGGGTGCACCCAGTGCTCTCTATCGCCGCCGGCAGGGCCTCCTCCACATCTCGGATGAGACCCCAGGGCAAGCAGACAAAGTGAACACTGACCTTCTTCTCCGACCTTTCCGCTATTTCCCTAAGGGGCTCCATCACCCGCCTAACATTGGATCTCCCAATAACTAATAAACCCCTCCCCCCGTGTGCCTGCTCGGACCTTGCTGAAGGAGCAGCCACATGTCCACTCACAGGCAGAGCGGGCGACGCCACATGGCCAGCCTCCACATTTATCCTCCGCCTCGTGTGCCGCAAACACCGCTGAACCCGCCACTCCCCTTGGGGAGAGGGTGGCCAAACCACGCCCGGTACCTGCGAAGATGTCTCGACAGCAGGGACAGTGGGTGAAACATGTAACACCTGGGGTGTACCATGCGACGCACCAGACTCCGCACTGCCGCTACACTCCGAGGCAGCAGCCTGAAGACGGCTGACCGCGGCCATCAACACGCTCAGCTGTTCTCGAACAGTGGCCAGCTCCTCCTGCGTCCGTACACAGCAGTCACACGTCCTGTCCATCCTAAGAAATCAATTTACTGTAGCGAGTTAATCAACTTTTAACTAGACTGCTAATTCACTAGAGGCGGCTGATTGTTGACTAAACTGTGGTTGCTAGCCACTTCTTGTAGAAAGCAATGAAAATACGCTGCCTGTCTCTGGACTGTATTGAAAACAACACTAGCACTACTAAAGGGACTCTCTCTGAGTGTATTCAAAACAAACACGAAATCTATGGAACACTATCACTAGCACTCGACAATTAAAGCTTCCTATAAGCAAAAACACACGGAAGAAGTGACAAGTAAGGAAAATACAGTTAATACTTAACGTGGCTCGCTGCACAGCAGACGTGAAGCGGACGGCAGTTACGACGACACTGACACTACCGGCACTATAGCTGACTTAAGGGAATCTCTCTGACAGTATTCAAAACAAACACGAAATCTTTGGAACACTATTACTAGCACTCGACAATTAAAGCTTCCTATAAGAGAAAGCACACGGTACAAGAAGTGACAAGTAAGAAAAATACAGTTAATACTCAAATTAAGGTAGCTCGCTGCACAGCAGTCGTGAAGCAGGCGGCAGTTACGACGATGACATGTCACTGACATGTCTGTTCTTTTTCTCTAGCTTTGGTAATAGTCATACCATGCGCTCTTTATAGAACATGAGTCATGTGGTAACAATATATAACCGTTGCAAGTAAACGTTATTAACAGTGCGAGCAGGTGAGACGCCACATAGTTCTTTCACGCAACTGAAAATTCCAAATAAACGGATCTGAAATACGTTACAACAAAGGAATTCAAGATTCAAAATCTCCAAAACGGGACGCAATACTCATAACATGTGGTACTTATGTAGAACAAATAAGAGGTATATACATCTGGAGGGTCATCGCCTTGTAATCACAGGATCCCAGGGTCGAGTGCCGGGGAAAACACACAAGACCTCGGAATTAACATTTATTATAGGTCCCTTCCCTATACCCGGCTGTTGCAAACGAACGCTACACCACAATGCAGTCACAAATTTGAATACACCGTACAGATACGTCAATGACCGGACTGACATTTCACACTTTCATAAAATAGAAGGCACGGGAGCGGCTTGAACACGGATATCTCGCTTTGCAGTAGAACACCGCAAACACGTAACCAAAACGTCTTCACGCTTCCAATTCCCACAATGCTGCACATCTTGAGCGTGGACCATTAAGTTATTCTGTTTGGCTTCTTTTTTCACAGTTCACTATAGTTTCTTCCTGTTTTCATGCTTGATCAGTGTTCAGTTTTTGACGGATTATCCACTGGTGCATCTCGTTACTGGATCTGAAGGAGTACGACGGGGAGTTTCCCTTGTAAGAGGAGATGGCCTACCTCAAGAACAGCTGATATAATGGAACGGGTGGTTTATAAACGAAAGTGAACTTAGATCTGTTATTCTTCTTTTCAAGATACGCTTCTAAATCACAGAACGAACATGCCGAAATGATTTATACATTAAAAACCACTCTGCTAGTTTGTTTCCTGTGGTAACCAAATTTTGAGCTTTTGAAGAAGTCGGTAGGTAGCACTCCATAAACTTTAGACGTGGCGACTACGCCCGAAACGAAAGGCACCCTGGTCTGGATTCTAGAGCTTTATAAAAGAAAGAATAATAGAAACAGGATTACATGATTTTATGCTGAGCGCTACGCCCAAAGACAGGAAAGTAAGTAATATCACATTACAAAAAGCTATCTCGTAGACCGTCATCCATTTTCTGTTCACACGAGCTAATTATGAAACGATTTACATAACAGGAAAGTTGACAGCGGGAACACGCCGTGATCACCGTATTTACCATTGTGAGTATACAAATGCTACAGACTGGTAGGCCGTCGTCCTTCCGTAAATAGGCACTCAGTTTCCCATATTCGGAGAAATTAATGGTAAATGGCACGAGAAGGCCGGATTGCGTGACAGTGGAGTGGGACTCAATGGGTCACGTAGCGAGGACGGCAGCAGGAGCGTAAGGGGTCTGTGAAACAGCAAATCCGAGATTACCCCACACGAGTTTCTGCTGGAAACTACTTCAGCGATGGTCTTAGCACTCGCTGCAAAGCTGCAGCATTACGTGAGATAACACAAGCCCGTTTTCAAAAGGAAATTAACAACTAAACTTGTATGGGACGCTCAGCACTGCGTGGCATCCCTGACTACGTTCGTTGAATACTGTCCAGGAAGTTCTTGCGTCTCTATGAAACTTTTTTGACATATATGCAGTTCCTATTATCAAGCATCTCAAGAAATATTTCCCACGCTGTCTCTAAATTTCTGAGTTGTATAACACTACAATGCCGCGCTACAGTCACTTCCGAAGTTGGTAATGGATATATACTGTCTGTTGTTGTAGTTTAATATCACGTAGGCTGCAGTACTACAAACCTCTTAGGTTCAATGTACCGCACACCTTTTAGGTTCAATGAATTGGCAGCAAAACTCAGGCATTAGGATACAAAAAAATGTGAGTAAAAAACAAATCTAACACTAACGAATACGAACAGGAGCGACAGAACAATCTTAATCACTATTAGAACGGAAAATGAAAGAAACCGTTAGTAGATGAAGAAAACCATGTTTCCGTAGAAGCGTCACTATAAAGTTATTAATGATCTCTCAATTAAGAATGACACTTCAAATTATTCTTTTAAACATTTAAGGAAAATTCTGAAGTATTGAACATTTGACTTTTAAATCCCACTAAGAGGGACAACATCAGTCTTAAAGGAATTCACAAATCACACAACGTTATTCAACAGACGAGTTAATATAATGCAAACTCATACAGACCAGTTATTATAATGCAAACTCATACAGACGAGTAAATATAATGCACAGTTCATATTTAAAGAATGAATTGATAGTATTAAATAACAATTCATAGAACTAAGCCGGCCGGAGTGGCCGAGCGGTTCTAGGCGCTACAGTCTGGAACCGCGCGACCGCTACGGCCGCAGGTTCGATTCCTGTATCGGGCATGGATGTGTGTGATGTCCTTAGGTTAGTTGGGTTTACGTAGTTCTAACTTCTATGGGACTGATGACCGCAGAAGTTAAGTCCCATAGTGCTCAGAGCCATTTGAACCACAGAGCTAAAATCATATACATTCGGTTAATAATTAGGCTTTAACACAAGACGACCAGCTTTGGCTTACCTCAGACATTACCATCATTCAGGTCATTCAGGAACTCTAAAACACACACAGGCTACAAGTTAAAACCACATAGCCACAATTAAATATATTCGAAATGGCGAATCATGACGACCAGCAACAGGAGAATGGAATGACGACAATGAAAATTTGTGCTGGGCCAGGAATCGAACCCGAATTTTCCGGTTATCGCGACAGGTCGTCTTATCATTTTTTTAATTATCAGAATGACTTGGTACTATCATGACTTTTCAGCAGACCATAGTCAAATCATCATGTAGTATAAGCTGCAAATGGGAGAAAAAATTAATTATGATAACAGAATAATAAATAAAAGGAGAAAGGGAAAAAAAGAGAACGTAGCCGACAAACATCACCAAGATTACATGATATGTATCAACAATTATTTATATAGCTGTTTAGTAATTTTTAATTTATTTATTTTGGGGGTTTTATATATATTTATAGTTTGTAATAGAATCCAAAAGTAAAAGAAAACGAAACTAGATCACATTCGAAATAGCAAACTGAGAAAAATCTCACGTTGATAGCAATGATTATATACGCTCGTTGTGTATCTATGCTTCATCCGTTGAAACACGTATGTAACGCAGCAGCGATGGCGAGGCATTGCAGCGTCTCTGACCAGAGAGCCATTTTATCGTAGTTTGTCTGCGCTTGACCGCGCGAGTGTTGCGAGCAGTTCGCTAGTTGTCGCTATGCAGAGCAGTTCTCTGTCAGTAGTCGTTGCGAGCAGTAGCTCTGTTCAGTTGCGTAGAGTACGCTAGTAGTCGTCATGCAGAGCGGTCGGTCAGTAGTAGCAGCCCAGTGCGGTTGTGTGATGTAGGCAGTCGGCAACACTGGTCAAGATGCTGAATGAGGTATACTGTTAATTAATATAATCATTAGATAATGTAAAATTTATTTATTGTAATTAATCTCCAACAAGTCCCCCAATAATAATTTTGATTTCAAAAGCATTTTTTCAAAAATTTAATTTTTTATTGAACTAAAGATTTCGTTGCACTTCCCATTTCATTCCACTTCTTTTGAAGAAAAATTTCAGTAAAATCACAGAAAAAAGGAATATTATTATTTGCAATGCAGTTCCTCCAAGCCGTGCGCACGAGTAAGAGCAGAAATTTGACTACCAGTTACAATGAGGTAAGACTCTAATTCTGTTTTTTGCACAGGGTCAAAGACCGATATTTCGGTTTAATTGAATTTTCTTATCACTGAATGGACTTTAATTTTTTGGTGAAGAATTTATATTTGAGTCAGATTGCGAATTTCACATTTTTGTGGCCATTGTCAGTACATTTCATTGTGGGCAGGTTACGCTTAGCGCAATGTCCATTAGCATTCATAATTAAATATTGTCATATTTCTTTCTTTCAAATTTTTGTGGGGAGGTTACACTCAGCTCCCATTTGTATAAGTATTGTCTTTTTCTTTTAAAAAATTACGGTGGGGAGGTTACACTTGGCGACACCCAGTCCAGGATCGTATTTCGTTGAGAGTCTTTTGAACAACAGTCAGATATCTGCTCTTATTTGCTTAGATATAATTAGGATTTGGCGCAACGCTTTTATTAACTTGTGACTTTCTTTCTACAGGTCAACGGCAATTCGTTGCTCTGTTGTATTTGTGTGTTGCTTTTGCATTGTGCTTATTTATTTTGTGAAAAATTGTGACTATTGTAAAAATGCCGCGAAAGACTGTGAATAGTGTATCGCGAGGTATTTTGAATGAAATTACCGATTTAAACAGCGTGACCGATAGTAATTATGACACGCAGTGTGATGATGACAATCCTGCGTTCACTAACAACCAGTGCATTACAACCATTAATGATGACTTTTATCTTAATGATGAACAAACGAACTCAATTGTCTCTTCTGTTAATTTGACTACAATTGATGACGCGGGACGCTCCATTGTAATGAGCGCTACCCAGCTTAACACACCCGATTTGGAAAACTCAAGTAACGTACAGACAAATTTGTGTAATGAAAATGAACAGGGTACACAAAGTACGACGGATTTATTTAATTCCGAAATAGTGAGTGACAGTGTAGGTCCGACTGATAATCCTTTTTGTAAATTGCAGAATGACCAAATGGTCACACAAAGCGCGACAATTCCAGGTACACAATCAAACAGCACAGATAATGGAGTAGGTAATGCTACATTTGATTTGAATCAATTTATGGCAATAATGCTACAATTTAAGAACGATATTGGTGTAGATATCAAACAACAGAGTGAGAAAACTGACAACAATCTCAAACAACTCAGTGAACAGGTCAAACAACAGAGTGTAGATAACAAACAATTTAAAGAGAATTTCAAACAACTTAGTGAACAGCTCAGACAACAAAATGAAAAATTAGACGACAATTCCAGACAGTTAAATGAAAAATTAGACGACAATTCCAGACAGCTTGGCGAACAAATTAGAGCCGTTGCCGCGCAATGCCATGACACTCAGGAACAGTTGCGCGTGGAAATTGAAGCTTGTTCACAAAAAAATAGCGAAGAAATTAAGTATGTTGCGCAAGAATTAAAAGAAATGCAAACAGCCGCAACAGAAACACTTAGAGTGGAAATTAGTACTGTCGCTAAACAATGCTCTGAAAAGGCTACACAATTACGGGACGAGTTTAAAGCAATGACAGCAGAACTTTCGCGCACAATGGATGAAAAGATCGACGCGAAATTCGACCAACAGAACACTCAGATTGACGAACGCTTTAATCTTCACATACAAAACAGTGATACGCGTTTCCGCAAATTTATTCAGGATCAAAAGAAAGTGAAACGACAAGTAATGGAAACAATCACAGCACAGAGACAGGAAGACAAACGTAAAATGTTCGCGAAAGCGAAGACGTATGTAGACAATAGTATTACTACAGTGTCCGACAAAATTAATACCATAGAACAGTTAAACGCGGAATTACGGGATGAAATTTCTGATCTTAAATCAAAAACAGATACATACACAACCGATTTTCAAACAGTGACCGACAGACTAGAACAATTAGAACTAGCACATGATTCAGATGTCGTCAAAACTGACGTTAAAAAACTGAATGAAACTACGCGGAAATTGCAAAAACAGATTAATGCCACTGACACTAAAACCGATGATCAGGCAAAAATACTGACTGAAAAATATGATGAATTGGCCAGTCGTATTGATGTTATCGAAAATACTAGTGACAATAAATCAGACGATACTGCACCGGTTTCATTTATCCAAACACCTGAATTTCAAAATTTACAGCAGACAATTAATGAGATCGATTCATCTAACAACACGTTACGTAGGAAGTTATCAAATTTACAACAAGAAGTAACAGAGATGAAAAACATTTCAGTTAATAACATGCCACAACAGACGCCACTTTATGAACATGTGTCAGACTCACGCAGCGCGTATAATTAGGGTAATCTACAGAGAGTACGGGACTTAGATTCCGATCAACCACAGTTCAATAGATTCTCTTACGATCCTGAACCTGTTCCATCACACAGAGATGATAATTTCGACTACAAACATTTTCTGTCAGTGATAAAGTTTAAGGTTTTCAAAAACGATAGAACGCAGATTCACCCACTGGATTGGATTCAACAATTTAGCTTTGCTCTTCCACCGACTTGGCCTGTAACACATAAACTTGAATTTATTTGCAGTTTTTTGGAAGGCGAACCGGCAACTCGTATGAGACCGATCGCGAGGCAATGCTATTCAGTAGAAGAGTTTCAGAATGCTTTTCTGTCAGCGTACTGGTCAAAGACGACACAGCGCGGAATTAAAGATCAGTTAATTAGTTTGCCGAATTACGTGAACTCAAATTTTCCCAGTGTGACGCAATTTTTTGAGCATATGGTCCAACAAAACCAGTACCTAAGTGAGCCGTACAGTGAATCCGCACTTATACAATTATGCATTTCCAAATTGCCACGGTCATTACGAGTGTCACTTCTAACGGGGCAGCAAAAAGAAAACATTTCAGCATTCAGAGATCTTTTACAGCTCTTGGAAGTACAGCAATCTGATTATTCTTTTGTAAACAAAAACTTTTCGTGTAACAACCAAGGTCAACAACAGTACTACAATTATGATCAGGGACGTAATTTCAATCGGAAAGATAACAGACGCTTTAGGAACGACAACTACCAAAACTTTAATAACAGGCAAAATTCTAATTATCAATACCGTCAAAATTTTCAGCAACAGGAACAACACTTTAGTAACAATAGAGGTGTTTCACAACAACAACATCAAAACCAGCCGGTTAGCATACCTAACCAACAATGGAATACACAAGGTCAACCAGGCTTTAATGTTTCGCCGCGTGGACGTATAGTCCCTGGTCCAACAAATAGTAACGCACGGGAGCAGAGAAACAACTATGTACAAAGAAGACAGTATTTCAATTCCCATCGCAATACACCGTATAGGAATGACTATTACGACAGACGTAAAAACGATGAGCACAATTACCAGCGTACATATAATAACAGTCGGTCTCACCAACAGCAAAATCATACGCAAGAACATATTCTCATGAATGAACCCGACAGTAGGTACCATCCAGAGCGTAACACGTCTGGAAGAAGTAATAGGACAGTTCAAATAGTCGAAATGCCACAGAATCCTCCTAATAATAATAACACGTCAGATAGAATCTGACTAGATAATGTACAGGACGCATCTTGCAATAATACAAGCACTACCTTAGACACGCAAAATGTTGTTCACGAAAATGTAATTACTTTTGACGACATCAGAGACACTCTTTTACAGGAAAGACCAGTTATGCAGAAAACCATTTCACATCCTGTTATCGAAATTAAAATTGGTTCATTGAAATTCTCAGCAGTAATTGATTCCGGATCACCAATATCAGTAATAAATGAGGAGACTTTCAACGAGTGCAACAAAGAGAATACCTATCCGACATTACCTTTAGGCAAAACAAAAGTGAAGGGAGCAGTATCGAGTAAAGGAGTAGACGTTAAATTACAGACGCATTTATCATTTTGTATTGGAGGTCATACTTTCCACTCTAATTTTTGGATTGTTCCTTTATTGACCACAGACGTTATTTTAGGTACGAATTTTCTGGTACAACACGACGCAGTCATTGATTTTCAGAATTCTTATTTAATGTTAAAGGATGAAAATGTACAACTTGCTTTAGAGTTTCAGCACTCATTATCTGCGGAAGAACAAACAATTAACCGCACAGAGGTCATTTCCGTATCACGTAACATAGACTGTAATCCCACATTGTTCACGGATACGTACGTACACAACTATAATACTCCAGACGAAGCTGACTACGACGTAATGCAATTGATTTCTGATAAAGTTAAAGAGAGCAGTGCAAATACAGACGACGAACGAACGCAATTACACAAAATTCTTTTACAGCAAGCTCCAGTTTTTGACAACATTCCTGGTACTATGTCCGGATTTATGTATGAATTTGAAGTGAAACAGCACGACACATTTAAAGCAAAGCATTATCCCATTCCATATATCCACAGTGAACAGGTTAAAAAAGAATTGCAGGATATGCTCGACCAAGGAATTATAGAACCAGCAGTTAGTCCGTACATAAACCCGCTACATATTGTTAAGAAAAAAGATGGCTCACTTCGCCTTGTACTTGATTCACGTCACATTAATGACATCATTATTAATGAAACAGATCGACCACAGACTTTAGAGGAACTTTTACAGAAATTTCATGGTACTGCTATTTATTCTACACTAGATTTGAAATCGGGATTTTGGCAAATTCAACTTCATCCGAATTGCAGAAAATATACTGCTTTTCTCTGTTTCGGCGACTGTTATCAATTTTGCAAATTACCGTTCGGCTTAACTATTTCTTCTGCAGCTTTTATTCGCGGTTTGAACACTGTACTTCCGACAGAACTTAAGGACAGAATCACGACGTATGTAGACGACATTCTTATCGCAGAAGCTAACTGGTCTGAACACAATCTGATTCTTGAACAACTGTTACAAACTTTCCATGCACAAGGACTTACAGTTAACCTCAGTAAATCGCATTTTGTCAAAACTTCCATAAAATTTCTTGGACACGTAATTTCAGCAGAAGGCATTGCGCCTGATCCAGAAAAACTTCAAGCTCTACGTGACATTACTGTTCCTACGACGAAGAAACAATTACGCAGTTTTTTGGGCTTAATTAACTTTTTTCGTAAATTTATTCATCACTCCGCTTTAGACACGCCTAGATTATGCCAATTGACAGGTAAAAACACTATTTGGTCTTGGGATAAGCAAGCACATTCTGAATTTGTGAACCTGAAACACGCTTTGTTGAATGCTCTACTTTTATCGCACCCAGATCTTACCAGAAATTTTTCCATTGCCACCGACAGTTCTAACACGGCTTTAGGCGTACATATTTTCCAGGAAATTGAAGAAGATGGTTCTACAGTAATTAAAAACATTGCATTTGCAAGTCGCATTTTGTCACCCGCTGAACGAAATTATTCTGTTACAGAACTGGAAACATTATGTGTTATATGGGCTTTCACGAGATTTAGGCACTTTCTTTATGGCAGACATACCACCGTTTACACAGACCACAGAGCGATACAATTTTTACTTTCGGCCAAATTCACGCACGATAGATTAAGTAGATGGAAACTGTATTTACAGGAATTTAATTTTACGATTGTTCACATTCCCGGCACACAAAATGTTATAGCAGACGCACTATCGCGTTCTCTCAGCAACAATCAGCAAGACGTAGCAACCAACTTCTGCAAAACAAATTTCAGTGTCATGTACATTCAGCAAGTTGCATTTGAAAACTTTATTTCATTGTCATTACAGGACATAGCACAAGAACAAAATAAAGACAACGTGTGGAGAGAAATTAAACACCTTTGGGTAGATAAGAATAATGTAACGATTAGGAACCACTACACTGTACGCAATGACATTCTGTTTCGCCGCTCTCATCCTGACAGCAACAATTGGTTATTATGCATTCCTGACGAACTGGTTAACAAATTAATTTGGTACACTCATTTAAGCTACGCACATTACGGAGCACGAAAATGTTTTCTTATACTGAGACAGAACTGTTATTTTACCAACATGGAGAGACGTATACAACGAGTTTTAGCGTCTAGTAAAGTTTGCCAGAAAGCTAAATCAGACACCACTTCACATATTCCTCCATTATATCCCATTATACCTGTTAAATTAAGACATATGGCCGCTATAGATATTTTTGGTCCGATTCCCAGAACTAACAGAGGTTTTTGCTACATCTTTGTCGCTGTTGAGCTCACTTCAAAATTTGTTACTTTCACTCCATTACGCAAAGCTACTGCTAAAACTGTTTCGAAAGCATTTGTAAAACATTTTCTATCTCATGTAGGGCATGTAATGAAAGTAATTTCTGACAATGGATCTCAATTTCGTAGTAGCGTATGGACACGCATGTTACGAGCCAGAAACATTTCTCCGATTTATATATCCAAGTACCATGCTTCTTCGAACCCCTGTGAAAGATTAATGAAAGAAATTGGTAAACTGTGTAGAATATACTGCCACAAAAGACATATTGATTGGGATACACACATACTCTCATTCCAAGATGTAATTAATTCCATTCCAAATGAATCCACTATGCTATCTCCGTCTGTTATACTGAAAAACGTTGAACCACCAAACAAAATTAAAGAATTAGTAAAATTCCCCAAATGTCGGCGACTAAGACACCACGAAATAATTGACATTGCGCTGAACAACATCAAACGTGCCGCAGAGCGCCGAAGAAGACAGCAAAAACAGGTTTGTAGACGCCGAGACTTTCACGTTGGACAGAAAATATTAGTGCGTACACACTATTTATCCAGCAGAATAAAAGGTAAGTGCAGTAAATTTGAACTTCTATACGCAGGTCCATATCGGATTCGCAGCATCCCTCACCCCAATGTTGTACACGTCGAAACTTTGAGAACTAGAAAATCGAAAGGCAATCATCATATCTCAAACATTAAACCGTTTATTGAGTGAAGACACTTTATGATTCAACACACTATGATGCCTTTTACTAATGCAATTATATTCACCTGACTAATTACTGATGATTATGGTATTTTTTCTTGGCAAGTGCCCGGCAAGGTAAGGTTAGCAGGTCGCTCTTCTTGTCGTTACACATCAGACCGTGCATATTTTTCCAGACGAACTTACGTATTTTATGAATAATTATGCAATTCTATGTAATGACGTATTAATTTTATCAAATTCTCTCTCCATTAAAGTCTTTAATTCTCGCCTCGATTAACTACACTACATACAAGCTGAACACAACGAACGTCACATTTTGTCTTTTTATGTACGATTGTTTTCATGTTTTGTTTATATGCACTGTGAAATAGTTAAGATATAACACACAGCAGTTGACTTTGACATTTTTTTTGCCCTATGATATCTCAACATCGTGACTGTTTTACGTCTTTTGCTGCTACATTTGTGTACATTTTTGCATCTGAACACTGTCAATGTCTTTGACACATTACGTTTTCTGTCATGTTATGCTGTATGGTTAATTATGTTACCATAAACCAGTCATTATCTAGTGGGTATATGATTTAAATGCAAGACATTAATCTTTGTTCATCAATTTCAGAAAGAAATGATGCGTGTAAGAAATAAATTCACCAGAAATGGGAATTTCACCTACGGGATAAACGAAAGAAGATGCAATAACTATCTGAGGAATAGTAAATGGATCAGGATTAACAAGCATTAACAATAATATACTATACTCATCGTAGAATAGCAGTCTTAACTAATTTTTTCTTTCAGAATACAAGGTGATTGATGCAGGCTGTCAGACAGAACTACACATCTTAGTTTTAGTGATGAAATATGCTAGAGATAAGGATTAGTTTGTAAGTAGGCTGTTTAGGTTTTTTTATTGGTAACGCCACCTCTGTATGAAAATCACTGGCTGTGCTGTGGGCAGTCTGTGTCTGCTTTGCATTGTTGTAATACTCGCCATTGTAGTGTTAGGCAGCTGGCTGTGAACAGCGCGTAGCGTTGCGCAGTTGGAGGTGAGCCGCCAGCAGTGGTGGATGTGGGGAGAGAGATGGCGGAGTTTTGAAATTTGTCATGAACTGCTATATTTATATATGATGATATCAAGGTAAATACATTGTTTGTTCTCTATTAATATCTTTCATTTGCTAACTATCCCTATCATTAGTTAGTGCCTTCAGTAGTTTGAATCTTTTATTTAGCTGGCAGTAGTGGCGCTCGCTGTATTGCAGTAGCTTGAGCAGCGAAGATTTTTGTGAGGTAAGTGATTTGTGAAACGTATAGGTTAATGTTAGTCAGGGCCATTCTTTCGTAGGGTTTTTTTGAAAGTCAGATTGCGTTGCGCTAAAAAATATTGTGTGTCAGGTTAAGCCCAGTCTTGTATAATTGTTCAAAGTGGAAGTTTCAAGTTGTGTAATGAGTAATGAAGTGATTTTTTTTGCAGATGATAATGAATGCTGATGAATAATGATGAAGGATATGCTGTTATGAATAATGAAGTTTTTCTTTACAGGTGATGATAATAATGAAGTTATGATAATATGGATAATGAAGTGATTCATAATGAAGTTTTCTTTATAGATGAGGATAATGTTGAAGTTATATGTAGGCTATGTAGTTATTTAAGTTTTTGTTGCAGTTTGTTTTGACAGCAGGTGTTACATTGCATAGTAGGATGACGGAAAGTTTTGGAAAGGACAGCTATGGAACACATTTTTATTCACATTTCACTACCTGTTAATTCGAAGTTCACTACTTTTCAGCATAGTGTGCGTTTCTTCTTTCAGGTCAATAATCCATTTTGTATTTTTTTTCCAGGAGAAGCTTTTCATGATACTTACTAAGCCTGTTACTTATTATACCTGTTCTACTACTTGCATTTTTTTTTACCCATTTGTGTCTATCATTTATAAATGTGATTACATATACTGCCTTGTTACATAACCTTGCTACAGCTGACTCATGACGAATGACGTTAACTATCCTCATTTGCAGCAATCGGTCAAAGCAAATAGTGTTATGCCTCAGCAATTAATTATCGATCCCAACGCAATGCATTGCTAAAAGAGGTATTACCAGTCCCACATAATGTCACTAGTTTATGATAATTCTGAATAATACTGATCAACTCTGAATAGTATGTCACTTGAGTAATGACTTCTTAATGAGACAAAAAATATATATATATATATAAAATAATGCTTTGTAACTGGCTAATAACTGCCACTGTTTATTGTAATGAGACTACTTATAATGGCCATGATTATTAATGCTTTGACTGTAATTAACTGATTTTTAATAATGACTTCATAATGATCTGAATAATACTGAATGATGATTCTATTTAATACTTGCTGGCCACTGAGTGCCAATAATTAATGTCAATCAACGAATTATGTTATTAATTATGCTATTAATTAGCTCTTGTTTTCAATGTTCATACTTTGTAATTGGAAATGAATGTGACTGTTTAATAATGCTTTGTAATTAGAAGAAGGCTAATGATTCTTACTATATTAGAATGACAAATGATTAATTAACTGTAATTAGGAAAAAGGTAATGATTATTACTATTGAAATGACAAATGATTAATTAACTGACATATAATTAATTAACTATGCTATACTTTGTAACCGGAAAAGAATATGATTCTTACTATATTGAAATGACAAATGATGCTATGCTTTGTAATTAGAAGGCTAATGAATCTTAATTACTGTTTAATAATGCTTTGTAATTAGGAGAAGGCTAATGATTCTTACTATATTAGAATGACAAATGATTAATTAACTGTAATTAGGAAAAAGCTAATGATTATTACTATTGAAATGACAAATGATTAATTAACTGACATATAATTAATTAACTATGCTATACTTTGTAACCGGAAAAGAATATGATTCTTACTATATTGAAATGACAAATGATGCTATGCTTTGTAATTAGAAGGCTAATGAATCTTAATTACTGTTTAATAATGCTTTGTAATTAGGAGAAGGCTAATAATTCATACTATATTGGAATGACAAATAATTACTTAACGATGCCATACTTTGTAACTGGAAAGGAATGTGACTGTTTAATAATGCTTTGTAATTAGGAGAAAGCTAATGACTATTACTATTGGAATGACAAATGATTAATTAACTATGCTATACTTTGTAACTGGAAAAGAATGCGATTATTTAATAATGCTTTGTAACTAGGAAAAGAAGGCTACTGATTCTATGTAAAACAATTAATGAACATTTTTCTGTAATATTACATACTTGGTACAGAAATGTTCAATAACTGGGCTATGAATGCCACAAACTACTAATTAAGTCTGTAATTGTCAATATTATGTGACTTGATGTCCTTCACCTCATGAGCTAACTACCCTGAATTACTGCAATGTCCATTTGTCCTGTTTATCCTAGTGATCATGGAGCACTACCTTTGGTTTTGCACTAATTCTACGTTGGTGTGCCTTGTAAGAGCGTGGTGTTGACACAGCATGCTGTCCACCACCGTGAGCGATGAAGACGTTATTATGGTGCCACTGTTTGGTGTACCTAATGTACTGCCAAAATGAAAACATGGAATATTACTACGACAATTCAGTGTCTTGGCTACACTGATAAATTCTGATGGGAAAAGAACTTCAAGTTGTGTCACTTGGTGTTGTACTTCTGTGGAAAGATATGGACTTTCAGAACAGCTGTGTGCAATCTAAAGTGCTACAACCATGATGCAATCCTTCCCTTTCCTATCCTAATTCTTGTCACATAGTGAAAATCATTTTTTACTAACGTCATTTATGTTCGTGGCTATACATTTTTTTCGATTCGCTGAACTCCAGTGCGAGTACATTTATGTCACTTGTGAAAATGCTAAAGACATTTTTTTGATTTGTTCTGAAGTACAGTATATGTACACTCTTGTCTTTTATATTGTATATACATTTTTATTTTAATGATATGTTCTGAACTACAGTGCATGTGCACTTATGTTAGGTGTTAATATGTTTTCTACTGAACTTCAGTGCGTATGCACTTTTCTCATTTTTCAATATGATTTGTACTCATTCTGTATGTTCAATACTTCAGTGCGTATGCACTTACGTCATTTGTTACTAATTGTATATACATTTCGTCATTTACTGATATGTTCTCAACTGCAGTGCATCTGCACTCATGTCACTTGTCAACATAATATTTTTTGCCAGTCTGTTTATTTGTTCTGAATATGCCAAAGAATTTTTTCAGTGCGTGTGCACTTTGTTATCTGTCAAATAATTTGTATTACATTTTTCTGATTGGCTACTATGTTTTGTACTCACATTTTGTCTTTGTCGTATATATTTTGTACTTAGTGCGTGTGCACAACATTTAATTTATGTACTACATCTAAATATTTTGTAAATTGTAGAAGTTTATTAATTAAAAAAAAAATTTGCCGCGATTGGCAAGTCCAAATGACTCACCATCGCTGCCAAATTTTTGCCCCCCCCAGTGGAGGGTTATGAAACACGTATGTAACGCAGCAGCGATGGCGAGGCATTGCAGCGTCTCTGACCAGAGAGCCATTTTATCGTAGTTTGTCTGCGCTTGACCGCGCGAGTGTTGCGAGCAGTTCGCTAGTTGTCGCTATGCAGAGCAGTTCTCTGTCAGTAGTCGTTGCGAGCAGTAGCTCTGTTCAGTTGCGTAGAGTACGCTAGTAGTCGTCATGCAGAGCGGTCGGTCAGTAGTAGCAGCCCAGTGCGGTTGTGTGATGTAGGCAGTCGGCAACACTGGTCAAGATGCTGAATGAGGTATACTGTTAATTAATATAATCATTAGATAATGTAAAATTTATTTATTGTAATTAATCTCCAACAAGTCCCCCAATAATAATTTTGATTTCAAAAGCATTTTTTCAAAAATTTAATTTTTTATTGAACTAAAGATTTCGTTGCGCTTCCCATTTCATTCCACTTCTTTTGAAGAAAAATTTCAGTGAAATCACAGAAAAAAGGAATATTATTATTTGCAATGCAGTTCCTCCAAGCCGTGCGCACGAATAAGAGCAGAAATTTGACTACCAGTTACAATGAGGTAAGACTCTAATTCTGTTTTTTGCACAGGGTCAAAGACCGATATTTAGGTTTAATTGAATTTTCTTATCACTGAATGGACTTTAATTTTTTGGTGAAGAATTTATATTTGAGTCAGATTGCGAATTTCACATTTTTGTTGCCATTGTCAGTACATTTCATTGTGGGCAGGTTACGCTTAGCGCAATGTCCATTAGCATTCATAATTAAATATTGTCATATTTCTTTCTTTCAAATTTTTGTGGGGAGGTTACACTCGGCTCCCATTTCTATTAAGTATTGTCATTTTATTTTTTCCTGTTAAATTACGGTGGGGAGGTTACACCGTACACATTTACAATAGAACTGGAGCGATGCTGAGTCAAAACACAAAATAAAACGGACAGTGAAACCTGGAGAGTACAAGCCGAAGTTAATCAGAGGGGAACATACGTAACAAAGGAAAACACATGTCGTCAGAAAAATTAAATTAACCAATACCTTGCCGACAAAAAACAGGATTCAAGATTTTGGCGAAGAGGTCTCGATATCGAGGCATTCGCAAGCGTGTCCAATAAGACACTGATCACGTACTGCATGAAGTTCATGTGATCTTATCCCTCGCCTTCTCCAAAATAATGAACGAAATGTCCCAGCAACCACAAAACGGTATGTGGAAAGAAATATGACGTCCGTACAGTATGCAGTATCAGAAGATCGAGTAAGGAAGGCCAGTTGTGTTCTGATCCAAGACCAGTTTGCCATAAGACCTCCACAAGTAAAGCGATATCGTATCATATCGGGAGACGTACAACGACTACATAAATCGGTGTCACTAAGTCCAATACGGAAAAGTCGCTCGTTCGTTGGAATCAAGTTATTTACTACCTTATACCTCGAGGACGCTATGCGCATCGTCAAAATCGGAAGACAGATATTGAACAAAACTGTCGTCCAGGTTGTTTGCCGGGATTCTCTTTCAACGAGGTTCGGGCAAGGGACTGCTTCCCAACGAGTCTTTAGGAATTTCATGGTGAGGACAGGTCACCCCTAAATAGCTCACCGCAAGGTACAACTCACGAGTGTGTTTTAACTTATAATTTATGTGACCAACATCAATAGGGAGTCCAAGTCTAGCAGGACGGACAGATAAATGAGACGTGAATGTGTGAGTTTCTTGAGTCATCGTCAAAATAGTTCGACGAACATATAGCACCAGCGCCTTCCTTCATATATCAGTCAGGTCCTGCCCCTCAAAGGAGCGAGGCTCCGTGATATATCGTAATCGAAATATGTTTCTTTTCCATACAAAACGACCAGAAAATTGTTGTAGTTTCGTCGCCATCATCGATGAAAGCGATTAAACTTGGGCAACGTAATAAGCTTTGCATAAGACCTATGTATTCAGCATTCGGACTTTCTGGAGCAGAGTATGAGAACTCCTTTCATGCTCTAGTTTACGCACCCTGAATTCTTTCCGTAACAGACGTCAAGTTGAGCGCCGCCACTTTGAGTGGACAATGATCAATGGCGATACCGAGAGGAATGCCGATCCACCGCAGTAGCCCATGGAACCACCACGTCATCAAAACCTTGCAAGGGATGAGGCTTGCATTTACCTTCATAAAGTTCTGTTCCTGAACTCCGACAAAAGTCATCGAATGCAGCCTTCAATGGAGGTATCTCAGCAGGACTGCAGAGTGAAACCATTATGTCATCGTCTTCATCAAAGCTGCCATCCTACTACTAACTGCCCTCGACACAGTCTTATAATCAAAATTTAACAAAGTAACTGGGCGAAAACTATCAGGAGCAGCCGGTCCACTGCGTTTCGGGATTAAAACAATTTTCCCAATCTGAACGAGGTCGGCACTAGTCTATCCCGTAACACTTCATTCAAAAGGGAGGTTCAGAAAATGTTCAAATGTGTGTGAAACCTTATGGGACTTAACTGCTAAGGTCATCAGTCCCTAAGCTTACACACTACTTAACCTAAATTATCCTAAGGACAGACACACACACCCATGCCCAAGGGAGGACTCGAACCTCAGCCGGGACCGGTCGCACAGTCCATGACTGCAGCGCCTTAGACCGCTCGGATAATCAAAAGGGAGGCAAAAGTAGCACCCACCAACGGCCAAAAGTGCACGTAAAATTCCTTTGGAAGACCATCCAGACCCACTTACTTTTCAGAAGACGATCCCATAATAAGTTTGTAAACTTCCTCGGGCTGAAAGACAGCTGAGAGCGTTGCATTATGTTCAGGTGTAATCGTCGTGTTCATGATGTTGACAACTGGATCGTAAAAGGTTTCACTGGACTCATCATTGTCGTAGATGTCTACACAGTACTGGCATAGTTACGATACGTCAATCATTTGTCGTGAGAGAATGAACACAAGCGCGTCGACGACGGGTCTGATGCCGAAGCAAATGATAGAAGGAAGGAAGTTCTTCCGTCACCAATGAACGCGGCTTCGACTGGATTTTCTAACCTTCCATTTGTATTCTCTTCGAAGTCAACAATTTTGCTTTACACGCGTAACATCCGCAATCCGCAGAGGGGCGTGAACCGTAGTAGCATATAGTTCTCGCAGAATGGAATAGTAATATTCATAAATTCTCCAAAAGTCTCGCGCTTTGGCAGCACAGAAAAGTATCAAAGTTTGCCTGAGCCTCGATTTTGCTAACTGTGTTCACCAGTCAAGAGTGGAAGAGTATTTTCCTGTGGTAACATGTTGTTTTCTAGGGCGGGCAACCACAGCCAAACTTCGACATTTTTTCAAAGAAAATTCCGCACTGGCCGTATGAATGATTTTTATTAAATCTGCGACCTGTCTCGCACCACTTATCGGTGTATCCTCAGGCAATATACACTATTTATAACATAGTAACGTTGAACATTTCCCTGTAGCCACTCCCCACCATTCACGTACAATATACCATCACCTAGTTAAAGCGCAGATTTAATAAAAATCATTCATACAGCCTGTGCGGAATTTTCTTCGAAAATGTTTCCCAGTGGACCGTAGAGTACGCTCCCACACGACTCGCATCACGTCACCGAGAGAGGGGTCACGTAGGTGAGCGACATTTAGCATCCACGGAGGGCGAAACAATTTGACCGATTGCCGTTCAAGATTAAGATTTGTTGCCACAGCACAGTGATCCGTAAAGGAAGCTGGGATGAGTTCAACAGTAAGAATACTATCGCTTAGGCAGTCTAATAAGTTAAACCTATCTAACCTGCTACTAGAAGTCGCAGTAAAGTGGTAACGTCGGCTATTTACATATCCACACGTCTTTTAGCCGTAACGAGCGGACCACTTTATGTAATTCACGAGAGAAATTAAAATTTCCATACTGATCCGCAGTATCAGTACACAGTTAAAATCACCACCCAACAGATTACCCGGAGGACTCTTACGCAACGGATAAACAATATCTTCTTAATGAAAACGTGAACGATCCACTGCGCGACCAGTTCCAGTAGGGGCATATAAAAGAACGAAGGTGAGATTAAAAAGTTGACAACCTATGCCCATGGTAGAATCCAACATTTCCACCTCAGCAATAGGAATGCCCTCGCTAAAGAATAAGGCGGTCCTCGTAGAATATCCTGGTGCTGCATTAAAGATCGTACGAAAACCAGTTAAGGAGAAACTACTAAATAACACCTCCTGTAGGAAGACTATGTCCACACATGAATCATAAACGTACTGACACAGCGAAGCCATCCGCAGTTCTGATTCCACACGATTAAGGTTTAAGGAAAGGACCGTGCAGGATTGAGTCATTAATCACAGCTATACATGGATGTACGGAACGTATTGAGCAGAATTAGGTAGTCAGCTGAGCGTCAAGGTCCACTGCGGAGTCCACAGACGAATCAGACATCGGGGGACCAGAGCCCCCATGACCACAACATATTTTCTTAGACTGATTACGTGCCACTGCACGGTCAGGTTGTATACGCAGCTACTGTCTGCTATGTGGCATGTTGGCCTCTGCAGACGGAGGTGTGGGAGGGGTCATAGGCACAGCCTCCTGCCCCTCAGAACATGGGTCATGTACGGCAGGTCCAGCCACTAAGACGGAAGCATTCTTGGGAACTACCAATGCAAAAGGTGATACTTGGTCACTAATTGTATGCTCCTCAGGAGTTGTAGCCGCCAAATTCGGGAAACCGTCGGTGCCTGAAGACGAAGGAGCAGGAGGACATTGCGTTGTCTCATATGTAACGGAGGACACAAAGACGAAGGGGGGACTCAGCTTCTTTTCCGCGTTCAGGTAGCTCTGGAGGAGCTACTTCGCGATCAGGAGGGATGCCGGGGATAACTTCTTCGCCACTCACCATACCACGGATGGGAGGCATCGTAGCATTAAGAGGAGCAGGGGACACAACCGAGCGGAGGAGGTTGGGGTAGAAGTCACATCCAAATCCTCACTCTCACCATCTTGAGTGCGGCGTCACTTGTTTATCGCTGTTACGGGTTCTATGCTGGGGGCAACAGGATTCTGAACCTGTCGCGGAGGTAGAGGCGGAAATTCAGTTACACGATTATAAGAACTGACTTTTGTTCATTATGATCTGAAGCAGGTCCGACGTCGGGAGCGGAAGGAACAAGATCAGCAACCGTCAATTTTCGATGCTGCATTAACGACGTTTTTAACACAAAAACCCTTCGTTGGCAGTTAGACCGAACGTGTCCACTTTCGTTACATAGGAAACAGGTTCCCTCTTGACCAGTATACATGACACGAACGCGATAACCACACACTAGTAAGTGTGATGGAATAATGCGTTTGCCATGCATTTCCAAGGAAAGAATTCCACTACAACACCGTAATCTGCGCTGAGTAGACCAACGTTCACGATGGATGTTTTTCACGTTACCATAATGAGTTAACATTTCCTTTAGAAAGTTGTCATCAACTTCGAGACTGAACACTCGAACATTGGTATAGTCAATTTCAGCATCTGAGAGTGACACCATGCTAACGGAATTATCGCGATGCTTGCACGGGAGTTGAGAACCATGTCGCAACAGTAAATTTTCAACATGAAAGGGATCCATAAATTTCACGTAAAACACGTACTAATGTGCGTCAAAATAAGCGGTGTGCACCTGATGTTCACATGAATTGTATCGACAAGCTAATCGTGGATTGCTAGAGACCCGGGCTGCACATGTCGCATTGTTTTTTGGGAAGTGAATCTCACAGTACCTTTTCGTGGAATACACGTGGAAACCATGTTCGCCATAGCGGAGCCGCCGACGCCCCGCTGCAAGTTGACGAACAAAGACAATAAGGCGAAGCGGAAGCGCTATGACTCACTCGGCTGACAGAACAACACTAACGAGGAAAGCTCCACACAAGCGACGCTGCGGCAAATGACATAAACGAGAACCTTCTCGCTCGGCGCTCGAAGCGGAGCTGTGCCATCTGGTTACCCGTGCACAGCTCTCGGCCAGACCCAACCTACTGTAAGTTGTCAACCACGCATCTACGACCCGGACTTGTACATCCATGATGTATATTCCCTTACAGGTCAGGCGTTGTAACTGAAAGTCGCCTGCCCGGTATCGGCAGATAAATACATTGCAGTGCCTGTGTTATTCTTATTACGGTGGAAAGTTCCTTTGGACATGCATGCATGTACAAAGGAACTTGACATCATAATCAGAAAAACACAGGCACTGCAAAATCGTATCGTATGGTACATGGACACAAGGTGGCGACCACAGAAACGAATTGCAGATTGCACGCCAAAAGATCTGATATGACCCCTGCAAGTCCTAACTGTGAACAGTGTATTATATACTGGCTCACAAGGAGACCACACAGCAGTTGCATTTTTCTCTTTTCAGAACTTATACTCTTCGGTGAAAAACTCAAAAATTCTCAAAAAAATCAACTTTGATGTGGCGATTGACTTTAATGGCCTAATACACTGAAGTGACAAAAACTCATGGGATTGCGATAAACACATATACAGATGGTGTTAGTATCACTTACACATGTATATAAAGTAGTAGCACATTGGCGGAGCTGTCATTTTAACTGAGGTGTGTCACGTGAAAAGGTTTCCGACGTGACTATGGTCGCACAAAGCGAGTCAACAGACTCTGAACGCGGAATGGTAGGTGGAGCAAGACGCATGGGACATTACATTTCGGAAATCGCTAGGGAGTTCAGTATTCCGAGATTGAAAATGTCAAGAGTGTGCCGAGAATACCATTTCAGGCATTACCTCTCACCAAGGGCAACACAGTGCCGACAGCATTAACTTAACAACCAAGAGCAGTCGCGTTTCCGCAGAGTTGTCAGTGCTAACAGAGAAGCAACACTGCGTGAAATTACATAGGGAATCACCGTGGGACTACGAAGAACATATCCGTTCAGAACGTGCGGCGAAATTTGGCGTTAACGGGCTATGGCAGCAGACGACCGATGCGACTGCCTTTGCTAACAGGACGACATCGCCTACAACGGCTCTACTCGGCTCGTAGGCATATGTTTGGCCGCTAGACCAGTGAAAAACTGTTGCCTGGTCAGATGAATTCGGATTTCAGTTCAAGTGTGGCGCAGAGGCCATGAAGCCATGGACCCAAATTCTCAACAAGACACTGTGAAAGCTGGTGGTGGCTTCATAAAGGTGTGGTCTCTGTTTACATACAATGGACTAGGTCCTCTGGTCTATTCCGCTACTTGGAGACTATTTGCTGCCATTCACGGACTTCATGTTCCCAAACAATGATGGAAATTTTATGGAGGCCAGTGCGCCATGTTGGGTGGCCACAACTGTTCACGATTAATTTGTAGAACACTTTGTGCAGTTCGAGTGAGTGACTTGGCCGTCCATACCGCCCGACTTTAATCCCATAGAACATTTATGGGACATAGTCGAGAGGCCGGTTCATGCACAAAATCCTTCACTGTCACCACCGTGGCGTTTGTGGACGGCTGTAGAGGCAGCTAGGGTCAATATTTGTGCAGGGGACTTCCAACGATTTGTTGAGTCTACGACACGTCGAACTGCTGCCGTAAGCCACGCAAATATGAGGTCCGACACGACATTAGGAGATATTACACGACTTATCTCCCCATTGTATATACTGTTTCGAAGGGACAGTGTGGTCCTGTGGTGGAATGCTCACCTGCCACGTGAGCAGCAGGATTTCGGTTGGTGGCTGGGGTAACTTTTTTTTTTTTTTTTTGCGCGAGATCTACAAGCATTTCTATGCAACATCAAGTATCCAAGGATGAAAAATAATAATTTGTATTTTTTTAAATTCAAACAACATTTATTCAGAATATTTTATAAAATACTGGCAATTAAGAACTTATGCTGGCAAATGAAACTCAGTTTGTGTTTGTAGTATACAATTAAGAATAAGAAGACGTGCATTTTCAATAAAAATTAAAATTAAATATTTGTTGATCAGCAAATATCTGATAATTTTCCAATTTAGGTATTCGAAATGAAAGGATAAAAACAGAACAAAAAGACCGAAATGGCACTCAAACTAGTGATCCAGAGATTACTGGACTCGAGATCTACCGATTTCATTCCATCTTTGTGTATTTTACCATTCACGGCCGCAGTGGCGGAGCGGTTCTATGTCAGAAGAGATGTTAAGTCCCATAGTGCTCAGAATCTTTTGAACCGTGCGGCATTTCGAAAATTATAAGTTGTATTATGATGTTGAAGCAGGCTCGGAAAACTTTAAAGCCGATTTTGTTAAGAATTTCTAATAGTTTCATTGAAAGCTTTGCTTTTCGGGACTAACCTTCGACTTCTGGACGTCACGTACGAGAGATATGTATCAAAAATACATTGATGTATGGTCTATTTGTCAGTAACATGAGTTTATTAAATAAATAGTGGCGATTTCACACATAGTGTTTAAAAGGAAACAGCAGTTCAGTAGATTAGTCTCTCCTGACGGTTTTAAAAAGCAAACACAGAAATTAAAATGATTAATTCTTTTATACTTAGCCATTATTGCTCCAAATAGTAAAAGAATTTCAGTTTGGCAAGGTACGGCTTTTTACAAGCGGTCTTACGAAAACTCAGTCATGTTCTAGTGACTCACATTGCTGATCCACGTTGAGGACTAAGCCACATATAGCAGTGACTAATCAGAGACAGTGCGTTATACGCAAGAACCCAAATGAAATTTCATTTTGACGGCCTTGCTCAAAGTTCCTGGATTTCCGCAAATTGCAACCAGTACCTTAGTCACGCGTAACAAAGGGTGCTTACCTTTATGTATCTTTGCCAGTCTTTGACTGTGTAGTAAATACTGACAACTGTCGTCGTTTCTTGTTGTCTTCTGTCAGAAGACTGGTTTGATGCCGCTCTCCATGTCAGTCTAACCTGTATGAGCCTCTTAATCTCCGAATAACGTCTGAATCTGCTAACTGTATTCATCTCTTGGTCTCCCTCCAAAATTTTTCCCCTCCACCGTTCCCTCTAGCACTGAATTGGTGGCCCTTAATGTCTAAGAGTGTGTCTTACCAACCATTTCTCTATGTACATTGTGGCACAAATTTCTTTTCTCCCCAATTCTGTTCAGTACCTCCTCGTTAGTTACGTCACCAGCCCGTCTACTCTTCAGCACTCTTCTGTAGCATTACATTTCAAAAGCTTCTGTTCTCTTTTTGTCTAAGCTGTTTATCGTCCAGTTTCCACTTCCATACATAGCTACACTCCTTACAAATACTTTCAGAAATGGCTCCCTGACACTTAAATCTCTATTAGATAGTAACAGATTTCTCTTTCCTAGCCATTGCCAGTCTACAATTTTTATCATCTCCATTTCGGGCATCATCAGTTATCAAAATTCGCAAAAAAGATTTATCTACTACTTTAAATGCCCTTTTCCTAATCCTTAAGCATAATCTGATTTAAATCGACTACATTTCAGTATCCTTGTTTTGTTTTTCTCTACGTTCATTTTGTGTCCACCATTAAATCACTGTCAGTTCCGTTCAACTGCTCTCCATGTTTTTGCTGTCTCTAACAGAATTACAAGCTCATCGGCAAACCTCTATAATACTTACTGCACACTTTTTTTTCTATTCCTTTACATTTTCCTCAGAGATTGAATTACATCGGGGACAGTCTACAAACCTGTCTTGCTCTGTCCTCAATCTGTGTCAGCTTTCATGGCCCTCGAATTTTGTTAGTACCAGCTGGTTCCTGATCAAATTGTAAGTAGCCTTTCATACCCTGTATTTTACCCTGCTACTTTACGAATTTCAAAGAATGTGTTCCAGTCAGGATTGTCAAAAGCTTTCTCTATGTCTACAAATGTTATAAAAGTAGGTTAGCCTTTTCTTAACCTTTCTTCTAACTTAAGCCGTAGGATCATTGTTGCCTCTCGGGTTGTTAAAGTGAAGCGCTAAAGAAACTGGTATAGTCATGCGTATTGAAGTACAGAGATATGTAAACAGAAAGAATACGGCGCCGCGATCGGCAGCGCCTATATACGACAAGTGTCTGGCGCTGTTGTTAGATCGGTTACTGCTGCTACAATGGCACGTTATCCAGATTTAAGTGACGAAATTATAATGAACTGCAGACATTTCGTTGCTTACAGGCGTTGATAAACATCAACGGAGACAGGTGAAAAATGTGTGTCGTCGTTGATATTTATCAACGCCTGTAATCAGCTAAAGGTCTGGACCTCATTATAATTTCATTTTTCGAGAGCTGCAAGGTCACCAATGGTGTCTGCACTGATACCAGCTTCATATAGATTTAAGTGAGTTTGAACCAGGTGTTACAGCTGACGCAAGAGCGATGGGACATAGCATCTCCGAGGTAGCCATGAAGTGGGGAGTTTCCCATACGACCATTTCACGAGTGCACCGTGAATATCAGGAACACGGTTAAACATCGGATCTACGACATCGCTGCGGCCTGCAAGAACGGGAATCGTTCAACGCTACAGAGGTGCTACCCTTCCGCAAAGTTCTGAGGATTTCAATTCTTGGCCATCAGCAAGTGCCAGCGGGCGAACCATTCGAAGAAACATCATCGATATGGCCTTTCAGAGCTGAAGCCTCGTAGTGTACCCTTGATGACTGCACGACACAAAGTTGTACGCCTCGCCTGGGCCTGTCAGCACCGACGTTGGACTGTTGATGACTGGAGATTTGTTGCCTGGTCGGAGGAGTCTCGTTTCAAATTTTTTTTTTTTTTTTTTTTTTGTTTGTGGTTTTAGGGCGCAAAACTTCTATGGACGTTTCAAATTGTATGGAGTGGTGAACATGTACGGGTATGGAGAAACCTCATGAATTGATGGACCGTGTATGTCAGCAGGGGACTGTTCAAGCTGATGGAGGCTCTGTAATCGCGTGGAGCGAGTGCAGCTGGAGTAATAGGGGATCCCTGTACGTCTAGATCCGACTCTCACAGGTGACATGTACGTAAGCGTCCTGTCTGATCACCTGCATCCATTCGTGTCCATTATGCATTCCGATGGACTTGGGCATTTCCATCAGGGCTTCGCAACACTCCGCACGTCCAGAATTGCTACAGAATGGCTCCAGGAAAACTCTTCTATGTTTAAATACTTCCCTGGCTACCAAAGTCCCCGGAAATGAACATTATTCAGCATATCTGCATTGCAACGTGCTGTTCAGAAGAGATCTCCGCTCCTCATACTCTTCCGGATTTATGGACAGCCCTGCGGCACTATTTCAGACAATTGTGTCCATATCACGTCGTGTTGCGGCACTTCTGCGTGCTCATGGGGGCCCTACACGATGTTAGGGGCACGTCTACCGGTTTCTTTGGCTCTTCAGTGTATACTTCTCCGAAATTCAAACTAATCTTTCCCTAGTTCGGCTTCTGCCAGCTATTTCCATTCTTTCGTAAAGAGTTCGTATTTGTATATTGCAATCACGACTTATTGAATTGGTAACTTGATAATATTCGTACCTTTCAGCATCTGCTTTCTTTGGAATGGCATCTATGTATCCACAACTCAAAGCAGTAGAAAAGGGATTGTGAAGTTGTGAACTCCTGGACATGTAGGCAACGAGAAGCAGTAATTCTTCACATGTCACTTGCACACTTTTCACTATTACGGATCACCATCCATAACGTGACAAACCAGACCCGCGTCCTCGGTGAACAGTTCTAGTTACCATGCTGACCAGCAAGCAAAACACGCTGAATAGAGAGCGCACAGCTATCGACTACACTGCTCCTGGTGGTATCTGGTGAACCTATCGCTATGATACAAAATACAGAGAAGTTTAGTGAGCATCAGCTATTGAGACTAATGCACTCACGGCTCTCAAGAGCTAGATTACAAGACGTTAAATCCATTATTACTACACATTAGTTCTTCTACAACATGAATTTTTCAGTTGTAGGGCTCAATCAATCGGAATAGTGGTTTTAGTGTGGAGAAAATCTGGGGTGTGATGGTAAGAATAAACGAAACAGCCTTAGCAGTAATCACAGTTGGCAGAAGGATCTAATATTAGGACACACTGTGCACATCGTATTGATCTGCGGTTAATTTGTCAAAATTTCAGAATGAATGTTCCTCTCGGCAGTGTGGTTTGTGCTGCTTTTTCCTTCCATTAGATTGACACTACCTGCTGAATGTAGAGCAGCAACTGTGAAAGACGAGCCTTGTGCTTAGATTTTTATTTCATTTACTTATTTGTTCTTCACAGTTTTGGCTCATTATTTGAAATGTTAAAATAGGTCATTAATTTCAGAGTTTCGTCGATAACAATAAAATAATAAATTAATTATTTATTGATAGTAATAAATAAAAGCACAGAACTAAAACATCTAATACCACAAGTACTTTCTGCTACTACAAAACTAGAACAAAATCCTTAAGCAAATATCCTTGTTCTAGTACTGTTAGCGCTACAGAATCTGTTCTATTTTTATTAATTTGTACTGATGCATTTGATTAGATGGTGGTCACCGCTACTGAGTCCACCCTCAAATTACTTGGTCGAAAGCGAATACTGCAGGATTCTTTAGGCGTTGGGCAGCACACCAGCAGCGTTTCCACTATAAGAATCGATTCCATGATTCACTGTGAAGTCGTAGAATCCTACACTTCTGCGACCACTAACACAAAGTTCACTCTTGAGATAACACTTTATTCAGTGGTCGCCGACCTCAGTTGTCTTCTCTCCATTTGATGAGCATGCTTTGTAGACGGGATTGCAGCATGCTGACTTGTGACTGAATTCCTTTATGAAGTCTTCCTTCGCAGCTCCAGTATTGCCAAAGAAGCGCAAGATTCACTCGCTCGTCAGTGTTGCTTCGGTATCCAACATCTTTTATATCTGTCGGCCATTACTCGATGCGTCTCCGTAGAGTGCACAGTCCCACAACGTCTGTTCTGGAGTGCCCACATTGCCACAGGTGCAATTATCACTCATCAGTATTCTGATTTTGTGTAGCATATGGACCAGGGCCAGTCAATTAATATATCAGTCCACTCGACAGGCTAAGGAATTTCATTTTTACACTCTTTCTAACAACAGCGAGAATTTTGCGTAATCCCTTGCCTGCGTTTGAAGTGTCCCATTGATTTTACCACAGTTGAAATATGCGATCATTTGGTTACTTTTTCGTGTTGGCCTCAGTTCCAAATGTCCTTATTACTACCATAAGACTGCGTTTTGTTAACCAGTAAAGGTCTCCCCTTTTCCTGATTTCGAAGGCCAGTGGACATTTGGTATAAAGCAGTATGCGGCCATTAATCTTACAAGGAAATGGTTCAATCCGACATTTCTAAACACACCATGCAATATTTTATGCAATAAGAAAACAACGAAAGAAATGCACTATCAATAATTCAGCTATTACGACGAACAACCAGTATTCTTTTCCAAAAATCGTTGATATTACACGTTTATGTCGCACCGCTTAGGGCAGCGGTTTGTTCAGCCCTTATCCTATATAGCCCAGGGGCGATCGGCTGTGACAATACAGCGTAGCGCAGAGTATCGCCAATATCTGGAGTGACATATGCGAATTTAAAGCCCCAAAACTATACAAAAACTATCACGTATCACAAATGTACCGAATAAGAGGCAGTTCATATCGAAAGCGAATCTGCTGCGTATGTAATCCTTACAAAAGTGACTGGCAGAGAAAAATAAATCAAGGCAGTGTTTGATGTTACATTACAGACGACTTCCATCAATCATGACTTTATCTAAATTAAATATTCCTTATACATACATCATTTTATAACAATTTCCGTACCACAGTTCTCATAACAGTTATTGAATAACGCATATTTCAGTATCCATGAGTGCATTGTTTATTCCCCCCAATCGTACAATAAGGCGAAGTGTCATTTGAATGAGGAAAACAGACATTCTCCTTACTCCAGGTACACGTGAAGAAGGGAAATTAAAGGTTTCAGCCACTTCGCAGTAATTAGTAACTTCATTTAGATAGTATTGCGGTGGAAGAAGACATGATTCTTGTCGTTTCTCTGCTTATCGAGCTTCATACTGGACACGCGTAAGGCAATTCGTAAAAGGTACCGATGCAAACTGATAACACACAATTTAAAAGTACAGGTCTCTCAAATAACATGAAGCTATCGGAAATTATATTGTCCGATTATTTCCTTAAAAATATTTTCCACAGCGGAAAAAATTCTTAATCAAGAGTCTCTTTGGTAGTTCTGAGCGGAAGCTGATTTACATGAACAGTCTTTCCGTCGTCGTCCTTAAAGACGGATGTATTCTTATGCCCAGGCCAAGAGTCAAAGAGAAACAACGAATTAATTTCTACAGCTGGTTATAAACCGTTTCGGATGTAATTTTAAAAATATTCTTTCCTGTTTTCCCAGATTTCCTTAGGTCGATCATTATATTTTTGGCACTAAACAGTCCTTTTCTGTTTTTGGTCTTAATACGCCTTGAGGTTCCTGAAGACATATATAAAGCGGTGAAAACCGTTATCCACTTACACTTGTTGCTGCCATTGTTGTATATGAATATGTCAAACCATTAATTGTTTGCACAACTATCTCTGTCTCGAAATGACGAAGAGCTGTTTGCTCACAAGTCTTTCATGTCGATCTCCTCTACACTTTTACTTGAAGTAAACTTCTTCGTTTGGCGACTTCCTATAGTGTATGGTTTCTTGAATCTGCTTAACTGGGCCGAAGAAGACTTGGAATCAGCAGTGTTAATCATAGCTGCGATTCAGAGGGCCCAGTCTCATAGATCTCCTTCGCTAACTGTTCATTACCTTTCGTGTGTAGCTCTAATTCTTTCATGTCTCAAGAAAATGTCTCTAAGATCGTTCATGGTATTTATTTAAGTTTAGGGCTTTATGTTGGGTTATTAATTAGTGTAACGGGACTCTGAAGCCACCCTGTAGATTAAACTTATGGATATTTTTTATAGTTTTGTAAGTTTCATTTTGGTATATATTTATTACTTTGTCTATCTCACGTTTCTGCAGTTCATGGCCGGATTTTGTGAGCAAAAGTGGGTTTGCACACAGTTTAACATTAAGCGTTACTCGCAAAATGAATATTAATTTAGTTTCATCGCCATTGGTAACAGTTTTTCGTTCTCTTATGCTTATCCATTAATGGATGTTGGCGACCACATGTTGCATCTTTCTTCTGTGAAGCGAAGTGTGTAACAACCGGTCTACACTTCGTAGTCCTGTCAACTGCTTTATATTGTCCCACCAGGATGTTCTTCTTCCACTTGATTTCTTTTTCCTTTAATCTTCCCTTCTATTATTATCTGCAGAAGCATATGTTTGGTGTTCCGTATTATATGTCCTAGGTATGCATTTTTTCTTCTTTCAAGAACGGTCAACATTTCTCGCTGGTTGCTCATTCGTTCCAGTACTTCGGTGTTGGTTATTCTTGCAGTCCACGGACCAGATGTAGCATTTTACTCTAAGGTTTAAGTCTAGATCTGTGTTTGTTAGAATATTCTTAAATTTTATGAAGGCGATTGGGGCGTTCACTATGCGACATTTTATTTCCAAGTCTGTTCGCCATTCTTCACAAAACCAGGTTCCGAGGTATTTAAACTTGTTGACTCTTTGTATTACAGACCCTTGAAATCGTAGTTTTTCATCTTTAAATGAGTCGGACTCTCGTGTGACAATCATAAAGTCAGTCTTTTTGATGTCAATGTTCAGACCTAGAGTGCTGCTGTAATGTCCTACTAAGTTGACGAGTTGTTGAAAGTCATTTAAATGATCAACTATCAATACCCTATCATCAGCATAGCGAATGTTGTTGACATCCACTCCGTTAACCTTTATGCCTTTTTCTACATCAGGTACCTCCGGAAAAATACTGTCAGAGTATAAGTTAAACAACAGGGGTGACGGTATGCATCAATGTCGAACTCCCCTACATATATATTCACCAAATCTGTGACCTCATTATCATATTTAACCTGCGCTGTTTGATTCCAAGATAAATTCTCCATACAGTGGATATCCTTCTCATCTATATCTATTCTCTTGAGAACTTTCATGAGTTTATGATGTTGTATTCTATCGAATGATTTTTCATAGTCAATAAAACAGGGGCCTAAATTTTTACCCTGAACATTGCACTTTTGTACTAGAACTCGTAGTGCAACTATTGCTTGTCTTGTTCCTAAACCTATCCTAAATCTAAACTGTGTCTCAATAACCAATTTCTCAAATTTTTCGTATAGCCTTTAATGCATGACTCTCAGAGATATTTTCAGGGAATGGCTCATAAGACTAATGAGTGTGTGATCTTCACATCTTCTCCCATTTTTCTTCTTTGTTAAGGGAATGAAAGTTGATAATAGCCATTAGGTAGACTAATGATCAGTGTCATAAATTTTGTTAAACAGTTTACGTAGGACTTAGGTACCTTCTTCTTCAAGGACTTTAATAAGTTCGACTGGAATTAACACTTTCTCTACCGCAAAAGATACTGGTAATTATTATCGATATTAAATGAATTGTATATTAGATCTACAGTAACTGCGAACAATTGTTTCAGAGAAACTGTGAACGGAAACCCAAATTCGCTTCAGCACTTACGATCGCGTGGAGTCTGTTCACGGGTGTGTCGTCAGCCAAGGATACGCACCTTCCAAGCTGCGCATGAGCAGTCCGCTGCAGCACCAGTAGTGCTGTACGTATCTCCAGCCGCCTGGAGAGCTACGAATTTGGCAAGTTTCAACTTTTTATTTAAATATTCGTAGTGAGTAGCTAAAATTTTGACACAGTCTCTCTGTCGGTGTATTCTCCTGTAAGAAATTTCAGGGAATGTTTCGACATGTCGGATCATTCCCTTGTTAGCAGGATTCAGCGTAGAATTATGACTAATGTGACCGGCTTCACAAGCCACACTCCATTAGCCCAAACGCTCGCTCCATAGTCCACAACTGGTGCTACAGATTGGTGCTATGCTCTGCTTGATTTTAAGGGAAGCTGAAAGTGCCTGTTTGCAATGGTTACAATTTTCTTCGTTCGTAAGTTTCCTCCGTGCTTTCTCTGTGTGTTGCGACCATCATCCAGAAAGACTCCTAGATATCGCTTTAGTGCGCTACATCTAATCATAACATCCTTAAATTTGTCTTAGGATATACGGATAGGCTCCGTTACAGCAGGAGAGTTTTGTGCCGTGGTAGTGATAATTTGACATTCGACACCATCCTTTTCATGAATTTGATGAAGCTTTGCATTACATTTGTTTTCTACAATTCTTCTGGAGTCAACGCTTACAACGAACAATATGTCATCTGCAAATGCTACGAGCACGTTACCACTGTCATGTAAAATCTGTAGTATGGGGCTCCAATGCTACATTCCAAAACTCTTTATTAGAAGCTGGTCCCTGAAGACACGGTTTTGTTATTCTTTTCGTTGTTTCCTTTCCTGGGTATATTAAAGATGCATAGTCTCACTTGGCAATAATCTCTCAGGCAGAGGTACAGCGCCGCTAGACACTCAAACTTGCAAGGCAACCAAAGCAAGTCGGCCACACTATGTTATCCAAAGCGCCAACAATATCGATCATCTTCCCTAAGGCGTTCGTATGATGTGTACCTGTCGCTAGGGGATCACCTTACTGATTGTGTCTTCTGCTGGCCTGCCACTTCTAAACCCGCACTGGTGAGAACTCCTCCTGTGTAGCGGCCTGTTATCTTGTAATCTCTTCCATAATCATTTTTCAAATATCTTGCCGAGCACTTTCAAACAAAATTTGGTCTGTATGATTTGGGTATCATGATATTCTTGTCTTGGCCCCTTTTATAATCACTACCACTTTTCCACGATGCAGGGACTTTTCCTTACAAGATATACAGTTTACGCCAATAAAAATCTAATTATTCACATATTACCTGTATTACTTTGACAGGCATACCATCCGGTCCTAGAGGATTTTTTTCGGTACTATAATTATTTACCTAATTTCTTCTTGTGCGACGTGGTACACAAGTTTATTGTTTCTGTTATTTTCTTGTAACATTTTTCGTAACATGCGCGGATTTTCTGTCTCGTCTTCTTCTTCCTCATCTGGAAGCAGAGTTTCCACTAGCGGTGCAGCTGACTCTTCCCAACTTCCTGTAACCTACTCATCATTTTATCATGGATACAAATGTTGGTGGCCGAATTATCTTTCAGACTATTTTATGTGATATTCTCTAGGTATCGATTTCTGGATTAGTGACCAGGAATTGTTCCCATCGTTCTATTCTTGATTTCCTTAAAACGTTGATTAACATACCTGTATTTATGCAGTCGTCATGTTCTTTCGTCTTGGGTCATGGTGCTCTGGTATAGGTTCCTGCCTCTTTCTTTCCACTCCAATTTCTGCAGCGCCTCGGCCCAGATGCAAGGTACTCCCTTACAACGAACTCTCCTGACAGGTACTGCGACGGATTTTTAACGTGCGTGTGTGCGATGCACCAATTCCGACGGATTATACGTTGCTGCTGCGATGCAATTTCTTTCATAATTTTTGTTCATCTACCTCTTTACAGCGGTAGATCTTCGCACGTAGACTCCTGACTGCAGCTACTTACGAGATCACAGAAAAGCAGTGTTGAGGAAACTGTAACCTCATAGCTACACGCCGGAGGCCGCTATAAGTAAAATTTGCTGAAAATTTTCTATGTACTTTAAAGAAATGATTCGGAAAGGGGATGTCACTCGTACTTTAAACATGAAGTTCAAATTTAAACCTTCAATAGATCTTTATTGCCATTAAGCAAGATCATCAGCCCATATTTACGAAAATTACTGAAGTTTCTGCTCACAGTTATCACCATACCTAAAACAGCCAGAACTTTTACCTTCCCAAATTCCGAAACCAATTACTTGTAACACAGTCCATGATCGGCCGATTACTTCTGCACACGATATTCAGTGGTTGTCCTTAGTAAAAGTTTATGCTCGCCATAAAATACTCAATAAGAGTATACTCAGTACCGCCACGCTATATAATTCAAAGTTCACTCGCGATTTTCGTCGGAACGAATTATCACAACACTCTAAAGTTTTCATAAACAGTTTCTGGTCACTACCAGATACCATTAACACTGGACCATGACGCGGAAGTCATCCCAAGATTCATCTTACACATAATGCGAAAAGTCACATCCAGCATAACCGCCTCCAATCAAAGCTAGCTCGCGACTCCTTCTCTCACTCTCCCACACTCAAAACTATGTCTCCTCGCTAGGCGGCCAACCGTCTCGCTTCTCATTGGTTGTCAGCACTTACGACCAATGAGAACTCACTTCTAGGGCGCCCGCGGCTCGCGCCAAAATCTAGCAAGCACCAACCACTTCTCTAGCCTCAGTGACGTCATCAAATTAAGTAACACAAAACTCTCTAATTAAATAAACAAAACAAAATAAACTATAAGCGTTACTCTACATCTGGAAATTTATTACGAGGGCTATCCAAAAACTACATTACGATTTGGAATTAAATATATATAAAGTATTGGAAATTTTTTTATTATATACAGATGAAAGCCACACATAAATACAAGTAAATACAGTGATGTAATACGAGTATTTAAATTCTTGACTGTCGGAATATTACTTTTTTTTATTTTACTAACTTCCCAAATACAACTATTTTTGATATCAGACTTTCACATATTGTTTGTTTTCACAACAGAAGGATGTACAGCAAATATGACGTTCCTCAATTTCTTTCTTTATTAGTTATTAATATTTTTAGTTTCGTATAATGTAAGTGGCCTGCCAGCGCTACTCCACTGCTTTCACACACGCTGCTGCAACAGATGGTCGTGACGTCAGTCTGCAGGACACAACTCGTCCGTTGCTGACCGTATAATGCTCTACCGGCTCACACTGCAGCCCACATACATTCTGAAGTAAAGCTTTCAGTAGACAAATGGGCGATCGCTTGCTAGTTGCGACGCCACACACCTCCAGAGAAACTAAAATTTTTAATTTCTTATCATATTTTTGTTTCTTAATGTTTTTCTATTAAAGATTTACTTTAACCGTTATTATTGGTCATTTCTGGTTCTGTATATATTTGATTCATCAATATCTAGGGCAGATGACCTACAATCAGTTAATTCTAGACAAATATGTTAAATCATAAATACTAAAATATAAAAGTTACAATCTTCATATTTTTTTTACAAGTTGCTGAAATAGAAATAAACCTACAATACATTTTTACATCACACGCACACTAACAACATAATTGCTTTGGTGAGCGTCACCTCTGAACACATACACTTTTCACTTCTGCTAGCGCTCGTTGTCCAACTCAGTCCTGCTTTGGAGGTCCATATGAGTCTCGTGCTACTACAACCTTACGCCAGCGCACCTGAAAAATTCAGCTGGCCTAAGTTTCCATCCTTAAATGCTACATCTTAACCTAACACAATAACCCTCTCAAAATTATTTTAATCATAGTTTTCATGACTCTTAATGAATAACACTACTTTTACAAGTCATCATCCAAAATTTTCTTTCCAATATTTCCTTTTACAAATACCCTTTTTTGGTTAAAAGTGAACTAACTTTCCTGCAAGCAGTACCAAAGTGGCACATTTACTATTAATTTTTCTTCAATTTTTTTTATCACAATGGATCAAACAAGTTACTGTTACATATAAATATATACAAATTAATTCTAACAAATAGTACACAAATACACTCCAAATGTCAGCCAGCGCATATGGCTCTCCCAATCCGGTACACCACGTAACCTTACAAAACACAAAATTATTCATATATATACAATTTTTCTCCAGGCAATCTCCTGCAGTCCTGTGCAAGAAAAACAACATCTGAAAACACATACAAACACTACACATTCCATAAAACTACTAATCCTAAAATTGTTCTATTGACTTCTGGGGCACTTGAATGGTTCAGATTCATATATGGGTTCCTCTTGACTAAAATCAACCTAAGGTATCTCAAGCCAGCCTTTTGCTGCTCTGTTACAATAATCTCCAACTCAGGTTTCACAAAATTTAACATCACACAACATCACACAAAATTGAACATCACATTCCTCTAGTCACATTCAGTATTTGTTACATAGTTATATCCATACTACACTCACTCAGGTTAGCAATGGTTAATAACATCTCAATTTATTCTGGGTTATGTCAGGTTCCTTCTCACTTCTCTCATTTGTACATCCACCTGTTTTTAAGCTTTGATCCCGTTTTCGTGTACTTACATTACTTCACTCATAGCCTCTCCTACTTTTATTGCTTTCAATACCTCATCTAATAACACACAATGTTATTCCCACGTTGGTGTTGATATTAAAACGTCATCCACATACACTGTTACCCTTCTTAGCAAATAGTCCCCGAACACTTGTGACATAGCTCTTACAAAGGCACATACACTTATATTTAGTCGAAACTGCACCACCTGGTGTTGATAACATCTGCGTTCAATTTAAAACACCGTATACTTTCTTGATTCTTTGGCTAAGGGAAGATTCCAATATCCACAGGTTACATCTATGGATGTGAAATACTTTGCGCCGTTAAACTTCTGCAGCAGTTCTTCTATATTTTCTGGTCTGTCACTCTCAGGTAATACTATTTTGTTCAACGCTCGAGCGTCTAATACTAATTTAATCGAGCCATTCTTCTTTGGTACTATTACCAGCGGGTTTTTGTAAACACTTATTGTTCTTTCAATGATTCCCCGCTCTAGCATATTCTGAATCAGGTCATGTACCGCTTCCTTGTGCACTTCAGGAACTGCAAAAGGTTTTTTGAAGAAATGGGCATCCTTTTGCACTGTCCAAAAACACTCATAATCTTTAACTAGCCCTGGCTGATCTGAAAATATTTCTGCATGCTTAGTTAGAATTTGTCTTAAGTCATTCCATTGTCCCTCATTTATTTGGTTTAATTGCTGAAATATGTCATCAGTCCTTTCTCTGACGCTATCCAGCTCAGAGGGATCCACTTCTTTACCTCCACCGTACTCATTGTAGCCTTCCATCAGTTTTGTGGTCTTGCAAATACGGATTGCAAAGTCATTCAGTTCTGTATCGTCACATGGTCTCTTACCTATAAAGGGTCTTGTTATAGGGTTACCATTAATCCTAACCATTACATCATTTGTCCCCAAATTTACCCATCCTTCATGTTTACTAAGAAACTCAGCACCCACCAGCATGTCTACGCTTAGTCCACTTATTACTAAGAAGTTCTGCTTAATTACTACCCTTTTACAACTATGGGTAGGAACACTTCTTGCTTTACCAACTTCTTGGTTTTTCCTGTTGCTACAATTATATTTAAGCCACTTACTGGCATCTTTAGTACTTGTTTATTATCTGGGAGTCCATTCACAAAATTTTGTGACACAGCACACACCTCTGATCCTGTATCTATTAAACACTTTACCTTTTCATTTAATACACTTAACTCTATTATTGGCTGTCCTAAGCACTCATTTTTGATTTCAGGTTTTACTTCGTCTAACATATCCTGCACCGTTTCCCTTCTGTCAAAACCTGTCTTCTGGATGGATATCACATTCACGCTTACAGGGTGGCAGCTCCTACCAGTCTGTCCACTAGTGCTAAATCGAAACATCTCTCTAGTAATTTTGAACATGGCCGATAATGCAGCAACCATAGACGAAGTAACTATTTACTCTATCTAAGTATGCTTTCTTTGTCTACTTTACCGTAGCAGTTAGCTATGATGTAATTTTATTACATATGTTTACATTAATAATTTTTATATTATTCCAAAACTCTCTTATAGGTAATGCAATTTTTTTTTACTTCTGATGAAGGCTGCTTTAGAGCATTTGAAACCTAGGTCAAGTTGAAAATTTTTTACCTGTGCAACCGAAGAGCTGTATTTTCAAGTAATATTATAAAATACATCTCTAGTGTTTCTCTTCTTTACTCACCTCTGTTTCTGCGACCCTAACCCAGGTGTCGTCAGCAATATATATATCCTCCACTTCTTCTTTCTTCTCTTCTTCTTCACGACCCTCAACTACCTCAAATAATCTATTAAGCATATTTTTGACCTCTGCTTCATTTCTGTTTCCACCATTGTCAGACAGATCCTCATCTGTTTCGCTGTGCAGATTTACCTTCACCTCCTGATTCCAAACCTTATTATTAGTACTTACTTCTTCGGCAAGCTTGTTCTTTTTCTTATTGTTAATATTACTGTGCCCCATTAACTCTACTTTAATTAATTCTGCTGTCTCTTGTTGCTCCCTGTTATTCTTCCCTTCTTTCGTAGTGACTATATTAATGCTAGGTGGTTTTACTGGCGCCTTTCTTATGAATGGTTTTCCTAGCGGGTTTAACTGGGAATGCCGTTATCTACGAAGGCTAGCATAATCGTAGACAGCTACAAGTTTTCCGACCGCGGTGCGTCACCACTAACTGACGTCCTTCGCCAGCTGGTTGCGTCACCTCCTGACATCTGTCGGCCGTCTCCGTACTGCCCCCGGTCACTGACCCGATTATCGTATGTCCTGCCTCTCCCTCGCGACCTACCTCGATATCCGCCTCCTCTCTGCACATTCATTCTGCTTATTGTTTACATCAGTGCGATTGTCATTCTGCCTAACAGGAGGGCGATACTCCTTTCTCGCACTTTCCTCCTCTTTGAGTACTGATTCAACGCGTTCTAGATATTGTACAAATTTATCTACATTGTCTCTAGGTGCAGATATTATTTTATTCTTCCAGTTCCTAGGTAACTTATTTTCTACCCCCAAAATGATACGCTCCGTTTCTACTTTATTAGTAAGATAGGATAGAGTAGTTACCCACCTTTGTACAAATCTTTTTATTCCTTCTTTCTTGGGGTCGATTTTTCTCCAGACCAGAAACGGTTAAGTACATCCATTTTCTTTCGCTTACCCCAGTACTCCTCAAAGAAAGCGTGTTTAAATTCCTGTAATTTAGCATATTTTTCTGGAGCCAGTTCCCCTAGATTCTTGCCTCCCCCATTAAGTTTGAAGTAATAAATCCAATCTTCTGCTTATCACTCCATACTTTAGGCAAGATATACTCGAAGACATTCCGAAACTCTCGTGGATGTAAACTTTTATTGGGATCAAACTTGAGAAACTGTCGATGGGTGACATTAGCAATCTCAGTGGATTCTACTATTCCACTAGACATAATGCTACCACTATTGTTAGTAACACACTGTTCTACTTTTGTTAGCTGACAGTCATGCTCACACAATTGCTCATTCATACTTTCACTGAATTGATTAATATGAGTTTCCAAGCCAGTGACTTTATTTATTACCTGAGCCCCAAGTTTGTCACACTTATCTTTATTTTCCTTCAATTTAGATTCTAAGGCAGCGTGATTTATTTCACTATAATTTTCTACCCCTTTGATATATTCATGGGCCTTGACTATTTCTGTATTTACATGCACTTTAAATTGCTGGTGGTCATCAGTAGCTTGCTCGATTTGTGTAGTTAATTCACTTTTTACTTGAACAATAGTTTGCGTACATTCCTGTTTAACCTGATTTATTTCAGTTTTTACATTATTACTAAGCACTACCATGTCGTGCTCCCAACAATCTTTTAGATCTGTTATTTTGGAATCCAGCTTAAATTCTATTTCCTCACCCATATTACTCATTTATTACTCTAACCCACTCATTTTTGAATCAGAACCGATTTTTGTCATATCAGAACCTAATTTGGTCTTACTAGCTTCCATCTCCTCACTTAATGAGGTACCCATTTTCGTTATTTTAGAATCCACTTTCGTCGTATTAGCATCTAAACCATTCAATTTTCCCAATAGACTCATTAACACACCTGCCACACTATCTTTCACCCCATCATTTACTACTCCAGTGTCTCCATTAAATTAGCTACTGTCACAGGTAGATCTGAAACACTGGGATCTGATACATTCTGTTACACCTCCGATCCATAATTAAGACTTAATTACTCTGTCAAACTACTACTGAAATTGGATTGGGACACATCCAAGCTAAAGTTCATGGAATCAAAAATCTCTTCCCCTTGTTCTTTCCCCCTATCTACCCTCAGTTCGTCCTCTACATTTGTTTGCTTGCACTCAGCCATTTTATTCAGTTTTTTCTCACACACACACACAAAGTTTTAAAAAGCACGCTACTTAACTTTGCGCTTCTGAAGTCTCCAACACGGCTAGCTGAGGCTGCGGGTCCGATCACCATGCCCTGGGCCGCCGTACCAGTTCACGGGCCACCACTCCGGTCAGCGCTGCCAACTGCTTCCGCTGCCGCCGTCGCGCCGTCTCGTAGCTCGTAGTCTGCCAGATGTCGCCGTTATCAGCTACTTCACTCGGCGAGATATAACCGCAAAATTCATCCGCCAAGCACACTCACAGTTCATGGGCTATCACTGTCTTTCTGTCCACGTGGTGATAGTTCACTCTTAATATTTGTCCTTTCCTAAGTTCTTATTTATTCGCGAGCACTTTTTTATCGTCCGGTTACACACACTACTGCTTTTAATGAAATGTTTCACTCTCTTTCCCGGCCGATGCACCATTTGCGACAGATTTTTTACGTACGTGCGTGCATTGCACCAATTGCGACGGATTATACGTTGCTGCTGCAATGCAATTTCTTTCACAATTTTTGTTCATCTACCTCTTTACAGCGGTAGATCTTCGCACGTAAACTCCTGACTGCAGCTACTTACGAGATCACAGAAAAGCAGTGTTGAGGAAACTGTAACCTCATAGCTACACGCCGGAGGCCGCTATAAGTAAAATTTGCTGAAAATTTTCTATGTACTTTAAAGAAATGATTCGGAAAGGGGATGTCACTCGTACTTTAAACATGAAGTTCAAATTTAAACCTTCAATAGATCTTTATTGCCATTAAGCAAGATCATCAGCCCATATTTACGAAAATTACTGAAGTTTCTGCTCACAGTTATCACCATACCTAAAACAGCCAGAACTTTTACCTTCCCAAATTCCGAAACCAATTACTTGTAACACAGTCCATGATCGGCCGATTACTTCTGCACACGATATTCAGTGGTTGTCCTTAGTAAAAGTTTATGCTTGCCATAAAATACTCAGTAAGAATATACTCAGTACCGCCACGCTATATAATTCAACGTTCACTCGCGATTTTCGTCGGAACGAATTATCACAACACTCTAAAGTTTTCATAAACAGTTTCTGGTCACTACCAGATACCATTAACACTGGACCATGACGCGGAAGTCATCCCAAGATTCATCTTACACATAATGCGAAAAGTCACATCCAGCATAACCGCCTCCAATCAAAGCTAGCTCGCGACTCCTTCTCTCACTCTCCCACACTGAAAACTATGTCTCCTCGCTAGGCAGCCGACCGTCTCGCTTCTCATTGGCTGTCAGCAGTTACGACCAATGAGAACTCACTTCTTGGGCGCCGCTCGTGCCAAAATCTAGCAAGCACCAACCACTTCTCTAGCCTCATTGACTTCATCAAATTAAGTAACACCAAACTCTCTAATTAAATAAACAAAACAAAATGAACCATAAACTTTACATCTGGAAATTTATTTTGTAGTCGCGAATGTCCTGGCTGTCTTATACATAAGCATACATACTTGGACATCCGAAATTCACTAGTTGGGGAACCACTAGTGGATTTGTTCTCACGTTACAGAGTTGGAACACTTTCCAGTTCCTGTTGAGAATTACATGAATGATTTTTAATAATGCGAAACGTCCCACATACTCTCACACATGCATTCTCATTCGCACGCACCCTAACACACAATACACATATTTACTTATAATTCTGGAAATTATTATTATAGAAAAGTTACAGAGGTTTTCTGAAATTAAAAACTTTCCAAATTTATATATGAACACTAAAAGTGTTATCAGGTCATAGTACATAGTCACTGAAGTTGAACTTTTACATTACTGTATTTATTTAATTTCTTGACTGTCGGAAAATAACGTTTCTTTCTTTTAATTTTACTAACTTCCAAAATACAACTATTTTTGATCTCAGACTTTCACATATTGTTTGTTTTCACAACATAAGGATGTACATCAAATATAACGTTCCTCAGGTTATTCCTTTATTTGTTATTAATATTTTTAGTTTCGTATAATGTAAGTAGCCTGCCAGCGCTACTCCACTGCTTTCACACGCGCAGCTGCAACAGATGGTCGTGACGTCAGTCTGTAGGACACAACTCGTCCGTTACTGACCGTGTAATACTCTACCAGCTTACTTTGCAGCCCACATACATTCTGAAGTAAAGCTTTTAATAGACACGGTTCTAGGCGCTCAGTCCGGAACCGGGGGACTCCTACGGTCGCAGGTTCGAATTCTGCCTCGGGCATGGATGTGTGTGATGTCCTTAGGTTAGTTAGGTTTAAGTAGTTCTAAGTTCTAGGGGACTGATGACCACGGATGTTAAGTCCCATAGTGCTCAGAGCCATTTGAACCATTTTTTTAATAGACAAATGGGCGATCGCGCACTGGTTGCGATGCCACAGTACCCCTGCTTCCATTGCTGTGAGTATCTCTACTGACAGTTCTTGTACTTTAGCATCTACTTTAGTTCCACAAGGGAGTGTATGCCGTAACTTCAAATGTAACGTCACAGCAACGTCTCTGGTACTGCTGAGTTTTGATGGTTGCACTTTACAATGAGTACAAAATATGTGATGCGTCACGATTCAGTATTCCTTGTAAATCATCCAAAGGAGCAAAAGCTTTCTTAAGGAACTACTGCTAAAATTCATACAAAGTCGAAGACATTCTATGAGAATTGGCCAAGCAATATTTAGAGGGTGGAAACGTTGAATGTCGATGACTTACTGGAGAGAGGGCCAAGGTGCCAAGTTACAAAGGATAATTGCATTAACTATTAGGTAACTGTGCAATTATTAATAACTAGAGACCGGATTATATGCATCATAAGAGCCTTTAAAGTATGCATGCAAATATGCATCAAAATGCTTTAAAAAGCATGAAAAGTGTCGAATTATGCAAGATCAAATAATAAAAAACCATAATAATTACTGCGTGCAATTTATCTCAAAATCGAACATGTACTTATCAAGCAACAGGCAGACAACAGTCAATGCTTCTGCACCCTCGCCCCCGCTTTATCCCCTCCGCTGTCTTATCGTACGCGTCGTCAACAATTAAATTAAACTACGCAAGCTTTTAGTCGCATGGTCATTGTTTCAGTTTAGTTTTCTATTTACTTATACACAGTTGAACGTGTTTACAACGTGTAGTATGTAACGTGTTGTCCGCCATGTTATACTTTTAGGTTGAGTTTAAAACACGTCCGCAGTCACTGCATTTATGTTTCTGTTTCTCGTCTTGTGTATGTGTGGCTATAACACAACTTTCTCGCTCCAGAAATGATGATGTCCTTAAGATTCCCCATGCAGCTGCAAAATCTCTATCTGCTTTTGAAAACAGGTTCAACACAGTAACTGGAAATTTCACTCAGTAATTTGAAATGTTCCGCTAACAGACTGATTAATTCTGTGTGAATCCAAATGAAAGTTATTAAATAAGTCTGAGTGAATTCTCACCATGAAATCTCAAAACTCTAAATACTATTACTGAGCATAGAAATTGAAAAACATTCAACTTCAGAAACGGTTTATTTCTAAAGTGTGAAACTATTCCTGGCCACAGAGACATTATTTCCGTGTGTTAGTAGCATACCTTGATTTGAGGTAACTGCCGTATTCCGTTTTGCTGAAATTTGTCGAACAGCTGCCTGATGAATCTGGATCTCTGCTCAGCTATGATGATGCAAGTAATTTCAGCAGCTGGAATGTATAAGGAAGTCATTAATCGAACTCCATGGATTTTTGCATTCCATCCGTATGAAAATACGACTTATCAGTGAAAAGTGGATGATAGCGGTTCAATACGTAGATAAAAAAAGCCCGTAAAAATATAAAACTATTTCCCAAAGGAAATGTGACAGTAACTGCAGGTTCGTAGTATACATCCATTTCTGCAGAGTATTGTAATAAAGTATCTGTTTACCCTGAAATACACAAAAAAGACACTGTAGTCCGAATGGGATGCAATACGATAGATGTGATATTGTGATGTACAGTTATAGACAAACAAATGATTATAATTTCAGAGGTTTTGTACGATTTATTGAAGAGGAAGGGCCTCATATACTTATTAAGTCATTAACGCTTTGGTCCACCTCTGATCCTTATGCAAGCAGTTATTCAACTTGGCATTGATTACTAGAGTTGTTTGATGTGCTCCTGAGGGGTACCGTGCCTCATTATGTCCAATTGGCTCGTTAGAGAGGCAAGATCCGACTAGGTTGAAGGGTCCTGCATATTACCCTCCAAAAGTTCACAATTGAGGAGAATCCGGCGACCTTGTTGGGCGAGATATGGTTCGGTAAGCACGATGACAAGCAGCAGAAACTCGGGCGCACATTATCTTGCTGAAATGTAAGCCCAGGATACCTTGCCACGAAGGATATCAAAACTGGACGTGGAATATCGTCGACGTACCGCTGCGTTTTTAGCTTGCCTAGGATGACAACCAAAGGGTTCCTGCTATGAAAAGAAATGGCACCCCAGATCATCACACCTCGTTGTCGAGCCATATGACTGGCGACACTCAACTTGGTGCCCGACGCCTGCCCAAGTCGTCTCCAGAAATGTATTCGGCCTCGAATCTCCATGACTCGAGAAGAACTGGAGTGATGAGTCGTGCATCGAAATGGGCTCCGATGACCAGCCCAGAAGTGTCTTGGGATGGCCCTGAAAGCAGTGTCGGATACCAGCCCGCAAGACGACCCGAAAAAAGGAGTAATGGCGTCGGTGCCATTTGTTTTCGGAGCAGGACCCCCTAGGTTGTCATCTCTACAACACAGCACGATAACCTTCAGGAGCACATCAAACAAAGCTATCAATCAATGCCAAGTTGAATAACTGCTTGCATAAGTACCAGAGGTGTACGGAAGCGTTATTGACTTGCCCCATTTAAGGGGGTTTCTCTTTAATAAATCATCCAATTTTCACAGAAATTGGTATCGTTTGTTCGTCTGTAATTGCACATCACTTCTGTCGAATTCCACTCCATTTGGATTATTCCTTCGTGGTGCGTCGTTTTTTATTTGTCGTAGAGTATGAAAACGCCATGCACCTTTTACACCTTAGTCAGGAGATTTTCTGGAGCGAACAATATGCTTTCCTACATTAGTCGACATTATTTCTGTTCCGACACTGACAATGTTGAGTGTTTATGGAAAAAGTTCAAGGCAATCGTAAAATGCGTTTTAGACCGGTACGTGCCGAGTAAAATTGTGAGGGACGGGAAAAACCCACCGTGGTACAACAACAAAGTTAGGAAACAACTGCGAAAGCAAAGAGAGCTTCACTCCAAGTTTAAACGCAGCCAAAACCTCTCAGACAAACAGAAGCTAAACGATTTCAAAGTCAGCGTAAGGAGGGCTATGCGTGAAACGTTCAGTGAATTCGAAAGTAAAATTCTATGTACCGACTTGACAGAAAATCCTAGGAAGTTCTGGTCTTACGTTAAATCAGTAAGTGGCTCCAAACAGCATATCCAGACACTCCTGGATGATGATGGCATTGTAAGAGAGGATGACACGCGTAAAGCTAATATACTAAACACCTTTTTCCAAAGCCGTTTCACAGAGGAAGGCCGCACTGCAGTTCCTTCTCTAAATCCACTCACAAACGAAAAAATGGCTGACATCGAAATAAGTGTCCGAGGAATAGAAAAGCAACTGGAATCACTCAACAGACGGAAGTCCACTGGACCTGACGGGATACCAGTTCGATTCTACACAGAGTACGCGAAAGAACTTTCCCCCCTTCTAACAGCCGTGTACCGCATGTCTCTAGAGGAACGGAAGGTTCCAAATGATTGGTAAAGAGCACAGGTAGTCCCAGTCTTCAAGAAGGGTCGTCGAGCAGATGCGCAAAACTATAGACCTATATCTCTGACGTCGATCTGTTGTAGAATTTTAGAACATGTTTTTTGCCCTAGTATGTCATTTTTGGAAACCCAGAATCTACTATGTAGGAATCAACATGGATTCCGTAAACAGCGATCGTGTGAGACCCAACTAGCTTTATTTGTTCATGAGACCCAGAAAATATTAGATACAGGCTCCCAGGTAGATGCTATTTTTCTTGACTTCCGGAAGGCGTTAGATACGGTTCCGCACTGTCGCCTGATAAACAAAGTAAGAGCCTACACCTACATCTACATCTACATCGATACTCCGCAAGCCACCCAACGGTGTGTGGCGGAGGGCACTTTACGTGCCACTGTCATTACCTCCCTTTCCTGTTCCAGTCGCGTATGGTTCGAGGGAAGACCGACTGTCTGAAAGCCTCCGTGCGCGCTCTAATCTCTCTAATTTTACATTCGTGATCTCCTCGGGAGGTATAAGTAGGGGGAAGCAATATATTCGATACCTCATCCAGAAACGCACCCTCTCGAAACCTGGCGAGCAAGCTACACCGCGATGCAGAGCGCCTCTCTTGCAGAGTCTGCCACTTGAGTTTATTAAACATCTCCGTAACGCTATCACGGTTACCAAATAACCCAGTGACGAAACGCGCCGCTCTTCTTTGGATCTTCTCTATCTCCTCCGTCAGACCGATCTGGTACGGATCCCACACTGATGAGCAATACTCAAGTATAGGTCGAACGAGTGTTTTGTAAGCCACCTCCTTTGTTGATGGACTACATTTTCTAAGCACTCTCCCAATGAATCTCAACCTGGTACCCGCCTTACCAACAATTAATTTTATATGATCATTCCACTTCAAATCGTTCCGCACGCATACTCCCAGATATTTTACAGAAGTAACTGCTACCAGTGTTTGTTCCGCTATCATATAATCATACAATAAAGGATCCTTCTTTCTATGTATTCGCAATACATTACATTTGTCTATGTTAAGGGTCAGTTGCCACTCCCTGCACCAAGTGCCTATCCGCTGCAGATCTTCCTGCATTTCGCTACAATTTTCTGATGCTGCAACTTCTCTGTATACTACAGCATCATCCGCGAAAAGTCGCATGGAACTTCCGACACTATCTACTAGGTCATTTATATATATTGTGAAAAGCAATGGTCCCATAACACTCCCCTGTGGCACGCCAGAGGTTACTTTAACGTCTGTAGACGTCTCTCCATTGATAACAACATGCTGTGTTCTGTTTGCTAAAAACTCTTCAATCCAGCCACACAGCTGGTGTGATATTCCGTAGGCTCTTACTTTGTTTATCAGGCGACAGTGCGGAACTGTATCGAATGCCTTCCGGAAGTCAAGAAAAATAGCATCTACCTGGGAGCCTGTATCTAATATTTTCTGGGTCTCATGAAGAAATAAAGCGAGTTGGGTCTCACACGATCGCTGTTTACGGAATCCATGTTGATTCCTACATAGTAGATTCTGGGTTTCCAGAAATGACATGATACGCGAGCAAAAAACATGTTCTAAAATTCTACAAGAGATCGACGTCAGAGATATAGGTCTATAGTTTTGCGCATCTGCTCGACGACCCTTCTTGAAGACTGGGACTACCTGTGCTCTTTACCAATCATTTGGAAACCTCCGTTCCTCTAGAGACTTGCGGTACACGGCTGTTAGAAGGGGGGCAAGTTCTTTCGCGTACTCTGTGTAGAATCGAATTGGTATCCCATCAGGTCCAGTGGACTTTCCTCTATTGAGTGATTCCAGTTGCTTTTCTATTCCTACGGAATATCAGACCAGCTGTGTGGCTGGATTGAAGAGTTTTTAGCAAACAGAACACAGCATGTTGTTCACAATGGAGAGACGTCTACAGACGTTAAAGTAACCTCTGGCGTGCCACAGGGGAGTGTTATGGGACCATTGCTTTTCACAATATATATAAATGACCTAGTAGATAGTGTCGGAAGTTCCATGCGGCTTTTCGCGGATGATGCTGTAGTATACAGAGAAGTTGCAGCATTAGAAAATTGTAGCGAAATGCAGGAAGATCTGCAGCGGATAGGCACTTGGTGCAGGGAGTGGCAACTGACCCTTAACATAGACAAATGTAATGTATTTCGTATACATAGAAAGAAGGATCCTTTATTGTATGATTATATGATAGCGGAACAAACAATGGTAGCAGTTACTTCTGTAAAATATCTGGGAGTATGCGTGTGGAACGATTTGAAGTGGAATGATCATATAAAATTAATTGTTGGTAAGGCGGGTACCAGGCTGAGATTCATTGGGAGAGTCCTTAGAAAATGTAGTCCATTAACAAAGGAGGTGGCGTACAAAACACTCGTTCGACCTATACTTGAGTATTGCTCATCAGTGTGGGATCCGTACCAGATCGGGTTGACGGACGAGATAGAGAAGATCCAAAGAAGAGCGGCGCGTTTCGTCACAGGGTTATTCTGTAAGTGTGATAGCGTTACGGAGATGTTTAACAAACTCAGGTGGCAGACTCTGCAAGAGAGGCGCTCTGCATCGCGGTGTAGCTTGCTCGCCAGGTTTCGAGAGGGTGCGTATCTGGATGAAGTATTGAATATATTGCTTCCCCCTACTTATACCTCCCGAGGAGATCACGAATGTAAAATCAGAGAGATTAGAGCGCGCACGGATGCTTTCAGACAGTCGTTCTTCCCGCGAACCATACGCGACTGGAACAGGAAAGGGAGGTAATGACAGTGGCACGTAAAGTGCCCTCCGCCACACACCGTTGGGTGGCTTGCGAAGTATAAATGTAGATGTAGATGTAGATGTTTATTCTGATGCTAACTGTAATGTTTCATATAACTTAATATCGACATACTCGTAAGGGTTCCCAATCATAACACAAGTTACGGTGCATTAACAACATTGAAAAGGTTCCGTACACGGAGTAATGCTACGATCCAGCGGGTGTTGAGCACTGTCGCAGCCGTATCATTGTTGTTTATTGTATATCTTGAGGGAAGGTTTCCTTAGACGCAACAAATCAAATGAAATGAACTCGATGACATATATGACAACAGGAAATTGATCACACTATTTGATATACTACTTATTTCTTCTAACAGTTTTATTGTATTTCCTGAAACTATTGTAGAGCTATGTACAAGTCTGAGTGTGGCGTTACTTCAACAGACACAGAACTCTGGCTGCCCCACATAACACCTGACACTACACTCCCCCTATCAGTACAGTCGCTGCAACATAAAAATTCTCCAATGAATAACATATTTCATAGTTCTGTTATACTTCTTTTCCGACTAATTTCATTTAGCATTTTTTTGTAATTTGGTGACTTTGTTAGTGGAATAAACATTGACACGACCCAAAACTTTCGACAAGGTAGTAATTTTGTGGGTCCACTGACACTGTGATGTGCAGTTCCACAAAGTTAATTACAGTAATAACGATACCTATAAAAATTCTAATTACTAAGATTAGTAAGAAGTTTCCAGCACTTTTGCAACAAGTACTTTTAACTGAGCTACTGATGTTGCTTAAGAAGGTCGAATCATCTAGATTTTTGTAGTTCTTTTCTGTTATGATACTAATAGGACGTTTTGCAGTTGGATGCTGTCGAGAATGTTGCAACAGTTGAATCGCAAACTAGATCAGTATGTGATCTCACGGTACAACGTTTTTACTATAATAAGTATGTATGAAAGTATACTGCAGTGCCGGACGAAAAAACACTTGAGACATTTACGACGGCACTGTAGTGGTTTCTAGCGAGCTTAGGTTTACATCTGGAGAAGTGCATACTCCAGTACACAAAATATGAAATCACTTTATTAAAAGTCGAGCAATATGAGGTACCTCACTTGGAAACAATTCGCGTCCAGAAGTATGCCACGTAGTTAACTGTCGCTGTCGCTGTACTTGTTACTTGACGCAATGCAGAATGATAGTCTCCCCTCAGTGTAGAATTGACTAAAACTTCAATACAGGTCCGACTTCTAACACAATTAGCGTTCCTGGGTCCGTAGTAAGACGATACTGTTACCGTATGCGATGTCATGAGAGTGGGCTGAAAGGGACTGCGCTCTCACGTAGGTAGTTTCCGGCAGCGATGGCGTATGGAACCTGCTGAGAGCGGGTGTAGGCCGACTTCGCTCATTCCTCTGTCCTTACTTGTGGTTTCGTCGTGGGGCAGCAGCTTTGCAATAGGACCTAATTCTGCGGACGACGACACATACACAATGTTGAAACTTGCTTACTGTTTTTACATACAATACGCGGTATGAGTATCGTAATCCCTGATTGGGAGCGGTGTCGGTATGTTTTGTCCATCCCCATCTTGCCACATTTGAAGTTCCATAACGATTTCTTCTAGCTGCCATTCACGGTCATCAATTATGAGGTTAGACCACAATACTGTCTTATCATTTACATCAGTGGAGTAAGTAGGGACTTAATTCTTCCTAGATGACTAATACGCTTTAGCCTCAGCAGATACTCGTAGATCTAATCACAAAACTGCATGGACGACAGGGTGCAACTCTACTTTCCTATTCACATTTCTACCCAATATTGCGATATTTATTTTTGTTATGGCCTTACATGATAAAATCAAGTTTCATATAGAGTGGAAATCAATGTTTCCATAATTTTTTTAGATCTGAACATCAGGAATGAGAGAGGAAAACATAGTTTTGAGAGCTTCAGGAAAACTTCTTGCGCTGATTCTATTGTAATTATCATTTAAATCATCCAAGCCAACACAAAAACTTTTTTTCTCAATTTTAGTATTAATCGCCTATTCAGGCTCTCATTTTCACAAGCTGAGCGAGAAACAGAGCTAGACACCATTTAATATATTGCTATTAAATAAATAAAGAATTATGACATAGTAGTAGCAATAAACTGGAAGGGAGCAGCAATAAATCCATTCGTTTACTATACTGTGGTAAAATTAGAACAAGTTTAGCATCAACATTTAGGAAAGATAAGATAGTGGTTTTATTCTCACTTGTAAATGACCTTGAGCATAGTTTAAATGACAGTTTTGACGGAAGAGGTATGTGTCACCAGTAAGGTGTGTACAGATTAAACTTAAATGTTCAGACTGTGATATCATACACGTGGGAAGGCACGAAGAAGACTAGGAGTTAGGTTTGATGAACATGTGGCCTTGTATAGGCATACCACTGCTGAAAAATCTAATTTCGCTGGCCACCTAGTTGAGAGTATACTTAGTGTTCCGTCCTTGCAGTCACATGCGTAATTGCTTCATAGAGCTGAATAGGGCTAATTTCCAAGGCATCTCAAAACAATCGAGATTTTCTGCCCTCCAAGGTCCTCTGGTATGCACTTCCTTGTGTTAACGAGAACCTGTGTTTTTGGGAGATATTCGATGCCCTCTGACTTGGAGACAGGTGACGTCAGAAAGTAGGACTATCGTCAGATGCCTGACAGTAATATCTTTATAAGACAATCCTTGGAAATCGCTAAGCGAGAAAAATATTATTATTGCTTTTGGTTTTTGGCTGTCTTCTAATTTTTGGCTGTTATTTCACTTGTTAACTTTTTTAGGGTTAATTACACCCAATACATTTCAAAAGATTGTTTCGATTGACAAAATGACCTGCCGAGGGTGGATGAATCGTGTAGTCTGTGGCAGTTGACCAAGATGCTCAACTATCTCCCTTGGCAGACGCTACAAACGAGAGAGGTTTATTACTAATATTTGGGAGCAATAGTTTTCGGGAACAGTCGGAAAACATATTTCTTCAATTCGATAAATTAGGGTTAGGATAAAGGCTTACCAATACTCATCCTTCCCACGGGCCATTGGCGAGTGGAACAGTGCAGGCGGCGGGGGGGGGGGGGGGGGGGGGGGGTGATATTGGTTAATGGTACGAGAGGTACACACCGTCTCACACCATTAGGAGGCCTCTGAAGTTTGATGTAAATGTAGATGTTGTTGTCCTAGTCCTTAAAGTAAAGTATAGTGAAACACGTATGTAACGCAGCAGCGATGGCGAGGCATTGCAGCGTCTCTGACCAGAGAGTATGCGCTTGACCGCGCGAGTGTTACGAGCAGTACTCTGTCAGTAGTCGTTGCGAGTCTGTAGCTCTGTTCAGTTGCGTCAAGCAGTTCGCTTGTTGTCGCTATGCAGAGCAGTACTCTGTCAGTAGTCGTGGAAGTCTGTAGCTCGGTTTAGTTGTGAGCAGTCGCCAGTAGTAGTCGTGCTGTGCAGTACGCTAATAGTCGTCATGCAGAGCGGTCGGTCAGGAGTAGCAGCCCAGTGCGGTTGTGTGATGTAGGCGGTCGGCAACACTGGTCAAGATGCTGAATGAGGTATACTGTTAATTAATATAATCATTAGATAATGTAAAATTTATTTATTGTAATTAATCTCCAACAAATCCCCCAATAATAATTTTGATTTGAAAAGCATTTTTCAAAAATTTTATTTTTTATTGAACTAAAGATTTAATTGCACTTCCCATTTCATTCCACTTCTTTTAAAGAAAATTTTCAGTAAAATCACAGAAAAAAGGAATATTATTATTTGCAATGCAGTTCCTCCAAGCCGTGCGCAAAGATAAGAGCAGAAATTTGACATCCAGTTATACTGAGGTAAGAATTTAATTCTGATTGTTTTACACAGGGCCAAAGACCGATATTTCGGTTTAATTGAATTTTCTTATCACTGAATGGACTTTAATTTTTGTGAAGAATTTACATTTGAGTCAGATTGCGAATTTCACATTTTTGTCGCCATTGTCAGTACATTTCATTGTGGCGAGGTTACTCTTAGCACAATATCCATTACCATTTCTATTAAGTATTGTCATCTTTTTTCCTTTTAAATTATTGTGGGGAGGTTACACTCGGCTCCCATTTGTATTAAGTATTGTCATTTTCTTTTAAATTACTGTGGGGAGGTTACACTTGGCGACACCCAGTCCAGGATCGTATTTCGTTGAGAGTCTTTTGAACAACAGTCAGATATCTGCTCTTATTTGCTTAGATATAATTAGGATTTGGCGCTACGCTTTTACTAATTTTGTGACGTTCTTTCTACAGGTCAACGGCAATTCGTTGCTCTGTTGTATTTGTGTGTTGTTTTTGCATTGTGCTTATTGTTTTGTGAATATTTGTGACTACTGTAAAAATGCCGCGAAAGACTGTGAATAGTGTATCGCGAGGTATTATGAATGAAATTACCGACTCAAACAATTTTACCGATAGGACATGTGACACGCAGTGTAATGATGACAATCCTGCGTTCACTAACAATCAGTGCATTCCAACCACTAGTGATGACTTTTACCCTCATAATGAACAAACGAACTCAATTGTCTCGTCTGTTAATTGGACGACAATTGATGACGCAGAACGCTCTATTGTAATGAGCGCTGCCGAGCTTAACACACCCGATTTGGAAAATTCAAGTAACGTACAGACAAATTTGTCTAGTGAAAATGAACAGTGTACTGAAAGTAGGACGGATTTATTTAATTCCGAAATAATGTCTGACAGTGTACATCCGACTGACAAACTTTTTTCTAAATCTCAGAATGACCAAATGGTTACGCAAAACGAGACAATTCCAGATCGACCATTGAATAGCACAGAGAATAGAAATGCTAATTTTGAATCGGATCCAATTATGGCATTTTTGCGGCAAAATTTCAAACAGTATAATGAAAAATTTAATAAAAATGACGAAAATCTCAGACAACTCAGTGAACAGGTCAAACAACAGAACGAAAAACTTGACAATAATGCTGAAGATTTCAGACAATTTAAAGAACAGATCAAACAAGATAACGAAAAACTCAAACAACAACTTGATGAAATTTTCGACAACCATTCCAAACAACTTAGAGAAACAATTGATAAAAGTTTCGAACTTACAAACGAAAAACATGACGACCTTAAAGAACAGAACAAACAAATTAGTGAGCAGATTACAGCTGTTACCATACAATGTCAGGACACTAAAATACAATTACGTGTAGATACTAAGACTTGTGCTAATAACAGTAATGAAGAAGTTGGCACTGTTGCACAAGAATTAAGTAGCACACGTGTAGACACAACAGAATCACATAAAGACGGGATTATTGCAGTCACCGAACAATGTTCAGCAAACGAAACACAGATACACGAAATTAATGCAATCACTGAACAATGCCCTAAAAACGCAGTACAGATTCGCGACGAAGTTAATTTAGAGTCAGTGGAAGTTTCACACACTCCGAATACGGAAGTCAATATTAAAAGTGAACGACAGAACAACCAAAATGTCGAAAGTGTTACAGTAACAGAATTAAAAACTATTTCAGTCACCAATAACACATCACAGCAGACGCCACTTTGCGAACATTTGTCAGACTTACGCAGCGTATATAATGTGAGCAATTTACAGCAACTACGCGACTTAAAATCCGAAAAGCCACGCGACTTAAAATCTGAAAAGCTACGCAACTTGAAATCCGAAATGACACAGACGAAAAGATTCACACACAAACCTGAACGTGTTATCAAATTCAGTGACGAGAAGGTTGATTATAAGCAACTTGCATTTGTAAGAAAATGTAAGGAAGTTAATAATTAATTAACTATGCTATACTTTGTAACTGGAAAGAATGCGATTATTTAATAATGCTTTGTAACTAAGAAAAGAAGGCTACTGATTCTGTGTAAAACAATTAATGAACATTTTTCTGTAATACTACATACTTGGTACAGAAATGTTCAATAACTGGGCTATGAATGCCACAAACTACTAATTAAGTCTGTAATTGTCAATATTATGTGACTTGATGTCCTTCACCTCATAAGCTGACTACCCTGAATTATTGCATTGTCCATTTGTCCTGTTTATCCTAGTGATCATGGAGCACTATCTTTGGTTTTGCACTAATTCTACGTTGGTGTGCCTTGTAAAAGCGTGGTGTTGACACGACATGCTGTCCACCACCGTGAGCGATGAAGACGTTATTATGGTGCCACTGTTTGGTGTACCTAATGTACTGCCAAAATGAAAACATGGAATATTACTACGACAATTCAGTGTCTTGGCTACGCTGATAAATTCTGATGGGAAAAGAACTTCAAGTTGTGTCACTTGGTGTTGTACTACTGTGGAAAGATATGGACATTCAGAACAGCTGTGTGCAATCTAAAGTGCTACAACCATGATGCAATCCTTCCCCTTTCCCATCCTAATTCTTGTCACATAATGAAAATCATTTTTTGGTAACATCATTTATGTTCGTGGGTTATACATTTTTTTAGATTTGCTGAACTCCAGTGCGAGTACACTTATGTCACTGGTCGACATGATGTTTTGCCATTATGTTTATTTGTTGTGAAAATACTAAAGACATTTTTTCAGTGCGTGTGCACTTTGGACATGATTTTTTGCCATTATGTTTATTTATTGCCAAAATGCTAAAGACATTTTTCGATTTGTTCTGAAGTACAGTATATGTACACTCTTGTCTTTTATATTGTATATACATTTTTATTTTAATGATATGTTCTGAACTACAGTACATGTGCACTTATGTTAGGCGTTAATATGTTTTCTACTGAACTTCAGAGCCTGTGCACTTTTCTCATTTTTCAATATGATTTGTACTATTCTGTATATTCAATACTTCAATGCGTATGCACTTATGTCATTTGTTACTAATTGTATATACATTTCATCATTTACTGATATGTTCTCAACTCCAGTGCACCTGCACTCATGTCACTTGTCAACATAAATATTTTTTGCCAGTCTGTTTATTTGTTCTGAATATGCCAAAGAATTTTTCAGTGCGTGTGCACTTTGTTTTCTGTCAAATAATTTGTATATACATTTTTCTGATTTGTTACTATGTTTTGTACTCATATCTTGTCTTTGTCTTATATATTTTGTACTTAGTGCGTGTGCACAACATCTAATTCATGTACTACATCTAAATATTCTGTAAATTGTAGAAGTTTATTAGTTAATTAAAAATTTTGCCGCGATTGGCAAGTCCAAATGACTCACCATCGCTGCCAAATTTTTGCCCCCCCAGTGGAGGGTTATGAAACACGTATGTAACGCGGCAGCGATGGCGAGGCATTGCAGCGTCTCTGACCAGAGAGTCTGCGCTTGACCGCGCGAGTGTTACGAGCAGTACTCTCTCAGTAGTCGTTGCGAGTCTGTAGCTCTGTTCAGTTGCGTCAAGCTGTTCGCTTGTTGTCGCTATGCAGAGCAGTACTCTGTCAGTAGTCGTGGAAGTCTGTAGCTCGGTTTAGTTGCGAGCAGTCGCCAGTAGTAGTCGTGCTGTGCAGTACGCTAATAGTCGTCATGCAGAGCGGTCGGTGAGGAGTAGCAGCCCAGTGCGGTTGTGTGATGTAGGCGGTCGGCAACACTGGTCAAGATGCTGAATGAGGTATACTGTTAATTAATATAATCATTAGATAATGTAAAATTTATTTATTGTAATTAATCTCCAACAAATCCCCCAATAATAATTTTGATTTGAAAAGCATTTTTCAAAAATTTTATTTTTTATTGAACTAAAGATTTAATTGCACTTCCCATTTCATTCCACTTCTTTTAAAGAAAATTTTCAGTAAAATCACAGAAAAAAGGAATATTATTATTTGCAATGCAGTTCCTCCAAGCCGTGCGCAAAGATAAGAGCAGAAATTTGACATCCAGTTATACTGAGGTAAGAATTTAATTCTGATTGTTTTACACAGGGCCAAAGACCGATATTTCGGTTTAATTGAATTTTCTTATCACTGAATGGACTTTAATTTTTGTGAAGAATTTACATTTGAGTCAGATTGCGAATTTCACATTTTTGTTGCCATTGTCAGTACATTTCATTGTGGCGAGGTTACTCTTAGCACAATATCCATTACCATTTCTATTAGGTATTGTCATCTTTTTTCCTTTTAAATTATTGTGGGGAGGTTACACTCGGCTCCCATTTGTATTAAGTATTGTCATTGCCTTTTAAATTACGGTGGGGAGGTTACAATAGCACTGGAGATAGACATTTAGTAGTTGAAACATAGATCTCCAATAACAATATTAACTTCATCTGCGACTGATTGTTGAATTCCTTTCCCTTTTTTCAAGCACAAATCAAAATTCTCTCCATTTTAGTTACTGAACCAGAAGCGTTAAAATTTTACTGGTGGATGAGGCATGCTGTAAATATTTGCCCCTGCACGCGTGGATGGTATAGTGGCGGATTTCTCATTGAAGTGGAGTGTCCAAACGAGGGCACATTTTCTCTATGCACCTTCCTGCCGTCACGTACACACAAGCTGTTTTCGCAAGCTGTTAGAAATCACCTCGAGTTATGGGTTCGGCAACAAGAGACCGACTCTTCAGGAATCCTCATAATAAAAGAATCTAATGATGTTAAATCAAATGAGTGCAAGCCAATCGTAATGACCACGAAGCCGCAGTCTTCTCTCAGGAAATCCGTTGTTCAGCTCCTTCTCAACATCGCACGCACAAGAGTGTCGTCGTAACTGCCGTCTGCGTCACGTCTGCTGTGCAGCAAGCTTCGTTAATTTAAGTATTACTTGCATTTTTCTTACTTGTCATTTCTTCTTCAGTGTGTTTTTGCATATAGGAAGCTTTAATTGTCGAGTGCTAGTAATAGTGTTTCATAGATTTCGTGTTTGTTTTGAATACTATCAGAGAGAGTCCCTTAATGCAGCAATAGTGCCGTTAGTGTCAGTGTCATCGTAACTGCCGTCCGCTTCACGTCTGCTGTGCAACAAACTACGTTTATTTAAGTATTAACTGTATTTTTTTTACTTCTCACTTCTTCTTCCGTGTGTTTTTGCTTATAGGAAGCTTTAATTGTCGACTGCTAGTAATAGTGTCCATTGATTTCGCGTTTGTTTTGAATACTGTCAGAGAGAGTCCCTTAATGCAGCAATAGTGCCGTTAGTGTCAGTGTCATCGTAACTGCCGTCCGCTTCACGTCTGCTGTGCAACAAACTACGTTTATTTAAGTATTAACTGTATTTTGTTTACTTCTCACTTCTTATTCCGTGTGTTTTTGCTTATAGGAAGCTTTAATTGTCGACTGCTAGTAATAGTGTCCATTGATTTCGCGTTTGTTTTGATTACTGTCAGAGAGAGTCCCTTAAGTCAGCTATAGTGCCGGTAGTGTCAGTGTCATCGTAACTGCCGTCCGCTTCACGTCTGCTGTGCAGCGAGCTTCGTTAAATTAAGTATTACCGGCATTTTTCTTACTTGTCACTTCTTCTTCCGTGTGTTTTTGCTTATAGGAAGCTTTAATTGTCGACTGCTAGTAATAGTGTCCATTGATTTCGCGTTTGTTTTGAATACTGTCAGAGAGAGTCCCTTAAGTCAGCTATAGTGCCGGTAGTGTCAGTGTCGTCGAAACTGCCGTCCGCTTCACTTCTGCTGTGCTGCGAACTAAGTTAATTTAAGTATTAACTGTATTTTTCTCACTTATCACTTCTTCTTCGGTGTGTTTTTGCTTATAGGATGCTTTCATTGTCGACTGCTAGTAACAGTGTTCCATAGATTTCGTTTTTGTTTTGAATACTGTCAGTCCCTTAATTCAGCAATAGTGCCGGTAGCGTCAGTGCCGTCCTAACTGCCGTCCGCTTCACGTCTGCTGTGCAATGAGCTTCGTTTATTTAAGTATTAACTGTATTTTTCTTACTTGTCACTTCTTCCTCCGTGTGTTTTTGCTTATAGGATACTTTCAATGTCGAGTGCTTGTAATAGTGTTCCATAGATTTCGTTTTTTTTTTTAAGACTGTCAGTCCCTTTATTCAGTTATAGTGCCAGTAGTGTCAGTGTCGTCCTAACTGCCGTCCGCTTCACGTCTGCTGTGCAATGAGCTTCGTTTATTTAAGTATGAACTTTATTTTTCTTACTTGTCACTTCTTCTTCCGTGTGTTTTTGCTTATAGGATGCTTTCATTGTCGAGTGCTAGCAATAGTGTTCCATAGATTTCGTTTTTGTATTGAATACTGTCAGTCCCTTTATTCAGCTATAGTGAGGGTAGTGTCAGTATCGTCGTAACTGCCGTCCGCTTCACGTCTACTGTGCAACGAGCTTCGTTTATTTAACTATTAACTGTATTTTTCTTACTTGTCACTTCTTCTTCCGTGTGTTTTTGCTTATAGAATGCTTTCATTGTCGACTGCAGGTAAGTGTTCCATAGACTTCACGTTTTTTTGAATACTGTCAGAGAGTCCCTTAAGCCAGCAATAGTGCCGGTAGCGTCAGTCGTCGTAACTGCCGTCCGCTTCACGTCTGCTTTGCAGCGAGCTTCGTTAATTTAGGTATTACCTGCATTTTTCTTACTTGTCACTTCTTCTTCCGTGTGTTTTTGCTTATAGGAAGCTTTGTCGACTGCTAGTAAATGTGTTCCATAGATTCCGTTTTTGTTTTGAATACTGTCAGAGAGAGTCCCTTTAGTCAGCTATAGTGCCGGTAGTGTCAGTGTCGTCGTAACTGCCGTCCGCTTCACGTCTGCTGTGCAGCGCGCTTCGTTAATTTAAGTATTACCTGCATTTATCTTACTTGTCACTTCTTCCGTGTGCTTTTGCTTATTGGAAGCTTTAATTGTCGACTGCTAGTAATAGTGTTCCATACATTTCGTGTTTGTTTTAAATACAGTCCAGAAACAGGTAGTGCCATTTTCATTGTTTTTTACCGAAGTGTATAGTAACCACAGTTTAGTAAACTATCAGCCGTCTTTAGTGAATTACCATTCTTGTTAAAAGAGGATTAACTCTCTATATTAAATTGATTTTTTAGGAGGGATACGATTTGACTGCTGTGTGCGGACGTAGGAGGAGCTGGGCACTCTTCGCGAACTGCTGAACGTGTTGATGGCCGCGGTCAGCCGTTTTCAAGCTGCTGCCTCAGAGTCTAGCGGCAGTGGGGATTCGGGTGCGTCGCATGGTACACCCCACGTGTTACATGCTTCAGCCACTGTCCCTGCGGTCGAGACATCTTCGCGGGTACCGGACGCGTTTGGTTCACTTTCTCCCCCAAGGTGAGTGGCGGGTTCAGCGGCGTTCGCGGCGCACGAGGCGGAGGGTCAATGTGGAGGCTGGCCGTGTGGCATCTCCCGCTCTGCCTGTGAGTGGACATGTGGCCGCTCCTTCAGCAAGCTCTGACGAGGTCCAGGGGTGAGGGGTTTATTAGTGATTGGGAGCTCCAACGTTAGGCGGGTGACGGTGCCCTTTAGGGAAATAGCGGGAATTTTTAAGGAACAAGGCCAGTGTTTACTCTGTCTGGTTGCTGGGGAGTCTCATCAGAGATGTGGAGGAGGCCCTGCCGCCGGCAATAGAGAGCTGTGGGTGCACCCGACTGCAAATTGTTGCTCATGACGGCACCAATGACCCCTGCCGTCTGGGTTCAGAGGTCATCCTCAGTTCATACAGGCAGTTGGCGGAGCTGGTGAAGGCGGAAAGCCTCGCTCGCGGGGTGGACTCTGAGCTAACTATTTGTAGTATCGTTCCCAGAACCGATCGCGGTCCTCTGGTTTGTAGCCGAGTGGAAGGCTTAAACCAGAAGCTCATACCAATCTCCGGAGATCTGGGGTGCAAATTTCTGGATATCCGCTATCGGGTGGAGAAATGAAGCGTCCCCAAGAATAAGTCAGTCGTGCACTACACGCAGGAAGCAGCTACAAGGGTAGCGGAGTACCTGTGGAGTGCACATGTGGTTTTATAGGTTAGAGAATTACCTCCCTAGGCCCGACAAGATGCCTCCTGAGACACGGCAAGGTAGCAGTAGGCAAAATGCGACAGGGAATAACAATATTAATCTACTAATCGTAAACTGCAGGAGCGTCTATAGAAAGGTCCCAGAACTGCTCTCATTAATAAACGGTCACAATGCCCACATAGGACTAGGGACATAATGTTAGCTGAAACCAGATGTAAACAGTAATTAAATTCTAAACTCAGATTGGAATGTATACCGCAGAGACAGGCTGGACAGTGAAGGGGGAGGCGTTTTTATAGCGATAAGTGCTACAGTATCGAAGGATATTGACGGAGACCCGAAATGTGAAATAATTTGGGGGAAGGTCACTGTTAAGGCAGGCTCATACATGGTAATTGGATTTCTCTATAGGCCCCCTTTCTCAGCAGCTGTTGTGGCGGAGCACCTGAAAGATAATTTGGAAACTATTTCGAGTAGATTTCCGCCCCATGTTATAGTTCTGGGTGGAGATTTTAATTTGCCGGATGTAGACTGGGAGACTCAAACGTTCATAACGGGTGGCGGGTACAAAGAATCCAGTGAAATTTTTCGAGTTCATTATCTGAAAACTACCTTGAGCAGTTAAACAGAGAACCGACCCGTGGCGATAACATAATAGACCTTCTGGTGACAAACAGACCAGAACTATTTGAAACAGTTTACGCAGAACTGGGAATCAGCGATCATAAAGCGGTTACTGCATCGATGATTTCAGCAGTAAATAGATATATTAAAAAGGTAGGAAGATTTATCTGTTTAGCAAAAGTGACAAAGCAGATTTCAGAGTACCTGATGGCTCAACACAAGTTTTGTCTCAAGTACAGATAGTGTTGAGGGTTAGTGGACAAGGTTCAAAACCATCGTACAATATGTGCTAGATGAGTATGTGCCAAGCAAGATCGTAAGAGATTGAAAAGAGCTACCGTGGTACAACAACCGAGTTAGAAATCTGCTGCCGAAGCAAAGGGAACGTCACAGCAAACATAAACATTGCCAAAGCCTTGCAGACAAACACTATGCGAAGCGGAATGTAGTGTGAAGGGGGGCTATGCGAGAGGGGTTCAATGAATTCGAAAGTAAAGTTCTGACTTGGCAGAAAATTCTAAGAAATTTTGGTCCTATGTCAAAGAGGTAGGTGGATCAAAACAAAATGTCCAGACACTCTGTGAACAAAATGGTACTGAGACAGAGGATAACAGACTAAAGGCCGAAAAACTAAATGTCTTTATCCAAAGCTGTTTCACAGAGTAAGACTGCACTGTAGTTCCTTCTCTAGATTGTCGAACAGCTGACAAAATGGTAGATATCGAAATAGACGACAGAGGTATAGAGAAACAATTAAAATCGCTCAAAAGAGGAAAAGCCTCTGGACCTGATGGGATACCAGTTCGATTTTACAGAGTACGCCATAGAACTTCCCCCTTCTTGCAGCGGTGTACCGTAGGTCTCTAGAAGAGCGTAGCGTTTCCAAAGGATTGGAAAAGGGCACAGGTCATCCCCGCTTTCAAGAAGTGACGTCGAACAGACGTGCAGAATTATAGACCTATATCTCTAATGTCGATCAGTTGTAGAATTCTGGAACACGTATTATGTTCGAGTATAATGACTTTTCTGGAGACTAGAAATCTACTCTGTAGGAATCAGCATGGGTTTCGAAAAAGACGATCGTGTGACACCCAGCTCGCGCTATTCGTCCACGAGACTCAGAGCCATAGACACGGGTTCCCAGGTAGATGCCGTGTTTCTTGACTTCCGCAAGGCGTTCGATAAAGTTCCCCACAGTCGTTTAATGAACAAAGTAAGAGCATATCTACTATCAGACCAATTGTGCAATTGGATTGAAGAGTTCCTAGGCAACAGAACGCAGCATGTTATTCTCAATGGAGAGAAGTCTTGCGAAAGAGTGATTTTAGGTGTGCCGCAGGGGAGTGTCGTAGGACCGTTGCTATTCACAGTATACATAAATGACCTTTTGGATGACATCGGAAGTTCACTGAGGCTTTTTGCGGATAATGCTGTGGTATATCGAAAGGTTGTAACATTGGAAAACTGTACTGAAATGCAAGAGGATCTGCAGCGAATTGACGCATGGTGCAGGGAATGGCAATTGAATCTCTATGTAGACAAGTGTATTCTGCGAATACATAGACAGAAAGATCCCTTATTTAGCTACAATATAGCAGGTCAGCAACTGGAAGCCGTTAATTCAATAAATAATCTGGGAGTACGCATTAGGAGTGAATTAAAGTGGAACGATCATATAAAGTTGATCGTCGGTAAAGCAGATGCCAGACTGAGATTCATTGGAAGAATCCTAAGAAAATGCAGTCCGAAAACAAAGGAAGTAGGTTACAGTACACTTGTTCGCCCACTGCTTGAATACTGCTCAGCATTGAGGGATCCGTACCAGATAGGGTTGACAGAAGAGAAGAACCAACGGAGAGCAGCGCGCTTCGTTACAGGGTCATTTAGTACTCGCGAAAGCGTTACGGAGATGAAACTCCTATGGAGGACTCTGCAGGAGAGACGCTCAGTAGCTCGGTACGGGCATTTGTTGAAGTTTCGAGAACATACCTTCACCGAAGAGTCAAGCAGTATATTACTCCCTCCCACGTATATCTCGCGAAGAGACCATGAGGATAAAATCAGAGACATTAGAGCCCACACAGAGGCATACCTACAATCCTTCTTTCCACGAACGAGACTGGAATAGAAGGGAGAACCGATAGAGGTACTCAAGATACCCTCCGCCACACACCGTCAAGTGGCTTGCGGAGAATGGATGTAGATGTAGGTGTGACCGTCGTGTTGCGTCCACATACGACCTCTAATGTCTAGACCTAAGTTTTATGGATAGGGCTTAAATTTTCGTCGATAAAAGATCGACGCGGTTTACCTCTCAGGATACCTGCGTAGTAGTGTCGAAGGACAGTATCATCTCCACAGTTCGCACACCACGATAGGACGAACCGCTATTGGATATTCAGTGGCTCAGTCTTAAGAGTCTCGCTACGATTTTGTCAACGTGGATTCGTCAGACACGCGAACAAATTGTAGGGCCCGTAGTGAAATTATTTTGTCTAGTCAGGTTAGAGTGAAATTGCTGAAGAACCATTTCTAGAATGTAACTCTATGATTTAAATTGTTACCTCGCAGCTCTTGTGACAGTGGCAGGTTGTACTGTTGAAACTTGTAATCGTGTACTGTTTGCTACACCGATAATTATGAGGCTGGTACCGGTAACTGCAGATACTTTTCGTGGTTTGTTGCAACTGTAACAAAAACTTGTTCCTGGTTATCATCTATTACCACAGTGCCTCCTTAATCGAGATATTTTGTACAGTTGATGTTCACTAGGAAAGAACGTAATTGCTGACGAACCTATCAGACCACGATATCTCCATACTGCTTCACTGTCCGACCACGATATCTCACTGCATACTGCTTCACTGTCATGGTGTTCGCATTCGTCGCGCATCAGCAACGTGTCAGGGAACTGGTTGCTTATAGATCCCATGTTCATTTCACGTGACTATCGAACATCGTTTGTTAGTGCATTCCAACCTGTTTTGTATATGGTAGCGCACAGGCACATTCTTTAGTCCAACCGAACATGGCTTCCACCAGCGCATAAAACAAACTTGTCATTCCGTGACACCAGCGACTTCACCTCCCGTCCACAGTAATTTTACAGGGTGTGCTGTGTCACGCATTCAGGCAGTTGTCATTGGTTGGAACACCTCACTTTATTAACATTCTGCCATGAGTATATGTAATTATTTACAGCGTGTTGCATCCACAGCTAAAAGTTCGACGTCCATACACTGTAAGACGAAGAAACGACACACTACGAAGAAATCGCTAGAGGTGATGCACATGTACAAACAAATGATTACAGTTTGGGAAAGAGCTTCACAAACTGAGCAAGTCAATAACGCCTTGGTTCACTTATGGCCCACATACAAGTAGTTATCAGACTTGGCACTGATTCATAGAGTTGTTGCATGTCCTTCTAGACGCTATCGTGCCAAATTCTATTCAACTTGTGCACTATATCGTCAAAATCCCCGAGCTTCTTGTAGCATCCTGTCCATAATGCTCCAAAAGTTCCCAACGGGAGAGAGATCCGCCGAACTTGTTGTTTGGCAGCCACGAAAGCAATCAGTAGAAACTCTCGCCGTATGCAGGCGAGGTTTATGATGCTCAAATGTAACCCCAGGATTGCTTGCCATGAAGGGCAACAAAACAGGGTGCAGAATATCGTCGACGTACCGCTTTTCTGTAAGGGTGCCAAGAATGACAACCAAAAGGGTCCTGCTATGAAACGAAATAACCCCTGTCGTATGGCGGGCTACACTCAGGTTGCTATCCCACCACAGTCTGGGGCGTGTCCAGACACATCCTTCCTGGTCATCAGGACTCAGTTCTAAGCGGGACTCATCACTGTAGACAACTGTACTCCGGTAACAACCTTACCTTGCCGATGCATCGTTCACCTCGTCCCTCATATAGCTGGCAATGTTTTAGATAGTGTTCTTGTTCATCTGGTACAGGATACATATAATAGTTTTATACTGTTCTGGTTGTTGTTGTTGTTATGGTCTTCAGTCCTGAGACTGGTTTGATGCAGCTCTCCATGCTACTCTATCCTGTGCAAGCTTTTTCATCTCCCAGTACCTACTGCAACCTACATCCTTCTGAATCTGCTTAGTGTATTCATCACTTGGTCTCCCTCTACGATTTTTACCCTCCACGCTGCCCTCCATTACTAAATTGGTGATCCCTTGATGCCTCACAACATGTCCTACCAACCGTTCCCTTCTTCTGGTCAAGTTGTGCCACAAACTTCTCTTCTCCCCAATCCTATTCAATACTTCCTCATTATTTATGTGATCTACCCATCTAATCTTCAGCATTCTTCTGTAGCACCACATTTCGAAAGCTTCTATTCTCTTCTTGTCCAAACTATTTATCGTCCATGTTTCACTTCCATACATGGCTACACTCCATACGAATACTTTCAGAAATGACTTCCTGACACTTAAATCAATACTGGATGTTAAAAAATTTCTCTTCTTCAGAAACGCTTTCCTTACCATTGCCAGCCTACATTTTATATCCTCTCTACTTCGACCATCATCAGTTATTTTGCTCCCCAAATAGCAAAACTCCTTTACTACTTTAAGTGCCTCATTTCCTAATCTAATTCCCTCAGCATCACCCGACTTAATTAGACTACATTCCATTATCCTTGTTTTGCTTTTGTTGATGTTCATCTTATATCCTCCTTTCAAGACACTGTCCATTCAACTGCTCTTCCAAGTCCTTTGCTGTCTCTGACAGAATTACAATGTCATCGGCGAACCTCAAAGCTTTTATTTCTTCTCCATGAATTTTAATACCTACTCCGAATTTTTCTTTTGTTTCCTTTACTGCTTGCTCAATATACAGATTGAACAACATCGGGGAGAGGCTACAACCCTGTCTCACTCCCTTCACAACCACTGCTTCCCTTTCATGTCCCTCGACGCTTATAACTGCCATCTGGTTTCTGTACAAATTGTAAATAGCCTTTCGCTCCCTGTATTTTACCCCTACCACCTTTAGAATTTGAAAGAGAGTATTCCAGTCAACATTGTCAAAAGCTTTCTCTAAGTCTACCAATACGGTAATCAACAGTAGTGACTTTTTTTCAAGCTATATTGGCTAAGTTCACCTTCTCTCTAGAGAGCAGATGTTATTACGTGCTTTTCTATAGTGGAAAATGTGGCGAATTACCTGAGTTACGGAAGGAGTTATTGTAACTACCGAATTATGGCACAGACCATTTTCGTCCAATTTTTTTACATTTACCGTGGTACTAGAAGAGCTTTCTAAGTGGGCATTAAATAAGTGAATCCGATCAAACAGTCCTGCGATCAGGAGGAATGATCATAGAACCGCCTGCGCTGGTGAGCCAAATGAAAGCAGACTCGTGACTCGGGAATGGTTCCTGTGTTTACCTGTGCGCTTGGAAGTCAGGAGTCTATGCTCTGGCGTTGTAACTATCGGACAACATGCTAGGTGTGATAGACTTTAATAAGTAGACGACACTCGCAAAAGTAGGTAATGTCACTGTTCGCAGCGAGTGTCTCCAGACTGTTAACAATCAAAGATGTTGTATGTTGAAAAGCATCCTGACTGTATCGAGCACGTTCGATCAGTCTTTGCAAACAAAATAAAAAATGTTCAAGAAATTGGTATGCGACTGGAAGAGAACAGCAACTGACGACAGATATACAAGATATTAGCAGCGATAACACATAATCCGCATACAATTTTTACTGTCTACTCACATTAATGTGATCACCAACAAAACACTGAATATCAACATCTTTAACGGGAGTAGTACCCGCAGTCACGGGGTATCGTATTTCGTAAGTAATCAGTACCTTCTCCGTCGGGTTCGAAACCGTGCACCACTAAAACTTTGATTAGTACTCAGCACTGGCGACGACCGAAGACTTCCAGCATCCGAAGTCACCCTCATTCTGCCAACGCTCTAGTCAGTGTGGAAGAGTGGGCAGACGTTCAGAGCACACTCTTGTCCTCAGAGTGGGAACCTGCCCCTAAAGGCGAAAGAATCACCAATGATCAACGGCATGAGGATGCACAGGACAATCGAAACCCCTACATTAAAGACATAACGTGTATCCACAGGACCTGTGCCATGTAATTGAAGTGTCACGAGGAATCTCTCCAGTGGTAAAATATTCCGGAACAGTCAACCATTCGGGTCTCCGGGAGGGGACTGCCAAGGGTGATGTGATCATGTGGAAAAGATTGAATAAGCAATTATAGGATAAATTTCGACTAGTCTGCGTAGAATGCCAGATGCATGAACTGGTAGGGAAGGCACAAAATCTTAAAAGGGAAATGCAAAGATTCAATCCAAATACGGTAGGTAGGAGTGAAGTAAAATGGAAGTAAGAAAAGAACAACTCGTCAGATGAATACCAGGTAACATCAACACCAGCAGAGTGGGATAAAGGGAGGAGGATTCGTTATGAATAGGAAATTAGGGCAGACAGTGTTACTGTGAACAGTTCAATGACAGGGTTGGTATTATCAGAGTCGACCACAAACCATCATAACAATAGTTCATCTACGCATGCCGACGACGCAAGCTGAAGATAAAGACATAAAGTATATGAGGATATTGAAAGAATAATACAGTACATAAAGTGAGATTAAAATGTAATAGTCCTTGGGGAGGGGGAAGCATTTGTAGGGAAAGGCGTAGAAGAAAAGGTTACTTGGGAATATGGGCTTGCGACAAGGAATGCGAGAGGAGAAAGGTTATTTGAGTCCTGTGATAAATTTAAGCTAGTAATAACGAAACCTCTGGACCAGAATCACAAGAGGAGGTGGTACAATAGGAAAAAGCAAGGTGATATACAGAGATATCAGATTACATCATGATCAGAGATTCCGCAATAAGTTACTAGATTGCAGAGGGCACCCATGAACAGATGTAGAGTCAGATCGCAATTTAACAGTGACGAAGAGTAGGCCGAAGTTTAAGAATTATTCAGAAGCGATAGGCAAAGAAGTGGGATACAGAAGTAGTAAGAAATGACATACACTCGAATCTTCCTGAGGCTATAGATACAGCAATAAGCAATAGCTCAGTAGGCAGTACAGTTGAAGTGGAATAGACATCTCTAAAGTAGCAATCACAGAAGTTGGAAAGAAAAACACAGGTACGAAGAAGGTAATTGAGAAGAAACCATAGATAACGGAAGAAATACTTCAGTTGTTCAATGAAAGAAGGTGGGAAAAAAATGTTTAAGGAAATACAGGAAGTCACTGAGGAATGAAATAATTGGAAAGTACAGAGAAACTGAGACGAAATGGCTGCATGAAAAATGTGAAAAAAATAGAAGAAATGATTGTCAGAAGGACTGACTCAGTATATAGGAAAGCCCAAACTAACTACGGTGAAACATTAAAGAAAGAGTGGTAACATTAAGGGTGCCACGGCAATTTGACTGTTACATGCAGAGAAGAGCGAATAGGTGGGAGGACTAAGACTCCGTGATAGAAGAAGAATTCGAACTAGAATAGATAGGGGATCCAGCATTAGTCTTAACTTTAGAGCTTTGGAGGACTTATGATCAAAGAAGGCACAAGTGACAGATAACATTTCATTAGATTTTCTAAAATCATTGGGGGGAGTGACAACAAAACGACTATTCACACTGGACTGGTGTGGTGAATGTATGAGTCTGGTGACATAGCATCTGACTTACGGAAAAATACGAGGGCTATTCGGAAAGTAGGGAACGGTAGGTCGCGAGATGGAAACCACAGTGAAAATCAAAACTGTTCGATTTGCAACAGTTAGCTACAACTTCCAGCTACTTATCTCCATAGTCGCCGATCCGACTTAGTCGTTTGTCGTAGCGATGTACCAACTTTCCAATACCCCCTTTATAGAAGGCAGCCGCCAGTGCTTTCCGCTAATTCTCTACGCTGGCCTACAGCTCGTTGTCTGTGACAAAATGTTGTCTTTATAGCTAGCGGTTCATGTGAGCAGAGATGAAACTCAGAGGGAGACAGTTACGGGCTGTACCGTGGGTAATCAAATATTTCCAATTGAAAACGTTGCAGAGCATCTTCATTGCCCGTGCAGAATGCGGCTGAGAATTGCCTTGAAAAAGAAACCGCACGACAGTTATGTAATGTTGGCTGCATAGCTTCAGGCGAAATTTCTCACAAGACCCTAGTATTTGGCTGGAGACACTATTGTTCTAGGTATCCTTATTTGCTCCCTGTGTGCTCACAACCAAAAAGAACGACGTAACGCGATCGACGAGCCTACTACAGACACTGGCACACACACCTGTGGATTCATCGGATTTTCGCTGTGTTTTCCGTTTCGCGACCGATCGTTCCTTACTTCACGAATAACCGTCGTATTATCCACAGAATTCCGAAGATTGCAAGAGCTGACAAGTGCGAGAATTATCGCACAATCTGCTTAACAGCTCATGCATCAAACGTACTTACAAGAATAATAGACAGGAGGATGGAAAAGAAAATCGAGGATGTGTTAGATGACGATCTGTGTGGCTTTATGAAAGGTAAAGCCACGAGGGAGGCAATTCTGACGTTTCGGTTGAAAATGGATCAAGACTGAAGAAAAATAGACTAGTTCATAGGGTCTGTCGACCAGGAAACTGCGCTCTACAATGTAAAATGGTGCAAGATAATCGAAATTCTGCGAAAAGTTGGGATAAGCGGTAGGGAGAGACGGGTGATACACAATATGCACAGCCATAGTCAAAAGTATCCGAACGACCTGAATAGCATTTCGCCTGATTCGTATGGAACCCACATAACGCAGCTGTCTAGCAGGTCCCCTAATTGCTCCTTGGTACAGTCGTTTGACTATTGAAAATGGTTCCAAGTCACCACTAGAAAACACCACTCTGTATCGCAATAACTCAGGATGTAAAGTGATACCACGATACTAGAAATATCAGCGAACACCTTATCACAGATAAGACTGTCCTTAAGGCTTGTAAGCTCACATTTATTGCAATAAATGACATAGCTGATGGTCTAGCGGTCCTAGGCGCTCAGTTCGGAACCGCGCGACTGCTACGGTCGCAAAATGGTTCAAATGGCTCTGAGCACTATGGAACTTAACTACTGTGGTCATCAGTCCCCTAGAACTTAGAACTACTTAAACCTAACTAACCTATGGACATCACACACATCCATGCCCGAGGCAGGTTTCGAACCTGCGACCGTAGCAGTCGGGCGGTTCCGGACTGCGCGCCTAGAACCGCTAGACCACCGCGGCCGGCTGCTACGGTCGCAGGTTCGAATCCTGCTTCGGGCATGGATGTGTGTGATGTCCTTAGGTTAGTTAGGTTTAAGTAGTTCTAAGTTCTAGGGGACTGATGACCACAGATGTTAAGTCCCATAGTGCTCAGACCCATTTGAAACATTTGACATACCTGAAATGATACCACTCTCATTATTACGTCAGATAGGTAATGCACGAAAAAGTTCGTCGTATTCGATTTCCTCTTCAAAGTAAAGTACCGTACTTGTTGTTTAACACAAAATGACTTTAAAAATTTAAGTTATTCACGAGCAGCTAGTTGAGAATATTTATGAACCTCAAATGACACGACGAACCGTCTCGTTCTGCATATGGATTCAAACCCAGGTAATGCAGACTAAGATTTCGTGACTGACGGAAACTAAGTCATTCCTGACTAGGCATACAGAGTGATGTACCTCGATTTTAGACAGTATCAGTTACCGTATATCAACTTTAAATTACATGAAATAAACATTTTTAACGGCCGCGAATTCTCACCCAGCGTCTATTGTCCATGTTAACGAACTACGAGAGATGCTGAATATTGCTTCTTCACAACTAACTTACTTGAAATGCCGTGAGGTAAAGTTTTGTGTTGGACAGGGATTCGAACCCAGAACCTAATCGGATTGTTATCAAAGCACAATCAGCTGTGACATATCGGATATTTGCTGCAGTAGCTAGATGTTTTAACTGAAATGGCGGGACGAAACCTTAATTTTTTTCTTTTCTGGACTCCAACCCGGCACCTATCGCTGTTATACTTTAGTGAAAACGATCGTTAAATACGGGGTTTGTTACACCAGCAGCGACATGTGAGCATGTTTGAACTAGAAATATGACGAAGAGTTCAGTGCCGCCGCGCGGGATTAGCCGAGCGGTCTTGAGCGTTGCAGTCATGGACTGTGCGGCTGGTGCCGGCGGAGGTTCGAGTCCTCCCTCGGGCATGGATGTGTGTGTGTTTGTCCTTAGGGTAATTTAGGTTAAGTAGTGTGTAAGCTTAGGGACTGATGACCTTAGCAGTTAAGTCCCATAAGATTTCACACACAGTTGAACAGGTCAGTGCTGACTGGGAATCGAACCCCACACATACCGTTGTTGACTACACACAGACGTCAGCTACCAAATTTTTCTCCACCACCAGCTCGCACTAACATCCTTGAACTTACAGTGATCTCGCATATTGTTACTTGTCTCACTGGGAGTCAAAAACGTAAGATATCGTTAGTGTTGACAACGAATGAAAATGCATTAAAAATCAATATTATTAGCCACCAGCAGGTAGGTGTTATCATGCTAGAGCTTGACAAAACACAATGAAAACCTTAGTGCCCGGCCAGGATTCGAACCCATTCACGCGCAATATGTGGAATGTTGAGGAATCTGCAGTTTTGAACATACAACAAATTGTATTTGAGCTGTATTGTCACGAAGGGATCAACTTCGCGTTACGGACGGTCTGATGTGTATTCACAGTTCAGAACCAATTTTATCGGCATTCAGAAGCTCAAATAAAAGATGGAATAAGTATCCTGTGACCCTACATAGCGTTTATTTCGTCACCAGATATAAATAACTAGCATAATTTATTTTATGGAGCTGAGTGTTTCCTGAAAAAATTCTGTAACGAAATCAGAAGAAAACCTTCACACATCAAATCCTCTTGGCAGCTCGACTCAGTAAGTTGTGTTAATGGTCATAGATCTCGGCTTTCTGACTGCAAAGCTGCTTCACAATCAAGCGACTCTGAAGAAATTTTAATCGAACGTCAACGATACGAAACTCAATATTGTTCTTCACTTAAGACGCACATGCCAGGGTGATAAGTATGAAGGAAATGAATTGATAAGCAAATCGCAATGAAATACTTTCAGCTCATACGGCAATGGTGAAAACTTACAATGCTCCACAACAGGTAACGCCTCTTTGCGCTGTCGACTAGTAAATTTGGGGTTTCTAGGAATACATAACTTTATTTATGAAATGCCACATTTGCATACCTGTTGAGTACGACACAGCATACCAATTACACACAGACCCAATCGAAATCCAAGTGAGTAGTATTTTACTAATTCCTGCCGATAGAGGCACGTGTGTGTACTAATACAGTTTTATTAAAACATACTTTCGTTGTAAGGTTATCGTGGGTACTTTTATATCATTTCTTATGATACAGTGCACAATTTTCGTAAGGTTCCTTTTGGTGTTGTTAAAACAATACTGAACGTGAGATAGACAATCATCAACGATATATGCGAATTCTCTGATATCTATAACAGTCCGACAATGCACATGCAATTTATTGATTAGATGCATGTAGAAAACTTGTTCTGAGTTAAAGCTGTCAAACAAGGTGTGAAGAAGAATAAAATGCCACTACCAGACGATAGCTAATGTAGAAAATACTTTTCTGACTATTTTGGCACGATGCGCCCTCCCCAGACATAATACAAAAGCTTAGAGATGCATCTGGTGCCTGGCCGTGTATTAAACGTGAAAACAACTAAATATCTCAGAAGTTAGCCCTTTTTCCACATGAAACTATTTTGCGTTGAGAAGTGAAGGGAATTGTGTTCAAAGTTCCATTAGGTCGATAACTTCATCAGACAGCAGAACTGCGTTTTAAAAAATGTAGCAGCGGATGTAATAGAACTCGCGACGCCTTATCGACAATGCGCGACACTTACCGTTACGCTAGTAGCTAGCAGCTCCAGATGTCGACAACAGAGCCTTCAGAACTTCCACATTCCACAATACTGCAAGATAATGCATAAGGCCGGATCTAGACTTCTGAGAGACAGACAGTTACAGCTTTTCTTTTGCACTGTACGACGGTTTAAACAAACAGATAGCGCAATAGTCTAGCTCAAATGGAAAGGAACACTTCCCATTTAAATGTCTGCATCCTACACTGTTGGCAGTTCTGTGTAGGTGGCAGTTACGTTATTTTATTTCGGTGATTACAAAGTAGTCGAATCTACGCACTGGATAGCCGAGGTAGCTAGTGCATGGCGATTCGGTCAACCAAGTAAATTACTGTACTGAAAATGCTGCAAACCACGACAGGGAGCCTGTGTGTCAGAATTCTCGTCGAGTGTGCCGCAACGGTGTTAGGATAAAAAAACGAGTAACAGAAGCGGATTCCGTGCTCTGTTGGATTGGTCATAGCTTCATATACTGACGGTCTAGGTTCAATTCCACCTTCTACCAACGGTTTTTTGGTAGGGAGAGACAGATTCTATTCGCTTCTGGCTACGCCATGTGAAGAAAGTATAATGGCATTGTGGCCTGAAATTCACATTAAACATGATATCCCTTCTCTACCAAGTAGAAGTTAGGTTGAACCACAATAGTCAGGGGTGGCGACATGTAGAATCTCTATCACCAGTATCCTTTCTTATGCTACTTATTTATTTCTAGTGACGAAACAAACGCTATGTAGGGTCACAGGACACTTATTCCATGCCCATAACTGGGAATACACCTCAAATCGCCCTTAACGCGAAATTGATCCCTTCGTGACTATACAGCTCAAATACAATTTGTTGTTTGCTGAAAACTGCAGATTCCTCAACATTCTACATATTGCGCGTGAATGGGTTCGAATCCTGGCCGGGCATGAGAACACCTATCTGATGATGGCTAAATATTTTGATTTTTAATGCATTTTCATTCGTTGTCAACACTAACGATATCTTACGTTTTTGACTCCCAGTGAGACATGTAACTATTTGCGAGATCACTGTAAGTTCAAGGATGTTAGTGCGAGCTGGTGGTGGAGAAAAATTTGGTAGCTGACGTCTGTGTGTAGTCAACAACGGTATGTGTGGGGTTCGATTCCCAGTCAGCACTGAACTGTTCAACTGTGTGTGAAATCTTATGGGACTTAACTGCTAAGGTCATCAGTCCCTAAGCTTACACACTACTTAACCTAAATTACCATAAGGACAAACACACACACACTCATGCCCGAGGGAGGACTCGAACCTCCGCCGGCACCAGCCGCACAGTCCATGACTGCAACGCTCAAGACCGCTCGGCTAATCCCGCGCGGCGGCACTGAACTCTTCGTCATATTATTTCTAGTTCAAACATGTTCACATGTCGCTGCTGGTGTAACAAACCCGTATTTAACGTTCGTTTCACTAGAATATAACAGCGATAGGTGCCGGGTTGGAGTCCTGTAAAGAAAAAAATTAAGGTTTCGTCCCATCATTTCAGTTAAAACATCTAGCTACTGCCGAGAAAATCTTATGTCACAGTTGATTGTGCTTCGATAACGATCCGAATAGTTTCTGCGTTCGAATCCCTGTCCAACACAATGCTTTACCTCACGGCATTTCAAGTAAGTTACTAGAGAAGAAGCAATATTGAACATCTCTCGTAGTTCGTTAACAGGAACAATAGACGCTGGGTAGGAATTCGCGGCCGTTAAAAATGTTTACTTCATGTAATTTAAAGTTGATATTCGGTAACTGATACTGTCTAAAATCGAGGTATATCACCCTCTGTATGCCTTGTCAGGAATGACTGTGTTTCCGTCAGTCACGAAATCTTAGTCTGCATGACCTGGGTTTGAATCCATATGCAGAACGAGACGGTTCGTCGTGTCATTTGAGGTTCATACATATTCTCAACTAGCTGCTCGTGAATAACTTAAATTTTTAATGTCACTTTGTGTTAAATAAGTACGGTATGTTACTTTGAAGAGGAAATCTTGAATACGACGAACTTACGACGTGAATTACCTATCTGACGTAATAATGAGAGTGGTATCATTTCAGGTAAGTCTTTTATTGCAATAAATGTGAGTTTACAAGCCTTAAGGACAGTCTTATCTGTGATAAGGGGTTCGCTGATATTTCTAGTATCGTGGTATTACTTTACATCCTGAGTTATTGCGATACAGAGCAGTATTTCCTAGTAGTGTCGTGTTTTAACAATTTTCAGTAATCAAACGACTGTACCAAGGAGCGATTAGAGGACCTGCTAGACAGCTGCGTTATGTGGGTTGTATACGAATCAGGCGAAATGCAATTCAGGTCGTTCGAATACTTCTGAGCGCGACTGTACAGGAGCCAGGAGGGAATAATAAGAGTGGACGACCAAGAACGACGTGCTATTATTAAAAAGGGCGTAAGACAGGAATATAGTTTTCCACTCTAGTGTTCAGTCTGTACATCGAAGAAGCAAAGATGGAAATAAAAGAGAGGTTCAGGGATGGAATTAAAATTCGAGGTGAAAGGAGTGCAATTATTCTATTCGCTGATGACAGTGATATCCTGAGTGAAACTGAAAAAGAATTACATAATATCCTGAATCGAATTAACAATATGAGTACAGAATAAGGATAGAGAGTAAAACGAAGAAAGACGAAAAATATTGAGAAGTAACTGAAATGAAAACAGTGAGAAACTTATCAGGATTGATGGTCACGAAGAACATGAAACTGAGGGACTTTACTACCCAGGCAGCAAAGTAATCAATGACGGATGGATTAAGGAGATGATCAAAAGCAGACTAGCACTGGCGAGAAGGGTTTTCCTGGCCAAGAGAAGTCTATTTGTGTCATAGGCCTTAATTTCAGGAAGAAATTTATGAGAATGTACATTTGGAGCACAGTATTGTGTGATATTGAAACATGGACTGTTGGAAAACCGGACAGAAGAGAATGGAAGCATTTGAGATCTGGTGCTGCAGACGAATATTGAAATTTAGGTGGACTGATAAGGTAAGGAATGAAGTGGTTCCGCGCAGATTAGGTGAGGAAAGAATTATATGGAAAACTTCGACAAGGAGAACGGGTAGGATGATAGGACATCTATTAAGACTTCAGGGAATAGGATGTAAGTTGCAAGTGCTATCCTGAGATCATGATGTTGGCGCAGGAGAGGAATTCGTGGCGGGCCGCATCAAACCAGTCAGGAGACTGATGACTCAAAACCAAAGAAAATGGCTACTTCGGCCTACTCCAGTTTCACAGAAAGATAACGCTGTGAGTCGTGGACTTAGAGAGTCACTGATATTCTGAAACCACCGACAGGGATGTGGAGTCATGTGGACGCGAGTGCCGTGGCCTCCATCAGCAGGTGTCTCAACTGATGATCCATGGCGCGAATTGTTCAGTCGAGATGGTTCCACAGATTCTCGAATGTGTTGAAATCCGGGGAATTTTGTGGCCAAGGGCGTACAGTAAACTCGATAAACTCATCCCGGTGCTCTTCCAACTACGCAAATACACTGTGACATGTTTAACACATTGCGTTGTCCTGCTGGTACATGCCATAGTTGCGAGAAAAAGCAAATTGCATGTAAGAATGGACATGGTGCCCAAGTATACATGTATACTTGTGTTGATCCATTGTGTCTACCAGAATTACGAGATCACCCACGGAATGACACCAAAACATTCCACTGACCTAACGTTCTCTCCTCCGGCCTGGAACCTTCCGACGATTGGTGCAGGGTATTTGCTTTTAGTCTGATGGTGCACGAAATATTAATCTTTAATAACCTCCTGTCCAGTTGTGGTATTGACGTGCAAATGCTAGCCTTCGTCGCCGATGAACAGCAGTAAGTACGGGTCCATAAATCAGGCACCTGATGCGGAGACCCATGCACAGCAGTTTTCGTTGATCGCCTGCCGAGGAGACACTGTTGGTAGCCCCCTGCCTGATCTGGGTGGGTAGTTGCTCAACAGTTGTATGTCTAATCGCCCGCACACATCTCCACAGCCGCCATTCATTCCTATTGCCCGTTGTGCATCAGAGATGCATCTGCACCGGTTTAGGATAGATCTATTTTGCCATTGACGGCGTACTTGAATTACGGCGGCATTTGAACTGTTTATGAATTGAGCTGTTTCCGAACTGCTTTCCACCCTTGGCACGAAAACCAGTTATCATATTCTTTCGGCATTCAGCTAAATTGCTACGTCTCCACAAAACGACACTACTGCACTGTTTCCCTCGTTCCACGAGACGCTTTATAATCCCTCCACTATCTAATGCACTTTGACCTCGATTACAGAAGGCGATCGTAATGATGAGACTGGTACCTGTATCACCATGTGGAAACTTGAATGTGTGAATGCGACCAGCTTCATTACTGTTCTGCGTTTACTACATTTCAACACACTAGATTTTTGTTTCTAAATTTGTCACCATCAACTACTTCATAGCAAACAACTGGAAAATCGGCCCTAGTTCTCCTAATGCTGTGTACAGACACTGGAAAGTGACGGGGCATTTCTATGCAAGACTTTCGTGGATGCCTAAGAGATACGGCCGTGTGGTGCAGGATTCATCATTCCATTCTTATAGTAGCTAGTTTCAATATCTAGCACTATTTACACATCTTTACAGATACGCTGCCGAATATTTACATCCAGCTAGATATAAGGCAATCAACAAACTACCAATATGTAGTGTGTAGCAATCGCTCTGCACAGATATTTACAGATTGTCTTAGCGGTGTATTTGGACATAGTTGGATAAATTTTCGGTGAAAAACAAAACGATCTTGCACGTCCACCAGACACTGAAGGTGGGGCTTTTATAAGTGGAGAAATAAAACAAGAGGTCCCCAAAGAGACACTGAAGACACTCGAAGAAATGAAATGCTTTCTATTGCTGTATCTGTTGTGATAAGACCGGAACCACTTTTAGTGTGTATTAATGCTCAAATTATTCTAGTGTTACCACATACTACTTGCAGCCCATAAAAAGGTGAAAACTGTGTACAAGGTCGTCAGCAAGCACCACTGACGGCACCCACCATTGATGGTTGATGAATTCACTTTAAAAAAAAGGCAGAAATTTTAATACTTATGGACTATTTTCAGGAGACAGAATGGAAACTGAGATCAAGGCACGTGCTGTCGACTAGAGCTGTTTGAAGAAGTTTTAAAATAAGACTGTACGCTGGTGCAGTTCTCTCAGTATATCCGTGTGGGTCTGAAAGCTTTACGTTAAGGAAAAGGGATGAACAAAGATGCTGGTCTTCGAGAGAAAGATATTAGGGAAAATACTTGACCCCAAGAGGGAACACAGTGATAATATGGAGGATGTTAAAAAACCAAAAACTGACAAACCTCTTACTCATTTTCGGAAGTATGGGGAAACGAAGATTGATGTGAGCAGGACACTTAACTAGGATGAAAGAGAAAAGACTACCGCGAGAAGCAACCTGAGGATGCATGGAGGGCATGACATGGCCGAGAAAGGTCACGGACTAGACAAAAGGATAATTTCAACAGGGATACGGAGGCGGTGGGCATGAGAAAAGGAGAGTGGGCTACGAATGCCAGGAAACTAAATGATTCATAAAGGAATTTACAGGCCATATAGCCGGCCAGACTGGCAGAGCGGTTCTAGGCGCTACAGTCTGGAACCGCGCGACCGCTACGGTCGCAGGTTCGAGTCCTGCCTCGGGCATGGATGTGTGTGACGTCCTTAGGTTAGTTAGGTTTAAGTAGTTCTACTTCTAGAAGTTAATTCCCATAGTGCTCAGAGCCATTAGAGCCATTTGAACCATTTGAACCGGCCATATATGGTCTTCCGGACCAGTGGGGAAATGAAGTAGAAGAGGAATGTTCAAGGCTGAGATTCTGAGTGTTCAATAAGACAGTCATACTAATAAGTACGTGAGCCGTACCTAAATATTATGTTTCCTTGCATTTGGTACAGTAGGAAAAACTTCTGTGGGCCCACCCCTGCTGCCGGTGGGACAGTCAATTGCGAGACTTATCTTATTACTATTTGATCAAATTCGCTACATGTTACGAAACTGGAGACCTCTTGTAAGGCTGTTATAATACCATTGGAAGATGTGTGTAGTTCAACAAGTAATTAAGTTAAGGTGTTTTTTTTTCAACCTTAAAAACATGTCTCGTGTGTGAGAAAATACGACACGTTGGCGGAAGCCATCCTCAGATATACTTTTACAATATAAACATATTTTATGAGGTGTGTTTTAGCAGCCTCATCCTGTTCTTGAAGTAGCGTAGTTTCTCATAACAGTGGGTTTCAGAGATCAAAATAAAACGTGGATCGTCCTGACGAAGTTTCGATTAATAGTCTCAATGACTACACAATACCTTCTATATCAATGGTATAGTTCATATCAATCGTCGTATATGACATACTATTGAACTGGTCCGGGAAATGGCTTGTTACATATAGGCTGACTCTTTGGTCGAGAGCATTTAAATTCGCTTTTCATTAATGTTGAGACGAAGTTTGCTTTTTTACAAATTTGCACTGCTGCAACACTACACGTAATATTATTAGGACAGAAAAGTGGTCAACATAGCAATTAAACCGAATAAAAATTATGAGCAAGTATTTCAGCGAACTATTCATTTATATTGGTTATGTATGAACCTCGAGTATTTTTAATTTTGTGCATTAGACAGAAATTTCATAACAAAGTATACAGAATAACTCCACGTTAATTCGACTGGCACTGAAAATAGTTCTTTCCTAGGGATGGTGTATACAGTTATACCTCTACAACTCTAATTCGGAACACATTACGCATTACGTTCTTAAGCTTTATAATCCTTAATACCTTACTTAAAGTTAACATATCTAAATATCTCAATTTTGTGTTATATTTATTACGTGATCTCCTGTGGCTCCATGTAACAGTTTATTCCATGGTTTGCCCACTGTGCACAAACTGTAGCTGTTTAAATTGTGCAAATTAGGTTTCATATCTTTGGCTCTATCTCTCCTTCCACTCCTCGCCAGCTTGTCTGCCGACTTGCACAATGTTGTTCTGTTGCTTATCTTTCAAACTTGTTCAGGTAATATAGTGTCAAGCATTACAGTATCAGATAGATTGAATGATGCTGAAAATACGAGCACATTTCCTCGCGGATCACATCGCTTCTATGAGCGTTAGAACCTGCGTTCATAGCTGCCGTATATTTGTCACAATAGCGTTATAGGACACATGTTAAGACACATGCTTTATATTTAATCAAACGCCACAAACAGCATGTGGAACCATCGTGTTTAGTTAGTTAAAACTGCGTAGCGTAGCTTAAGCAATCCAAATGAAAGGTTAGAAGACCTTAGCTGTTCCTGAACGGAAGTAGAAGGCACGCGCAGTAGAGTGTTCACAACTACCTTGAGAGACCTTGATGACGTACCCGTTTTACCTGTCTGTGGATCAGTGCGGCTGTATATCCCGAAATAACATTGTAGTACATTGCCAGAGGACCAACTTGCGTAACTGAAAGCAGTGAATGCGGTAGAAAAGAATGGAACGGAAACATCAATTGTTTCTGAAAGCTTGAAAAAGATTTGCACAAGTGTGTGTGTGTGTGTGTGTGTGTGTGTGTGTGTGTGTGTGTGTGTGTGTGGAGTTCTTTTATTTACTGCACACACTTAGAAAAGCTGCCGAATAGCAGTATTTACTGCTCGTTGTATTGTGTAGTCCCTTCCCACTGTATTTCACACTGAGATTAACGATTTTAAACTATCATGGGAGAGCTGAATCAAACCAGTCTCAGGACTGTAGACCACAACAACAACAACTATCATGGGGCAATTCAAACTAATTCATTTTATTTTGCAGAGAATTTAAACTGCTGAAAATTAGTAACTGAAGAGCACATTTCCGTTTTAGTGAGTTACCTTTTAAAAGGACAAACAATTTCTCTTACTTATACTAGGCCCTTTGTCATTTTTCATATAATTTATTGAAACATTCTGAAGCTTAAAGTTTCTTTCATGTATATTAAAGTTATGGACTACTTCCTACCATCCACGTTTAATACTTCAGATTACCAATGAAGGATATCTTAGTGATACCCCTTTCGTAGTATATTTTATTACACGAAACCTTTTTTGCTTTGCTAAGCAAATAATTCTTTCAGCATGCAGAAAAGGTTTGTTTTAGCGCTCCCATCGTTCTTCTTGTCATGCATAAGACCTAAAACTTGTATTACGAGTATAAGAGACAAGGAAGTGTCGTGCCCACCAAGCGAAAATGAACCAGTTTGGCTGTTTGGCATTTATACTTACTGTTTCCAAATACGGTTATAGTATATCATCAGAGGGTCAATTTGCATAACCGAAACCTGTGAATAAGGTAGAAATGTATAAAAAAACATTCTCAGAAGTTTAAAATTAAACTTTATCTATTTTTTTAAAATCACAAGTAAGCCTGAGCTGTTCACTAAAACAACAAATATTTCCTGCCATCTCCTCAATGAGAGAGACGTTATTCGCAGAGCAATTATCATTGCCGAACTTGACTTTTAGAAGTATGACCATTGAGATTTGAGTTGCTGTGTGGTGAGATTCATACAGTACTTCTTACATTATCTGTACTCGTTCACTTTTCCTTCCTTATTAATAATTGGTCTCTTCATGTACATGTCTTCTGGCATGTGGAAATACACGTCGATCTGTCGTCAAGGTCGACTTGTAACGCCAGAAATGCATATCCTTCTATTTCCATCTATTGTACTATAGATTTTTCCTTATTTTGTTACCTGAAGATATGACTTTTCTGTGTCTTAATATATTGTAATTATTTTGCTATACACACACACACACACACACATATATATATATATATATATATATATATATATATATATATATATATATATATCGATGTATAATTGGTTTGTTTTGTAAATACTATTTGTACTTTTACGCTGGGTCTTGCCTAGGGAAAACTATGCTATCGAACAATACATTGATAGGTCGTGTGGAGAACCAAAGTGTTTAGGATCTTTGGTAGTGTTAACTCTGCCACGAGGAGCGCGGGCAGAGCAGAGATGGTCTGGCTGGAGTAGGGTGGTGGAGAGGTGTGTTGTGTGACGCTCCCGCGAGTTGCCGCGCTTTCGGGGTTTGGCAGGATGTAATTGCGCTCGACTTGCTATGATAGTTTCTGACACGGTGCCGCGGACGGGAAGCATTAGCTGGTGCATATCAAGAGCCCGTTTCGCCTGGTGACAGTGTCGAGAAGAAGGCGCGCCAACATCCGGCTTCTGCAACAGCGACGGCCGACAATGAGTGACTGTCGCCACCTCCTCGACCGACGACTTCAAACCTTCAATCAACCAACAAGGAAGAATGGATGCACGTTAAGTTTTAGAACTGTAAGGCAGACCCCAGCTTTTCAAACTATTCCATTAGCAAATTACAGCATCTTAGCATGAACCTTTGTTGCTCATTGTCCCAATTGCATTACCAAGCAGGGTCCATTCCTTTTCCGGAATGAACCCGAGTGTCGTTGAAATGCAAACGCCAGTATTAAAGTAATATCATTCCATTTCACTGCTTTAATTTCAAAGCTCAGTTAAAGTATTCATTGCTGGCTACAATATTTAGATTACACAAGCACAAGTTAAGCGTGCGAGTTTTGTTATCAAATATTAGCTTACCTGTGACTGCAGCTCAGCGTGTTAACTACTAAATTTTACTATTGTTAATTGTTAAGAATCATTTAATTGAAGTTCAAAGTTAAAGCTCTTATTTCTAAATTGCGTAGATTCAAGTAGCTTTTGAAATGATTGCTGAGGTAGCCCATGACTACCCTTATTTTATTGAATTTCGTAGTGCTTCAGAAACAAAGTTCACTATTAATTTCAGTCACTAAATTAACTTTCAATTTTCCGGTTCTATTAATTCTTTTGCTAAAGTAAGTCAGTGTGTAGCGAAAGTTATTACTTCTGACAAACATTGTTTTCACAGAACACGTGTCAACCTTTAGTTGCCACACTTTTAGTGCTCAATTTATGAGCATTAATCTTTCATTTTCAGTTATTATAGTAGTTGTCTATAGGACGGGCGACCTTAATTTTCCCCAAACCTCAAATATCTAATTAACGCCAATTAATTGTTAACGTAACGACCGCACATTTACTTTCTTTATTAATTTTACCCTTTCCTCAAAATTAATTTCCACCAATTTCATTTGCATTTTTCCTTTCAATTAGATGTAACCTTCTCCTCCCTCTTTACCGACAAATTAACTTCGGTGACGATTGCTTTTTCCCAAATTTCAATTAGGTGCACGCGGTTTAATTTTTCACTGTCATTAAGATCGATAAGTGAGGGGGAGGTTACAGACTGAATCCACAAATATATGAACCTAAAGCGTTTGGGCCACTGGAAGGTGATTCACGACGATCTAGGTCCACGCAATGATTTGGCGTTAATGAACAGTCCACTTGGCGAGTCGTGCGCTGTTACACAATCTTCTTTATCTTTCGAGTAGGAACTACTTGTGTTACGCTTGTGAGGTAAAGGCATATATGAAAAGCTTGTCCGTTTTGATGAGTACATGTACGAAGGTTGACTCAAAAGTAATGCCTCCACCTTCGTAACTCTTGAACAGTTGACAGAACTGCTATGCGTCAGGTTCTGTCTTTTTCCGCAGCCTCTTCTCTACAGCTCCAGTTGTCGGGAAGCCTTATCATTGAACGGTTTTGTTTCGTTACAGTGTAAAGTATGGTGGGTCAGTGCGATTTAAGCAACGTGCAGTCATTGAATTCTCGACAGCAGAAGGTGTCAACCCAAAGGAGATTCATCAGAGAATGAAAGCAGTTCATACTCATTGCGTTGATGTGAATACTGTGCGTCGTTGGGCGAGTAACCCTAAAGATGTTGAGGCAGGAATATCTGACCTGCGTGACAAACAAAGAGTTGGACGTCCTGTCACAACAACCAACGAGATTCACAAGCAAACTGTTGACAGATTGATTCAGGACGATCTTCATGTCACTCAGAGAAATTGCAAGCACAGTCGGCATTTCACAAGAACGTGTGGGGCCACATTATTGCTTTGCTTAGCTATCGGAAGATCTGTACACTCTGGGTACCCCAGATGCTGACATCAGAGACTGAATCTCACTACCGTACAGCATCCTCCCTACAGTCGAGATTTAGCACGATTTGACTTCCATCGGTCCCCGATAATGAAAGAAGTTCTGCAGGGACATCATTATGCTTCTGATGAAGATATTGAGAGAAGTGTGACACTGGTTGCAAAAACAGGGTGTCGACTTCTTCCGTGACAGTTGGAGAAAACCTGTCCATCTGTGGCAGAAATGTATACAATTGGCTGGTAAACATGTGGGAAAGTGAGTATTAGTAATTAAAGATCACATTCTAAGGATTATTTCTGTGTTTGATTTTTTAAAATATTCCCGTGCAAACCGAATTAACGAAGGTGGAGGCTTTACTTTCCATTCAACCCTCATAAGAGCAGTTCTGCTTTAAACATTACAAGGTGAAATAGACACTTAAATATATGCAGTTTTGGTGTTACCGAATGACCGGGTTAGACATATTCTGTGTCAAAATACAGGTTATTTCTTAAAAGAAATTACAAATAGCAACAATCCCTGTTATTAATGTTATTTGTTAAAAATGGCTGGCTCCTGTTTCCAACACTTTTTATAAGAAGTAACATATTATTTGAATGTTTATTTCGGGGCTGGTGCCTCTCATAGTTGTGCTAAATGTGTAGAGTCCATAATTAGAGTTTCAGTTTCAAAACGCTGTAAGAAGAGAACCTTTGCTCAGAATGATGTCAAATCTGAACAGCATGTTGTTGACGCAGGGGGAAACGTCATGGAGAAAACTAATGAAAGTCTGACCAATAGACGGTGCTGTGAGCATCAAAATATGCACGCTGACAGGCGCATAGCACACAGCTGTTGCACATTTTGTATCCAGACCCCCAACATCACTCTCTCAATGAAAAATCAGTCGCTGCTGGTAAAGGTCGTTTACAAGAACGGTTCTTTGCGCCTGTAGGCCTGCAAAACACTTAATGGTATGAAAAAAAGGATTGATCCGATGTCTGGTATAGGTCTGGAGAAAAGATTGTTTTTTTTTCAGTCATTGGTCTTCTGATTGGCTTGATGAGATCCGCCACGGGTTCCTGTTCTGTGCCAACCTTTTCATCTCAGAGTAGGACATGCAACCTACGTCCCCAATTATTTGCTGAATGCATTCCGGTCTCTCTCTTCCCCTACAGTTTCCCCCCTTTAAGTTCCCGCTAGTAGGACAGAAGTCATTCCCTGATGTCTTAACACATGTCCTACAAAATGTAAAAGACAGGTTCTTTTGAAGTGGAATGTGGTGGAGGGAGAAAAGCAATTTATCAGACATCTATCGTAGGAGGGGTACAGCGGTGGTATGCAAATATGCAGTGCTCGAGGAACTACCCGAATGTCGCACAAGCCTGGTAGCATGATGCATAAAAACAGACGAAATCTTTCCCTGCAATCCACCACCCGTGTTCATGAGTTGGTTCCTCCTGACCTACCACCAAGACAAACGTTCGCTCTGGCATTTCTGCCTCTTACGGAAGTGGACAAGGAGAGTTTGAGGAACATTGCGTCGACAGACGAGGCCTGTTTCCATTTCCAACGATATGTCAATACGCCGAATTACAGAATACGGGTGACGGAAAATCCGCGTGCAAATGAAATCGTACCGGTACCACATTGTTCTGCAAAGGCATAGTTTATCGTGGGGCCGTATTTTTTCGATGAGATGACTCTCGCGGGTACTTTTACCTGTACCATCATTGGTAATAGCTATGAGAGTCTTTTGCCCTCCACCGTCATTCCAACTTTCAACAGCGTGGATGTGTTAAAAGTATCATTTTCATGCAAGGTGGCTCTCCTCCGCACATTGCACAACCAGTAAAGCTGCTGCAACGACATTTCGGAAATGATAGAATTATCAGCCTTCATTTCCCTGCAGTCTGGCAGTCCACAATACCTGAAATTAATTATTGTGACTTCTGGCTGTAGAATTATCTGTAAGGTGTTGTGTTCAATGCTTCAATAATCAACAAGTTTCAACTGAAGGCGCCTGTTGCGCAATGAATCCTGAACGTGAGCCCTAGACACTCAGATCTGTTGTGGAACATGGTGTTACTATAATTCAACTTGTGGCGGAAAACGGAGGACAGAATACTTTACATGTACATGGGGCTAGCCTCGCCACGATTAGAAACCGATGTCAATTTTTTTTTATGCGGTTTTATCTCCAGGGCAGTTAAAAACCAACTTTTGCATTCGATGTGGTACGGCCTTGCCGTTTGGGATGGGCTTACCTAATTGATAATGTCAAATTGTTAACTACGGCACTTGTGCAGTCATGAACATTGAGCAATATGCATGGTGCAATGTGCAGTTCAGATCATAGGCGTTATATTGCGATTCACCTGTCGTTTGAACCCGACACCATTTACATTAAGACGCTTAAAGCACTAGCTATTGGTAAAATTTTCGATACCTTTTCTTCACGACGTTTCCCCATGCGTCAATAATGTGCTGCCAAATCTGACGTCATTATCAGCACGTTCTCTTTACACAACATTATGAAGTTGGAACTATAACTATTGACACCCTGTATATTAATCATTCTTCTCTTAGCAATTGTGGATACAAATATTGTATATCGTAAATGGACATGAAACTTTACCTTAAAATGAAGTAGTTAGCATATGTTATAGCAAGCCTATAGTTTCAAATGGAGAGCTTTCCTATACATTCTTTATCATTATTTAACATGCCGGCCGGAGTGGTCGAGCGGTTCTAGGCGCTTCAGTCTGGAATCGCGCGACCGCTACTCTCGCAGATTCGACTCCTGCTTCGGGCATGGATGTGAGTGATGTCCTTAGGTTAGTTAGGTTTAAGTAGTTCTAAGTTCTAGGGACTGATGGCCTCGGATGTTAAGTCCCATAGTGCTCAGATCCATATGAACCATTTTTATTTAATATGGAATGTTTAAATGTATTAGCACTCTGACTCTCGACTTATTTCTGCCTTCCATTCCCTGCTACCACTGCCGGGCGAAGTGGCCGTGCTGTTCTAGGCGCTGCAGTCTGGAACTGCGAGACCGCTACGGTCGTAGGTTCGAATCCTGCCTCGGGCATGGATATGTGTGATGTCCTTAGGTTAGTTAGGTTTAACTAGTTCTAAGTTCTAGGGGACTAATGACATCAGCAGTTGAGTCCCATAGTGCTCAGAGCCATTTGAACCATTTGAACCCTGCTATCACTAAACATATGATTGTTTCCTTCAGCAGGAAATGAATTCCAGTTTATCTTAACTTTTTTATAGAATACCGTAGGTCTGTTCATAATGTTCTTTCTACGAATATTATATAAAAATTCCGCTTTCTATAATTTTTTTATTCTCAGCAATATCGACCTCTTCACTTGGTCTGAACTATCCAGTTTTTTAAGTACCTTAACGTAGCACCTCAGAGTTAAGAGGATGGGTTGCGACTCATAACGTAAAGTAGTTTCGAAGCAGAAAGCTGTTAAAAACGCCAGTGTCAAGAGTCACATTCGTGTCGCACTTTGTTTCCGTGACATGTACGAGTAACAAACCACCAGTTCTTTTGCTATTGATGGTGAACTGCGATTCTCCATTCGGCGAAGTGCTCCCATTGTGTGATGTACTCTATCAGAAATTCGAGCTCTACTCTGTGCTGCTAAACTAGACAGCTTTTGTACAGCTGCGCAGCGTGAGTCCGTAAGGGATAAAGGGCGTACTTCATTGCTTTGAATTTATGCTAGCCTTTGTTGTACGTATTCCACTCGATACGCGACAGTGAAATTCTGATATCCTTCAGGGCGCAGAGTACCTTTTCGAAATATTGGAGCATGCTACTGCGTTCCGTCATGAAATAAGTGATTCGCACGTTTTTAATACAGCTAATCTTAGCCACGTTTTTACGATTATCAAAGGGCTAAAGGACTAACAGAATAAAAAGGTAGCTCTGTCTTTTCAGGAACATACAAATTAAAAACGTGTCTCTCTCTTTTTGAGAACCAACAGTTGTGTGATGAGAGTACAGATGCACTCGCTGGGAAATATAGCCTTTACAATGTTTAAGTCTATTTCTAAGACTATTCAAGTTATGCGATGAGGCTCTCAGTTACTTTTGAAATCCTAAAAGATTTCATATGATAAATTATAGATGGTTTCCGTGAAACCATCTGTAAGGTCTCTGAAATATATGGGCATAAAGTATCTGATGAAAGTCTTTGATAGGACGCAAGTTAGACCAAATCTCCCAATCTAAAATCAAACTTTTTATACAAACTTTAACGGGTAAAACATTTCCATCATAGTTCTAGGAAAACGATTGCGCAAAATAGTCGTGCAGCAAACCATATGGACTCCTTCAGGCATTAAAGTTTCCTGATTTGCACTTACTCAGTTTTTTTATGCGTATCTAGTGAAACTAGGCGTAATATGTTTTTAGATGTCCTTAAATCCTATAAGTTCATTAAGTAATGTAATCGTTCTTTTAGTATTCTCAGGCACTGTATTTTACACAATTGTTTAAAAGATAATGGCCTGCATCAGTTGTTTAAATGTAATTTGTTGCTGTCTTTCTGTAAAGGACTAGAAAACAAGTCCAGCTTCGAGTAAAACGTAGACATCTCACGATTTTTCCCATTTACTGATTTAGTGCACATACTAATCACCATAGAATGCTGCTCACGACTTGTAACTGCATCAGTCAGGTAAATGGAGAGCTGAGGAGTTCCACACCTCAAGTGAAGGACGCTATCTGCTATTACAGCATGAACATCTGTATTAAATGAAACTCCGTCATGAAATAACTCAGCAGTACAGAAACAAACCCAAACAAAAAAAATGGAAAAACTGATTATGGCACACTGAGACCTTAAGTATATATCTTGTACGCCGGTGAATCTGAAAAACACGAAATTTCGATAAAGTAAGATGTTCTTTTACAGAAGAATGTTAAATATCAAGGAGACAGATGAACTGCGAAATCAAGACGTACTACAGAGAACGGTCGATATTCTAATACCGTTCTTCTGGTAAGTATCACAACCACTTCTGTGCATCTTCTAATGCATATCGTGATACTTCAAGTTGAGGCGATACGCTGCTTTCTTCACTGTTACATCGTTTTCTTCATCGTCCTAACGTCATCGCCCGGCCTGTAATACATTTAATTCTGCTGTTATCTTGGCTTCATATCTGTTCTCAACATCTGTATGCCTAATCTTTTCAGACATTTAATCACTTTTCGTCTTCACATAAAGTCAAGATTGTTTTCAACACAAAAATCTCGGCAAAAAGTTAAATCCCTACCGAAGAGACCCTGTCATGAATTAATTTTTTGTCCAATACATACCGCAATCCGCAACTCAACTGTCATTGTCTCGGAGACTGAGCTGGTATTATTTCTGGCTGTATTGTTTGAGGGAACCGCGTTCTATCGGGGCTCGTAACAAAGGAACTGCATTTTATTTCTTGAAGAAAAAAATACCGATAGCCGTAATCTTATGAATTATTTTATTTGATTACCAGTTCAGGTGCCTCACCGGCACAATCTGCAGGTCATTGTACACGCAGCTACATATCTCATCTAAACGTCTGTGCTATTGTGGGGAACACCAATTTCAAGTGACTCCTGTAGATTTTTGAAACTCGTCTGCAGAGGTGAGAGGTGTGGAGTATCCACATCTACTGAGCAATGTACACTCCGCACTTCTACATGTCTACAGAGAAGCTCCAGACACCTAAGGTAGTCAGTGGAAATCAGTGATCCCCATAATAGCACGGATGTTTAGATGACATATGTAGCTACGTGTCCAATGGCCTGAAGATGGAGTCAATGGGGCACCTAAATTGGTAGTCAAATAAAATAATTCATCATATTACGACGGTCGGTATTTATTTTCTTCAAGTAATTGACTAACCGCAATCACATTTCATTTACACAAAATGGAAATACAGACGCATTTCGTTTCATTTCATTTCGTTCTCCCATTTAGCCTTGTATCTGCATTGAAATGAAAATATTTGTAGCGTAGCAGTGTAAATATTGATAGTATGCACTGTCAGTCTTCTTTTACAGTCGGCTAGGTCCCTTTAGTAACGGTACTTGCTGTTGACAAAAGTTTAATCCAAATTACTCTTAGCTGCCGAGCTTGCTATAGGTATTGCAAGATTCTGTCGTAGGTTCGTTTCTTCCGGCAGTACAAATTATTCATTGATGGTGGGCAGCAGTACTGTGCATATGTTTATTGATGAACAGTTGGCCGATATGCAGCTCGTGTTATGTGTTGACTGAATACAATGGAGTGCACAACGAGGCTTTGCTGACCTGTTCGGACTGTTATGGCAAATCACAATACAGTACTTTTTCATGTGAACGTAAGAGTGCGGAAACCAGATCCATCTGTACTACAATGAAAGATACTGATCGTATGTGGAACGCCGAGAAAAAGATTGTATTATACGCAGTTGGTGACAATAGAGGCACCAGTAGACGGCGCGTGGCATTGTCTCCGATCTTAACAACATTGAAGGTATGAAATGAACAACAATGGCACCCGTTTCACTAACCGAATTTTTAAGCATTACACCAGCGGACTTCGCGTAGCGAGTAAGGTTTGCGAAATAGTTTCTGTAATAACGTACTGCAAACTACAACTGTCTTGTTTCCGTGACGGCAACAGACGAGGGTATGTTTAACAGGGAGAGCCACAAGTGACGGTAGTGAAGGTGTGGGGTGACGAAATCCCAAACACACTATAGTGTCGATCACCTCACTACAATTTCGCTCTCAATCTGTGTGGTAGGGTTCCCAATGATTATGTGATTAAACTTTACGTACATCCCGATAAAATGATCGGAATCGTTCCTACAACGGTTCCTAGAAGACACACTTTTGAGAATTCATGTTCATTCAGTCCGACAGCACGTAGACACACTGCGAACTCGATTTTAGAAACCTCATTGATATGCAGTTCGGACAATTGTGGATCGTTTGTTGTGGTTGGGATCACTACACGTCACATCAACATGTTTCTTCTTTTAGGGCCATGAGAAGAGCCTTGTTAAGACAATCGCTTTGATACGCGGACCAGACTGCAAGGATCGTCGCAGCCGCGGACGTACACAGTGCATAACAATTAAAGGCTCACCGTTCTAAAACACCGTTATTTTCTCCCATTGCGACGATGAAAGGTGAAATTGGGAAATTGGGTCCAAAGGCGCCTAGAACCTTCTCCTTTAATAATCCGAAAGCGTGGCGCCTTGCGAATTTCCCCTCGGGCTGGGCGGCGCAACAGCAAGAACTCGACAAAAGCGAAGAAGAAGCCAGAAATCAGGGGTTCACTTGAGTTGTAAAGTGCTTTATGACAGTCACAGTAGCATAAAATTTATTCAAAATTCTGCCCAACGCCACAATGAATGAGGAAAACGATGGGGAGCCGCCGCACACTTCCCCAACCCATATCTCACCCCCTTCTCTCGACGTCTCTGCGACAGAAACCAGTCCTGGTACGAACACCTTCGAAATCACGCAGTTTTTTAATGGGTGACCGAGAAAAACATTCCAGACTCACCGCTGCTTTGAATCCTCCAGACAACGTCTCAGGAGGTGGCATAAAGAGTCATTAAAGCCACTCTTCCCTTGGAGCATTCCTTTTCACACATTCCGCGGTCAAAAATGATGATTAGATGTGTTATGTGCAGCAAAACCACGTTCTTCACAACCTTTGACACTGCTGACACCCACCGCACGATTCAACCCTTCTCTAAGGAAAATGATCTGACGCGCTTGGAGCCGAGTGCGACTGCAATCTTTGCTCTGGTATACTGGGAAAAGATTACTAGATGCCATTCAAAGCCATACGACGAAATCTCGACGTCATACAGAGCAAACTGGATGTTTATGCTACTCCAGCCCTCCTATTTCGCACCCTACAGTACCGTGGTCAAGGGGGAGTGCGACATTGACATGTGCATGAATGAAACGGCACAAATTTTCTCTTAGGCCCCCCTGTTCAGAAACACTCTCCATGCCACTGCTAACCTCTATAGAGTACTTTAATTGTGTACATGGAGAGCGACAACCCTTTATCTACTCCTAGGCGGCTGTGGGCAGGCAATCTCTCGACATCTTTCGTCTCAGTCGCTCTATGGGGCTCTTGCAGTGCCTGCCTGTGGGCATGTAGAATCTGGATAGTCTCTTTATTTTAGTTAGTATTTTACTACTTCAGGGTATAGATGCTTTTCCTAACTTCATACAGATTATTTTTTCATTTTGTTTTCCCCTGGAGTCTAGGCGCATACACATTTGCAAATTAGTATGCAGTTTTTAAGTTATTTACAATGTTTGAAAAGTATCAAGCGTTTCCCGAAATGACAGTTCTTGCTTTTAATTCAAAGTTAGAATTACAAAATTAGATTAAGGTCACATTTAGACCGATCAGTTTACTTTCCATTCTATAAACAGTGACTGTAAGCATCAAGCCGTAGTTTAACCTCCTTCTCAGTGTTGAAGCTGGGGTTCATATAGGTGTTTCGTTTTTGTCAGCGAAAGATTAGGACAAAAGGATGCAAGATGAGATGCCCCGTTACGTTACACTCAAGGGACCAAGGGAAAATGTATTTTAGCTAATAACAGCAAATACTCTGTTTAAGAATGACAAGAGGAGAAGCTATGTGGTTAGCTTACATTATAGTCAGACAGAGATTCCGAAATCAGCTACTCGATTGTAATGGGTACCCAGGAGCAGATATAGACGCAGATCACAGTGTAACGGTGATGAAGAGCAACTGAAGTTCAAGATAATAGTCAAGAAGAATGAATACGCAAACGGTGCGGCTGGTCCCGGCGGAGGTTCGAGTCCTCCCTCGGGTATGGGTGTGTGTGTTTATCCTTAGGATAGTTTAGATTAAGCAGTGTGTAAGCTTAGGGACTAATGACCTTAGCAGTTAAGACCCATAAGATTCCACACACATTTCAACTTTTTTTTTAATACGTAAATAAGTGGGCTATGGTGGGAGGAAGACTATACCCAGCCAGACGTGACAGCCTCTATTGTCTGCCTGAGGTATCAGTCAGGCACCCTTAGCAAGCTCTTGCCTCACGCTTTAGATAACAGTGGACAACGAAAAGGTCCAGAAGACCACCAAAACCAGTGACCTATGGAAATTCGCCACAGCAAATATATGTCTGTTACAGAGCTAGCCCTATTGGCTGAGGGTATAGTACCTTGTCCAGAGAATTCACAGAAGGCAGGTGTAAAGGGGTCCGATTTGAACCGATCTCTATCCACCTGTCACCTGAAAAAAGCTAAAATATTCAAACCCCTTTATTTCATTTCTTTTTGAATGCACCCTAGGACAAATAGACGTCAAGTCTTGGTGAAGTGTTCGAGTTTTGTTCCAAATCAGAGGCAAGAAATAAACATATAGGGTATTATCAAAAACATCTAGAGTAGGACACCACAGGAGGATTTCTGAATTTTTGTACACGAAAAGAGCTGCACTGTTGGAATAATGAAATTCTAGAAACAGTGTTGTCGAAAACATGGACGACGGAAGATGATTTTTACATGGTATTAAGTGGCAGAAGAACAGTATCATAACGATTATCGCATTTGGCTAGAGCTGGGAGAACATTTTCTGGCTGATGCGCAGTTGTTAGGCTCGGATTCTTTCAGGGCAGTGACAAGACGTACTCTTTAGCCTTCACCTAACGCCAGAGCTGAAACTCATTTTCAGGGCAGAGACCGAATAATGATGACCGACACTCTTCTCTTGGTAACTCCTTCTGCTTGTGACGCAGCGCGAATTGGCAAATAATTTTCAGTAACTTCCATCTGCACCATATGTTGTTTTCGTCGTCCACGCTTCTCTATCTGCACAATGAGTGTACTAATGTGTGCTAGCTTAGCATACCACTTAGTGCACAAATGGACAATACATCTAAATATCTTCTCAAATCCAGGGTTTCAAACACACATTCTAAATAAATATGAACCTGGCCCCATAAGGCAGCCAATATCAGGTGCGGATTATAACAAAATTCATTGGTGGTGTTTCTTTCACGTAACTAGAAGGCATGAATTAACAAAGGTGAAAGTTTGTGGTCTATGCTAGAAAGACAAAACAGCTATTCTCACTTTCATTCTACATATAATTTATCAACTGTGCTTTCAGGGGCTCAAGTGATACACCAAAATCATGTTCAGTTACTTTTGACACTCAATAACAAAATATTTAACTCTAGGTCATACTGAATCGACGATTATTAAAAGCGTTATATCTACACATAAAATTTTTTTATCACAGGAAAGAATGATTAAAAACTTTCATCAACTCATTTACGTCTACATAGTCATACGTAGTCAATGCACTGAGTTGGTGGAGAATAAATTTACTTTCTACACCAAAGAAAAACTCTCATGTACTGTGTGAGGTTAGGTTAGTATCCTAGCATTTGATATTCAATGCTCAAAGCGTATATAAGTTAGTGAGCAATTCTAGAGTCAACATTTAGTGTGGCCTAATTACGATGGTGCTTTACCAAGCGGAATCTGCAACAGCATTGTCTCCGCGCTTCATCCAAAATGCTACACTACTGGCCATTAAAATTGCTACACCACGAAGATGATGTGCTACAGACGCGAAATTTAACAAACTAGAAGATGCTGTTATATGGAAATGATTAGCTTTTCAGAACATTCACACAACGTTGGCGCCGGTGGCGGCACCTACAACGTGCTGACATGAGGAAAGTTTCCAACCGATTTTTCATATACAAACAGCAGTTGACCGGCGTAGCCTGGTGAGACGTTGTTGTGGTGCCTCGTGTAAGGAGGAGAAATGAGTACCATCACGTTTCCGACTTTGATAAAGGTCGGATTGCAGCCTATCGCGATTGCGGTTGAACGTATCGCGACATTGCTGCTAGCGGTGCTCGAGATCCAATGACAGTTAGCAGAATATGGAATCGGTGGGTTCAGCAGGGTAATACGGAACGCCGTGCTGGATCCCAACGGCCTCGTATCACTAGCAGTCGAGATGACAGGCATCTTACTCCGCATGGCTGTAACGGATAGCGCAGCCACGTCTTGATCCCTGAGTCAACAGATTGGGACTTTTGCAAGACGACAACCATCTACACAAACAGTTAGACGACGTTTGCAGCAGCATGGACTATCAGCACGGAGACCATGGCTGCGGTTACCCTTGACGCTGCATCACAGACAGGAGCGCCTGCGATGGTGTACTCAACGATGAACCTCGGTGCACGAATGGCAAAACGTAATTTTTTCCGATGAATCCAGATTCTGTTTGCAGCATCATGATGGTCGCATCCGTGTTTGGCGACATCGCGGTGAACGCACATTGGAAGCGTGTATTCGTCTTCGCCATACTGGCATATCACCCGGCGTGATGGTATGGGGTGCCATTGGTTACACGTCTCGGTCACCTCTTGTCCCCATTGACGGCACTTTGAACAGTGGACGTTACATTTCAGATGTGTTACGTCCCGTGGCTCTACCCTTCATTCGAATCGTGTGAAACCCTACATTTCGGCAGGGTAATGCACGACCGCATGTTGCAGGTCCTGTACGGGCCTTTCTGGATACAGAAAATGTTCTACTGCTGCCCTGGCCAGCACATTCTCCAGATCGCTCACCAACTGAAAACGTCTGGTCAATGGCGGCCGAGCAACTGGCTCGTCACAATACGCCAATCTCTACTCTTGATGAAGTGTGGTATCGTGTTGAAGCTGCATGGGCAGCTGTACCTGTCCACGCCATCCAAGCTCTGTTTGACTCAATGCGCAGGCGTATCAAGGCCGTTATTGGGGCCAGAGGTGGATGTTGTGGGTACCGATTTCTCAGGATCTATGCTCCCAAATTGCGTGAAAATGTAATCACATATCAGTTCTAGTGTAGTATATGTGTCCAATGAATAAGCGTTTATCATCTGCATTTCTTGGTGTAGCAATTTTAATGGCCAGTAGTGTATTAAAATTAACAACAAACTCTAACGCATATTTTTACATGTGTTACTATTGTTACGAATTATTGTGGCCATGATAGATACGAAGCCCACACCTACTACAGTAGTAAAAGTTTAAATGCCAACTAGCTCTGCAGTTGACGAAGAAATTGAAGAAATGTATGATGAAATAAAAGAAATTATTCAGATTGTGAAGGGAGACGAAAATTTAATAGTCATAGATGACAGGAATTCGAGTGTAGGAAAAGGGAGAGAAGGAAACGCAGTAGGTGACTTTGGATTAGGGCTAAGAAATGAAAGAGGAAGCCGCCTGGTAGAATTTTGCACAGAGCATAACTTAATCATAGCTAACACTTGGTTCGAGAATCATAAATGAAGGTTGTATACATGGAAGAACCCTGGAGATACTAAAAGGTATCAGATAGATTATATAATGGTAAGACAGAGATTTAGGAACCAGGTTTTAAATTGTAATACAATTCCAGGGGCAGATGTGGACTCTGACCACAATCTATTGGTTATGACCTGTAGATTATAACTGAAGAAACTGCAAAAAGGTGGGAATTTAGGGAGATGGGACCTGGATAAACTGAAAGAACCAGAGGTTGTACAGAGTTTCAGGGAGAGCATAAGGGAACAATTGACAGGAATGGGGGAAACAGATACAGTAGAAGAAGAATGGGTAGCTTTAAGGGATGAAGTAGTAAAGGCAGCAGAGGATCAAGTAGGTAAAAAGACGAGGGCTAGTAGAAACCCTTGGGAAACAGAAGAAATAATGAATTTAATAGTTGAAAGGAGAAAATATAAAAATGCAGTAAATGAAGGAGGCAAAAAGGAATACAAACGTCTCAAAAATGAGATCGACAGGAAGTGCAAAATGGCTAAGCAGGGATGGCTAGAGGACAAATGTAAGGATGTAGAGGCTTATCTCACTAGGGGTATGATAGATACCGCCTACAGAAAAATTAGAGACATTTGGAGATAAGAGAACCACTTGTATGAATATCAAGAGCTCAGATGGAAACCCAGTTCTAAGCAAAGAAGGGAAAGCAGAAAGGTGGAAGGAGTATATAAAGGGTCTATACAAGGGCGATGTTCTTCAGGACAATATTATGGAAATGGAAGAGGATGTAGATGAAGATGAAATGGGAGATACGATATTGCGTGAAGAGTTTGACAGAGCACTGAAAAACCTGAGTCGAAACAAGGCCCCCGGAGTAGACAACATTCCATTGGAACTACTGACGGCCCTGGGAGAGCCAGTCCTGACAAAACTCTACCATCTGGTGAGCAAGATGAATGAAACAGTCGAAATACCCTCAGACTTCAAGAAGAATATAATAATTCAAATCCCAAAGAAAGCAGGTGTTGACAGATGTGAAAATTACCGAACTATCAGTTTAATAAGTCACAGCTGCCAAATACTAAAACGAATTCTTTACAGACGAATGGAAAAACTAGTAGAAGCCAACCTCGCGGAAGATCAGTTTGGATTCCGTAGAAACACTGGAACACGTGAGGCAATACTGACCTTACGACTTACCTTACAAGAAAGATTAAGGAAAGGCAAACCTACGTTTCTAGCATTTGTAGACATAGAGAAAGCTTTTGACAAAGTTGACTGGAATACTCTTTCAAATTCTAAAGGAGGCAGGGGTGAAATACAGGGAGCGAAAGGCTATTTACAATTTGTACAGAAACCAGATGACAGTTACAAGAGCCGAGGGACATGAAAGGGAAGCAGTGGTTGGGAAGGGAGTGAGACAGGTTTGAACCCTCTCCCCAATGTTGATCAATCTGTATATTGAGCAAGCAGTAAAGGAAACAAAAGAAAAATTCGGAGTAGGTATTAAAATCCATGGAGAAGAAATAAAAACGTTGAGGTTCGCCGATGACATTGTAATTCTGTCAGGGACACCAAAGGACTTGGAAGAGCAGCTGAATGGAATGGACAGTGTCTTGAAAGGAGGATATAAGATGAACATCAACAAAAGCAAAACGAGGATAATGGACTGTAGTCGAATTAAGTCAGGTGATGCTGGGGGAATTAGATTAGGAAATGAGACACTTAAAGTAGTAAAGGAGTTTAGCTATTTGGGGAGCAAAATAACTGATGGTCGAAGTAGAGAGGATATAAAATGTAGACTGGCAATGGCAAGGAAAGCGTTTCTGAAGAAGAGAAATTTGTTAACATCGAGTATTGATTTAAGTGTCAGGTTGTCATTTCTGAAAGTATTTGTATGGAGTGTAGCCATGTATGGAAGTGAAACATGGACGATAAATAGTTTGGACAAGAAGAGAATAGAAGCTTTCGAAATGTGGTGCTACAGAAGAATGCTGAAGAGTAGATGGGTAGATCACATAACTAATGTGGAAGTATTGAATAGGATTGGGGAGAAGAGAAGTTTGTGGCACAACTTGACCAGAAGAAGGGATCGGTTGGTAGGACATGTTCTAAGGCATCAAGGGATCACCAATTTAGTATTGGAGGGCAGCGTGGAGGGTAAAAATCGTAGAGGGAGACCAAGAGATGAATACACTAAGCAGATTCAGAAGGATGTAGGTTGCAGTAGGTACTGGGAGATGAAGCTTGCACAGGATAGAATAGCATGGAGAGCTGCATCAAACCAGTCTCAGGACTGAAGACCACAACAACAACAACAACTATTGTTACGAAGGCACCTACTTATGTTTTAACTTCTCTAAAGGGAAGTGTGGGTAATGGTGTTTGGTTTTCAGTATTGGTACGCCACACAATTAATTTCACATACAAGACTCTTTATGGCCAACCTGTATCTGTTTTTATCCGTACCCCTGTAGCAAAGAGCTTGCAGCTATGTAGACTTACCTTACGACAAATCCACTGAAAGAAAACTATTTTTAAAAAGATTGCTTTGGTAGCCAGCTCTGGAGCATCAATTTCAGTATTGTATTTCAGTTAATATTTTTTGTGTTCCAGAGGCAAATTATCTTTAATGACCTTTGTGGCAACAATTTTTCTTGGAAAGAAGACGGAGGCACACTGAGATATTCTTATGTCTCATAATGGCTGCCATCTTTACTTTGAATAATTACATGAAGCTAACAATCTGATAAAGCAAATTTAACGGTAATAAATTTCATTATTGAACTTTACAATCGCATGTCAAAGCGACCAGTTTTTGTCTCTTCAAACTGAAAGTAAACAATTATTCTTCACAGTTAATTCTATATGACAGCGCAATGTTGTCGGAACACCAGTTACTACGATATTTCAACCGTACAAAGTGACTCAAAATTTACGTTTAACAAAATGGACAGGTAACTTGGGATCGGTATAACTACGGAACAATGATCCTAACGAATGCTTTTAAAAGAACGATTGAAGAACTTTGGCAAATCATGGAGTTGACTGTAACATTCTGATAAACTGTTTCGTTGCATTCGTGTCGGTGTTGAAGTTTGTGCTTTCTGTATGAAAATTTGAGTGGGCTTTCCACGTATCTAGTGATAAAATTTATTAATAACTATCGTCCACTTGCAATACTCATGTTAACTTGCTGCAGCACTGGCTCCATTTTCCATTATATAATACCAGTCGGATATTCTCGCTTTCCGACACAAAATAAACTGAAAACAACTTCAGGAACTATAAACCCCTGAGACATCAAAGTTAAGCACTTTCACTCAGAACCGTTATTGCGTAAGGATCACATCGCCAGACGTGGCACGCCACGATACGTACACTCTCAGGCCTAGACTGCAGCTTCTCTGGTTTTCCGTCCTTTCCTCCCTTGCTGCGCTCGCCCTAGGTCATACAAAAGACTGGCGTTTGAAAACCCGTAGTGGATTCCCAACCATTGTGATTTCACTTTGTGTAAATGAATTACATGTTCTAATAGCCTTAAAATATTACATTGATTTCCATGTTTCGTTTTTCATAAAATTATCAAATTTTCACAAAATTATTAAATTTTCACAAAATACTCTCTCCTTCAAACTAACACTTATCACAGACATTACACTTTTAGATTTTGATATAGTTATAAAGGTTTCCTTAACACTAGCCTTCAGTATAATATTGATGATTGTATACGGTCGATTTTCTCTCGATTTCGTTCAAATACCATAAGAAAAATTTTAGACATCGTAATTTGAATTTAACTGTATCATCACAGGTTCCACATCTCAGATAACTCGATTCTCTTCTGCACTTTCCTCAGAGATTCGAGCATCTTCCAGCATTTTACATTCTCAGACGCTTTAACCAGGTCGATAGATCTTATGAATTTGGTTTTTCTACAGTCCTACTTCCATTATCTACCTCAACATCAGAACTACCTCTCTGGTTTCTTTACCTTTCTTAACGCTAAGTTGATCATCGTGTAACAGATCCTTAGTTTTCTTTTCCATTGTTCCGCATATTATTTTTGTCGGCAGATTAGATGCTTTACCTGTTAAGCAGATAATACGATAATTTTGCACTTGCCCGGTTCTTGTTATATTCGGAACTGTATGGTAGATGTTTTTTCGAAGGTCTGATGTTATATCGCCAGTCTTGCACGTTCTACACACCAAAGCACCAAGGTGAAAAGTCATTTTGTTGGCTCTTCCTCAATTATTTTAGAAATTCCGATCGAATGTCATCTACGCCTTCTGCCTTATTCTACCTCTAATATCGGATCCAATTTTTCCCACGTGAGCTCTTTCTCTTCTTTCGTCAAGTCATTAGACAAGTTCCCCTACTCATGTATGCCTCCAGCGTACTCTTCCCACCTATCCACTCTCTCCTCTGCATTTTATACTGCAATTCCTAATGCATTCTTAATGTTACCACTATTGCTCTTCGTTTCAGCCAACGTTATTTTGTCTTTTCCATTAGCTGAGTCAGTAAGACACTAATTTCTTTTCTGATATCTTTACTTTTTTTGCAGCCATTTCCCTTTTCTTCCCTGTACTTATTATTTATTTCATTCCTAAGTGATGTATTTCTGTTTTCATTCATTTCTCTGAACGCTTTTGCACTTACTTCTTTCGCCCATCAGCTGAAAGATTTCTTTTGTTACTCAGTTTTTTTTTTTTTTTTTGCAGGTTTTATTCAGATTGTAACTAGTGGCGAGGTCCAAACCCGAGACTGAGGACGTTTCGATGATTAGACAACTGCGCCACCCTTAGACCACGGGTGCACAGTTATCTAAAGCATAAGTACGATGTTTGTTATGCGCGCCAAGCCGTTGCTTTTGACTTAACAATAGCAAGGAAGGTAGCATACCTGCCATGTTCGGCTTGCAGACGTCTCGTTAAAATGGTCAGTGAATGTCTTACATTTCACATTAATCCCTGGAGGGTGACATGGTAGGGCATCTAAGCCACGTTCCTTGGTCTGTTTATTTTCCGGCTTTCCAAAACCTACTCACACAGACGAAACATCTACCATTACATGCACAAAAACCATTCATAATGTAGAGAAGAAAATTAAAAGACGGCAGGACCCATACAATCACTGTTCATCGAATACAAAGTAAATTGATTGGTCTAAAAACGATGTTAGTCGATGATTAATTCAGTGAACTTATTAGAAATGAGACGTGTCAGGTCAATAACAGCTTGATGCTACTCATCACACAGAGTCCAGAATAAAATATTTGTGAGGATGGTGTTAGACAAGGGACTACGAAACGACATCAATAACAAAACTTTTCACTCACTTCCATCTGTTAGACAGACGGATACCATTATTTTTTTTGAGTCATCAATCTTCTGCCTGGTTTGATGCGGCCCTTCACGAATACCTCTAATGTGCCTGCCTCTTCTCTGACTAGCCCTTGCAATTATTAGCTGGATGTATTTCAATGTCTGTCTTCCTCTACAGTCATTGTCCTCTACAGATCCCCCTAGTACCGTGGAAGTCATTCCATTATGTCTTAGTTCATGTCCTATCATCCTGTTTTTTCTCCTTGTAAGTGGTTTCGCATACTCCTTTCCTCTGCGATTCTGCGCAGAAACTCCTCATCCCTTACCTTATCAGACCACTTAATTTTAAACGTTCGTCTGTATCACCACATCTCAAATGCGTCGAGTCTCTTCTGTTCCGATTTTTCCACAGTCCAATTTTCACTACCATACAATTCTGTGCTCCAAATGTATATTCCCAGAAATTTCTTCCTCAAATTAAGGCCTATATTTCATACCACTAGACTCATCTTGGCTATGAATGCCATTTTTGCTAGTGATAGTCTGCTTTTGATGTTTTCCTTGCTCCGTTATTCCTCATTTTACTGCGTAGGTAGTAGAATTCCTTAACTTCATCTACTTTGTGACCATCAATCCTGATAAGTTTTTCGGTATTCTCATTTATGCTAATTTTCATCACTTTCATCTTTCTTCAACTTATTCTCAATACCTATTTTGTACACATTAACCCGCTAATTCCAGTCAGCAAATACTGTAATACTTCTTCATTTTCCCTCAGGACTTCAATGTCATGAGTGATTCGCATAATTGATATCCATTCACCTTGAATTTTAACTCCACTCCTTAACCTTTCCTTTATTTCCATCACTGCTTCTTCGATGCATATCTTGAACAGCAGCGCCGAAAGACTACATCCCTGTTTTACACGCTTGTTAATCCGAGCACTTCGTTCTTGGTCGTCCACTCTTTTTATTCCCTCTTGGCTTTTGTACGTATTATATATTACGCGTCTCGCCGTATAGCTTACCACCATTTTTCTCAGAGTTTTGAACATCTTGCAGCATTTCACGTTGTCGATCGCTTTTTCCAGGTCGACAAATCAAATGGACCAGTCTTGATTTTTCTTTAGTCTTGATTCCATTATCAACCACAACTTCAGAACTGCCTCTATGGTGCTTCTACCTTCCTTAAAGCCAAACTAATCGTCCTTTAACACATCCTCAATTTTCTTTTCCATTCTTCTGTATTTCATTCTTGTCAGCAACTTGTATGCAAGAGCTGTTAAGCTGGATGTGTGATAATTGTCGCACTTGTCAGTTCTTGCAGCCTTCGGAATTGTGTGGATGATATTTTTTATGAATGTCAGACGGTATACCCTCTATTGCCAGACTCATACATTCTAAAACTTCCTGGCAGATTAAAACTGTGTGCCCGACCGAGACTCGAACTCGGGACCTTTGCCTTTCGCGGGCAAGTGCTCTACCAACTGAGCTACCGAAGCAAGACTCACGCCCGGTACTCACAGCTTTACTTCTGCCAGTACCTCGTCTCCTACCTTCCAAACTTTACAGAAGCTCTCCTGCGAACCTTGCAGAACTAACACTCCTGAAAGAAAGGATATTGCGGAGACATGGCTTAGCCACAGCCTGGGGGATGTTTCCAGAATGAGATTTTCACTCTGCAGCAGAGTGTGCGCTGATATGAAACTTCCCGGCAGATTAAAAGTGTGTGCCCGACCGAGACTCGAACTCGGGACCTTTGCCTTTCGCGGGCAAGTGCTCTACCAACTGAGCTACCGAAGTGAATAGTTGTTTAGTTGCTGCTTCCCCCAATGACTTCAGAAATTTTGATGGAATGTTATCCATCCCTTCTGCCTTATTTGATCCTAAGTGCTCCAAACTCTTTCAAATTTTGATACTGGATCCTCTATCTGTTCTAAATCGCCTCCTGTTTCTTCTTCTATCACATCAGACGAATCTTCCCCTTCATAGAGGCCTTAATATATTATTTCCAAGTATCCGCTCTCTCCTCTGCATCTATGAGTGGTATTCCGGTTGCACTCTTAATTTTAGCACCTTTGATTTTCACTTCACCGACAGTTATTTTGACTTTCCTATACGCTGTCAGTCCTTCCGAGAATCATTTTTTAATTCATCACGTTTTTCATGCAGTCATTTCGCCTTAACGTCCCTGCACTTACTGATTATTTCAATCGTCAGCGATCTGTATTTCCATGTTCCTGAGTTCCCTGGACATTTTTCTACTTCCTTCTTTCTTCCTGCAACTGAAGTACTTCAGTTACCCATGGTTTCTTCGCGGATACATTCTTTGAACCTATGTTTTTCTCTCCAACATTTATAATTGCCGTTTTTCGAGATGTACATCACTCTTTGACTGTACTGCCTACTGAAATATTCCTTATTGCTGTATCTGTAGCTGTAAAGAACTTCAAGCGTACATCGTGATTCCTAAGTATTTCAATATCCCAATTCTTTGCATATTCATTCTTCTTGACTATTATACATCAGCCTACATTTCATCACCGCTACATTGTGATCTGAGTCTATACCTGCTCCTGGGTACCCCTTGCAATCCAGTATCTGTTTTCGTAATCTCTGACTATGATGTAATCTGATTACTTTTCTAAGCTTACCTTCTCCTTTTGTTAGTCTTGGAGAGAGTATTTGCTGTTATACTCGAAATTTATCACAGAGCTCCAATAGTCTTTCTCCTCTCTCATTCGTTGCCCCAAGTCCTTATTCTACTGTAACCTTTTCCTCTACTCCTTCCACTGAAACATTAGACTCCCCCTTGACTATTAGTTTTTCATCTCCCTTTACGTACTGTATCACCCTTCGAATATCCTCATACACTTTCTTTATCTCTTCATCATTAGCTGGCGACGTCGGCATGTACACCTGAACTATCGTTGTCGGTTTCTGGTTTTCTCTGGTTCTGATGAGAACAAGTCTATTTTTGAACTGTTCACAGTAACATAATCTCTACTCCACCTTCCTGTACATAACGAATCCTACTCTGCATTATGTCATTATCTGCTGGTGTTGAAACTACCCTATACTCATCTGCTCGTAGAACTTTTTCCCATCGTCGGTTTTTCGGTATTTTTCTCGTGGTCACCTCCCCCTTGGCGGTCCCCTCGTGCAGATCCGAATTGGAGACTATTCCGGAATCTTTCGCCAATGGAGACATCATTATCACACTTTTTCTGTAACACTCCACATGTCCTATAAATACACACTATCTGCAGTGGTTTCCTTTGCCTTCAATATTCTCAAGCCGTTGATCACTGAAGTTCTACCGCCTTTAGTGGCTGCTTCTACATCCAAGTGCAGAGAATGCCCTGAAAGTCCTTCCGCTGTTCCTCCCTCTCTGACTACGCCGGTGACTTCTTACGGCGTAAGTTTTCGGCCGTCACTGCTTATTATTATTCAAAGATTAAGCGATGGCGATGGTCAAACGCGGGACTGAGTACGTTTTTGATTACTAATCAAGACGCTACTCTTGCACTACGAACTCATTCGAGATATAACGGGGATCAGTGGAGTGAAATGGAAAGAAGATAATACACTCCTGGAAATGGAAAAAAGTCACATTGACACCGGTGTGTCAGACCCACCATACTTGCTCCGGACACTGCGAGAGGGCTGTACAAGCAATGATCACACGCACGGCACAGCGGACACACCAGGAACCGCGGTGTTGGCCGTCGAATGGCGCTAGCTGCGCAGCATTTGTGCACCGTCGCCGTCAGTGTCAGCCAGTTTCCGTGGCATACGGAGCTCCATCGCAGTCTTTAACACTGGTAGCATGCCGCGACAGCGTGGACGTGAACCGTATGTGCAGTTGACGGACTTTGAGCGAGGGCGTATAGTGGGCATGCGGGAGGCCGGGTGGACGTACCGCCGAATTGCTCAACACGTGGGGAGTGAGGTCTCCACAGTACATCGATGTTGTCGCCAGTGGTCGGCGGAAGGTGCACGTGCCCGTCGACCTGGGACCGGACCGCAGCGACGCACGGATGCACGCCAAGACCGTAGGATCCTACGCAGTGCCGTAGGGGACCGCACCGCCACTTCCCAGCAAATTAGGGACACTGTTGCTCCTGGGGTATCGGCGAGGACCATTCGCAACCGCCTCCGTGAAGCTGGGCTACGGTCCCGCACACCGTTAGGCCGTCTTCCGCTCACGCCCCAACATCGTGCAGCCCGCCTCCAGTGGTGTCGCGGCGGGCGTGAATGGAGGGAGGAATGGAGACGTGTCGTCTTCAGCGATGAGAGTCGCTTCTGCCTTGGTGCCAATGATGGTCGTATGCGTGTTTGGCGCCGTGCAGGTGAGCGCCACAATCAGGACTGCATACGACCGAGGCACACAGGGCCAACACCCGGCATCATGGTGTGGGGAGCGATCTCCTACACTGGCTGTACACCACTGGTGATCGTCGAGGGGACACTGAATAGTGCACGGTACATCCAAACCGTCATCGAACCCATCGTTCTACCATTCCTAGACCGGCAAGGGAACTTGCTGTTCCAACAGGACAATGCACGTCCGCATGTATCCCGTGCCACCCAACGTGCTCTAGAAGGTGTAAGTCAACTACCCTGGCCAGCAAGATCTCCGGATCTGTCCCCCATTGAGCATGTTTGGGACTGGATGAAGCGTCGTCTCACGCGGTCTGCACGTCCAGCACGAACTCTGGTCCAACTGAGGCGCCAGGTGGAAATGGCATGGCAAGCCGTTCCACAGGACTACATCCAGCATCTCTACGATCGTCTCCATGGGAGAATAGCAGCCTGCATTGCTGCGAAAGGTGGATATACACTGTACTAGTGCCGACATTGTGCATGCTCTGTTGCCTGTGTCTATGTGCCTGTGGTTCTGTCAGTGTGATCATGTGATGTATCTGACCCCAGGAATGTGTCAATAAAGTTTCCCCTTCCTGGGACAATGAATTCACGGTGTTCTTATTTCAATTTCCAGGAGTGTAATTTCTGGTCAGATGAGTATAGGATAATGCCAACAACAGCAGAAAATGGTATAACCGGAGTAGGATTCTTTATGAATAAGAAGGTAGGGCATAAAGTGTGTTAGCCGGCCGCGGTGGTCTCGCGGTTCTAGGCGCGCAGTCCGGAACCGCGCGACTGCTACGGTCGCAGGTTTGAATCCTGCCTCTGGCATGGATGTGTGTGATGTCCTTAGGTTAGTTAGGTTTAAGTAGTTCTAAGTTCTAGGGGACCGATGACCACAGCTGTTAAGTCCTATAGTGCTCAGAGCCATTTGAACCAATTTGAACCATAAAGTGTGTTACCCAGTGAACAGTTCGGTGATAGGATTATTCTCATTAGAATTGACAGCAAATAAAATCTACTTATGATAGTTGAGGTGATGATGATGATGATGATGTTGGTGTGTGGGGCACTTAACATCGTGATCATCAGCGAGCGTATGAGATCCAAATCTTTCCATGTCCAGTGTCGGCACTTCCCGAATGATGATGAGATGATGACAACACAAAAATCCAGTTCTCGGCTGGAATAAACCGCGGACTCGACCGGTAATCGAACCCGGGAGGCCGTGAGATCATTGAGGTATACAAGCGAACATCGCAAACTCAAGATGAAGGGATGGAGAAAGTATATGAAGATACTGAACTGGTAATGCAGTACGTAAAGGGAGATGGAGGCCTAAAGTCATGGGGGAATGGAATGCGGATGTATGGTAAACAGCAGAAGAATGGCTAATGGAAGAATATTGGCTTGATACTATGAATGAGAGAGGAGAAGGACTAATTGAGTTCTGTAATACGTTTCAGACAGTAGTAGCGAATACTCTGTTCAAGAATCACATGAGGAGGTATACATGGAAAAGGCCGATAGATACAGGAAAATTTCAGCTAGCTTACATCATGGTCAGGCAGAGATTCCGAAGTCAGACACTAAGGAGCAGATATAGATTCAGATCACAGGGTAGAAGTGATGAAGAGTAAGCTGAATTTGTCAGGAAGAATCAATGAGCAAAGAAGTGGGATACGGAAATACTAAGGAACGAAGAGATGCGCTTTACGTTCTCTAGGGCTACAGAAACTGCAAGAAAGAGTAACTCAATGGGAAGTACAGTCGAAGAGGTATGGACGCCTTTGCAAAGCACAATCACAGAAGTGGGAAAGAAAAACATAGATACAAAGAACGTAATCGCAGAGAAACCATGGGTAACAGAAGAAGTACTTCAGTTGATCTATGAAAGAAGAAAATCCAAAAACGTTTAGAGAAAGTCAGGAATGCAGAAATGTAAGTCGTCTAGGAAAGAAATAAGTAGGAAGTGCAGGGAAGCTAAGGCGAAATGCCTGCACGAAAAATGTGAGGAAATTGAAAAAGAAATGATTGTCTTAATATGGAGCATACAAGAAAGTCAAAACAGACTTAATCGAAAGCAAGGATGGTACATTATGAGTTGAAAGATTTGTCTGAAGTTTTAGAAGAAAAACCAGGAGTCGATATGGAAGAATTAGGGGATCCAGTGTCAGAATCAGAATTTGAAAGAGCTTTTGAAGACGTAAAGTGAAATAAGGTAGAAGGGATAGATAACATTCCATGAGATTTTCTAAAATAATTGTTGGAAATGACGACACAACGACTATTCTCGTCGGTGTGTGAATTGTACAAGTCTTGCGATATACCATCTCCCTTTCGGGAAAATATCATCCACACACCTCAAGGATTGTAAGAACTGACAAGTGCAAGAAATAGCGTACAACCAGCTTAATAGCTCGTGCATCAAAGTTACTAACAAGAATAATATACAGAAGAATGGAAAATAAAATTGACGATCTGTTAGATGACGATCAGTTTGGCTTTAACACAAAGGTAAAGGCAGCCGAGGGGCAATTCTGACGTTTCGGTTGACAATGGAATTAAAATTAAAGGAAAAATCAAGACACGTTGACAGGATTTATCGTCCTGGAAAAAGCGTTCGACAATGTCAAATGTTACAAGATATTGTAAATTAAGAGGGAAGTGGGGGGTAGTCAATGGGAGAGACGGGAAGTATACAACAAGAGCGACGAGAGAACAATCAGTGGAAGAGCAAGAACCAAGTGGACTAAAAAGTGTGACAGGGATGCAGTCTTTCCCACTTACTGTCCAATCTACACATCGAAAGAGAAATGATGGAAATAAAAGGAGGATTCATGCATGGGATTAAAGGCTGTCGATACGAGTCGATGAGGACATTGCTACCCTCAGTGAAAGTGCAGAAGAGTTACGTGATCTGCTGAATGGAATGGATGATCTAATGAGTACAGAATACAGTAAATCGTAGTAAGACAATAGTAATGGGACTTAGCAGGAATGAGAAGAGCTCGAAACTTAAAATCAGAACTGGTGGTCACGAAGTAGATGAAGTTAATAAATTCTACTACCTAGGTAAGGAATGAGGAGGTTACGCACAGACTCGGAGAGGAAAGGTATATGTGAAAAATACTGAAAAGGAGAAGGGACAAAATGGTAGGACATCTGTTAAGACATCAGGGAACGACTTCCATGGTACTAGAGGGTGCTACAGAAGTCAAAAACTGTAGAGGAAGAGAGAGACTGGAATACATACAGCAAATAAAGTCTTAGGTCGCAAGTGCTACTCTGATATGAAGAGGTTGGCACAGGAGAGGAATTCGTAGAGGGCTGCATTAGACCAGTTAAAAGATTGATGGCTCAACAAAATAAATAATTAAAATAAAAAAGGCCTCAGGGAGGCACTTCTGACGTTGTGACTGATAATGGAAGCAAGAAATGAAAAAATATGAAAACTGGTCCATTTGAATTGTCGACATGGAAAAATTGTTCGACGATGTGAAATGCTGCAAGGTGTTCGAAATTGTGAGAAAAATACGCGTAAGCTTGCTTACAGGTTGCTTACAATATGTACAAAAAGTAAGAAGTAACAATAAGACTGGAGGACCTAGAACTACGTGCTCTATTTAATAAAGGTGTAAGACAGGGATGTAGTCTTTCACCCATACTGCTCAAACTGCACGTCTAAGAGGCAATGACGGAAATAAAAGAAACATCCAAGAGTGAAATTAAAATGCGATATGAAAGAACAACAATGATAAGATTCACTGGTGACATTACTATCGTAGCAGTGCTAGACTAGCACTTGCGTGGAGGATACTCCTGGCAAACAGAAATCTGCTAGTATCAGTCTTGTCTTAACATGAGGAAGAAATTTCTGAGAATGTATGTTTGGAGCACACCACTGTATGCTATGGGGTATGAGTGGTAGGGAAATGCCGACGTCACTCCAATTTTGATATCAAGTTCATATGCAAATTAATTAAATTGATCAATTAATCACTCTCCATCCCCAGCAACCACGCCCACCTCAACACCCAGATGACGTCACGTGTATTTTTCAGCCTGAATGTGGGTTCAGGCCCCAGTTACTCCCCCCCCCCCCTCGCCACCCTCGCCAACCTCCAACCTACTCTATTTCTGGGAATTTCGAATTTTAGCGGGAATTTCGAATTTATTTGGGAAATTCATTGGCACAGGGTGGTGCTGATGTCCCACCCCATCTCCCCTCCCCCCACCCAGGAATTGGCGGGAAATTAAAATTGGCGGTACCCTTTCCAGGTCCCGAACTGGGGTCATCCTGGAGGGAAAACCCAAGTGCGCTCTCCTAACACAATTATACCACCAGAGGCGATTGGAATTGATGGGAAATGGAAAATGGCGGTTCTTTCCCTGGGACTCGAACCCTGATTCTACTGGATGGGAAACCCAAGGGCACCCCCCAACACATAGAAACTGTCCAGAGGCAGGAGAGGAAGGTTAGGTTAGTGTACTTTATTTATTTTGGCCAGGAAACTGATGCAATGATCGATCCTAATTACGTAATTAATCACCATTATTGGGCCTAATTACTGAACTGTATGGATAGTGCTACACAAGGATGGCATAAAATTGTAATACAACTGAAAAACTGACCATACCATTCATTTGGTGTTATCCACCTTGGAAAAAAATTCGCAATACCACTCGAAAATAGTCACAGATACACTCAAACTTCACCCTTCACCTATATGCTGGTGGAAAAAAGGCAAGGCTGTATGTTACTATCTTTATTCTTTTTGGTGGGAAATACGTTCAACTGACGAGATGCTCGTGTTGGATGGAGAGGAGCTCGAAAAGTGTATTATTACCTGTAAGCATACAGTATCTACCGTTATTTGACGTCAGAGTTCGCTACAAACGTCAGCTAACCGAAGCCAATACATGATACCTCAACTGATGGAAAAACCTGCGTCACAGTTCTAATTACACTTCAAAATAGTTGTGAAAAAACCAGCACTCGTAATGAATGGGTTATAATGGAGCACATGTTCTGGGGAATATCGACGTCATAGAAGACTGCAGAGGGGACAGTAGATGAACATGTGTTCTCCTCAATGTTCAGTCACTAACTACAGAAAACCGAGGCCCTCTCCTCTCCTATCCTCCATCCATCTATGGGAAGGACACAGACTTTTTCATTCACCCAGTTACTCCATCGACTGCCTCGCAGCATGTGCTGGCTGCTGTGTGCCTTGAGGCGATGGTCCTACACTGACACAAAAGCAGGTGTAGCTAAGTAAACAATAGGAGATAAAAGGACAGCTGTACCAAGTGCAACTTGTTCGTCTGTAGTGGCAAAACCACCCCTAATGGTTAAGGGACGCACCTGTGGTGGCACCTGGAACCAACTAGGTGGGCCCCCAATGCCTCCAATAGGCCTCTCGTTCAGAGATGGAAAACACTTTTATTTAATGTCAACAACTCTTTCTTGCAATCTGTTGAAAGTATTTCTAGGAAAGACCTGACCCCTCTGGAACAAAAGAATTCCGGAGAATGGTCCTGATGGTCCGCAGCACTCGGCTTTCCACCATCTGGCCAATGGGTTAAGCTGACGCTCCTGTACCAAGACAATATCATGTATAGTCAAATAAGAAATTGGCGATAAAAGGATGGACGCCTCAAGTCCAACTTGTTCATCTAAAATTTAGAAACAGAGCCTCCACACGCCGCCCCCTGTAAAGAGAGTGGTTACATCTGGCCACCACCCACAAGAGACATACGCTTCTCGCCTGCAGTGGCCCGCCTTTCCGTGCTGGAGAACAACTGTATTTGATGTTAAAACATCTATAATCAAGCTACTATTAAAAAAAAAGGTGTACCGATAATAAATATGCTCTTTCCATGAAAATAGGCACGCTCCATTTACTTTTAGTTTTACGAGTAAAATCCGTATAGCTCTTACATTCAGGTGCAGGATACAATTCACATCTAATTTTTTTGGGATATCCAGCGAAGTGTGCTGCCACCGATTACAGATGATCAGAAAAGACATATAACCCTGTGTAAAATCAGGAAAAAAGACTTTAACTATTTTGCTGCGAAAATCTCCAATCATCGCAGAATGTCCTCATTCACCAACATCAGAGTAAAGAAAAAGAGGTAGCTACACTTTCAACTACCTAGTTCAAGGTCATCCAACCATCCTCTTACACATTCAAAATACATGCTCATAGATCGTTGTATGTAGGAAATGTGTTAGGATTTTTGGTAGTTTAGCGAATGAGACAGGTAAATACTCTCGTAAAAAATCTTTATTAGCTTTTGCATGTACATTTACACACAGAAAACAACTCTTTCCTTACTTTTATTAGGTGTAGTCCTAATAACGCCCAGTTTAAATTTTAACTTCAAGCTTAAATTCCCATCTTAATCATCTGTTTCTTTCCCCAACCAGTAATTTGACAAATACAAAGAAGGTATATTTTAGAATTCTAATACGCATCTAATTTCCTTCCTGTAAAATACTTGTTTCATGGCTTTAACTATTAGCTCAGCTTCTTCCTGCAGTTCTTCTAGGCGAAAGTATTCGTCGATTTTAATTTTTCCTCATGTCTCCTCCATGACACTATTATTAAATCGTTCCAGATCTTCCTGTGTGTGTGTCGGCAACTCTTCTGCTCCTCATTCTTGCGGGATTTCTGTATACAGCTTTAAGTCTGTTTGATATATCGGTTCTTTTTCTTAAGAACTGGGGTATAAGTTATCCATAGGTGCCAGTGCCAATTCGACTATATCTACATCGGACGATATTGTGGAGAGCAGTGTTCTAGACTGAGAAAAATAAGTTTATCCTGCTCTAACATAACACTTCAGCATAGTACTTATATCGTCTTTGCTGGAGTGAGAGTTACGAACCTCCACGTAGTTTACAGATTGGTAATTTGAATTGAGACAGAGCATACCATATGGGCTTTTCTCAGTCTTGAGAGTCCAGCAGATTTACTTGCACACCAGTCAATTTTCGAGTGTTATTACTACCCAAGTAGACATATTTCAGTACCTTCTTAAACACAACACAGCAACTAATCTGTAAATTATTAGTTAGCTGACACCACATGGACGCTGTTGGCACAAAATAAAATAAAGCACTTTGAAAATTCTGCTTGTTGGTGTGTAACATACTTAAACAGTTATGCACTGGGTCGAACACACTATCCATTCTCTAGTGGTATATTGTAGCCTCCAGGCAGGTAATGCCATGTTCCATAGACAAAGAAGACATAAACGTGTCCTGCAGTCATGTGTCTCGACACTTCATAAAATCTATAAGATGGTAACTGATAACTTTGTTTACTCCTGGATTTGTGATTTCACATATAAATTTGTTATATAACTTTATTCTACAATTAGAGCTCATTCACGTTAAACAGTCTATTCCTGCTGTCTTATTGCCATCCATAATGTATGACCTTTACATTTAACCCCATGCTCTACAGCGACAAGTACCAGATATCCGGTGTTCTGCCAAGGCTTCACCCATCTCAACCGAGTGGTGTTAGTCAATCATTATGCAGTAATCGACAGCGAATCCAGTGGATGGTCAGGATGGGAAAGACAGCGTTGTTATAGGACGATGTACCATAATACACACTGCAGTTGATAGCGAGACCAATTTTAGCAATTTTACCCAGACGTCGGAGAGAGCTACATCTACCACATTCAGCAAAGCATGTAGAAACAGAGTGAGCTCAGTTAATACTATATGACGGTGTTTTGCCACTCAGTGGAAATTGGAACATGTTGTAGATCCACCAGTCATGTACAAAATATAAGGCCAGTGCCAAACGAAGCCTACTCCTACAACACGATAAAAGCTCTGCTAACTTCAAATGGGCCAAATGGCTCTGAGCACTACGCGACTCAACTTCTGTAGTCATCAGTCGCCTAGAACTTAGAACTAATTATAACTAACCTAAGGACATCACACACATCCATGCCCGAGGCAGGATTCGAACCTGCGACCGTAGCGGTCGTTCGGCTCCAGACTGCAGCGCCTAGAGCCGCACGGCCACTCCAGCCGGCTGCTAACTTCATACAATAGATTTTTACTGCATCTCTCTCTTCTGATACATCAAAAACCAATACCGGTCGATGTCGAGCACATGTGGGGTTCCTATTAAATACGCAGGTATTGATCCATTGGAGCACACGGCCAGTGATCGACGTTGCTTGCACAGAATGGTGTGATATTTCATCGCCAGTACTGAATGAGAACCATCTCCCACAGACTATCAGTCACAGGAGAGAGTCCCTGTTTCGTTGTTTGATAAACCGCTTTTTCTGTTGTAACATGCTTTGTACACTGCCATACATTTTGTGTTCTTGTGCCGCAACTTCAACATCTGTATCAGGTTCTAAACTGTCCTTAACAGGTTTTGGTCCATGGGCTGCCACAGAAAAATAGACATCACATAGCATAAATAATGTTGGTGGTGGTGATCCCACAACACACTCATACACTGGGTGATTGAAATAAAAGACGGTCACAACATAAGGGAACTAAAATATTTTTGAGGCATTGTGGAGCATTTCCAGACTGCTCTCATAACGTGATTGACGACCTCTACATGTAAAGTCATCATTTACAGTGAAGCGATAGCAGACGGCGCTGTGTTCTGTTTGACTGATTCCTCATATTGCTGCCATGCACACTATCATTGTTTCGGTGTTAGCCATCCCCAGATAGTGTTGCCCCCTCCACCAAGACTCTTTCTCCATCTCAAACAAGCGTTGTCAGTCAATCATTATGTGGTAATCAACAGCATACAAATGGATCGTTGGAATAGAAAAGACACCGTCGATGTACTGTAATAATAAACATCATAGTTGACAGTGTGATCAATTTTAGGAATTTCATCGTAATTTGAACACTGACCAACGTTGCGGCAGCATGCTTACCAATTTCTGTATCATCACTAAACAGTCCCTCCACTGCTTTGCAAGAACCACTGTGAATGTAAATAGATGACTGTGCAGTACGTTCAGTCATTGTTAATCCTTGAACATGTACCCCAAATTTTACCAGAGAGCGACATACATATCACTTCGATCATAGTGGGCCCTCTATGTGGATGGGAGTCACAGGGAATTCTCGCATTATTAGGATAAAGTTAGTAACCGAAAGATCTCCTCGCATTGTCTTTGACCAACTCTCCCTGCGGCACTGGCACTGATTTACTCTGCAGCTGACCAGAAGTAGACCACTACATTCCACGTCTAGTGTGGGAACAGTGCAAACTGAAGGTGTAACTGCTGTCTTGGACCCATCCAAGAGCATAAGATTTCTCCAGATGCGCGAATGGCAAAGAGCTTGGCAAGCCTCATCAGTGTACAGTAGATACGAATCTGTTGTGATGATACAACAGATGGTTAATAGCAAGAAAATCCACTGCGCTATCAATTCTAAAGTATTGTTCTAATGTCTGGGGTCTTTACCAACAAGGTATTGGTAAGAGGGAACAGAAACACGTGCACTCCTAAAGCTACAAGGTTCTCCACTTAAAACACGCTCTAATGTTTGATCGTTCAGTTTCTGATCTATACGTCGTATGGAATGCCACGTTTTTACTATCTCAATGTAAGAAATATATTTCCAGTGCATGACATACATTCCCCTTGCGGGTTTCTCTACGATAAACTATCGTATAAACTGTAAAATGAAAAACTACTTCCTTGTGGTACATGCACAATATAGCTTTCCAGAGGTGTATAGTGCCCAGTATTCATATCTGATCATGGTTCATAAATTATACTATACTCGCATCAGTCCTATATAAAAAGATGGTTAGTAACAGAGAATGCCTCTTACAAGGAAAGAGACAATCGCATAGCACCGGTGATTGACATGTGAATTCACACGTCATGCTACCACTAACTCTGTAAGCAGGACATCTGTCAAGCAGATGTATACACGGGGTTTGTAGTACCTCACAAACACCTGTTGCTAACTTAGAATCACCGTAGTTATGAAACTGAAGACTCGATTTTATGCCCACGACGCAGCAGGGAAATGGAGTATGTCGCATAAATCTTCCTTCGTCAACAGGAATGTGTGGAAACAGGATGCAAGTCCAGAATGAGATTTTCACTCTGCAGCGGAGTGTGCGCTGATATGAATTTTTCTGGCAGATTAAAAGTGTGTGCCGGACCGAGACTCGAGCTTGGGAGCTTTGCCTTTCGCGGGCAAGTGCTCTACTAACTGAGCTACCCAAGCACGACTCACGCCCCGGCCTCACAGCTTTACTTCTGCCATTTCGAGTCTCGGTCCGGCACACAGCTTTAATCTGCCAGGCTGTTTCAGGATGGAAGTCCTCTGATGACCGAGAGGTTTGCTGTTAACGATCGCAGGTAGGCAGTGTATGCAGGTCGAACGTAGATTAAGTACCACGACTGAAGCATTCCGATAGAACAACGGAAAAAATGGTCAATGACCTGCAGCAACATGTCCCTCTCCTTCTAGAAAACTTCATCAGTCTGCCTTTAAATCCTACCTCATTACAACTCCACCTCAGCTGACCTCTCCATCCACACTGTTATCCTTTACGCATATGCAGGTAAATTTAGAGGCAGATGGTTCTCTTTTTACCAGGAAAGCACCAAACACAGCAGTCAACTCGTGTGTATCACTACTAGCTCATTAGACATACAGTAGAAAGTTGCCTTGACGAAATATAGAAGACTGTTTCTCCGGTTCCCGGTGATTCCATCTAAACATTTTCCCTTATTCCTCTTGCTGCCGTATACTCGTTAGAATTGCGCTGCACCAGTCAGAAAACTTGCAAGTACTCTCAACTTCCCCTCATTTCGGAGTATTTTCCCTCAATTTATGCGTATTTTCCGTCATTTTATCGATTTTATGTCACTTCTATCCATGCGATCATGCCATCACTTCCCCTTCCATGTTCAAAAATGGCTTCCAAATGTAGTACAGCTACCAACACCTAGCGCAAATGCACTACTTTTCTGATTGGGCGGCATAGTATAGCACTGTTCCCGAATGCATCCAGCCACCTCTAACCGCAAATTCTACAGTTGCAACACGTTTGCTCTTTTTTCTGTACGTCTACGTCTGTGCGATTTTCTCCCACGAACTCCGACGTCAGACAATGATAGATACTTCACGCTTACACGTAATACACTTTTTAAACTCCTCTCTGTCCAATATCAGCATCTCATCAGTTGAACGAATTTCCCACCAAACAGAATAAATATAGTATTATATACACCTGCATTTTTCCTGTCTGTTTGTAGGTAAAGGGTAAAGTTTGAGTGTGTCTGTCACTAGTTTTGGGTGGTATTCGTTCCCAGTAAGATAACGCCAGTTGTACGGTATCGTCAGCTTTTCAGTCGTATTGCAATTTTACGCCAACGTTGTGTTGCGTTATGGTTGTGTAATTAGAGCCAAACTTTGATTAGTTACTTAATTAGGACCGATTTTTGTGTCAGTTTCCCGTCCAAAATAAATAAAGTACACTAACCTAACCTTCCTCTCCTGCATGTGGACAGTTACCATGTGTTCGGGGAGTGGGAAGGAGAGGTGGTGCACTTGGGCTTTCCATCCAGTAAAATTAGGGTTCGAGTCCCAGAAATGGCACCGCCATTTTTTATTTCCCATCAAACCCAAGCGCCTCTGGCGGTACAGTTGTGTTAGTGAGGGTGCACCTGGGCTTTCTCACCAGGAGGACCAAGGTTCGGGACCCAGAAAGGGTACTGCCAATTTTAGTTTCCTGACAACTTCTGGGTGGGGTGAGACGTCTGCATAGCCCTGGGCCAAAGAATTTCCTACCAAAATTGGAAATTCACGCTCAAATTCGAAATTCCGCCAATAGGATAGGTTGGGGGATGGGAAAGGTGGACAGGGGGCAGGGGTCTGCGGCCCACGTGCAGGCTGATCAGAAAAACGTGCTACTCCGAGGTGAACAGGATGGCACAGGAGATGAATTAGTGACGTACCGCTTCAAACTAGTCAGAAGACTAATGTCCCAAAAGGAAAAGGTAATGAGTCTGTTGTCCATGCAGGTAATTAATACAGAAAATGTCAATATCAGAGCCTCAGTACTAGTGCCACTTACTTTTTATGGCTTTAATTACAGTGAAGAGCCAGAGAAACTGGTATAGGTATGCATATTAAAATACAGAGATCCATAAAGAGGCAGCATACAGCACTACGGTCGGCGACGCCTATATAACATGACAAGTTTGTGGTGCCGTTGTTAGATAGTTTACTGCTGCTACAATGGCAGATTACCAAGGTGTAAGTGAGTTTCAACGTGGTCTTAGAGTCAGCGCCCGAGCTATGGGACACAGATCTCCAAGGTAGAAATGAAGTGGGGATTTACCCGTATGACCATATCACGAGTGTAGCATGAATATCAGAAATCCGACATCACTGTGCCAGTGAAAAGATCATGCGAGAACGGGATCAACAACGAATGGAGAGAATCATTCAACGTAACAGAAGTGCCATCCGTCTGCAAATTTCAATGCTGGGCCACCAAGAAATGTCATCGTGCGAACCATTCAATGAAACATCATCGATATGGGCTTTCTGAGCCGAAGGCCCACTCGTCTATTTTTGATGACTGCACGACAGAAAGCTTTACGCCTCGCCTGGGCCCGTCAACACCAACATTGTACTGTTGATGACGGGAAACATGTGGCCTGGTCGGACGAGTATTGTATGCAGCTGATGGACGTGTAAGGGTATGGAGGCAACTTCATGAATCCATGGACCTTACATGTCAGCAGGGGACTGTTCAAGCTAGTGGAGGCTTTGTAATGCTGTGTGGAGTGTGCAGTTGGAGTGCTATTGGACCACTGATACACCTAGATACGACTCTGTCAGGTCTAATCACCTGCATCCATTCATGTGCATTATGCATTCCGACGGACTTGGGCAATTCCAGCAGTACATTGCGACACCCCACACGTCCAGAATTCATACAGAGCGGCTCGAGGAACATTCTTATGAATTTAAACACTTCCGCTGGCTACCATACTGCAAAGACATGAACGTTATGGAGCATAGCTGGGATTCGTTGCAACGAGCTGTTAAGGAGAGATCTCCACCTTCTCATATTCATACGTATTTGTGGACAGCCCTGCAGGATTCATGGTGTCTTTTCCCTCCAGCATTATTTCAGACGTTAGTCGAGTCCATGCCACGTCCTGTTGCGGCACTTCAAATGGTTAAAGTGGCTCTGAGCCGAGGTCATCAGTCCCTTAGAACTTAGAACTACTTAAACCTAACTAAATCAAGGACATCACAAACATGCATGCCGGAGGCAAGATTCGAACGAGCGACTGTAGCAGTCGCGCGGTTCCGGACTGAAGCGCCGAGAACCGCTCGGCCACTGCAGCCGGCTGCGTCAGTTCGGCGTGCTTGTGGGAGCCCTACACAATATTAGAGAGGTGTACCTATTTCTTTGGCTTCTTGTTGTAAAATCCGTTATGTAACATGTTCGCTATCACCAGACATAGCTCGAAGCCCTGTGCTAAATTACAAACCGCTGTCACTGTACATGGTGTGTAGGATTGCGTCACTCTGGTAGCTGTTCCATCCTAGGGACGTTAAGCTGGGCGGTCCCCTTCAGAATTGTGGGGTCCTGCCCACTAGTCACGTATAGGGTGCCTAATGGATGCTGCCTACTCGGAATGCGATACAACGATCCCAGCAATTCACATTAAGAGCCTTTATTACAATAAAGGAGACAGACAATAATTTTGTATTTCAAGAACGTGTCGCAAGCGATTGGCGACAGGCAATGTACTGTATCCATACAAGAAAAGGATATGGATAACTAATAACTGCTGTCGCAGTGCTCTCCTAGTGCTGGTCTACTACTGTGAGGCCGAGACTGGCAGGAACGGCCCTTATATTCTCTTCTAGAAGAAGTCGCTCCTGTTGTGGTGACGTCCTGGTTAGCGTGCTATTGGCTGACGTCTTCTCACAGCCTTCCCTGCAGTTGCGTTCCTCATCTTCGTGCCGGCACTTGTCGATACGCCGGAACATTCATTCCCCTCAAAGCGACGGACCGTCGTCGTGTAGGGAGTGCGACCATGGTGGGGGAGGCAGGAGGGTGGTCGCATCGACGGACCGGAGACTGTGGCTGCAGGGAATGTCAGGCTTCTGGTCGTACCCCGCCATCCGCCTGCGTTCTGGCGGAAACGCCCTGCGGAAAACGACGAGAAGAATACGCGTCGTCCTACTGATTCCGGGAACCAGATGAATAAGGCGCCGACTGGTGCAGTGTGGGAGGGTCCAGCTCCATCTGTAGGACGAGAGGAGGCGGAGGAGGCGAAGGCTGCATCTTCATGGGGTCATCCCACGGTGTCGTGAGGACACCCTGTGGCGGCTGCTGTGGCCACGCTGTCCTCTGGACCCGTGAGTCTGGAGGAAGAGACACTGCAAGATCATCGTGCACATGACAGAGAGCGAAGATGATTTTGATGTCGACGCTGCAAGCCATCTGGACTTGAAACCGCTAGTGATGCAAGCGCCAAGTCGAAGGACTATCTCGCCTCACGTTCTTCGTCTGCTGCCGCTAAAAACCATGTAAAACGCAATTCATACGACGGGAAGCGATACTTACGGCCTTCCTTCGGCGCCGGATGCTGAGGTGGGTGGAGCAGGTGGAGCAGAGTTCGATGGCGGCGGCCGTGAAGTAATTCCGCCGGTGATGGTCCATCTCGTAGGTGCGGCCGATATGAGGCGAGAAACTGTTGCAATGCTTGATCCCTGGTGTGTGCGGAGCGAAGTTTGGCCATCTGCTGATTGAAGGTTCTGACAGAACGTTCCGCTTCGCCGTTTCACTGTGGATGGAACGGTGCTCTAGTTAGATGCTATATGATATTGCGTTCACAGAATATTTCAAATTCATTTGACGTGAACTGAGGACGGTTGTCTTACACTATTGCTTCGGGTAAATCTTCGAGGCAAATTATAGAAGACAACACCTGAATTTTGTTACGTAACGTTGTCGAGTTCATTGGCACAGCAAAAGGAAACTTGCTGTACGAGTCAACCACAGTCCAGCACCGAGGTTTCCAATAAGGCCCCGCAAAGTCTACGTGCACATGTTTCCATCATGATTGCGACTTTTAGGCCAAGTAGACAATTTTTGTGGCGGAGCAGAATGATTTATCACACATTCGTGACACTGTGACGTCATCTATTCCATTTGGGCCAATTACAGCGTCGACGAGCTAACTATTCAGTACGAATAATCCCCCAGTGTCCTTGGTGAAGTAACTGCAACACTCCTTTTTGTAATGTCATTATGAACAAGAACTGCGCCTTTCTGTGCAGCAAGGCAATGCCGACGTGCAAAGTACCGGTGCACTTCAGAGTTCTTTGTGCTATGCACGCGTGGTTTCGTATCCCATCCTTGTCCTGCCCACTCATCACATACAGGTTGCCTAAAGGATGCTGCCTACTTCGAATGCCATACAACAATTCAAGCACATTAATAGTTTTTATTATAATACAGAAGATACACATTACTTAACTTTGTATTTCAAGAAAGAGTCGCAAGCGGTGGGAGACAGGGTTGGGTTGCGTTGTTTGGGGGAAGAGACCAAACAGCGAGGTCATCGGTCTCATCGGATTAGGGAAGCATGGGGTAGGAAATCGACCGTTTCCTTTCAAAGGACCCAGTCCAGCATTTGCCTGGAGCGATTTAGGGAAACCACAGGAAAGCTAAATCTGGATGGCCGGACCAGGGATTGAACAGTCGTCCTCCCGAATTGGGCGACAGGCAAACAGTCAGTGTGAAAACATCATTTTGGGAACAATCAGTGTCTTTCTCTGTATACTATGTCCATACAAGCAATGGATATGTATCACTATTAACTGCTATCGAAGTGCTCTCCTAGTGCCGGTTTACTACTGTGCGGTTGATCCTGGCAGAAGCGACGCTTATGTTCTCCTTTTGTACAGGCCATTCCTGCATGGTGACATCCAGGTCAGCACGCTATTGGCTGACGTCGTCTCACAGCCTTCTCTGCGGTGGCGTTCTTCATCTACGGCCCGGCGCTTGTCGAAGCGCCGGAACGTGACAAATGAAACCGGCCGTGTTTTGGCAATTGCTTGCACTCTTTGGCTTTGTTTCTTGCACAGTAACACAAACACAACATAACACTTTAGATTCAGTCTTCATTGCCACCCACACTTAGGGATGTACAATTGATACCTCGTAATATGTCTTAGGGAAGCAATGCCTAATCTATTCCCCATAGATCCCCGATCAATATGACATTGAGGATGCTCATCAGGTCTTTACGATGGTGGTTGATGAAAGCAGGCTCTCAGAAAATCAACTCTACCATTGGAATGAAGAAAATGGTCTATCCTGAATCAAGGCAAGTTAGAAACTTCAGTGGCATTTTGACATAATTCAATTATACCAAACTAGCGGCCTGGTCCGACTTTTCACGGGTAGCACTTAATATCTACGGCCGGATGATTGATGTGGCGTAGCGGTCTTAAATTCATTGTATACACGTCTCCTTCCTTGTAGATCAGTCTTTCGAATAGTGAAAACAGTATCAAAATTCCAGCAGTACTTCCTGCCATTAGCCTTAGCATACAGACAGAAAAAGCGAAGGTGGACTTTATTGTAGTCCAGATACAGAAACCTACACATAGTCATGTTATATAAACGACCAGTCACGAGATAGCACATTCACGGCACCAAAACTGGAAAATTCACCATTCATCGATAGGAAGTGCAAAATGACTTAGCAGGGATGGCTAGAGGACAAATGTAAGGATGTAGGGGCTTATCTCACTAGGGGTAAGATACATACTGCCTACAGGAAAATTAAAGAGACCTTTGGAGAAAACTGAACCACTAGTATGAATATCAAGAGCTCAGATGGAAACCCAGTTCTAAGCAAGGAAGGGAAAGCAGAAAGGTGGAAGGAGTATATAGAGCGTCCATACAAGAGCGATGTCCTTGAGAACAATATTATGGATATGGGAGAGGATGTAGATGAAGATGAAATGGGAGATATGATACTTCGTGAAGAGTTTGACAGAGCGCTGAAAGATCTGAGTCGAAACAAGGCCCCCGGAGTAGACAACATTCCATTGGAACTACTGACGGCCCTGGGAGAGCCAGTCCTGACAAAACTCTACCATCTGGTGAGCAAGATGTATGAGACAGGCGAAATACCCTCAGACTTCAAGAAGAAAATAATAATTCCAATCCTAAAGAAAGCAGGTGTTGACATGTGAAAATTACCGAACTATCAGTTTAATAAGTCACAGCTGCCAAATACTAACACGAATTCTTTACAGACGAATGGAAAAACTAGTAGAAGCCGACCTCGGGGAAGATCAGTTTGGATTCCACAGAAATGTAGGAACACGTGAGGCAATACTGACCCTACGACTTATCTTAGAAAATAGATTAAGGAAAGGCAAACCTACGTTTCTAGCATTTGTAGACATAGGGAAATCTTTCGACAATCTTGACTGGAATACTCTCTTTCAAATTCTAAAGATGGCAGGGGTAAAATACAGGGAGCGAAAGGCTATTTACAATTTGTACAGAAAGCAGATGGCAGCTATAAGAATCGAGGGGCAAGAAATGGTAGCAGCGGTTGGGAAGGGAGTGAGACAGGGTTGTAGCCTCTCCACGATGTTATTCAATCTGTATATTGAGCAAGCAGTAAAGGAAACAAAAGGAAAGTTCGGAGTAGGAATTAAATTCCATGGAGATGAAATAAAAACGTTGAGGTTCGCCGATGATACTGTAATTCAGTCAGAGACAGGAAAGGACTTTCTAAGAGCAATTGAACGGAATGGACAGTGTCTTGAAAGGAGGATATAAGATGAACATCAACAAAAGCAAAAGGAGGATAATGGAATGTAGTCGAATTAAGTCGGGTGATGCTGAGGGAATTAGATTAGGAAATGAGACACTTAAGGTGGTAAAAGAGTTTTGCTATTTGGGGAGCAAAATAACTGATGATGGTCGAAGTAGAGAGGATATAAATTGTAGATTGGCTATGGTAAGGAAAACGTTTCTGAAGCAGAGAAATTTGTTAACATCGAGCATAGATTTAAGTGTCAGGAAGTCGTTTCTGAAAGTATTTGTATGGAGTGTAGTCATGTATGGAAGTGAAACATGGACGATAAATAGTTTGGACAAGAAGTGAATAAAAGCTTTTGAAATGTGGTGCTACAGAAGAATGCTGAAGATTAGATGAGTAGATCGCATAACTAATGAGGTTTTGAATAGAATTGGGGAGAAGAGGCGTTTGTGGCACAACTTGACAAGACCGGTTGGTAGAACATGTTCTGAGGCATCAAGGGATCACAAATTTAGCATTGGAGGGCAGCGTGGAGCGTAAAAATCGTAGAGGGAGACAAAGAGATGAATACACTAAACAGATTCAGAAAGTTGTAGGTTGTAGTAAGTCTGGGAGATGAAGGAGCTTGCACAGGAAATAGTAGCATGGACAGGTGCATCAAACCAGGCTCGAGACTGAAGACAACAACAACAACACTCAAAACGTATTGTTTTTTTTTCCATTGTGGAAGGTCTTTTCCTGTGCAACCTAATGTGCGCCGTTTCCAAACCTCCTGGCATTTTAAAACTGTGTGCTAGAGCGGGACACGAACCCATGACCTTGTGTCTTGTGGGTCATGTTGTTGCGTCATGTGAACAGCCCATTCTGTATGAACTGCGAAAGCAAAGGTCTCCGGTTCAGCACTTCTTTCTTTTTCTACCAAGAGTTGTTCGTTACTTATTTGTAATTTAAAACTGGGCACAACATGTTTGTCACCTGATACGTGCCTACATCCGTTTGACTAGAGCTAATTCTGGAAGATCGCCGCCTATGCCTGCTTGTTTTTCCCATGGTCGACGAACTGATTTGTGGTGTCACCAGAATGTGAAAATGACGAACTCTTCTCTGAGCTGTAACTTCAGCGTAATATGTGTTTACTGTCTGATGCTTTGTTCCGTAACTATATAAAATAGCTACCTGTTAAACTCAAATGATTGTAACAGTCTGTATTTTGGAGCACGTTCCAGTTGCTGTCTAGAGACGAAGCTCTAATGCATGGTAAATACTGTGACGCCAATGTCATCACTCGTATCAGCTATTTAAATTAAATATTTTTTCGTATAATCTGCGACCATTACTAAGCGAAAATTTGTCTCCTTCTGACAAAATCGTATTCCCTCATGGTCTTACGTGGAGCAGAATCTCGACTTACTAAGCGAAAATTTGTCTCCTTCTAACAAAGTCGTAGTTCCTCATTGTCTCATGTGGAGCTGAATCTCAGAGGACTGGGGTCGTCAATATTGAGAACATGTGAGAAATTACTGTTTCCACTTCGTAGTAGGTTACTCGTGCTGAAACGCAGAGTTAATGCATTGGTTTCGTTAATTATTCGGTCGGGAAGATGTTTCCTATTTAGTCAAAGTCAGCAGCGCAATTTTCTCCCCATTATGAGATTTAGACTTTCAAAGTTTCCTAATTTAACTATCTGTTTTGCTTACATGTCTCTTCCGAGATCTTTCAGATTAATGGTGCCAGGAAACTTTATATATTACCCCGTTGTTTATTCTAACGAAGTAAGTTAGAAACTTCTTCATTGGAGATCGCGTGGTCTTGTACCAATATCGTAAACTTGTATTACAGTAATAAAACTCTAACACTGCTATTTCGTTTCTGGAAACAGATACTACTTGCAGTTACTTCACCTTGGATTTTCTTACGACCGCTGGCACCTCATGACCATTCGTCGTACACACAATAGGATTCTCATAAATCTACTGATAAGACTTGGTTGCCAGAATATTGTGAGAAAATATGTAGTTTTTAATGTTTAATGAAAGCTCTCCTAGAACAGTGTAGAAGTTTACGTTTCTCTTTCGGTCTTTTCTCTGTGCTTTGGATCACGAGGGCTTTAAATCTGAGATTTGTGACTAAATGTAACGCTGAAAAAAGACGGCAGGTGGTAAGGTGACAACTAAATCTATAACCCTTATAATAATTATTATGCATTATGCATTCCGACGGACTTGGGCAATTCCAGCAGTACATTGCGACACCCCACACGTCCAGAATTCATACAGAGCGGCTCGAGGAACATTCTTATGAATTTAAACACTTCCGCTGGCTACCATACTGCAAAGACATGAACGTTATGGAGCATAGCTGGGATTCGTTGCAACGAGCTGTTAAGGAGAGATCTCCACCTTCTCATATTCATACGTATTTGTGGACAGCCCTGCAGGATTCATGGTGTCTTTTCCCTCCAGCATTATTTCAGACGTTAGTCGAGTCCATGCCACGTCCTGTTGCGGCACTTCAAATGGTTAAAGTGGCTCTGAGCCGAGGTCATCAGTCCCTTAGAACTTAGAACTACTTAAACCTAACTAAATCAAGGACATCACAAACATGCATGCCGGAGGCAAGATTCGAACGAGCGACTGTAGCAGTCGCGCGGTTCCGGACTGAAGCGCCGAGAACCGCTCGGCCACTGCAGCCGGCTGCGTCAGTTCGGCGTGCTTGTGGGAGCCCTACACAATATTAGAGAGGTGTACCTATTTCTTTGGCTTCTTGTTGTAAAATCCGTTATGTAACATGTTCGCTATCACCAGACATAGCTCGAAGCCCTGTGCTAAATTACAAACCGCTGTCACTGTACATGGTGTGTAGGATTGCGTCACTCTGGTAGCTGTTCCATCCTAGGGACGTTAAGCTGGGCGGTCCCCTTCAGAATTGTGGGGTCCTGCCCACTAGTCACGTATAGGGTGCCTAATGGATGCTGCCTACTCGGAATGCGATACAACGATCCCAGCAATTCACATTAAGAGCCTTTATTACAATAAAGGAGACAGACAATAATTTTGTATTTCAAGAACGTGTCGCAAGCGATTGGCGACAGGCAATGTACTGTATCCATACAAGAAAAGGATATGGATAACTAATAACTGCTGTCGCAGTGCTCTCCTAGTGCTGGTCTACTACTGTGAGGCCGAGACTGGCAGGAACGGCCCTTATATTCTCTTCTAGAAGAAGTCGCTCCTGTTGTGGTGACGTCCTGGTTAGCGTGCTATTGGCTGACGTCTTCTCACAGCCTTCCCTGCAGTTGCGTTCCTCATCTTCGTGCCGGCACTTGTCGATACGCCGGAACATTCATTCCCCTCAAAGCGACGGACCGTCGTCGTGTAGGGAGTGCGACCATGGTGGGGGAGGCAGGAGGGTGGTCGCATCGACGGACCGGAGACTGTGGCTGCAGGGAATGTCAGGCTTCTGGTCGTACCCCGCCATCCGCCTGCGTTCTGGCGGAAACGCCCTGCGGAAAACGACGAGAAGAATACGCGTCGTCCTACTGATTCCGGGAACCAGATGAATAAGGCGCCGACTGGTGCAGTGTGGGAGGGTCCAGCTCCATCTGTAGGACGAGAGGAGGCGGAGGAGGCGAAGGCTGCATCTTCATGGGGTCATCCCACGGTGTCGTGAGGACACCCTGTGGCGGCTGCTGTGGCCACGCTGTCCTCTGGACCCGTGAGTCTGGAGGAAGAGACACTGCAAGATCATCGTGCACATGACAGAGAGCGAAGATGATTTTGATGTCGACGCTGCAAGCCATCTGGACTTGAAACCGCTAGTGATGCAAGCGCCAAGTCGAAGGACTATCTCGCCTCACGTTCTTCGTCTGCTGCCGCTAAAAACCATGTAAAACGCAATTCATACGACGGGAAGCGATACTTACGGCCTTCCTTCGGCGCCGGATGCTGAGGTGGGTGGAGCAGGTGGAGCAGAGTTCGATGGCGGCGGCCGTGAAGTAATTCCGCCGGTGATGGTCCATCTCGTAGGTGCGGCCGATATGAGGCGAGAAACTGTTGCAATGCTTGATCCCTGGTGTGTGCGGAGCGAAGTTTGGCCATCTGCTGATTGAAGGTTCTGACAGAACGTTCCGCTTCGCCGTTTCACTGTGGATGGAACGGTGCTCTAGTTAGATGCTATATGATATTGCGTTCACAGAATATTTCAAATTCATTTGACGTGAACTGAGGACGGTTGTCTTACACTATTGCTTCGGGTAAATCTTCGAGGCAAATTATAGAAGACAACACCTGAATTTTGTTACGTAACGTTGTCGAGTTCATTGGCACAGCAAAAGGAAACTTGCTGTACGAGTCAACCACAGTCCAGCACCGAGGTTTCCAATAAGGCCCCGCAAAGTCTACGTGCACATGTTTCCATCATGATTGCGACTTTTAGGCCAAGTAGACAATTTTTGTGGCGGAGCAGAATGATTTATCACACATTCGTGACACTGTGACGTCATCTATTCCATTTGGGCCAATTACAGCGTCGACGAGCTAACTATTCAGTACGAATAATCCCCCAGTGTCCTTGGTGAAGTAACTGCAACACTCCTTTTTGTAATGTCATTATGAACAAGAACTGCGCCTTTCTGTGCAGCAAGGCAATGCCGACGTGCAAAGTACCGGTGCACTTCAGAGTTCTTTGTGCTATGCACGCGTGGTTTCGTATCCCATCCTTGTCCTGCCCACTCATCACATACAGGTTGCCTAAAGGATGCTGCCTACTTCGAATGCCATACAACAATTCAAGCACATTAATAGTTTTTATTATAATACAGAAGATACACATTACTTAACTTTGTATTTCAAGAAAGAGTCGCAAGCGGTGGGAGACAGGGTTGGGTTGCGTTGTTTGGGGGAAGAGACCAAACAGCGAGGTCATCGGTCTCATCGGATTAGGGAAGCATGGGGTAGGAAATCGACCGTTTCCTTTCAAAGGACCCAGTCCAGCATTTGCCTGGAGCGATTTAGGGAAACCACAGGAAAGCTAAATCTGGATGGCCGGACCAGGGATTGAACAGTCGTCCTCCCGAATTGGGCGACAGGCAAACAGTCAGTGTGAAAACATCATTTTGGGAACAATCAGTGTCTTTCTCTGTATACTATGTCCATACAAGCAATGGATATGTATCACTATTAACTGCTATCGAAGTGCTCTCCTAGTGCCGGTTTACTACTGTGCGGTTGATCCTGGCAGAAGCGACGCTTATGTTCTCCTTTTGTACAGGCCATTCCTGCATGGTGACATCCAGGTCAGCACGCTATTGGCTGACGTCGTCTCACAGCCTTCTCTGCGGTGGCGTTCTTCATCTACGGCCCGGCGCTTGTCGAAGCGCCGGAACGTGACAAATGAAACCGGCCGTGTTTTGGCAATTGCTTGCACTCTTTGGCTTTGTTTCTTGCACAGTAACACAAACACAACATAACACTTTAGATTCAGTCTTCATTGCCACCCACACTTAGGGATGTACAATTGATACCTCGTAATATGTCTTAGGGAAGCAATGCCTAATCTATTCCCCATAGATCCCCGATCAATATGACATTGAGGATGCTCATCAGGTCTTTACGATGGTGGTTGATGAAAGCAGGCTCTCAGAAAATCAACTCTACCATTGGAATGAAGAAAATGGTCTATCCTGAATCAAGGCAAGTTAGAAACTTCAGTGGCATTTTGACATAATTCAATTATACCAAACTAGCGGCCTGGTCCGACTTTTCACGGGTAGCACTTAATATCTACGGCCGGATGATTGATGTGGCGTAGCGGTCTTAAATTCATTGTATACACGTCTCCTTCCTTGTAGATCAGTCTTTCGAATAGTGAAAACAGTATCAAAATTCCAGCAGTACTTCCTGCCATTAGCCTTAGCATACAGACAGAAAAAGCGAAGGTGGACTTTATTGTAGTCCAGATACAGAAACCTACACATAGTCATGTTATATAAACGACCAGTCACGAGATAGCACATTCACGGCACCAAAACTGGAAAATTCACCATTCATCGATAGGAAGTGCAAAATGACTTAGCAGGGATGGCTAGAGGACAAATGTAAGGATGTAGGGGCTTATCTCACTAGGGGTAAGATACATACTGCCTACAGGAAAATTAAAGAGACCTTTGGAGAAAACTGAACCACTAGTATGAATATCAAGAGCTCAGATGGAAACCCAGTTCTAAGCAAGGAAGGGAAAGCAGAAAGGTGGAAGGAGTATATAGAGCGTCCATACAAGAGCGATGTCCTTGAGAACAATATTATGGATATGGGAGAGGATGTAGATGAAGATGAAATGGGAGATATGATACTTCGTGAAGAGTTTGACAGAGCGCTGAAAGATCTGAGTCGAAACAAGGCCCCCGGAGTAGACAACATTCCATTGGAACTACTGACGGCCCTGGGAGAGCCAGTCCTGACAAAACTCTACCATCTGGTGAGCAAGATGTATGAGACAGGCGAAATACCCTCAGACTTCAAGAAGAAAATAATAATTCCAATCCTAAAGAAAGCAGGTGTTGACATGTGAAAATTACCGAACTATCAGTTTAATAAGTCACAGCTGCCAAATACTAACACGAATTCTTTACAGACGAATGGAAAAACTAGTAGAAGCCGACCTCGGGGAAGATCAGTTTGGATTCCACAGAAATGTAGGAACACGTGAGGCAATACTGACCCTACGACTTATCTTAGAAAATAGATTAAGGAAAGGCAAACCTACGTTTCTAGCATTTGTAGACATAGGGAAATCTTTCGACAATCTTGACTGGAATACTCTCTTTCAAATTCTAAAGATGGCAGGGGTAAAATACAGGGAGCGAAAGGCTATTTACAATTTGTACAGAAAGCAGATGGCAGCTATAAGAATCGAGGGGCAAGAAATGGTAGCAGCGGTTGGGAAGGGAGTGAGACAGGGTTGTAGCCTCTCCACGATGTTATTCAATCTGTATATTGAGCAAGCAGTAAAGGAAACAAAAGGAAAGTTCGGAGTAGGAATTAAATTCCATGGAGATGAAATAAAAACGTTGAGGTTCGCCGATGATACTGTAATTCAGTCAGAGACAGGAAAGGACTTTCTAAGAGCAATTGAACGGAATGGACAGTGTCTTGAAAGGAGGATATAAGATGAACATCAACAAAAGCAAAAGGAGGATAATGGAATGTAGTCGAATTAAGTCGGGTGATGCTGAGGGAATTAGATTAGGAAATGAGACACTTAAGGTGGTAAAAGAGTTTTGCTATTTGGGGAGCAAAATAACTGATGATGGTCGAAGTAGAGAGGATATAAATTGTAGATTGGCTATGGTAAGGAAAACGTTTCTGAAGCAGAGAAATTTGTTAACATCGAGCATAGATTTAAGTGTCAGGAAGTCGTTTCTGAAAGTATTTGTATGGAGTGTAGTCATGTATGGAAGTGAAACATGGACGATAAATAGTTTGGACAAGAAGTGAATAAAAGCTTTTGAAATGTGGTGCTACAGAAGAATGCTGAAGATTAGATGAGTAGATCGCATAACTAATGAGGTTTTGAATAGAATTGGGGAGAAGAGGCGTTTGTGGCACAACTTGACAAGACCGGTTGGTAGAACATGTTCTGAGGCATCAAGGGATCACAAATTTAGCATTGGAGGGCAGCGTGGAGCGTAAAAATCGTAGAGGGAGACAAAGAGATGAATACACTAAACAGATTCAGAAAGTTGTAGGTTGTAGTAAGTACTGGGAGATGAAGGAGCTTGCACAGGAAATAGTAGCATGGACAGGTGCATCAAACCAGGCTCGAGACTGAAGACAACAACAACAACACTCAAAACGTATTGTTTTTTTTTCCATTGTGGAAGGTCTTTTCCTGTGCAACCTAATGTGCGCCGTTTCCAAACCTCCTGGCATTTTAAAACTGTGTGCTAGAGCGGGACACGAACCCATGACCTTGTGTCTTGTGGGTCATGTTGTTGCGTCATGTGAACAGCCCATTCTGTATGAACTGCGAAAGCAAAGGTCTCCGGTTCAGCACTTCTTTCTTTTTCTACCAAGAGTTGTTCGTTACTTATTTGTAATTTAAAACTGGGCACAACATGTTTGTCACCTGATACGTGCCTACATCCGTTTGACTAGAGCTAATTCTGGAAGATCGCCGCCTATGCCTGCTTGTTTTTCCCATGGTCGACGAACTGATTTGTGGTGTCACCAGAATGTGAAAATGACGAACTCTTCTCTGAGCTGTAACTTCAGCGTAATATGTGTTTACTGTCTGATGCTTTGTTCCGTAACTATATAAAATAGCTACCTGTTAAACTCAAATGATTGTAACAGTCTGTATTTTGGAGCACGTTCCAGTTGCTGTCTAGAGACGAAGCTCTAATGCATGGTAAATACTGTGACGCCAATGTCATCACTCGTATCAGCTATTTAAATTAAATATTTTTTCGTATAATCTGCGACCATTACTAAGCGAAAATTTGTCTCCTTCTGACAAAATCGTATTCCCTCATGGTCTTACGTGGAGCAGAATCTCGACTTACTAAGCGAAAATTTGTCTCCTTCTAACAAAGTCGTAGTTCCTCATTGTCTCATGTGGAGCTGAATCTCAGAGGACTGGGGTCGTCAATATTGAGAACATGTGAGAAATTACTGTTTCCACTTCGTAGTAGGTTACTCGTGCTGAAACGCAGAGTTAATGCATTGGTTTCGTTAATTATTCGGTCGGGAAGATGTTTCCTATTTAGTCAAAGTCAGCAGCGCAATTTTCTCCCCATTATGAGATTTAGACTTTCAAAGTTTCCTAATTTAACTATCTGTTTTGCTTACATGTCTCTTCCGAGATCTTTCAGATTAATGGTGCCAGGAAACTTTATATATTACCCCGTTGTTTATTCTAACGAAGTAAGTTAGAAACTTCTTCATTGGAGATCGCGTGGTCTTGTACCAATATCGTAAACTTGTATTACAGTAATAAAACTCTAACACTGCTATTTCGTTTCTGGAAACAGATACTACTTGCAGTTACTTCACCTTGGAAATTCTTACGACCGCTGGCACCTCATGACCATTCGTCGTACACACAATAGGATTCTCATAAATCTACTGATAAGACTTGGTTGCCAGAATATTGTGAGAAAATATGTAGTTTTTAATGTTTAATGAAAGCTCTCCTAGAACAGTGTAGAAGTTTACGTTTCTCTTTCGGTCTTTTCTCTGTGCTTTGGATCACGAGGGCTTTAAATCTGAGATTTGTGACTAAATGTAACGCTGAAAAAAGACGGCAGGTGGTAAGGTGACAACTAAATCTATAACCCTTATAATAATTATTGAATTTATCGCTATAACGTTCATTCTACAGTTCGATTCGGACATTAAAACCACTTCCAGTGCAGATAACACTTGAATAACGGCTTGGAATTTCTCACTATCATTTTGCAGATAGTTTTTTTTTTTTCAGTGCACTAAATCAACATGATTTGAAACCGTTTCACGTCCAATACCAAGCATTGCAGGAAATAAAAGTTCATAATTAAAGGTCTCGTATGCTCACTGGCTGTTTTAAACCTGTTATGTTCTACTAAAAGAGTTGCAGGTGAAATTCATGACCCGTTGTGTCATTTCTAACACTTGAGGACTAGTGCAGTAGAATATCTCTCTCTTGCACTACTTGAAAGTAGCTCAAAGGTTACCTGGCAATGCCAAGAACCTTCATATTCTGAAACTCCATGTTCACCAGTATATTTGCGTCGGAAAGTGTACGTTGGGGAAATACAGTTTTAATGAGCTTTATGGTGTAAGGTACATACATAAACAAAGGAGCTTAGAGCAATTTACTGTTAATGGTTTAATGTTTTCACGACGGTATCTACATAAGTGAACTATAATGTTCACTGAACTGCATTTACAGATTTTTATTAGAGAAGTAGTCGCACAGTCAACCATAACGGCGGAACTAATAGGAAAACAGTTACACAACGTTGTCGTACGACGATATAATACAAAGAGTGACTTTTACATTTGTCTCTCACTGTTAGAACCAAATAGAAAATATCTGGCGTGAAGTCGATGCAGACGAATTTTAAATATTGTTGCAGGAGATAATATGGTGTATTTATAGAAAACAGTTGTAACTACATGTAGTCACTTACGAAGCACGGATACGTGAAGAAGTGTTTAACGATATTTTACGGGAACGTTAATCCTCAGACATATGGGATACTGAAGTAAGTTACTGAGAAAAACACTATCAGTGTACCTCCCTCTGCAGTTCGTATATTTGCTCTTAAAACTTTTGATACCTTAGGAGCGATAACAAAAGGTAGGTTAATGAGCATAAACTCAGTGACGTCATTCAAAAATTTCAGTCAAACTGTAATTACTTGAGTCTTCAACCTGACCTGTTCTCACCTCTTAACTGCTAGTACTGAGAACGACTACAATAACGTTGGTGATTAGACTACATAAATGTTTATATTGGTTCAGGATATGTACGGAGAAATAAGTTTTTTGTAAAAAGTCTGTATAGTTACTTTTTGTTTATGATACGGAACAGTGTATCTACCTCTGTATACATTTTATCCCATTCTCAGTATAATATTCCTAAAGGAAAAGATCAGAAACAAGTACTCGCACAGTGGAGGTATGAGTCAACTGCAAAACGTATACAGAGCAGCGAAACATTACGTGAGGCAATTCAGATTTCAGTCAGAGTTCACAGAACAATTAACATTCATAAACAGTTTTGTAACAGAGATGTGACCTGCATTTGCGCTGATACACTGATTAGCTGTCCGATGAGTAACGCATTTCTCTTCATAAAAACTGTACTACAGGGAGCTAACAGAGGTACATGAATGAAGATTATTCCATAGGGTTCATGTAAATTCTACCTGTACGAAGGACTGGAAGGTAACAAAACATTTATTTGAGAAAATTAAAAATTTACTCTTGGAAAATTAAACTTCGATATGAACCAAATCTACGCATATACAATGTTTTTTTTTAAATTGTGAAATTAAAATCACAGACTATGAGGTAGAGTGTGTGTCCTCAAGTTGCTTCTACTGGAGCAATTGAAGCATCAACGTCCTAATGTCTAATGTGGTTACTCTACGTAAAAGACGAAACCGACACTTCAAGCAAAACCTTATGGTATACCAGGTTACTTTTATCCTATCTAAACAGTAAATCTATATGACAAGTTAAGGATTCTGGAACGAAAGTCAAATCTACTTTTAACAAACTTTCATTCTCAAGCTGGACAAGTGAGACAAAAGTTATTGTCCTTAACAGAGTTTGTAATTTGTTACTTCAAATGAAACTGGGATATATCAAAGTTAATCTGAGTTTGACGTGCTCAGAAATGAACGTAAGAATTGTGAACGGCGAAAAAAAAGTCAATTCGATTCCGAATTAGGTTAACACATTGGTTACGATTAACAGGGTGGAAGGAACTCCAGGGAAAGAAGATTGCCTGGTAGCTATTGTCGCAAGATACCCTTATCTGTGCAGCTCGCTCAAACAAATTTAATGAACCTAAATTCAAAATGCAGTTAAATCAGTAACTTGGGTTGCACATAGAAAATATATGAGAAGTGAACTGCTCTCATTGCGAATCACGCTATCGTGAATTCCAAAAACATACTTGTGTTCCAAGTTAGTAGAATTCTGCAACGCAGCCACAAATGGTCATCAGCTCGTGACTGAGGCCTCTCTATACACCGTTTCTGACTTCCCGAAAATATTCCTTCCTGCGGGCTCTTCCTAAAATCATAGGTGGAGAGCGATAACACTATTGCCGGTATTGACGGTAAAGAACTGACACATAATTTTAGAAAAATCGGAAAACAAACCTCCTCTCTGCGAGCACGAGGCATACTTAATTTTCATGAAGTTGGTACTGGACTAAAACCTACACTACGCAAACCGTCACGCACACATTAGCTGAAATGAAGTTTCAAAGCGGAAGACAGAGGCGACGCTCTATTGGTCCTACACTCATCGGGTAACGACAATCACTCCTTCACTGAAATTGTAGATTTTTTTCTTTTTGGGTCATGAGCGTTCTGACTGGTCTGATGCAGCCCGCTACGGTTTCATCTCCTGTGCAACCACTTCATCTCAAAGCATCATTTCCACATCCTCAATAATTAGATGTGTTCCAATCTCTGTCTTCCTTTACAGTTCTTAACCGCTACAGTTTCCACTATCACCAAGAAAGTTATTCCGTGGTGTCTTAACAGATATTCTATCAAACTCTCCCCTTAACTGTCAGTGTTCCTCTCCAATAGGGCCGAAAGGCTGCATCCCTGTGTACACCGTTCTTAACGCGAACACTCCGTCCTTTTTCTTCCACGCGTATTGTTCCGTCTTAGTACGTGTACACATTGTCTGTTACCCGTGTTTCCCTAGAGCTTTGCTATATTTATCTCAAAATTTCGAACATCTTGCACCATTTGACGTGGTCAAAAACGCTTTGCAGTCAGACATATCTTCTGAACGTATCGTGGGTTTTCTTCATTCTTGCTTCCATTACTCAATCGCAAAGTCAGAGCTGCCTCCCTGGCGCCTTTACCTTTCCTAAAGCCAAACCATACGTCTTAGAACATACTCAGTTATCTTTTCCATTCTTCTGGATATTATTATTGTCATAAAGTTGGATACATGAGCTGTTAAGCTAACTGTGCTATAATTCTCGCACTTATCAGCTCTTGCTAACTTCGGAATTGCGTGGATGATTTTTTTCCGAAAGTCTGCTGGTACATCGCCAGTCTCATACGTTCTACACACCATCGCGGGTACTCGGTTTGTTGCCACTTCCCACTATGAATTTAGAACTTCGACGGAATGTTATCTATCCTGGAATGTTATCTATCCCGTATACATTGGACGCCAAAGAAACTGGTACAGGCGTGCGTATTCAAATGCAGAGATATGTAAACAGGCCGAATACGGCGCTGCTGTCGGCAACGGCTATACCGGGCGACAAGGGTCTGACGCAGTTGTTAGATCAGTTACCGCTGCTACAGTGGCAGGTTATCAAGATTTAAGTGAGTCTGAACGTGGTGTATGGGACACAGCATCTCCGAGGTGGCGATGAAGTTGGGGTTTTCCCGTACGACCATTTCATGGGTGTACCGTGAATATCAGTAATCTGATAAAACATCAAATCTCCGACACCGCTGCGCCAGGGAAAAGATCCTGCAAGAACGGAACCAACGGCAACCGAGGAGAATCGTTCAGCATAACAGAAATGTAGACCTTCCACAAATTGCTGCAGATGTACCCTTCATGACTGCACGACACAAAGCTTTACGCATCGCCTGGTCCCGTCAATATTGGACTATTGGTGACTGGAAACATGTTGCCTGGTCGGATGAGTCTCGTTTCAATTTCTATCGAGCGGATGAAAGTGCACGAGTATGGGGACAACCTCATGAATCCATGGACCCTGCATGTCTGCAGCGGCCTGTTCAAGCTAGTGGAGGCTCCGTAATGTTGTGGGGTGTGTGCACTTGGATTCATATGGGACCCCTGATACGTCTAGATACGACTCTGACAAGTGACACGTACGTAAGCATCTTGTCTGATCACCTACATCCATTCGTGCGCATTGCGCATTCCGAAGGACGTCGGCAGTTCCAGCAGGACAATGTTACACTCCATGAGTCAAGAATAGTTACAGAGTGGCTCCAGGAACACTCTTCTGACCTCTGCTGGCCACCAAACTCCCCAGACGTGAACATTATTGAACATATCCTGGCTGCCTAGCAACGTGCGGTTCAGAAGAGATCTCTACGGATTTATAGACAGCCGTGCAGTGTTCATGGTGTCAGTAGCCTCCAGACATTAGTCGAGTCCATGGCACGTTTTGTTGCAGTGCTGGTCCCGGCGGAGGTTGGAGTCCTCCCTGGGGCATGGGTTTGTGTGTTTGTCCTTAGGGTAATTTAGATTACGTAGTGCGTAAGCTTAGGGACTGACGACGTTAGTAGTTAAGTCCTATAAGATTTCACACACATTTGAACATTTGTATTGCAGTATTTCTGCGTGCTCGCGGGGCGCTACACGATATTAGGCAGGTCTACCAGTTTATTTTGCTCTTTAATGTATCTTACTTGATCCTAAGTTCCAAAGCTCTTTTAAATTTTCATTCTAATACTGGATCCCCTACCTCTCCTATAACTGAGCCGTGCGTGGCTCGTGTTCCCGCCATCATATATTTTACACCCTGTTTTTAACGTACTTCAACCTCACTACGTTAATTTAAATCACTACTGTCACTGAGTTGCTGCTTTGCCTGACCGTGAGCGGCGTTAGTAGCGCGTATCGATATATCCCCTTTTATAGTATATTTGCTCGATTGACTGTCGTAAGGGTAGTTCGCGTCGCGAGTTCGGGCTGCCAGTCAGTTGAAACGCGTCTGGAGCACAGTCCGGACCTGCCAGTCAGGGAGTTGCAATTCGGCACTAGTGCAGTCGGGTTGGAGCAGCAGTGAGGTCTGCGTCGACATGGCACGCCCGACCATGGCCGCCACGCATCACTTGAGCCGGGCCACGGTCTTGGTGGATCGTCGGTAGTTCGTTCTACCGGACGACGCGTTTTGGCTTGCCGATCGTTCATGAGTCAGCTGTGTGTGTGTGTGTGTGTGTGTGTGTGTGTGTGTGTGTGTGCGTGCGCGCGCGCGCATGGTTAGTTACTGTTTGGTATCGTTCAGGTGTTCGTGCAGTGTTTGTCAGGTTGTGTGTAGTTGGCGTTATGTCCACTGACGACTATTTTAGATGTTGTCGGCATTCTGAGGTGGTCGGTCGGTTGGTTGCTGTGGACCAGGGAAGTTATCTCCGCACAGTGTAATCGGCTGGGTCCGCTGCCGGTCCCTGCGCAGTGTCGGAGCGTATGTGGATCTGTCCGATCGCTACGAGCTTCGTGGTTCGCCGACCGAGGACGTTAAAGTTGAGTGGTGGTTTCAACTACCCAAGCCCCGTCCATTCATGTTGTGGTGGTTCATTTCGGTGGTTTGCTGATGGGGTGTTTTCCTGTGAGCAACACCGAGTGTTTCTATTATTGAAATTTAGCCGCCATGCGGTGCAATTAATTATATTGGTTGACTACAATTCGAGTGCACTAGCGGAATTTTCTGCTTTGTGGCCGTTAGTGTTCTGGTTACCTGCCCTGGCCACTGACGTAGATTCAGGCAGTGTTCTTTTGGGTGAAGTTAACTATATTACCGTATTTCAAATTCAAGTGTACCAGCGGAATTTGCTGCCTTGTGGTCGTTAGTGTTCCGGTTACCTGCCCTGGGCACTAACTTAATTTCAGGCAGCGTCCTTTCCTTGCCTGTAGTCGCTGTGCAACATAGTGTGTAATTCTGACAGCTATTACATACATCATTGTGGATTATCACGTTCGTAGCCTTTTGTGTTTGAGTTCTCATGTACTCCGTCATGACAAGTAAGCGGTTGGTCGGTAGGTCTGTGACTGTCCCTTGGTTGGGTTCGCACGAATGAAGTGTAGTTGGACTCACCACCTGTCTCGCCTAAGTGAGTGAAGGCAAACCGATCCACCGGAGACTCATGAGTGCCGTTCTCTTAATTATCCCGTTGGCAGTCTTAATGTAATTTAACTGTATTTTATATTTTTAATTTGGGAAGGTTAGTTGTGGGCCTTCAGCCCTGGAAACATGTTCTCAGAGTTTCCTTAAAGTCCAAACATTATCGCCTTCGGCTCTTGAAAGGTTACTGTAATTTCCTCTGAAACATTTTACAAGTTATTGTGGGCATTCCACCGTTGGTGTTGGAAAAAGGAAATTCTTAAACCTAACGTATTGTTTTACCGATTGTTGCGATATATATTTCCTTAATTTGCAGAATTTAATTTTCCGGCCTTCAGCCATCTTATTGCGTTTGTTTATCTCTTTCTGTGCACCTTGTGGGCCATCAGCCTTGTTAGCATCTTAAAACATTGTGGCCTTCTGCTTTCAGAAAACATCATAGTATATTTGGAATTTGAAGATTCAATCCAGCGACCTACAGCCACTCCGCATGCTGATATCACATATGTATACGATTTATCATATTAGTAAATTTAACTGTGTGTCATGTCTTCAAAATTTAACTTACGCTAAAGCATCTGTTTGGCGACCTTCAGCCGCGAACTAAATTATAATAAATTACAATTGTGAAATGAATCCGACCGCAACACCCTTGGCCCCTTCCGCAGTCCTAATTACCTGTTAGCCCTGCGTGATTTAGCGGGCGTTTCAATATCGATTGCTGTTTCTTCTTCTATTATGTTTTGGGACATGTCAGCCCCCTCATAGAGGTCGTGAGTGTGCTGTTTCCACCTATCCATTCTCTCCTAGGTAGCACGAACTCATAAACTTCAGAGAAGAATGACAAAGTCTTCCCAAGACGGCGGTCGAAAAGAATAGCGTCATGTGATATTTGCAATCCTCTGAGGGTGTGTAGAATTTCTATTTCAAGAGCGAACGCGTACAGTGCTGAATAGTAGGAATCTCGGCTCTATATGAGCGGTGCGTGGCTCGTGTCCGTGCCGTTTATTACTTGACATCTTGTCTTTGTGGTACTGCGGTCCCGTTTCTCATTCGATTTACTGGCGTTACTAAGTTGCTGGCTTGCCTGCCTGTGAGAGGCAGCAGCAGCGCTTATCGATAAGAGCACTGTCTTACTATCTTTGGAGCGCCCGCTAGTATTTCCGGGTCGTCGTGTGTCGGGAGTTCAATCGGAATGGAGCAACAGTGAGGTCCGGACAGCCATGACTTGCCCAACCGTTGCCAAACACACGTGACTTGAGTGGAGATGACCTTGGTTGGTCGTTCAGTCAGTCGTCTCATCGGATGACGTGTATTTGGTCGCCAACTGCTTCTGGGTTCCTTGTGTGTGTCGACTTGTAATTCGTCCTTGATCCACAGTGACCTTGTTAGTATTGTTCGAGTTGTTTGTGGAAGTGTTTTCACACAACCATGTGTAGCTTGTGTGGTTTTGCCTGAGCAGTTACTTTAACACTTTTTGCGTGCTGGATTGAGTCGGTCGGTTGGGACAGAGCATCGAGGAAGTCTCCGAGGCGCAAGGTCAGGCCCGGACCGCTGGCAGCGTGTACGCGCGGTCAGATTGCGAGACGCTAGCTGCGAGAGCTGCGAAGTCTGTTGCCCACCGAACATGGATACTGATGTTGAGTCATTGGTTAACCTGTTATGAAACCTCAACTACTGTGACAACTCATCGTTCATTGCTGGTTGTTACTCCCTCGGCCATTCTGGCTTGCAGCCACTTCTGGTATCTTGGAGTCGGCGAAATTTTGCAGCAGTCTTTCTGCATAGTCTTTAACTATTAAACTGGTTGTTACTTAGCAGTGAAGTGCACCAGCGATATTTTCTGCCTGATCCAATGCCAGGCGTATCAAGGCCGTTATTACGACCAGAGTTGGTTGCTCTGGGTACTGATTTCTCAGGATCTATGCACCCAAATTGCGTGAAAATGTAATTACATGTCAGTTCTAGTTTAATTTAATTGTCCATTGAATTCCCGTTTATCATCTGCATTTCTTGTTCGTATAGCAATTTCAATGGCCAGTAGTGTATCAGCAGAGGCAAGAGTCACGAGCTATGTCCGGGCGCCGCGGGGGTAGCCGTGCGGTATTTGGCGTCTTGGCACCGTTCGCCCTCCCCCCCCCCCCCTTCCCCACCATTGGAGTTCAGAGTCTTCCCTGGGGCATGGATGTGTGTGTTATGGTTTGTGTAAGTTAGATTAAGTAATGTGTATGCCTAGGGACCGATGACCTTAGCAGTTTGGTCCCATAGTAACTACCACTAATTTCCAAAAAGACCGGGCTGCGCAAATTATCAGCAGAAGCAAGTATCACGAGCGCCGAACTTGTTGCGATACTAGAAGCTCTTCTCCGTTTCTGGTCGCGGATGACTCTATCTCTGTATTTCCTATTCAGCGGCTCTTTATCTGCTCTAACGGTACTTACTAATTCCAGCACGTGCTTGATCGAAAAACACTTTCTATACGGGACTAGCTTAGCGCCCGCTGTTTCGCTGACGTTTGCCTAGGAATTACAACAATTATAGTTTTATAAACATATATTTGGCCTACTGAAAAATTAATGTATTAAAGAGCTGACATTTTTCTAGGCAATTCTGACAGAGCCGATTTGTTGTGATGACGGTTTAACAGTTTACGTCTTCCAAACTTTTCATCCTAATTAACGCCATAGAAGCATCATGTTTTTCAAGTCTACCTCTAACCAAAAAGTGATTCCAGTCGAATTTTGTTAATCCTACCTCTTGAGTTCTTGTGTTGATATTTCCACTGAAATTTTCCTCCCGTAGCACCTATCTCTTTATTAATATCCCAGACGTCAAACAATTATTTCCACTGATTTACCTATAAAATGTTTTAATATGACAAAATATTTTCATAAAAATTTTCATTCACTATATCACCTTCTTTCCAGAAACACTGAAACACTTATGTTTTTTGACACAAAAGTTTTCAGAGTATTGATAGAGGGCTATAGATAACTGCATGGGCATTTCTCTAGTATTTGGATGTCATGAACGCCTCAGCACCTCTGCACTGTATGCGCTTAGTGTCACCAGAGATGCTATGTCGACTAGAGGCTTGTTTGGACCATCTCTGCTTTGCAAGATGCGCGTGAGATAACGCACATAGTTCGTCGAAAGATGAAGTATTTGGATGTCATGAGTAGTTGTATGGCATAGGCTGAGTGGTACGGTTGCAGTTATATACTGTGGAAATTGGAACGCATTACTCCTTCACTAATTAATTTACTAATTAATTATTTGAAATGAGGAAAGACGTTGCTGTATTTTAAGAAGAATATTTTATTGTGGTTATTTTAATGAGTAATAGAAGAGGATTTAATTTAAGGCAATTGATTTCAGATTTCTTACTTTCTAGTGGCAGCTTTTAGTTACGCATTCTAGGTTCAGACATCCGCACACTTGAGTCGAAGGAAACATAAACAGCCATCTATAATTGTCAATTAAATTTCGGAACAGGAATAACTGTTGAATATTTAATGTCATATTTACCCGTTGCAATTTGGGAATGATCTCATTTGATGTCAAAGAGCCAGCCGGTGTGGCCGAGCGGTTCTAGGCGATACAGTCTGGAACCGCGCGACTGCTACGGTCGCAGGTTCGAATCTTGCCTCGGGCATGGATGTGTGTGATGTCCTTAGGTCAGTTAGGTTTAAGTAGTTCTAAGTTCTAGGGGACTGATGACCTCAGAAGTTAAGTCCCATAGTGCTCAGAGCCATTTGAACCATTTTTTGATGTCAAAGACTACTAACGTTCGTCCACTCAAGAACTGTAAATATTTGTGCATTAATGTTTGTGAACCAAAGAAAGACATGATTTTTCAATAAAGAACTATGCTAATCAGAAAACTAATTGCATTTGATGTTATAATTTATACCAAGTCACTGTCCGCATCAAAAGTCCGTGCCAAAACATGATTTCTCATTTTCATTTGTTCAGATTTGTTATGAACCAAGTATGCTCTGTCTTTTCTTTTTTCTTAAAGAGAGTGCATTACACCAGGCACAAATATGACGGAATCAAGACAAGAGCAGTGTCATGGTTTTTCCATTATGCAGCAAGAAAGCCAAAATTAAATACTAAAAAAGGGAACATAGGGTTTAGCAGGGTCAGTTTATCAGTTTAAAACTTTAATAATTCTCAGTGTTGGCTTCAGACAGTATTTCTGCCATAGTTACCGTTTAAACAAACATAGAACCAGATAGGCATTTTCAGCATCTCTTTTTACCAAGCAAAACTTTTAATGCGATTTTTAGTAAGATAACTTTCACATGCTGATATTTCTGCAAATGCAGGGCGTCAGAGAATTTTTCTGTGAAGTCAGATAATTGCACTGATCTCGTCTTACATTATTCATAATTGTGTTTCTCGTTGCGCCATTTGGTAGCAAGCGATTTTTTTGTTAACATGCTACGCAACACTGGAAGTAGTAAGCCGCGTACTACAATCAACTCGCAGAATACTGATTTGCCAAATTCAGCAGATATCAATAATGTGATATTGTATTATAATGTTGCTAATGACAGTGAGCTTAATTTAGATGCAGTAATGCAGGACGCTGTTACCTTCCATCCGGACAGAGTAATCTAATACCGCCATTCATGAATCAAACACCATTCAGAGTCCAGGTAATAACATTTTTGCGAATCTGAACATTTATTTCTCTGAGGACAGTCAAAACAAGAGATTAAATGTTGCGAATTCAGCTCCGTTGAACACCACAGCCACTCAAATAATGCCAAATTTTTCAGACACTACAGTCATCCAGCCACTTCATCACTTAACAAAACATCACGAACGCTTTGCAGAACAGCGACGTTGGTCTTCTGATTCAGTAGTTATTACAAGAAAATAACAAAACAATGGCAAACTATTTGATACTCTATTCAAAAAAGAATTAGCAAGACAACAAAAGAAAAAGCAAAATTACTTTAATGGAATTTAATCAAAAAAATTAAAACAGAAATGCAGAATGTAGCTTCTAGGATCGAGAAAACTACAGCAAAACGCATACAGTTAGAACAACGTTTTTCGAAAGGACAGGCAGACGTGAACACTGACATACCACCAAGACGAATCTTTAATTATTGCTAAGACCGAAAAGGTAGTTCCAGCCCCTGTCGTTACCAAATCACAAAAGAAATCACGCATACATTCAGAACAGATCGAATATACAGAAACAGACACAAAAATGATCGGTGCCAGAACGAAGGAGTAGTGCGAGACACTGAAAGGCCAGGTTGATGATCTTTCAAGTAAAATAACTCAGTTACAGTTTAATTCAGATAATCAGTCAGTTGGAGCCCAACCGCTACAGTTTACACAAACAGGGGAGTAGCAATCCTTAGAAAATTTCATACAAGGACAGATGGAACTTAACAGACAGCACAAGTAAGAAGTGAACATAATTCACGCTCATCTCGCGGAATTTGAAAAGAGCTTAACTCTAGAGGATTGTACTGACAATTGCGCTGGGAACTATAAAGAACGCGAAATGGGAAGCAAACCTTTTAGAGGAAGAGACTTCGTACAAAAACACGAAAATTCGCGCGCTTATTCCAACAGACAAAATTCACAGAAACATGGCATCTTTGACTACAAACAGTTTTAATCAGTAAGGAAATTTAAAGTGTTTCGAAACAGAGCAAACGACTTACATCCGTCACACTGGGTCCAGCAGTTTGGGTTTTCGTTACTACCTACATGGCCAGTCACACACAAATTACAATTTATTTGCAGTATTTTTGAAGGAGAACCAGCAATGAGACTGAGACCTATTGCAGGACTATGTTTTCTGTTGAAGAATTTCCGTGCACGTTTTGCGACTGTATTCTCATATTTCGAGGCGTTTTACAACTACAATAGATTGAGGAGTCATATACTCAGTACAGTAATAACAATTTTTCACACAAAAATCACAACTATCAGGAAAGAAAACACTGAGGTCAGTCAGTCAGTGCCGGATTAGCCACGTCGCAGGATTTATCAAATACTACGCGCTCCGAGCATTGCGGGGGCCTTCTCCTGGGCGCGAAAACGCTTGTCAGGTTAGAGGTTTCTTTTTTTCACAGTCATTTAAAGTATTTCATTTATTTGTTGCAAGTAGCCTAGTGAAAAATGTGAATTATCTCACCATTTGGTTAAGTTCGCAACTTTCTGCTGATTAATAGTGTTTTTGTCGTCACGATGGAAGCACAGGGTAATCGGTGTGTCGGAGCTAACCTCGATGGCCAACAATAGCTTCTTAGAGACATTTGGTTCATGCAACAAACCTCTTGCATGCTACCAACGCCACGAGAGGTACAGCCATCTAACAATAGGTGCTTGGAGGTCAATTGTCAACTTCTTTTACAAAGTAAAAGATTATTAAGTGGGTGACACTGATTTGATATAGTGATTCCAGAGTTGCTGACTGAAAAGAGAGAACCAATTAAGCGTAAGATATTTTGAATACGGTAGAAATTGGTTAACACTCAGAATTTGTTCGCCCTTAGCACTGGTATAAACTTGAGCTTCTTTAATACCACAATGGAACGTCATCGACGTGAAGTAATATTTTACAGAGGCAAACAGAACACTGGTAAAATAACAACCTTACAATCGATTTTGCGTCAGCATTTGAACAATAATTTTGATGGTGCGCAGCTTTGACCATCTGAGATGTACATTTTAAGCATTAGCATGTTGCACTACCACACCCCACTGTACCCTCGTAATGATAAAGCGTGAAGCACAAAGACAGCTAATTGGTTAAACAATTATTTTAATAACAGGTTAATAATTTTCAGTTTACAAATAAGTAGCGCTGAAGAATGGTGTAGCTCTTGAATCTGTACTGCACAGTAATATTTTCAGCTTTACAATTGAAAGGAAGTGTTACATTAACGGTAATTCTAACAATTTTTCGAAGGATGGTGGTCTGGAGTGACGTCCACCCAGCTACTCAAGACATTGACAGCGAAGATCATTAATGTTGGCCATAGCTTTGCTGCATATAAGCCGGTACATTGAATGATATGCACAGTTGTTTCCAGTGTGAATCTACACATATAATAAAATTGTAACTTGAAGATGACTGTATGTGGGAGGTATTTAGCCCTTAACTCACGAGGTGTGGTCTCTCAGACCGCGCTAAAACTTTGGAACTCGCTCTCCAAGGCCAGTTGTGGTGGAATGCTTCTATACATCCCTTAAATTGCCTAGCCTACGATTTTTTGCTGTCGGTTGCGTTATCACCTTCTGTGTTGATTGTTGACACGCGTAACTGATAGGTGTTGGGGCCTCCTAGATTGCGTCTCGTGAACTATGTACCTGTTTTATTCAGTACGGTACCGTATAGTTCAAAATGCATTGACATGAATGTGTCATTTTTAACTTTCCCAGGATTGATGGAATTGTTAGTCTGTCTATGGGGGAAGGTGCCAGTGATGTAGATCAAGAAATAAACGGAGAAGACGGACGATCTTACATTAGCCAGTGATCACAGTTCTGCTGTCGAACAAGAGTATCGTTCAGAGGAAGAACTTCAGGAAAGTTGTGATGGGGGATCTGCCTGTTTCTTCAATGAAATACTTAAAGTATCTCTTAAAATCGATTGTGTTCTGAGTGGTGATAGAAAAATGTAGTTCCCAGCAGTGAATGTAAATTTGACGGACTTCCTTAGTGTACCTATCGGGTGGAATTTTCATGCGCAAATTTAAACCCTGGAATTTCGTTTTGTTTGGAAATTTATTTGCTACAGATATTGTATAATTTTTCAGACTGTAAAATTCAGTACTCTTAACGGTCTACTTATGTGTACTATTCAAAAGAACCACACAAAATTATGTGCTTTTATGTGATAAATAGTAAAATGCTACAGACTTTATTTAGTGCAATAAAATAAACTAGAAACACTTAAACAACACTTAAATAATTGTAAAAATAAATGCTGTATAGCATAAATTAAAAATTTCAAATGATTTTTGACATAAATCTCGGTTTAAACATAGGGGCCCGACAGACACTACCTGATGGTATACGTTACTGAAGTCACCTCGCGAGTTAAGCGTTTACAAAACTGAATATGAGGGTATTTTTGTAACAGCAATCTATACGAAAAAAAATAATTTTCAAATTTTTGTTTGTATGTCTGTAGGCGCACCACGCAAAAACTAATGCACGGAATTTGGTGCGATTTTCAGTTGTACTTTAGCAGGTCTAACTTCAAACGTGATATAGCTTTCATTTTGACACACCGGATGGGATCTAAGTTATCGTAGTTCTACCATAAAAGCATGTGCTGTTGCACACTATACAACATTGTCGCTTGCTGCAAACAACCAGATGTGCCGGCAGGATGGTAAAGCTTTGTTTGCCTCCGTCCGCGTCGTCGTCTTTTATGCGCGGACAAAGTCACGAGTAAGAGCTGGTTGCAGTACAAAAATGTACAAAGCAAAGATGTCTCTGGCACGAGTTAAAGACTAATAAAGCACGCGAACAGTCTCAAAACTATATATCGCTTGAAATGGCGAAAAAAATACGTGCACAGGAGAGCTGTAGAATGTGCGTGGAAATGGCTTCTTGTAATGTCCGTTGAACGAAATTACGCAATCAACTGTTACCATTTAGTGAATTTTATTTTCAATCATTCCCATTTCTCCGACAATAGAAACAAGTCCGGGCTTATCTAAAACAGTCTCTCCCCGCAATGGACAACCTTCGATGCGGTCAAAGCGAAGACAAATCCGGAGGAGGCCAGACTTGTGACAACCGTAAACCTGAAGGCAATCTTCTTCAACCTGGTTTTATAGTCATTCCGGAAAAGGCAGACTCTTCAGTTCCGTTTTTTCATTGATTGTGACCTGAAAACTATTATGGAGTGAAAACTAATCTACCGTAATCTAGCATGGGTTTAGAAAGCACGTCTTCTGGCGAGATCCGTCAGTATTCCTTGCCTATAAAATGACCTGTTTGCCAAAATATGAGCCCCATAAAACAAACTTCGCTCATCTCATGTCCCTAGTATGCACGTCGCTTATTGTAAAAGTACTAACAGAGGCGACAGCAAGTGTAAATCTGCAGATACCGTTGGCATGTTGTTTAGCTTTATATAGTATTACTGTCGCACAGACTGCACGAGTGTGTCATCTTAACGTCCCTTTTTGATAGGAGGACAACCACACGTGATTTCTAAATTGAAAGTACGCTTTTACATATTCTGTGTATCGAAAACACACATATGCATAGTAGCTAAGGTGTCGTTGCAGAATTCTTCACACACAGTAAATATGACTGTTTCGTAACAATACTTAGTTGTTATGTTGTAGTACGATGATTTACCTTTCGCATCACAATAGACACAATAGAACTGTTACTGAATACGTACTTCCACGTAACAGCTTATTTAAAAAAATTGGATCCACTTGTATTGTGGCCATTACGTCCCATTGCTCAATATGTTAACGTCGCGTACCGTCACGTTAGTCTAGCATACGATATTAAATTTATGTTGATCGATTATGATGACCTTTGAAAATGTTCGCACATTCACATTGCTTTCTACCATATTTACTGTTAATTTACAGATCGCTTTTGTCATAATGATTAAAAAATCTTCTTAACGGCACTGAAAGATTCTCTTCTTTTTAGTCTTCTAGAAAGTGACAGAACGTTTCGTATACTCCTTCGCTATCATCTCGAGCTATTACGGACGGTTTTAAATCTTCAGAACAGCCTTCATGGATGTTGTAAAGAAGCATTGAACGTCGGTTCATTATTTGCATCTTCACTTGGAAAGTTGTCTATGACATCTGCAACGAAACTGAAACGTATAAATAAGAGTGCAAAGAGAAGCCCATACACTTCCATTTGTATGTGAAATAGCCAGAAAATAACGATTTTAGTCAGTCATGTCGTTACTGGCTCTCGCTATTTTACATTCAACCGTTGCAATTTGACGGTCTTTCCATTCAATTCGAGAAATTGCTGCGCTGTACCTCGTGCATAACCAATAAGTCAATGTTACATACGTACTTCGCACTTAGGCTTAAAATGGCTGCAGTGTTGCAGAAAGAGTGACGAACAACCAGTGGGCATGAGTATAGTCAGGTCTTAACTGCATACTTTCACTATATGGCCCACATTCTCAAGATAGGGCGTTTGTGGGAGCCGACGTTTTACCAGCGTGATTTGCTTATTAAATATAAAACACGAAGCCAACGGGATGGTGTTTCGAGAGCGCTAATTACGAATAATTTAAAGATGTGCCTGAGTTTGTATTGATTGATAGGTAACAGCTGAGAGGTCACTCTCAACTCGTTTTCTTTTTCTTCTATAGTGGTCTAAACTCTTGGAAGGCGACTGTCCGTTTCGCACCACCTTGTATAGTGCTAGTGAGCAGATTTTTGTTTCTGCTTACACGGCCCGTATCATTCGCAAAGTTTCTATGGTGAAAAATTCTCATATATATACCTTAGTATTTGCACAGTCAACTGCCACTAGCTTCAATAGAAAATGGACGTATACTATTTACGATACTTTCGCCTTACGCAATCCTATTAAATAGCCGTGTACCATTTTATTTAGTAAGTTATTTTCCCTTCTACACAGATCGAGCTAACCGCCATGAGCAGCAGACAGAGAGAAACCTGACGCCACTAAAGTGCAAAGCGTAAAGCAAGAGGTGAAAAGGAGAGAGACACATGCTGTTATGTCCAAAACACATAAATTGTCTGAGTTTCATAATGTTCAGAATGATTTTACCGAATACGCAGAAAATAAAGTACAAAATACAAAATCTGAGTTGATTGTAAGGATGATGTAATATAGAAGATTCGTCAGAATATACAACTTTTTCCGATGTAGTTTCGTTTTTCACAAGTGATACAGCAATTGAACAGACGGTAAGTCTTCACAGATCAGCCAGATCGTCTCCCTGCCAAACTGAATTGAAAAGCATTGGAAGTCCTATCGGTCCTGAGACCTCGTCTTCAAGACAGAGAAGTCGAAAAAATGTTACAGGCTTCTGATGTTACTGCATCTTGTACAAGTGGAACACGAAGTGAAAATACAATGTATTATAACGGTGTTGATGAGTGGCCAAACAACTTTGACAGAGATTATTGGATTATGAAAGGAAGAAGCGATGGTCAGCATGTGAAAAGTAGGTTTTTTGTCTTCAATGAAAATATATGAGAAGGAAAATAAACCAGGATTCTCTTGAATGTCGTTTTCCAGGTATAAACTAACGAATAAAACATACTTGAGAGATTGGTTGTGCTATTCCGAAAGCAAAAGGGCGACTGTTCTGTTTTATTTGCAAAGTGTTAGATTCTGACGGCTCGCCACGGTTTACGAAAGGTGGTTAGATGACTGGAAGAACGCAGATATTTTGCTGAAGAGACATTAAGAAAGATATTACAAGTTCCTAATCATGGGCGAATTATTTAGTTTCACCTGAGTGCTTTGGTAGCTGGTTTTTGAATTTCTGCGTACTAATCTAATTTACAAGACTCATTTCCTGTGTTTTCGTCATGGTCTACAGTAGAGTTGCACAGCACGTGCCTATAGTCCGTTTGTCTGAATCGTTTTGTTTACCACGGTCTTTATTAGTATGGACAAGGCCTGCAATTGTTGTGTGCGAATGCGAGCCGGGTTGGTGACACTTCGCTCTCAGCTTCAGGCTGTGATGGCTTCGGTTACACAGCTTGAGACTGCAGTGGATGGGCACCACTGTTGTGGGCCGTCCATGGGGATCCAACGGACGTCCAGCACGTCCGAGTCCTCCGATCGGTCCTCACCGGTGGCCAGCCCAGTTACCGCTCGCACTGAGGCTGATCCATCACCTGTGGTCGAGTGCGATGTCGCCCTGGGTCGGAGCAGGTGGCGAAAGATTTCCCAGGCGGCCGCTTGTAAGGCCTCCCCGGTTTGTCTGACAAACAGGTTCCAGGTGCTGTCTGTGGCTGTCACTGTCGCTGAGCCTGTCCTGTTTCAGAGGAAATCTCTCAGGCAGGAAGATCCTGACAATCACGGAGGGTGGGATTATTGATAGTTGGGAGCTCCAACGTTAGGCGCGTTATGAGGCCCTTAGTGACATGGGTGCCAAGAAGGGAAAGAAAACCAATGTGCATTCCATGTGCATACCGGGTGGAGTCATTCCAGATGTGGAACGGGTTCTCCCGGATGCCATGAAGAACACAGTGTGCAGCAAGCTTTAGGTGGTTGCTCACGTCGGTACTATTGATGTGTGTCACTTTGTATCGGAAGAGATTCTCTCTGGTTTCGAGTGACTAACAGAAGTGGTAAGGGCTGCCACTCTTCCTTCCAAGATGAAAGCAGAGCTGACCATTTGCAGCATAGTTGACAGGACCGGCTGCGGACAGAGCCGAGTGGAGGGTCTGAATCAGACACTCAGACGGTTTTGCGACCGTTTAGGCTTTCGCCAAAGGGTGGTTGGGTTTCGTGTTCCTCTGAATAACTCAGGCGTCCACTGTACACAGCAGGCGGCTACACGGGTAGCAGGAGCTGTGTGAAGTGCACTGGGCGGTTTTTAGGTTAGAGGGTCTCGGGAAAACACAAGAAGGGCTTCAGTCACAAAGGGTGCAGGCCGAATACAGAAAGAACGTAGATACGAGAACCATAGCTATAACAGTTGTTAATTGTCGTAGCTCAAATAATTTTTTCATAATGCGGAGCCACAGCCGTAATATATTCTTCAACTCAGTATGATTTCGGCCACATGATTGTGTAAGTTTAAATGTAACACAAACGACAGTCTATAGGCGGTTCTGATTTCAAATAAATGTCGTAGCTTTGATGGGAAAGTACCAGAGCTCCAAGCTGTTATAGAAACCACTAATACTCAAATCATTATATGCACTGAAAGCTGGCTAAAGCCGGGTACAAGCTCAGCCTAATTTTTTGTGAAGAACCTAACATTGTTCCGAAAGGATAGGCTCAACACGGTTGGCCGTGGCGAGTTTGTTGCTGTTAGAAGTACGAGTCTATCTTGCTGCGAAATTGAAGTAGGTATTTGTTGTTAGTTAGTATGGCCAGAAGTAACTGTTAGCAATCGGAATAAAATAATAATAGGGTTCTTTTACCAACCTCCCAATTCCGAAGATACAGCTGCTGTAAGGTTCAAAGAAAATTTGAGTTTGATTTCAAACACGTACCCGACTCGTACGATTATACTTGATGGTGACTTAAATTTACCCTCGATATGTAGGCGAAAATACATATTTAATTCCAGAAATGCGCATAAAACATCATCCGAAATAGTGCTAAACGCATTCTCTGAAAATTATTTCGAGCAGTTAGTTCATGAGCCCACGCGAATAGTAAAATGATGTGAAAACACACTTGACCTGAGTTAATAACGAGCATCAAAACGGATACAGGGATTAGTGAACACAGGGTTGTCGTAGCGAGACTGAATATTGTAACAGCCAAATCCTCCATAAATAAACAAGGAATATACCTACTCAGGAAAAGCAGATAAAAATTCAGTTGACGCCGTCCTAAGAGACAGTCTCCAATCCGTCCAAATTAATAACGTAAGTGTAGATCAGATGTGGCTTGAATTCAAAGAAATAGTATCGGCAGCAATTGAGAGATTTGTACCAAATAAATTAACAAACGACGGAGCTGATCCTCCTTGATACAAAAAACGGGTCAGAACGCTGTTGCAGAAACAACGAAGCAAACATGCCAAATTTAAACAGACGCAAAATCCCCAATATTGGCGATCTTTTATAGAAGCTCGAAATTTAATGCAGACTTCAATGCGAGACGCTTATAATAGTTTGCATAGTGAAACTTTGTCTCGAAACCTGGCAGAAAATCCAAAGATATTCTGGTCGTATGTGAAGTATGTTAGCGACATGCCTTCTCTGGACGTTAGCAATGGTGAAACTGTCGAAGACAGTGCTTCCGAGGTAGAGTTACTAAACACAGCCTTCCGCAATGCCTTCACAAAAGAAAACGAAATAAATATTCCACAATTCGAATCAAGAACAGCTGCCAACATGTGTAAAGTAGAAGTAAATATCGTCGGAGTAGTGAAGCAACTTACATCATTTAATAAAAGCAATTCTTCTGGTCCAGACTGTGTACCTGTTAGGTTCCTTTACGAGTATGTTGATGCATTAGCTTCAAACATAACAATCATATACAACCGTTCGCTCGACGAAAGATCCGTACCCAAAGACTGGCAAGTTGCACAAGTGACACCCATATTAAAGAAAGGTAGTAGGAGTAATCCACTTAATTACAGGCCCATATCGTTGACGTCGATATGCAGCAGGATTGTGGAACATATATTCGAACGTTATGAATTAACTCGAAAAAAAAAACGGTCTATTGACACGCAGTCAACATGGGTTTAGAAAACTTCGTCCTTGTGAAACACAACTAGCTCTTTATTCGCATTAAGTGTTGAGTGCTACTGATAAGGGATTTCAGATCTATTCCGTATTTCTGGATTTCCGGAAGGCTTTTGACACTGTACCACACGAGCGGCTTGTAGTGAAATTGCGTGCTTATGGAATATCGCCTCAGTTATGTGACTGGACTTGTGATTTTCTGTCAGAGAGGTCACAGTTTGTAGTAATTGACGGAAAGTTGTCAATTATAACAGAAGCGATTTATGGCGTTCCCCAAGATAGTGTTATAGGTCCTTTGTTGTTCCTTATCTGTATAAACGATTTGGAAGACAATCTGAGCAGTCGCCTTAGGTTGTTTGCAGATGACGCTGTCGTTTATCGACTAATAAAGTCATCAGAAAATCAAAACAAATTGCAAAACGATTTAGAAAAGAGACCTGAATGGTGCGAAAATTGGCAGTTGACCCTTAATAACAAGATGTGTGAGGTCATCCAAATGAGTGCTAAAATGAATACGTTAAACTTCGGCTACACGATTAATTCGTCAAGTCTAATGGCCGTAAATACAACAAAATACCTAGGAATTGCAATTACGAAGAACTTAAATTGGAAGGAACATATAGAAAATGTTGTGGGGAAGGCTAACCAAAGACTGCGGTTTATTGGCAGAACACTTATAAAATGTAACAGATCTTCTAATCTTTTAGAATACTGCTGCGAGGTATAGGATACTTACCAGATAGGACTGACGGAGTACATCGAAAAAGTTCAAAGGAGGGCCGCACGTTTTGTATTATCGCGAAATATGGGAAAGAGTGTCACTGACATGGTACAGGATTTGGGCATGGCATCATTAAAACAAAGCGGTTTTTCGTTGCGACGGAATTTTCTCACGAAATTGCAGTCACCAACTTCCTCCTCCGAAAGCGAAAATATTTTGTTGACACCGACCTACATAGGGAGCAAAGATCACCGCGATAAAATAAAAGAGCTGCAAACCATTGTTCATGAAAATCATGAAACCTTGTAGGCTAAAATTGCCTCAGTTGCATCTACCGATTCGGTTATGCAACTTGCAAAAACTCAGGAAAACTTAAAGGACCGAGTAGATACTCTGAAAATTGGTTCCGAAAGACACATGGAGGAAATTAGTTCATTATCAGAGAAAGTAGTCGAACTTTCGGATCACCTTAATAATTTATCTAGATGATAATCTGAATGATGCAAGACCGGTAGTCTTTAATGACACAGAAGAGTACAAACAAATTAAGAAATTGAAACAAAATCAAATTAATACGCAACACCAAAGAGAAATCCGGGAAGTACAAGATCACCTGACAAAGGTAATACAAGAATTACGTATTTCAGACGACACTGGCGCTCCAATGCGGGAAGATGGACATAGATATACGGAACAGAAACAAAATAATAACACAGGGCATTTCGGAAACTATGAAAGAAATTGGCAAGGTGCACCGAATTTTGAGATGGAACCGCCGACACGAAGTAACAATGACCGATATGCGACCCGCCGACATTATGATTTTGACTATAAGCTGTTTATTACTACACGTAAATTCAAAACATTTAAGAATGCCGCCAATGACATTCATCCACAAGCGTGGCTTCATCAATTCTATCATTGTTTTCCTCCCAATTGGTCTTTAGAGCACAGATTAGCATTTATGTGTGGCTATTTAGAGAATGAACCAGCTTTAAGAATGCGATCGGTCATTCACGATTGCCACAGTGAAGGAGAATTTTATCATGCCTTCCTCTCAGCATATTGATCTCAAGCTACACAAGACCGAGTAAAACATAGCATCATAATGATGAAAAAGTTCGAACAACCTCAATTTTCCAGTCTTGTGAAATATTTTGAAGACATGTTGCACAAGAATCAGTATGTGTCAAACCCATACAGCCCCTCAGAACTCAGCCGCATTTGCTTAATCAAACTACCTGAACGTTTACGACATATTATTTTGGCTGGAAGTTGCAAAGACGGCATTGAAGCTTTTCAGGGACTCTTCCAAGAATTAGAAATTGACACTGACAATCACGGGACGCGAAAACAGGAGCACAACAGCTACAGGTCACATTCGTCACAATTTCGCGATGAAAGAAATAATAAATAGACACGACAAGAGTATTCTTACAACGTAAATCGTGATCAAAACAGACACCACTCGTATGACAACCACTGGCAGAGTAATAGTTACAGAGAAAGATCGCATTTCCGTAGTAATGAATATGACGACAGTCATAGAAACAGACTATATGGCAACCAGAACTATTATAATCACGGGAGACAAAATAACTTCAGACGCAACAGTCCACCGTGCAGTGTTAATTCAGGAGAAATTCTCCACCACTTAACCGACAAGAAAGAAACTACAGGAACTACCGACATGACGACAGACGATGTAATCGTAACGACAGACTTGAATTGCATCAGAACTGGCGAGATTCAAACAGAGCAGGGCACTCTCGACAAGGTGATTTTGTAGAAGTTAGGTCTCCTAATCCCAATAACGACACGCGCTAACAAAGAGACAGACAATGACTCGCACCGCAGGCAGCCACGTGCGCCAGCTGGCTCAGAGAAAAATAGCATAGACGCTAACCTTGAGAAAAATTTTAGCATTCCTTACCGACATATACCACATGATAATTGCGTTGAAGTTGAAACTCTGCGTACTAGGAAGAGTAAAGGTTTACACCACATTTCACATGTAAAACCGTTTATTGAAAGATAATCTGCTTTTTAACTTTGTCTTTGCCATATAACTTTTCACTTTACATTACTAGTATGCTTTGTCAGACTTAGAATCTGTTAACATGCAACAATGTTTGAAGTTAAATTTCCAGTCAAGAATCAAGAGAACTTATTTAAACAGAAATTACGATTGCATTGTTATAGTGAACAGACGTCACAGTGTTATTGTGTGTGTACATTCTTGCTTGTTAGTTGCACGATTACGTAACAACTATAAGGCTTACATACTTAAAACATACACTGCTACTGCCAATGAGATTTTAATGCAACATTTTGGTTTACTTGAAACTACATTCTGGATTTAAGTGCTTTCTGTGAGATACCACATGACTCAGTGGTTAGTTTATATGACAGCTACACGATTTTATCACGACGCTACTAATGAGTGAAAACTTACAATGTTGCTTTTGCAGTGTTTCTATTTTACATCTGCACAGTTTTTCTGAATTCTTCTGGAAAGGGAGACATGTTTTAGTAGGAACTTTTGTGGTATAGCTACAATGAGACAGCCTTTTCCGTAGCACAACAATACGTTACAGCACAGTACTTTCTTCATCAAGGCAATAAGTGTAATAAGTAACATATCTATACGCAAAGCATTTCACTTTTCTTTATCATGAGGTAAGTACATTGACTTCTGCAGAACTTAGCTTTCGGAGGACTATAACTACGACACTTCCACAGAGATTATCCTACAACAAGACGCACAGTTTAGCGCTACAGTACACGTATTTGAGTGATTAATTTTATACTTAAAACATACATTTTTAAAGATTTTTGAATTACAAAGAAAGTTTTCCGTGATACATTTCATTCCACTGCTGTAATATGTAACACCTGAGGGTATAATTACATTAATCCTGAGGGGGTACACGCTTACTTTGTGTACCATGTGTCTGGCAAGCACAAGGCGCCCTAGCTAATATTGTATTTGCTTATACAACTTTAAATATCGGTACCATATTTCTCTAACACAGAATTACACAGCTATCTGATCATTTAAATGAGAGAAACAAACATTCTTTTTACTACGTCAGTGACACATGTTTACGTAATTACACCGTTGAATAACTTCACACTTACAAAATTGCATTTTGTCTGTACTTTGTGAACTGTTCATATCTTTTCGGAACCATTGTGATGCTATGAGAGCTTTGAATGATGTATTTGGTATGGGGTCATGATTTTTAAAGTACGTTTGAGGTAGATGACACTATTGAAATGAGCAGAAGTTTTGAAATTATTCCAGAGAGCTACGACGTTTTTGAGATTTGACTGAGGTGTTATCATGTTATTATTACGACGACAATGTGTATTATGCTGTTGAGGAATGTTTATTATGATATGTATTTATTATGATGAAATACTGAAGAAGTGTCGACGAATATGTGTATGTGTAATAAGGTAAGGAATAATGAGTAGTGGTTAGCAACTCTGGTTTGTGAAAAAGGATGTTGGAAACCAAGAATCGTACTTTAAGAGTTATGAAATGTGTGTATATGCGTAATGTATCACAATGCCGACGAAAAATTTTTTGACACTGTTATATTTATAGGATTTTGTTTCTACACATTTGTAATGCATATTCTCAACCTGTCAAATTTTTTTATGTGAGACTGTCACTGTAGCAGAAACTGCTGTCATAAATATTTCAGTAAGAAAGGTAAGTGACCTTGACGTAATGCGTTTTGGGCGCCCAGCTGAGGGATAGTCGTCTGACAAAAGAAATCCATTAGTTTGAGGAAAAAAGAGGCCATTATCCTCGCTATTGACATTCCTTTCTAGAAAGCATCGCAAATACGACACGCTCAAACTTGAAAACATATGATTACACCGTGGAGCTCTTAATTTATGATACTTACTAAAATGCCCAATGAAATGATGAGAAACATTTTTACATCTATTGTCTTTCTAGTTGAGAGAACTTTTTTGCCTTTGGAGACGCCATTTGCCTAGTGAATGACGTTTCATATGTTGCTTTATATATATATTTGCTTATTTAATTTAATATCTAGTTTCTAGCTCCACTGCAGCATTAGTTAAAATAACATTTAATAGATGTACTAATTTCACTATTTTCTGTCTACAGACCCAGTAAAGAATAATTTTATGATCTACTTCCAAAAAAAAAGACATTTCCATTTCCCAGGAATTACATACATAATTTTTGTCAGTGACTTCGTAACTTGTTGCTAGAGTAAGTTACAGTGATGCATCACTCCAGTGTTAAGATGTGACATAGGTATTAAACATGGCCATTTTTACTGTAATATTTTTTCTGCTTGAGCTTTGTCATGTTTAGATATAAGTTATTGCATTTGCTGCTGCTGTTTGCCAGGCATAATGTTACTGAATTTGATTTTGTATTACTCTGTTAAGCCAGTTTTGCTACGGATTTATTTTTCTTGTTTGCTGCACATTGCCTTATAATAGTTGTAATGTTGCATTTGCTTTGCTAACCTATGTATTTATATTGCTGCTTGCTTTGCCAATTTGAATTTTTTGTCATTGCTGTTTGTGTTAATTGTTTTGTGCTGCTGCATTGCCTCATCCCTTAGTTTAGCATCTGAGCTCAGTAGATTTAAGTTAGCTTAAGATGGGGTAGGCTATATGAGAGAACGAGGTGTGATGAATTGGAGGAAATGCATTCCGAAGTTATATGAAAAGATTTGGGCCAAAATGACTATTGTACACTGAGAAATAATTATTTTGAAAGAAATATGAATAGAATACAGAAAGCAATTATAGATAGGACTTTTTGGGAATAATGATAAATGAAGGGAGATCTCCAAGAAGTAAAGAAAGTTTTGTTTGTAAAATACTGCAGTAAAACAAACCCTGTCCTTTCCTTTTCTATTATTCTGCTATGTGTTTGTGTGCCATTGTGTATTTGTGTTTTTCCTGTCTTTATGTGTTTAGCTGATGAGAGTTATGCTGTAGAATTTTTCTAATACTATGTTATTTACTTTGTAAAGATGTTTAGACATTATTTATCCGTTCTGTTTTGTTGCTCAAGTGTGAAGTTGATGTTTCAAAAGTTATTCTGATCTTTTATGTCTTTAATTATGTCATAATTCTTGTAACACTGGTGTACATGTTTATTTCTATTCTGTTGTAAAGCCTACATTACCACAAATGTTATCTGTATTATTATGTTTTAATTATGTATTTTGTACCTTTGTTATTGTATTCTTATGTTATAAAATTGTAATTGACACCAGTTCATCAAATTAAGTAACTTGTAAGTTACATTTCACTGCACGTGTTTCTGTTGGTCATAGTACATGGACAATATGTGAGAAGTAGGGACTGATAGTGTTTGCACGTGTGTTAATAATTCAGCAAGGGACTGGATAACAGCATTGCTGGTTCTAAGGATATTTCAAAAAAAAAAAATTTGTGAGTACACAAGTGGTGGTTCATGGACTTGCTATATTATCCACATGACTCTTCTATGGTTTTTGTGCATCTGCACAGTCGCAACAGATGGCTGCTGGCTGTCTGTACAAGGACTACAGTGGGTCTGCATCTTTGATGGCCCACCATTATTTCTACAAGGACTACAGTGGTTCTACACCTTGGCTGACTCACCAGTACCATTATTTCTACAAGGACTGCAGTGGATTTGCACCTCTGGTGGCCCACCAATACCATAATCTCTACCAGGACAACCGTGGGTCTGCTCTGTGATGACCTACCTACCAATATTCATCAACTTCGACTGACTCTGCTGTGAGTTTGCTCTGTTGTGGCCCATTACCTGTCTGCATGTCAAGAGTCAGCACTATCTTTCCGTTGGAAGGACAACACTACTTCTTCAAGACCGCATGGAAATCCACTACTTCCGTGTGCATTCTCTTTTACTGCTCAGACTTTGAGAAAAAAAAAAACACTGCAATTTTACTGTGATGAATGATCAGGACTGTCTTTATGGACTCAGAGAAAGTCTTTGCTTTTGACCAACAGTGTATCAATAAGTGTGTGCATTTGTTATTGTAATTATGAAAAATCTCTTCAAATCTGTATTTGCCACGGCCCAAAACAATTTGTAAAATTTTTTGTGGGGAGAATGGTGGCTATGTAAATAGGCTCTTTAGGTTTTCATATTGGTAACGCCACGTAGCGCTCTGAAAATCACCGGCTGTGCTGTGTGCAGTCTGTGCCTGGTTTGCGTTGTTGTTGGCCATTGTAGTGTTGAGCAGCTGGATGTTAATAGCGCGTAGCGTTGCGCAGTTGGAGGTGACCCGGTAGCAGTGGTGGATGTGGGGAGAGAAATGGCGGAATTTTTAAATTTGTAAGACTGGATGTCATGAACTGTTATATATATATACTATGACTTTTGAACACTATTAAGGTAAATACATTGTTTGTTCTCTATCAAAATCTTTCATTTGCTAACTATGCCCATCAGTAGTTTGTGCCTTTTTTGATGAGGTAAGTGATTTGTGAAAGGTATAGGTTAATGTTAGTCAGGGTCATTCTTTTGTAGGGATTTTTGAAAGTCAGATTGCGTTGCGCTAAAAATATTGTGTGTCAGCTTAAACACAGTCATGTATAATTTTTCTAAGGGGACGTTTCATTGTGAAGTCATGACAGACTTTTCCACGCGATGTACGGATTCGTTCTCGCCGCAGGTAAATACATCTAATAACTTCTGACATCAGACTATACAAAATTGTCCTATAACATTTTACTTTACAACGTGTGTGTGTGTGTGTGTGTGTGTGTATGTGTGTGTGTGTGTGTGTGTGTGTAAGTGCGCGCTAGCGGCTGTTTCTATCAGTACATTTTGTGAGGTAACGGGGGATTTTTGGCGCCCTGAAAATATTCTAAGTTCGGAATTGGGGTGGCCGCACGGGCCGCTCGGCAAGCCGGGGCTCGTCAGCGACGGCGTGGTGCCGTACGTTAGCCGGAGCAAGAGGGGCAGCCCCAGCGCGTGGTCCAGGCCGACCGCGTGGCTGGGAATTCCATGCCACATTTCACATTTCATGTTGAAATCAGTAATAGCCAGAGGAATCAAGATACCGTAAGAAGAAACATGTGCATTACCATTATTTAAGTGACGACTCTGATGGTGTGATCAGATTTTCAATATTTTTATTAGTATCTCACTGTAAACGACACAAGTAACACCCAACAACAAACTTCCTAAATCTAAACGGTTCATCCGATTTTTTCGATCGACGTTTCTTTAGAAAGCTGTTAGTGTAAACCTAAATTGGTATTAATTACAGGCATGTAACTTGAATGGTACATAAGTTATTGGATGTCAAATTGGCCGATTACTATTGATCGTGTCAGACCGTAAGTAATCCACAGTTACACGAAGTAACGGTATCAGCATGCTTATAAATATATTTATTCGTCTATGTCTTTGTTTATGTCCGATATAAACTATTCGCGAAGAAATTGGTTAAATATTTACTGTGTTTCCGAAAGCACAGTGACATTAGTCTACTGGCAAACATTTGTTTCTATTCCTTTGTTATATATTTATTTGATTCGTTTATGTATTTAGTGTGTTAGAGCGTGTTTTTGGTACAGCTGTAGGAATATTTTTTTTAATTTAAAGTTATTTAAATGTAAATCCAGTATTTCGTATGTGTTTCAATATGTTTGTGATTGTGCGTTGGCTTGGAGACATGGTGGGAGCGCTCTAGCTAATCACGACGACCTTTACAACCGTAGACGACTACCAAAGTCAATTGAGAGACTTTATGGAAGTGGAAGACGGGCATTGTGTCGCACAGGACACGGAGAGAGGGTGGACGGGAAGGCGCGTCGGATGGTCGCAGGAAATACTTGGAGAGTGTTGGACAGTTTGCGCGTGGTCGCGGGAGATAAAAATATTTCATACTGCCGACTTGTGCACTTGTGTGATATCCGTGGCTTCTGCAGTGAAGACGTAGTATGCGTTTAGAAGTGAATATATCGCGAGCTATGTTGTTGCTCATAACAAATTATGTGAAGTAGGAATCTACCGTTTCACTGTTATTGAAGTTATATTTTATTTAATGGCTGGACCATCGACACCAATAAGTGTTTTACAGTAATAAATGGCATTCTTAAAAGTACTTCTGCTATCGTACTCATCATTTAAAGCCATTAAAATAGTACCTGAAGATTTTATTTAATTGCAATATATCATTTATAAATTTCTATGTTACATTCAAAATTCGCAATTGCCGAGTCATAGGAACCTTCGACCATTCGATCCATGCGTTTATTCATATTGTATACTGTAGACTCAGCAGTATTTGGCTTGTAAGGGAGCAACTACGTATCCCAGCCCCTAGACAACGAAACCAGCCAAAACTTTTAATCTTTCAATTCTGAGTCTGAGGGTACGTAGTTCAGGGCCACATTTTTTTTAGTTGAAAGTCCGCTATGTGTACTTTGTAAAATTGTTAACTGGCTGTATGGTGTGAAGTATATCCCAGTTAATTAAATAACTAGAAGGATTAGCCATAAAATTGAAAATTGCTTGTAGCAATTTTCAAGGATCTTACCAATATGCACCACTGTTTTACCAGAAAGACAGGAATCCTAAATGTGAAATCCCAAACTGGAATTTGAATCTTCCTCTTCCAACGGCTACAATGTCTTAAACCAATGTGAAAACAAGCTTGGTGCACACGAACACTGGATAGAATTTAATTTGAGCTCAAATTAATAATTACCTACTTCAGAACGTTTTGTTTTCTTCAGTCGAATTAAAATAAAGAAGGACGTTTTGTACCAGGCTATAATTCAAATCATTCTATTCTTCACTACTATTTCGCACCATGGCCTATTCTCAAGTGCATCTATAGCAAAAGATGTGGATACGTTGTCCACGTGTCCCCAAAGAGAGCTTACCTTTGTGATCAGACGAGGACGACATATCCACATCTGTTGCTATAGATCCACTTGAGAATAGGCCTTACCAGAAACTAGTAGTGAAGAATAGTGTTATCTGGTATATAACCCGGCGATATAATTTCCATTTTCTAATTTATCGATCCTGTGGTGCTTATTCATAAGGAAATGAAATATGATGAGTCGTGAAAATTATAGAGAACCCAGGTACGTAAACGTAGCCTCTGATGAACTGACAAATAGAAAAGGCACAAGGAAGCCACGGTAGTTCAACAGTCGATCCTCGCAGATCCACTCGTCCGGAAGATCTCCCCCCCCCCCCCTCTCTCTCCCTCCTCCTCATGTCTCTCTCTCTCTCTCTCTCTCTCTCTCTCTTTCTCCCTCTCCTTCCCTCCCTCTCTCTCTCTCCTCCAGAGGACCCACAACGTAATTAAGGTCGGAGCGGAGATTGGGAAATGTTTTCCAGCGAGTGGAAGTAATTGCTTTCATCTTCCCTCTGCCTCATTGTGAAAATGTCTCTGCAATTGACTCCTTCCTCTTGATTATTTCCCCCTCTCTTGATTATTTCCCCAGTAAGTGTCACTAATACGTCTTAACACCGAATCAGGTACCTTTCCGCTGATACTGCCGAGCTCTGGGATCACTGTAAGAGAAATTGGAGGTGGAGGATGAGTTCTGTATTACAGTGAAATCTGTAAGTTACCTAAGCTGTAAGCTAAAAATATTTGTCGTTAGTTCAGCGTTGCTTCTGGGCCTTGAAGCGTTGTCGTATACACCATCATCCGTCAATTGTGCAACGATTGTTCGGCATTCATTGCACAGCGAGAATGAAATACCTGCAAAACAAAAAAAAAAAAAAACCGAAAAAGAAAAGAAATATTAATATGCACACGTTTGACGATAAATGCAATTTAGGATATTCATTCACGTCATCATAATTTGACAGGGTGCTGTGTTTATGATGAGAATAAGTAGTGTTACATATACTGTGTGACATGAGTTCCGCAGTTATCATTTTACGAAGCGGTACTTTGTTTCATAGTGATGACGAAGAAACCTGCTTTATTACACATCTGACAGAAATGCGTAAACGTAGCTGACATGAGAAGCGTGTCCTCTTACGTGCAATGAATATTCGTTGATCCACTACAGAAAGAGCTTGTATTTGAGCATAAAATAACTATGATCGTAATAAATGTGTTCCATTTTTGTACAATTTTGTCATTTCTAACACAATGGAATACGTGTTATCGGATAGAACTCAGGGTGGAGAAGGTTTCATGAGACGTATGAGCAGTGTTAGGAATTGTAAATATTCGGATCAAGACATAGAGGCAAACAGAGGCTGATGCAGAAATATGACAGGAACGAAAATGCTTATTTACCAAGTCATAACAAGTGACGTAAGAAATACAGAATCATTCCTAATTTTTATTTTTGGCACCATTGCACAACAAGAAAACTCGAACGGAAGTGAACAGCTACGGTGTTACAACTTCATGTAACTATGTCTTTGCTGATGAGGACAAAGCATAGAATCGTTAGAAGCAAACTAACGAATTTGTGACACACGTAACAGGAAGTGGAATTCAGTGCCCGGAGAACAAGAGTATGACAGTGAAGACGGATACAATGCTTGAAGCAAATGAAACTGTTGTTTTAGCATCACAGGCTTCACCTACACCCTGTAAACAAAGTCTCCTGAAAGAGAAGTACTGGCGCATGGAAAGAAAATAGGACTGAAAAAAAAATTCTTTGAAAATAAGAAGAAACAGTGAGAGTGAAAGAGAGAGAGAGAGAGAGAGAGATGCAGAGAGAGATGCTATTTAATCACGATAATCATAAAGTGGTACAAAGAGATATGTTCCATCAAAGCAGTATGGAGTGATCATGATTAAAATGTTGAGAAAATCTGCGTCAGGTAGTGCAGAATCACACTAATTAATTAATTAGAAAGGAAATAAAAATAAATTAAAATAACCAAACATCTAATGAAAATATGTATAACAGCATATATCGTTTAGAAATTACAGACAGAATATTCTATTTCGGTTGCTTGGAAAGGTAATTAGCTACTCACATAAATTAACAGTCCATTAACATGCAGATTAAATACTGACATCCAACGAAAGAAATGTGGTACTTTCTCTATTGTGTATAGCCTAATTTGATAGGATATCTGTAATCTCCAAAGTTGTTGTAAGTCCTTCCACACAAGGGACAATTGAATGATCACTTGCTGCCATCCATCAATAATCATTCTCACAACTTTCTGGACCCAAATGCAGTCATCAGAATGATACAGCCCTGTCCTCTTAAAACTGCTGTTAGTGTGAGGAAGTATTATTCCACTAGACGCCTAAGGTTGCAGTTAAACTCTGGCCTGCTGTTTGGTCTGCGATGTACATCCAGAGATGTTGCGTTGGACAGAGTTCACGTTCGCTGTTTGAGAAGATATTATAAAAGGCACAGGTTGATTCTGATGAACGGTTGGAGTTGGAGTGAATTACTGATAAACTAAAGGTTGGAAGTCTACCTACCACTAACAGTCGCCATCAGTTACCAAATAACAGTCAACGTCAATAGGTAAATAGTGATCTCCCAAAAGAAATTGTGGAGCAGAGACAGAATTAAAAAGGACTGCTTGCACATAAAATTGGAATATTATGTGACTAACATGATTCATCAGGATAAAAAATGATTTTTAGATCGTATACACAGAATTGCAGACCAGTATCGTTCTCTGTTACAGTATTATAGAGAACATTACATGCTCAAACTTAATGACGTTTCTGGAGGAAAACAAGCTTCTCTCGGAGAATCAGCACTAATTCAGAAAAAGAGCGCTAGTGTGTTTGATAGCTACTTTTGTTCATGCGCGACATCCCTTAAGCTACAGATGCAAATAACCAGGCAGGTTCCGTTTCACCAGATTTTCGTGAGGCTTTCGACACTGTTAATCAAGACATGATCACAAGGAAGATCTACAGAAATATGTGGTTGACCATAGTATTAGCAAGGCACTTTTCATAACGCGCATAACCAGAGCCGATGTAGACGGGGTGGTGGGAAGGGGTGGGGGGAGGGGAAGAGGGAGGAGGGTAATATATGTCCACCCTAAAAAAAATCTGACAGTACAAAATTCCTTGGTTGGTATCGAATTATATTAAGCAAATACTTTTGAAAGAGATATTGATGTGCAAGTAGGGACCAGAAACGAAAAATCCATTTTAGCACCAAGTCTTAGCAATATCAACGCACTTTCAGTAACTTGCACTAACGAGTTTACGACTACCACAAGAAATTTAAAGTATCACATTTCGTTCATCGTTGTTTCACTTTTTGAGGAGAAATCTATGTGTAAGGCTCTGAACCTGTAAGTACTCATTGCGACATTGACTGAGGAAAGTGACGTCTACTACTGAGACTAAGATTTTTATTTTAGCTAGAAAACTTTAAACATGTATGTAACCTGTTTTGCAGTAGTTACTCGGAGATGAATAAATATTTTCTTTAAAATTGTAAAATATAAAGTAATTGCCTCGATTAAAACAGTTTCGAAAGGTGGGCATAAGGTATCTACCCCGCACCCCCCCCCCCCACCCCCCCCACCCCCCCGCCACGAGGGTATTGCGACGTTTAATAGAACCAAGGACCTTACACTGGATGGCAAATGTTGCACGGAAACGAAAGTAATACCGGACGTACGCCAAGGGAGTGCAGTTTAACCCCTAACGTTTCCAATATAAATAAACGATTTATCATACACGATCAGCAGCACCATAGCATTGTTGTTCGCATACGATACATGTACAGGGAAGTACCGTCGCAAACAATTACGTGAAAATCTGGAATAAATTTCGACGTGTGATGTAATAAGTGGTTGTCCCTTCAAATGTGGATAAAATTAAGATCAGGGCTATAATTCAGAGACAGAACCGAATAGCATCTCATTACAATAAAAGTGGCGGATATTTTAAGCTAGTCACATCTTATAAGCTGTATGAAAAAGACCGATCACGTAGCATGTAAGGCGAATAGGGGACTTCTTGGAAACGTTCTAAGAAACTGAGATTCACCTGTAAGGCAAGACTCTGGTGCCACAACTTGTAGAGTGTTGTTGCGGTGTTTGCAGTCATTGTTAAGACGTTATGACAACGGGCATCTAACGAATTCAGAGACGTGTTGCTAGTATCGTAACAGGTCATTGTAGATCATTACTAAGGTGTGAAACGAATTCTCGGACAACTTAAAATGGAATGCTTGTATGAAGGAGCATTTAGTTCAATGAAAATCCTGTTGAGCACATTTAGAGAATCTGTATACGAAGAAGATTATGTGACGACGCTTCTGCTGCCAACGTATGTCCCACCTAGAGATCGCGAGAAACAATTAGTAGAGATCTGGGTGCCAACAGACGCATTTAGACAGTCATTTTCCTCTTGAATAGACTAATGGAACTGGAAAGACGAATGATAAGGTTAGCACGATATATTCAACACCATGCAATGTACAGTGAGGCTTGCAGAGTATTTATATAGTTCTACGAAGGCGGTCTCAAAAGTAATCTTCCGAACTTCTTTACGTACAATTCACAGCATTTTAAACAAACAAAACGTTATTAATATTCTACATCTTTATACTTAAGTCTACATATTTACGGCCAGCTGCCGCTAGAGTGATTCGAATTTTGACATGGCGGCGTGGAACGCAACTAAGTCTGTACTTTAGAAACAGTGGCCAGGGGCGGGGGCAAGGCTATCAACTTACTTCTTTCGTGCATAACACTTTCGTATACCTTCTGGTCTGTTGCCGGTAGCATGCATTTTTTGTCTACCCCGGAATTTAGATTGCAGAACCGAAGGCTGGTGTCATACGGTATGTATACACAGAGGTAAAGTAAGCATAAAATAAACCATTTTATTCATATTGGTGACTATTTGATAATCTGTCACGCCAGTTCTTGAAAAATATGGTTTCGTTAGATGTGGAAATGTGTAATGAGCTTGAACATATGCACGTCAGTTATGGTGCAACAGGAGTTTATTGCAATTTATCAAACACTATCGAATCAATGATGAAATAAATATGGTCTCCTAACATATGTAATGTTTATGCAATGCCAAGATACGCTGGTACGCATGAGTTGTGTGGAAAAGAACCCGAAACTTTGCAGATGGGAGAATAACTCTGCGTTTCATACTCACTGTCACAGCAAGTCGAGTTCTACGAACTTTAGGACCATATATATCACTACACCGAAACCATTCAGACACTAAAGAAAGGGTGTGGACCACAGCGGGACAGTATTATACATCAGAGCTTTCTCACAAAATTCTATAAGTTCAATAACTTCATTTAAATCAGGATGGGGCCACACGAACGGGCGTTCGTTCCATATTAGAATTCTGTACTCTATATCCATAGGTGCTGCCCGTGGCCACGAAACAATTACCTTCATCGCACATGTTGGTCGTAAGACGCGAATGTTCGAACACATGCACGGAAAAAGGTTACTAAATAAGTGTTAAATTGCCGGATGCAAATATCCAAATAAACAGTAACAGTATTTCCCCGACTCAGGTATGACAATAAAAATCGTGATTCAAGATCACTAAATTGCAAATTTTCCGAAAATTCAAATTAAGAGTACTTGGTACGAGTTGAGACATATTAAATCTGAGACAAACACAAAGAGATTCAGGATAACACACACAGATGCTGAAAAAAAATGTGGCTGTGTTCTCTTAGAGTAAACGACAATGTTACATTCGACCATTTCTCATTAAATGCATAGAACTATATTGCAAATAAAATGAAAAACATGTGCAATTGCATAATTGAAATAGGTGAATGATTAAAAAAACGTCAAAAAATTTGGCTAACTCCAATGAACTCATTCCAAGACATGCTCTGGAGATCAAGAATACACTCACAGCAAGGAATTCAAAGAATATTTGAATATATAAAGGAAACGAAAAAAATTCTTTATATAACAGTTATGCAAAGTTTATAATAACTGATAGTTTTATATAGTGCTTTGATAGGGTAATGGTTCCTCAGCGATTCTGTATTCTTTGTCAGAGTGTTTTATCATGTAGTACATGTGTTGTAGTACCATATTACGCAATGGTGGATAAAAGGTTATAGACACATTTCTGTAATGCGGGTGATTTTTAGAGGTTGTACTCCAATATCTTAAGAAGCAAGACGGACTTTACTTTTCATTACTCCTATTTATTGTCGCATTTTAATACGCAGTCCCCAACAGGGTTTTCCAGCATAGTGTAACCAGGTTATCAGCAGGTAGCTGCTTTGTTATTCCAGAGGGACACACCCCTATACATGATTTTCTTAATACATACATCTGGCTGCTGGTTCTCCTGTATTCCACAGATCTTGCCCTACACCTGATAATTTTTAATAATTGTCGCATACAACGCTTATGAAACTGATGTACGAAAATGTCCTGCCTACCTTTTATACTACTTGTTAACTATGTTCTTGCTTTATTTGCTAGGTGATTTGTAACAATAAGAGCTCTCCCACACCTGTGATATACTACCCATACGTGCTTCATTATAGCAGCTCACCCTTTGGGGCATATGATATCGTTGTTTTTATTTTTACTGTCAATTTTATTTTTCCATGGATACTTGAATGTTGGAGCCAAAATGCCATGGTTGTATAGCCTGCAAGTATCAACTGTTGTTGACAGTAGACTTAGAAAGTCTGCTTGACAATGTTGGCGGTATAGTTTTAGGGGTGATCTTTTATGTGTATGAACTATGTATGTTTGCATTTATAAAGAAACTGTACATGTAGGAGTGTACAATAAGAGGTGCATTCAAGTTCTAAGGCCTCCGATTTTTTTTCTCTGGACTGGAAAGAGATAGAAACATGCGCATTGTTTTAAAATGAGACCGCATTCATTGTCAATACATCACAGAGATGGCAGCACCGTACGGCAGATGGAATTTTACCGCCAGCGTCGAGAATGAGAACTGTTTTAAATACTTAAAATGGCGAAGTTTTCCTTACTTGAACAGCGAGCAATCATTCGTTTTCTGAATTTGCGTGGTGTGAAACCAATTGAAATTCATCAACAGTTGAAGGAGACATGTGGTGATGGAGTTATGGATGTGTCGAAAGTGCATTCGTGGGTGCGACAGTTTAATGAAGGCAGAACTTCGTGTGAAAACAAACCTAAACAACCTCAGGCTCACACAAGCCGGTCTGACGATATGATCGAGAAAGTGGAGAGAATTGTTTTGGGGGATCGCCGAATGACTGTTGAACAGATCGCCTCCAGAGTTGGCATTTCTGTGGGTTCTGTGCACACAATCCTGCATGACGACCTGAAAATGCGAAAAGTGTCATCCAGGTGGGTGCCACGAATGCTGACGGACGACCACATGGCTGCCCGTGTGGCATGATGCCAAGCAATGTCGACGTGCAACGACAGCATGAATGGGACTTTCTTTTCGTCGATTGTGACAATGGATGAGACGTGGATGCCATTTTTCAATCCAGAAACAAAGCACCAATCAGCTCAATGGATGCACACCGATTCACCGCCACCAAAAAAATTTCGGGTAACCGCCAGTGCTGAAAAAATGATGGTTTCCATGTTCTGGGACAGTGAGGGCGTAATCCTTACCCATAGCGTTCCAAAGGGCACTATGGTAACAGGTGCATCCTACGAAAATGTTTTGAAGAACTAATTCCTTGCTGCACTGCAACAAAAACGTCCGGGAAGGGCTGCGCGTGTGCTGTTTCACCAAGACAACGCATCCGCACATCGAGCTAACGTTACGCAGCAGTTTTTTCGTGATAACAACATTGAAGTGATTCCTCATCCTCCCTACTCACCTGACCTGGCTCCTAGTGACTTTTGGCTTTTTCCAACTATGAAAAACACTCTCCGTGGCCGCACATTCACCACCCGTGCTGCTATTGCCTCAGCGATTTTCCAGTGGTCAAAACAGACTCCTAAAGAAGCCTTCGCCGCTGCCATGGAATCATGGCGTCAGCGTTGTGAAAAATGTGTACGTCTGCAGGGCGATTACGTCGAGAAGTAACGCCAGTTTCATCGATTTCGGGTGAGTAGTTAATTAGAAAAAAAATCGGAGGCCTTAGAACTTGAATGTACCTCGTATAACTGTATCGGTATTTCAGATGAACGGGCTGTCTTTTCCCAATGTTTGGATGTCAAGTAAATGATTATACTTGTTTTCACTTAGTCGTCGAATAATTTTCAAAGCAACCATTGCTATATCAATGTTTCTAGTGAACGCAATGTTACACTTCAAAGAATATATAATAATCGATGTGATGGCACACTTGCTCCACGTGCTGACCAAGTGCATGATCACTCATCGACACTTCCTCTGCAGGCCCGCGCAGTCTTTATTGATGGGCCGTAGCTACTACAGCTCCACGGACGGACTCCATTCCAGTGCACGATGTTGGTGCTATAGATATTTTATTTACTTTGTTTTATATATCTGACGAGCCAACGTGTGCCCTTGTTATATAAATGGAGTGTGGTCTCGTTGTGGTTGTGCGACTGATGCACAGTAATATTACTTCCAGAAGACACGCGAAAAGAATTTCGACCTGATTGTTACATTTTTCCACTTGCACAGTTACGCACACTGTCATACTAATGCTTTTCTCTTAGTGTATTTCAGATCCCAAGATGACAGAAAGAACGTGTGGAAACCGGTAACTGAAGAAGTAAAAGTATTTCAGCATGCAATTTCGGATGCAAAAATTCGTATTTATCACTAAATATCAGATCGCGCCCGCAAACACGTCTAACTTATATAAAGCGCACCTCTTTGTCCGCGGCAAAGCGACGGCCCCGAATGTGTTTCTTCAGGGATCCAAAAATATTGACATCACATGGGGAAAGATCTGGACGGTATGGAGGATGAATAAGGGATTCCCAACGAAATTTGTGCAGCATATACGAAGAAAACTTGGCAACATATAGGCCGGCATTCTCCTGCAACAGAACCATGCCATCCGTCAGCGCGCTTCATTTTTTTTGCAAAAGTCTACGTACCTCTTTGGGTTATTTGTGACAGGCCCTTGAATTCAAAGAACATTGTTCTTAAGACTTTCCCAGAACTGACACGCACGGCCTTGGATTGTTTCGGTTGTAACGAATACATGTGAGTGCATTGTGCCCTTTGACCCTTACTCTGCATCTCAGAAGGACACCACCTTTTATCTCCCGCTGCAATATGGGACGGGAAACGATATTCTTCATAGGATACTGTTCCGGGTGCTGCGGTGTTGTCGACACTCTTTTGAAATTCTGATCCTCTGTCAGGCTGCCAGGAATCTACTGCGCACATATTTTCCGGAACTTCGAATGGTCTGCCATGATAGTGTGATCGGTACCATCATTGATGCCAAACCTGAGCCGAATATCTCCGAACGTCCACCGCAGTATTGACGAATGGGGTAATAACACAATTAGCGTGTCCTGGGCTACTACTGTATTCCAGTGAGACCCGACCATCTCGATATCATGTATTTCATATACGTACTCTTGCTCCCGCCATGTGTTCGTCATACACAGCAGATATTCGGACATGAATTTCTCTTCCTGAGACTACTTCCAGAGTTAAAACCGCACTGCACATCGCTCTTACTCTTCCTTGGACTCCAAATGGTGCAATTGGCTCTGATCACTATGGAACTATGTGGCGTTACCAATATAAAGAACCGAGCTAGGTTAATAATTGGCTCCTTTTACCGACCTCCAGACTCAGCAGCATTAGTGGCAGAACCACTGAGAGAAAATTAGGAGTACATTTCACATAAATTTTCTCAGCATGTTATAGTCTTAGGTGAAGATTTCAATTTACCAGATATTGACTGGGACACTCAGATGTTTAGGACGGGTGGTAGGGACAGAGCATCGAGTGACATTGTACTGAGTGCTCTATCCGGAAATTACCTCGAGCAATCAAACAGAGAACCGACTAGTGGAGATAACTTCTTGGACCTACTGATAACAAACAGACCCGAACTTTTCGACTCTGTATGGCAGAACAGGGAATCAGTGATCATAAGGCCGTTGCAGCATCACTGAATGTGGAAGTTAATAGGATTATAAAAAAAGGGAGGAAGGTTTATCTGTTTAGCAAGAGTAATAGAAGGCAGATTTCTGACTACCTAACAGATCAAAACGAAAATTTCTGTTCCGACACTGACAATGTTGAGTGTTTATGGAAAAAGTTCAAAGCAATCGTAAAATGCGTTTTAGACAGGTACGTGCCGAGTAAAACTGTGAGGGACGGGAAAAACCCACCGTGGTACTACAATAAAGTTAGGAAACTACTGCGAAAGCAAAGAGAGCTTGACTCCAAGTTTAAACGCAGCCAAAACCTCTCAAACAGAAGCTAAACGATTTCAAAGTTAGCGTAAGGAAGGCTATGGGTGAAGCGTTCAGTGAATTCGAAATTAAAATTCTATGTACCGACTTGACAGAAAATCCTAGGAAGTTCTGGTCTTACGTTAAATCAGTAAGTGGCTCGAAACAAAATATCCAGACACTCCTGGATGATGATGGCATTAAAACAGAGGATGACACGCGTAAAGCTGAAATACTAAACACCTTTTTCCAAAGCTGTTCCACAAAAGAAGACCGCACTGCAGTTCCTTCTCTAAATCCTCGCACAAACGAAAAAATGGCTGACATCGAAATAAGTTCAAGGAATAGAAAACCAACTGGAATCACTCAACAGAGGAACGTCCACTGAACCTGACGGGATACCAGTTCGATTCTACACAGAGTACGCGAAAGAACTTGCCCCCCTTCTAACAGCCGTGTACCGCAAGTCTCTAGAGGAACGGAAGGTTCCAAATGATTGGAAAAGAGCACAGGTAGTCCAGTCTTCAAGAAGGGTCGTCGAGCAGATGCGCAAAACTATAGACCTATATCTCTGACGTCGATCTGTTGTAGAATTTTAGAACTTGTTTTTTGCTCGAGTATCATGTCGTTTTTGGAAACCCAGAATCTACTATGTAGGAATCAACATGGATTCCGGAAACAGCGATCGTGTGAGACCCAACTCGCTTTATTTCTTCATGAGACCCAGAAAATATTAGATACAGGCCCCCAGGTAGATGCTATTTTTCTTGACTTCCGGAAGGCGTTCGATACAGTTCCGCAGTGTCGCCTGATAAACAAAGTAAGAGCCTACGGAATATCAGACCAGCTGTGTGGCTGGATTGAAGAGTTTTTAGCAAACAGAACACAGCATGTTGTTATCAATGGAGAGACGTCTACAGACGTTAAAGTAACCTCTGGCGTGCCACAGGGGAGTGTTATGGGACCATTGCCTTTCACAATATATATAAATGACCTAGTAGATAGTGTCGGAAGTTCCATGCGGCTTTTCGCGGATGATGCCGTGGTGTACAGAGAAGTTGCAGCATTAGAAAATTATAGCGAAATGCAGGAAGATCTGCAGCGGATAGGCACTTGGTGTAGGGAGTGGCAACTGACCTTTAACATAGACAAATGTAATGTATTGCGAATACATAGAAAGAAGCATCCGTTATTGTATGATTATATGATAGCGGAACAAACACTGGTAGGAGTTACTTCTGTAAAAAAAAAAAAAAAAAGGGAGTATGCGTGCGGAACGATTTGAAGTGGAATGATCATATACAATTAATTGTTGGTAAGGCGGGTACCAGGTTGAGTTTCATTGGGAGAGTCCTTAGAAAATGTAGTCCATCAACAAAGGAGGTGGCTTACAAAACACTCGTTCGACCTATACTTGAGTATTGCTCATCAGTGTGGGATCCGTACCAGATCGGGTTGACAGACGAGATAGAGAAGATCCAAAGAAGAGTGGTACGTTTCGTCACAGGGTTATTTGGTAACCGTGATAGCGTTACGGAGATGTTTAACAAACACAAGTGGCAGACTCTGCAAGAGAGGCGCTCTGCATCGCGGCGTAGCTTGCTCGCCAGGTTTAGAGAGGGTGCGTTTCTGGATGAGGTATCGAATATATTCCTTCCCCCTACTTATAACTCCCGTGGAGATCACGAATATAAAATTAGAGAGATTAGAGCGCGCACAGAGGTTTTCAGACAGTCCTTCTTCCCGCGAACCATACGCGACTGGAACAGGAAAGGGAGGTAATGACAGTGGCACGTAAAGTGCCCTCTGCCACACACCGTTGGGTGACTTGTGGAGTATAAATGTAGATGTAGATGTAGAAGTAGACTTGCATAGTCCCCATGCTTCCCACAAATAACTTTAAAAAGTGTTTTGGGCAGTGCCCAATACTGATTAGAAAAAAATTTTCATAATTACAATATCATAGATATCAAATAAACACACTTATTGATACAGTGTTGGTCAAAAGCAAAAATTCTTCTCTTAAAGACAGTCCTGATCATTCATCACAGAGTAGTTACATTGCACAAAGTCTGAGCAGTGAAAGAAAATGCATACGCAAGTAGTGGATTTCCGTGCAGTCTTGAAGTAGTGTTGTCCTCCCAACGGAAAGACAGTGCTGACTCTTGACATGCAGACAGGTAATGTGCCACAACAGAGGAAACTCACAGCAGAGTCAGTCGAAGTTTTAAAAGAACATTGGCAGATAGGTCATCACAGAGCAGATCCACAGTATTTCTCATAGAGACAATGGTATTGGTGGGCCATCAAAGGTGCACACCCAATCTAGTCCTTGTAGAGATGGCTAGCAGCCATGTGTTGCGACTGTGCCATCGAAGAGTCTTGTGGACAATATAGGAAGTCCATGAACCACCACTTGTGCAAACACAAAAAAAAAAAAAAAATTGAAATGTCCTTAAAACCAGCAATGCTGTTAACCAGTCCCTTGCTGAATTATCAACTCACGTGCGAGCACTAACAGTCTCTTGTTTTTAACTTCTCACATATTGTGCATATACAATGACCAACAGAAGTGTGTGCAGTGAAATGAGACTTAATTTGAAGAACTAGTGTCTATACAATTACAAATTTTCGACATGAGAATACAAAGGTACAAAATACATCATTAAAAAACAAAATAATACAGATAACATTTGTGGTAATACAGGCTTTACAAAAGAATAGAAATAAACATATACATCAGTGTTACAGGAATTATGACATAAGTAAATAAATAAAAAAATGACAAGAGATTTCAAAACATGAACTTCACACATGAGCATTAAAACAGAACAGAAGAAATAATCTCTAAACATCATTATGATGTAAATAACATATTATTAATGAAAATTATATTTGAGGATAACACTATTCCTCATCATAGTGAATGTAGCTTAGTATTGGGAAAGTTCTACAACATAACTCTTATCAGATGAACACATCAAGACACGAAGAACACAAATACACAAGGGTACACAAACACATAGCAAATAACACAAAAGGAAAGGACATGGTTTGCCTTCAGCATAACAGTTGGTACTGCAGTATTTATAGTATTTGATTTGAAAAGAAATTTTTCTTTATTTCTCAGAGATCTCCCTTAGTTCATCATTTGTTTACAAGAAAATCCTATCTAAACCCGTTGTCACTAAACCGTTCTTTCTTGTTCATATCCTCTTTCAAAATAATTATTCTTCATTTTACACTACTGGTTTGGCCAAACCTTTTTCTTATAGCTTCTCAATACATGTCTTCAAATTCATCAGAACTCATTCTCTTATATAGCCTACCCCCTCTTAAGCTAACTGAAATCCACTGAGCTCAGATATATATACTAGGGAACGAGGCAATGCAGCAGCACTAAACCATTAACACAAACAGCAATGACAAAAAAATTCAAATTGGCACAGCAAGTAGCAATATATCTAAATTAACAAAGCAAATGCAACATCATCACTAGTATGAGCCAATGTGCCGCAACATGAAAAATAAATCAGTAGTAAAACTGGCTTGGGAGACTAATACAAATTGAAATTCAGTAGCAATATGCCTGGCAAAGCGTAGCAGCAAATGCAATACCTTATACCTAAACATGATAAACCTCAAGCAGAAAAAATACTACAATAAAGATAGGAAATGTCTAATACCTATGTCAGATCTTAACACTAGAGTGACACATCACGATAACTTACTCTAACAAACAAGTTACCAAGTCATTGAAAAATTTGTGTATGCAATTCCTGCGAAGGGAAATGTCTACATGTGCTCCCCTTTTTTAAGACAGTAGATCATAAAATTATTATTTACTGGGTCTGTAGACAGAAAACATTTCTATTAATACATCCATTAAATTTTATTTTAACCAATGCTGCAGTGCTGCTAGAAACTAGATATTAAACTATATATATATATATATATATATATATATATATATATATATATATATATATATAAAAGCAAGGTATGAAACGTCATTCACTAGCCATATGGCATTTCATAAGGCAGTAAAATGTCTCTCAACTAGAAAGACAATAAACGTAAAATTTTTCTCATCATTTCATTAGGCATTTCAGTAAATATCAGAAATTACGAGATACAAAGTGTAATCATATGTCTTCAGGTATGAGCGTGTCATATTTGCGACGCTTTCTACTAAGAAATGTCAATAGCGAGGTTAATGGCCTTTTTTTTCTTCCACCTAATCCACCTAATGGCTTCTTTCCTGGTGAATGTCGTGCAGCTGGGCACCCACAATGCATTATGTCAAGGTCACCTACCTTCCTCAGCGAAATGCTTACAACAGCAGTTTCCACTACAGTGACAGTTTGATACAAATAAAATTTCACAGGTCGAGAAATTACAGCAGAAATGTGTGGAAACGAAATCTCATGAATAGCAGCATTGTGATACATTCACCCATGTACACACATTTCACAACTCTTAAAGTATGATTCTTCGTTTCGAACATCCATTTTCACAACCAGTCCCCTAACCTCTTTTCATTATTCATATACATATTAACATATAATCACATTCCTCACATAGCATCATCTTATTGATCATAAACATATCTCAACTGCATAATACACATCATCGTCACAATAATAACATCATAACACCTCAGTCAAATCTCAAAAACGTCGTAACTTTCTGCAATGATTCCAAAACCTAAAAAAAATTCTGTGCTCATTTCAATACTGTCACCTACCTCGAACATGCTTAAAAATCATGATACCATACCAAATACCTCATTCAGAGCTCTCATAGTATCAGAATGGTTACAATAAAATAAAAAAAAGGAACAGTTTACCAAATATAGACAAGATACAATTTAATAAGTGTGAAGTTATCCAACTATGTAATTGCGTAAACATGTGTCACTGACATGTTTGCTTCTCCATTAAATAATCAGATAGCCATATAATTCTGTGTTAGAGAAATATGGTACCGATGTGTAAAGCTGTATAAGCAAATACCATATTAGTTAGGGCTCCTAGCGCTCGCTACACACTTAGTACACGAAGTAGGCGAGTACCACCCTGAGGATTAATGTAATTATACCCCCCCCCCCCATGAACCATGGACCTTGCCGTTGGTGGGGAGGCTTGCGTGCCTCAGCGATACAGAGGAGGAGTATCTGTTGAGAGGCCAGACAAACGTGTGGTTCCTGAAGAGGGGCAGCAGCCTTTTCAGTAGTTGCAAGGGCAACAGTCTGGATGATTGACTGATCTGGCCTTGTAACAATAACCAAAACGGCCTTGCTGTGCTGGTACTGCGAACGGCTGAAAGCAAGGGGAAACTACAGCCGTAATTTTTCCCGAGGGCATGCAGCTTTACTGTATGATTACATGATGATGGCGTCCTCTTGGGTAAAATATTCCGGAGGTAAAATAGTCCCCCATTCGGATCTCCGGGCGGGGACTACTCAAGAGGATGTCGTTATCAGGAGAAAGAAAACTGGCGTTCTACGGATCGGAGCGTGGAATGTCAGATCCCTTAATCGGGCAGGTAGGTTAGAAAATTTAAAAAGGGAAATGGATAGGTTGAAGTTAGATATAGTGGGAATTAGTGAAGTTCGGTGGCAGGAGGAACAAGACTTCTGGTCAGGTGACTACAGGGTTATAAACACAAAATCAAACAGGGGTAATGCAGGAGTAGGTTTAATAATGAATAGGAAAATAGGAATGCGGGTAAGCTACTACAAACAGCATAGTGAACGCATTATTGTGGCCAAGATAGATACGAAGCCCACGCCTACTACAGTAGTACAAGTTTATATGCCAACTAGCTCTGCAGATGACGAAGAAATTGAAGAAATGTATGATGAAATAAAAGAAATTATTCAGATTGTGAAGGGAGACGAAAATTTAATAGTCATGGGTGACTGGAATTCGAGTGTAGGAAAAGGGAGAGAAGGAAACATAGTAGGTGAATATGGATTGGGGGACAGAAATGAAAGAGGAAGCCGCCTGGTCGAATTTTGCACAGAGCACAACATAATCATAACTAACACTTGGTTTAAGAATCATGAAAGAAGGTTGTATACATGGAAGAACCCTGGAGATACTAAAAGGTATCAGATAGATTATATAATGGTAAGACAGAGATTTAGGAGCCAGGTTTTAAATTGTAAGACATTTCCAGGGGCAGATGTGGACTCTGACCACAATCTATTGGTTATGACCTGTAGATTAAAACTGAAGAAACTGCAAAAAGGTGGCAATTTAAGGAGATGGGACCTGGATAAACTAAAAGAACCAGAGGTTGTACAGAGATTCAGGGAGAGCATAAGGGAGCAATTGACAGGAATGGGGGAAATAAATACAGTAGAAGAAGAGTGGGTAGCTTTGGGGGATGAAGTAGTGAAGGCAGCAGAGGATCAAGTAGGTAAAAAGACGACGGCTAGTAGAAATCCTTGGGTAACAGAAGAAATATTGAATTTAATTGATGAAAGGAGAAAATATAAAAATGCAGTAAGTGAAACAGGCAAAAAGGAATACAAACGTCTCAAAAATGAGATCGACAGGAAGTGCAAAATGGCTAAGCAGGGATGGCTAGAGGACAAATGTAAGGATGTAGAGGCCTATCTCACTAGGGGTAAGATAGATACCGCCTACAGGAAAATTAAAGAGACCTTTGGAGATAAGAGAACGACTTGTATAAATATCAAGAGCTCAGATGGAAACCCAGTTCTAAGCAAAGAAGGGAAAGCAGAAAGGTGGAAGGAGTATATAGAGGGTCTATACAAGGGCGATGTACTTGAGGACAATATTATGGAACTGGAAGAGGATGTAGATGAAGATGAAATGGGAGATATGATACTGCGTGAAGAGTTTGACAGAGCACTGAAAGACCTGAGTCGAAACAAGGCCCCCGGAGTAGACAATATTCCATTGGAACTACTGACGGCCGTGGGAGAGCCAGTCCTGACAAAACTCTACCATCTGGTGAGCAAGATGTATGAAACAGGCGAAATACCCTCAGACTTCAAGAAGAATATAATAATTCCAATCCCAAAGAAAGCAGGTGTTGACAGATGTGAAAATTACCGAACTACCAGCTTAATAAGTCACAGCTGCAAAATACTAACACGAATTCTTTAAAGACGAATGGAAAAACTAGTAGAAGCCAACCTCGGGGAAGATCAGTTTGGATTCCGTAGAAACACTGGAACACGTGAGGCAATACTGACCTTACGACTTACCTTAGAAGAAAGATTAAGGAAAGGCAAACCTACGTTTCTAGCATTTGTAGACTTAGAGAAAGCTTTTGACAATGTTGACTGGAATACTCTCTTTCAAATTCTAAAGGTGGCAGGGGTAAAATACAGGGAGCGAAAGACTATTTACAATTTGTACAGAAACCAGATGGCAGTTATAAGAGTCGAGGGACATGAAAGGGAAGCAGTGGTTGGGAAGGGAGTAAGACAGGGTTGTAGCCTCTCCCCGATGTTGTTCAATCTGTATATTGAGCAAGCAGTAAAGGAAACAAAAGAAAAATTCGGAGTAGGTATTAAAATTCATGGAGAAGAAATAAAAACTTTGAGGTTCGCCGATGACATTGTAATTCTGTCAGAGACAGCAAAGGACTTGGAAGAGCAGTTGAATGGAATGGACAGTGTCTTGAAAGGAGGATATAAGATGAACATCAACAAAAGCAAAACAAGGATAATGGAATGTAGTCTAATTAAGTCGGGTGATGCTGAGGGAATTAGATTAGGAAATGAGGCACTTAAAGTAGTAAAGGAGTTTTGCTATTTGGGGAGCAAAATAACTGATGATGGTCGAAGTAGAGAGGATATAAAATGTAGGCTGTCAATGGCAAGGAAAGCGTTTCTGAAGAAGAGAAATTTGTTAACATCCAGTATTGATTTAAGTGTCAGGAAGTCATTTCTGAAAGTATTCGTATGGAGTGTAGCCATGTATGGAAGTGAAACATGGACGATAAATAGTTTGGACAAGAAGAGAATAGAAGCTTTCGAAATGTGGTGCTACAGAAGAATGCTGAAGATTAGATGGGTAGATCACATAACTAATGAGGAAGTATTGAATAGGATTGGGGAGAAGAGAAGTTTGTGGCACAACTCGACCAGAAGAAGGGATCGGTTGGTAGGACATGTTCTGAGGCATCAAGGGATCACCAATTTAGTATTGGAGGGCAGCGTGGAGGGTAAAAATCGTAGAGGGAGACCAAGAGATGATTACACTAAGCAGATTCAGAAGGATGTAGGTTGCAGTAGGTACTGGGAGATGAAAAAGCTTGCACAGGATAGAGTAGCATGGAGAGCTGCATCAAACCAGTCTCAGGACTGAAGACCACAACAACAACCCTCAGGTGTTACAGATTACAGTAATGGAATGAAATGTATCACCGAAAATCTTCTTTGTATCTTTGTAATTCAAAAATCTTTAAAAATAAAAGTTTTAAGTGCAAAATTAATCACTCAAATACGTGTACTGTACCGCTAACCTGTGCGTCTTGTTGTAAGATAATCTCTGTCATTACTCAACGGTAAAAATGTGCCAAGTGTCGTAATTATCTTCGTCTGTAAGAAAAGATCTGTAGAAGTCGATGTACTTACCTCGTAATAAACAAAAATTAAATGCTATGCATATAGATATCGTAGTTATTACGTACATTACCGTGACCAATAAAGTACTGTACTGTAACGTATTGTTGTGTAACGAAAAATACCCATCTCATTGTAGCTATACCACAAAAGTTACTACTAAAACATATTTTACTTTCCAGAAGAATGTACTCATTAATAGCTTCGTGATACAGTCATATAGCTGTCAAATAAACTAACCACTGAGTCATGTGGTATCTCTCAAGAAGTACTTTAAATCCTGAATGAACTAAACCAAAATGATGCATTACAATATCATTGGCATTATATGTTCTAAGTATGTAACCCTTATAGTCGTTACGTAATCGTCCAACTAACTAGCAAGGATGTACACACAATAACACTATGTCGTCTGTTCACTATAACAATGCATTCGTAATTACTATCTAAATAAGTTCCCTAGGTTCTAGACTGGTTAGTTAACTTCAAAACTTTGTTGCATGTTAACAATTTCTGAGTGTGACAAAGCATACTAGTAACGTGAAGTGAAAAATTTTATGGCAAAGATTAAGTTAAAAAGCAGATTATCTCTCAATAATCGATTTACATGTGAAATGTGGTGTATACCTTTACTCTTCCTAGTATGCAGAGTTTCAACTTCAACACAACTATCATGCGGTATACGTCGGATTCTGTAAGGTCCATTGTAAATTAGAAAGAATTTGTGACCCAAGTGTTTCTTATGTGACAATGAATAAGCTTTAAGGGGCTCCAGAAAGGCTCAAAATCATGAAAAGTTCAATTTTTACTTTTTTGCGTTTTCTGAATCTGCAGACTATTACCTTCTAATAGATATATAATTTATTCAATTCCGAAGACTACAACTATTTTTAAATTTTTTTTTGAAATGTGTTTTAATGGGCGTGACCCACTGTGGCGCTGTTAAACTGCTGTTAAATGGTGTTATTATTAACGTCCGTGTTCATCGGGTACATTTTAGTGATTTGAGATAAAGTATGAGTTGTGGCTAACCTGTGATGGTTCAATATATATCGCTGGTGTGATTGTCGATTGTTTCATGTTTATTTACTCTGTCCTTATCTCGAAAATATTCCTAATTAATTTTGTTTCTTGAGTCTCTGTTTTGTTGAAGTATAATAATGAGCAAAAGTAAAGTTATTAGAAATCCTCTGAAGGCTTTTAAGAAAAGGAGAAATGTTGGAAAGCCAAAGGTATGTGTTATTACTGTAAACAATAAAGACGATAACCAAGTGAGTGAACCTAACCTCTCAAGTACACCTGCCCATAGCAGTCAAAGTGGGAAAGAAAATACTTCACAGAAGAAGCTTGGTTCAATGAGTGAAAACTATGAATGTTTTATGGGGGAATCGGATGTGAATGAAATATTTGATATGTCGGTTCTCAAAGGAATTTTTTCAAACTGTGTAAGATGTATTCATTGTAGTGAAGTTGGTCTGGAACTCTCCATAATAAAGCACGTAGGTACTGGCTAGTGAAATACAACTGAAATGTGATAAGTGTTCATACATGACCACCTTTTGGAACAGTGTTGCAGTAACTGCAACTGAAGAAAATGGTAGCAAAATCTACGAACACAAAATTAGATTTGTTTATTCCTTGCGTTCAGTTGGTAAGGGTGCTACTGCAGGTGCAATTTTCTGTGGCATCATGAATCTTCCAAATCCCCCAACCAAGTTTACGACCTATAATAAATTAATAGGGTCTAAAGTAGAAGATGTCTGTACAGAATCTATGAAGAACGCTGTGGAAGAGGCAGTAAAGGAAAATAATGGTAACAGAGATTTGACTGCAGCGTTCGATGGTACCTGGCATAAACGGGGACACACATCTCTTCATGGTGTAGTATCTGCCACCAGTATGTATACAGGGAAAGTTTTAGATGTAGCAGTAATATCAAAGTATTGTAGATGTCCACAAAAATATAAAGGTACACATGAAAATAATTGCAAAGCTAACTATAGTGGCAGTAGTGGAGGAATGGAAGTGGCTGGTGTTGCCAGTATATTCCAGCGTTCTGAGGCGTGTGATAAAGTGCGATATGTTAATTACCTTGGTGGCGGTGATTCTAAAAGTTTCAAACATGTTCAAGGACTGAAGCCCTATGGTGATGATGTTGTAGTGCAGAATTTTGAGTGTATTGGACACGTACAGAAGCGAATGGTAACAAGACTTCGGCGACTGAAAGCTTCGCACAAAAAACAAAAACTCAGTGATGGTAAAGGGTTGGATGGGAAGGGTAGGCTAACTGACAGTGTAATTGACAAAATACAGAACTATTATGGAATGGCTATTAGGCAAAATACACAAAGTCTCGACGAAATGAAGAAGACTGTTTGGGCTCCTTTTTTTCATACTTCTTCAACCGATGAAAATCCCCAACATAGCTTGTGTCCCAAAGAAGAAGACAGTTGGTGTAAATATAACAAAGGATTGCTAACTGGTGAAGTGTACACTCATAAGCATAGCCTGCCTCATGCAATAATGGAGGTGATTAAACCTATTTTCAGAGACTTAGCAGCACCTGAACTGTTGAAAAAGTGTATTCACGGAAAAACACAAAACCCCAATGAAAGTGTAAATAGTGTTATATGGTCGAGAATCCCCAAGACTGTATTTGTTGGAATAGAAACACTTCACTTTGGTGTGTATGATGCTGTTGCGACTTTCAATGATGGCAACATTGTAAGGTGCAAGGTATTTAGAAATATGGGAATGAAGATAGGTTCTAACATGGTACGAGGGATGCTTGCTTTAGACAAGGAACGCCTTCGAGCTGCAGACAGGGCTGTAAAGAGTCTAGAAATACAAGCAAGAGTAAACAGGAGGAGGAACAAGAGGAAGCTGGAGGAGGAGTTTGCAGAGGATGAAGATAATCCATCCTATGGACCTGGAATGCACTAAAAAGTTAATCCAATCTTTGTCGCTCGATTCCCAAAACTTTTATTTTCTCATACTAATTACATGTTTTCTAAGGATCTTCCAAACATATTTGTTTCAAACTCTCAGTAAATGTTACACAGTACCTTCTGCATAATGTAACATAGCCTTTTTCCAAAAAAACTGTATATTTTTGAATATATAAATAAAAAATTGCAAAAAAATGTTGTGAATTTTCATTACAATTGAAAAAAAAATCATCTTTAATAACTGAACTAAAATTTTGTAAAATCCCTGTGTTAAGTTGTAGCCCATATTCTAACAATTAATCTGTAAAAAGTTCAACTTCCTACGTCAAATACTTTGTGAGGAAAGATGTAATTTATAAGCGTTATTTTAACATTGCAAGTATAGGGCGTTCCGGAGCCCCTTAATGGAACTTTCTGGTTGGGGTTGTTTGGGGGAAGAGACCAAACAGGGAGGTCATCGGTCTCATCGAATTAGGGAAGGAAGTCGGCCGTGCCCTTTCAAAGGAACCATCCGGGCATTTGCCTGGAGTGATTTAGGGAAAACACGGAAACCCTAAATCAGGATGGCCGGACGCTGGATTAAACCGTCGTCCTCCGAAATGCAAGTTCTGTGTGCTAACCACTGCGCCACCTCGCTCGGTGGAACTTTCTGACAAATATCTAGTTTCTTTGTATCTGCTTAACCGTCTAGTTTTGTCCTTTTGTCTGCAACAGAATTTATATATTTAATAGCCAAATCAATTATGTCTTTGTGTCAAAGTGTACGTGTATTCGAAAAAGGTACAAACTCTCTGATTCTGTTTGGTAGTTCTTCATTCTTCAGTACAAGAATAGGTCGTAAAGCAGTGGAATCATGAGGCATTAATTCAGCATGTTTTGAAATAAGTGTAAATATCTGTCCCTATACTGATGCTTTCTGTGACAATAAATTCTGCAAAGGTTCTTTCATAATCCATTGACACGGAAGTGGTAAGTACAATTAAATTAAAATAGGTTTGATTTTATGATTCTGAAGCATGCGTGACCAAACAGCAGATTTGAATTGCGGTCCGTTATCTGAAATGAGTTTACTAACGTGTCTAACTTCACGTAAGAAATTTTTAACAAAGGCGTTGAATACAGACCGTCCAGTGGCTTTATGTAAAGGTATGAAAGAAACAAATTTTGAAGTAAGTTCAGCAGCGACTAAAACGTACGAAAATCGATTCGATGTTATGAAAAGGGGTTCCAAGAGATCAACAGCAGCAAATTCTTTTACTTTAGAAGGAATGATAGGAAACAACGGAGCACGATGTGAGATAGTAGATGGTTTTACCTTTTGACAAAGTTTACAAATAGACAACACTCTTCGAATTTTTTCCATATTGTTAAAATAACAAGTCGTCCAAAGAATATGACAACATTTTCGTGGACCAAAATGTGCGTAGCTGAAATGAATGTACCAAATGACCTTACTAACAAAACCGTCAGGAATGCAAAGTACCCACAGCTTTTCATCAACAGTGCAGCGTTTAAAGAGTATGTTGTTTCTGACCTGATAATAATGCTGAATCTGTGTGTGTGTGTGTGTGTGTGTGTGTGTGTGTGTGTGTATCTTCACGCCATTTACTTTTGATATCTTTCCAACTCCGATCTTTATTTGTTCCTGAACAATGCCCTTTAAAGATGTGGTGATGAAGTTTCCAAAGGCGACTTTCTGAATGTAAAGAATACTGAAATTTTTTCGAGGTGGCCTTCTGTGTAATTTTTCTCAAGCCGAGCCAGTGCACCTGATAGTGCGACTGCAACAATGTTCTCCTTGCCGCGAATGTAAACTATTGTGAAGTGGAATTCTTGCAGAAACAATGTCCAACGTTTTAACCTGTCATGATTTAATTTTGAAGAAAAGAGAAATTGTAATGCACGATGATCACTGTATACTTTTACGTGTTTACCAGAAAGAAAGAAACGGAATTTGTTAAATGCCCACACGATAGCTAAAACTTCTAATTCAGTAACGCGGCTAGCAAAACAATGGTGTTCTGAACAGTAGTGTCATTTTCTATGGCTTCTTGAAATAAATGGGCACCAAGACCGGCTTTAGAAAAATCCGTGCTAAGGCAGAAATCTTGTGACAGTTCTAGATGAGCCAGTATTGGCGCGTTAAGTAGCGCTTCTTTCGAAGAATTGAATTCCAACTGTGCCTGTTCGTCCCAGTTCCAAATAGTACTTTTTCCAGTGATAGAACAAAACTCTGGTGTAACTAGAATTTGTATATCAGAAAACGACGGTAAAAATTTACGAGCCCTAGAAAACTGCTGACTTGTTTTTTGTGGATGGAACTGGAATGTCTCTGATTGCTTCTAACTTTTCAGGATCCCGCTGAATGCCTTCAGAGGAAATAAAACTTCATGACCTACCGAATTCAGACTTTTCCAAGTTAACTGTAATTCTAGATTCTTCAAAAATACGTAAAACACTGCTACGGAAGCGATTATGTTGTTCCCATGAGGCTTCTGCTATTAGAATGCCGTCCACATTTAAGGTGACGTGACGTTTTAAGGACACAGGTAATACGGAATTTAGCCCACGAATGAATGCTGCCGAAGAAATGTTCAAACCAAAAGGAAGTTTCCGAAACTGGTAACAAACGCCGAAACAAAGGAAAGCTGTGTATTTTCTACATTCTGGATGAAGTTCGATCTGATAAAAGCTGGATCTGAGATCAGTAGAAGACAACACTTTTACACCATTAAAATTTTGAAGAAGTTCTTCTAACGTTTGCGGCCTGTCTGGTTCAGAAATGATGATAGCAGTGATTTGTCTCGGATCTAAGACAAGCCTGATCGATCCATTTCTCTTCTCAACAACTTCTAATGGATTGCTGTATGAGCTTACGGCAGGCTTAATAATGCCATCGTTAAGCATAGTTTGTATTTCTGATCTAACACGGTCCGTATAATGTGCCGGAATTACGTATGGTCTAACACAAAATTTAGTATGCTCACGAACACGAAATCGGTATTGAAATCCCTTGTTTGTTCCTGTTTTGTGAGTAAAACCTGTGGAATGTGCTTGTAAAATCTCAAAAAGGTCTTGCCTATCAGTGTCATTACAGTTCTCAATTGTTTGATTTCTATCCTAAATTAACACATTAGTATTAAATACGGCGTCGGTATCACCCCTGTCAATACTTGCAGAGTTACTGTTAGTGTCAAGATCCGAACTGTTTTCTAACAAGAGGTAATGCCGATTAATTTCCTCGTCATGGTTTGAGAGCTAAACTACAAATTTCGAAGCTATTGAGTTACCTTCTTTCTCTAAACTTATTTAAGCATCGTGAAAGTTTAAGACTACTTTGTATTCATTCAAAAAGCCTACTCGGAATATAATTTCTGTCGACAATAATGGAACGATAAGAAAGTTCGTAGTGAACCTGTGGCTTTGACAAAAGAATTCTAAGTTAGTTTGTTGGCGTACATGTACACTTTCTCAAAAAATTGCACCTTGTGATTTAAACTTACGTAAAGGAAGTACGGGGCAATCGTTCGATTTGTTGCATTTGCCAAAAGCTGTTTCAGTAATTACTGCAATGGGACTGCCAGAGTCAAGTACTGCCGTAAATTTTACGTCAATTACTGTAATATGGATTACAGGATATGCAATTTTTTTACGTTTTACGTCGTCTTCCTGTAGTAAGATGTCCCTAATGTCGTCCATTTTTATGTAATTAATAGCCACGGCAGCTGCGTCGTCAGCTTCATAAGTACGTTTTGTGGCTGCCAGCAGAGTGAGTCATTGTCTACTGTTCATATGTTGTCGCGCGTCGTTATTGGTATTTGGATATCTAACATCTACAATTCCAGCTTGTCGAGAGGGCCCTGCCCTGTATAAATCTCCCAAGTTCTGATTAAATTCTGGTCTATTGTTAAGATTATATCGTCTCTCGCCATGTCGGTAGTTTCTGTAATTTCTTTCTTGTCGGTCACGTGGTGGATAATTTCTCCGTGAGTCGTATCTGCGCTGTGGGCTGTCGCGTCTGAAATTGTTCTGTCTCCCTTGATAATAATAGTTCTGGTTCCCATATTGTCTGTTTTTATGATTGTCTCTGTCATATTCATCACTACGGAAATTTGATCTTTCTCTGTAACTATTACTCTGCCAGTGGTTGTCATATGGGTTGTGTCTGTTTTGTTCACGACTTGCGTTGTAAGAGTAGCCTTGTCGCGTCCGGTTATACATAGAATTGTAACGGATGTGACCTGTAATTGTTGTTCTCCTGGTTTCGCGTCCAGCGATTGTCAGTGTCAATTTCCAATTCTTGTAAGAGTCCCTGAAAAGCTTCAATGTCGTCTTTGCAACGTCCTGCCAAAATAATATGTCCTAAATGTTCAGGCAATTTCATTAAGCAAATGCAGATGAGTTCTGAGGGGCTGTATGGGTTTGACATGTTTGTGCAACATGTCTTCAAAATATTTGACAAGACTGGAAAATTTAGATTGTTCAAAGTGTTTCATCATTATGATGCTATGTTTTACTCGGTCTTGTGTAGCTTGAGACCAATATGCTGAGAGGCGGTCATGATAAAATTCTCCTTCGCTGTGATAATCGCGAATGAGCGATCGCATTCTAACAGCTGGTTAATTCTCCACGTAGCCACACATAAATTCCAGTCTTGCTCCAATGACCAGCTGGGAGGAAAACAATGAGAGAATTGTTGAAGCCATGCTTGTGGATGAATGTCGTTGCCGGAATTCTTAAACGTTTTGAATTTACGTGTAGTAATGAGCAGCTTATAGTCAAAGTCATCGTGTCGGCGAGTCGCATATCGGTCATTGTTACTTCGTGTCGGCAGTTCCAGTTCAAAATTCGGTGTACCATACCAATTTCTTTCATAATTTCCAAAATACCTTGTGTTATTATTTTGTGGATTTTCCGTATTTCTAAGTCATTCTTCCCGTATTGGGGCGCGAGTCTCCTCTGAAATATGTAATTCTTATATTATCTGCGTCAACTGATCTTGTACATCCCAGATTTCTCTTCTGTACTGTGTATTGATTTGATTCTGATTGTGTTTAAAATTCTTAATTTGTTCATACTCTTCTGTGTCAGTGAAGGCTGCCTGCTTGTGTCATTCAGATCTTGTAGACAAGTTAGTGAACTGATCCGAAAGTTCGGGTACTTTCTGCAATAATGAACTGATTTCCTCCGTGTGTTTTTCTGAACCAAGTTTTAGAGCATCTACTGTGTCCTTTAAGTTTTCCTGAGATTTTGCAAGTTGCGTAACCGAATCGGTAGATGAAGCTGAGTCAGTTTTAGCTTGAAAGGTGTCGTGATTTTCATGAACAATAGTTTGCAGTTCTTTTATAGCTGCTTCGTGATTCTGTAATGCACTTTCATGGCGCGAAAAAATAGGTTGAAGATGCTCACAAATTTGTGTTCTTACATCATTACAGACATTTTGACATTTTGATTAAATGTTAAGTAACTCTGCAGTTAAATCTTCTCGCGTTTGTTGAAGCGTTTGTTCCACTCAGTCTAACTTTTGAAGCTGTTGCTGTGTTTGTCTCTGATTTTGTTTCATTTGTTGCATTAATTGCAATAATAATGTATTAGTGTCTGGAATGTCCGCCCTGGTAGCTGAGTGGTCGGCGCGACGGAACGTCATACCTAAAGGCCCGGGTTCGATTCCAGGCTGGGTCGGAGATTTTCTCCGTTCAGGGACTAGGTGTTGTGTTATCCGTATGATGATCATTTCATCCCCATCGACAAGCAAGTCGCCGAAGTGGCGTCAACGCGAAAGACTTCCACCAGACGAACGGTCTACATGACGGGAGGCCCTAGTCACAAGGCATCTATTTAGTTTCTGGAATCTGTTCCTCTATGCTTTTCGGTAGTGCATTTGCACCGGCATCATTCGCATTTTGAAAAGCAGAACATGTGCCTTGACTTAATTGAGAAAAAGGTGAGGACGAAAAAACTGAATCTGCGGTATTTGCAAGATTGTGTCCTGTCATTTCGAGTTCCAGGGGCGAGTTGTTGCCGACCGATCGATCGACAATACTACCCAGTTCACTAATCGTTTCATTGTCTACACCATTATTTGCCGTCTGGTCCACTTCCCTATGCACAATTACCAAATTACTACTTTGAATGTCTGTCAATTCACTACACGATGATGCTGATAAGCTACGCTCGTCGTCACTATCATTTCTCAATTGGCTTTGGAGCGTAGTGTTACGTTTTTCACACGCCATAATTATCACGTATTTCACTCGATAACAAGAAAAGCACAATTTGAAGAGCAAAGGTAAGAAAACACATTAACATAGCACTGAAAATAACACCTAATTAATCGCAATCACGGCTGCGAAATACTTGGTGCAAATCTACATGCATGTCACAACTGTTTTACAGTACAACAGCGAAAACTACAACTACAAAGGAAATTCTCTCTACAGTTATGCTCTAGCAATAATCAATAACCACACTAATTACTGAAACTACAAGAAAAAATCGTAACACTCCAGTGAGGTATCCTCGGCTAAGGGTCGATATATGAAACTGAACGTACTCAGACATTTCTCTCTTTACTTTTTCTGATCATCACTAAACTGACATTCAATAATTTCAGCGTAACGCACTCTGACTTTCAATAATTCCCACAAAAGAATGGCCCAGACTAACAATAACCTATACTTTTCATAACTCACCTACCTCACAAAAATCTTCGTTACTCGAACTACTGCAATACAGCGAGCGCCAGCTGCCTGCTAAAGAAAGGATTCTAGCTACTGAAGGCACTAACTACTGATAGGCATAGTTAGCAAATGAAAGATTGTGATGGAGAACAAACAATATGTTTACCTCAATAATGCACAAAAGTAATCATATATATACTTATCAGTTCATGACCTCCATCTTTACAAATTTCCTTTTTCTGGCGGACGCACGTCCAGGTCATCCGTTTATAGCAACCTCTCAAAACTCTGGCATCTCTCTCTCCACATCCATCAGTGCTGGCGGCTCACCTCAACTGCACAACGCTATGCGCTGTTCATATCCAACTGCCCAACACAACACTAGTGAATATTCGAACAATGACAACGAGCCACAGACTGAACACAGCACAGTCAGTGATTTTCATACAGAGCGCTACGTGGCGTTCCCAACCTATAAACCTAAACAGTCTACTTACAAAAGTGAGCTTTAAAATGTGAGCTTTAAAATGTGCTACTTCATGGTACACATCCCAGCTCAGTTTAGCAAATTCAGAAGTACACTTCACTATTCTAATTAGAATTAAACCTTATTATTTCAGCGACTCTGCAGGTAATCAAAAAAGTAATAAGCTCAAACTGGAAAATTTTACGCGTTTTATGTAATATCACTTATCGAAAACGTGTTTTAAAGACGTATTACCTTTACGCAGAAAGCCGTACATATATGACTTTTCACGTGCGAGAAGATGAGTTTCTTTAGTGATTCGTTCTGGAAAAATGTAGACGAGGAATTCAGTATCATTCTTTAGATTATTCAGATTTTAACTAGCACCCATTTTTAGCAGTAATTATCACTGATAATCAATTCGGAAAATGATAATGAGATTAAAGCAAAATAACGTTTGTTTTCTCGAGTGTAAATATTGTCACACAAGTCACCCGATGTTACATTTCGGATGTATGCCAACGGCGACCAAGTTTCTTTTTAAGTCATGTCCCCCGAATTTGCGGAAAAATTATCAATAACTTTATTGTACTTGTGTTAACAGACGATGATAGTTCAAATCAAGCCTTTACGCTTTCAAAATTCCTGTTCGAAGGAGGTCACATAAATTTCAGTTACGGCCACTAATTGCAAAATGAACGATGAACTTTATACATTTGTTTCTGTTACAGTAATTTCTTAAGCAGATATATGTTATGTAGTGGAGTCTCTTTACTACTCGTAACTGAGACACAGTAACACAGTGTAATCGCATCACAGCTTAATGTTGTACTGCAGGAGCAGCTTGGGCTGCAAATTTGTCTTATTAAAGCTGTTATGTAATCGGAGGATACGAGAAACGCGGAGTAAACACTCATTAACTTTCGTCTTAAAAGTTGTAACAGCCAATATCCCATTACAACTCTCTAAACAGTGCGTACATGTTTCCAGTTTCAGAAGGGCTGCTACGCTGTGTCAGAGATCTAATGTTGCTTTCAGAATACAGACGTTCATTTAATTAAGACTGAAAATTCTTATGCCATCTTCAATAGGCTAGTTTTGTCATTGCAGGGAGTTGTATTTACATCTGTTATAACACAACAACCTGTGTAATGTCAGAAATGAAGTAGTATATAATTCGTGTAGACTCTTTATATATATATGCTAATATGATTCTCATTCCAATGAAAACTTCCAAGTAAAAAAAATGCTCTCCATCTGTGCCATCCTCATGACGTTAATGTGAAAATTTACGAAACTAGTGCGACGATATAAAAGCAATCGTACTAACGAAAATACTGATAAAAGCGATAAAGACGATGTGTAGTGAGCATTGCAGTGAAATGTTGTAAAATAATATAGAAGAATAACAATGAAAATTACTATTAATACGAAAACAATGTATTTCCAAGATAATCTGTGAACAAAGATAAAAATGGATATACAGTCCTCTAACGAGGAAGAAAGAGAAAAAACTAACTACTCTTTGTTTTGTTATTGATTGTAGAAGGACGCCATTGACGATTCGTGATGAGAATGGTATATGTTTGTTAGTAATACTGTAAGAAAAAGCGTTATTATGATAATAATAACTAATCCTATAAACGTGTAAACTTGTGTTTTCTTTTCAATAGTGTAGGCAGAGGCAACCCATAATTATTACTGAATAATGTTTTTATACACGGAGCTGATTTTGTTTCAAAGACGCCATTATGGGTGACAACATTATTTTAAGTTTTTTATTACGCCACACGGCTTAAAAATAGGGACTCACTCGCTGAGAATTATCTGCTGAAGTGTTTCACTTGAAAGTGAATTAACATTTCAATGCAGAAACTATTTTTATGTTATCCTGGACCAGTCAGCACGGATCAGGTCTCACGAGATTCACTACATAAAAAATAATTGTAATGCAGATGTAAATAGAAATTAGCTTTCAAAGAATTTTAATCAGCTCTATAAGAAGATTTCAGTGCGAACCTCAGAGAAAGCCCAGAGTCTCTTCTCATTAACAGAACAATGAAGCTGGTCGGATTTTAAGGTGCGTGACATTTAGCTTTGCTACATTTCATGTCTAATACGTTAAACACAAACATGCTAGACTGCTCAAACTCGCAGTTGAAAAGAAACTAACATTACTCGCACAACAATCAAAGCCTTCCACGTAACCGTCAAGATTTTGGTGCATATTAACATAGCATTTCAGCTTCGTGTTGCACAGCAGCACTGCGCGTCTGCAAACGACGTAAGGTTCGTGAAACATAATATTCTAATAACGACAGGCCCTCTGAAAACTAAAGTGTGTTGGGCCGAGGCGCACGGGAAAAGTACATTTCTTTTTACTGAAAATAGCAAAGCTCTATTAAAGTGGCTTTAATGGTGTTGCACTTTCTAATTTGCAAACTTTCATATCACAAAACATCATTATGTGTTAGTAGAACTGAGTATTCTGCATTTATAACTGCATTTACCATTGGTACTGAGAATAAGTCATCCTAATTATTTCTTGTGCTACACGAACATTGACAATAACATCATACAGTTCGGAAAGTAGTACACATCCATCGATATTGATGGGGGTAAGCAATGAAACCTTCATTAGTAGTCTTAAGTAGACAATTTTCTGAAAAGGTAAAATAAAAATCTTGATACGGTTCAGTTTCAGTGGATGTAATATTTCGTCCACTTTGTTTCATTGTAAACGAAGACATTCTAACACTTTTATAGCATTCGGTAGTTCACCAACACACGAAAACACCTGGTTTGTGGTACATTACATTAGCAATAGGGCGTACTGTCTCCAATTCTACAAATTCACTCATCTGTATTATCTCTTCAACTAACAGTACAAAGTAGATTGCTTTCTGAGGTACGACTAAATGTAAAGAAGCAGATAAGCTTTCAAGGAAAACTAAAACGGATATTTCTTGCTTAATATATAAGATGCGCACTACCTATAAAATTTAGATGTTGAATTACTTTAAATATTACGTTACTAGCTGATCTAGAGTGTGTAATTAATCGAGAATATGATTCAAAACTTCCAACGAAGTCTGACGTAATGGACTTCATGAAGCACTGTTGCTAGAATAGTCTATATGAACTCGTCCTTGCAACACGATATCACTAATATATAAGATGCGCACTACCTATAAAATTTAGATGTTGAATTACTTTAAATATTACGTTACTAGCTGATCTAGAGTGTGTAATTAATCGAGAATATGATTCAAAACTTCCAACGAAGTCTGACGTAATGGACTTCATGAAGCACTGTTGCTAGAATAGTCTATATGAACTCGTCCTTGCAACACGATATCACTGATCTCCCTACACCACAGCCCTTGATCACTATCAAAATTGCGTTGTTCCAGTTGAAAAAATCACTACAGCTACCTCGTCGACTGCTGAAAACGGCAGATAAAGAGCACTTTTATTTGCAAGCTTGCTCTTGCAAATTAGCACCAGAGAAGTTTAAGTTGACTGATATATTATTTGCTGACTCGAACTGTGAGGTGGATTGACGTCTGTATCAGTTCGACAAATACACTTGAAATGGTTTCACTTCAGATTACCTATATAACAAAAATTCAATTATAATAATAAATTCAGTTCTTAAAATTAATTAACCTTAACATTCTCAAATTTCCTGTCTCTCTCTCTATCCCTTCTTCAGTCTCATATTAACCAGTGAGATCGCACGGTGGTTAAGGTAACCCTTACTGTTAGAGATAACCATGGTTCAAATTGACTATAAAAATAACAGAACGGTTCCTTTAAGGAAATACGAAAGATTTCCTTAACTATCAAGCTATAATCTGATCTTGTGCTCCGTCTCTGCACAGATCCTTGTCGACAAATCAGGAGTATGTGCGTCCACCTCAGTGTCTCATCTAAGGTTTACGGTATTTGCTTTCTCTTCGACAGAGAGTTTGTTTACTAAAACACAGTACCTCACAATGGACAGACATATATGAAGAAACTGACAATAGTCATGACTATCTGGGCCTACAATTGCATTATCCTACCTTATTATTGTCACTCGGTCTCTAATCTTTACTTTGGCATAAACCGGAATTTCACTAAACGCACTTAGAGACGCTTCGAAATATGAAATTTTCACACATGTAAAATTTACATGAATGAACTCAAATTCTCTAAATTTACGTCACCTAGAAGATAATGTGTTGTCTTTTGACTTCATATTGTTTGACTTAAAGCTCACATTCTGGAGTAAATACATGAAGTCTTCGTGTATTGTTGCCAGCGAAAATGATACCAAATAAAAAACATGTTCCATTAAATAAGGGAAGCTAGTCTTTAATCTTGAGATGTGACAGTGAAGTGCTGTTTCTCTGTACTCGCTCATTTCAGAAAATGATCATATGTAATCCATTAAATTGAGGCAAGTTTAACTTATTGGAGAAAAGATGGTAAAAATATGTTGTAGCAGTTTTGAAGTTTGTTGATGCCAACACATCTAAACCCAATGTTTGATTTTCGCATAATACAATTTAAATCCCGTAGGGCATTGTAATTCAGGGAAGCGTTGGGCAGCAATGTTTGGCCTCAGTTACTCAAGATATTTGGTTATTGTGTAGAGTCTCACACAGGTGCTAGTAAGTATAGCTCTTCCCACTACCTTTCTTTGTATATTTTCACAAGAAGCCCATTGAGTACGAGGTCGCCGGTTCAATCTTTGGTAAGGCTAATTTGAAACTGTTGTGATAACAATTATGATAGGAAAAATATTAACTGCTAATTACTCACTATGCGCATCAGTGGATCGACAGAAAAAGCGTGTGTGGGATGTGCTAAGCTCAAGCTTCTATGTAGGATGTAAGTATTACACTTCACAAAATAGACGTCGTTGACATTCAAGAAATGTTCAAAACAAACCGGTAACTTGCAACATGCATATCGAATAAAAAATGGCGCACCACAGTGATCACAAAATCGAAAGCGAACACTAGGCTGTTACAAACCACGCAGGACGCTCAGCAAGGTACCCATTCTGAATGAAAGGCTATAGAATCATATTGGCGTAACGGGATGACGAGAACTGCTGGTATGTGATGGCATGCAACCAAATCCGAAACAGTCTTTCGTGGAATTTATATCGCAAAACTTGCTTTCCTTTAAAGCGTAACTGCAATTAGTGCGATAATACGTTTTATAGGTAGGGAAAAAACAAACATCCACAGGCTGAATTTATCCATTGGTTCCAAGTGGAATGAATTGTAATGTCACACACTTTTCAGGAGGGGGTTGGGTTGGGTTTGTTTGAAGGTAGTCATCCATGTCCTTTCGAAGGAACCGTCTCGGCATTTGCCTGGAGCGATTTAGGGAACTCACGGAGAACCTAAGTCAGGAATGCAGGACGCGGGATTGAACAGTCGTCATCTCGAATGTGAGTCCAGTGTGCTAGCCACTGCGCCACGTCGTTCGGTTTTCAGGAGGGGTAGTTTCCTTTAAAGAAGTACTGTTTTTTGTACGCAGACCAGGAATCAAGCAAGTTATTTTGACTAACTATTGGCCAAAAGAAGTGCTCGTACTGTTCTCGTAAGCTCATTTTGCCACTGTTGCTTGCTGTGACATAAATATTTCCAACTGCCCCTGTATGAGCAAGCTCACGAGAAAGGAAGAAACAAAGCAAATCCAGCTTATCACAGCACAGTAAATAAGTTTTCGGCCGGCCGGAGTGGCCGTGCGGCTCTAGGCGCTACAGTCTGGAACCGCGTGATCGCTACGGTCGCAGGTTCGAATCCTCCCTCGGACATGGATGTTTGTGATGTCCTTAGGTTAGTTAGGTTTATTTAGATCTAAGTTCTAGGTGACTGATGACCTCAGAAGTTAAGCCGCATACTGCTCAGAGCCCATTTTAAGTTTTCGGCCAATTCACCATCGAGATTAACAGTCGGCAAAATTATCCGCGAAAGCGTTAAGGCATTTATGTTACTTGATCTTGATACAACTCTCTTCGTACGTTTAATTTTCAGGTTTCCTTTAATATGTATTTCCTCTTCAAATCTCTATTGGTCGGAAGTGAAAACAAATCTATTGCCGAACGTGGGATCAGTTTATTTATCTCAGCTATTAATTTTCGAGCCGTTTCCGTAGTTTGCTCTGTTTCGTCAAATTGACGCTTTGTTTGAAATTTTGTTATCTTACGTCTTCCATTTCAATAGTGCTGTTTGAAGTTATGCAACCATCCGCTGCTTACCTGGAGATCACTGTAATCTATGTCGCTCGCAGTTTGATGTGCATAACGTAATAGGTCACTATCGAGCACACCATTTAAATTGTATCGAGCATCCTTGCAATGCGCCAGTATCAGTTTTTGTAACAAGTGCATCTTGTCCTCCATTGAATATAAGTCTTCTTATGCACTATTATTGCTGCGGACGTACTCGAAATCCGTTCGTAATTGTTTTCTACTATGCTGCGGATGATCTTCCACATGCGCTATTAGGTCTGGTACCCGCGCCATGGACAACGTTTGTCCTTTTCTATGGCTTCCTATCTAACAAGGATGATGATCTACATGGCTCGACACTTGTTTCAGTATCACTTTTACTTGTTTAGCATGTGTCGTCATCATTGTTCTCCTCATGTACACCGTCCACACAGCTGAGCGTATGCGACACCACACATTTCACCGAGTCATCTTGCAGAAAAGCTAATATTTCATCTACCACTTCTTTCTCACTCTGCGAAGTTCCTTGGGCTGCATTCTGACGAAATGTCAACTTCGCCAACTGTTATTGTAGATGTAATGCAAAGTTTACGATGTTTATCGTCCGCCTTGGTCTGCTTTGTAACAACACCGCTCGCACTGTTATGACATACTCGTCAAATAAGTAGCTGAACTACGCTCCGTAGCCGTATGCTGTGCTTACCATTTGATACCTCCAGTTCCGCACCGTGTAGCCAGTAACAACCAATTTTGTTTTGCGTGTTAGACAATATGTGGGGCATCGTTTAACGTAAACGTCATTTGCCGTTTGCTACCTCGCACCCAAGGGGTTCCTCGTCAATGTTGTGGTTGGTTGCCACGGATGGCCTTCTGTTTCTCACTGAGTATGGTAAGTCAATAGTTGTGAAAGTCTTGCGGGGAACGGTGCCAAGCAGTATAATGTCCTGTATGGCAGTATATTTTCTACAGGCGTCATGGAATATGGGTGGAAACGCACACCTGTTGACTAACCACCTATTTCGTCGAAAGTAATTTGGGATGCGATTGCTGCGAACCGATGGCCGGCTTCCTGTATTCTGATGTGCTGATTTCTTACATTTGAATACGATTTGATGTGTACCATTTTAATTGGAGAACGCAGTGCCTCATCATCACAGTCCGTCTTTACCAGAAGCGTCGTCTACTTATTTTCTGGCCTATGAGCCTCTTCTCCGGCTTATCGCTTCATTTAAAGTTGGCTCATGTGCTTTGTCAGGCCTTATCGCTGGGTTGGTGCACATCTGAATCTCAGCCAGCAACCACTTCTGCGTTTTTTCAGGTTGTTGTGTGTGTTGTACCTTTTGCACCGCGGACCGTTCCGAGACGTGAAGGAAGAGAGTCAGTCCTGTAACGTGCCGACAGGGAAGTGAAGCCATGATGACCCTAGTCCCGTGGCCAGCTGCGCAATGTTAATCGCCTGCGGATTCATGGCGTCTACAGTCCTATCGAGGTGGCTCCATAGACACTCGACTGAGCTTAAAACCGTGGAGTTTGGTGGCCAGGGGAGTACGGTAAACTAATCCTGATTATCTTCCAGCCACGTGCGTACACTGACAGTTGTGTGATAAGTTGAATTTTCCTCTCGGTGCCGAGTAAAAACAAACTGCATGTATGGGTGGATATGGTCCCCAAGGATAGAGGCAAACATCTGTTGATCCATTGTGCCTTCCAGAATGACGAGATCTCCCAGAGAACGCCGTCAAAACATTCCCCCGGATCATAACGCTCACTCATTTGGTCTGGACACTTCGGGTGGGTGTTGCACGGTGTTTCCTTTTAGACGTTTCACACTTTGGACGATAATGGCCATCCGTCCAGTGGAGCATAAAACGTGATTCATCTGGAAAAGTTACCTGTCACCACTCATTGCACGTCTTGTTGCGGTACTGGCGGTATAGTCGCCAGTGAACAACAGTCGGCAAGGCTGCGTGAATCAGACGTCTGAAGAGGAGGCGCACGCGCAGCAACGCTCCCTGATCGGTCGTTGAGAAGAGACTGTTGGTAGCTCCATGGTTCATGTTGGTGGTCAGTTGCTCAACAGTTGCATTTCTGATCTTTTCACGCAACCTGATGACGCCCTAACTGCGCGAAACGCGTCGTTCTTAAGTTAATGGTTCAAATGGCTCTGAGCACTATCGGACTTAACATCTGAGGTCATTAGTCCCGTAGAACTTAGAACCACTGAAATCTAACTAACCCAAGGACATCACACACATCCATGCCCGAGGCAGGATTCGTACCTGTGACCGTAGCGGTCACGCGGTTCCAGACTGAGGCGCCTAGAACGCTCGGCCACAGCGGCCGGCTTAAGTTAATGAAGAACATACTGCAACCTATGACTCTTTTTATATAGTCACTTATTTTTGCCGTTCTGTGTTTTCGGTGGTGAAAGAACTGGGCAAGTAACCATTTCATACCTAATTCTACGTTGACGGATACGGTGAGGTCTGTTCCCATCGCTTCTGCTTCCGCACCTCTGTAATCCAATGCAACGAATTTTTGGTCTAAGTATCAAAATATTTTCCGTTATTATTATAGATGAATGTTAAGTTAGTTATTAATCGCTGTAATGTGTCAATATTTGTAAATCAAGGCCATGGCAGGACGTTCAGTCTGTTTAGGTATTAAATTTAAACAAACATTGGCTATATTATTATTGAACGTACATTCATATTTCGTTAGAACAATGTCGACGGCGTTTATTCATAATAGGCAACACTGATTTCGACGTGCGGTGCCTTCACAATTTTACCATATCCACATTTTTTGCCACAGCAGTATTTGTATTAATAATAATGATCTTTCCTGTTTAACTGGGTGCAAAAATAAAATGCCTGCCCTCCATCAGCTATTTTTAAATGTTACCCTCCATTCCCCACCACGTAGACTCATTTATGACACCTTCTACACCGATTGTATGTATTTGTCTCACGCAGGTCACCAATCAAGCCTGTGTCTACTTCACTATTTTTCAATTGTTTCCTCTACCTGTTTCTCTGATTTTTGCACTAACAGTAATTTTTATATGCATAGTACATAAATAATAAAGACACCACGTTGGATGCTAAAATTTGATAATTAGGAACTTTTACCAAGAATATAGGAAAAACCTAATTGATTTCTTGTTTCCTGGACGCAAGTCTTGATCATCATTAAGCAAACTTATCATTGGATGTGTGCGAAATATCGGAAAGTCTGTGAGCACGAATTCATGTCTCAATGTTTCATCAGTAATTTCATCTTCATAGTCCAGCACTTGGAGGTGACCCCCCGTAAGTAAATGTGCAACAGATTAATATCAAAGAATATTTGAGAGCATTTTATACTCCCACATGAAGTGTACAGGGTATCTCAAAAAGATTTATCCGAATTCATCAGACTATATTTTCTTCTTGAAGAAGATAGGAACTTGAGGTTGGATTTAACTTACGAATAGTATATAAAAGTATACCTTGTTGCTAGTTTTGGAATGCTGATTCATGTGGTCGCTTGCTGGGGTTTCATTGATGTGACTGCCAGTGGGAATCCCCCTGGTGCAGCCAAATCGTTCGCTCGCGCAGTTGCCTTAAGTATGGCGACAAAAATTGACGATAACGCAGCAGCTTCTAGAACAGATGAAATTCAGTTACAGCCATGCAGGATACGATTGCTAACTGCATTTGATGTGGTGAGTCGAAGGACATTAGCCTCATGCTGGATGTTATCAGTATCCTGATGTTGGAGTCTTGGCTTTCGATAGGAATATGGATTTGGGCGCAGGATGCGTTCTAGTTAGCGCTACAGGGTTTATGATCTACCACTCGTAAACCTTCCAATATCTGCATTTATACAGTTTTCTCTGTGATTCACGTTATTTAGGATGAAAGTAGTTGCCGGCTTTGTGGCCGAGCGGTTCTAGGCGCTACAGTCTGGAACCGCGCGACCGCTACGGTCGCAGGTTCGAATCTTGCCTCGGGCATGGATGTGTGTGATGTCCTTAAGTTAGTTAGGTTTAAGTAGTTCTAAGTTCTAGGGGACGGATGACCTTAGAAGTTAAGTCCCATAGCGCTCAGATCCATTTGAATCATTTTTTGGACAAACGTAGTTTTCTTGTTGCGAATTATTTAATGGACATAATAAACGTGTTCCTTGGAGATCGACGGTTACAATGTATTTAGCGATATTGCGGAGACATGGGTCAGTTGGTAGAGCACTTGCCCGCGAAAGGCAAAGGTCCCGAGTTCGAGTCTCGGTCGGGCACACAGTTTTAATCTGCCAGGAAGTTTCATATCAGCGCACACTCCGCTGCAGAGTGAAAATCTTATTCTGGAAACATCCCCCAGGCTGTGGCTAAGCCATGTCTCCGCAACATCCTTCCTTTCAGGAGTGCTAGTTCTGCAAGTTTCGCAGGAGAGCTTCTGTAAAGTTTGGAAGGTAGGAGACGAGGTACTGGCAGAAGTAAAGCTGTGAGTACCGGGCGTGAGTCGTGCTTCGGTAGCTCAGTTGGTAGAGCACTTGCACGCGTAAGGCAAAGTTCCCGAGTTCGAGTCTCGGTCGGGCACACAGTTTTAATCTGCCAGGAAGTTTCATATCAACGCACACTCCGCTGCAGTGTGAAAATCTCATTCTGGAAACATCCCCCAGGCTGCGGCTAAGCCATGTCTCCGCAATATCCTTTCTTTCAGGAGAGCTAGTTCTGCAAGTTTCGCAGGAGAGCTTCTGTAAAGTTTGGAAGGTAGGAGACGAGGTATTGGCAGAAGTAAAGCTGTGAGTACCGGGCGTGAGTCGTGCTTCGGTAGCTCAGATGGTAGAGCACTTGCCCGCGAAAGGCAAAGGTCCCGAGTTCGAGTCTCGGTCGGGCACACAGTTTTAATCTGCCAGGAAGTTTCACCTGTATTGGTGTCTGCCGAACAGTGCTTGGATTTAGTTAGATGAGCAACATCGGTATAGGTATCTCCTTTTGACAGAGGCCATAAAAAGCATTCAGATGTGAAGGTATTGGACCATACAGTCATTCAGTAGTGAACAGAATGGATCTTAGATATATGCATCTGTGAACATACTGGATCACAGAACGATTCAGTTTCAGCGTACTAAAGTCACTTCCGAAGCAGTTTGTCAATGTTTGGCAGAATAAACTGTCAGAACACATTCAGCAAAAAATCTAGATTTTGTAGCAATCCTAAGATCCTACAATTTTGTAGAATAAAATTTTGTATCCTACAATTTTTCATCATCGTTACGACAATCGATACTGCATGGAAAAAATAGTAAGCTAAAGAACATCACACAGGTGTCAACCAGAAAATAATTATACTACGTTCGTCCACAGAAGGAACAAACACATTGGTGGTAATAATTTTTAACATGCAATTCTTGTGTATGTGTCTTACGTTTACAAAGAACAATAATTTTTGCATCTGTTCCATTCCGTTCCTCCTATTTCCTCCCTTCGATCTCCTTCTCTCTTCCTCTTTCTTGTCTTTCTCTCTCTCTCCCTCTCTCTCTCTCTCTCTCTCTCTCCCTCTCTGCTGCTGCTGTCTCCACCCCTCTCTGTATCATTATTAAGTTTACTTAGCTCCTGAACTGTGACTTCTGCAAGTAATATAGTCTCTCATATTACACCGCAGTTAGTCCTACTCATGTTCTCTGTGTACAGCAGGTTCGTGAACTTCCCAACGACCACGCATCTCGTGGCAAAAGGACGGTTTTAATGAATCCCCTGACTCTACGCACACGAAAAATTATGGTTATAGTGAAATATCTTGGATCTTTTTTGCTGACTGCCTTACGTGTCAGTAACCCGGTTTACGTACAACAAAAGTTAAAACAACTTTTCTTCTTTTTAATTTAGTCACAATTATACACAAGAGGCAAGAAATTTGCACTATTTATACCTATAGTAAAAATGTTATAGGATTCTAAGGTGAACATTTAACAACCTACAGTAAGTGTCTTAAATAAACGTTTTTCTTGTTTTCCAGCGGCACATATTATTTTATAGCGTTGTCAGTCATCCGTGGTACCTTACACACAAGACCAGCCCCATTTCATTCACCGATAAGGGACTTACTCAGTTGCTCACTGAAGCTGACATCAATGTTAGACAGGGCCCCGTCATATGGAATCCATACTGTAACGTGGACAGTAAGGTACGTATTTTCAATACTTTCTACTTTGATTTTAGGCCACGACGTCATAAAAATACATAACACCTATAGAATTTTTTCAGTTGTTCTCTCCAGGGCGCTCAACTGTAATTTAGTCTCCCTGGTTTCCGGAACATTTGTTCTAATGTTGGTTTTGTGTTTCCCAGGAAGTAGAGTAACACCTATAGGAATCAGTCATGGAAGCGTAAGTACTCGAAATGTAAATAAAGCGTGCACGGTCAACAACTGCGCCAGCACTGCTCGAGACACCACGAGTGTGCACCATACAAGTGACATGGTAACGAAAAACATCCCGCGCGACCGCCACGGTCGCAGGTTCGAATCCTGCCTCGGGCATGGATGTGTGTGATGTCCTTAGGTTAGTTAGGTTTAAGTAGATCTAAGTTCTAGGGGACTGATGACCTCAAATGTTAAGTCCCGTAGTTCTCAGAGCCATTTGAACCATTTTTGAAAAACATCCTATATATTGATCTTCAGTTTCATTTAAGGAGGCGACGTAGAATCGTTACTGGTGATCTGAAACAAACGTAGCATATGGCTTCTCATCATACCAGACGCAGGTCCTGAAACATGGATAGCACCGTCTCGGTGAAAAGTCGCTTCATCTGCGAATAATAAGTAGTAAAGGAAGTGCAATACTACGCCGCATAATCCATTCTCATCATAGAGCTCTGGGCTCAAAAGTTATCTGGTCGCGTTGCTCTGACATATCTCTAATGCGAACGATGTACGTACTGCTCCACCAGCACTTGCCTCACGGCATTTGAAGTGTGTATATTCAATAGTAATAACTGATTCGGCTACTTCCACGATATTTGACAGTATGAAGTTAAATCCTACTCGCAAAACTAATTTTCGTGAAGAATTTTGGCCAGTGCTCTGTGGCTTTCTCCTAATTTTTTATCCACAGGTGTAAATTTCTTCCTATTACGTCTTTGGAAAAATTTTTCTCTGTACATAAATTGGCTTTCAAGACACTTAATCGTCGTGCATTGTACAGTAAATGACTGTCAGCTAACCCTTTGATGATTAAAGCGTCATCTCTGTCAGCCATTTACCTCGTGTGAACATTAGTGAACATATTACAGCAAATTTCTACTGCTTATAATCTAGTGGCACTAACAACGTTAGTGAATACACCTGTTTGTTACGAAATGTAAGTAGTTTTCAAATCGATAGCTTATTCTCATTCAAGACCTAAGAGATCCGAAAATATTAACGTGAAGTCATTATCCTTATAGCGCGAAGTATGCAGTATTGTAAACATCTAGCATCGGTAAAACATTTTCCCCTTTGATTTGGAGCATCCTGCATATCAATGCATGCGTTTTAACCTAGTATGTTAAAAATGGCCCTTGGAAAAGAACTTTGTCCAGTTGCAGATATTACATATTTTAAACAGCTTCCACTCAACAGATAACTGTATGACGTTACATCGTACACCAGCACAAAGATGTGTTATCTGTAATGACCGCTACCACCTATGATTACAACTGATGAATACCAATTGCATCGTTTCATAAGTTAACGTTTGCAGAAGATATCTATGTTGGCTGCTAAAATATATGTCAGTATTCATTTCAAACTACGGGTGCACTGAAAATCGTACTCATCGTTATAGAAATCTGCGTTATAAGGTGCTCTAAACATCAGAACCACGTTGTTATAGACTGTCATCTTACGTACTGATAACGCTGGCACTACGGTTTGGGTTATTTTGGGTTATTACGGCAAACTAGGCAAGTCGTGTGCGGGGTGATAGCAGGGAGTGCTCTGCGTATTCCGCTTGCCTTGAAAGAAACAAAATATTTTGGAAATATATTGTGAGAACGAAATAAAAAGGTCAATGGAGAGATCACTGTGTTTGCAATTCAGTGTATTTGTCACTTCAGTGGCGCCACTACATAAAAAATTCAACTTAAATTTATTCCTCTTGAATGAAAACATTATACAAAAATTTCATTTTGAAAACGACCAAGCTTTGAGTCATGCCAGGCTGATACTAAAAGTTCGTTCAGGTTCTAAACTGGAAATACCAGAAGCCAAGTTTCCTTAGTCAATTACCGGCAAACTACCATCTGGGGGCAAACACTGAGCAGTCCCAAGTGAACTCGGAAGCAATAGGGACTCTTTGTGGCTAATCGCCTACAGTCATCTATAGAGCCACAAGTCTCGCTGGAGAGACACTGCCAAAGCTAACTGCATTTCCAACTTTGGGTCATCACTGATGGGTGCATAGACCTGCTGGCGTACTAGAGGCTTGACAAGCAGATCCAAGAAGCTGTTCGCCATCGCCGTTATGAGGGGGCGTTACTGTTGCAGTTCGACTCTTTCCTGCAGCCAACACTGACGCTGGTAGCCTCCGCCGTTAACAGGAAGCCATAGATCTAAATCTGCATGAAAACGAGTGCTTCACACCGGGCCGTACGGTGGGTCTTCTGGGCACATGTCTTCGACGTCAAGAGCACTCTGGAGATCAGATGACAGAGCTGCTGACTATCATTGTCCACTGTGGGCCGCACTGGTTCTGACACCGGTGGCATCGACCAGCCACGACATAATAGCTGTCACATCAGTCATCCGCTGTACAGTGGTACTGCAAGGCGAACGCGTGGCTGCTACTGCTGAAGGGGTTCGCATATTATCAGATCGACTGAGCTGCCAGTGCCCTTGGAAGACAATCCTAAATTTCTGAACATTAAGTATGTCACTTTGAATAATTTTTTATTGCTGCTCTTCACTGTAAACAGATTCTCATCATTGCACCCTGCTCAGTACACCCCTGATGATTGTACCGGGCTTTCATATCTTGTGTCAACAAATGGTTGGCAATGGCACCTGGTGGCACACCCACATTTATACTGCACCGTAAGCCTGCACACCCACCGTCGTCGCGACTGCACAAATATCGCTTCGACGTTTCCCCCTCGGCAGCAGAGCTAATCTCAGAAGTTTATGTATATACTGTCCCAGCTAGTTAAGAACCATTCCCTGCCGTATCACTTTTTGAGTTTAGTCGTGTGAACTAGCAATTGAAAATTAACCGCATTTTCCAGAGATAATTCATAAACTTTCAACCACGACGGATCCAAAGACAGTTTTGCTTTTTATTACTCTGGAGTAAGATATCAATTGAGTTTCATTCTGTTTCTGCTAAGTTGTTACCCTGAGTAATTTGATTCAGATACTTTAGCAGTCTGTATGCATTCGTTAATCCTATTAAATGTGTTTGTAAAAAGTTTATCAGCTTCCTTCAATAACCCTTGAATGTTCACATATATTATTGTCTACTTACTATCTGATTAAGGAATTTAGTAAATACTGGGAATCTATCGTATATTTCTACTTTATTGGCTCAATTAAGTTCTTAATGGTTCAAATGGCTCTAAGCACTATGGGACTTAACATCGGAGATCTTCAGTCCCCTAGGCTTAGAACCACTTAAACCTAACTAACCTAAGGACATAACACACATCCATGCCCGCAGCAGAACTCGAACCTGCTGTCGTAGTAGCAGCGCGGTTCCGGACTGAAGAGCCTAGAGCCGCTCGGCCACAGCGGCTGGCTTAAGTTCTTAAATTAATGAGAGATAGCACTGGGTAATCAACGAAAGGAGAGTCGATCATAGCGTGTATTGTTTCGGTATGATAACAGTCAGTCAATACCACATTCTTTGGTGTACCTATCACCAAAGATATGATTTCGCATGAAACTGTCCTTTGCACATTAATGTCCGATAAAATATAAATATGTCTGGAGGCCTTACAATGTCTAAGCTCCTCAGTTCTCACGACAAGATGTTAATTATGGGTTCGAGTCCTTTCAATGTCTGTTTGGCACAAGTTTAGTCTTTAAACGGGCAGTACTTTTCACTTCTCGTTTATTAGCGGAACCACCTTGACAATGAACGCAAAAATACTAGTGTGATAAAGTCCCAACTATTTTCGTTCCCAATACTCTTCAATAATTCGCATACAGCTAATTAAGTCCTGCTTCAACGTAAAAGTTTCCGTATTGTCAATAAATCTCTTCACAATCGTAAGTATATGATCATAGCGTTTCGTTTAACACGTACAATTACCATTCACTTGAATATCAATGTTCGTACATCCAGTCACCTCTAATGGACTCCGTCTCTGAATTTATTCCAAAATAATCTATTGTCCACCTCTCCAATGTCTAATCTAGCTCTAAGAATGCAATTTAATTAGGTTTCTAATCCCAAAATTCCGACTTCCACGGGAGAACTACGAACACACTCGCCACCGCTGAAAACGAAACTCAAGAGACGTAACAATGCTGCACATTGGTTTGTATACTGCACTCAAAACAAGACGCAACTCTGTTATGACTTCCTTGGATTCCCTTTGTACTACTTGGCGTTTCTCTATTTCGAATACCGACTCGTTGTAAAATTTTAACTAACTATTACTTCGAAATACTCCTACCGTTTTTTTGCTCTTAGGTCATTTCGTATTTCAGAATTTAATTTAATACTCGTTTCTCTATAAACACTCTCTAAGAGCGGTTACAGCCAGCAGCCAACATCAGCTGCGCACTTCTGCTGTAATTTCAACTGCTGTGGAAATTAGTTCGCTATGATGTAGTGTAGTAAGTGACTGATACTCTTACGTTATTCTTGTCTCTCGTGCTGTGGCCATACAGAGCCACAGGGGCATCAAAAGTACGTTGAAAGTAGAAAACGCCGCAAAATGTGAAAATTTGTCTTTGTTACATTGGAATACTGGGGAACGTCAGCTACAACCAGTGTAAAGTGAGTATAATAATTTGTCAGTCATGACTTGGCTTGTTTTACGCAGAGTTAGCTGCATTTAACTCTTGTAGAACGTATTCCACGGGGCACAGCAGTGAACAGAGTGCTGTTGGACCACGATATGGCGCAAACATTAAGTGCAGCTTTGTTCTTATTTCTGTACTGGGTCTACTGTTTACTTACTTTTCTTGAACGATGGCAAATGGATGCCTGCAAATGTCAGACACACAGACAGCGAATATTAAATTCAAAAATGTATATTTATTAGTATACAATGTAGGCGATAAGATTGTTGCAGAAACACTCCAAGCTGAAAAATTCAAGGCAATTTTTTTAAGGGGAGAGGAGATGTTACATGTCAAAATAGTGCACTAGGCGAACACAGAAATTTCGTAATGTTTTTCACTGACGACCCCAGAAGCCAGGCCGCCTGGCTGCATGACCGGGAGACAGCCAGCTAGGGGGAAATGCTGAGCAGGTCAAGCTGAACACGGAAGCGATTGCGACAGCGGGTGCGGTCGCAAACGAAACGCAATGACATTATGCCAACAGAAAGCGGCTGTCATATTGGTGCCTGAGGAGAGTGCCTCAAGGAGACCCAGATACAACGCAACAGTAACTATTAACTCTCTAATGCAGCAGGAAAGGGCGTCTGAAAGACGAAGCTACGATCTCAGTAACAGCTGTCCTGTCGAAGGGGGAGGCCATGTAAGTCGACCCTCTGAGCGCCTACGCCATTGCACGCTGCAGCTCAAACTTCCAGGTCACCTTTGCTGGGGGTGCTGACACCGCCGTCATCCAGTTGGCGTACTCGTGGCTTGGCCAACAGGGACAAGAATATCTTCGAGACCTGCGTTCGTGAGGGGGATCAACTGTTGCAGGTCGCCCAGATCCTGGAGCCGACACTTATGCTGCTGGCCGCTGTCACTTACCTGGCGGCGGCTCGAGCTCTGCTACTTCAAGCTGGGCTGTAGAACGAGACTTCTGGGTGCAGGTCTTTTAACATCAGCGAGAGCGCTCCGGACTTCAGCTCGCATAGCACCTATCCATCGTCGACTTGCTTGTGTCGGCTACGGCACCGCAGGGACACCAAGTGGCCGTGACGTAACGGCTGCTGCATGAGCCGTCCATCCACTACACGGCAGTACTGCCAGGCGGACGCTTACGTGCTACTGCTGACGCGGTCTTCTCACCACAGGCCACACTGAGCCGGTAGCGCCTTAAGAAGACAAGGTTGCACATCCGAACTATAAAAAGGTCAGCGTGAATAACGGTATCTTGGAGCACAATCGTGACGTCTATAGGGGATCGATTCGCAGTAAATAATCAAGAACTTTCGCTTATCAAAAGACTCAACAATGGTGTTAACTTCAATGCAGTCTCAGTGTCATGGGTATTTGTAACTTTGTTTTTCATTAAAGCAATTTTGTAGGTAATACCATCTATAGAGAAACTCTCTATAAATTGACGTATAAAGAACAGCGTATTTTATCGGAGAACTTTGTTTCGGCTTCAGTTTCAATTTATCCTACCTGCTGAGAAGTAATCCGCTCTCCTCTCACTAATGTTTAAGAAAGACGCGCATTCCCACCGTTTTTATTTACTCCGTATTTACGGGATAGCAATATTCGGATACAATGAAATTTTCGAACTTGTCAACTGGCACGAAGTTGACTTTCTGCTGACAACATAAATGAATATTAACGAATCCAATCTACAAAAAGAATTAGAAGTTCCCATCACAGTTTCTACTACATAGTGATATTGTGGTATTTATCTTAGTGGTTGCTACGAAGCAAAAACAAAACCTTTCGCTTACTTTATTAGGCATTACTGTCGCCTGAAAGTCATTGTTATCGTGTTTGCCGGTTTTTGGTTTGTTGCTCTTGTTCTTTCCCTGTGCCAATCTTTTCACCTCACAGTAACACATGCAACCTACGACCTCATTTACTGGACGGATCTATTCTAATCTCTGTCTTCCTTCTCTGTTTTTACCCTCTACAGCTTCCTGTAGTTCAATGGAAGTTCGCTCGTGATGTCTTAAAAGATGTCCTATCACACTGCCCTCAATCTTGACAGTGTTGTCCACAATTACCTTTCCTCGCTGATTCTGCGGAGAACCTCCTCATTCCTTACATTATCCGTCCACCCAATTTTCTATATTAATCTATAGAACAATATCTCAAATTCCTCGATTCTCTTTTGTTCCAGTTTATCCACAATGCATGGTTCACTATCATATAATGATGTACTCAAAACTTACGCTCTCAGGAATGCCCCTTTTCTATGTCCTACTTGCTTCGGCCATCAGGGGTTATTTTGCTGCCTAGATAGTAGAATTCCTGAACTGCGTCTACTTCGCGAGCCCCAATTCTGTTCTCATTTCTGCTACTTCTCATTACATGTCTTTCTTCTATTTGCTCTAAATCTCTATTTTGTACTCAGACTGTTCATTCCATTCAATAGATTCTATAATTCTTCTTAATTTTCTCTGAGGATAGCAATGTCATCAGCTAATCTTATCATTAATATCCTTCCACCCTGAATTTTAAGCCTACTCCTTATCCTTCTCTATTTTTCTCAGAATTTCCAACATCTTGCACCGTCTTCCTCTGTCGAAGGATTTTTCTGGGTACACAAATCCTGTGGGCGTGTCTTGATTTTTTTCTTGAACCTCGCTTCCACTATCAATCGCAACGTCATAACTGACTCTCTTGTGCATGTACAATCTTAAATGTAAACTTATAGTCATTTAACAGCTCCTCGATTTTCGTTTTCATTCTTCTTTATATTATTCTTGTAAGCAGCTTGCATGCATGAACTGTTAAGGCGATAGTGCGGTAATTCTCTCTCTTGTCGTCTCTTGCTGTCTTTGGTACGGTGTGGATAGTGTTTTTCCGGAAGTCTGATGATATATCAGTAGTCTCAAACATCCTACGCACCAACCCTAGTACACGTTCTATTGCCACTTCCACAATAATCTTAGGAATTCCGAAGGAATGTTACCAGTCCCTTCTTCCTTATTTTATCTTAAGTCACTCAAACGTATTTTCAATTCTGTTTATAATTCTAGATCGAAAATCTCTTCCCTCTCGACTCCTGTTTATTGTTTTTTTAACGCTATCAGCCATTAAGATCTCCAGTGTACTCTTTACACCGGTCCGCCCTCTCTTCTGCGTGAACAGTTGAATTCCTATTGCACTCTTACTGTTAGAATCCATGATTTTAATTTCACCAAGGTTTGTTTCGACTTTTCTGTAGGCTGGCAACCATTTCTTTTTCGATTTCTTCACATTTTTGATGCAGCCATTCAACCTTACCTTCTACGTACTTTATATTTATTTCTTTTCTATGAGAATTATATTTTTGTGGTCCTGAATTTCCCTAAACGTTTTTGTACTTCCTAGTATCGTCGATCAACTGAAGTTTTCTTCTGTTATAAATGGTTTCTTCGCAGTTACCTTCTTGTACCTATGTATTTCTTTCCAATTTCTGTGTTGCTCATTTTGGAGATGTCCATTGCTCATCGAATTAACTGACAACTATCTATTCATTATCGCTTAATCTATAGCCTCAGATATCATCAAGTGTATCTCCTCATTCCTTAGCGCTACCGTATCCCCCTTCTTTGCGCACTGAGTTTTCCTCATCAGCCTCAAACTTAAGCATGCTCGTTGTCGTTGTTAAAATGTGATCTGGATTTATATTTCTTCTTGGGAACACCTTACAATCCAATACCTGATTTCGGAATCTTTACCTGAGTGTGATGTAACCTAAGTCTGACCTTCCGAAATCTCTCGGCCTTTTCCAAGTGTACCTCCTCTTGTTATTCTTAAACAGAGCATTCGCTATTGCTAACTGATATTTACTGCGTAACTCAATTAGTCTTTCTCCTGACTCATTCTCATTACTGAGCTCATATTCTCCAGTTAACCTTTCTTCTACTTCTTCCGCAACAATTGCATTCCAATCCCCTACGACTATTAAATTTTACTGTGTCTGTACATACTGAATTACTCGTTCAATATCCTCAAATAATTTCTCGATGTCATCATCTCCTTGTGTTGTCGGCACATATACCTGAACTGTTATGACAGTGTTGGTTTTCTGTCAATTCTGATCAGAACGAAGGTATCACTGAACTGACAGTATTAACTCTCTGTTCTGCCTTCCCATTCATAATGGATCCTACTCCTGTCGTACCACTTTCTGCTGCTGCTGGTATTACCCTACTCTCATCTGACCAGAAATTCTTGTCTTCTTTCCATTTCACTTTTCTTATCATTTCCCTTTCCATATTTTATTTCTTCCTTACCACGTTCAAACTTCTGACAGTTCACGACGCGATTGATAGAAACTCGGTTATTCAATCCTTTTGTCATGGTTACCTCTGCCTTTAAGACCCCTGCCTGAAACCTGATGGGGGATTAGCCCGGATCTTCTGCCAGTGGAGAGATAATCATGAGACTTTTTCGCTTGCAAGCCTCTTAAATTTTCGGAAGTAAAAAGATAGAGTATGTTATGACGTCCAGAGAAAATACTTATTATTTCCATAATGTTTGTACGGAACAAAAGTCTGACGTTTCATAACATCTTGAAGGTCTGAAGGTGCATACGAGGTGTGGCTAGAAAAAAACCGGACTAGTAGTGGTGAAACAATAAAACGAATGCAATAAGGCTGAAAGTCGCGTGGCCTGTCACGTGACTCTCGCTCCGCCTACTGCTCGAGTTTCATCTGGCTCCTGCACTCAGTCTGCCCGTGGTGTCTGTTTTAAGTAGTTGACATTTTGTCTGTGCGTCGGAAAATGTTGAGTGTACAGAAAGAACAGCGTGTTAACATCAAATTTTGTTTCAAACTAGGAAAATCGTCAAGTGAAACGTTTGTAATGTTACAACAAGTGTACGGCGATGATTGTTTATCGCGAACACAAGTGTTTGAGTGGTTTAAACGATTTAAAGATGGCCGCGAAGACACCAGTGATGACACTCGCACTGGCAGACCATTGTCAGCAAAAACTGATGCAAACATTGAAAAAATCGGTAAACGTGTTCGACAAGATCGCCGTTTAACAATCAGAGCAGTGTCTGAGTTAACAGGAGTTGACAAGGAACAAGTTTACCGATTTTTTCAATGTTTGCATCAGTTTTTGCTGACAATGGTCTGCCAGTGCGAGTGTCATCACTGGTGTCTCCGCGGCCATCTTTAAATCGTTTAAACCACTCAAACACTTGTGTTCGCGATAAACAATCATCGCCGTACACTTGTTGTAACATTACAAACGTTTCACTTGCAGATTTTCCTAGTTTGAAACAAAATTTGATGTTAACACGCTGTTCTTTCTGTACACTCAACATTTTCCGACGCACAGACAAAACGTCAACTACTTAGACGCCACGGGCAGACTGAGTGCAGGAGGCAGATTAAACTCGAGCAGTAGGCGGAGCGAGAGTCACGTGACAGGCCACGCGACTTTCAGCCTTATTGCATTCGTTTTATTGTTTCACCAGTACTAGTCCGGTTTTTTTCTAGCCACACCTCGTATTCTCTTTCTACAGGGTATATTCAGAAAACAGTAGGTGTCCATTATAACTTGTCACAAATATTTAGTCGAATATGTCAGCTAATGAACAATGAACAAAGATGAAAATATATCAACTTAGTCTTGGAGAGATGTAACAGTCGTCAGAAGTGAACATTCGTAATCGGATATTTTGATTTTTAACAGTTAAAAGAAAACAATGTTATGCTCACTCGTAAAATCAGTAGTAAACTGAAGAAAACTGGGAAACGTTGGTAGCACTAACCTGATCCCAGTGTTAGAAAATGCTCCACAGATCGGTTACGTGTTTCCATAATGTAGAACACTAAATGTTGACACGATGGGAAAGTTACATGAATTGTAGATACAGATCATGTTGAGATTCCACAAGTTCCGCAAATGAGGAAATGGTATAATTTGAAAATATGGAGTAAGTTTTTTCGGGTCTACCGACGAATGATCTCCAGTTTCTTCGATACTTGAACACAACTGTCTGAACAATTTCATTCTAAAAAATAAGTACGACAATGAAACTGACGGTCGTTGAAAGGACTATGCAACTAACCTAGAGAAAAAAATAACGCTCACAAATTTAGGATTTCCAGAAGCTACTTTAAAAAGTTTCCATTAGATGAGCGAAGGGAAAAATGAAGCTGTTAGGAGTGTTTCCATCGCATAAATCTTTAAATGTGACCGGTAATTTCAAGGTACGCAAAATATCATCCGACAATTTTCGGTATGAGTGAAATAAATGAAGCACCAACAGTAGTCTCTTTCTTTCACACTGCTATGTATGTCTCATTCAACGAGAAACTGTCTTAATCCGGAAGTACTTCAGAGTCCTTGGCGGACAAATCAAAATTGTAAAGGTCAGGCGGGGGGGGGGGGGGGGGGCGAGGATTATTTATTCCACAGGAAAACGCTACCACTAAGGTCCATCAGCTGAACTTTCTGTTCGGAAAAATGGAAAGTTTAGATTGTCAGTATTCCAAATGGTTAAATTATTTTTCATTCTACCCGATTTGCACCAATTTCGAAAAATTTTCTAACAACATATGCCATCGATAGGCCACTAAAACTATCTCACAGTGGCAGTTTTGAAAAATTTATTTGTGATTATTCAACAGGGCCCAACGTTTTCGATAGTTTTTGGGAAATGTAGGTCAATAATCTGATTGATCCAAAATTGGCAAACATCAAATTGATTACTCCTATCGTCAAGTTCATTTAAACAATTTTCTAGCTGCCTTTTGTTTCCTATGTTACTACACATCTTGTCGACGTAATAATGAACATAGTAACTCTAGCAACAATTTTATAGGGTTCAGCTGAGATTAATACCCTATACTTGGAAAGTGGAAGTTTAGTAACTGATTGATGACGTAATTAAAATATGGTTTCTTGTGACGACTGGGGTGGTTTGAGGTGCAAGTTATGGTACTGTCGGTACATGTGCATTTTCCTTGGATCCCAAGGATCTCGTTTACATTTATAATATTCAAACCTCAAATGTGAATTCGATTCGGCTATGCAAGCCAGTGAATTTGCTGGCAACGGTTTCACACTTTCATCACCCGTCTATTTAATAACAAAGTATCATCAACGTATCTGAAGTGTTGTATCAGTCTACCTGTTAGGTCTGGATTGTCGTGAAAACATCTATTCCCTAATGATTGATAAAAATATCAGCTAACAGACCTGAAAGGGGGCCACTCAACCTAAACCATGTATCTGTAAAAAATAGCACGGTTGAATTTAACGCTATTGGACTCCAAAATTACCTCTTTGTACTCACTGACTTCGTCATCGGACAACTTGTTTTACGTTATACAGTCTGGTTTAATTATTTAAATGGTGTCTAAAATCGGAATGCTTGCATATAAATCAGTTATATCTCTTGAAACTAATTCCGTGTCCTTTGACACCTTCTCAACTAATTCGTAAGTATTTTTCACAGAGTCGTTGATGGTTAAATACAAAATGGGGTTATAAAATATCGAAGCAATTCTTTGCTACATTACTGAAAGAAATCGGCTGATTTTTGGTATGAAACTTTGTTTGCGTTCTGAGAGTAGGAAATGTTCAAATGTGTGTGAATTCTTAAGGGACTAAACTGCTGAGGTCATCGGTCCCTAGACTTACACACTACTTAAACTAACTTATGCTAAGAACAACACACACACACATGCCCGAGGGAGGACTCGAACCTCCGGCGGGAGGGACCGCGCAATCCGTGACATGGCGCCTGAAACCACGCAGCCACTCCACTTGGCTGAGGGTAGGAGTATGCGTTTCATCACGCTTAAGTTATGAATATATTTTTGTGAAATATTTTTTTAAAATTTATCACTAATTTTCCGACATGCTCGTGCAGTTAAATCCTTACCGAAAATGCATTTCGTCGAATTTGAATGGGGAAGGCACAAGTAGGCGCGGTTTTAGTTGAGGTTTAGGGGTAGTGGTGACGGTGGTGGAGAAGGCGATGGAAGAGAAGGTGATGGAGGAGAATTAGGGGCAGTGGTTTTGGTGACGCAATAACCGTGGATAAGGGTGCACATCTCCAGGGACAAGACAGAAGAACAGCATTTCTCTCTGTGAGTTGAACAGTAAATAGTGATTGCACCTTATGATAAAGTAACTTACCTACTTACCCATCATTTACGAAATTCTCCCGTCCTCCACCCTCTTTATTAATCTCAGAATTTTATGAAACTGCAGGATGTTTGGCGAGTTTCATCAACGGACAGTTTCTCTCAGAGCTCTTTTGTCGTAAGCTTCTTACCCGTTCAATCGCTCTTTTGTGACGGGATCTCCCACAGCAGCGGCACACCTGTTGCAAAGGAAGCGCAGAAGCGACGCGGGACTTTTCCACCATGAAGGCAGAGAGACTGGGACACCGGCGGTGTCGCTCTCGCCCGCAGAAAATACCCGTGTCCTCGCCTGGGTTGGCGCCGTCGCACCCGGCGGAACATCAAAGCGCAGTGACAGATCAAAGACCCGCCCCAAGTACTGAGCGTGCGCCAGGCCCGCCGGAAGCGGAACACAAAGCGAGCGCGGAGAACCCCAGACTGTCACGTCCGAAACACTGGCCAACTTCACTGGGCATCCTGGAATAAAAGAGGCGTCGGGTGGTACTATCCGCAACAGGTAGCGACTGCCGCGGAACTAGAGGCGTCCTGTTTAAGGGAACGCGTGTGTGAGTAGTTTGAATAATGACAAACAGTGGCCATTTGATGCTTTTTACATGTTAATGTATCTGAAGTACAGCGTAACTATTTTCTAATTCACACTCGTCCATGTGACGTATCAAATGGAGATTAAAGTTCATTTTCCCGTCGAGAATGAGATAGCTTGACATTAGAACGCATCAAAATGTGCAGGAAACCTTTACTAAAAGTTTAATCACGAGAGTCAATGCTCAAATAATTCTGAACAACTTTAAAAACGTTATACTGAAAAGCCACAACATTTAACCATTGCCCACCAAGTGACTGAACACCTCCTAAGAGCTTTGCGGACCACGTGACCTGGTAGGGAAAAGTATACAGGCGGTGAACTGAAAAACGAAACAGTAAAAACGGAAGACATCACCATGTCATATACTGTATAGGAACCCGTTGGGACTCAAAACAGCTTCCAGTCATTTCGGAATGGAAGAATGAACGTACTGATAGTCTTTCGACGGAATTTTATACCATTCTTCCTGCGAAATAGTGGCACGTTCATGAAACGATGATTAATTACAGACCAATATCCTTAACATAGGTTTGTTGCAGGATTCTCGAACATATTCTCAGTTCGAATATAATGAATCTCCTTGAGACAGAGAAGTAGCTGTCCATGCATCAGCACGGCTTTAGAAAGCATCGCTCCTGCGAAACGCAACTCGCCCTTTTTTCACACGATATCTTGCGAACGGTGGATGAAGGATATCAGATGTATTCCATATTCCTTGACTTCCGGAAAGCGTTTGACTCGGTGCCCAGACTCCTAACTAAGATACGAGCATATGGGATTGGTTCCCAAGTATGTGAGTGGCTCGAAGACTTCTTAAATAATAGAACGCAGTACGATGTCCTCGATGGTGAGTGTTCATCGGAGGTGAGGGTATAATCTGGAGTGCCCCAGGGAAGTTTGGTAGGTCCGCTGTTGTTTTCTATCTACATAAATGATCTTTTGGATAAGGTGGATAGCAATGTACCGCTGTTTGATGATGATGCTGTGGTGTACGGGAAGGAGTCGTCGTTGAGTGACTGGGGAAGATACAAGATGACTTGGACTGGATTTGTGATTGGTGTAAAGAACGGCAGCTAATTCTAAATATAGATAAATCTAAATTAATTCAGATGAATAGGAAAAAGAATCCTGTAATGTTTGAATACTCCATTAGTAGTGTAGCGCTTGACACAGTCACGTCGATTAAATATTTGGCCGTAACACTGCAGAGCGATATGAAATGGGAAAAGCATGTAATGGCAGTTGTGGGGAAGGCTGATGGTCGTCTTCGGTTCATTGATAGAATTTTGGGAAGATGTGGTTCATCTGTAAAGGAGACCGCTTATAGAACGCTGGTGCGACCTATTCTTGAACACTGCTCGAGCGTTTTGGATCCCTATCACGTCGGATTGAGGGAGGACATAGAAGCAATTCAGAGGCGGGCTGCTAGATTTGTTAGTGGTAGGTTTGATCATCACTCGAGTGTTACGGAAATGCTTCAGGAACTCGGATGGGAGTCTCTAGAGGAAAGGAGGCGTTCTTTTCGTGAATCGCTACTGACAAGGGAACCTCCCCATCGCACCCCCCTCAGATTTAGTTATAAGTTGGCACAGTGGATAGGTCTTGAAAAACTGAACACAGATCAATAGAGAAAACAGGAAGAAGTTGTGTGGAACTATGAAAAAAATAAGCAAAATATACAAACTGAGTAGTCTATGCTCAAGATATGTAACATTAAGGATAGTACTACATCAGTAGCGCCGTGGTCATGTGGTTAGCGTGAGCAGCTGTGGAGCTAGAGGTCTTTGGTTCGAATGTTCCCCCAAGTGAAAATTTTATTTTCAGACAATTATCGATGTTCAGGCACACACACACACAATCAACTTCTGAAAAATCGATCCGAGAGCTAGGCGAAAAAATGACGCAGAAATCTGAAAAATCGATCCGAGAGCTAGGCGATCAAATGACGCAGAAATCAGAAAAATCGATCCGAGAACAAAAAGAATCATCAGAAAAATCGATCCGTGAGCTAGACGAACAAATAGACGAAAAACTAATCCAGCAGACAAATAAAGTCGACAAGTCGATGCAGAGAGTGTCCGATGATATCTCACAAAGAATAAACAATCTGGCAAGTGAAATAAAAAGTGATATTATGAAAGAATTAGGCCATACATTTGAACAAATCGATGATCGTCTGCAAGCCTTAGAACAGGGCAAGCGGAGTCGCGATGCGGAATCGAAAGAGAGTGAAGAGCAGCTACTTTGGAATTTCCAAGCGCTGAGAAAGGAATGCCAAAGAGAACACCAGCAGGTACTCTCGTGGGTCCAGGAGGCGGAAACGCCTTGTCCAGCGTCCATTAGCAACACAGTAGCGGACAACAGTCAAGCGATTCACGCTCCCGAACAGCAAGCAGAACAATTGAAGCAGACTGGGGCAGAGGACAACAGACAAATACATGATAAGATTGCGGCATTAGCGGACATCGTAGGCACAATGAAGGTGACGGAAAGCAAGAACAATACTACACCGGTAGCGGTCGCAGAGACCGAAGAAGTGCGTTCGCTTCTTAGATTTCAGAAGGGACAGTTCGAAGTGAACAGGCGGCACAAAGCTGTAACAGGCGAATTACAAGAATACGTGGCGCATCTGGGAAACCGCATGGCGAGTGATTCCGAACTCGCCAATAGCACAAAATATAGCTGTATGAACAGTGCAGAGAGGGACTCCGGCCACGAGGGAGATTTTGACGACAGGGAAGAATGTATTTTGAGGGCAGACATGAGAAAAATAGAAACAGTCAAGGGCCTCGCCGGGAGGAAATGCGGGGATTTGATTTCAAACATTTCCTTGCGGTGAGAAAGTTTGAGATATTTCGAAATTCGCAAAAAGGAATACATCCACGAGCATGGCTCGAGCAATTTGAGTTTTGTCTTTCCCCCGACTGGGCAAGTTCACATAAGATAGAATATATGTGTGGCTATTTGAAAGGCCAACCAGCGATTCGCATGAGGTCGGCAGCGCGTCACTGTAACTCCACTCGGGAGTTTCGACAAGCCTTTCTGTCCGCCTATTGGTCGGAAGCGGCACAAGATAGGGTCAAGCATGGCATAATTATGCTGCCAAATTTGAACCAGTCTGGTTTTGGCAGCCCAGCACGCCTATTCGACCACATGCTGCAGGCAAATCAATTTCTATACGACCCATACGGGCCTGCGGAACTAATTAGGATATGCATCACCAAATAGCCGATGCACTTGCGCCACGTCATTCCTGCGGGACGATGCAAAGAGGACGTGGAAACGTTTAAGACACTTCTCCAAGAGTTGGAATACAATACAGCAGAATGCCCGCCTAATCAAGCACAAAGTTATTACGGGGCACAGCAGCGCGATCGCAGTCGTGGTCGTAGTACTAATCAACGGCGTGAATGGTCGTCGCCACGCGAACGGAGCAATAATCTGGACCGGCCGCATAGAAACCGGGGTAACAGTCGCGAACACAGGTGGAACAACGGAAATGATCGAGGACGTGGACAAGATCGCTAACGCTACAGGTACGGCAACCAGAATCGATACGACGATGAATACGGTGGGAATAGGACTGTAGGCGGAACACCTCATGATGTTGAAATTCGGCTGGCTAACCCTAGACATAATCCAGCAAATGGAAATGAACAAAACCGGCAATGACAAACGATCAGCGCAGAAGGCGCCCAATCGGAACAAATGAACGACATGGCAAATGAGTAGAAAGGACAGTGAGAAGTAGAGAGGACGGTGAGGAGAAAGAATTGATTAGTTTAAATTTGTAACGTATGCATTTTGAATAATGTGTTGGTAAAAATAATGATAAAGATGTTTCTATGTGATTGATTGAAATGACATTTTTAATTTTTTTCTTTCCTTGTGCAATTAGGATTTGGGTTGGTTCAAATGTGAAGATAAAAGGTTTCTTTGTGAACGAGTGAAATGCTGTTTACGTTTTTTTTTGTGTAAATTGAAAAGAGTCGCTCCTGAGAGAAGCAAGATCTGTGTTGAATTAATGCAAAACTCAGGGGAATATCCGATCTGTGGGTATTATTAGTCTGGCAAACCCAGGTCCCCAGCTGTTAGTAGCCGTGTTTCCGATTTTCTGCTTTCAGTGCTACTATCTATCTATTACTATTCTATATCTGTCAGTATACATGAGGATCTCTTACTGTAGTATGCGTGCTGTATGAATATTTTAAGATGGAGAACTCTGAGAAAGGAATGAGTAAGTTTGGAATCTTGAAAACAGGATGCGATAATACGATTGTTTAACCATTGGCTTCCCAATATGCGATGATATGTTAATATTGATGATATATGTCTTTTTTGTTCTTTATAGCTGAGTACGTAAAGTGCTGTCTGTGGATTTCGTAAGTATATTAATTCCCTTCAAGGTGAAAGAAGAATTGTGGTTTGTGTAATTTACGTGGCCCTGAAATATTATTGTGGTAGTCAAATACGAGCAATTTTTCAGCAAATGGAGAATGGTACAGAAATATGGATCCTTTCTGTAGTCTTGATTGATGTTGAGCCAAAGCCTGGAAAACTTATTCTGCGTTAATACTTGTCCCAGAAAAGCGACGTTTATGTGTTTTGCTGATGCTGTGAGCATTACAGCTTACTGTTTCCGCTGGTGCGGGATGCCCTGCAGCCTATATGATTTGTACTGAGGAAATTTCCCTCTTGAAGGTGGAGGAAGATTAAATAATTTTGATTATGGGACCGAAGGAAAGCTTGGTTTAAGGTAATAAGGATGAAGCAAAACATTTGTCATTTAAACTACAGGAGGATTCGGATCTTTTGTGTCTATTGTAAGTTCAATATGTTAAGATGAAACTGTTTTACAGAATAGAGGAGACCACAATTTTGCCATTCATGAGATATGAATCCAGAATAACCACCACAGGCGAAATAACTGATTTGGAAGCGAAAGGTAACTTTAAGAAGGAACGAAATCGCAGCAAAATGGGTAAGAAAATGTAGTATAACCTGTATGATGCAGATATTTTTACCGTTCTCAGAGTCATCTGTGTGATTAATTCTTGTGATAACGTAATTTTAGATGAAATTGTCTTACTGTTTTATGTATAAACATATGAGTATGATAGATGTATAATTGCGAGTCTCTTATCAGGTGTGTCAACTGGTATAAATGTTTTTGCATGTAAATACCCATTGTTCCTTTTAATGTGTATGTTTAAGGAAAGTTCTCCATATTCATTATGTGACAAGACATATGTGGCGAGCGCCAGGAAGAGGACGAATTAGAACAATGTTGTAGTGGTGTAAACACTTTGTTGAAGCAGCATTGAAGTAGCTTGTTGGATTAACTAGTAGTGGATAGAAGTAGAATTTTGAGTAATGCATGTTTACGGGTAGTTAGTTTGTAGAATAGACAACAGGTGTGCATGTGTGTGTGTAAATAACATGTGAACCCTATGCTGTCCTGACCTATACTTGCACAAGGCATAATGCTATTAATTTTAGTGAATTAATAAGTAGCATTTGATTTATTAAAACGTAAGTGAACCACATTAGTGATGTGGATTTAGACATTATATTGTCAGTTCATTTAAATTTAATTTTTATACTGTCAAGCCATTTCACTTTTATTTTTTTTTATATTGTCAAGTCATTTAACTTTTATTTTTTATATTGTCGATTCATGTAATTTTTTATTTAAAAAAAAAGAATAAGTCTCACTTTTGTTCTTAAGAAATTGTGAAAGACAATATTAAGCGGAATTATGTATGACATTTGGTAATGACATAACTATGATGAACAATTTCTGTGAATGCAGTTGAGAACGTGAAAGCGAACCGGCTAAACTCTTACGAGACAGCGGGAGCAGCGAGGAGGAGGGCTAGTTGTAAACTACCGAGTTTCCCAGCAGGACACGCTGTCAACCGGGCCACTTTGGGAGCGCGGCCGACAACAAAAGAAGGGTACGCGGCAAACACTTTCCCTTGCACCTGGAGCTAATGGGCGGCCGCCCCGTGCGACCCTTCCGGGAGGCGATGACCTGAGATGGGCGATCGGTCCACCGCGCGGAAATCCATCTGCTGTCAACGCACCACACGCACGCGACCATGACGAGACGGCCGCGGTGAACCGACAGAAGACAGGGGAGAAAGGGGCGTGGAGCCTTTTTGATAGGTACTGTCCAGAGAAATTGGCAGACTTCAACGACGCCTATCAACATTTCCTGACGGATGCCCACTGTCAAGCGACAGTAAATCATAGATCGATGTTCTCTGGTTGCAAAGGGTGGCACAAAGAAGAGCCACTAAGTGTCATCCTTGCCCAGGAATATCAAACCGGCGAGCCAATTGAGGATAACTCAAGAATGTAACAACACAAGGGGCCTGGAGCCTTTTGACAGGTACTGTCCAGAGAAACTGGCAGACTTCAACGACGCCTATCAACATTTCCTGACGGATGCCCACTGTCAAGCGACAGTAAATCATTAACAACATCATATCAAATAGGGATAAAGTAAAAGTAAGCCTAATAATAAAAATTGGAATGCTAGGAACAGTACTGGAATACTTTATTGTAGCCAACATAGACACGAGCCGAGAACCACCACAGTAGTACACGCTAGGTGCGCAGCGATGGGAGGCTGGAATTTGGTAGTAGGAAAATGAAGAGATGCACTAACAGCAGAAGAACATGGAGAGGGGCAAAGGAATTGCTAACATTTGGCTTAAGAATCATGAAAGAATGTTTCATCTGTGGAAAAGACGTGCGGAACCAAAAGGTTTCAGATTGATTGTATAACAGAATTTATACACCGGAATGCAACTTCAGAACAATTTTACAGAAAGAGAAGTAGAAGTACGTGGAGTTGAGCTGGGAGGTGTGATACTGTGTGAAGAACTCGACAGAGGTTTGAAAGACTTAAGTGGAAGCAATGCCTCAGTGGGAGACGCCATTTTCTTAAAAAGTACATAGATTCTTTGGAGAGCCATCCATGACAAACTTATACCACCTGGTGCTGACATTGGGCGAAATGTCCTCAGACTTAAGAAAGACGCATTAATTCTAGTTCCTAAGACGCCAGGTGCTGACAAATGTGAATACTACCGGAATACCACTTTAAAGACTCATGTTTGCAACATCTTGACAAGAATTAACTACAGAAGGATGGAAAATCTGGCAGAAGCCGATCTCTGGGAAGATGAGTTTGACTTTCAGAGAAATTTAGGTAACCTGCGAGGCAATATTGACCCTGGGATGTATCGTAGAACCTGAATATAGGCAAACCTACGTATATTGCGTTTATAGTTGAGACAGAGTTGACTGCTCTACACTCTATAAAATTTTACAGGGATAAAAAACAGAGGGCTTTAAGGTCCGCCGATGGGCTTCGAAAGGCCAGTGAATGGAATGGCTATGTGTCTTGATAGCTGAATTCAACATGCACATCAATAAAACTCCCCCCGTCGGAGGTTCGAGTCCTCCCTTGGGCTCTGGTGTTTGTGTTGTCCATAGTGTAAGTTAGTTTAAGTTAGATTAAGTAGTGTGTAAGCTTAGGGACCGATGGCCTAAGCAGTTTGGTCCCATAAGACCTTACCACAAATCTACAATTCAATAAAACTAAAATAAAGTTGATGGAATATAGCGGAATAAGTCAGGTGGTGATGAGGGAATTGCATTAGGAAATAAAACAAAGAAAGTAATACTTGGGTTTTCATGTTTTGGCAGTATAAAAACTATGAGGGCCGAAGTGGAGAGAATATAAAATGCACACTGACAATAGCAAGAAACACATTTCTGAGATAAAGGAGATTGTTAACATCCTAAGAAATTAAAGTCTTAGGCTTGGTTTTTGAAGGCATTTGTAAGGGTTGTACGCCTGTAAAAAGGTGAAATGTGGATGATCGGCCGTTGAGACAAGAAGAGGATAGAAATTTTGGAAATGTGACGCTGTAGGAGAAAAATCAAGATTAGATGGGTAGCTTGAGTAAGGAATTCGTAAATTTGTGGCACAACTTGACTTGCGGAAGGGATCCGTTGACAAAACACTTACTGAACCAGCAAGAAATCGTTCATTTTTTAATGGAAGAAGGATGGTGGATAAAATCTGTAGAGAGAGACCAAGGCATGAATACAGTAAGCAGAACAAATGGATGTAGGTTGAAGTAGCTATTCAGAGATGAGGGTGTTTGTAGAAGATAGACTAACAAGGAGAGCTGCATCATAACCATCTTCAAAGTGAAGACCACCACAACAACAACAAATTGTTTTTGTAAGTTACGCATGTAATCCACCTCTTCGCCAAACTGTCTGTTGGTTGCTGCTTCGTAGTCCGATGACACATTATATCATAGCTCTACTGTCGCTTTAGATCTCTGTATCAACAAAGTTAATAAAAGAGTGTTCATGTGAGCTTGGTCATATCTTAAGTTATTTGTGTAATCAATCATTTACCACAGGAACATTCCTGGACTGGATTAAATATGCTGAATTTATGCCTCTCCACAAGAAAGGGGACAGAGAAATGTCGTCAAATTACCAACCGATCTCACTTTCGCCAGTTTTTTATTTTTTTTCAAAAATCTTTGAAAAGGTTATATTCAAGCGTCTGCTTAAGCACCTTAGTGAAAATAACAAACTGTCAACGTCAATGTTTGGGTTTCATAAGGGTTCTGATATTGAGAAGGCTACTTACACTTACAGTGAAAATGTCCTTAATTAATTATACAAAAAATTATAGGCAACTGGCGTATTCTGTGACCTGTCAAAGGCTTTTGACTGAGTGAATCACAGCATTCTTTTAAGTTAATTAAAATATTATGCCATCCTGGTAGTACTGCAAAGTGGTTTCAGTCATATCTTACTAACAGCAAAAAAAATGGTGTCATTACGTAACACTTCAGCAGCAGGCAATTGGACATCATCTGACTGGGAAGAAATTACATATTGTGTTCCCCAAGGTTTCATACTGGGTCCACTACTTTCTCTTGTGTACATTAATGACCTATTGTCTCTTACATTACCAGATGACAAGTTTGTCTTATTTGAGGATGATACAAACATTGCAATAAATAGTAAATCAAATATAAATTTAGAATGGGCAGCTAATCTCATTTTTACTGACATTAATAAGTGGTTCATAGCCAATTCCCTTTCATTAAATATTGACAAGACCCACTACATGCAGTTCAGAACTTCCAAGAGATTTCCTTCTAGTGTGTGTATAAATTATGATGACATGGAAATAGGAGAAGTTGAGATTGTAAAGTTCTTGGGATTACAACTTGATAATAAATTCGGTTGGGAGCGACATGCTAACGAACAGCTAAAGTGCCTAAACATGTCTGTGTTTGCAATACGAATGATGGCAGACAAAGGAGATACAAATATAAAAAATCGGCATATTTTGCTTCTTTTCACTCCATTATCTCATGTTGTTGTTGTTGTCATCTTCAGTCCTGAGACTGGTTTGATGCAGCTCTCCATGCTACTCTATTCTGTGGTAGCTTCTTCATCTCCCAATACGTACTGCAGCCTACATCCTGCTTAGTGTATTCATCTCTTGATCTCCGTCTACGATTTTTACCCTGCACGCTGCCCTCTAATACTAAATTGCTGATCCCTTGATGCCTCAGAACATGTCCTACCAACCGATCCCTTCTTCTAGTCAAGTTGTGCCACAAACTCGTCTTCTCCCCAATCCTATTTAATACTTCCTCATTAGTTATGTGTTCTCCCCATCTAATCTTCAGCATTCTTCTGTAGCACCACATTTCGAAAGCTTCTATTCTCTTCTTGTCCAAACTATTTATCGTACATGTTTCACTTCCATAAATGGCTACACTCCATACAAATACTTTCAGAAACGACTTCCTGACACTTAAATCTACACTCGATGTTAACAAATTTCTCTTCTTCAGAAACGCATTCCTTGCCATTGCCAGTCTACATTTTATATCGTCTCTACTTCGACCATCATCAGTTATTTTTCTCCGAAAATAGCAAAACTCCTTTACTACTTTAAGTGTCTCATTTCCTGAGCTACTTCCCTCAGCATCACCTGAATTAATTCGAATACATTCCGTTATCCTCGTTTTGCTTTTGTTGATGTTCATCTTATATCCTCTTTCCACGACACTGTCGATTACGTTCAACTGCTATTCCAGGTCCTTTACTGTCTCCGACAGAATGACAATGTCCTCGGCAAACCTCAAAGTTTTAATTTGTTTTCTATGGATACCTACTCAGAATTTTTCTTTTGTTTCCTTTACTGCTTTCTCAATATACAGATTGAATAACATCAGGGAGCGGCTACAAACCTTTTGCTCCCTGTATTTTACCCCTGCCACTTTCAGAATTTGAAAGAGGGTCTTCCAGTCAACATTGTCAAACGCTTTCTCCAAGTCTACAAATGCTAGAAACGTAGGTTTGCCTTTTATTAAACTAGCTTCTAAGATAAGTCGTTGGGTCAGTATTGCCTCACGTGTTCCCCTATTTCTAAGGAATCCAAACTGATCTTTCCCGAGGTCGGCTTCTACCAGCTTTTCCATTCGTCTCTAAAGAATTCGCGTTAGTATTTTGCGGCTGTGACTTATTAAACTGATAGTTCGGTAATTTTCACATCCGTGAACGCCTGCTTTCTTTGGGATTGGAATTATTATGTTCTTCTTGAAGTCTGAGATTATTTCGCCTGTCTCATACATTTTGCTCATCAGATGGTAGTCTTTTGCCAAGACCGACTCTCCCAAGGCTATCAGTAGTTCTAATGGAATGTTGTCTACTCCTGGGGCCTTCTATCGACTTAGGTCTTTCGGTGCTGCATCAAGCTCTTCACGCAGTATCATAGTTCCCATTTCATCTTCATCTACAGCCCCTTCCCTTTCTATAACATTGCCCTCAAGTAAATCGCCCTTGTATAGTCCCTCTATATACTCCTACCACATTTCCGCTTTCCCTTCTTTGCTTAGAACTGGGTTTCCATCTGAGCTCTTGATATTCATATAAGTGGTTCTCTTTTCTCCAAAAGGTCTCTTTAATTGTCCTGTAGGTAGTATCTATCTTACCCCTAGTGACATAATCCTCTACACCCTTATATGTGTCCTCTAGCCGTTTCTGCTTAGACATTTTGCACTTCTTGTCGGTCTCATTTTTTTAGACGTTTGTATTCCTTTTTCCCTGCTTCATTTACTGCATTTTTATATTTTCTCCTTTCATAATTAAATTCAATAATTCTTCTGTCACCCAAGGATTTCTACTAGCCCTCGTGTTTTTACCTACTTCATCCTCTGCTGCCTTCACTACTTCGTCCCTCAGAGCCACCCATTCTACTTCTACTTTATTTCTATCCACCATTCTTGTCAATTGTCCCCTTATGCTCTCCCTGAAACTCTGTGCAACCTCTGGTTTAGTCACATTATCTAGGTCCCATCTCCTTATATTCCCCCCTCTTTGCAGATTCTTCAGTTCTAATCTACAGTTCATAACCAATATATTGTGGTCAGTGTCCACATCTGCCCCTGGAAATGTCTTACAATTTAGACCCAGGTTCTGAATCTCTGTCTTACCATTATATAATATATCTATTATCATTATATAATCTATCAATTATGTCACATGGTATCATATTTTGGGGTAACTCCACAAACTCAGAAAAATTTTTTAGAGTACAGACGCGTATAATAATCGTAATGTGTAGTGTAAATCCAAGAACATCATGTCGAAACCTATTCAAAGAATTGGGCATACTGACCACAGCTCCTCAGTATGTTTATTCCTTAATGAAGTTCGTTGTAAATAATACATCTCTTTTTCCAACTAACTGCTTAGTACACAGTATCAATACTAGGAATAAGGCAATATACATAAAGATTTAAAATCACTTACATTTGTCCCCAAAAGAGTCCCTTATTCAGCAATGCATATTTTCAATACGTTACCAGCAACCATTAAGAGTTTAGTTTCAGACAAGGCCCAATTTACAAATAATTTAAAAGAATTTTTGGTGGCCGTTTTTTCTGTTCCATCCATGAATTTCTCAACAAGTACAGTAGACCATTTTAATGAAAGTTTGTTATACTTCAATTTTTAGCAATACTTGGTTGTAACAGCCAAGTGACTACCTACTGTATGAATGATGGATGTATGGAAAGCAGATGTAAGTCTTAAGCCTGTAAATAGTGGAAGTTTAATTTTAAATCATGTACTTAATGTGACTGTTCGTCACTGAGGATCACTGAAATGAATAATTTACTTTAATTTTTGACCATACTTGGTTGTAATAGCCAAGTAACTAGCTAGTGTGTGACTGATGGATTTAATGAAAGCAGATTCTTAAACATATAAATATTAGAAGTTTAATTTTAATTCATGTACATAATTTTACTGTATATTGACTGAGGATGATTAAAATAATGAAACCCAAGTTTTTCTAATTTCATTTTTGTAATTTGTTTATCTGACATGTTCCCCACCCAGGAGGATCCCCTCTTTTGTGGGTCTATGGAATGGATAATTAATCTAATCTAATCTAATCTAATCTGACATTCATCTGTCCAATGTGAGCGCTTAGCTACTACATCAGTTCCTCACTTTCGTCAAAATGTACATATTCTACTTTAATTGAGTCATTATTAGTGTGGTCTCCAGTTTTTCTGTGACCGTTTTTTATTTGCGTACTTAATCTTTCAATTTTCTTGACCACTGCGTTCCTCCTGAAACCAGTATGTGCAAAATTATTTGTGGTTAATTAGCTGTATTTCAGTTACTTCGCCCTAATAGTGTACTTTGCTGGTTGCTTGAATAGCATTTCTTGATTAAAGTAATCAATTTCTAAAATAATTTTCAGTTTGGAGATACACACTTTTTAAAAATTAAATCTGAGTATTTCTTACTTACGTGCGGGATGCAGTTTTCTCTTTTTTGTGTTTCCACTGTATAACAACCGATTTTCATTCCGCGTCTGTAGCTTCTACATATCATAGAAGCAACCATCATGTGAAAGTATTATTTCTGCATAAAGTTTGGATGTTTACAACGACTGATGCTCTGAATTTTCATGCAAATCTTTCTGTATGGCATTTTTCACAGTACACAGGTAAACAAAACATGGTCTCTCTCTGGTCTCTTGCTTGCGTGGCATTGTGACGTAGAGTTTGAGCGACGATGTTGATATTACAGAGATATGGTTTGCGTTCTGTTAGCAGGACTAAATGGCACAAGACTACATTTCATTTTTCGAGCTCTACGATATTTTGACGAATATAGCATAGTACAGTGATTAAGTAGCATTGGAGATCTTGTGATGAAGAGAGCAACTAAGGTTACCACATAAATACATTAAACAGTTTGTGCAGACTTTGAAAGTGGATACCTATATTTCCTACAAAATAATATCGTTGTGAAATTGGTTTTAAACATTTCTTGTTTGAGAACACTGGTTCTAACTGGCGTCACAAAGCAGAGTAGGGTATTTCTCTGTGGATACCGGGGGGCATTCCACATGTTGGTTGTGGGAAGTTCGTCCGTTCTGCGATGTTAGCTCAGGTGCTGAAGACGCTCCCCAAGTAAGCCGAATTGGGAGTTTTATTGCCACCAGGAAGTGTTCCGCGTCAGCGGCTCCCAGCCTACGGCGATGTCGAGGTCGTACTCTGAAATATATGGCGAAACTCTGCACACTTTTTCTCCGAAGCGACCAAGTGTTTACCTCGGAATTCTTTTACAATCATAGTACGTTTCGCAGCCCTCAAGTCAGTCAATGAGGTGTACGCATATCGTAACGCGGTTTTATGACAATTACGTAATTCAATCATCGGTTTAAGCCGTCTCCAGTGTGATGAAATAACGTGATGTGGAGAAAATGTTATTTTACATTATTTCTGTTTATTTGTGTCCGTAGTACGGCAGTACAGAATTAACACTATTCTCTGTCAGGAATATTACATAATATATACTCATTTACGAGTGCGACTTCGCTGTAGTGCTATTCTCAAACACACTCGAAGGCACCTTATCTTCCGCGACCACCATAGCAAGATGATTTGTAACTAACACTTGCATTTTTAAAGACTCATCGGTTAATTAACAACAAAACATTGCGACGCAACTAGGCTTCTTAGTTTTATTAGTGGTGTTTCCTGACTCGGTGTCATATCACGTGTCGCTAAACATCTGCATAAGAGGAATATAGCTTGCCTATGAGTTTCACACATAAAACGTTAAAGAGAATGATTGTGACATTGAAACAAGAGAGTTCCAGGCTAAGACAACATCTGCGGAAGTTCAAACAAGAGAGCTCCAACCGAGCGTTAGTTGCAACATGTATACTCCAGCATCGTTAAAAAAGCAGGCTAATCCCTACATTGTCGTCCGAAATGAATATGCTCACGTGAACTTCCATATTACGACTGTAGAGATTAAGATACGTATGTAGCAAACTCTAAAAATAGAAACTTCCAAAAAGACCAATTTAGTTTGAGGGTCATATTCTGTTCACGAATGTCTCATTCTCAGGAAAACTTGCAGCTTTTCGTAGCTGTTTAAGGCGTCCCATACTGATCAGTTGTATACGTTTTCTCTTCCTACTTCTTTAAATGACAACGAGAATCTCGTCAGTTAAACTTTCCGGTACTTTTTCAAATTTATGTGAATTATTTGCAACATCTACATACAGAAAGACAATCGTAAATTTTGCTACTGTTCCTTTTAACTCACTCTTTTGATTTTGCAAGAGAACCTACTTCTGCTGTACTAATTATTCAAATTTTGAAATACAAAATAAAGTTATCTAAACGATAAATACGATAACATCCTCTGGATGACTCACAGCGTTTTATTTAATATATGTCCCATTGTTCTCCAATTACACTTTGCACCTGTGGTGTGGGATTTCAAGATGACCTATGCAAAAGGTAAAAACAGCTTTACTACAGAAAAAAGGAAGAAAGAGCGTATCTCAATGTGCATCTCGATTATACACTACTGGCCATTAAAATAGCTACACCAAGAAGAAATGCAGATGATAAACGGGTATTCATTGGACAAATAAATTTTACTAGAACTGACATGTGATTACATTTTCACGCAATTTCGGTGCATAGATCCTGAGAAATCAGTACCAAGAACAACCATATCTGGCCGTAATAACGGCCATTATATGCCTGGGCATTGAGTCAAACAGAGCTTGGATGGCATGTACAGGTGCAGCTGCCCATGCAGCTTCAACACGATACCACAGTTCATCAAGAGTAGTGACTGGCGTACTGTAACGAGCCAGTTGCTCGGCCACCATTGACCAGACATTTTCAGTTGGCGGGAGATCTGGAGATTGTGCTGGCCAGGGCAGCAGTCGAACATTTTCTGTATCCGGAAAGGCCTTTACAGGACCTGCAACATGCGGTCGTACATTATCCTACTGAAATGTAGGGTTTCGCAGGGATCGAATGAAGGGTAGAGCCAAGGGTCGTGACACCTCTGAAATGTAACGTCCACTGTTGAAGGTGCCGTTAATGCGAACAAGAGGTGACCGAGACGTGTAACCAATGGCTCTCCATACCATCACGCTGGGTAATACGCCAGTATGGCGATGACGAATACACGGCTCCAATGTGCGTTCACCTCGATGTCGCCAAACATGGATGCGACCATCATGATGCTGTAAACAGAACCTGGATTCAACGGAAAAAATTACGTTTTGCCATTCGTGCACCCAGGTTAGACGTTGCGTACACCATCGCATGCGCTCCTGTCTGTGATGCAGTGTCAAGGGTAACCGCAGCCATGGTCTCCGAGTTGATAGTCCATGCTGCTGCAAATGTCGTGGAGCTGTTCATGCAAATGGTTGTTGCCTTGCAAACGTCCCAATTTGTTGACTCAGGAATTGAGACGTGGCTGCACGATCCGTTTCAGCCATGCGGATAAGATGCCTGTCATCTCGACTGCTAATGATACGAGGCCGTTGGGATCCAGCACGGCGTTCCGTATTACCTTCTGAACCAACCGATTCTATATTCTGCTAACAGTCATTGGATATCGACCAACGCGAGCAGAAATATCGCGATACGATAAACCACAATCGCGATAGGCTACAATCTGACCTTTATCAAAGTCTGAAACGTGATGGTACGCATTTATCCTCCTTACACGAGGCATCACAACGTTTCACCAGGCAACGCCGGTGAATTGCTGTTTGTGTTTGAAAAATCGGTTGAAAACTTTCTTCATGTCAGCACGTTGTAGGTGTCGCCACAGGCGCCAACCTTGTGTGAATGCTCTGAAAAGCTAATCATTTGCATATCTCAGCATCTTCTTCCTGTCGGTTAAATTTCGCGTCTGTAGCACATCTTCATGGTGTAGCAATTTTAATAGGCAGTTGTGTACTAACAATGGCCATGATTTCCCAAGAACATCATACATTTTATTATTTAATTTGTGTTTAGTATTCGTTTTGTAGGTAATGAGAATTATCACTGATATCTCATATCGTCAAAGACTCTGTTGACGGCCACAGTAGCGCATCCGGCACGATAGCTCAGTGTGTTCGGTTAGGTTCATGGGCGTCCGCAGACATTTTGCCAAGAGGGGGCAACAGTCTAAAATTCCCAATTTAGACATAAACGATTCGGTGAGTTTCAAACGTGTCGTGCCTCTAGATGTAGATCTGATAAGTGCACAAAAAATATTGCGCTTCAAACGATTCCTTTGCTAGCTAAAAAATAAGCTTACTTAACAGTATCTACAAAGTACACATTTTTAAACTATTGATAGGAATGTGGATGTCATCTCTTTGATTCAGTGATACGAAATTTTATCCTCATATGAATAAAATCGCGGTATCCGACAAGTTATGAAATAAAGCTACAAAACAAGCACAAAAAGCACTTTTTCATATTCCCCCAACGTTAGGTAGAAACTGAAGTAAAATAAAAATTTGGAGGACAGCGGAAATCTTTTGGGACATGAACAAAAGTGGCCAATAATAGTCACTCCTTGAACTGGAAGATCTGGGAACAAACACTTAAACAGACAGGGTCATTATTCTCATGCCTTTTTTAAAAATATTTAGGGACCGATGGCGGTCATGTAGCTGCTGTCGTGTCTAGATTCTACTGGTAATCAACGTTTCAGGGTGTATCGGTCCCTTTTTCTGTAGCTCAGTGAGAGCATTACGGGCTATTGCCAGGAAATAGACTCAGGGCACTGTTTCGGCAATGTTCCCTGAAGGTTAGCATCTACGTCGACTGCAGATCAGTGCAAAACTACCAACAACCAACACAATAAAGATTCGCTATAACATAAACCAAAATAACCTAGGATATATAGTGACTGCTAAATTCACAGCATCTCACGGCTCATCCGACCAAGTTAAAGCTACAGTTTAGTGGAATCGCTGACAGTTCTTGCCATACATTAGGCACAATCCTGCGATGAGTAAAAGGTCAGTACACCTCATTCCAGGAAGGCCACCGCTTCCAAAGCTGCCACCTTTTTGATATTTAGAGTGGTGGTAAAACTTCTTTCAATGTGTCATACAGTTACTAATGTTTCCAGTAGTTACAATGTCTCCAGGTTACTCTGAGAAATTTAATTTACGGTTTATATCACTATTTTGCACTGCATATGGGTAAACGATACGCGTTTGACATCAGTTGCAGCTTCCCAGCAAGCTGACAATAGAAGCTGGTGTAATGATGGACTCCTTACTCGTGTGCCGTTACATATGGTATATCCGCTTCGTAAAATGCAATTATAACAAATTTCATTACTTAATGGTTTAAGTAGATTATTAGTGTGAAATGCTAATAAAATTTATAGGATGTGCCACGTGCAATAATGACAGATGTGTGTCGTACGTGCAAGAGTATCTGTATTAGCTAATACCGGCCATTACGGCGTTATAGTACCATCAGCATCTGGTCTGGCTACTGTGTAGATGCAATTGGTGAGCAATAGCCCTTGAAGAGTAGTCTGCTTGTAAGCGTCTTTCAGAATAGGTTATGCTGACAAACTACTGTTAAGCAAAAAATTCCTTACATTGCGCCGTTTCCGAGTTAATTAGACAACGTGGCCGTTGTGCGCGCAGATTCAAATGACGCAGCGCTGCTCCGGACTGAAGCGCCTAGAACAGCTCGGCCACAGCGGCCGGCTTACAATTAGCACAATCGTCTTCATAGTTTTAATGACAGTATACAAGACTGCTCAGCCTTTGGCTCGGGTTCGATTTCTCCTACCGTCCAATGTATAATTTTTGCGTGGCTCTTTTGTTCGGACTTACGAAATCAAACACTGTCTCCGGCTTGCCACTCGAATTACAATCGTAACGGCCTAATTGGCTAACTTCAATGCTAATTTATTCGGAAACGGGACCACGTATCGAGTTTTTGCTTAACAATTATTTCTCAGCACAACTCACCCTGCAATATCCTTACAAGAGTTTCACAGTGTTTCTGAATAGCCTGTAAGTGACATCACGGGACGAAATAACACGACTGGCTGTGATTGTACCTTTATAAAATCATATTTTGCCTATGTTTCTTACGTTCTTACAAAACAAATGTAGTGAAATGTAACTCAACATTACATTTCGCCTACCAGACGAAAGCCATCCAGTTGGGGACCATTTGGGCGTGTTAATCAAGTGCTGTCACTGTGGTCACTATTAGCATAAAGTCCTTCGATTAGATTAGATTAGATTAATTATTCATTTCATAGACCCATAAAAGAGGGAATCCTCCTGGGTGTGGAACATGACGGATAAACACATGACAAAAACGTAATTAGAAAAACTTGAGTTTCATTTATTTTAAAGATCCTCAGTCAATAGACAGTAAAATTATTTACATGTATTAAATTTAAACTTATAATATTTACAGGTTTAATACTTATATCTGCTTTCATTAAATCCGTCATTCAGACATTTGCTAGTTTCTGGGCGATTACAACCAAGTATGGTCAAAAATTAAAGTAAATTATTTATTTCAATGATCCTCAGTGACGAACAGTCACATTATGTATACAAGAGACTTACATCTGCTTTCCATACGTCCATCATTCACACAGTAGGTAGTTACTTGGCTGTTACAACCAAGTATTGTCAAAAATTAAAGTATAATAAATTTTCATTAAAATGGTCTACTGCACTTGTTGAGAAACTAATGGATGGAATAGAGGGAGTTGGCCACTAAAAATTCTCTTAAATTATGTTTGAATTGTGCCCTGTCGGAAACTAAACTCTTAATGGTTGCTGGTAACTTATTGAAAATATGCGTTGCTGAATACTGGACTCCTTTCTGGGCAAGAATAAGTGATTTTAAATCTTTATGAATATTGTTCTTATTCCTAGTACTGATAGTGTGTACTAAATAGTTAGTTGGAAAAAGAGATGTATTATTATTATTATTATTGTTGGCGAATTTTCCCTAAAAGGAAATCGTTAAGCTTATGACTTTGAAGGCTTGTTCTTCATGTCCTTCCAGTACTCCTTCATTCTCTTGGAGAGGGCCTCTTTTCTCTCCTCAGACCATTCTTGTTTGGTCCGCTGTTTTAGCGCTTCTGAATTTACTTCCCAATTGTCTATGTGTTTTCGGAAGGTGCTTCTGTCTGTGGTGTTTGTGGTGCCAATTGCTTGTAGATCTTTTCGGACTCCTTCCATCCAGGGTGTCGAGACTTTAAGTGTCTTGATGTGTTCTAGAATTTTCTTGGTGAGTCTTGTTTCAGGGAGTCTATCTAAATGTCCGTAGAATTTAAGGCGCCTTTTTCTCATATCGTTCTCGATGTTCGAATATGCTTCTACTGTTGAGTTCTTCTGTAGTCTGTAGCCATATGGTGTGGGTCTTCCCCCTAAAATTTTCCTCATGATTTTGCGTTCTTCTTTTTTGATTTCTTCAATTTTGATTTTCCTGTTGAGTGCTAGTGTTTCGCTGGCACACAGTACGGCGGGTTTGATCACTGTGTTATAGTGTCTGATCTTCGTGTTTCTGGAAATGCATTGTTTGTTGTAGACGTTTCGTACCATGCCTAGTGATTTCCGTGTCTTCTGTTGTCTGTCTTCGTAAGCCAGTTTCTCTGTTCCGGTCGGTTCGATGATTTCGCCTAGGTATCTGAAGTGTGTGACCCCTTTAATTTTGCCGTACTTGGTTGTGATGTCGTCGCCTTCTCTTGTTAGGACTTGCGTTTTTTCAAAAGAGATTTGTAGGCCGACTTTCTCGGCGCATTCTTTCAGGATTTCGATCTGTGTTTTTGCTGATGTTGGGTCATAGGTCAGTATCGCTAGGTCGTCTGCGAATGCTAGGTAAGGGATTTCCAGTCTTTCCCTTCCTAATGTGACTGGTCTCCAGGTGTTTTGTCTCCTGACTTCAGCTTCCCATTCACTCATTACTTTGTCCAGGACGATGTTGAACAATAGCGGGGATAGTCCATCTCCTTGTCTTAGGCTAGTGTGGATTTCAAAGGGGTCTGAGATTTCGCCCATGAATTTGACTTTGGATTTTGTATTGGTTAGTGTCTGTTCGATTAGTCTTCGGGTCTTTTGGTCTAGGCCTTTTTCTCTGAGGATTTGGATGAGGGACTTTCTGTCGATCGAGTCGTAAGCCTTTTTGAAGTCGACGAAAGTGCAGATGATTTTTTTTGGGGCTTGTCATGTGGGATTTTATGATTGATTTCAGGTTGAAGATTTGTTCGGGGCAGGCTCTGTTGGGCCTGAAACCCGCTTGGTATTCCGAGATGGCGGGTTCCAGTTGTCCTGGCGTTCTGGTGAGAAGGCAGGTTGATAGAATTTTGTAGATGACCGGTAGCAGGGAAATTCCTGTATGATTGTTTGTGTCTGTCCTGCACCTTTCTTGTGTAGCGGGTGAATGAGTGCGGTCTTCCAGTCGTCAGGTATGATTTCGGTTGTCCAGGTGTTCTGTATGATTTGTGTGATTTCGTTTAGCGAGTTTGGTCCTAGGTTCTTCAGCAGTTCTGCCGTTATTCCGTCTTCACCGGCTGCCTTGTTGTTTTTCAGTTTCTTTATGCAGTGAAGGATTTCATCTTTTGTTGGTGATGGTGAGTCTTCCGGTGCGTTGGCCGGTTCTCGGGGTTCGAAGGTTGAGTTAGATTCCGGGCAATTTAGTAATTTTGAAAAGTACTTCGCGAGCTCTTCACAGTTTTCTTTGTTGGTAAGTGCCAGTTTTCCGTCTTCTTTTCTGAAGCAGAGGTTCTGTGGTGAGTATCCTTTGACTTGGTTGGCGAACGTCCTGTAGAAATCCCGTGTGTTGAAATTTCTGAAGTCCTCTTCGATGTAGTTTAGCTGATCGTTTATGTATTTGCGTTTCTCTTGTCTTATTGTTTTCGATGTTTGTCTTCGAATTTCATAGAAGTTGTCATGTGTTTCTTGTGTTTTGTTGCTGTTGTAGTTTGTGAAAGCTGTTCTTCGATTTTGTAGGGCGATTTCGCAGGTAGTGTTCCACCAAGGGTGCCTGGGTTTTCTAGTCAGCGGGATCAGTTCTTTGGCTGTGTTCACAATTTTTTGTTTAAAGCTGGTCCAATCTTTCGCCTCTTGTTTTTCCCAGTGTTCTGTGATGTTCGATTCTCTGATCTTTCTTGTATCAAATTTCGGTGAGGTCAATTTCTTTTTGTGTTGTCTTCTTGGTGTGAGTTTGATTTTGATTCTTGTTAGGTAGTGGTCCGAATCTATGTTGGCGCTTTTTCTCACTTGGACGTCGTGGATTTCTTTCTGGTAGTCATAGGAGATTGCCACGTGATCTATCTGGAATTCGCCTAGTGAGTGGACTGGTGATCGCCACGTCTTTTGTTTCTTGGGCTTTTTCATCAGGGAGGTTGACATGATTTTGAGGTTGTTTTGCTGGCAGAGTTCGATCAGTCTGGTGCCGTTTTTGTTGGTGAATTTGTGTGCAGGGAAATTTCCTACTGTTTTTCTGTAGCGTTTTTCTCTGCCAATTTGTGCGTTGAAATCGCCTAGTAGAATTTTCGCGTTGTTTTGGGGTATTTTTGCCAGGGTGGTTTCGAGCTTGTCCCAGAATTTGTCTGTTTCTTCTGGTTTGTCCTTGTTGTCTGCGTTCGTGGGGGCATGTACGTTGATGAGGGTGTAGTTCTTGTTGGCGTGTTTGATTCGCATGGTCATGAGCCTGTTGTTGATCGCGTTGACTTCTTTTACTGAGTCTAGGATGTTTTTGTTTACTGCGAAGGCCATGCCGAGGAGTGCTCCTCCTTTGCCGATTTTCCTGTTGGTTCCACTCTTGAAGAATTTGTAGTTTCCGTAGTCTATTGTGTCTGAATCCGTGTATCTTGTTTCTTGTAGCGCTAGGATCGAGATCTTTTGACTGGTGAGTTCCGTTGTTAGATTGTGTAATTTTCCCGTTTGTATTAGTGTCTGTATGTTGAAGGTGCCAAAGTATGTGTGTGTTTTCTTGGGTAGTTTGCCAGAACAATCTTCATTAAGGAATAAATATACTGAGAAGCTGTGGTTAATATGCCCAGTTCTCTGAATAGGTTTCGACATGATGTTTTTGGATTTACACTACTAATTAGTCTTATTATACGCCTCTGTACTCTAAAAATGTTTTCTCTGTTACATCCTGTTACATCTAATTATGATACCATATGACATAATGCAGTGAAAATAAGCAAAATATGCCAGTTTTTTTTATATTTATATCTCCTAAGTCTGACGTCATTCGCATTGCAAACGCAGATTTGTTTAGGCGCTTTAGTAGTTCGTTAGTATGTTGCTCCCAGCTGAATGTATTAACAAGTTGCAATCCCAAGAGTTTTACACTCTCAACTTCTTCTATTTCCATGTCATCGTATTTTATACACACACGAGAAGAAAATCTCTTGGAAGTTCTGAACTGCGTATAGTGCATCTTTTCAAAGTTTAATGAAAGGGAATTGGCTATGAACCACTAATTAATGTCAGTAAAAATTTGATTAGCTGCCCTTTCTAAATTTATATTTGATTTACTGTTTATTGCAATGTTTGTATCATCTGCAAATAAGACAAACTTGGTAATGGTAATGTAACAGATGACAGGTCATTAATATACACAAGAAACAGTAGTAGAACTAGTATGGAACCTTGGGGAACACCACATGTAACTTTTTCCCGGTCCTCTCTCTGAATGTGGAGTAAGGACAGCGCTGTGGTTGTACAAGGCACTGAATTATGAAGATCCACAAACGACTTTAGCTTGGCAATGACGCCTTCCTTCAATCCATGGGTCCAGTTGAAATGGGACTGTCATTTGCCACGATGATTTTTAATAAGTGTAGACCATAAATGTGAATGAAGTTATGATTTTGATAAATGTACTCAACCTCTGTAATGACCATACAGTCTTATTCTTTGTAAGACTGTGTTTGAGATCAGATATCTTGGTCAGAAAGGTTTGCTTAGAATTAGTCAGAGAGTAGCAGAGTCAGTGTATGTTGGACAGTCTATCAATGTACTTGTTTTGAAAAGGATGGAAGCTGGCCCGTCACGTAGTGGAGACAGCATTATCTAAAAAGGACTTTGAAATTATATGTTTTGAGGAAAGATACTGAGAAATTAGATTATATTAGTGGAAGAACGATAACAGCCACTTTTTGAGGCAATCCAGTTTTTTATAATTGTCACTATGTAGCTTCTTATTACTAGAACATTGCATGTGACTGAAGTTAGCTGTTGAAGTTTTATAATTCAACATATGGTCTTGTCTTATAGTTGAAACAAGTTTGAAGGAAGGCAAATCTTCACAGGAAACTTATTAAGGAATATTATGATAATTTGTCTAGGTGTGAGATCTTTATGAAAAGCTGTATTAAAAGCTGTATTATTGTCACAGCTTAATGAAAGGTAGTTAAACTTTAAGTCTTTGTTCTCAATTATCAGTCGTTCAGACTTCGTCCCGCCGTAGCCCTCAGTGCTTCACCACCCCACAACAGGTCACAGCAGTCCTCCCACCACACCGCCGCCCGACACCGAACCCATGGTTTATTGTGCGGTTCGGCTCCCAGTGGACCGTCTCATACCAGACAAGTGGAATAACCCCAAATGTTTGCATGTTAGAGTAATTTTGGTGAACGCATACATGGAGACAGTGTGCAGCTATCGCCGACATAGTGTAACTGAGGCAGAATAAGGGGAACCAGCCAGCATTGGCCGAGGTAGATGGAAAAAGGCCTTGAAAACCATCCACAGGCTGCCAGCACAGGAGCTCGACACTAATCCGCTGGGAGGATTTTTGCCGGGAGTCGGCACGCCTTCCCGCTCGAGAATCAGCGCATTAGACTGCGCGACTAGCCAGGCGGGCTTGTCGTTCAGATTAGTTCCCCATTCTCATTTTTTAATTTCATGAGTCTGTTTGCAAGCACATTGCACATCGCGTGTTGTGTATTGAGAAGAATTTTATAAAAATCGTTAAGATCCCATCTTGCACTGTACATCACAAGCACGGAAAACGAAATTTGATTTTTGATAGTCACATCATTATTCGCAATAGCAACACGTTGCAGAGCAGACTAGCGTTTCGTGCACAACGGTGGGCCAATAAATTTAATTACCACAAAGCTCATGTCCACTGCAAGGTAGACAGCCGGCCGCAGTGGCCAAGCGGTTATAGGCGCTCCAGTCTGAATCCGCTCCACAGCTACGCTCGCAGGTTCGAATCCTGCCTCTGGCATGGGTGTGTGTGATGTCCTTAGGTCAGTTAGGTTTAAGTAGTTCTAAGTTCTAGGGGACTGATGACCCCAGATGTTAAGTCCCATAGTGCTCAGAGCCATTTGAACCATTTTTGCAAGGTAGACAGTGTGTATTTCTGAAAGCAATATCGTATCAGTACATAGGCTTCATACCAATAGACGGTTTCAACAATGTACTACCTTGTGAATTTTCAAGGAGTTTTATCAGAAACCCAGATGACTTCATTTTTATCTTCATTTTCTGTTTAATTACAACAAGAGTTCTAGCACAGTTATTGTTTACAAGATGAAAGACAAAAATTAGCAATACACAGGGCCAACACTTTCTTCTCAATCATTTTGCTTTGCAGTCTGATGGCACATGGAAGTTTCATTGAAACCGGGTAGCTTTCTTGCATACGAATTGTTTGATATCTCACTAGTGTGGATTTCGCATCGTGTAGCGTGAGCTCCACATATTTCGGTCCAAAATTAAATGATTACATAGCTCTGTTCACCCGCACCATGATTTACGTATTTCGATATTAAAATAAGTTTAACACATTTCTTAGATACGAACTTGACACTAACAAACACGAGTCTAAAAGTATAAATAAGAAACTTTTGCAGTTTCTCCCATACTGCTAATGTATACAGGGTGTCATCACAGCTCCATCTTCAAAGTGTCTGTTGTCTCACACGACTAACGCCGAAACAAGACGTCTGGGACACTAAACATTATCAAGATACGGCTGTGGTGGTACCTTTTCTCATATATATCATCAGCTGAAGTCTCTCGTCCATGCAAAAGGATGGACATCCACAAACTTATATAGGTTATACGAGGTGCATTCAAGTTCTAAAGCCTCCGATTTTTTTCTCCGGACTGGAAAGAGATAGAAACATGCACATTGTTTTAAAATGAGGCCGCGTTCATTGTCAATATGTCCCAGAGATGGCAGCACCGTACGGCAGATGGAATTTTACCGCCAGTGGCGAGAATGAGAACTGTTTTAAATACTTAAAATGGCGACGTTTTACATACTTCAACAGCATGCAATCAGTCGTTTTCTGAATTTGCGTGGTGTGAAACCAATTGAAATTCATTGACAGTTGGAGACATGTGGTGATGGAGTTATGGATGTGTCGAAAGTGCGTTCGTGGGTGCGACAGTTTAATAAAGGCAGAACATCGTGTGACAGCAAACCGAAACAACCTCGGGCTCGCACAAGCCGGTCTGACGACATGACTGAGAAAGTGGAGAGAATTGTTTTGGGGGATCGCCGAATGACTGTTGAACAGTTCGCCTCCAGAGCTGGCATTTCTGTGGGTTCTGTGCACACAATCCTGCATGATGACCTGAAAATGCGAAAAGTGTCACCCAGGTGGGTGCCACGAATGCTGACGGACGACCACATGGCTGCCCGTGTGCCATGTTGCCGAGCAATGTTGACGCGCAACGACAGCATGAGTGGGACTCTCTTTTCACCGGTTGTGACAATGGATGAGACGTGGATGCCATTTTTCAATCCAGAAACAAAGCGCCAGTCAGCTCAATGGAAGCAGACAGATTCACCACCACCAAAAAAATTTCGGGTAACCGCCAGTGCTGAAAAAATGATGGTGTCCATGTTCTGGGACGGCGAGGGCGTAATCCTTACCCATTGCGTTCCAAAGGGCACTACGGTAACAGGTGCATCCTACGAAAATGTTTTGAAGAACAAATTACTTCCTGCACTGCAACAAAAACGTCCGGGAAGGACTGCGTGTGTGCTGTTTCACCAAGACAATGCACCCGCACATCGAGCTAACGTTACGCAACAGTTTCTTTGTGATAACAACTTAGAAATGATTCCTCATGCTCCCTACTCACCTGACCTGGCTCCTAGTGACTTTTGGCTTTTTCCAACAATGAAAGACACTCTCCGTGGCCGCACATTCACCAGCCGTGTTGCTATTGCCTCATCGATTTTCCAGTGGTCAAAACAGAGTCCTAAAGAAGCCTTCGCCGCTGCCATGGAATCATGGCGTCAGCGTTGTGAAAAATGTGTGCGTCTGCAGGGCGGTTACGTCGAGAAGTAACGCCAGTTTCATCGATTTCGGGTGAGTAGTTAATTAGAAAAAAATCGGAGGCCATAGAACTTGAATGCACCTCGTATTTATGGTCACCTGACAGATGGCCCAAGGAGATTTAGGACACCTGAGTGCGTCGGACCTCCTCTATATCAGGGCCAACTCAGGCAACAAGGTGACTATAGTAATGTTAACTTCCTCATTTAATACCAACCATCCGTGCAGAACCCACATGTGAGAAAATGAAATCTCAAGGACCTGACACTGAGCCAGGCTGGCCATTTCGCTGTCTGTGTGTATCACTGCACTAAAGCTTTGGTGGCAACATCCCTATGTTACGCCTTTGGACACTGACTGGTGATGTTTTGTTGCCATGGCTGTTTTGGTTTACTTGCATTTTGACGATTGCAAAAATTTCTAACGTTATCTCAAAGAGTCAGCTTACTAACTTGGATTCTCAGAACGCAGGTTTTCGATGCTGTCAATAGGTCGGGGTTCCATCGCTCATTATTATGGTCCCACCTGGGAGATTAGTATACAGAAACTTTTGACGAGAAGCAGTGTAGAAGAGAGACAAAAATGCTACGCCAAACGGGACAAAGGAAGTCTAGTCAGTGTTTAAAAATTCTTCTTGGTCACAACCCACCTGAGGTAAACGAAACCTTTTCTGGACGGATGACTAAGTTATTCGTAATTATTTAAAAGACTTACAGATATATGCGACGCCGCGTCTTTGATAGTAATTTAATTCTGACTGAGAACATAAGAAGAACATAATTTTCTCTTCCTGCAAATCACAAAGAAATCGGGTCTCAGATATCTGACTGCGAGTTTTAAAATATTCTCTAGCAACACCCAACAACTGTTATGCAGTTCTCCTGTACGCAACGGACAACTGACCTCGTCCTCCGCTGCAGTTGCGTGATCAGCAACATGCTAAACGTATTTCAAAAGCAGTACTGCGATCCATACAGAGTGCAGTGCATGGTCATAATAATTGCAACTGCTGCCATAATTTATTTCTTTTTTTTTTTGTGTAGGGAGACTGAATGGTCGGGAGGGGTTTGGTCAACTAGCCTTAAACTGCGTAAAAAAATGAAGAAAGCATTAAAGACTTTAGTTGATTATATTCGCAAAATAGATTATTTAAACACTGACGAATTTTACCAGACTCTAATTGTTCCACAATGTCTATACTCAATAAACACGTCTCTGGTCACAACAAAGATACGAATATTACTCTCAGTGTATGCATACACATATCTGACAAAATCCCTCCAGTGCGCAAGCAAGAAACAACTAAGAGCAGTAAGAAGGCAAATCACCAAAAATCATCGATTAATACCGAAGTCTCCTCCGGTGCTGCTAGGGACCACGGCAGACTGCGACATCTAATGTCACGCAGCTTCTCTCCACCGCAGCCTGCATCCAACGACTTCCGACACCTCTCAACAACTGTTCGCTCTCTCCTACTCGCAGTAATAATATCTCAGACTCAGAGTTTGTGTATGGACACTAGCAGAATCAGTGGTCGACTTTGCAGAGAAGTATTAACTTTCAACTTTCAACCGTCCACAAACTAATTACGCAAGACATGGTACTTTCTGAGGAATGCTAGAGCACCGACAAAATGTATACTTCTTAAACATGACACACATTGCTCTTGCTTGAAAGAGTATATTTATTATGATAACATTTCTGTAGGAACCATTTATAGCAGTATGGTGATTGTGAATGATAAACAAACGTACCTGTCGCAATCTTAGGGCTTCATCTTGCGTGAGAGTTAAGCGTATGGTTTTCTCTTAAATTTACTCGCTCCTGCATTTTTGAGTAACAACACTAATGGTAATACAAAGCAAAAAAAAATACTCTACGACAATGGGAAATAAAATAAAAATTGTATTATCTTGTAAGCACAAGTAACCCTTTCTCGAAGGGAAAGTAGTTACGCAGTTGTCACCACACGTTTATGAGGAGACCTAGTGCTGTAGCAATATGTCCCTGTGACCTTCATTTTAAAATACCTTTTATCGGTGGACGCAAAGCACGAGATAACAGATTTTTTGCTACGACATTTATGTTACTTGAATCACACTGCAAACAGAAGTGATGTGCCTATTACGAGCTAACATTATATTGGTATGAATGTTGATGAGAAGTGCTTGTAGTAACAGGAAACGCAAAACTGGATTTTAATGCAATTTCACCATATGATATGAAGTGCGCTCTGCTAACTGTGGCACAATATGCGAACAGTTAAACGTATTTTCAATGGAAGTCTGATTTGTCGTCCACGATTTACGTCCCGGATGTTAAATGTGGACTCGTTTGACTAACTACTGCAGATGTAGATGAGTTAGTTGACATAACGTTATTAAATGAATTTCGCTGAATACTCACATGGTAAGAGACGTACAACCCTTAGTAAAATGTGAAGTGGTAGCTTCAAAAAAATGAAGCCTCCATACGAAAAACCTGTGACAATATGAGTCAGTAACCGACAATCTGACATACTCCGGAACTGAAACCAGTTATTTTTCACTGGGCAGGGCATTCTCTTCGTAAAACATTACAGTACACCGTGCAATGTCTTAGTGGATATAACAAAATCATTATTTAATGTAAGTGACCGATAGTAATATTTTCGAATATTTTCACGAAATGGTACACGCTGGTAAAATTAGGCATTGCAGGAGACGCTAGACTCTGGATGAGCAGACAACAGCGCATAGTCGTACAAAAGATATGAACCGCCCATCGGAAGCGCGCAGCCAGTAAAAAGGCGGGAGACTGTGATAGCAGCACTTTTTGTGTTGAAAGGATGTCAGTCGTAAGCAGTGGTTGCAGTTGCTGATAGTCACAATGAATTAAAGAGAATGTATTGAGAAAATTGAACAGTGAAGTGAAATATGGCAGCGATAGAAATACGTGTGTGAAAGAATCCACCATTGTGAACATTCTGGTGAATTATTCAAGGGAAAATCGTAGACATAGAGAAAGTTTGTGACACTGTTGACTAGAATACTTCCATTGAAACTCTAAAGTTATCAGGGGTAAAACACACAGTGCGAAAACTTCTGCGAGGAAGTCGAAGACCATGAAAGGGAAGCAGTGGTGTAGAAGGGGATGAGGATTGTGGCCTATCTTTTATGTCATTCAGTTTGCACATCGAGTACACCGGAAATGAAACCAATGAGAAATTTGGACGGGGGTTTAAGTTCAGTGAGAAATAATGAAAACTTCGAGGTCTAGCTATGACATCGTAAATCTGTCAGAAACGGCAAAGAATTTGAAAGATCAGTTGAACAGAATGGACATGTCTTTAAAAGAGGTTATAAAATGAATATTAACAAATACAAAACAAACGTAGTAGGTGGTCGATCTAAATCAAACGATGCTGAGATTAAAAGGATAGGAAAAAATGTACAAAAATTAGTAGACGAGTGAGGCTCTACGGACAGGAACTGATTGACAAAAGCTGAAACAGGACTGATGGAATGACATAAAATGCAGATCAGCAATAGGAAGAAATTTTTTTCCGAAAACGAAAAAATTTTTAACATCGAACATAACTGCAAATGAAGTATGAAAACAGTCTGTCTGTAGCCTTTTACCGATGGGAAACCTGGAAGCTAGGCCGTTCAGACAAGTAGAGAACAGAAGTTCTTCCATTGTGGTGTTACAGGCAGATGCTGAATATTAGACGGGTAAATTAGATAATTAGCAGGTGCTTAATCAAATTAAGGAGAAATGAAATTTATGTAAGAAAGCGTTGCTTAGTACGACACATTATAAGCAGATTTGAATCGACAGAGATTCAACATCCAAATCTATGCCTCGCAATCCTCTGTCGTTTCCCCCGTCCCCATTTCCTTTCAGGAATGGCGTGTGGGAAGACCAGTTGTCGATAAAGCTCCATGACTTCTGGTTAACTCGTCGGAATCGTTTCTCGATACGTATTTGGTCAGAATTAATATGCTGCCTGACGGTTCTTCGAATGTACACTCTAACAATTTCAGCAATAAACTTCTCCGTGGTACAAAATGTATGACGCAGCCGTCGGTATTTCCTATAAAAGATGTTTTTTATGGGATATATTGTCTGTGCTATTAACTAATCTGGACCTTCAGTCATTTTCAAGCACCTGAAACACATCCAGAAAAATAGTGACATTGGTTCAAACATTGTCTGTCTACATAAATTGTCTCATGTTTCTATATACTTCATAGAAAATGTTAGTTATCACAAGTTTGACGTGATACTCGACTAAATAGATATTACATATGGAATGGTACACAGAATCCACAAGTGTTTGTGTAGCAGAAATACAACCCAATAGCACTAGATTACACCAATTAGTAATATTCAGACAGAAAGCTGCTATGTGATAATACAGGCAAAACTGTTATGATGCAGCCAAAAATTAAGGAAGCATTTGTGTGGAAAGTCGATAGTACTATTTATGACTGTGGCACACTATTTACTGCACATTATGTTTGTTACACTTGTGCATGTCAAGAAAATGACCGAAACACAAATCGATAGAATTAATGGTACAATAACAAAATCTACATCTACATCTACATACATACTTCGCGAGCCACATGACGGTGTGTGGCGGAGGGTACTTTGAGTACGTCTATCGGTTCTCCCTTCTATTCCAGTCTCGTATTGTTCGTGAAAAGAAAGATTGTCGGTATACCTCTGTGTGGGCTCTAATCACTCTGATTTTATCCTCATGGCCTCTTCGCGAGATATACGTAGGAGGGAGCAATATACTGCTTGATTCCTCGGTGAAGGTATGTTCTCGAATCTTCAACAAAAGCCCATACCGAGCTACTGAGCGTCTCTCTTGCAGGGTATTCCAATGGAGTTTATCTATCATCTCCGTAACGCTTTCGCAATTACTAAATGATCCTATAACGAAGCGCGCTGTTCTCCGTTGGATCTTCTCTATCTCTTCTATCAATCCTATCTGGTATGGATCCCACACTGCTGAGCAGTATTCAAGCAGTGGGCGAACAAGCGTACTGTAACCTACTTCCTTTGTTTTCGGATTGCATTTCCCTAGGATTCTTCCAATGAATCTCAGTCTGGCATCTGCCTTACCGACGATCAACTTTATATGATCATTCCATTTTAAATCACTCCTAATGCCTACTCCCAGATAATTTATGGAATTAACTGCTTCCAGTTGCTGACCTGCTATATTGTAGCTAAATGGTATGGGATCTTTCTTTCTATGTATTCGCTGCACATTACACTGGTCTACATTGAGATTCAGTTGCCATTCCCTGCACTAAGCGTCAATTCGTTGCAGATCCCCCTGCTTTTCAGTACAATTTTCCATTGTAACAACCTCTCGATTTACTACAACCTCATCCGCAAATAGCCTCTGTGAACTTCGGATGTTATCCACAAGGTCATTTATGTATATTGTGAATAGCAACGGTCCAACGGCACTCCCCTGCTGCACACCTGAAATAACTCTTACTTCGGAAGACTTCTCTCCATGGAGAATGAAATGCTGTGTTCTGTTGTCTAGGAGCTCATCAGTCCAATCACACAATTGGTCTGATTGTCCATATGTTCCTACTTTGTTCATTAAACGGCTGTGGGAAACTGTATCAAACGCCTTGCGGAAGTCAAGAAACACGGCATCTACCTGGGAACCCGTGTTCATGGCCCTCTGAGTCTCGTGGACGAATAGCGCGAGCTGGGTTTCACACGATCGTCTTTTTCGAAACCCATGCTGATTCCTACAGAGTATATTTCTAGTCTCCAGAAAAGTCATTATACTCGAACATAATACGTGTTCCAAAATTCTACAACTGATCGACGTTAGAGATATAGGTCTATAGTTCTGATCAGTTAGACGTCCCTTCTTGAAAACGGTGATGACCTGTGCGCTTTTGAAATCCTTTGGAACGTTACGCACTTCTAAAGACCTACAGTACACCGCTGCAAGAAGGGGGGCAAGTTCCTTCACGTACTCTGTGTAAAACACAACTGGTATCCTATCAGGTCCAGCGGCCTTTCCTCTTTTGAGCGATTTTAATTGTTTTTCTATCCATCGGTCATCTGTTTCGATATCTACCATTTTGTCATCTCTGCGACAGTCTAGAGAGGGAACTAGAGTGTAGTCTTCCTCTGTGAAACAGCCTTGGAAAAAGACATTTAGTATTTCGGCCTTTAGTCTGTCATCCCCTGTTTCAGTACCGTTTTGGTCACAGAGTGCCTGGACATTTTGTTTTGATCCACATACCGCTTTGACATAAGACCAAAATTTCTTAGGATTTTCTACAAAGTCAGTACATAGAACTTTACTTTCGAATTCAGTGAACGCCTCTCGTATAGCCTTCCTCAAACTACATTTCGCTTCGTGTAATTTTTGTTTGTCTGCAAGGCTTTGGCTATGTTTATGTTTGCTGTGATGTTGCCTTTGCTTCCGCAGTTTTCTAACTCGGCTGTTGTACCACGGTGGCCCTTTTCCATCTCTTACCATCTTGCGTAGCACATAATCATCTAATGTATATTGCACGATGGTTCTGAACTTAGTCCACTGACCCTCAACACTATCTCTACTTGAGACAACACTTTCGTGTTGAGCCGCTGAGTACTCGGAAATCTGGCTTTTGTCACTTTTACTAAACGGAAAAATCTTCCTGCCTTTTTTAATATTTCTATTTACGGCTGAAATCATCGATGCAGTAACCGGTTTATGATCGCTGATTCCGTGTTCTTCGTGAACTGTTTCAAATACTTCGGGTCTGTTTGTCGCCGGAAGGAGTAATATGTTATCGCCACGAGTCGGTTCTGTTTTTGACTGCTCAGATAACGCACTTTAAAAAAATTTCGCTGGATTCTTTGTCCCTGACACCCGTTCTATACGTTTGAGTGTCCCAGTCTATATCCGGCAAATTAAAATCTCCACCCAGAACTATAACATGGTGGGGAAATCTACTCGAAATATTATCCAAATTTTCCTTCAGGTGGTCTACCACCACAGCTGCTGAGCCAGGGGGCCTATAGAGACATCCAATTACCATGTTTCAGCCTGCTTTAACCGTGACCTTCATCCAAATTATTTCACATTTCAGATTTCCGTCAATTTCCTTCGATACTGTTGCCTTTTTTATCGCTATAATCACGCCTCCCGCTTCACTGTCCAGCCTGTCTCTGCGGTATACATTCCAATCTGAGTTTAGAATTTCATTACTGTTTACATCTGGTTTCAACCATCTTTCTGTCCCTAGTACTATGTGGGCATTTTTACCGTTTATTAATGAGAGCATTTCTGGGACCTTTCTATAGACGCTCCTGCAGTCTACTATTACCACATTAATATTGGTATACCTTGTTGCGTTTGGCTACTACTACCTTTTCATGTCTCTGGAGGCGTCTTGTCGGGTGCAGGGCGGGAATTCTCTAACCTAAAAAACCCACGTGTGCACTCCACACTTACTCTGCTATACTTGTAGCCCCTTCCTGCGTGTAGTGCACGCCTGACCTATTCAGAGGAACCCTACATTCTTCACCCCATAGCGGAGGTCGACAAATTTGCACCTCAGATCTCCACAGAATCGTCTGAGCCTCTGGTTTCAGCCTTCCACTCGGCTCCAAACCAGAGGACCGCGATCGGTCCAGGGAACGATACTTCACACAGTTAGCTCAGATTCCACCCCGCGAGCGACGCTTTCCGCTTTCACCAACTCCGCCAACCGCCTGTATGAACTGAGGATGATCTCTGAACCCAGGTGGCAGGAGTCATTGGTGCCGAAATGAGCATCAGTTGGCAGTCGGGTGCATCTAGTGCTCTCTATCGCCGCCGGCAGGGCCTCCTCCACATCTTGAATGAGACCCCCCAGCAAGCAGACAGAGTGAACACTGGCCATCTTCCCCGACCTTTCCGCTGTTTCCCTAAGGGGCTCCATCACCAGCCTAACATTGGAGCTTCCAATCACTAGTAACCCCCCCCCCTGTGCCTGCTCTGACCTTGCTGCAGGGGCAGCCACATGTCCACTCATAGGCAGAGTGGGCGACGCCACACGGCCAGCCTCCACATTTACACTGCGCCTCGTGCGACGCGAACTCCGTTGAAACCGCCACTCCCCTTGGTGAGAGGGTGGTCCAACCGCGCCCGGTACCCGCGAAGATGTCTCCACAGCAGGGACCGTGGGTGAAGCATGTAACACCTGTGGTGTACCTTACGACGGACCAGACTCGCCACTGCCGCTACACTCCGAGGCAGCAGGCTGAAGACGGCTGACCGCGGCCATCAGCACGTTCAGCTGTTCGTGAACAGTGGCCAGCTCTTCCTGCGTCCGTACACAGCAGTGACACATCCCACCCATCCTGAGAAATCAACAGTTTACTGTAGAGAGTTACCCAAATTTTAATTAGACAGCTAATTCACTAAAGGCGGCTGATAGCCAACTTTAGTTGCTAGACACTTATTGTTGGAAACAATGAAAATAAGCACTACCTGTCTCTGGACTGTATTCAAAACAAACACGAAATCTATGGAACACTATTAGTAGTACTCGAAAATTAAAGCTTCCTAAAAGCAAAAACACACGTATAATGAAGTGACAAGTAAGAAAAACACAGTTAATAAATTAATGTTGCTTGTTGCACAGCAGATGTGAAGCAGACGGCAGTGAATATACATTACACTCGCTATGTATTACACCAGAGGTATGTTGGTGAATTTGCTTAATTACTAGCTCTGCGACCACTGCTTTGCTCACGTTGACTGTATGGCCTGTACAGGTTTTTTTTTTTTTTTGGTTCTCCTAAATTCGGTTTTTATGTTGTTCACAAATTGCCACACTTTCTAAATTTTCACTCTAATTATCCGAATGGACTTCTGACCAAAAAGTGGCTGTGATAGCAAGTCGAATGATTTTGTTAACCATAACATCTGCGTTCTTGTAGTGATATTCCATAGAAACATTCATCCACTATCATATATTTCATTATACGCTGTAATATATCCTAACTTGTTAACAAATGTATGTGATGAATAAAGGGGAAATGTTGCTCTTTAATCCCCTAAACTTGATGAAAAGTATAAAGTTCTTTCAGTTTCATACGAGGTTCGTATAAGTTGGGTATGTACAACACTGTTAAAAGAATGATGTCCATTTCACGTAACAGTGCACGTTGTTAAAGTCTAAAGTCCCACGATAGTTGTTATTTGCTTAATTACGTGGCTAGCTTCATAAGAGTATGACGATGACTATTCTCTTCAACAGAAAATTAAGGATGAGAACATGAGCTATCTTAATTTCATGGCACATGCGGTTTCTGCATGTACGGATGCTGGTGACCTAGAAAACATTTTTAAATAGTTGAAAATAGTAAAAGAAAACGAGCTGTGTCGTTGTTTAACAAACGCGGCTGGCTTGTTCTGTGGTACCTGAAATAATTTAAAATTCTGACCATTTGCGCTTGCGTTGCTTGCACATTTTATTTCTCTTGATTAATGAAGGCAGTTTTTAGACAACATGTGGGCGCCACGCCCGGCTTTAGGTGAATTTAGAGAATGTTGCAGCGATGGTGGTCGACAATTAAAGTACATCTGCTACACTGAAAAAGGCAATAACCCAGAGGAAATGTGTTTTAGAGAAAAATGAACATTAAATAAAATCAGTTATTCTATATTTACGAACAGTAATTATAATCTGAGATAACAAACAGAAATCACCACATCACAGATATTTCCATTCACATAATAAAATGTTAGCATACAAGTTTGCGTCTCATTCTTCTAAAGACTCTAACAGAAATAAGTTTTACTAGTAGCAAAGATTTACACAATTAATGTTTACAATGAACACTGTGTTTTCTTTGATTTTGTTGTATTGCAGGTACGTCTATTATCTTAGTTTCTTGCATTTTGTGCTTTTGTCACTTCGTGTCTTTTCACACGCATGAAAATATTTAGTTAGCCCTTTTTCCATTTCCAGGCAACAATACAATGGCCCTGGAGAGGTTTTTCCATAAATGTCATTTTTGTGGTTCAAACGTTTCCACATTGTTGACTGGAAAATTATAGTTGCATACAGTGAAGTTTAAAAAACAATTTTCACAAACACATGTGTACAAAAAATTGATTTGACGTTAGGCCAGTATTAGTCGTTAAATGTTCATTCACTGGTTCTGATAATCACATACTATTTAAAAGTATACAAAACTTACGATTGCAAAAAATGTTGTGTCACCCTGTAATTATCTGTGGTGTACTTTACTCTGTGTGTGTCTGCCAGCATGAATGCAGCTTGGAAAAGACTTCGAATACGTCCCGGATATTGTTTAAAATTTGCTTCACATTTTGGGTTCATAGGCTGTGGAAAACCGGGATCAAAACCAGCCTAAAGCCTTCAAACTGCATAATCTGACTGTATATGTTGCTATTAATTTCGTGAGTTATGTACTTTCAAATCTTTGAGTTGGCGTCGCTCGGCTGTCCGCGTTGTCCGAACTGCAAGACTCCCCGGAACCGCATCTCTTAGGAATGTCATGATAACAACGAGTAGTTATACTGTTATACACTGCAAGGAAAAATTTAGCCTTGTATCCATTCAAATTCCACTCGCACATACTTTGTGGGTACCACTGTTTGTGATCGTGTTGTGTTCTGCAATAAATGGTCATGGTCAACTCCCTCAGGCTTGCTATTCAATCACTGCACCATGTATGCGGACAGTACGCACTAGGTTTGGCTCTATTAAAAGCGTCCACCAAAATGCCAGCATCGACAGTTTATTTCCACTGCATTTAGCGCAGTTGACAGCGCTCGCAGCTTCCGATATTGAATTGTTGCGCGCTGTGTGTCCAGTCTGTTTTGCAACTTGTTGCACTAGGTACGCTTTGATACTGTTCGAAGTTCTTTTGGAAAGGGTCTGCATGTTATTAACCTACATCTTTAAGCTACTGTATGGAGAACGTTCTTTGGTTCTCTGTAAAGTTTTCATCACTCTAAGAGCGTCTTTAAGTTCGCTGATACAGTACATGCAATGTGGTTAATCAGTCACTCGCTTTTCTTTTACGCAAATGATTTGCACTCCACTTAGCAACATATAATTTGAGTTAAACTTCTATGTTCGTGCTTCAATGTGCGTACAGTACATATATACGGATATTTTACTCAGTTCATTTCGTTATTTTGACCCTTCCGCTGTATACACCTTAAGAAATTTCTAACGTAGATGTAATGTTTACAAGGATTGACGTACACAGTTTTTATGCAAAATAGGAACCTTCCGTGAGTTATTGTCAAGTGACCATTATCGGATTACAACTGCCATGTATGTTTTAAATAGGCGTTTCATTCATTATCATTCATTACGTTATATTTTAATTTTTTAAAGAAAAAAGCTTTATTGAAACAATACAATACAATGATAATCATACAAAATAACCCATCACCTAAACTAATTAGTGGGCCTTTAATTACCACAATGACAAACATAGTTTATACTTTAGTTGGTAGCTGACACTATTGCTATGGACAAGGTTTACGCTACAAGTGTGTCAGCAAAAACTACAAACCTACTATTTTTGGCCTGCCCACCAAGCTAATCCCAGTGGGTGTGCCCCTGGCACTGCGCTGACCCTAATTGCAGTCCCTAATCGTGTTAGTATTGTTGGTTTATTTCTACATTCCAGTTTTACTTCTAAAGCCTAATATCTAAACGGCAGTGCTGTATCGGGTGGTATATTTTTGATACCTCTGCCCTACTGATCCTGAAGCGCGGGGGATCTCGGACGTAACGGCAACAGGCCATTCCGCTCCTGGCGGTATTGGGCAGGTGCACCTCAAGTATTTAATAGTTTTTATTTATTTACCATTATGGTTCCTAATGAATTAGCTCATGTTCTTATGTGATACCTCGTTTGCCTGAGTGTTTAGGACGTGACAGGTGTCAGCACGTCGTAACAGAAAATATGTGTCACGATGTGAACTTAGACTTCAAGTTCGGTCGCCACATCATTGTATGATTCAAATGGCTCTGGGCACTATGGGACTTTACTGCTGTGGTCATCAGTCCCCTAGAACGTAGAACTACTTAAACCTAACTAACCTAAGGACATCACATACATCCACATCATTGTATATTGGACATTCATAAATGATGTGGTCGGGTATTCCGTCCTGAGCGCCACAGTCACACGTTGGTGCAGCCCGTTTCCCACATCGACATAGGTATGTCGGATAGGGTCCATGCACTGTAAGAATGTGCAGCAGACCCGTACTTGGCTCGAAGTAACCCATCTGTAATCTCACCTTAATACTGGGCAGCAGCTGAAACACCCTTCGCCCCGTTTCCTCGTTCTCCCACGATTCCTGCCTACTTCTAATGGCAAATTTGTCTCCTAATTGTACCCCCGTGATCTCACTGGTCTTTTCAATCTTTCCTTTGGTTGTCCAGTACCATGCTGCCTGTTCCCGTATCCTGACATCTTATGGACACCGTCCCATTAACGCTAACAAAGCCCCACCAGGAGCTTTTCGCCCCAACAGAGCGTAATAGCATATTCCGCTGCACCCTACTTACAGTCATGGTAGGCATTACCCTCGTGAGCCTGTGTGCCCAGACCAAACCCCGTATCCTACTATTGATGTTAGAATGCTATTGTGGTAAAGTTTAATGAGACTGGGTAGCAGGTGGAATCCTTTGGCCGATGTTGATGAGATTATTTAAGACTTCCAGGGCTCATTGAGTTATGGTATCTATATGAGATGTGTAGTTTCACTTTTCGTCTGGAGATCTAGCCTCGCCGCGCCGAAGAACTGGTGTTCCCTCAATTCGTATTGTTGGATTCCTAATCAGGCTACCTGCCAACAGTAGATGCGTAGATTTCTGTGGTCCTACCTTCATTTTCGTTTTGTGTCACCATTCAACAAGCAATGTTGTTGTTCGTTCCACTTTGGGTTCTAGATCCTCACGGCTATGGCCGCCGACCAGCAGGAGGAGGTCGTCTGCATAGGCTATCACGTCTAGCACGCCCTTACTGAGTTGTAATGTTTCTAGTACAAAAGAGTAACCCCAAGACAGATCCCTAGGGACACCCCTTCGTAATGGGTTTATTGTTTTTCCGCTAGGCGATGATAGCCAGACCGCCCTGTCCTCACTATAGCTCCTCAGTCAGCCATAGAGGGGCCCTGTGCACTCCTTCTCACGCAGGCGGGAGAAGAGCGAGCGCCACCACAGGATGTCGAAGGCGCCACTTATACCTACCATGATGCCCACCACATACTTGTGCGGGGCTGAGCTGCAGACTTCGGCCGCCAGGGCAATTTCATCAGACGCTCATTGCCCCAGTCGAAAACCATACTTTCTGTCGCTCATCCCGCGCAGTATCCTGTGTGCTGCCAGTCTATCAGCCAATAGCCTCTCCAATATTTTACCCAAGATATCCAGGAGACATATGGGCCTATATGGCTTGGCTTCCATATGGTCCTTGTCTTTCGCTTTCTTTATAATTACAACATTTGCCCTTTTCCAGATTTTCGGGAATTTGCCAAGCCTTAGGCACGTGTGAGGGGTGCAGTTGGCTGAGGGATGAGATGCAATCTCCACTTCTATGCCATCTGGCCGTGGAGCCTTCCCCCTTTTAAGAGATTTCATGTGTCATCACTTCTTCCTCCGAGAAAGGGTACACCACGGTGTTGTTGGTGTACTCATCAAGATCTTCCCTGCGGATCTGACGTTGGGTTTCGTTGTCCTCATTTTCCTCATCATCTGGCAGTAGAGTCCGAAGGAGGACCTCCACGGTCTCCTGGCAGGACTCCGCCATTCCGTCGCCATCCCTGAGGGACAAAAGAACTACAGGAGATCTTAAGTTTACCTTGACCAGCTTATAGGGGACTCCCCATGGGTCAGTGGCTAGTTGGTGCAGCACATATCTTTCCCAACTTTTTACCCTTACCTCTTTTAGTTCTTTCTGGAATATGTGTTTAGCTTCTCGGTATTGCTGTAGCCAGTTCTGTTTTTCCTGCCAGACGACACTTCGCTGGTAGTGCCTCCTCGCCCGTCTTACAGACAGAGACATGCGTTCAAGGCCGGCAGTCCATGGTGCTGAGGAGGCCGCAACGGCTCTCCTCCTGGTTGGTACAGCAGCTTTCACCGATCTGACTATTGCTCCCACCAGCTTTTCAGCATACCTATCCACGTTTACGTCGCCTTCAGGTAATGGAGGAACACTTCTGAGCTAGGCATTCCCAATCTGTCCTATTGAAATTACATTGAATCACCTATCCTACGTCCCAGTGGCACTCTTCATCACTTAGGCTGCAAACAATCAGATTGTGGTCACTTGTTGTGACTTGATCTAAGACTCCCCAGTTCTTAATGTTTCTGATGGCAATGGGTGTTGCCAAGGTGACTCCCATGTTCGTTCCAAAACGCCTCTGCCTCTATAGATGGGGGTCTGGGGGTTCCCTGGTCTGTATACCACAACTAGTTAGGAGGCCATGATTAGCTTTTCAGACTTTTACTAATTTGCATCTCTAGTTCCGCTGTACCTTAGGGGGGATTTAGCATTGACCGATGGTTATTGCGAGCTAACACTCCATAGATGCTCGGGCTCACATGCGGTACCCCTTCGTCGAAATTTCTTCGTTCAAACTCGTCTAGGGGTTGAACCTCATCTGTCGCATTACATGTCCTAAATTTGACACTCGTGACCATTTGGTTAAATTGTCTGGCTGAAGGCGAATTTGCGAAATACAAAGTTAATATAACATATAATAACAGTAATAATAATAATATTGGGAACTAAATTAACGACCTATAAATAATGTAGGCCAGACAGTTGGTATTTGGTTAGAAAAATTTTCACTCAGAAAGCAAACTAATAGCGAAAGTGGTCGTATTTAGAGTTACTGTTACACTCGAGCGCTTCTCTATTTGACACAGTTCGATCATTCACAATCTCATCGCGAATTACAAGCCCATCTCGTTAACTGGGCGAAATGTTCACACCAGGTGCGCAGCTGCTCACTGCTCAGAGACTAAGTCCCATGAGAGTACACAACTCGAAAATTTCAAAGTCTTTTCACTTGTTAGCTCCCTAAAGGCCGACCGTCCGCTTCCGCGCCTCCACCTGCTCTGTCCTCTTTGGTGCCTCGACCAGTACTGTCTCTGCTCGTCGCCGGCCATTATTCCGGCGTGCCGAGCATCGTCGCTCAGCTGACTAGGGTAGTTCCCTTTCCTGATGCCGTCAATCTGATTGACTACGGCTTATTCTACATTATTTAACATTTTAACATATTTAAATAATCAAAGGTGGACCACTTTCATGTTCTAAATAAAGTAACAATAATATCCATTACACAATAAATGTTAAATTCTTTTACATAAAACCGATACAATTTCCTTCTTAACTTTGAATGTCACAGCCAGTAGCCTTGCATCAGTGTGCTTTCTGATAAATAAGTAAAGAACGAAAGTAAGAATTATTCACTAAACTTTGCAACAGATATTCAATTACCTAATGATTCAATAACGTGTCATGCTATCACCGTTCAGTGTGTTTTGTGTGGAGGAAATGATGATTGATTCTTAAATGTAGATAATGATAATTTAAATATACTATATCTTTTAACAAATAAAGCTACAGAGTTGATATTTACAACGTTTATCATTTTAATGATGCTCTTCTATATGAAATGTCGATCGTTAACATCGAACAAAGCGTTCATATTTTAGCATTCAGGTCTTTGTTATAAAACTTGTTAATTTCACTTCAACAGTGAATCCTAAACTATTACAGAAGTGAACAATATTCAAGTTTCATTGGGATCACCATGAAAATTTATGGAGGATGGCTGATTAAAATTACTGTGACTTGATTCCCTATATTACTACAGAATTAAATAGTGTTCATAAGTGTTTCCCTTTATGGCCGATCTTAGGTCCGCCGAATTTAACATTGCTATGTCTCCTTGGCCACAAAAGCCTTTTACTGGGTTCCCATATGATGTAGGTTCCCGCCTGTCTCACTCGCACGCTACAGCGCTTAGACCTCAATAGACAATACACTCCTGTGAGTTTCCCCATCTCGTGGTGAATCTGTGCCCTTTGTGGCACACGGTCCTGGACGACAGGGCTCATTTAACAATTCCTGTAGGCTGACTCTTTCGGCCGTATATTTAAATAAGAGCGCAATACTCGTTAACTCACATTATGACAATCTTTCTCCCTCGCAACGCCATGGTGCCTCACGTGAAATGATCCGAAAAATCTTCAAAGTTACTTCCGTATTCGAAGTACATATTGATGATATAGACGAGCCCGGCAGATGACTGTAGTTTCATGACGTTGCATTGGCTATTTGAAAGTTGTGTCAGGGTCTTGTTCATTACAATTAGAACTGCTCTTGGCACTTCTCCAGTGTAAATTATCTGCCAAGTGGCAGCCATAAAGGAAATCTGCCCAGCTTTGGAGTATGGCTCCTGCAGGCAGATTACATCCAGCTTCCACTCCTCCACTACCATTCGCAGTTCCTACATGACCAAGAGACTATTATGCGCATTGATCTGTCCAATGTTTATTTCACTTGACATTATGGTAAATGTATGTACATTACATTCAGGCCAGGTCTTTTTTCCAATCCAGCGCAATGCGCCCATTTGTTAAAACAGACTGTATGTAGATTTCTTCAGGTCAAATCATTCATCTCTTCTTTCGAAAACCTTTTTTGATGAAGTCACACAGGGCTCCGAAGCCAGTGGGGAGAGTCATCGACTTCAGCTGTACTCTGTCCACAGCCCCCATTGTTGAGAAGGTGACCTTTCTACCATATTTGTATCCTACGCGAACGACGTGTCTGAGTGCAGGTGTCAGGACTGTCGGCTGCTCCAAGCGCGAAAGCTGTATAGCGTGTTCTAAGTTAGGGTACACACTTCTTGGGTCTGCTCCTGTAGCTCTTACTTGCTGTGCTGACTGTGGGTACATCGTGCTGGTAACTCTATTATCCTGTATTATTTGTTGTGTCTGTCCTTCCTGCTTGGGGATAGTGCTGTTAATTGTACTGCCTCGCGAGCGGTTATCAAGTACTTCGCCGCCTTGAATTATAACTGGCCGGCCTACATCCACTGGTCGCCCAACATGTCTTTCCGCTTCCTGTGTTAAACTGTGCCCCCGGTTGAGGGAGGAGGAGACACCAAGATGGCCTGAGCCATGGCTCAGTCTGAATGCAAACATCAACCATCATTGTTTTTTGCTCTCTCATATCTGATGGAGACTTTAGAAAGTCTTTGAATTTGCATGCCCTCTCCGCATTTCTCCTCCTCTTACCTGGGGACTTTTTTTTCTTGATTGTCTGGTCCCAATAACAGATTCAGCCATAGTCTATTCTAGATATCAAACGCTGTTCCAGCATTTTACATGTTGGGCATTTTCTACCAAGGACACCGCAAGTCTTTTTACCCCTACTCGTGCGTGGAATGCAGATACTTGATTTTCTACAGTCTTTTCTAACATGGTCCTCAGTCCGCCCTTGGAGTATGCTGGCTTCCTGTTACAGTATTTGTGTACATGATCTATGGCGCCGCAATTGTGGCAACAAGGCACTACGTGGAAATCTTTTACGTTTATAGCATGGGAACCTATTTCAACCTTGCCCATGGTTGTAAGCTTCTTCCACAGTGTCCCTGAGACGTGTGCCACGTGATGAACTACATCTCGATCCCTAGGTCCTGTCCCAAACTTTAACTTGAAGTCTTTCATAAACGTGTTTATGTCCACTTCGTCTAAATTTTGATGATACAGGGTTTCACATAAGTCCTCGTAGTTTAAGGACATGGGAACAGCATTTAGGATAAACAATGGATTACGTTTCCAGATGGTTCACATTTTACAGATTTGCACAGTTTTTGATTGGATAACAGTTTATTATTATCTTCCTCTGTAGCAACATCAACTATAACGACGGTTTTGGTGGTTTTAACTCTATTTATTTCCATTTTTTCTCTGGCTGGGTTTACTGTTGTGGCAAAACTCTTCAGTACTTTCTTAACATCTTGGCTGGTCATGGGTCTTAGAAGGACTGCATTGTCCGGCTGTTTGGAGATCTTGGCTATGGTGTCTTTTGTTGACTGGGCCTTAGTTGCTGCTTGTGCAGCCACGCCAGCCAACCTTTCTCAACCTATCGTTTTCCTTCTCCAACTGCTCAATTCGACCTTCTAACTTGGCATTGGTAATTTCCCATGCCGCCAGCTCATTTTTGGTGGCCTGGACTGCAGTGTGACTAATTTTCCCATTTTTAATGCTTTGATCAAGGATCTGAGTTATCCTTGTATACCGGTTCATAATGTTATCCTCCACTGCCTGACTCAGGCCGTCTTGTGACGAGGGAATGGGTAGCATCAAAGCTCTTGTGGGCGCACCGGAATCGCTTGCCTCTTCAGTATACTTTATGTCTTTGACAAGCGAAAATGGAGTAAGAGCTCATCTCTTGCCCCGGACCAGCTCCTCTGGCATGGGGGGGGCTCCTGCAGCTCGCCCACCAACGTCCCACCTAAGCCAAGGGCACTCCTGAGCTTCCGAGTTCTACACGCTGTTCCCAATGTGCTGGTCCGTCTCGGTGGCCCCATCATCAATGATTTCACTCAGTGCTCCTCGGTAAGCACACCCCGCACTCTGGAGAAGGGGATGCACTTGTTCTTGCCTACCTACCAGCCCGAGCTTCCACCTCTCGGCCAGCGACCCACTCCTACTCAGGAGGAAGGCAGGTCACCTAGTCGTTCAGTGGTCTGGACCCAGCTATCCTGGTCCAGGCGATGCCACAACCTCCTCGGTTTGGCAGAACACGCCCTTGTAACCCACAGGCGCGGCGAAGCGTCCTTTCCGACTCGCTCCGAGATCCCATGCCGACAAACGAGTTCGTCAGCATGCAGAGCACCTGGTGTTCTATGCTCTGCACAGAGAGGGTGAGGAGCAGCAGCCGCCTAGTGCAGAGGGGGCGCACACAGCGTGAGCAACACCCCCTGATGCCTAGCAGCCCCACTATACCCTACCCCCCCCTACCCCACCCCCCCCGAAGGGGGACACATCGTCGGTCTCTGGACACAGCTCCCCCTGTGCCATGCACCCTTCGCCTTAGCATCGGTTTGGGTCGCAGCTCTCCCATTTGACGCAAGGCAACATCCGGGCAGGCCCGAGAAATGCCTAGCTTGACGTCTGGAACCATGGGAAGGCGGAAAGAGCCACTTGTGAACGAGAGGCTTTGTATGACGAATCATTCCCCCCCCCCCCCCACCACCCCCCACCCCCCGTCCACGTGAGACCTGTCGCCTGTCACCGGCACGCCCGACCAGAAGCGATACGCCCTGGTGCGGTACGGGATCCTGTGCCTTACGGGGCGCCGGCGGCGGGCGGGTCCGCTCGAAGCGCACCTACGCGACCGAGGAACTGTGACTTTGCGCCAGCGCTCAACTCATCCGATCTCACGCCAGACGTTATTTAGGTTACATATGATCTGAATGAGTACTTGTATGCATGTACATTCGCCATAGCAAAAAACAACAAATTCGAAACACTTGAGAAATCGCAGTCTTACAGTGTCCAAAATACAGTCACAGAAAAAGTTGGCACCACAACATCCTGCTACATGAAATTGAAATTCGGTCTAATTAAGTAGGAGTATCTGTTTGTCTACCTGCCCCGAATGCAAATATCTTAGCTTTAAACTTTCTCACCTCAGCAGCTTTGCTATAAGTGTACGTGTTCAATAATTTCAGTATGACACAATATATATATCGTCGCAGAAGAGGTTTCGTAGCATAGTCACCGTGGTGTAGTGGTTATTATACTTCATTTCCTTCTCAAACGGTGAAAAAGTCGATACCCAGGCGAAGTTACGTTCCTACAATGCCGCATGAGAAACCTGTTTGGGCACCATGGAAGACTAACGTCTGGAGGATCCAGGACAAGCAACCAGTATGTATCCACTGCGGACGACCGGGACATGTGGTGCACTAATGTCGAGAAAGGCGGCGGATATTTGATGACACTCGCGCCCGAAGACAGCAGACAGATCGTATCCGATGCCAACTCCGGGACGACGAAGATGAACAAGAAAATGTGGGTGTAGGACGACATAGATCACCATCGCCGCAAGCGAGCCGCTCGAGAAGACGCTCCCCAACACGCTGAGGAAGGTCTCCATCGCCGTTTAGAAGCTCTAGCCCATCACCTAGCCGCCGCAACCTGGAGAAGTAAAGGGAGCTACCTTCCTTGGAGGTGAGGCCATGTGCAAATTTCGACAGTATCTCTATGGAAGGCCATTCACAGTTGTTACAGACTATCATTCACTTTGTTGGTTGACAGGTCTTAAAGATCCAACCGGACGACTCGTCAGGTGGGCACTAAGTCTTCAAGAGTGTGACATTACCATAGTGTACAAAAGTCGAAGAAAACACCAAGATGCCGACTGTCTCCCAAGAAACCCTGTGCAAGACCTTCAAGACTTTGAAGAAGATAGTGACTGTCTCGCTGCACTCCAGGATCTCGCTGCTGAGCAGAAGAAAGACGCCATGATATCTCAAATTATGCTTGCCTTAAGTCGGTCGGAGGATGGGGAAGGACAATTTAAGGTAGGTTATGGATTACTTTGAAAGAAAAACTTTGATCCATTTGGAAAGGGGTGGCTACCAGTGATTCCTAAACACACGCGCTTAGATGTTCTACTGAAATTCCCTGACACACCTGAGGCCGGACATTTAGGATTTATTAAGATATACGATAGGAACATCAAGAGATTTTCCTGGCCAGGTTTATTTAGGAATGTTCGTCCTTACGTGTCGCACTGTCGAGAGTGCCAGAGGAGAAACGCAGTTCCTCAGAAATCACTTGGCCGACGCATACCAATTCCACCAGCCGAAACGCCTCTCCAGAGTGTTGGGAATGACCTCCTCGGACGATTTCCAACGTCTGCTAGTGACAATAGATGGATCATTGTTTGCACTGATTATCTGACACGCTATGCCTTTACAAAAGCCGCAAAAACAGCCGAAGCATTCTAGGTAGCCAAATTCATCGTGGAAGACATTGTATTAAAACACAGTGCCCCAAGATCGTTAATTACGGATCGAGGGAAAGTATTTGTTAGTCTTGTGACAGAGATAAACTGTCGGGACATCATCATTTATCACATGACGACTGCCTACCAGCCGCAAACTAACGGGCTTACTCAACGCCTTAATAAAACCTTGGCCGACATGCTATCAATGTTTGTCAATGTTAAGCAGAGCAACTGGGATGAGGTGCTACCTTTCGTGACGTTTGCCTACAACATCGCCAAACAAGACACCACAGGATTTACGCCATTTTTCCTCGTGGATGGGCGTGAGACGATTACGACGATGGACACTGTACTTCCGCTACTTCCTGATGACGTGGACCACGACTCAATTAGCCAGGCGTTAACCAGAGCTGAGGAAGCTATGCAGTTAGCACGACTCCGCACGCTGCAGGCTCAAGAAAATGGTTACCGAAGGTATGACACGAGCCACCTCCCTTTTGTCTACCAGCCTGGTGACCTCGTCTGGATCTTCACTGTTCGGAAGGTAGGTCTCTCTGAGAAGCTCCTCAGGCGCTACTTTGGACCTTATAAGGTTGTAAAACAGTTTTCTGATGTTCCTTATGAAGATTTCGACCCCGACACAAGACGACGAAATATCAGAGATACGGTCCACGTTCTTCGAATGAAGTTCTATATGGGTGCTGCAACCCAGGGTAAAGTCGAAGCTCCAGGGACAGGCAATAAGCGTAAAGGTGACGAAGAGCGTAGCGGCAGAGGAAGTTCTAAGAAGATCACCGCCAGGGCGAACATCAGTCATCGGGAGTCGGAGTATGCAGGACCGATGACTCGTTCCCGGACGAGGACGACATAACACAGAGACGATGTTTTCTTAAGGAGGGATCAGTGTCGCAGGAGCTGAGTTGCACAGTCACCGTGGTGTAGTGGTTATGATACTAGACTGTTGCATGGAGGGTCCTAAGTTCAAAACTCACCTGAACTGTAAACTGTTAGTTTCTGTATTCGGTTATAGTACATTCTAGAAGTATCGACAAAAGTCAACAATCATTGTACTGGAATGTTCTGTAACTGTATATACACCGTATGTGTTCTGGCCGGAGGCAGTTCGCTCCGCACTCTTGTATGTGCAAGTGCTGAATAAACCTTCGTTAAGTGAAGTTGGTGTTCGTCATTCGTCTAGTTACGCCTTCTTTTACATTACAATATACTCACACATTAAAGAAAAATTTATACAGAAAGAATAAAATCTTGCCCTAATTAACCAGTATTGAGCATTTGTTACCACTTCAAATACGAATACAAATTGCAAATCACGGGTCTCTTTCATTGTACTTAACGTTCTGTCAGAAATATGAAAGTAATACTGTGCTAATCACTAAACGTGTACATGAAAATTAACACTTAAAGTACTTAACGACTGCTAAGTACCAAGAAAATTATTTAATTTCTGCTCCAGCAGAATGTTGAGTTTATGTATAAAACTTTTTTAATGTCAACATATGCGTACACGCCTTTTATTTTCTCAGTGTCTGAATTTCCCAAAACATAACAACCCCCATGTGACATACTCAGAATTTTGTTTGTTCCACTGTGTAACAGTTGCCATTTCTGATTATTTTTCTTAATTAATGAGGCCTTCAGATGGGATTAATACTAATACTACAACAGTGTATGTTTGTGGGTTAGTCAGCTTTTTGTCAAATTGTTCTGTGGAGCCTCGTTCGGTTTCCTAGAGTGACTACAGCTTGGTTAATTTTTTTGTTTTCAACTTGCTTCTTCATCAGCAATCTGAGGAAGATGCTCTACCCATTCCTTATGCTGAGTGGTTGTGAACGTAAGTTCAGCTGGTATAGAGCCTGTGGACTTGTGTTGTGGGTTATTATTATATACTGTTTCAAATTGAGCTATATATTCGACCCATTTGCGTTGCTTGCTATGATATAAGTTGTGATAAAGCGAATCAGTTTCTCAACTCGGGCTGAAGGGTGATATTAAGATATACTTCAGTTCCTGTGTTTACATAAAGTCTTTGCACTTCCTACTGGCGAAGTATGAAGCGATATCTGACAAAATGGAGATGGGTTTGCCTAGCACCAGTAGGTAATCAGTGATGATATTATTGATAACAGAGGTGGATGTTGCAGCTTTTACCACGTACATTTTTATATATTTTCTGCATATGTCATGCATAGTCACTATGTACTTCACACCACTTCTTGCCGTTGGGAGGGGCCCTATTACGTCCAACGCAGTGATTTGCGGGTAATATCGGACGTAATTCCGTTTTGCTGCAGATGTTCATTGTATTTGCTTTTCCGGAAATGACGCAAGTCCTCAGTACCCGTTGTACATGTTTCTTCAGGTTTGGGTAGTGACAATATTCAATATTGTGCTATTTTGTCAGTACACTTCTTAAACTCAAAATGTCCCCAGGTATTATGAGTACACCAAATAAAATCTTCTATGTGGCACGCCAAGGACCTCGGTCAAGGCTGCGTTTATAAAACAATACTTCGTTCCGCAACTCATATCTCTTCCTATAAGTAAGGTCTTTTACAGGGAATTCCTCTCACTCGGCAGCTTTTTCTACTAAGTCGGCAAATTCCGAGAGACCTTCGGGCAACCTGGATAAAGCATCGGCCACGATGTTATCCTGTCCCTTTACATAATGGATCTCAAGGTCATATTCCTGTAGGGCTAATGTCCGTCGAGTCAACCGAGCATGCATTAGCTTGTATGACAACAGAAAATTGAGCGCCCGGTGCTCGCAGATTACCTTTACGTGTTTTCCGTAAATGTAATCATGGTATTTCTTTAAGGCCCACACAACTCATAATGCCACAAGCACTGTCACTCAGTATGACCGTTCGCACCCTGACAGGACTCTACTTGCAAGTCCAGTGATACTAATCTCAGTCTTCCCTGGGAAAGGCAAGCCCCCAAGCCACAGCTCGAAGCGTCCGTCGTCAGACAGAAATCCTGATATCTGGCTGATGTACCATCTCTGAATTTACTAGCGCCTGCTTAAAAGTGTTTATGGAAACCGATCTTGCATTTTTCTGTCCAGTGCCAATGAGCGTTTCTTCTGAAGAGGCACTTTAAGGCCTTATTATTCAGCAGTTGCGGTGATACAAACCGGCGAAAAAATGCTGCAAGCCCTAAAACGCTTTTAATTGTCTTTTGGTCTTACGGTACAGACAATTCACAATTGCATTCATCTTTCCTGGATCAGGTACTATTCTTTCACGTGATATAATATGCCCAAGGAACTTATCTGTTGTCGATGGAATTGAAATATTTTGAGGTTGACATTACCCCAGCATTCGGAAACTTATTCAGTACTCTCTCCACTAAGTCTACATGCTCTTCCCAGGTACTGGTGGCAACAAGTACGTCATCAACGTAGACAGTAAATTCGTCTAGCAGCTTAGGTCCCAACACAGTACAGCAGTAAACACGTCCGCACTTACAATAAGACCAAACGGTAATACCTTAAATAGGTAATACCTTAAATAGGTAAGTACGTCCAGCAAACACGAACGCAGTGTATTTTCTGGATGACTCAGATAATGGTATTAGTCACTACGATTACCACATGTCAATCAAGGTGAGATATTTCGTACCAAAAACTTTTGTAGCTGCCCCTCTAAATTCTCGAATCTAGTCCGCACCGGGATTATTATTTCATTTATACCCCCAGTACCAAGCGAATGCTACCATCTAACTTCATAACATTCAGTTATAGAATACCATATGGGAAAGATGATAGCTCTATTGTATCACAAGGTAGCATCTTTCATATCCCCTTCATGACAGCTTCTTTTCGGGTCTACAACACAAAGTCGGCGGCTCTGCAGAACGTTGGATTCTTGTAAAGTAGCATGTCATATGCGTATCCCCAAATAACGCCTGGTTTCTCCGAGAATATAGCTTCATATTGTTTTAAATGTTGTGATAATTCACCTTGCTGTACCGGACTTAGGTACTGAAGTTCCTTAACTCTCATTTTCTTTAAGTCAGGTACTTCCTATGCTTCTAGCGTGTGATCATTCCCAGTGTTACAATACCCTTTTGTGATTGATTATCGCCTCCCCACAATATGCTCGTTCGGATATACCGGAACTGAACTGCTTGACAAAACTTGCCACGGTTTTCTACGGTTTTTACCATCTCCAGTACTAATTGTGCATCAAGGTCGCTGAAGCTAATAAGACCACGTGAGAGGTCAATTTGTATGTCCCTCTCTCGTATAATATCCCAACCTAGGACGACAGGTACCGATAAATTATTCGCTAGAAGGAAAGTGCACAATATTGCTTCTTTTTTGAAAACCACCTCGGCTTGCACCTGGAGCTTAATTACTTGGCTGTTTGCCCCAGTGGCACCCGCTACTTTGGAATTCTGTACCGGCAGGATCGGTAACTTCCTAACTTGGTTCACAAATCTGTAGAAATTACTATCCACAACCAGAACCGATGCGCCGGTATCGATTACTAACTGCACTTGAATACCGCTTATACTGCCCATTATCGCAGCTTGTATCTTTTCGACACATCCTTTTTTGTATTTGCGGTTTCTTCGGACACCTCTTTCTTGAGATCTTGAATGTCATTATATGTTTACGAGATTATATTGTGTGCCTTCACCTTGTTCCGCGACCTCCTGTCGAAGGCTTACAGGCGCCCCGCATAGTTTGACGCTTGTGAAGGTTGATTTTGATTGTTTCCCATTACCTCGTCAACACGTACATTAAGTGGCATTTGATTGTTTTCGCTGCAGTGCGAAGGCTGCCAGTGCGAGTGATGTGATATGTCTCAGCCACTGGTATCGCAGTAACATGGTTCAGCGGTACATTTTGTTATTGATATGGTTGTTGTCCTGAATTAGGTTTCCAGCCACTGCGTTCGGGATTTTGCCACGACCCCCGTTTGAAGAGCGCAAGTTGCTATTCTGATTAGAATTAAATCCACTGTCTCCTCGCCTTTTGCGATTTGGATTGTTGTTGTGTTTTCGTAGTTACCACTATTGGGATTACCAGACTGCGGTCTGCTGTCAGTATGATTAACATTATAGTTATAATCTTGGTTATAGTAGCCGTGGTTGACGTTGCTGTTGCTGCTTTAAGGCTTGAAACCACCTCCTTTATGGTTACAATCACTCCGACGATTCTTGTGGTTTCCACCCACTTTCACATTCTGTGGATCATTCCGTTATTTTCGTTTGCCCTCTTAGTATCCTCTTGTATGAGGTCTAACGAGTGTACCACAGCAAGGACGTTTTCGTGATCTGAGTGTGGCACATGCACTAACTTTTCTGTAATAGAGATAGGCATACATGCCTTTAATAATCACAACACATCTCTGTATGCTACTGGCTCAACCATATATCTTGTCATATTTAGATACTTCTCAATATATTTCCTGAGACTGCGCTGTTTCGGGTTGTATACTTCTGGACTATATATGAGTTCACACAAACGTTCTTGTGCTGAACTTGCCTAAAATCGTCCTAGGAAAGATTTGCCAAACCGAACCAAAGTGTGGCAACTATCCGCAACTTACAGTGCCCATAACGTGGCTTTTCACCTTATGTGCGATGTTGCAATCTGTATTTTTTGCCGCTCGGTCAACAATCGAGGCAAAACACTACTGACGTTTCTTATTAATACAACAGGTTGGTTTGTCTTTTCGCCCTCATTGAATGTCTGGAATTGCCGGTGTTCAGTCAAGCTTTCCTCGTGCATCCGACTCCTCAATGTTGGTAGTACTGGCTCTAAGCTGGTAGTCATTCTATTCACATCCGAGAAGTGTGAACTCACAAGACCTGCATCTCCATGAAACAAAATTCCAAATGGTTATGTATTTAAGGTCTATTCCCGTACTGGGATGGAAAACGAGACACATTCCATTGTTCGTAATGTCTTTCACCTTTTATTTCATGTTCAGGTTCTCTGACCTGCTTTCTACTTTGACTCTACCTCGCAGCAAACGTGGACTGAACTAAATTCTTAAGGTTGTCAAATTCCACTGGCAGTCCTTGGCTGGTATCATTCTTGCCAGATACTACGTCTGATGCTACATTCGGCACTTCTAACTTAACCTCCTCTTTAACTGTCTCTTTCATGTCTTTGTTTATTTTGTCTAGCGATGTGGCCAGCTTTTTCACCTTTTATTCTAACATCCTGACTGCCACATCGCCAGTAAGTTGTTCCACAGCTTACGACAGCTCTTTGCAGCCTCTATGCAAAGCGCTAAAGTCGCTGCGCATACGTGACAAATCTTCCTTGATACTATCCGCGAGAGACTTGTCGCGAGTATCAAGTACTTCATTTAGCCTTACTACAATCTCTACATCGCCCTTAACTAAAGCTGCGTTAAGCTGCCTTGCCATTTCTTTCTCTCTAAGGGTTTGTTTTGCTTCTCACAGTCTTTCCATTTCTTTGTCTCTAAAGATTTGTGTTTCTTCTCGCTGTCTTTCAAAGTCAGGGAGAGAAGTTGTCTGTTTTTCTTCGCGTTGCTGTTCCCTTATTGGATTTTGTGCTTTGTCACTTTGTGTCTTTTCACAAGCAAGAAAATATTTATTTAGCACGTCTTCTATTTCCGGGTGACAATACAACGCCCTTTGCTCGTAATGTTCCAATACAGGGTTTTTTAAAGTGGAAATTGCCTTTACTAAGTAATGATCCTAGCTACTATCGAAGTAGTCCTCTTGGCTATCTACACACAGCTGCCTACGTTTCTGGAGGTCTTGGAAGGAAGCAGGTATATTTTCAGCTGCAATGTTTGTACGCTCATTTGTCACGTTGGATGTCTGTGATATCTTGATGAAGCTTTCCTTTCACTCGCCTTTTCATTCACAGAAATAAGAATATGACGGTTGTGGGATGGCAATAACAAAATGTCTGGAAAGGTACTCGGTAACTGAAAAAGCTGTAGCTGGTCTTGCAATCTCATGCTGTAAGAACCAGGCCTGAGAACCCCCCATATTCATCCCCTATTTCACTCCATTTGTGGCCATTATTTCACCCCCAAAGCAGTTTAGTTTCCACAAATACTGAAACACATATTTCTTTCTTTCTGACAGAGGAACCAAAGGTCAAATTTCGTTTGTCTAGCTTCAAAGTTGCGTTAATAGCGACATAATTTTAAAAAGCCGTTCATCTCACATTTCACCCCTTTATGGGTGAAACTACGAAAAATGCTTTATTAAATGACGTCTCCACTATAAAGTTAACACCGTCTGCAAATTTCATGTTTGTAACCTTAGTGGTTTGCTCTGGGCTACGATGAGTCAGTGAGTCAGGCAGTTGGGACATTGACTTTTATACACTGAGATAATAATATTTACGTGAAGTATGCAGAAAATAAAGTAATGTTAGATCAAATCATACTATGAGTTACGAGTCTCAATTCAGGCTGTAGGTTGTCCCTAGATTATGAAATCACCGACTTTTAGTATCGTGTTAAGGGAAAATTATCTGTATAAAACACACAAAAAATCACTTCAGAACGTGTAAATTATTGAAGCAGCAGCAATTCCAAGGATATTGGATTTACAGTACCAAGTAAAAAATGCAGATGATTATATCGCACCTACTATTGGTACATTCCAGTCGTTATATAAAATAAAACGCTAGTCATATGTTAACAGTACCTTACTGGATGTCTACAAGAATTAAAGGTCCGTACATCATGTGCTATATTAAAGACAGTAACAGATTAAGTAAGCAAAGGACACAATTTCATTACATTCTTTGTATGGTAATATAATACAAAATGGTAGAAAGTTACCTGTCTTAAATGGCGTGCAAAAATATCACCACAAAAACTGTATACAAAGTGAAGCTGGAAAAATTTCAAAGTTTTAAAAATCCCGGAACGTTTATTACCGTTTTACAGTCTGACAACGCACTCACCAGAGGTTTATATTGCTTATCGTATTTTATTTTTGCAATATGTATGTAATACAGTAAGATGTTTTAGAATTTTCATGGATTTCAAATATTTAAAACATAAATTTGTTTCCAGTTTACACAATGTTATGAGTACATGCCATTTAGGCACTTAATGTGCCACCCTGTAGCATCATGGTACTTTATAAGGGCTACAGAGAAACTGTCCCCTTTGTGTATATCATCTGATGCTCTAGCACAACACCTAATTATTTTAAATATCAAGTAAGCTGTTATTAATATATCACTCTCGTTTTCATTTATGTATCGACTGCGTGCCCGAATAGGATGTCCGACATAATCTTCTAGATTTCTTACTTGGTACTGTAAATTTCAATATTACATTTACCATGACATAATATGTATGAGATTCCATTTTGAACTTTTAAAAGCACACAAAGTTACTTTCCTCGAATTACGCCAAAATCCTTGGGACTGTTGATACTGCTTCAATAGTTTATACATTATGAAGTTTTTTTATGAAGATAATTCCTATACAAATCCTTTTCCTGTCACATGAAATTGGATGTTGGTGATTCCAGCAGCTAAAACGTAACGGACAAGACACAGTCCTAACTGAAACGCTATGATTTAGTCTATCACAACTTTATACTTTGCATACATATTGTAATAATCAAATAAGTTTACCAAAATAACCTCTGGCGAGTATCTCGAAAACTGTAATATATAGCGGTTACAATGTATATACAGATATTTAATTACTGTAGCATACATTCTATCGATTTCTGTTCCATTGATCTGTCAGACACGTCTAAATGTAACAGCCATGTCGCAGCAGTAAATATCGCACCACAATCTTACATGCTACTACTGACTATCCATAGATGAGGTTCTAAGTATGTTTAGTTGCAGCATTACAGGGGTGTCTGGATTATCATATAGAGTTTTCTGTATGACTATTACCAATAATCGTAATCTAATGCGTTGCTTCATTGTGTTGTGTTACACATGCAGTTGAAAACGATGTGTGCTGTTACATGTGTTATGGCTCTTTGTAGCTTGTAATAAGTAAGTAATTTTGTCTGTGAACTAAATATGTACAGAGATATTTCATGAAGACAGACGATGTGTGAAACAGTGTCACCATTTTTGTGAAAGTATTTCCGTTGCTCGAAAATGGTCGATGGCCGAAATTAGCTAATAGCACATAAAATAAAAAGATTACAGCATATATGGCCCACGTTTTCGTTGTTAAAAGATATTGAGGCTGGGAACCCACAAGAGCAAATTTCTGAAAGTAATACACTCACAAACGAAAATTATGTTTTGGTAATATGTTTTGCAAATGAGTAACTTTAAGTACATGTTACTGTCTTGAAATAATTGTGTAGTAACAAACACTTGACTTGAAGCGTTTGTCACTTAAGTTTGTTGATTATCTCAGTCGCCCTCTCAGACCGGGTGAATGACGCCATGAGGAAACGCGTCGCTCTTCATTGGATCCTGTCTATCTCTTCTAGTAACACACTTCGTAATACTCTATAATTGGTGAATAGAGTATTTTGTGCACCACTTTAAAGAATGAATTTCATTTTTTTAAGATTCTTGGAATAAATCTTAGCCTGGCATCTGTTTTTCCTACTATTTGGTTTGTGCGCACTTTCCACCTACGATAGCTCCAGACAGTTATTCACATGTATTTTACATTGGTTACTGTTTTCAGTGATTTTTCGCCTATTGTGCGGGCAACTGTAGATACCTTCGCTTGGCTGTTCACATTAAGTTACATTTATTTTACGTTGCATGTTGCAGTAGTTACGCAGAGTTAAAGAGTTTAGCACAGAACAGACTACCTTGGAGAGCTGCATCAAACCAGTCTTCGGACAGCAGATCACCATTATATGCCAGATGTACTGTGAATCAAAAACAGGTTCCTGTCTGAACGCCGGCCGCTGTGGCCGAGCGGTTCTAGGCGCTTCTGTCCGGAACCGTGCTGCTGCTACTGTCCAAGGTTCGAATCCTGCTTCGGCAGTGGATGTGTGTGATATCCTTCGGTAAGTTAGGTATAACTAGTTCTAAGTCTACGGGACTGATGACGTCAGATGTTAAGTCCCATATTGCTTAGAGCCATTTGAACAATTCTGAACCTGTCTGAACTAGAAGAGACTGTGTTGTATGAAACATACGCAAAAAGATCTTTTTTATCCTGATATCTTCTAAATTTTGCCTTTCCGATAGAAACCTGCATCTACGTCAAAATGCACTTTGTGGATGAAAACAGAAAATAAATTAAAATTTAATTGCTAATGCCCGATGTCCTTGAATGTGTTTTAATTTAAAACATTCCAACACGTTTAGCTTACCTTTCTACAGAACTTAGGATTATTTAAATGTCTGCAGAGAGAGCTACTTACAAATCGCATGCTGAAAGGTGGCCCATCGGAATTTTTATTCTGATGTCAACACATGTTGATTGACTATACGTCATGCATATTATTTAGTTCACTTTACCACTTCGCTGCCGCCAGTTGCAACCCTCTGCGCCAGAGGTCTCCAAATTGTAGCACGTATCGTACCGATGTGTAACGTAGCTATGTAGATGCGTCAGAGACCCTCAGAAAACTGAAAACACGAGTTCGAAAAGCTCGTCCACAAATGCAGCACTCTCTCCTTCAGTGTGACAATCTGAGACCACACACGAGCGCTGCGACATCCGCAACAAATCGATGCCTTGGGTTCGCTGTCATCGATCATCCTCCATCAAGCCAGACCTGGCCTCATACGATTTCCATCTGTTTCCTAAACTTAGAGAACACCTTAGAGGACTGCATTTTGACACTGATGAAGCGGCGCAAGCGGAGTTGAGATTATGGCTGCGTAAAACAACTCAGACACTCTACAGTGACGGTATCAACAAAGGGATGTCTCTTTGGGAGAAATGTGTTCGTCACCGGGATGACTATGTTGACAAATAAATATGTAGATATGAAGAATAAAAATGTAGAACGTTAATTAAGTTGGTTTTATTAAAAAAATCTAAGAATTTTGAAATAAAATATTCGGAAGATAACTTTTCAACACATTCCCGTTGTCACAATTTTTTTTTTTTGAAGTAATATCGTAATTCGAATTTCTTTATTCTTTTAACGTCAGTTTTACCCTGGTTATTGTTATTACCCGCTTGGAGCTCTGTTGGGCTGCTATTTGCTCTAATATACTCCATATCATAAATAACCTGAACCCGTATTAGATTAGCTTCTAGCATTTGATTATGACACGGAGATGATTTACTAGTTTCTGTTTAAGTGACAACTCTATACTTAATTTTTGGGTATTCATATAATGTCATACACTATTCATTTTCTGTCGCGACAGTGTACAATTTACTAATTATCTCATTAGTTCAAAAACAGTGTCCTTTCTTTACTGTGTCTATCCCCACAAATTGCCCTTCTAAAAAATCATTAGGGTGGCGGGTGAACTACTCCTGAATGGCGCTAAACAAATAATATCCAGTTGCCTTTCTTATTCGCTAGCGGGAAATAAAAAATATATCCATCCGGTAACGGAGCCTCACAAATGAAAGTGTGTGATCGCTTTCGAAATCGTACATTTAATCTTAATTAGCTTTGTTTATTGACGGGAAGAACAGGAAGACCAAACAGAAGAGACTTAAATCGTGACAGAATTCGCAATATGGTAGGTATTATAATATGCAATGAGTTTTCTTTGTCTTTAGAAGAGATACACGACTTTCGTAGCATTCATAGTCTTGGTCACATTTTACCATATAATGAACTGTGTACAAATCATGAGGTTTCGATTTAGATATAATAAAAACTAGAATTAGAAGAAACGGAGTTTTCAGCTCAAATTTGGCATTTAGTGAGCCTGTGATTCCACTACATAGAGGAATGAAGTTATTGTGCGCTTACCGATAGAATGATGATCGACTGTTTATATGTTGGTTTGATAACTGATGTATCAAATGGCTCTGAGCACTATGGGACCTAACATCTGAGGTCATCAGCCCCTAGAAATTAGAACTACTTAAATCTAACTAATCTAAGGACATCACGCACATCCATGCCCGAGGCAGGATTCGAACCTGTGACCAGAGTGGTCGCGCGGTTCCAGACTAAAGCGCCTAGAACCGCTCGGCCACATTGGTCGGCACTGATGTATCTATAGATAAATTCTTATACGCTAGTGACTGACAACACATGACGCTCAGCTCACGATGCTTCCATCAAACCATGGCTAGGAACTAAGAAACAGATAATCATGGTGTGAGACGTTTTTACCACAGGTACTATATACTGATTTCCACGTGGGGATCTCAAAGTACTTTTGTTCCGAGCTTTCATCCTAATGTTTAGTTACATCAGTCGGGGCGACGATACGGTACTGTTTGTCATTGTTTTCTGTAAGAGGTAACTGAAATTACTGTGATATGATTCAGTGCAGAACGTATTGTAAGAATAAAGCATTGTGAAGCACTTTGCATTCCTGCAGTTGACGCGCGTAGTCTGATTTGCAAACGCTGCTCCCAAACGCAGTTATTAATAAAAATCATCAACATTAAAGAACAAAGCTACATTTCATCCCTAAAGTACTGTCATACGTGGCGTAAAAAGTGAATTATAGACTATGGTCCGTAATCATTAATGCATGAGTAATAGAAATACACGTCTGTCATTCAAGGGTGGAGGAATGAGACTCTGTTTCGGTATTTATGTTGCTCACAATTTATTGATTTTAATCATCTTCTCACGTCAGCCAAATCTCAAAACGACACGCATCGAATGGCTGATGTAGGAGACAAGGGTAACCATAAACCAGCAACAGCATCACAGTCAAAGACTAACGACAAAGGAAACTCAACCAGCATGAAATGAGTAGCGAACGGCAGTATGAAGCAGTTAAAACCACTGAGTACTTCCCGTCCTCGACTGAACTGAAATTGTCGATATTTATTTCTGGGAACAGATTTAATGTACTCTTTTTTGACTTTGATCAGTACATCTCCTGAAAGAACATAAGACACCGCTTTTTAAACACCACATATAATCATGTAGTTCCCGGGATTTACGTTGTGACACCATACTGTATGTAATACGAAACTGACCACTAGATCTTTCTAGTGGTAGACCCTTCAGTGTAAAAGGTGGCGGGGTGTGTTTTGTGGTCAGCAGAGAAACAATAACAGATGTATGGGGTATGACGAGAGATCTGTGCCATAAAACAGCATGTGTGACGAAATGGTTTGTTAACAATAACCTTCTTGAAATTTTGGACAGGCATGCCCGAATTACGATCTGAACGCAATGGAACCCTTTTGAAATGCATTAGACTTCGCTTGTGAGTCCACCTTCCAATGTCACCACATTTTCTGGTTTCGGCTATTGGGGAAGAGTAGGTTATCAGCCCTCAGCAGACATTAAGATACCTTGTCTACCTGTAAGTGTCTACAACTGAGTTAAATCCGTCATAAAGGCGAAGGGTGGACACATCCCGTAATAACGTATGCTGGGATACTTTTTATCAGATGGTGTATCATCTCCAGTGATAAATACCAAGGAGTTTCTAATCATAAATACTGCTGAGACTGGGATCGAACCTGATGAGATAAAACATACCACATGTTTTGTCTATCTATTCATTAGAATGTGAATGTCTACAAGCTTCCTCGTCATACACATCCCTCTCCTTCTCCGACTCCTCCACTAGTTTCCAACATTATGCGTGGTGCCTGTTGTTCTACGTCGTGTCTCCCTACCACTTTCGCGCAACGACACTCTGAGCGTGTTTTTTAGGGAATTGCCTAGTTTGAACCTGAGACCTGTTGCTGGTAAGGAGACGCCAGACCACACATGACATGTAGAGTACAGAAGATTTCAGTGAGACTAGTGATGATATAACCAAATACTTAACGATTTCAGCGTCAGCTCCACTGCGCTCCCTGAAAAGAATCTTAATACTAACTAAATTTAGTGGAAGGGGTTCAAGGCTTTCCTATTTTTAGTTAGCTCGTAAAATAACGTCGAAAAAGCAGTTAAGTTCACCACTGGAAATTTTATTCTACTCACAAAACATTGTTTATAAATTGCACTATTGATAAAAGGAAATGTTTTAATACGGGATGATAAAAACCAATTGTATTCAAGTAAAATGTGAACGAATATTCTCTGAATGGGTTTCCAAGTTCTACAATGGATCGAAGGATGACATTTGCAATATCACATCTATAATCTAGGTTTAAATTAAGTTTCACAAAAGAAAAAACTATCAAAATGGTCTACAGTGAGACTCAGTTATCTTTAATTACTTATCTAACTTGTCGTAAATTACAGTGGGTGATGTGGCTTCACAATAATTATATAACAGAAAAATCATTGCGTTTCAGATTTTAACTTACGTAGCAAATGTGAATACCATGAGCTTTAATTAACGATCGATACTAGTATTACGCAAAACGAGGGTGTAACAGATGAGACTTCTGCAGTTCTGAGTGAAGCTTTATGCGCTGTTATGCGTCATCGCGTGCGTTCATTACCTTGTTGGTGTTCGTCAGGGGGAGGCGGCCGGCGCAGCTCCATACAACTCGCCGTTTCCGAAGCAAATCTCCCTAACTTCCCCTTACTACAATGTAACGAATTTGTTTAAAAAAAAAAAAAAAAAAACAATCTGGCTGTATTTTCATCTGACCAATTAGGGTCTCAATGTTAACCTTAAGAACCACCTACAAAAATTCTGTCAATCCAGTGTCTACTTTTCGTGGTTGTCAATGTTTTTAAAGTTTGCAACGTAACAGAGACGCGAAAAGGTCTCACGCTAAAACTTGCAGCTGCTGTGGCCCTTTTAGTGTTATCGTAGGTTCTATACTGTTCTTCTGGAGGGCTCTATCTTTTAACATTGGCTGGGGGTGGTTCTGGCGGTTATTCTTAGTGGTGGGGCAATGTTTTTAACGTTTGCAACATAACACAGACGCGAAAAAGTCTCACGCTAAAACCTGTGGCTGGTGTGGCCCTTTTAGTGTTATCGTAACGTCTATACTATCCTTCTGCATGGCTCTAGCCTTTAACATGGGCTGGGGGGTGGTCCTAGCGGTTACTTTTCGTGGTGGGGCAATGATTTTTAGGTTTGCAAAGTAACAGAGACGCGAAAAAGTCTCACAATAAAACCCGCGGCTGGTGTGGCCCTTTTAGTGTTATCGTAAGATCTATACTGTTCTTCTGGAGGGCTCTAGCTGTGAACATGGGGTGGGGGGTTGTCCTGGTGGTTTGCTGGCGACGTGGGGGTCCGTCCCTTATCGTAGGGCCTTCTAGCTTAACATGGTTCTGCTCTCGGCTTCTGTTCTCGTTTCTCCCCTTGGAACTGCGTCTGTCTCACAGTGGGAAGGTATGACATGCATTTAGGCATTTTTGTATTAGTCTGTGGTATTCCACTTGCTCACTCGTTACTCGTATTACTTTGGTTAACTTAATGTCACGATTTATTTGGAGCTATGTGACATACTACTGGATTTGCTTATTCATGTCAGGGTTCTCATGGAAGGTTATGGATTTGCCTGACACCTTACATATCACCACCCTTAGAACTTAATTTTTGCACTGAAGTTAGGCAATGATTGAATCGTTGTCTAAGTCAGTCAAAAATTATTCCTTTTTCTAAATATTGTTGCCTACTGTTCAGTCACATTATTCTGGTTCTATGCTAGTTTGTATTATTAATTTATATTATTATATTCTTCCACATAATTCTCAAAAATATGTTTATATTGACAAGAGAAGAATATTTTTATGCTATTATTATTATTATTAACTTTAAATGTTTTCTTTCTTTATTTAAGTGTGAAGATTGTTTTTTAAGAAGTTCGTTATCGAAAGTGAGGAGTCTTTCACATCGATTTTCTTAGAAATATCTTTTTATAAATGTAGTAATTAAGTAAAATCTATTCCAAACACATTTTCTAAATATCATGTACAAGTAAAATGTTTTTGTTTCTAGACACTCATTTCAACATTGTTACACTAACAAATAAGAATTATTTCCAAGAATTGCTTTGACAAAGAAATATACATACACAAGTATTGATATATTATCCTAAGAAATGGTACAAATGTTAAAAAAAAGGGAAAACATCCAACTAGAAAAGTTTTTTATTCTTTGTTTTTATAAGGAGAAAATAAGTAAAATATAGTTATTCATTCAATGTTATGAGGAGAAAATAAGAGGCATATAGTTTTAGTGTTTATTACGCTTCTCTTTTGTTCTTTATGTACTGACCATTTCAGATCTAATGACTTATTTTTATCTATAGTCTATTTTTTACTTAAGTCCATAGTCAATGACGGTTATTTTGTAGTTTATTAGCTGTCTGGTGTGCTTAACTTATTTAGTTTTTCACACATTTCTTTTGCACAATTCCTATATCACATAATTTGATTTCATACATTCACACAATCCTATGAATGTTTAAGAATGAGGTTGGCGAATGTTTTTGCACGAAGGTGATGGACTTGAGCGACATGGATGTGGGCAAGTATTTGATGTACAGCTTTGTTCGTTGTTCCTTGTTGGCTTTGCAAGTGCGTGTTGCTGTTGTGGAGGTCCCATAATGGAATGGAGCTGAGAGTACAGAGTCTTGTGGTTTACTGGCTTTGTATGCGTGAAGTCATCGTTATGTGTCGCTGAAATCGGTCGTTTTTAGTTGTAATATTTCACAGACGACTAGTTTACAATAGGATAGGGATTTGGGAATGTATATCGTCTATTCTTCACCTATCTTCTTTCTTGGTCTCAATCTTGCGAATCTTCAACTTCAGTTCTTCCTACTTTTTCTCTGCTTCTTACTTTCTTCTCTGGGCAGAATATGGAAATATTTATTGATAACTAGTCACTTTGAAGTTCTCCTCTTAGTAACAGTTTGATAAATTGTTTGGGCATGTCAATTTTACTTTGTGGAAATTTTCTTCAGTTTCGTGCATCAGTGTGCTGTTTAATAGCAGTAGTGTGACTTTTACACAAATTTTTTTGCAAGTTGTGGCTTGCCCAAGCGGTCTTCTCGTCGGGCCGTTTTTTGCTCACTCCGGTGAGTTGGGGCGTTCCAAGACCCTCTCAGCCTTCCGTGTTCTGCCACTCCGTCGTTCCGTGTTCTGTCCCCGCAGGGTTCCGCTTAGCAGGCAGATTTACTGCCCACTTCGGCTACAAGGGCACTTTGTTGGTCTCGCTGTCCTTTCCCTTCGCTCGACACTTCTGCCTTGTAGGAATCGTGTCTTGCTAATTACATCCTTTTCTTTCTTGATACTTCTCGCGTTGCAACTTGTGGGTCGTTGCATCTGGTCTTTGCTGGAGTTTTTACAATGTTTCCTACAAAAAGTTTTACTTATAATCATATGTCTAGTACCTACATTGTTTTACACCTTCTTAAAAAGCTTTACAAATTTCGTCGCACTTTCCATGATACAATTCTCAGATATTTTCAGTCTTAACTTCTACAAGAATCCTCAAATTGGTTGTTTATTTTTGTTTAGTGTCATGGTGTATAGCATTTTAGTATTTCATGCTGTTAGACTATCTGCACTTTATCCCTTCACCATAATCTATGGTAATATTGGTGGTATTTTTGTTTTTGTTTTTATTGAAACTACTTTCTTTTTCCCACCTTCCTCTCTCTTCATTCTTCTTTCTCCTGACGATCTTATCTGCAACGTAATCATGAAATATTGTGCTGATTATTTACCAGAAATAAAATTAATCTTCAAACTTTTTGATATGGCTCACATGGCGAAGTCCTAAGGTTTTGCCTGTTTTTGGGTTCATTAGTTCCAGAGCATTATCATGAGCACTTCGGATAATTATGACAGGTCCTTTGTATGCAGCATACAACTTATGTATTTTGTGGTTCTGTTTGCTGGAGAGATCATGTGTATTTACAAATACTTTCTGGCCTACTGAGAATGTTCTTTTAATTGCTGTTCTATCTCCTCTTTCTTTTCTTTTAATGGCTTTCTTTCTGATATTGGAGAATGCTGTTGCTATGACTTGTTTGTGCTGTCTACATGGTACAATAAGAAATCTAACATTTGCTCTGGTTATGTTTGGGGGTTCAATATTTTTAAGTTCAGTAACTGGAGGTAGTAGTGTAGTGCTATGTGGCATTTCATTTATTACTTCTTGAAAATCTTTAAGGTATATATCCCAAGTGTGGTGTCTTTTGCCTGCATATAATCGGCATATGTCGTTCATAGATCGTTCTGCTGGATTTGCACTCGGTTTGTACTTAGATATGTAGATGGGTTTTAATTTGTGTTGTTTTAACGTGCTCTGCCATTGCACTGATTTGTATTGTGGGCCATTATCCGAAATTATTCGTTCCATTTGACCTACTTGTCTGAGAAAATCTTGTCTAAATGCTTTACTTATAGTAAGACCTGTTGCCCATTTTAATGGTGTCAAGGTAACATATTTAGAAGTAAGTTCCAAAACGACAAATATGAAAATATATACATTTTTTTGCGTGGGAGGGGCCCCATCAAATCTGTTGCAGCTATTTGTTTTAATTTTTTAGGGATTATTTGAAACATAGGTGGTTTGTTTTGGAAAGTGATGTGTTTAGTCCTCATACATTTTTTGCATTTGACTAATACTTTTCTAATTCGTCTTTCCATATGAGGAAAATGGCTTGTTTGTTTTATTTTTAAAAAGCATTTCTTTGGTCCAAAGTGGCCAATACTTAAATGTGTATACCATATGTATTTATTAATTAGTTCATCTGGGATATAAATTAATCATTCATTCGTTGCAACATTTCGTCTAAAAAATAAAACATTGTTTTTTACGAGATAGTGCTTTCGAATGTCTGGAAAATCCTTACTTCTCCACTTGTGTTTGATTCCTAGTATTTCGGGATCCTGTGTTTCAATGCTGTCGTAATGTAGTTTTCGAAAGGTACTTGTTTCATGTAGTACATTGTAAACTGGTCTTCTGCTGGTTCGAAATCTATGTTATTGGATGCACCCTGTGGAAATCGTGATAAAGCATCTGCTAATACATTCGCTGGTCCTGGTATGTGTGTAATAGTGAAGTCAAATTCTTGTAGTATTAGCATCCGTCTGGCTAACCTCCCATGAGTTAGTTTAGCGGACAACAGAAATTCTAATGCTTCGTGGTCAGTGTATACTTTTGTTTTTCTTCCGAATACGAAGCATCAAAAACGTTGGAAGCCCCCATACAATGGCCAGTGCGTCCAGCTCCGTGATTGAATAGTTTTTCTCGCTTTTTGTGAGTACCCGACTGGCAAATGCAATTGTTCGATATGATCTTAGCCCTGCCTGTTCGTATGCTTGGAATAAAACAACTCCTAAACCGGTTTTCGCGCTATCAGTGGCCATACAAAAATTTTGTGTTAGATCAGGATGTGCTAAAATCGGTGTGTTGTTAGTGCGTTTTTCTCTTTTAAAAATTCATTGGCTCGTTGATCCTATACCCATGGCATGTTTTTCCCAGTCAATGCACATAGGTGTGGTGTTGCGAGAGAGTCGATCCAAATAAATTTTTTATAGAATCAGGTGAGACCTAGATATCCTCTGAGAGTTTTCTTATTATATGGAGTACAGAATTCTTTGATTGCCGTTAGTTTTTCTGGGTCGTAAATTACCCCTTTCTCTGAAATTATGTGTCCTAGAAATTTGACCTCACGCCTTCCAAATTTGGATTTTGTTGTATTTACTGTGACCCCATGCTCTTTCATGATCTGTAAAAACTGATTTAATGTGTCGTTGTGATGTTCCCAAGAGGGTTCCGCTATAATCACATCATCAACATAACAAGTAATTTTTTGTAAAATTTCAGGACTGAGTATAGTATTAAATACCCTAATAAACGCTGCTGATGATATGTTTAAACCAAATGGCAATCGTTTAAACTGGTAACATCTACCGAATACAATAAATGCTGCAAATTTTCTACATTCTGGGGCCAATTCTATTTGCCAGAAATTACTCTGTAAATCAATTGATGAAAATAGCACCATGGAGTTTTGTATCAATGCCTCTAATTTTTCTGGGTGATCTGTCTCAGTGATTATGATTGTGTTGATCTGTCTGGAATCAAGCACTAACCTGATGCTCTCATCTCGTTTCTGTACAATAAGGAGTGGGCTGTTATGTGTGGAGTTAGCTGATTCAATAATATCGTCATCTAACAATTTAGATATCTGCTGGAATACTTTATTCCTGTAGCTTAATGGGATTGTATAGGTTGACACTCTAAATGGTTTGTGCTGTTTTACTTCAAACTTGTACTGAAAGTGTATAATACTGCCAGTCTTAGGTAAAAATACCTCTGCTTTATCTAGTAAAATACCCTCCAATTCTCTTTTACTGTATTCCGAAATTCCTTGAACTTCTTGCAATTTTACGTCGATTTCTTTATGGACTTCTAACATGAGTTGAGGCGATTCCCCCTTTTGTGCATTCCATTCTAATTCTTCATCCTCTTTATCTCGCGTCATTCTTAATTGTTTGTTTATAACTGGTATTTCTTCTAATTGTAGCTTTTGCTCAAAGAGAAGTATGACATTTCCGAATGTTACGCTACCTTCCCCATATCCATTATCGCTCGTCTCTCGTTTAAAAAATCTGCACCTATAATCAAATCTACAGTTAGTTTAGGTATAATCACGAAGTTGGCTTCGATCATTTGACCTTGACACGAAAGAGTTAACCTTGTTTGTCTCGTAACTTCCGCTGCATTGTTTCTAAAAGGACCTCTTACTTTAATCTTACGTGTTTTCAGAACTGGCAATTCGTCATTGGCATTACACTGCATGAATAAATTTTCTGAGATCGCAGTCAGTTCACTTCCGCTATCAATTACAATATTGACTGGCATATGCTTTACCATGGCCTTCACAGTTGGTTGAATTTGAAAGGGTTGGTTCTATTCTTCTTCTTCTTGCATCAACGAATCCTCCACTGAATCATACATGAGTCTTTTCAGGAATTTCCCTTGTGAATTCGAACTTTCTGTAGGATAAGCTTCGACTGCTACTTCTCTCTCTTTTATTTCCTCTTCTATATTTCTTCCTTCATTTACGCTTTCTTTAACATCCTCTACTTTGTCCTCATCCTCGTCTATCTTCTACTTCTTCGTCGCTACTTCCACATAATCGCATCTAAATGCTCTAATTATCGCTTCATAACTTCCTTCATTACATACGTTGGGTTGTGTGCCCACTAGTAACTTATTTTCAGCTTCTGTCGACTGCGCATTTCCTCATTGAATTCGCTTTCCCTGGTTTCCATCTCAAATAGCTCTGCAATACTCATTACTTCGTCCTTTCGTCCTACATTCGTTGTGCATGCCTATGGTAATTCATCTTCCTCGTCAGTATTCTCCCAATTAATTTCGTCCCAACACGATATTGTTATCTTACTGTCTTCGTTTTCATCTGGTCCCTGCGGATTTGTTTCTTCCTTCCTCTCTTCTCGTGATACGGTGTTTACTTCACTGTTCAAGGTGCTGCAATTGTCCTGGGTCGGTGCGTCATTACCTTTGGCATGGGCGCTTAGCTGTCAATTCGAACGTTTTTCGGTGTTTGGTGGTCTTACCTCCACCTCTTCTATCTGTATTCTCTATTCTTGCTCCGCATGTTGATATCGGTTTCTTTGTTGATAATTTGTCGGTCTATTGGCGTTCCAATACCCGTTTCGGTTGTCGGAATTCCCTCAGTAATAGTTGTTGCCGCTCCTGGGTGAATTATAGTTATTGCCATATTCTCTTCTAAATCCATAACCGGTTCTTTGTTGAAATCTATTGTCGTTTCTTCGTGCGAACTTATCACGTGGTTCGTAATTATTGTTTCTTCGTACTGTGTCTTGTGGATTCCACTGCTTTTTGCTTTCGTTTTCACGTGCGCTTCGTCTTTCTCTTGCGTCATCTTCCGAAAATGTGAACTCTAGTTCCTTTAGAATACCTTTAAATGCTTCGACGTCATTCCCTCCGCTCCCTACTAATGATTGCTGGTATTTCAATGGTAACTTCATCGCGCATAATTTAATCAACTCTCCATCACTGTATGGTACATCTAAGCATTGATTTTTCTTTGCCATTACTTCCAAAAATTTCACGGGACTCTTCTCTCCTGAATTTTCAAAATATGGGTTCTGTAATAATTTGTACTTGACTCTGTTCTGTGCTTCGCTGGACCAATATCGTGAGAGAAACTTCTCTCTGAAATCTTCGTTCGATCGGCATGTCGCTGCAACATTCTGCATGGTTTCTGTGGCTGTTCCTGACATGTGTGCACATATAAAGTCCAATTTGTGTGCTAGCGTCCAGTGTTCTGGTAATCCTACTCGGAATTGATCAATAAAAGTTCGTGGATGTAATGAGTTTCCTTCTCGAAAGTGTTGAAATTTTGTGACTGTGAGGAAATGATCGTTGTCGTACTTCATTTTTCCATATGAAATTCGCGATTCTTCGCCACTTTTGTTTCTGATCATTTCTCCAATCGTTCTTTCCGGTTGTGGTAGATCCATTGGATATTGTCCACTGTAACTTTCGCGTGTCCTTGCGTAGTATCGTTGGAGTGGTACGCAATAATTTTCTTCCATCAGTTGTGAACGTGTAGCTGAATGCATTGCACTGTACTCTTCGCGACTTGGCTTTCCATTGTCATGTATTGGTTCGGTATCCTGCGTGGCTAACCTTGCCGCTTCATTGCACGTTCCAAACTGTCTTGACACATACATTTGTGGTTCTGCATGTGTTTGTGGTGCCGTTTGTTCATCAAGAATTTCTAAACGTGTTTGTTGCGGTGCAGGCTGTCTGATTTCACGTATGTTATTTTCCGCCTGTGATTGGAACCGAAAATGCATGACATCTTCGTTAATTGCTGGTTTTTCCAGTGCTGTTACAGATACGGATATTGTTGCAGACTCAGTGCTTGTTCGATCCTGTTCACTACGCTCTTCAATGGTTTTCAACAACTCTGTTCGCAGTTTCTGAAAGTGTCGCTTCGTTTGCGCTTCTATTTTGACTATGCCGTTGTCATATCTTTTCAGCGCTGCTTTTGTGATACGTTTGTGTAACACACTGTTTTCAACAATTTCACGAGCTGTACCTGCTGCTTGTCTAGGAATTTCGTTTGTCTGTTTCTCTAGTTTCTTGACTTCTCCCTGGGTGTTGTTACGTAATGTTTTGATCTCGTCCTGAGTGTCACCACGCAATGTTTGCACGTCCGCTTGTACCTTGTCAATATCTGTTCTCAATTGATTGTGACCTGTAATTAAGTTTCCTATCACTTCTCGAGATTCTTTTGCCTCGTCTTCAATATGACTTAGGTGTAACTGAATTTTTTTATTTTGTACTTCAATCTCACGCATTTGTCTCGTGGTTTCTGCAATTTGTTTCGTCGAGTCTGCATTCTGAATTTTAATTTGGTTCACAATTTCTTTATTTTGTCTTGTCGTGGTTTCCGTCATTAATTGTAATAATTCTGCCAGATTGGTGGGTCCTATTGCGTTTTCTTCCGACGTCCTACGCTCTGTGTTTTCGCCCAAGTGTTGGTTTGCAACCGATTGCATTGAACTGTGCGGTGACACGTTTCTGCTCGCATTCCTTGTACTCTGTGGTGAGGGAGCTCTGATTACTTGTACTTTGGGTTCTACGTATTCAAGACACAAGTTAGAATCCTTATCGGCTTTCTACTTTCCTGCTCCTCTGTCGTATGCTGACCTAGGTCTTCTGTGCCTTGGCGTACATTGTCCTCGTAATGGTGCGTTATCTGTCCTATTTCTCGCGATACTGCATCGTCTGTTGTACTGTCCTCTATTCTCTGTCCATCTTCATGTTGGGTCTCTACGTCATTTCGGTCAAGGTCTCGATCTGCCATTGCTAATATTTCCGAATCCCTTATTTTCTGTTTTAAAAGCAATTCAAGCGCCCTACTTCGCGTCAACATGCGCTCATACGATCTCACGCGTTTCATAAACTTTTTGCACACACGAGTTGTCAATCCATTCACTTACTTGCTGGGTCAGAACCAACTTGTCAACGACGTATCCGCCTCCTGTGTGCTTGCATTGGAGAGAAAACTTAATTATTACAATATTAAAATTCACAACTTAATTATGCTATTGTCTCTGCTAGAATGTCTCACGTTCTATTGAATACTTTCTTACTATCTATCGCTGCAGCTACTGTTTTCGACTCTTTATAACTTTAGGAAAAAAAAATTTGTTACAAAAATTTTTCAAGAAGATATTTTTCTGACCTAGTTAGGTATGTGGTCCTCCTTCAATCATGGTATTTTACCATCCTGGCAGTGTCACCATTCTCTAACATTCTGCATGGTGTCTGTTGTTCTATGTCGTGTCTCCCTACCACTTTCGCACAACGACTCTCTGAGCATGTTTTTTAGGGAATTGACTAGTTTGAACCTGGGACCTGTTGGTGGTAAGGAGACACCAGGCCACACATGATATGTAGAGTTCAGAAGAGTCAGTGAGACTAGGGATGATATAACAAAATACTTAATGATTTCAGCGTCAGCTCCGCTGCACTCCCTGTAAAAGAGTCTTATTACTAACTATATTTAGTGGAAGGGGTTCAAGGCTTTCCCATTTTTAGTTAGCTGGTAAAATAACGTCGAAAAAGCAGTTAAGTTTACCACTGGAAATTTTATTCTACTCACCAAACATTGTTTATAAATTGCACTATTGAGATGATAAAAACTAACTGTATTCAACAAAAATGTGAACGAATATTCCCTGAATGGTTTTCCAAGTTCTAAAATGGATCGAAGGATGACCTATGCCATATCACATCTATAATCTAGGTTTAAATTAAGTTTCTCAAAAGAGTAAACTATCAAAATGGTCTACAGTGACCCTCAATTATCTTTAATTACTTACTTAACTTGTTGTAAATTACAGTGGCCGATGTGGCTTCTCAATAATTATATAACAGAAGAATCATCACGTTTCAGATTTTAACTTACGTAGCATATGTCAATACCATGAGCTTTAATTGACAATCGACACTAGTATTACACAAAACGGGGATGTAACAGATGAGACTTCTGCAGTTCTAAGTGAAGCTTTATGTGCTGTTATGCGGAATCGCATGCGTTCATTACCTTGTCGGTGTTCGCCAGGGGGCGGCGGCTGGCGCAGCTCCATACAGCTCGCCGTCTCGGAAGCAGCTCTCCCTAACTTCTCCTTACTACAGTTTACTGAAGTTGGTTTAAAAAAAAACTATCTGGCTGTGTTTTCATCTGACCAATCAGGGTCTCAATGTTAACCTTAAGCTCCGCCTACAAAAATTCTGTCTATCCAATGAGAAACGTTATACTTTTCGTGGTTGTCAATGTTTTTAAAGTTTGCAACGTAACAGAGACGCGAAAAGGTCTCACGCTAAAACTTGCAGCTGGTGTGGCCCTTTTAGTGTTATTGTAAAATCTATACTGTTCTTCTGGAGGGCTCTAGCTTTTAACATGGGGTGGGGGGTTGTCCTGGTGGTTTGCTGGCGACGTGGGTGTCCGTCCCTTATCGTATTTCCTTCTAGCTTAACACGGTTCTGCTCTCGGCTTCTTTTCTCGTTTCTCCCCTTGGAACTGCGTCTGTCTCACGGTGGGAAGGTATGACATGCATTTAGGCATTCTTGTGTTAGTCTGTGGTATTCGATTTGCTCACTCGTTACTCGTATTACTTTGGTTAATTTAATGTCACGATTTATTCGGAGCTATGACTTACTACTGGATTTGCTTATCATGTCAGGGTTTTCATGGAAGGTGTTGGATTTGCTTCACACCTTACAAGTTCATCATCTTTATCGTCTTCTTCTTCTTCTTCTTCTACTGCTATTCCTTCTACAACATGTTAATTTCCTCTGCCTCATCTTTTACTTTTTCAATGCGCTGAAAGTGTTATGTTCGTTCCTCTAAGTTCTCAAACTGACTGATTTCTCAAACTAACATTACTAATTCCTTTTAACGGCGCAGATTTTCTTTTGCAGCAACTTCTTCCGGTCGATGTTTCGTAGAACTTGCATCATCTACGTTGAATTATTAATATTCCTTGCAAAAGACCTCGAAACTTTTGTATCAGAACTGTGACGAATAAGAAGGCTACGCAGTACAACGGAAAACCAGCCCAAGTTGCAAATTTCACTTTCTTATTTATTTGATAACTAGTCTCAAATGAACAGTTACAGTGCATACTTATAAAGCTTGAGACAAACTCAGTCCCCTTGTCGGAGTCTATCGTATGGGTAAAGTAGGTTCGGGCACGGCATACGAAATAGCCCGACTGGCGGGCCGCATAAAGGCTCGATCTGTCTCGAATTTCCCGGTACACTACGGCATTTTATTCAGCATATCGGTTTGTCATTTTGCTGTCGGCTCGACTTTCTACAGTTCGGCAGAATTGTGGTGTCAGCGCTGTTTACCGTTCGTTATATGCTCGTGGGATGAAACAAGTTCACTGGTCCAGTGGCTGTTTGAACAAACCGAGGCAAGCTAGCGATAATCGTCAGAAGCCTTTAAAATGAATGAGAAAGAATGAGAATTCTCAATATCTATTGTGCTATATGCAGTCGCATAATCCACGTATATGCCGGATGTGCTGAGGAAGGACAGTACAAAAGCATGCAGAAGGAATTTAAATATTCAATTGAGTATGAAAGAGCAAAAAATTGATATGATCGGCACAGGGGATTCATTATCCTGTGCGCCAAAGCCTTTGTGCTAAATTTTCAGGCATGGGGCACCTGATGATATTTATCGTTTTTTTTTTTTTTTTGGTCATCAGTCTACTGACTGGTTTGATGCGGCCCGACACGAATTCCTTTCCTATGCTAACCTCTTCATCTCAGAGTAGCACTTGCAACCTACGTCCTCAATTATTTGCTTGACGTATTCCAATCTCTGTCTTCCTCTACAGTTTTTGCCCTCTACAGCTCCATCTAGTACCATGGAAGTCATTCCCTCATGTCTTAGCAGATGTCCTATCATCCTGTCCCTTCTCCTTATCAGTGTTTTCCACATATTCCTTTCCTCTCCGATTCTGCGTAGAACCTCCTCATTCCTTACCTTATCAGTCCACCTAATTTTCAACATTCGTCTATAGCACCACATCTCAAATGCTTCGATTATCTTCTGTTCCAGTTTTCCCACAGTCCATGTTTCACTACCATACAATGCTGTACCTCAGTCGTACATCCTCAGAAATTTCTTCCTCAAATTAAGGCCGGTATTTGATATTAGTAGACTTCTCTTGGCCAGAAATGCCTTTTTTGCCATAGCGAGTCTGCTTTTGATGTCCTCCTTGCTCCGTCCGTCACTGGTTATTTTACTGCCTAGGTAGCGGAATTCCTTAACTTCATTGACTTCGTGACCATCAATCCTGATGTTAAGTTTCTCGCTGTTCTCATTTCTACTACTTCTCATTACCTTCGTCTTTCTCCGATTTACTCTCAAACCATAATGTGTACTCATTAGACTGTTCATTCCGCTCAGCAGATCATTTAATTCTTCTTCACTTTCACTCAGGATAGCAACGTCATCAGCGAATCGTATCATTGATATCCTTTCACCTTGTATTCTAATTCCACTCCTGAACCTTTCTTTTATTTCCATCATTGCTTCCTCGATGTACAGATTGAAGAGTAGGGCGAAAGGCTACAGCCTTGTCTTACACCCTTCTTAATACGAGCACTTCGTTCTTTATCGTCCACTCTTATTATTCCCTCTTGGTTGTTGTACATATTGCATATGACCCGTCTCTCCCTATAGCTTACCCCTACTTTTTTCAGAATCTCGAACAGCTTGCACCATTTTATATTGTCGAACGCTTTTTCCAGGTCGACAAATCCTATGAAAGTGTCTTGATTTTTCTTTAGCCTTGCTTTCATAATTAGCCGTAACGTCAGAATAGCCTCTCTCGTCCCTCTACTTTTCCAAAACCAAACTGATCGTCACCTAGCGCATTCTCAATTTTCTTTTCCATTCCTCTGTATATTATTCTTGTAAGCAGCTTCGATGCATGAGCTGTTAAGCTGATTGTGCGATAATTCTCGCACTTGTCAGTTCTTTCCGTCTTCGGAATTGTGTGGATGATGCTTTTCTGAAAGTCAGATGGTAAAACTGATCGTCACCTAGCGCATTCTCAATTTTCTTTTCCATTCATCTGTATATTATTCTTGTATGCTTACAAGAATAATATACAGATGAATGGAAAAGCTGTTAAGCTGATTGTGCGATAATTCTCGCACATGTCAGCTCTTGCCGTCTTCGGAATTGTGTGGATGATGCTTTTCCGAAAGCCAGACTCATATATTCTACACACCAACGTGAATACTCGTTTTGTTGCCACTTCCCCCAGTGCTTTTAGATATTCTGATGGAATGTTATCCATCCCTTCTGCCTTATTTGACCGTAAATCCTCCAAAGCTTTTTTAAATTCCGATTCTAATACTGGATCCCCTATCTCTTTTAAATCGACTCCTGTTTCTTCTTCTATCACATCAGACAAATCTTCACCCTCATAGAGACTTTCAATGTATTCTTTCCACCTCTCTCCTCTGCATTTAACAGTGGAATTCCCGTTGCACTCTTAATGTTACCACCGTTGCTTTTAATGTCACCAAGGGTTGTTTTGACTTTCCTGTATGCTGAGTCTGTCCTTCTGACAATCATATTTTTTTCGATGTCTTCACATATTTATCGTACGAATACTAAATTTTCTGAAGTCGCATGCATTATACTACTGCCATTTTCATCAGTTTGGGATGGAACTGAACTACGTGTATGGAAAATGGTTCAAATGGCTCTGAGCACTATGGGACTTAACATCTGTGGTCATCTGTCCCCTAGAACTTAGAACTACAGGGTGGCCCAAAAAGGATGGTCACATTTTAAATAACTATAACTCCATCAGTTTTACAAATTAATTTTATTCAATTACGTAACTAAATGCTCCCAGGCACCCAATTACAAGAACTAACCACAAAAAATCATGTACGGAAAATGACTTCCGGAAGATGGTGTCCTTCCTCGGTGATGCATTCCACAAGTCTTTCCTCGAAATTTTCCATCACTTTCACTACTGTTTCTTCTTGAATTGCCATAATTTCCGCACTGATTGCCTCCTTCAGATCAATTAAGTTTCGGGGCTTCTTTACGTAGACATTTGACTTTAGGTATCCCCAAAGAAAAAAACCACAGGCTGAGAGGTCAGGTGATCTCGCGGGCCAGTGGACATCTCCAAAACGCGAGATGATGTGGTGGGGGAACATCCGCCTTAAAACACACATGGAGTCATTGGCTGTGTGGGCCGTGGCCCCGTCCTGTTGAAACCAAATTCGATCTCGATTTACATGTAACTCTCGCAGTTTCGGCACCAAAAAGCTACGTAGCATGTTAACGTAACGTTTCGAGTTCACTGTGACTGTAGCGTTGTTCTCCTCAAAAAAATAAGGACCAACAATCCCAAATCTTGAAATTCCACACCAGACTGTTACCTTAGCACTATGAAGAGGCTTTTGGTGCAATTCTCTGGGATTATCTGCTGCCCAATACCTGCAGTTTTGTTTATTGACATAGCCGTCTAAATGGAAATGGGCTTCATCTGACATAAGAAGCACAACATCATTATTAGAGTACAAAATGTCAAGCATTGATTCACAAAATCGTCTTCGCTGCTCAAAATCACGATCATACAGCTTTTGCGTGATCATAATTTTGTATGGGTGAAACTGTAACTCACGGCTTAAAATACGCTGCAACGAACTACGGCTGAGGCCTAAAGTTTGAGCACGACGCCTAGTGGAACGACGCGGGCTTTGCAGCACTGACGCTCTAACATCATCAATGTTCTGTGGAGTAACTGCCGTACGTGTACGCCCTGTAGATTTACCACTTTTGACAGACCCTGTTGTCCGGAATGCAGTCACCCAACGTGATATGGATCTGCGATCTGGAATGGGTCCATCACGCGCTACACCAAAACGTTGTCGAAACAATCGTTGCACAGTAATAAACGATTCATCATTTCTGAAAAACTGTTCCACAGCAAAAACACGATGCTCGACCGTCCACTGCGCCATCTCGTGGCAAACTGGGTGTAATGGCCGACTTGCAGACGGCCGGCAGTGGTCCCCCCTCCTCACCTTTCAATGGTACTACGCAGTTCAAATCCGACCATCCTTTTTGGGCCACCCAGTACTTAAACCTAACTAACCTAAGGACATCACACACATCAATGCCCGAGGCAGGATTCGAACATGCGACCGTAGCAGTCGCGCGGTTCCGGTCTGAGCGCCTTAACCGCGAGACCACCGCGGCCGGCACGTGAATGGAAACGTTATATTTTACTGTCAAATACGTTGGTTAGGTAAGGTGCAAGCCTGAAACGATTATTGGATTAAAAACCTACTGTTCTAGAAATTCTGAAGCAAAAAGGAGATCAGGAGAGCAAATTAGAACGTCTGGAATGGGTTGGAGAACTCACATTTTTATTGGAATTCACTAAACATTGCGCACAGTTAAGACACTGCAAAGTGAAAAACATCTTATTTCTGTTTTGATGGGGATGCATTTAAGATGAAAATGACGTCGTGGAAGGGACTAATTCTGACAAAAATCGCTGTCCTCTATCTTAAGCTCACTACCGTTAAAGAAAGTATAAGGTCTGAAGAATTCATTGTGACCTTGAAAGAATTACAAGGATAGTCTTCTGAACGTTTTGAGGACACTACCAGTTTTACACCTGTTTTCCAGCGCTTTTCGAAACCATTTGCTATTTCATCTGTAAGTGGCCCTTGGAACTTACCTGCGGAACTGATAGTTCTCCAGTGTAATGCACATTTAAAAACAACTTATTTGTAATATGAAACTGTCCAGGAGGTCAACGTTGTTTCCCTCAGGAGGTGGACTCGCATTCGGGACGACGGCTGAAACCCGCGTCCGACCATTCTGATTTGATTCCGTGATTTCCGTTTAAGTCTCTTCAGGAAAATCCCGGGGTGGTTCCTTTGATAGGGCATGGCCGACTTCCTTCCCCATCCTTCCCTAATCCGATGGGAACGATGACCTCGCTGTTTGGTTCCCACCCCTGAATCAACCAACCAACCAACCAATCATCAGGAGGAGTTTAAATGACTCCATAATGAGGCAGCAAACATAGTAAAGCATTTGCATCAAAATATTTGTATGGCACGCTTTATTGAATTATGAAACTAAATGACTAACGAATAGGTGCGCAACTGAGTGGGAATCTGTGAAATTTTCTGCATCTGTACCAGGTAATAATTATATCTTCAGTGTACCAAAAATATACTGAAATAATATCGAAAATGGGTAGAGTATGAGAGGGGAAATGTTTATCCAAAATATTATTGTCCACAGTGGTGGTTCCCAGGGCATTGTTTGTATCAACCTCACGCCGCTGCTGAGTATTCACTTCGTTGTTGGCGGGGAGCCACGAAGCCGAGAGCCTATTTACAGTATATTCACTCTATTGAACTTACATGCGACATTTCAGAGACCCCCATAGTGTAGCGGCAAACAGGTGCATCCATTTTCCATAGGAAAAAGTCTTCTAGTTTGTTTTGACTGAAGAATCTGGTCTCCTTTTCCTGCTTATGAGGTCTGTGAACCCGGAAACAAACGGTAACTTAGCAAAGTGAGTATGCGGTGTGGCCGCGGAAAAGAAAATATAGAGGAAATGGCAAGTACTGCGACAGAACGTATTCAGGAACAGAAACGCCACACGCGGCTGGAACAAAGTTTGAAATCGGCGGTAGTGGAACATCACGAGAAGTACGGCCTTGACATCGATTTCAGTGACACACGTGTACTGGCCAAGGAAACCAATGTTTATAGAAGAAAAGCTCGAGAAGGGACTGAAATTTCTAACTGAAATTTCTAACAACCCATGTAACTTCAATAGAGAGGACGGCTATAGGCTTCCGGCAATGTGGCTTCCCGGCATCAAGGCGGTGTATACGTGGCCGCGGAGTGCGACCAATACAAACAGCACCCTGGGAGCTACCTCTGCATACAGTATTATTTTGGATGAAAATTTCTCCTCACACTCTGTAACCGTTTCGACTGCCGATAGCAGCACAATGAATTTTAACCAATAACTCTTCTCCAATATAAGTAGGTGAAAAGTCCCTTCTTATCAATGACGTTAGCCCTCCAATGGTAGTCCAAAGAGTTTTAGCCAATAATCTCCTCTTTGGCATTAGCGCGGGGAAACTTCTCCTATTGTCCAATGATGATGGCCCACCAACGGTAGCCCAAGCTTTTTTACGCAATAATCACACTTCCCCAATATAAGCGCAGGAAAATTGCCTTTTATAAGAGATTGCAACACACGTCCCTGATAGTGGCCAATCGACAGTAGACACCACAAGATACTGAAGAAGAGCGCGGTAGGGCGGTCGAAACGTCGATTGTTTGAAGAAATATGATGATGCTTAACAGCCCAAAAGATTTTAACTTTAGTGACAACGTCGACGAAGACTGTCGACTCAGTTGACACCACCTTCTGCCGCTACTTCTACTTCGCGTTCCCCAAATTTTCTTTTACTCTTTCATTCTGTGGAGAACTGCGTCATTCTGCATTTTAGTATCCCACTTAAAGTTCAACGTTATTGAGTACCGTAAGATGTCAAATGCTTGAACTGTCTACAAAATAATCCCAATTTTTTGTGAACACGTCAGTAACAAACACGTCATCTTAGGCTTCCAAGAGAACATTTTGTCACAACACCAGCTTGATCGACGTAGCGGACTTCTCCCAAGAATTTCCTGTTACATTACATGAAGTCATTGCTGCACAAAACCGAAACGGAACTCTGAAGAAGGACGGTATAGTATGGGCGCCCTGTCTACACTGCAGGGATATTTGAGAGAGTGCGTTCAAATGACACATGCCTGTGAAATACATGAATTTTGGACTAAAATTTGTCAGCTAACACAGTTACTGTACCATTTTGAAGTCTTGAAATATTGTAATACGGGCCTTTCTCTGATGCTCTGAGGCTGGATAAACGAATCCAAGACGAAATATACATTTCCACTTAGATTTTTTTCTATCTGATCTCTCTTTCCTACCCCAAGAAAGTAAAGACGGATGAATCGCTAGAAATAGTGTTTTACAAACCATAGCCTTCGTTGGTGAATTCCAGCTGCTTAGTATTCTTCCAACGAAAGTGTGTCTTGACTCTGTGTTTCCTGTATTTATTTTCAACATAGACATCTACATCTGCATTCCGCAAGACACCTTACAGTGTGGGATGGAGGGTATTTTGTGTACTACCGTCATTTCCTCCGTTTCCTGTTCCAGTTGCAAATAGTTCACGGGAAGATCTTTTTTTATTTTTTTTACTTTCCTGGTCTTTTCTCAATAAACACGTAAAGAAAGCTGAGCAGAGTGAACGAGAACTTTCATAGATGGAAGTATATGAAAAACAAGAAATGTCTAATAAACATGGGCTCTAAAGGGCATACTTTAAGAGTTACTCGTATGAGCACTTGTTTATCTCCGCTGCTGTGTAACTTTTACTGAGATCTTAAGATATATATTTTTACAATCCATGTTTATTTGACACCTTTTTCTTGTTTCAGTCTACACTACCGCCTGTGAAAGTTCGCTGACTGAATCTGTTTCATCCTTTATATTGACTGACTCTTCCAGGAAAGTACCATATCGCAATTTTAGCAGTGAACCACAGCCTGCTAGAGAACACCACTTGTGTTTGTTCCAACTTAAATACTTCCACAGTCAAGAAGTAATTAGTTTCTTGGCCTTTTGAAATGCAACGATCTATACTTATTTCTGTGTTGGTTCATCCGACACTCTGTGACACTACAGCACGTATTTTCAGTATATGACCCAGAATGACTATCGAATTATTTAATTATGCTCCTTTCCACGAATGTAATTTTTTTTAATTGTTCTTCATTAAATTTGGTTGGTTTTAATACAGTGTAACCTTTGTTCAAGAAAATACGAGAAATGATTTTTTTACGAGGTATTAACAACCTTTTGTAACTTTTATGTAAAATGCACACAGGCAGTGTCAGAGATGATTTTTCAGAGTCAATGGTAATGTGATGGATAAAAGATACTCTTCCGTGTACGTACATAGAAGTGAGTGACAGGAGAGAACAGAGAGAGAGAGACGCTGTTAGCTTGGAGTGTGACAGGACGAAAGATAGCAGTTTCTTGGAGTTCCGGAAGGAAACTTCCAAGGGCAACAGTACATTGGTGATTTCTAAACAAGTGCTACGAGGATTAAAAGGAGAGTACTCCTTGTGCAACAGCATGTATAATGAAAATTTCCGTTAGAAGACGAGACATAATTTTTGCAGTTGTTACACCGAGCTACATCACGCCTGCTGAGTCTGAAAATGTAAGATCGAATCATTTCAAACTTTTAGTTTTGTAAATGACTTACCAGTGTTTTGAGGTTTTTCGACAATATGACGTTTTGTGAAATTTTATCATAAATTCATGAGCATTTTTATCGAAGGTATTGTCGTACAAAAAAGGTGATGTCCTATCCTATGTTCCGAGAGTCACATTGTGAATGAAAATGTCTATTCATGTAAAAGATAATAAGTTAGCGAGACAGAGTAGATAATTATTTCCCTTCCACTGAGAATTCCCTTCCTGTTAGCTAATCAAAATCATTGCATAATTTTTTTATCTCAAATAGTCATGAATAGGATAGATTTTGAAATATTTGGATCCGGAAAGTCTTAACGGATTTTACCTTTTTCTGTACTCGTCCAATTACTTTTATGTTTCTTTTTTTTTGGTAAATTTGTGTACTGATGACTTAGCTGCCTCATTTCAGCGTTGCCATGATATTCTGACGTTGTCTTGAAGTTACCCGCATTTTAATGTAATAATCTTCATAGTGAATTATAATGGTTAGTAATGATTATAAATCAAAATTAGTAACAGTAAAGATTACAGTGAGGATAAGGTACGTAATTGTTACCGCTTCGCACAATGTAATACTTCGTTCAGTTTTGGTTTTGTCAGTCATTTATTTAGTGAATTTTAGGCTTTTGAATATGTAATTCAGTTTGACAAACTATTTTTGTAATCACTCGAAAATGCATATTAACTGCCGCTTGAGTACTAACGCAAGCGAGTTACGCATTAACACGAAAAAGTACATAATAACCATTTCTTTTGATGAGTAAATTGTCTGCTGTAGGACTGGTGACCTTGTTATTTTGTTACATAATTAAAATTTCATTAAATAGTACTTTTGATGTTCATAATTTGACTAGCCACTGAAAATTACTCTTTGTGAATACGTGTATCTGCTCTCTGTCGTTATTGTGGTAATGTATTCATTTGTCACTTTAAAGATTAGTAGTACACTTTTCAACATCGGTCTGTGTTTTTCGGTGTCAATGATTTTTCGACAAATTAAGAATACATAATCACGGCCGACAATGGCGTATACCAGACGACGTAGGAAGGTTACACGACGTAGGAAGGTTAAAAGTCCTTGTATGAAGCCTCGATCGTATGAAAATCTTCCTGCATTTAGCTATGACTTTCGTCCTAGCGACATTGATTTACATAACATTATCGTTACCGAAGAACCTTATAGCAGAAACATTATATTCCGCATTTAAAATGGTACTCACGCATCCTATTACTACACGAACCCCATATACATGCAAATAAGTGATACTAAAGATTTTAAACCTTACATTGCAAGGAACATCTACGACACATCCCTAGACACGGTTCCAAATAGATTTTACGTGAAAATGCTGAGAAGGTAACCGTCTTACTATCTCGACTGTTTCGCGAGCAGCGAGTAGCATTTAAGGTCACAGCTTCTCAGAAGAAACGTAAAAGAACAAATGTAGAAACTAGTGTCCCTCTGCTGCAGAAAAGTAGAGTATGTTCACAGAACATTGAAATATGAAAATAATGTTGTTCATGCACGAGAAGAGCGTCGCTTGAGGAATGAACACAAATTCAGCTAAAAAACGTCTGTTTGAATCACTTTTGTTTTTCTTTCCTTCAGTATCTTTGATGCACTAGGCTTGGATCAACTGATAGATACAGTTTCTGTGCGTCACGACAGGAAATCGACACTTGGGCCTCTTGTGCTTTTCTTATGAGCGTTGTCTTGGATCTTCCCACATTTAAAAGGAGTACGCCATAATGAAATAATGCTCCTTGGCAGCCAACACGTGTGATAAGGAAGGGGTACAGTTAGCACAAGTACGATTTGTGACAGATAAATGAATCATTTTTTACTGACTGTACTAGTTTTCCATTTTCGCCATTACTGCTATCCTGAACACAGTAGTGTCTTCGTAGGACTAGGACATGGCCTAACTATTTAGCACCCCAGTTATCCACAAACTGTATTGCAATTGCTAAAACAACTGTTTAAGAACCATCATTGCCCACTTTAGGTGAACAAGAATGTATGAATAACAAATTTAGTATCAAGTAGCTTGTATAGTTTGACAAACATCAGTCCGTCTCTGACCTGACACCACTAGTATTTATTGTGGAAATTCAATTAATCGCTATTAGTGTCATGTTTCGACCGATCGATTTACTTTGATAGTAATTACGGAATGGTATCAGTGACTGCAAAGGGACAAGTTATCTTTTTCCATTTACGACCCATACCGGCATTCTTTGGGAATGTGTGTAATGTCAGCTTCTGTATGCGAGCTGAGGCCTGGAAACCCAGAAGTTAACCAGAGATTTTCCTGTTTATTTCTTTCGATTTGGTATTGCAGTTCCTAGGTTTCTGTTTCAGTTAACTATGCTGTGGCAAATTAGAGACTTGACACGTACTGAAATATTTTTAGCAATAATTTTTTTTCCCGTTTTAGCGTTTTAGAGTCATATGTTTTATATTTCATTCATCAATGAGGAATCCAAAATACTTATCCCTCATACTCATTCTCTATGTCATAAGTACAAGCACTACAATATCTTGTTGCGATTACTCTAAAATACGCACAATGGTTGGGAGATATGTGTAATCCGTAAATACGTAAAAACTGTGACTCATATATAAATCTTACATGGTGGTGGAAATTACTGCACCTGGGTACATATTCAACGGATCGGCTGGCAGCCCATTTCAACACTACTGAATTGTTTCTCTAATATACGGCCATAGACTTTCCCTACGATATTGATTCGTTATTACAGCGTCTCTAGGTATTTTTAAACACAGTGAGTGCTCCTTATCAGTACGGTCACGAGAATTAAACGTTCTTGGTACTTACCTATAAGAAACTACTTATCCACCTTTTGCCATATTTCGATTAACGTCCGAAGCAGCTATAGTTTTCCACCACTGCTGTTACCAATACATAAATCAGTAAAAACATGCCACGTACGTGTAATTGTAACTTTAAGTCTTAGTGAAAAATGTAAGCAAGCAATGTTATACTGAAGTGGCTTGGCAATGGAGTTCGATGTTGGTGGCATGTGCAGTACTCCATGCTCACCCCATAGAGTAGAAATATCTCTGGAGAGAGCATTCAGATGCTCAGAACTGATTTTGTGTTATTATCATACGTTGCACCGTGGTCACGTCATCTCGGATCGGCGCAGGTTTGTCCATACTGCGTCCTATAAATTTTAAATGACGCAATATCACTAGTACAGACAGTTTCCCTTTGTAGATGCTGTGCTAGTACAGACAGTTTTCCTTTGTAGATGCTGTGGATTTGATACAGGGGTTTCGTAGACTCTATAACTATTTGCCTTTGATGTCTGGTCAATTTGCATTTGATACATGGAATAAAATGGGCTCTTAGCTTTGAAAAGCAAAATGGAAACACATCACGTCACAGCACCGTCACGACAGGATGTATTCAGACTGTCTGTTAGGTCCCACCACGTCAGTTTGCTTAGCTCAGTACCGAATGGCGAAAGTGACGCTGTGAGTCACCATACGGGATACAAAAGTCAAAGTGCAGTATAGGGGTGCAGCAGCTAACAACGACAAAATTTATTAATGGCCAAAGCGAACTTTATAGCATGTCTTCTTCATCAGACCAAACAGTAGCTATGAAGTAGTGAATGAAACCTCTTTACCTTATACACTATGCTTTTTTCTTACGTAACTAATTACGTCGATTTATTTTTCTCCTACAGTAAAGGTCACACTTTCATTTAAAATGTTTTGTGACGTAGACCGCTTCCTCAACTTATGTTCTTGTTTATGTACATTATGGGCGTCGGCTCTTTTCCGTTACCGGTATTGTAACATCTCAACAACTGTCGCTTTCAGATACCTGACTCAATGGAAAAAGTATCCAAGTCGTCACTGAACATTGGCCGTTTCCCACGAAAACAAAACATCATATTAAAATAAAGATTACGAAGAAACAAAGGCTCGAAATTCGCTACTGTAATATGACTGAGAGCGACAAAAATAGGTTAACTTACCTCGTTAGCAGACGACGATACTTTGAAAACTTTCGTTTCCAGAATTCTTGAGGTACCGGTACCGCGCCCTGACGTGACGTGACGCTCCGTTGACGAACTACGTAAATGCGACCATTTCAGATGCATTGTGTAATGTTTCGATGCGACATGACGTGAGGGCAAAAGTTAATTAGCCTTACACAGAATCGTCCCGAGATCACGTGACAGTTGCAGCTTAACTTTGACACGCTCTATTACTGTCTAATGAATGTTCTGCAGCACTGGATGTTATTTCAGTCTGATCTGAGAACAAACGATGAAATAGGTGTTTAACGATTCCAGAGTATCTGGCTAGGCAGCGACTTCAGAAGACAGCTTAAACTGCTGCAACTGAAACGAGCAACAATAAAATTCATATTACTCCTTTTCACAAATATTCGGCTCTTTATTTCCCAATATGTGCCGCCTTTTGAGTGTGCGGCTAGGCAGGAACCTAAAAGGACAACATAAATTGCAGTGAGTGGATCGAGGAGCTGTTGTTGATATTTCTTGTGACGTCAAAATGAGCATTAACCGTTGACAATATACGCTGGACGCCATGCTCACTCCAGAGATATACGTATTTACTGCATCGCTCACTCCATAGGTATTCCCCTACCTTGTGGTCACAGCCACAGCTAAAATCATGTGCAACGTATGAAAATATTAGTGATACAGACACAATGTTCTGACGGAGAATATCATTACACGAAAATGAATAAAAAAATTTCTAACAAAATAGCTGCTTTTTAAATATGAACAGTAAAGTTGATTTTATTGTAATCTGTTCTACCACGTACATATAACTGTAGCTTAATTAAACACAAGGGAAAAATAAAATTATGTTTATTCCTTCAAAAGTAAGCTTACATACTTCATCTTTTCTTAACATTATGTACAATACCGTAAGAAAAAAAATGGTTCTGAGCACTATGGGACTTGACATCTATGGTCATCAGTCCCCTAGAACTTAGAACTACTTAAATCTAACTAACCTAAGAACATCACACAACACCCAGTCATCACGAGGCATAATGCCGTAAGAAATGTAAAAACTTTACACTACTTTAAACATTTATATCAAAAAACATATGAGACAGAATGGTAGCCTAATTTTAGATAAACATACATTCGTTTTTTCTAGTTTAAGTTTAATACATGCCCGTATGAGAGTACCAGATTGCAATAGTAAAACAAAATTCATTGTCAGTGTTAAAAATGTGATGCTGACTTTTGTAACATACTTGTGTAATATCTCCTTTCTCAGTCTCTGAATGCCGGCCATTGTGGCCGAGCGGTTCCAGGCGCTTTAGTCCGGAACGGCGCTGCTGTTACGGTGGCAGGTTCGAATCCTGCCTCGGGCATGGATGTGTGTGAAGTCCTCAGGTTAGTTAGGTTTAAGTAGTTCCAAGTCTAGGGGACTGATGACCTCAAATGTTAAGTCCCATAGTGCTCAGAGCCATTTGAACTACTTGAAATCTCTGAATACGTAACACTAATATCTCTATCAGTCATATTTCGTTTTATCTGTGCTTGCAACCAAGAAGTCGTGAAATACAATGAAATTACTATCCGTTCAAAATATATCGACATTGGGCCCAGTGGCTGATGTGAATGAACGTCAGGGTATGTCCCATTTACAGTCGCTCCCATCGGTAGTGATGTGACGTTAATATGAAGCTTTTGTTTACTATTTCCGTCAAACTTAAACCTTACTATTTCACGCATCTGCGCTATTTTGACACGTTTATTAATTAGTAACAGCAATAGTGTGGAAATGTTGTGCCTGCAGATGCTAATTTAAATTCGTCAAAGGAGGAAAATTTACCTACTCCACGGAAGTAGGTAAGAGTATTGCCAATTATAGTTATAATAGCAACAGGCTCTTTTTGATTAATAACAGAGAGAAGTAGCGGAATGGCTAGCATACTGGACTCGCATTCGGGAGGAGTACGGTGCAAACCCGTGTCCGGGCATCATTAATTAGGTTTCCCGTGATTTCCTTAAGTAGCTTATGGCAAATGCGAGGATGGTTCTTTCGAAAAGGTATAGCTGATTTCCTTCCATAACCTCCCGCAATCACAGCTTTTGCTACGTCTCTAATGACTCCAGTTCTCTCCAATCAACCGTCTCTAATGATCTCGTTGTCCACGGGACGTTAAACACATTCTCTTCCTTTTTTATTAATATGGAGACATAGTCTAATGAAGGCGTAACATCGTAGAGCCAGTGTAGCTGTTCACTTATGTCGGAGTGCGTTGTCAGTCAACATGTTGAAAGTATACATACTGCAAACAATATTCCCCAGTAAACAAAATTAATATACGACAATCTGAGTCATTTCTTTCTGATAAGTCAATGTTCTGAAACATTTGTGCTTACTTCATGTAATCAGTAAAGTTCCTGTCGCTAGGTGAATGATTATTTAAATCTGATATTTTAATTTCCATATTTATGAACGAAGATTTAACAGACTGTACCAGGAAGGACAATCTTGTCCCTCAAATATTTCAAAATATGAAAATACTCCTGTCTCTTGCATGTTATAAAACCAATTTCGAACTTTTGAGGGAGAGTTTCACTATAGTGTACTAGGAAGTCGTGCTGCAGTGGCATCACATCATAATTAATCCAAAGAAAGTCGCAGAAGTAAAATACAGTCCAATGCGAAAATGTAAAAAGCTGCAATGACTATCTAGTCTTTTCCTGCAATGGCTATCCTGTATTTTCCTATATATTCAGTTCATAATACGAAAAAAACCTCGTGTAACTATTACACTATGTATTTTGCTGGAACCTCACTGAATTTCGTTTCATGTGCAACGGAAGCCAAGCAGTCTGCCGGCCGAAGTGGCCGTGCGGTTAAAGGCGCTGCAGTCTGGAACCGCAAGACCGCTACAGTCGCAGGTTCGAATCCTGCCTCGGGCATGGATGTTTGTGATGTCCTTAGGTTAGTTCGGTTTAACTAGTTCTAAGTTCTAGGGGACTAATGACCTCAGCAGTTGAGTCCCATAGTGCTCAGAGCCATTTGAACCAACCAAGCAGTCTCGAGTACAGTTGAACAACGAAAATACAGGATGCATGGCACCTGCTACCGATATATATATATTTTTAATTGTATGTAACTATTTGTAATTTAAATACTTTCCTTTTAATAAGTAAGGGCATTGCTTCACTGTATGTGTACATATAGGTAGAAGTCTGTTGACGTTTTATTGTATTTATCTGTGTTCTAATGTGAAACTAATAAGCTCTGGGAAAAAGCCAAAGGAATTGTTATTTGCATCGACTAGCAACGATAATAGCAGTGCTTGTGCGTTGTAAAATCTTTGGGTAGGGAGTTGTTGCGCAGAGAGCGCTGAGAGAGCGGGAGACGGGTTCCAGCGCTTGTAGTGGGCGGAAGTGTGTTAACGCTCTCGCAGTAGAGGTTACCATCTCCGCGGCATCATGTAAGCGCGCCCGCCAGATGACTAAACTCCATTCACCGAAACAAGAGACGTACTGTAAACACGACAAGGCGCGTGATCAAAGCGCTGCCGTCGAGGGTAGGGGCGTCAGAAATTAAAAAATGAAAGTTGTGTTTTTTATAATTTGGCACCTGAACATGATAAAGTGATCCGAGAACTACCTTCCGACACCTTTATTTTTACATTACATTAAAATTTATTTGTCATTGTAAAAGAGAAATATTTAAACTTTCAGAAAAGTTGTTTTTTCGCGTTACTCTATATTTATCGCGCCATATCTCCTAAACTGTGGGTCGCACAGCAAAATAATTTTATAATTACCTTCAGCACTATATGTTGATGACGTCTGCAAATTTCTACCCAGTAAAATCAGTAATTGTGCAGTAATAAATTAAAATTTCACGTCTGATGCAGAACTTTTACCAAATCATCATCCGAAACATAGTAAGCGACAAACTTTTCCCCTTTAAATTTTTTTGTGGAGGTGTAAGCGAGAAAAGTTTCAGAAAGGTTTGAATTTAATTTTGTAGTTTGTTCGAATGCGATGGGTGCAACTGTTTGTCCTTTATGAGCGATGCATTGTGCGGTTCGCAGGCGCGGCGCTCAGTCAGTGTGGCCGTCTCAGTTGCAGGTGTGAGCTGGTTAGTGGGTGTTGTACAGCGGCGATTTCAGGATATCTTAAGTTCATCTGTAAAGACGCTTGAAAGACTAGTTGTTGACTATTAGAGTAAGTATATGTGTTTGTAGTCACGCTGAGCATTCACTGTTTATGTGCGCATCCAATAGCATCGCATGGTTTCTTATTTTATATATACACTTTTTCATTAGCATCACATACGGTTGTCCTCATTATATCATCCACGAATTCAGCGAGCGAGGTCGACTTGTCAGTTCTGAGTCCACCAAAGAAGCGAGCAAAGAAGAAATCCTTAAGTTCTTCTGAGAAACAAATTGTGCTTAATGTGAATAAAACGGAACTGTTACATCAAGAGCAGTCGATGGGTGACATCGTTTCGAAAACAGCTGCAGCTACAGGTGTTAGACGTTCTTCAGTGTATCGCGTGATTAGTGAGTACATGGCTACACACTCTTTGAAGTCTCCCAAGAAAGGAAAATTACGAGAGAAACTTTCTGAAAGTTTTGATGACTTCGATAGAAATGTGATACGAAGGAAAGTACACAATTTTTTTTTTCGTAACGAATTGCCAACAATTGACAAAGTGCTTATAGTCGTGAACGAAGATGCAGATCTGGGCAATTTTCGGAGAACTACATTTCATAAGTTATTGAGAGAAATGAATTTCAAATATGTCCGGCATGGGCCCGATAGCATGCTAATAGACAGGGATGACATCATTTTATGGAGGCGGCGCTATCTTCGAACCATTAAACGGTTGAGAGATGAAGGCAGACCCATTTACTATTTGAACGAGTCGTGGGTGAACGCAGGACATACCCGAAGTTACGTCTGGGTAGATGATACTATAAATTCCTCAAAACAAGCGTTTCTGTCCGGATTATCCACCGGAAGCAAGGACCCACCTGGTAAAGGGAAACGTCTAATTATCGCACACATTAGCAGCAGAGCAGGGTTCGTTGAAGGATGTTTGTGGACTTTCGAATCCAAGAATGTGCGCCGAAACCTTCGAGAAGTGGTTTCAAGGTGTTCTTCCACGGCTTCAAGAAAATGCAGTTATTGTTCTTGATAACGCGCCGTACCATTCTTGGAGAAAAGAAAAAGTTCCCAATGCGAATTGCAATAAGCACGAAATATCAGAGTGGCTAAAATCTAGAAACATCGGCTTCGAAGACGACATGGCTACACACTCTTTGAAGTCTCCCGAGAAAGGAAAATTACGAGAGAAACTTTCTGAAAGTTTTGATGACTTCGATAGAAATGTGATACGAAGAAAGTACACAATTTTTTTTTTCGTAACGAATTGCCAACAATTGACAAAGTGCTTATAGTCGTGAACGAAGATGCAGATCTGGGCAATTTTCGGAGAACTACATTTCATAAGTTATTGAGAGAAATGAATTTCAAATATGTCCGGCATGGGCCCGATAGCCTGCTAATAGACAGGGATGACATCATTTTATGGAGGCGGCGCTATCTTCGAACCATTAAACGGTTGAGAGATGAAGGCAGACCCATTTACTATTTGAACGAGTCGTGGGTGAACGCAGGACATACCCGAAGTTACGTCTGGGTAGATTATACTATAAATTCCTCAAAACAAGCGTTTCTGTCCGGATTGTCCACCGGAAGCAAGGGCCCATCTGGTAAAGGGAAACATTAGCAGCAGAGCAGGGTTCGTTGAAGGATGTTTGTGGACTTTCGAATCCAAGAATGTGCGCCGAAACCTTCGAGAAGTGGTTTCAAGGTGTTCTTCCACGGCTTCAAGAAAATACAGTTATTGTTCTTGATAACGCGCCGTACCATTTTTGGAGAAAAGAAAAAGTTCCCAATGCGAATTGCAATAAGCACGAAATATCAGAGTGGCTAAAATCTAGAAACATCGACTTCGAAGACGGTATGTTGAAGAAAGAACTTTTAGATATTGTTAAAAATCACAGAACAGCGCACAACAACTACGCTATAGATGCAATGGCGAAGAATGCAGGGAAAACTGTTCTCAGAATTCCTCCATACTACTGTGAATTACACGCCATCGAGTTAGTGTGGGCCAGAATCAAAGGCTATGCTGCAGCGAAAAACAAAACATACAAAATGCCGGAAGTTAAAGTACTGCTAGAAGAAGCAGTAACAACAGTGACTGCAGAGGATTGAACAAGTGCGTCCTCCATCACGTGGAAAAAGTGGAAACACAAATGTGGAAATTAGACTGCATTATAGAGGAGAGAGAGGAGCGGTTTGTTATAAACCTCAATGAAAACAGTTCAAGTTTGACAGAGTGAACCTTGTTTCGTCCTTTATCATTATTATTACTGGTATCGTTATTAAAATTAACATTTAATTGTGTTTGAATGTAGCGTTTTGTTGGCAACCTGAATGAAAATAAATCTGCTTCGACAGAATGAACTCCGTTTAAGATTATTTTAACATCATTCTTAAATTTATTTCGTACATTGTTGCCCAGGTTTCTCACGGTCCGCTGTGACAGCTCGGCAGCCAGCCGAACGCCGCCAGCTGCAAAGCGTGCGCCAAGGATTTTCCACACTCTTGCGTTATCACGTGAACACCGAATGCTTTCTCTGGAAACGAGCATAGTCGCTCACGCGACACTGATTTTGTTTCGTCCCAGCTCTCGGTGAATAGACTTTAGTGGCAGGAGGAAGGACAGTGGATGAGTAGAAGAGGCTGTATTAATTACAATTCCACGTTCCTGTAATTAGCCAGGGCCCCACAAGATGCTACCATCTTCCACAACAGCAGCAGTTCCAGCAACACAGATTCGTCGTCGGCTCCGAGCTTCGTCGCACGCACAGCACTGTGTTCATTGGTAGAAAGTATTAACGGTTAACCCATCAGCACAACTGAATGTGATTTGATTAATGAACTTTATTTAAATAATAATCACTTAATCATTTAGTGAAATCTTAACCTACATTCAAGAAAAAAACAGGATTAATAATTTCAGAAATGACATTTCCTGCCTAAACCAATATTAAATATATACACTCGCAATCTCGATTTCGGTTAGTGTGCCCATCTCAATTGCCGGCTCACTATGTAGTACTTCCATGCATAATCGTCCGAGAGGACACTGTCCTCGTGTCAACAAAGTTTACATAGTTCCCATATAATGTTCTCATTACTAAAATACTGGAGGGTTATGGCAGTATGAAAGAAGGAAACAATCAGATTTAACAAATTTTAATTCCCATTTGTTTATATTTTTTACGAGACTTCTACATCTACATCTACATCCATACTCCGCAAGCCACCTGACGGTGTGTGGCGGAGGGTACCTTGAGTACCTCTATCGGTTCTCCCTTCTATTCCAGTCTCGTATTGTTCGTGGAAAGAAGGATTGTCGGTATACCTCTGTGTGGGCTCTAATCTCGCTGATTTTATCCTCATGGTCTCTTCGCGAGATATACGTAGGAGGGAGCAATATACAGCTTGACTCCTCGGTGAAGGTATGTTCTCGAAACTTCAACAAAATCCCGTACCGAGCTACTGAGCATCTCTCCTGCAGAGTCTGCAACTGGAGTTTATCTATCAACTCCGTAACGCTTTCGCGATTACTAAATGATCCTGTAACGAAGCGCGCTGCTCTCCGTTGGGTCTTCTCTATCTCTTCTATCAACCCTATCTGGTATGGATCCCACACTGCTGAGAAGTATTCAAGCAGTGGGCGAACAAGCGTACTGTAACTACTTCCTTTGTTTTCGGATTGCATTTTCCTAGGATTCTTCCGAAGAATCTCAGTCTGGCAACTGCTTTACTGACGATCAACTTTATATGATCATTCCATTTTAAATCACTCCCAATGCGTACTCCCAGATAATTTATGGAATTAACTGCTTCCAGTTGCTGACATGCTATTTTGTAGCTAAATGATAAGAGATCTTTCTTTCTGTGTGTTCGCAGCACATTACACTTGTCTACATTGAGATTCAATTGCCATTCCCTGCACCATGCGTCAATTCGCTGCAGATCCTCCTGCATTTCAGTACAGTTTTCAATTGTTACAACCTCTCGATATACCACAACATCATCCGCAAAAAGCCTCAGTGACTTTCCGATGTCATCCACAAGGTCATTTTTGTATATTGTGAATAGCAACGGTCCCACGACACTCCCCTGCGGCACACCTGAAATCACTCTTACTTCGGAAGACTTCTCTCCATTGAGAATGACATGCTGCGTTGTGTTTTCTAGGAACTCTTCAATCCAATCACATAATTGGTCTGATAATCCATATCCCCGTACTTTCTTCATTAAACGACTGTGGGGAACTGTATCGAACGCCTTGCGGAAGTCACGAAACACGGCATCTACCTGGGAACCCGTGTCTATGGCCCTCTGAGTCTCGTGGACGAATAGCGCGAGCTGGGTGTCACACGACCGTCTTTTTCGAAACCCATGTTGATTCCTACAGAGTAGATTTCTAGTTTCCAGAAAAGTCATTATACTCGAACATAATACGTGTTCCAAAATTCTACAACCGACCGACGTTAGAGATATAGGTCTATAGTTCTGCACATCTGTTCGACGTCCCTTCTTGAAAACGGGGACGACCTGTGCCCTTTTCCAATCCTTTAGAACGCTACGCTCCTACGGTACACCGCTGCAAGAAGGGGGGCAAGTTCCGTCTCGTACTCTGTGTAAAATCGAACTGGTATCGCATCAGGTCCAGCGGCCTTTCCCCTTTTCAGCGATTTTAATTGTTTGTCTATCCCTCTATAGTCTATTTCGATATCTACCATTTTGTCTTCTGTGCGACAATCTAGAGAAGGAACTACAGTGCAGTCTTCTTCTGTGAAACAGCTTTGGAAAAAGACATTTAGTATTTCGGCCTTTAGTCTGTCATCCTTTGTTTCAGTACCATTTTGGTCACAGAGTGTCTGGACATTTTGTTTTGATCCACCTACCACTCTGACGTAAGACCAAAATTTCTTAGGATTTTCTGCCACGTCAGTCCATAGAACTTTACTTTCGAATTCATTGAACGCCTCTCGCATGGCCCTCCTCACAATACATTTCGCTTCGCGTAATTTTTGTTTGTCTCCAAGACGTTGGCTATGTTAATGTTTGCTGTGAAGTTCCCTTTGCTTCCGCAGCAGTTTTCTAACTCGGTTGTTGTACCACGGTGGCTCTTTTCCATCTCTTACGATCTTGCTTGGGACATACTCATCTGACGCATATTGTACGATGATTTGAACTTAGACCACTGATCATCAACTCTATCTGTTCTTAAAACAAAACTTTTGTGTTGAGCAGTCAGGTACTCTGAAATCTGCTTTTTGTTACTTTTGCTAAACAGAAAAACCTTCCTACCTTTTTTAATATTTCTATTTACCGCTGAAATCATCGATGCAGTAATCGCTTTATGATCGCTGATTCCCTGTTCTGCGTTAACTGTTTCAAATAGTTCGGGTCTGTTTGTCACTAGAAGTTCTAATATGTTATCGCCACGAGTCGGTTCTCTGTTTAAGTGCTCAAGGTAGTTTTCAGATAAAGCACTTAAAAAATTTCACTGGATTCTTTGCCCCTGCCACCCGTTATGAACGTTTGCGTCTCCCAGTCTATATCCGGCAAATTGAAATCTCCATCAAGAACTATAACATGGTGGGGAAATCTACTCGAAATATTTTCAAAATTATCCTTCAGGTGCTCAGCCACAACAGCTGCTGAGCCAGGGGGCCTTTAGAGACATCCAATTACCACGTGTGAGCCTGCTTTAACCGTGACCTTCACCCAAATCATTTCACATTTCGGATCTCCGTCAATTTCCTTCGATACTATTGCACTTCTTATCGCTATAAACACGCCTCCCCCTCACTGTTCATCCTGTCTCTGCGGTATACATTCCAATCTGAGTTTAGAATTTCATTACTGTCTACATCTGGTTTCAGCAAACTTTCTGTCCCTAGAACTATGTGGGCATTGTGACCGTGTATTAAAGAGAGCAGTTCTGGGACCTTTCTATACACGCTGCTGCATTTTACTATTAGCAGTTTAATACTGTTATTCCCTGTTGCATTTTGCCTACTTCTACCTTGCCGCGACTCAGGAGGCGTCTTGTCGGGTCTAGGGAGGGAATTCTCTAACCTAAAAATCCCTCATGTGCACTCCACACGTACACTTGTAGCCGTTTCCTGCGTGTAGTGCACGCCTGACCTATTCAGAGGGTCCCTAAATACCTCCATCTGATAGCGGAGGTCGAGAAACTTGCACCCCAGATCTCCGCAGAATCGTCTCAGCCTCTGTTTTAAGCCTTCGACTCGGCTGCAAACCAAAGGATCACGATCGATTCTGGGAACGATACTACCAATAGTTAGCTCACATTCCACCCCACGAGCGACACTTTCCGCCTTCATGAACTCCGCCAACCGCCTGTATGAACTGAGGATGTCCTCTCAACCCAGAGGGCAGAAGTCATTGGTGCCGACATGAGGTACAATTTGCAGTCGGGTGCACCCAGTGCTCTCTATCGCCGCTGGCAGAGCCTCCTCCACATCTCGGATGAGACCCCCGGCAAGCAGACAGAGTGAACACTGGACTTCTTCCCCGACCTTTCCGCTATTTTCCTAAGGGGCTCTATCACCCGCCTAACGTTGGAGCTCCCAATCACTAATAAAACCCTCCCCCCGTGTGCCTGCTCGGACCTTGCTGCAGGGGCGGCCACATGTCCACTCGCAGGCAGAGCGGGCGATGCCACATGGCCAGCTTCCACATTGCCCCTCCGCCTCGTGCGCCACGAACGCCGCTGAACCCGTCACTCCCCTTGGGGAGAGGGTGGCCCAACCGCGCCCAGTATCCGCGAAGATGTCTCGACATCAGGGACAGTGGGTGAAGCATGTAACACCTGGGGTGAACCATGGGACGCACGAGACTCCCCACTGCCGCTACACTCCGAGGCAGCAGCCTGAAGACGGCTGACCGCGGCCATCAACACGTTCAGCATTTCGCGAACAGTGGCCAGCTCCTCCTGCGTCCGTACACAGCAGTCACACATCCTATCCATCCTAAGAAATCAATTTACTGTAGAGAATTAATCAACTTTTAACTAGACTGCTAATTAACTAAATACGGCTGATAGTTGACTAAACTGTGGTTAGTAGACCCTTCTTGTAGAAGACAATGAAAACAGCACTTACTGTCTCTGGACTGTATTAAAAAAAAACACACTAGCGCTGCTGGCACTGTGGCTGACTAAAGGGACTCTCTCTGACTGTATTCAAAACAAACACGAAGTCTATGGAACACTATTACTAGCACTCGACAATTAAAGCTTCCTAAAAGCAAAAACACACGGAAGAAGAAGTGACAAGTAAGAAAAATACAGTTAATACGTAAATTAACGCAGCTCGCTGCACAGCAGACGTGACACACACGGATATTTGCTGATCAAGTGCCATTACTACTAAACATTTAATTAACCATAGCAGGAGTTTAAAACTCAATGGCGCCTGAAGTAGTAGGAATTGCTTGATGAACAGCTTTTGTGTAGCTGCATCGAAGAGAGCGACCGATTGCTGATGATATTGCTTCCGATATTGGCCGAGATATAATTTTAGAGTTTGTCGGTCCTTTAAAGTGCCATCACATAAAACAACTGAATGTTAGTAAGGATAGGTAAAGTATATCTACGGAGTAAGCATTTAGATGCCCAGAACAGAGATTCTGTAACCAACATACTGGTATTTCAGATATGACGTAACTGTCGTGTGACGTGATTTCGTCCATATGTATTTATCAGATTTTGAGTCTCATTAGGTAATTAGTACAGACCGATCAGGTTCAGAAGTACTGTGTATGCTGTACATCTGTAAGGTGGTAGAATAAGTGAAGGTTAGATTCGCACCTTACATGAGAACTTTATACTTCGCAACAGGAAGATGAATGTCACCTAACTTAATTGGTCGGTAATGAGCAAATTTGCCTAGCAGTATGTAATGCAAAAAGGGGTTGCATTCACTCGACGGTAATTAACACACCGTTCCTATAATGCATGATTGAGCGGAATGTACAACAAGCAACGAGAGGCATTTTAGTTTGGAATTCGGAGGCTCGACGCAGAGGCAAGGTTGCGCTTCAGGGGGTACCACGATAACAACTTAAAGGGGTGTCCCAGGTGGAAAGTCAACGACCGACCAGGTTACTCAGACGAGGAGAGTGAGTGCAAGGGCCCATCTGAGGGAGTACAGGAAAGAAATCTTTTAGAGAACTGTGTTTCGGAATTCCAAATGGATACGAAACAAGACCAGTGACGCATTTTCGATCACATGTACAGCGAGTGGTACACACGAGAGAGTCAACGTACGCATTTAGGCATCTGGAACGGGCACAAAACGTCCGACTGGCGGAAACGCTCTTTAGGAGAAAAGAGCCAAAGTTTTGACACAGTTTAATGCTAGGGACCTTACGATTGCTATAGAGAGTTGCCACAAAATAAGAGGAACGCTCCTATTGGTCGAAAAAAGCCGTGACGTGAAGAACCAAAGAATCCCGGTGGGGAGACAATTCGGCTATGAGTAAGACAAGACGGAAATTTTCGTGGACTGTTTTCTGAACTGACGTCAAGTGCAGAACAGAGCACAAAACGCTCTGTATGACACAGAGGAGTTATTTGTGTGAACACTGCGTTCACAGCGGCTGACATCCAGCTAGAAAGTAGCTGTAGCATCGTTTAGCTCCAACTGCGGAGGAAGGAACCAGCCCATTAGTTAATGTTCTTGCGGGAACCGAGAGGGTATTATAATATGAACGCTGCTGCAACTATGCGCGTACATATGCCACATTCTAACTCTAGTGATGAGTACATGTTCTCCTGCATAACGAGAAACATAGGGAAAGTTTCTGCTGGAAAATTCACAAAGGTGTAATTAGTTTTATAGGAATTTCAGAGGAAGAAAGCGGCCTTGCAGACGACAGGTCATCGCAGCTTAACGTAAATACATCGTGCAGAGGCATAAACTTGTTGGTTCACCAGCTTGCGTCCCCTGTAAACTCGAGCGACCTTTGGTAATCTTTTGCTCAATTTGTCACATAACTGACCATCCACTGTAGACTTGTTTGTCATCCTAAAAAAAATTACCGAACTTTGAACCAGAATCGGACGATTTTCGTAGTACCGACCAACATCATAACATGTGTGTAGGAACAATTTTGTGGAGAAACTTCTAGTTATACTTTAGTACTGTCGTGTTTAGGAAAATTTAACCTTCTGAGAGTTAATATTCAATATTGTTGTGTTTAGGATTATTTCACTTTTTGATGTTGACGAGACGCGTAATCCTGACAACTTTTTTTTGTTGTCGCTTGAAAACAGTGTAAATTCGGGTATTTTTTTGCCAATATTGCGACATTAAACATATTATTTCAACTTACACAGTTGTCTTCAATCCTAGAACAAGTAAACTAAAAATACTGCACCTTACACACCCGTTTAACATGTTAACAATTTTCGTTCCATATTTTCGAGGAACTGGGTAAAAGGTTTGATGAAATAAACACAAAGGTATTTCACCCACCAGTCGAAATTCCGTTCGTGACAACTCATCGTTACATCCGAATCGCTAATAACTGCAGCCGGCCGTTGTGGCCGAGCGGTGCTAGACGCTACAGTCTGGAACCGCGCGACCGCTACGGTCGCAGGTTCGAATCCTGCCTCGGACATGGATGTGTGTGATGTCCTTAGATTAGTTAGGTTTAAGTAGTTCTAAGTTCTAGGGGACTGATCATCTCAGAAGTTAAGTTTCATAGTGCTCAGAGCCATTTGAACCAATAACTGCCAACAAATAATATGTAAACAACGGTTGGGCTCACAACGGATAGATCATGTCAGTACGCGTTTGCTGTGCAGTATATATTTTGTGTGTCGACACCGTAGCAGTGTAGGACACACGTGTGATAGTTACGAATTAGCTTTCAGCAAGTTACAAACCGGCGTAGCTAGGAAACGCTTTTAGGCAAAACAGTCGGTGCAGGTATATTTTGAAGAACTTGCAGGGTACTACAAGGACCCAGAGTGATACAATAGAAATATTCGACGGATTATAAGCGAAAATTCATATTTAAATGAAAATTTCAAAATCAAGAAAGCTATCGTCGCATAAAACTTGTAAAGATGTCTCGAGTTACAGAATACACAAGCAAGAGGAATCCAAAAGCCTAAAGACTCCAGTGGTGAGAGAATGCGAAAGCAATGGATGTGTCGAAAAGAAAATGAAGAAACGACACACAGCGATTACGTAGCTTCTTATCGGGCACATAGCGATCAACCTCAGTCAAAACATTTATCTGTTCTGTATCCATTGTGTTACTCCACATAATCCCTGTATTCTTCGTATTAATACGAAGTACTAAAGACTTTATGTTGAAATTTACGTGAGAAATCTACGTTGCTGTCCTGAACAGTAATCACAGAAATTGTTTTGATACATACACGTCGAAAAAGTTCTTCATCACCTCGGTTCCGATAGTTCCGGAACCTGTAGAGAAAATGGGAATAGAGATCAACATTAACATCATTTCCTCTCTTTTTATTGCTCATGAAAACCACACATTGCATGTTGTTTCAGCATACAGCTAGACCTTCCGAGGTGGTGGTCCAGACTGCTGCACACACCGGTACCTCCAATACCCAGTATCACTTCCTCTTGCATTGATGCATGCCTGTATTCGTCGTGGCATACTATCCACAAGTTCATCAAGGCACTGTCGGTCCGAACTGTCCCACTCCTCAATGGCGATTCGACGACAATCCCTCAGAGTGGTTGGCGGGCCACGTCGTCCATAAACAGCCCTTTTCAATCCATTCCAGGGATTTTCGACAGGGTTCATGTCTGGAGAACATGCTGACCACTCTAGTCGAGCGATGTCGTTATCCTGAAGGAAGTTATTCACAAGATGTGCATGATGGGGGCGCGAATTGTCGTTCACGAAAACTAATGCCTCCCAAATACAGTATTTTGCAAATATAGTTACATTATCGGTCGGAGGATAGCATTCACTTATCATACAGCCATTAGGGCACCTCGCATGACCACAAGCGACGTACGTCTGCCCTACATAATGCCACCACAAAACAGCAAGGACCCTCCACCTTGCTGTACTCGCTGGACAGTGTGTCTAAGGTGTTGTGCCTGACCGGGTTGCCTCCAGACATGTCTCCGACGATTGTATGTTGAAGGCATACGCGACACTCATTGGTGAGGAGAACGTCATCCCAAACCTGAAGTCTCCATTCGGTATGTAGTTGGGCCCATCTGTACCTCGCTGCGTGGTTTCGTGGTTGCGAAGATGGACCTCGCCGTGGACGTCAAGAATGACGTTGCGCATCATACAGCCTATTGTGCACAGTTTGGGTGGTAACACGACGTCCTGTTGCTTCACGAAAAGCATTTTTCAACATGGTAGCGTTACTGTCAGGGTTCATCAGAGCGGTAATCTGTAGGTAGCGGTCATCCACTGCAGTAGTAGCCATCAGCTGACCTGCGCGAGGCACGTCATTGACAGTTCCGGCCTCTCCTCCATGTCCGAACAACATCGCTTTGGTTCACTCCAAGACGCCTAGACACTTCCCTTGTTGAGGCCCTTCCTGGCACAAAGTAACAATGCGGACGCGATCGAACCGCGGTGTTGACCGTCTAGGCATGGTTGAACTACAGACAACACGAGCAGTGTACCTCCTTCCTGGTGGTTTGGCTGGAACCGATCGGCTGCCGGACCTCCTCCGTCTAATAGGCGCTGCTCATGCATGGTTGTCTACATCTTTGGGCGGGTTTAATGACATATCTGAAGAGTCAAACGGACTGTGTATGTGATACAATATCCACAGTCAACCATCTATCTTCATGAGTTCTTGGAACCCGGTTGATGCAAAAGTTTTTTTGATGTGTGCTTCGTTCATCATATAAAAATTTCTGATGCAAACAAACGCAAAAGCGATGATTGGTCAGCAGCCGTAGTTCTCATACACTGGCGTTGTTCCGTCGTCGGAAGTAGGTCCTACTAATGTATTAGATATCTTATTACTGCATCGCTGTAAAAGAACCTTTAACATATTCTGATGTATAAACAGATATCAATAGTTTTCTTAATCATACTTCAGGTATTTTATTTCAAAAATAGTTTGCAGTCACAGTCTCTGTAAACACTACTTGTGATCTGATTGTCTCTCTGTTCGCCGCTTCGTAGTGAAACACGCGGCCAAAAACGAGTTTTCCTTACTGTTTTTCACAAGGTTGCAAGAAAAGTCACCTCTGACTATTTACGAGAAACGCTATGTAATAAATACATGGATAGGTATTTGTGTAATATGCGTTGCGTAACCAGTAACCCATGAAATAATAGTCATGTATGCTGGCGAGCGCTGGTTTATTGTTCCTGTTATTCTTATTCAGCACCGGCTTCCAACTGCTGATGCAAATATGAGAGTATCAGTGCTTTTATACTGGAATCCCTTCTCGACTGCCAACTATCGCTTTGAATTTTGTTTACAGAATTTTTCGAGTTCACTGAACACCTCTATAGAACCTAACTTAAAATTCTTCCCCCATGAGGCATATGAAAAGAAAATAGAACCTCACAACTACGCTTAATAGCAGGCTTTAATTTTCTTTCAATCGAAGTAGCTTTTGGTGGCCAGTCTATGAAACCATTATGACCAAAAAATAAACATTTACAGAGCGTCAAGTAAGTGTGGTCATTTTTGTTATTATGTTATATTCTGCCAGCAGCAGACGGAGAATTCAGTTATTGATACATTGAAAATGTTTCTGTAGTGGAAAGTACACTTTAGAAAAATCACTTTTTTGAGTGTGCCGATCGGTATTTATTTCAGGATTACGGTGTTTGGCGCTGTTACTAATCTTCAATTAACGAAACTAGTGTTTTTGAAGAAGTAAAATCGCAATCGACATATTGGAAAAATGCATTTTTCTAGCCATGAGGATAGTCGGTTACCCTTTACTGACAAGTAGATCAGTTTCGTAAAATATGTTAAGAATTGATGTTGAACTGTTTCCGCAGTGAGCTAAATCTGTCTGATTATAGAACTGCTAAAATTAACAAAAAACGTCCTCTTCACCATGGCCTCAGGACTTCTACCATAAGTCCAATAAACCACAAGATAAAAACGTAGAGAAAATACTGTGAAACTTTATTGGCTCTTCATTTACTACATCAGATTGAAATTTTAATTCCTGTACATTGTACCTCAATCGTATTCCTATGCTCGATAAAAATAATAATTGGCAAAAACTTGCACAGAGACACACCCCTTTCTTGTTCCGTATATTCTCATATTAACTATTCCTGTGGCGTTTTCTCCCAGTTCAATGAAATTGCCATGTAGTGTCCTTTTGTGTAGTACATCAAGGAGGCTGAGGAATAGCATCATTGACACTGATTTTGTATTCTTTTTCTATGGCGTTTGTTTATAAGCGGTTGTAAGGGAGTAAAGTTAACGAAAGCTGTGTGCAGATTTATTATTACTACTGCAGCATGCCTCGATCTAGAAAAGGTAATTGCTGCAGTTCACAAATCTTGGCAGATAAAGAACGCTACGCATTCTAGGATTTGGTCCATGAGGTTTCACACTCTCGGTATTGAAGGAAATTGATAATAGCAGAATTGCTGCAGCTGACATTATTACTACTCAGTTTGAGAATCAGATTAAACAAAGAAGAAAAGGAAAAAGAGTGAAAAGGAGAATGCATGAGGCTTGCACTGGTTCACATGCAGATGGTAAGGCCTTATAGAAACGCTGTCATATCTCTGACTCAGGTTTCCTGTAACTTACATTCTGGAAAACTTATGTACCTTTTCCTTACAAACCACAAACGTTAGAGTCCTTAAATTTGGTATGCACCTATTCAATACTATAGTGAAACGTACTGTGGATGTATTTTCATTTAATACAGTAGTAAGGCATTTATGTAAAGCTGTAAAATGTAGTAGTTATATTGTCTTGGGAACTTTGGAATTTACAACACTTTTTTTCCGAAGTATTCCAATTTCGCATACGTCCCTTCTTACCGTACGCTGTAACGAAATTATTGAGAAATATGATTTATTGCCTATGTGTGGGGTTATATGCATTACAATTACATTTGTAAGTAGGATTGAAAGCAATACTTAAAAATATACAAATTGACTGTCCGCTTGGAACGAAATGTCATCTCAGTCGGCTTGTTACAGTGCTCTACGCCGCAAATAATGCTATTTTGTAGGACATTAACGATTGATAAAGACGTTACTGTATTAATACCCTCTGCTTTGGAAGCTAAATAGAATGACTAAAATTGTCGTTTAGGCAAAACTCTGAAATTTAAGATGAGTGAACTGAAATATTACAAATATTCACTTAATAGAGAGAATACATCTTCGCAAATTCTATACTGTACTGTATGAACGTGTAGCTTGATGAGTTTACGGAAAAGTTATGTTTCCGAATAACTCAGTTAACTACCCACTCAAGGGCTTAAAATTTACAGTTTTGTAATACTTTCGCAGTCGTTGCAACGTGCTCGACTGAGAGTACTTTTTGAATTACTAATTTCTTGCCGCTCCACTCAAGGATGAATACTGACAAGAACCACCAGAATTCTGGACAGGGGGTTGCTTGAAACAAGATTGTGGGATATTTTCCCGTTAAGGATAAAACCATTAACAAATTTTCGTTTTACTGCGGGAAAGATAACTGCTAAGAACTGTTTGTAGTAAGCTTGCTCTCACATTGTCAGAAACAGGTGTACTGAATGGAACCGTGGGGACTGAGAGCAGTCGGGCGGAAAGCAGTGCACAACGAAGTTTGTCGGCTGGACGAACTGAGGGTGGAAAGTTCGTCCCCAAGTTAGAGGCTAGGCGGATAAGAATAGAGAGCGGAGTGAGGATGCTTAACAAGTCCCACCGATTTGGAAACTCGTGAAAACCTCTAAGAGCGTTACTCCGAACCGTTTACAGAAGGTGCGAGGAATATTCACTGGCAAGAACGAAACCGAGCGTGATGTGTCTGATTTCAGACGAAATTCAACCGGTTAATTCCTATTCCAACAGCACGATTCTTACTCTGATTCTACGGGGCCTCGCTCGTGAAAAAGTGATACATTGCACAGTCATCTATAGCTCATATGGAAACAGAAGTAAACGAAAAAATAGATGAGGCAATACCATTCGTTTACAATGTAAAGAAAGCTCCTGATATGAAAATTTTTATTCTCTTGATCGTATGCATGTACTCTGGATTACTAGTTGCGACAGGACTAATCTGCCATCTTCAGATCCATGCAATACAGGTTATGAAATCATGTTGTGTGATAAACCACACACTTGTTTTCGTACCATCGAAACGGATGTAGTGTCCTTTTGTAATGTTCACCATTATCGAGGTGAAACATAAATAAAAATGACTGTATTTGACTCAAAATGAACTGCAAACATCGATTTATCTGCGAAAGGTAATAACACTAACTGTAAAAATATACAATATAGATCGATAGATGCAGAAAAGACATTATTTTAATTGTATGAGATTATAAAGTGTAAGTAAGTAAAAGAAGTATTATTATCTTTGTAAGAGTATAAAACACAATGCAATGCTCATTCGTCTGTCTAGTCTGTTTTCTTCTGTTCGTTCTGGTGTTAGCTGAAATACGGTGCGCAAGATATTGTGCTGCGCTAGCATTTGCTTCTGTCGTAACGTAATTGCAAATATTTTATGGTGTAAACTGTGTCGTAGTAAGAATATATTAGTATAAATTGATCTCTGTGTGTTATTTCAAGAACCTACGCCACATTTATCTTATGAAAAAAATATTTAATGAAAATTATTTTGCATGTTTCCAGCTGCTGCGGAGCGAGTAACAATGATCTCTGACTGCTAACAATTAGACGCCATTACGCGGTACATTTAAAAATATTATTTCACGGCACAATGTCTGATAGCCGGAGTGGAAGAAATTATGTAAACATATTCAGTGAGATTAACTGAAGGAATCCAGTGAAATAATTTTATTAAAACTTGTCTATTTTCTGTGATAGTAATAATTTCAGATCAGTGAACTGGAGCTGAGTAATACTACGCTATTGCATTTACAGTAATTTGTAGAGAGCCTGGCGCTCGATAAAACCAGATATAATACGTAATTGGCAACCTACTAAATTCATTATTTTGCTTATTATATCTCTTGTGCATTTTTTTGAAAGCTAAACGTAAAAACAAACTTCACCAAAAATCAGTAACAGGTCACGATAAATCAAAGGACAAACAAATTTACTAGGAGAGTGTTTCCTCTAAATAAATAGTTATATTTTTTTAAAGAGATATAATAAATAGTGCGGTGTTACACGGGGTCCGAAGAGATAAAATAGTTTTTTTAGGGTGTGTGTGTATGTAATTGTTAACATGTATTGTATGTATTCTAGTCTCTATCAAATTCCATTTCATGTATAAACTTGAACGAGGAAGGCGGAGAAGAACTGCATATACCCTGAGAGGACGAGATAGCAAAAAGAAAAGAAAAGAAAACTGAAATCAAGGTAAGGACCACTATGCATAAAAGCTTGCTGCATAAACCCGTATCATCAAAGTATAGTATCATAGATGGTACATGGTGTAAAGTGGTGTAGATATAAATATTTTGTGACTTTGGAAACAATAAGCAGCATGACTTGTGAACTTAGTCCGCATTTGTAGTTTGGAACAATTATTGTAGATAGCCCAGTTAAAGTTATCGTCATTATGGGAAAAGTTGGACGTGTGTTAGATTTGCTACCAGATAATGTATCCAACGTTACAAATAATGTGCAATTATTGAGCGATATGGATAGTGACTCCGACTTACTAAACATTAGTAGTGATAGGGGGGGGGGGGGGGGGGGGAGAGAAAATGTAAACATGTAGTTTCCGGTGATATGCCAGGAAGTAGCCAGCAGACGAAAACAGTCAAACCGATAGGTGCTACGAGTAGGGCTAGTGATAATTTTCCAATGATTAGAACAACTATCACACCGGTATGCTCACCAATAACGGATCCATTTGCTGACTTTTAACGGAAATTAGAGGAAAGGAACGAACAGCTAGTCAATCAGATAAGGGAATAAAACGAAGTAAGAGAGAGATTGAGGGAAGAGAGGAATGAACAGCTAGTCAATTAGATAAGGGAACAAAAAGAAGAAAGTGCAAAGGTCTTAATAGAAAGTATGGGTAAAATGTTCGGAAAGATACATTCAGAAATGACAGAAATAAAAAAAGCCCATGCCGAACTGCCGACCATTGTAAGCAACATAGCACAAGATGTGCAAACGCTTCAGACGGCACACACAGTCATCCGGGACGAAGTAGAACAGCTTTCGAACCGAATGGACAATTTAGAAATGAGACAAAAAGAAACCATAGAAACGCATTTAAATGATCAAGCCCAGAAAGAAGAAAAATAGTTCCATGACTGGCTCACTGAAAAAGAAAGCCACATCGCAGAACGTGTAGAAAGCAAAACACAGTCTGCTCTGCAAAAAGTAACTAACGGAGCAGCTGTATGTAAACAACCCACAGTAGACACGCTACCACTCGCAGGTGGAAAAAGCGACGCGAGATACAAATTGCCAGTACCGCTATGGCGTCAAGAATTGACACATTGCGTTGCCAAACTAGAGCGTGCACATTTGTAAATGCTTAACAACAAAAGTGGCACGCGCGCTAGGATCGTGTACGGCAATGAGAATATTATGTACAGTTCATACGAACAATGAAGCGATTCCGAAAGAGAAAACATACAATTTACGGGAAGCATTCCTATCATAACCCCGTGTGGGCAGCTTGCATTGCTTTGCTAAACTGGAGCGTGCATATTTGTAAATGCTTAACAACAACAGTGGCACGCGCGTTAGGAACGTGTACGGTAATGAGAATATTATGTACAGTTCATACCAACAATGAAGCGATTCCGAAAGAGAAAACATAGAATTTACGGGAAGCATTCCTATCATAACCCCGTGTGGGCAGCTTGCATTGCTAAACTGGAGCGTGCACATTTGTAAATGCTTAACAACAACTGTGGCACGCGCCTTAGGAACGTGTACGGTAATGAGAATATTATGTACAGTTCATACCAACAATGAAGCGATTCCGAAAGAGAAAACATACAATTTACGGAAAGCATTCGTATCATAACCCCGTGTGGGCAGCTTCTACTTCCACAAGCAATATACTGATGAAAGCTTAATAAAACACAGACAGTTCCAAGTATTTAACGCAGAAAAGAAGACGGTGCATCCGGTAATCTTCATAAAAGGATTCCGAAATGTATTACCGAGTGCCTGGAATGAACGCCAAGAAATTCAGTTCATAATCGCACACATTGCCTTACGGGCAAATGAAGTCATAGAAAATTGCCATAGCCTGGCACAATTTGAAAAATCTTTTCTAAACAGATACTGGTCTAAGACTATTCAAGAATGCCTCAGGACTGTAGTCCTGGAGATAGTCCAAGGTTTCAGATAGATTATATAATGGTAAGACAGAGATTTAGGAACCAGGTTTTAAATTGTAAGACATTTCCAGGGGCAGATGTGGACTCTGATCACAATCTACTGGTTATGAACTGTAGATTAAAACTGAAGAAACTGCAAAAAGGTGGGAATTTAAGGAGATGGGACCTGGATAAACCGAAAGAACCAGAGGTTGTACAGAGTTTCAGGGAGAGCATAAGGGAACAATTGACAGGAATGGGGGAAAGAAATACAGTAGAAGAAGAATGGGTAGCTTAGAGGAATGAATTAGTGAAGGCAGCAAAGGATCAAGTAGGTGAAAAGACGAGGGCTAGTAGAAATCCTTGGGTGACAGAAGAAATATTGAAATTAATTGATGAAAGGAGAAAATATAAAATTGCAGTAAATGAAGCGGGCAAAAAGGAATACAAACGTCTCAAAAATGAGATTGACAGAAAGTGCAAAATGGCTAAGCAGGGATGGATAGAGGACAAATGTAGGGATGTAGAGGCTTATCTCACTAGGGGTAAAACAGATACTTCCTATAGGAAAATATAAGACCTAGGATACCGTGAGAAAAATACCAGTTCGCAGGCAGAGCAGCCTCGTATACAAAATGTTTACACTCTCTTATGTGATGTAGCGAATAATAATTATGAGACTGAGTTTATCACAACAAATCGTGTCCCATAGCCGCGACATCTTCAACTTGTCATTTCTTTTTATGCCTTAGTGGTCTTATGCAAAGCCGTTATTGTGGTTGTAACTGTCACGGATATTTGTACAGAGCTTTACGCGACAGTCTGTCGTCTGAAAGCCGTTTCATCTCTGCATTATTACTAACAACTGCAGCCACTTTAGACTGTTAAGTGCAGTCAACCCTTCGATGACTTCTGCTGGTTTTATTCTGCACACTTCTCTCCATTGCCAAATCAAATACGAGGACGTGCTAAAAGGTATTCCTTCGAATTTATTACTCCGCTCTCGGTATCAGTTGAAGTATTACATGTCATGCATATTGCTCGGTCGACTTTCCCGCTTCTCTGACAAGTTGCAACCCTCAACCCTCTGCCTCTGGAGGGCTCAGAATTGTAGCATGTAACACGGTGGTGCGTAACGTGTCGGCACCACCATAAACTCTGCAAGGTGCTGCGAGATCCTCAGAAACCTGAGAGCACAAATTCCAACAGCTCGTCCACGCATGGAGCACCCTGTCCTTCAGTATGGCAGTGGCCGGACCACAAATGAGCGGTGCGACATCTGTAACATTCCGACGCCTTGGGTTCACGTGCATTGACCATGCTCCACATGGTCCCCACTTGGCGTCGTCCGATTTTCATCTGTTTCCAAAACTTAACGAACAACTTGCAGGACTCTCACAGTGATGAAGCGATGCCAGCAAAGTCAAACATTCAGCAGTGTTGGTGCCAAGAAACTCATGCCGGCCGCTGTGGACGAGAGTCCGCCCGCGGTAGCTGAGTGGCCGCGCCCAACTGTAATTTTGCCAGCACGGTAGCTCAGCGTGTTCGGTCAGAGAGCTACTCGTCCTCTGTAATAAAAAAAGTGAGTAACGGAATCAACGATCAACATGAACGGATGTCTTGTGACGTCCGCCCAGACCAAACACAACGAAAAAAAAGTGGTCAGCGCAACTTGATGTCAATCCTAAGGGCCCGGGTTCGATTCTCAGATGGTTCGGAGATTTTCTCCGCTCAGGGAGTGGGTGTTGTGTTGTCCTCATCATCGTTTTCTTTCAGAGTGGTCCGCATACAGTCCTCGACTTCTGGTACAAAGTTGTGACCGCGCATAGCACCCTCACCCGAAAACCATCTTACTGGCAAACTTTTGCCGATTATCTGCGCAGCGTCTTCCTTGAACCCCCTGAAAGTTGGGGTGTGCCATGCCTACCCGTCACATGATGCAACGCCCTTATCCACGTTCTCATGCATAAAAATAAGGAAGAAGGCAAAATGTGTTACATTTGTTGTATTTAATCCTTTTGTTAAACTAACCATCATTTATATTTGCATAAATTGTACCTTAAAGAACTGTGGTCAATTGATAGTGACCCGGCCAAATAACTCATGAAATAAGCATCTAACGGAAAACCTACAAAGAATGAAACACGTCTAGCTTGAAGGGGGAAACCACATGGCGCTATGGTTGGCCCGCCAGATGGCACTGCTATAGGTCAAACGGATATCAACTGCGTTTTTCTTAAATAGGAACCCACATTTTTTATTACATATTCGTGTAGTACGTAAGGAATTATGAATGTTTTAGTTGGACCACTTTTTCGCTTTGTGATAGATGGCGCTGTAATTGTCACAAAGGTAAGTACGTGGTATCACGCAACATTCCGCCAGTGCGCGCGGTATTTGCTTCGAGATACATTACCCGTGTTGAAATGGACTGATTACCAATTGCGGAAAAGGTCGATATCGTGTTGATGTATGGCTATTGTGATCAAAATTCCCAACGGGCGTGTGCTATGTATGCTGCTCGGTATCCTGGATGACAACATACAAGTGTCCGGACCGTTCGCCGGATGGTTACGTTATTTAAGGAAACAGGAAGTGTTCAGCCACATGTGAAACGTTAGCCACGATCTGCAACAAATAATTATGCCCAAGTAGGTGTTTTAGTTGCTGTCGCGGCTAATCCGCACATCAGTAGCAGAGAAATTGCGCGAGAACCGGGAATCTCAAAAACGTCGGTCTAGAGAATGCTACATCAACATCGATTTCACACGTACCATATTTACATGCACCAGGAATTGCATGCCGACGACTTTGAACGTCGTGTACGGTTCTGCCACTGGGCACAAGAGAAATTACGGGACGATGACAAATTTTTTGCACGCGTTCTATTTAGCGACGAAGCGTCACTCACCAACAGCGGTAACGTAAACCGGCGTAATTTGCACTATTGGGCAACGGAAAATCCACGATGGCTGCGACAAGTGAAACATTAGCGACTTTGGCGGGTTAATGTGCGGAGCGGCATTATGGGAGGAAGGATGAATTGGCCCCCATTTTATCGATGGCAATCTAAACGGTGCAATGTATGCTGATTTCCTATGTAATGTTCTGCCGATGTTACTACTAGATGTTTCACTGCATGACACAATGGCGATGTACTTCCAACATTATTGATGTCTGGCACACACCTCGCGTGCGGTTGAAGCGGTATTGAACAGCATATCTCATGACAGGCGGATTGTTCGTCGAAGCACCATTCCATGGCTCGCATGTTCACCGGATCTGACGTCCCCGGGTTTCTTTCTGTGGGGAAAGTTGAAGGATATTTGCCAGCGTGATCCACCGACAACGCCTGACAACATGCTCAGCGCATTGTCAGTGCATATGCGAACATTACGGAAGGCGAACTACTCGCTGTTAAGAGGAATGTCGTTACACGTACTGCTAAATGCATTGAGGTTGACGGACATCATTTTGAGCATTTATTGCATTAATGTGATATTTACAGATACCTACGTTGTAACAGCATGCGTTATCAGAAATGATAAGTTCACAAAGGTACATGTATCACATTGGAACAACAGAAATAAAATGTTCAAACGTACCTACGCTCTGTATTTTACTTCAAAAAACCTACCTGTTACCAACTGTTCGTCTAAAATTGTGAGCCATGTGTTTGTGACTCTTACAGCGCAATCTATCACAAAGCGAAAAAACTGATCCAACTATAACATTCATGTTTCTTTACGTACTAGGTGAATATGTAATAACAAATGTGGGTTCCTATTTAGAAAAACGCAGTTGATATCCGTTTGACCTATGGCAGCGCCATCTGGTTTCCCCTTCAAGCTAGACAAGTTTCGTTCTTTGTAGTTTTTTCGTTATATATATATATATATATATATATATATATATATATATATATATATATACTGTTAGTTTGTTCAGTAAAGATTATTGCAAAAAAAAAACAGAAAAAAAAGAAAAGCTGTTCTAGGCGCTTCAGTGAGGATCCGCGCTGCTGCTACGGTAGCAGGTTCGAATCCTGCCTCGGGCATGGATGTGTGTGATGTGCTTAGGTTAGTTAGGTTTAATTAGTTCTAAGTTCTAGGCGACTGATGACCTCGGAAGTTAAGTTGCATAGTGCTCAGAGCCATTTGAACCATTTGAACAAACTCATCTCTCGTTGAGAAATAAATATGTGGACCTGAAGAATAAAGATGTAAAATGTTAAGAAAGTTTGTTTTATTTAAATAGCTTCAAGAATGTCCGTATAAAGTAACTCAGAATTATTACTTTTCAGCATGTCGTCGTATTCCTTCAGCATTAAAATGTATTCTATCAGCCAAACAGCTCTTTTAGTCATGTTGTGTCATAAGTTTCTTTTCTCTGCTATTAGATTTGTACTTCTTGATTGGATACCCGATGTACTCACCTAAATATTCAGCTCTCTTCTATACCCACATTATCAGTTGCTTTTCTTCTCTTCCTATCTGTGTCAGACATTTTGCTGCTCAGTTAGCAAAACTCGTTTACTGATTTTAACTTTTCATTTTCTAACGTAATTCAGACAGCATCTCCTCATTTAATCCGACTACGCTCGATGACTTTTGTTTTGCCGGCTGGTGTGGCCGTGCGGTTCCAGGCGCTTCAGTCTGGAACCGCGTGACCGCTAAGGTCGCAGGTTCGAATCCTGCCTCGGGCATAGATGTGTGTGATGTCCATAGGTTAGTTAGGTTTAATTAGTTCTAAGTTATAGGCGATTGATGACCTCAGAAGTTTTGTCGCATAGTACTCAGAGCCATTTTGAACTTTTGTTTTATTTTTGTTGATGTTCATCTTATAACGTTTCAAAACACTATCAATTTCATTGTCTCTAATGTAATTTCAATGTGAACGGCAAATCTTTCTCGTGTTCATTAAGTTTAATTCCCACAGCAGATTTTTCCCTGATTTCCGTTAGTGCTTGCCATATATACTCGTACAGATTGAATGACGTGGAGGGTAGGCTACAATCTTATTTTACTTCCTTCGTGTTATTGCATCCGTTTGACGCCTCCTACGTTTACGACAGCAAGGAGTGACTGAACGTCCTTCACATGTGGCTAATATGTTTGTCAGTTTTAACCTTTCGATTTCATTGTACGACGAAATTACCCGTTTAAACAGTGTAAAGGATAACTCTGCCAATTTGAGGACGGAGATCTTCCCTAAACACCATTTGAAGCAAACAGTAACGGTCTCGTCTACACAAGCAACACCTCCTCAGGTGATAGACACGTCTCTGCCAGCGGATTTACGCCCCTGCTAGTATTTCGCACGTAGCACACTGCTAGCAATGTCGCCCACAGTAAATAAACCATTGGTTCAATCCCGCGAGCAGCTGGGTGCCCAACACGCCTGGTGCCGCGCTAGCGGAACAACAAACAAGTGAATGGAACGTCTTGCTGTAAACAAGCAGCCGGCTTTGCCAGTTCCCTCTCCCTGCCCTGTGATTCGCTGTCTCTGGCCTTCCGCGTACGCACGACTGTGTGGGCGATTCTCTGAAACTCGTGGAACCTATGTGGGCACTTCTCGTTTAACTTCTTCCCCATACAGATTGCGTGTTAATCGTTGTATTCGCTTTTATTTTCCCGTCCAGGAAGAGGTCCCTGCTTTCATGATTGGCTACAATTTATTTCAATTTTTGTGGTACTAAGCCATTGCTATGACCACAGCACAGTAATCGGATAACCATAGGAATAAAAGTCATGTGATCAATATGCTTAAGAACTGTGTAACTCTATTGTGCCCGATCATTTTTTAACACTGTGTCGTGTTTTGTTAATCTGATATTTGGAACTGACGCTGCAGTTAACTGCGGGAACATGGGGTAACGCCTAAAGGAACAGTACGGTAACCAGCACCACATCCACTGGTCGTTGATGCGGTGCGTCGATTCTCGCACTCACCTCCCTGTGTCGCGAGCTTGCGGATTGCGCATTATGGTACACTAGAATGTCAAGTTAGATCGGCTAAGACTGTCGTCATTCTCTGGTTCCCTGTGTTAGATTCTGACGTCATCAGTGGTGTCTCATTATTGTGCAACGAGTGCGTACCAAATTGACATAACCAGTCTTTGTACTAAATTCGAAATGGTGTGAGCACATACTGTGCAGGAATTGTAGAACTGTTTTACTTTCTGTGAACTTCCATTTATAATTTTTTTATGAATCGATGAATACAGACAAATAATAATGATGAAACCACAGTTACTAGATGAAGAGTGTTGATAGTTTCATGAACGGAACCACATATTGTATAGTGTAATATTAAAAAAATTACACATAGGTTTTGCTATGGATTAAGCCTGTCGTATTTCAAGATGGGCCGACCGCGGTGGTCTAGCGGTTCTAGGCGCGCAGTCCGGAACCGCGCGACTGCTACGGTCGTAGGTTCGAATCCTGCCTCGGGCATGGATGTGTGTGCTGTCTTTAGGTTAGTTAGGTTTAAGTAGTTCTAAGTTCTAGGGGACTGATGACCACAGATGTTAAGTCCCATAGTGCTCAGAGCCATTTTTTGAACCATTTCAAGATGAAAACGTCTTTTAATACGAGGTTCGCAGTGAATAGTATATTTCACAGTAGGATGTACACACACAATGGAGTTATCTTCAATCGAATATATTAATTCTATATAATATTGATATGCGTATATGGTCATAGTAGCGTGTCCTCTTCTCTATATAGTACAGCAGAACTACAGCTTACAGAGTTTCCGTACACTACAAGTGCAGAAGATCAAATATTCACGTTCACTTCACAAATATAAATACACATATTTCTTTTTTATCATAACAGTGAGTTAGAAATTCCCGTCAAATATTAGTCACTACATTATTCTTAAGAAAGAATTAAAAATAAAACACACACTTCCACTAACTAGGTTTTTGTACTGTTCCTTCAATCCAATCAACTGTCACGCATACTGCTTCACTTAACATTTGACAGTAACTTCTCTTCAAATAAAGCACTCCCGTACAGACACCCATTAACGAAAAATGTCTTCAAGATCATTTTCAGTGGAACAGTACAATCTTTGTGTCATTTATATGTTATTGTCTTGTACAAAGATTAGGAAAATAGAAGAGCCGCTTTCGCTTAGGAATGATAAGAACTAGGGAGATTAAGTTTTCTAGTTCTAAGTAATGGATATTCACTGAATCAAATGTAATTTTAATGTTTCTGTACATTTTCCATCATGGTCGATTTACTTGAGACCCTACCATGGCGACCATATTCAAATGCTAACGGGAAGAATTCAGTTTCATCTACATACAGTAAACTGCTGCCAGTCTTTCGAAACAACATATGAAACATAAGTTGTCTCTTACGACGCTGCATTCGATATACTGGTTGCTTCATTCAGTACCAGAGACATTCCATTGAGCAGTACACCGCTGCAGTCATTTTCATAAAACCGGTCAAGCTTCAACAAATTTCTTCCAAACGACAAATTCCTCACCCTGAGACAGATGATAATGGTACAAGAAAAATAATCTGTCTTGGTGTTAATCTATGAATTCACAGAAAAACTGTGTTCGATAGGGCAATACATTGCAAATGAAGAAGACGGTACATGAAGATCTTATTCAAGGCTTTCTTACGAATGGTGTCCAATGCTTTCATGGAATGATAACAATCCCGTGTTGCTCAACGACCCAGTGTTAGTTCTTCGGTTGGACGTCACTTCGCGACTCGCGTGTCAGCAAACTAACCCGGAAACTCTACCTGGAAAGGGTACCGAAAATTTCACGTGCAGTCCGAGACACGTGTGATTCCTCAAGAATTTCCAGAACAGAGAGGTGAAGGCTATGTTAAAGGCAGACTTAAGTATTCCCAAGTCCGACCATTATTCAGCCCTACCACCTTTCCAATTACAGACACGCAGTGTCACACTAGAATATTAGGGCCGACTTTCAGGAATTATCGCCGTGTGACCATACTTGACAGTTTCTTTGTAGTCCTAATTGGATACCACAGATAGTTTCTCTTCCTCGAGAAGAGTAGCGATGTGCCGGGTCACACAGCTGATCGCTGTGACATTTTTTTTTTTTTTTTTTGTAATCATAGATGATTAATATACTGACTGACTGAAGAAGAATGCGCAGATTTCATTTTAATATAGATAAACAGTAAAAGACAGAAACACATAGCTCATGTCACTGCGTAGAGCAAGTATTGAAACAGGTGCGTTGTTGTTCGTTTGTAGCGGAAAGGCGACTATACCACAAGAGAAATTACTTCGTGTGCTGAAATTTGTGTTAAGTCAAGCCACTGTTCAAATGCAACGTGCATGCTGCCGTCGGCTCAACAAGAAGCCGACTCTGCACAAGCAGAATTATGACTGACATACAAAATTCTTGGAGTCTGGCTGCACATGCAAAGGGAAGAGTACTTGTCGGTCACGCACTGCTGATGAAAATGTCGAGCGTGTGCGTTCACCCGGAGGTCTCGGAAGTCCACAAGACGGGTAGGTCAGGAACTTCAACTTCCTCAAACAACGGTGTGGCGTGTTCCGAAACGACGGCCTCACATGAAGCATTACAAGTAGCAGTTGCTGCAGAAATGGCGTCCATGACAGAAAGTATAAATTTTACATTTCATTTCTCAAGGATATGGCAGAGGACACTTATTCCGAACGACTCGTCTTTTCGGACGAATCGAAGTTTGATCCATCGGGTAAAGTAAACCACCATAATGTAAGAATTAGAGGTATCACGAAATCCTGGGTCGTCATCGTACATGAGACACTTAGAACCTTAACGTGTTTTGTGTAGTTTCTGTTCACAAAGCTTATGAAACTTTCTTTCTTGCGGAGGAAACTGTGGCAGGAATACCTGGGCATGCTGCAAAATTTGTTGTTTCCTCAGTGTCACACAGATTCCATTGTTTTCGTTTTTATGCATGGCGCTGCCCTACCTCACTTTGAGCTTGAGGTGCGGAGTTATCTTAATAACACCATTCCACAACGTTGGACTGCAAGAAATGGACAACAAAGTGTTGTTCACTGCTTTTGGGCCCAAGGTCACCGGCCCTCACTTCTTGAAAATTTTCTGTGGGTGTAGGTAAAAGGCAGAGTATTTGTCCTACCTATGGCAGCTACTCTTCAAGAGCTGAGAAATCGAATTCTTGAAGCTGTCAATTCAATAAACAGGGTCCTGTTGGAATGTAATGGACTAACGCGTTAATGTTTCTCGAGCAAGTTACGGTACTCACGTTGCGTATAATAGCATAGTGTCTGTGCCATCGTAAAACTCTGAACCTTTCTCATCCAATGAGGTACACAATGTGTTTCTACGTTTCAGTGTTTTCTGTAATAAGCAGTTGAAAGCTATCCTATCTTTCTGAATCACCCCGATCCGTACTTTCGTGATGGAAGAAGAATCTTTACCACAGAACAGTACTGTTAATCCATGCGAAAGCTGCAGATTATCTTACGCCAGACTTAAGGCACTTCAACCTACACCACCAAAAATCCTAGGTACCCGCTCAGCACAAAAGGACTTATACCATCTGTGAAACCAGAAGCCCCCCCACACTTCTGGCCTAGTTCCACCGGTTTTCTATGAGTATGGATGATATGGGGAAGGGGTTTGACATTACTATCGCTCTCGTCTTTCAAAATGTTTTCGAATGACCGCCCTCAAAAGGTCAACGAACGTGCACTCGTGACGTGGAAATAAATGTAGCAGCAATGCAGTGAATCAAAATGACCATAAGCTAATACACGTTTCGAAAGGATTAATCGGCTAGGACTTTCACACACATTTTTACTAATGCTACAGTATACTGCGCAATACTTTTTGACCTATTATTGTACATAGAGGGTTGATACTTCTACAACACTTCAGATTCCGCGATTTTCCGCAACGCCCTTATGAAATACACTGGTTTATGTCTAAGAGTTCCAGCCACCCTTAATCTTGTCGCCGTTAGATTTGATCTCCACTCGGTTTGCATTAAACTTCACAGATATTCCACTAGAAGTTGGAACAAGAAATAACGTGAATTAGAACACATGTGTTGTCCTGATTGCTGAAGACAGTGGGTAGAGAGAGTCGTTCACCATCAGAGAGAGAGCAGGTACGACGGAAAATGTGGGGCAGTAGTAGACTGCACAGTGGCGCCGCTGATGGTAGAGGTTCTCAGCCGTAGCGCCCGCACTGCGCGGGCAGAAGGGGCTGTCCCTCGTCCCGGTGTCAGACGGCCCACGCCACTTTGGAGGTGCCGACTGGCGCCACGGATCCAGGCCCTCCCGCGGCGGGGACCTCCAGCGCCACGACGCTCACAGACACTGGCGGCGGTGGCGCCAGCGCCTCCAGGGGTCAGTCGGGGTCGTAGCGCCAGTCGACGCGCAGCAGCGCGCACTCGGCGGTCAGCGTGCCGGCCGCCAGGCACAGCAGCACCTGCCAGACACAATGCGCCAGTCCACATTCGTAACGGCATCTCGAAAAGATGCCAGTTATATCTAGCTGTAAGTGTACCACATCTACATAGTTCTTTGTGAGACAGATACTCGTTGGACATTGTCAATGAGGAAATGTGACTTTCCCAATTTGAGCACCGTGTCCGTCTAATAAATGAGGGAGCAATCTTGACTAAAGTCACAGATGTCCTCCCAATCCAAAGGCTAGTGGAAGAGTAGGATTTAAAATTCTTTATTGATTTCCTATATTTTGCATTTTTCTGTTGTTTGAAAATAAATAACTTGATGGTATCTAGTTGTATTTCTTCTACTCATTATAAGTATTCAACATCATCGATCTTCTAATGAAACTAGAGTAGAATATCACCACCACTCACCACCACTCACGCTTGCTAGTCGACTCTTGACCAAGTGAGCCAGTATGTCGCCTAGCGGGTGAATGAAGGCGTAATCTGGAGGGGAACCGAGTTGTATTAGATATTATTGGGAGAGTTAAATGAAATAAAACAAAAATAAACGCCTTCCATAAGTAAGAAGCGAAGTGATATGAGAGGAATAATACTAATTAACCCTCGTAAAATTTACGATTGCTGTTCTGAATGAAACAGGACGTTTTGTACTTAATTTGATATGTGACGTACCACTGGAGATCTAATAATTATAGTTAACTATGTTATGAAAAGAGCAGATTGCTAATCAACATATAGAGGAGATTGTGAGACGCAGATAGGCACAAGAGAAAGACTGTCCATTAAATAAGTTTTCTCGCAAAAAGGCCTTCATCCGATTAGATAACAAAACACAACACACGCACACAAGGTCTGTTAACACAAGCATACCACATTCTTTTGGATGCTGAGGTCAGATTGCGAGCAGCAGTGCATGATGAGTGAAGCATTCTGGGTTGAGTGGTGGCGGTAAGGGGTTGGGAGGGGGAGGGTAAGCGTTGCACGGCTGGGGGACAGTAAAGTGCTGCCTGTGGTAGCACGCAGGGATAAGATGGAGAGAGGGCAGGGCAGCTAGGCGAACGCGGTTGGATAGACAGACGACAGGGGTGGGTTTGGGGGAGGTTCAAATGGTTCAAATGGCTCTGAGCTTCTCAGGTCATCAGTCCCTTAAAACTTGGAACTTCTTAAACCTAACTACTCTAAGGACATCACACATATACATGCCCGAGGCAGGATTCGAACCTGCGACCGTAGCGGTCGTGCGGTGCCAGATTGTAGCGCCTAGAACCAATCGGCCACTACGGCCGGCTTTGGGGGAGGGTTGGCAGTGGCAAAAGAGGGAAGTAAAAAGAGTACAGAGATCTGTTAGCGGAATAGAGGGCGGTGCAGAGCTGGAATGGGGACAGGGAAAGGGATAGGTAGGTGTGGAACAATAACTGAAGGTTGATATAGGAAGTTTACAGTAATTTTGGATATATTATAGGCTGGAAGCTTACCAGTTTGACAGTCTTTTTGTTGTGGTTATCTGCGACTCAGCATCTCTGCTACACGGTGAACAGCAGTTATTTTCATAATATTTTCATTATCACATCCTGGATTTTCCATCGTTTAATTGTAATTAACTAATGCAGGACTTATAAAGTATAACTTCCTTTGAATAAAATGTGGGATGGTAAACCTTACGACGGCTTAGCAGCATTTCAGAGGTGTAGAAATATGAAGCTGGATTCTAGTATAATAAGTTCAAGTATGGAAGGTTTGAAATAGCATGTGCATGACGAGTAATAGCAAAACAATATTTTTATCTAAACTACGGTAAATATCATGGGGGAAATTTCCAGAATTGCCTTCTCAGAGTAAAGAGTAAAAATTTAAATGATAATCCTGTAAAGAACAACAGTCCGAATTGAACTTAATTAACTCCTAAGTGCCAGTGAGAGGTGTTTTGGACACTCCATATACAAAAAGCTGCTGATATTATTGAGTAAGGTGGCAGTATTTTGCACCCATTCAAGTAATATTATACACTATTAGGTTTGCACATTTTATTCGATCAGAGATCGCGATTTACAATGGATGATCGGATAATTTATCATTTATTTGGTTGACACTGGGTAACACCACACACTAACATAATGTAGCGTTGTACACTTCGGAACTGATCTGAGTTGGACACTGACACCAGGGAGTGCTGACCATTAAAGCGCCAATCGGTGGAAGGGACCTTAGAAAAGAAGCCATGCTGTGTTCGACCGGGGGAGAGATGTTTTTACTGCTCTGAAGAGAACAGTGTGGCGACAGTTGGGTTTACAGCCCTGCTGGCAGTGTCCCAGTGGCGAGACCTGTGAGCAGATTCGAGACGCAGTCCTGCCACTAAAAGAATTAATTAAAACAGCCAGCTGTTGGCAGCCAGGTATGGAGACCGATAGCATCTTACAAGATGACATCCTTTTAGTACAGAGGAATACACGGGGGTCACGAACGGCGGGCGCGAGTGGACCTTTCGAGATCTCTCAGGAGGCCGTGAGCCAGGTTTCCAGCCAAATAAGTAGGGAAATGGTTTTGATTTATATGGAATCCTTAGTCGGAGGAAGAGTTGTTGGATGTTCAAGGACAGTCTTCTATGCGGAGTATGAACTGCAGTTGATCGGCTGTCAGTTTCATAGCTCGTGTAGTGGAGGAATGGCTTTTGTAACGACTGCTGGGATTCATTGGAGGGAGCGCACACGCAGACGCCACGAACCTTGCTGGAAACCGGTGTATGACGTGTAAAGGTGACTCTCCGGCGGGTGTCAGAAGAGGTAATACTGTGCGGGGAGCAACTTAGAAACCCTGCTGACAATAGCGTCAGTGAAGAGTCTCACTTTTACAGTTTGCAAAGTGTCGATTTCGCTACTGGGAGCGAGTTAAGTCGTTTCTCTATAAGTAGAGTGAGACTTCTTTGCTTCTCTGTTTAGTCTGAAGCATACTGAGGTGCAGCTTTGTGAATGAATACTTGTGTTGAGTTTCCGTTTCTGGCTTACGAGCAGACAGCAGTCTTCATTCGTGTTCTGTGTTGCACTCAAGTAGTTCCAGCTCTAGGAGTTTGCGGACAGTATATTCCGTTCACTGTGTATACAGAATTTATACGTACGCAACGTACGTCCATTGCGTGGCGATCAAGGGCACCGAGCATCTCGATGCAGCATTACCACCTCTTCCAGTACTGTGACCGTTGATATACGCACCACGTTCAGCAGATAAGTTATATTTCCTGAATCCGTGCTGTCAGTTGAAACATTTCCTCAAGGTAATTCATAATGTTTTTCCAAAAACATAGTGATATGAGTCTGTAATTCATCGGATTGCTCTTAATACCTTTCCTTAGTATCCGTGTGACCTGTACAATTTTTCAATATTTAGGTATGGATCTGTCGTCGAGCTAGCGGTTGTATATACACTCATGAAAAAAAGTTCTGCATCACCTCGGTTCTGAGAGTTCCGAAACCAATACAGATAATTGGAATAGAGATCAATTAAACATCATTTACGCCCCTATTATTGACCATGAAAACTGCACATTGCATGCTGTACCACCATACAGAAAGACCTTTAGACGTTGTGGTCCAGACTGCTGCACACACCGGTACCTCTAATACCCAGCAGCACGTCCTCTTGCATTGATGCAAGCCTGTATTCGCCGTAGATCCCTCAGAGTAGTTGGTGGGTCACGTCGTCCATAAACAGTCCTTTTCAATCTATCCTAGGCATGTTAGACAGGGTTCATGTTTGGAGAACATGCTGGCCACTCTAGTCGAGCGATGTCGTTATTCTGAAGGAAGTCATTCACAAGATGTGCACGATGTGGACACAAATTGTCGTTCATGAAGACAAATGCCTTCCAAATATGTTGCCGATATGATTGCGTTATCGGTCGGAGGATGGCATTCACTTATGGTACAGCCATTACGGCGCCTTCCATGACCGCCAGCGGCGTACGTCTGCCCTACATAATGCCACCCTAAAACAGCATGGAACCTACACCTTGCTGCACTCGCTCGACAGTGTTTCTAAGAGGTTGAGCTTGACCGGGTTTCCTCCCAACACGTCTCCGACGATTGTCTGGTTGAAGGCATATGCGACATTCATCGGTGAAGAGAACGTGATGCCAATACTGAGCGGTCCATTCGGCATGTCGTTGGGCTCATCTGTACCGCGCTGCATGGTGTCGTGGTTGCAAAGATGGACCTCGCCATGGTCGTCGGGAATGAAGTTGCGCATCATGAAGCCTATTTCACACTGTTTGAGTGGTAACACGATGTTCTGTGGCTGCACGAAAAGCATTATTCAACACGTTGGCGTTGCTGTCAGGGTTCCTCCGAGCCATAATCCGTAGTTAGCGTTCATCCACTGCAGTTGTAGCCCTTGGACTGCCTGAGCGAGGCATGTAATCGTCAGTTCCTGTCTATCTGTGTCTCTTCCATGTCCGAACAACATCGCTTTGGTTCACTCGGAGACGCCTGGACACTTCCCTTGTTGGGAGCCCTTCCTGGCACAAAGTAACAATTCGCAGGCGATCGAGCCGCGGTATTGACCATCTAGGCATAGTTGAACTACAGACAACACGAGCCGTGTATCTCCTTCCTGGTGGAATGACTATAACTGATCGGCTGGCGGACCTCTTCCGTCTAATAGGCACTGCTCATGCATGCTTGTTTACATCTTTGACCTGGTTCAGTGACATCTCTGAACAGTCAAAGGGACTGTGTCTGTGATACAATACCCACAGTCAACGTCTATCTTCAGTCGTTTTGGGAACCACGGTGATGCAAAACTTTTTTTCAACGTGTTTACTTATTAAGTACTTAGATATTATAGAACTGTTAATAAAGTCAGATAATAAAACGATATTATAAAATTGATAATACTAACTTTCATAAACATCACTTAATTTGGAGTGTCAGTTAAATCAATACGAACATCAGTCCTTTGGTCTGTCAAATGTCAAAATGCTGGTAGCACCAGAATCGTTGGTGAGCTAATAAATCAAGATAAGCAAAATTCTTACTCAGCCTTTGTACCGCTGCGTATAGATATCCAATATTTACAAATACTGTATGGTAAACTCAGATCATAAGAAAATCTTTTGATACGTTGTCTACACAAAACCTGGCTTTTGTCATGCTTTCTTCGGCAGAAGGCATATTTTGGGATGGTGTGGTTGGGTAATGGACCGTACAGAGATTATGTAGGATGAACTGAGCGTTTATTATGCAAGTCAATGAAGATGATGTTTTGTTGGTGGTGGAGTGTAGTAGGAGAAGGGAAGTTGGAGGGAGAAGTTTGAAGCCGTTACTATGAATGATTGGAGGAGTAACTGTCGAAACAGATTTTAGGACTTTGGGGAGGGCATCCGACCGGTGACGTGGGTAGAACATGAATTACGTATGAGACCCTACAGAAGTCGGCGATTAATAAATGCAGGTCCTGTCATAGCAACCGATGCTGTACTGTGAAGGACTGAAATGTTTTCCTCCTGCTGAATGTAAGAAGCTCGGGAAACTAGAAAAAGTAATTCTGCCTCCATATCAGAACAATAACAACTGTAGTTGTATTTAAACGGAAACCAGACTTCATGAATAAGGTTAATAGATTAGTAGTTATTTTCAAGAGGTGATGCGAACGTTTCAAGGGTACTCCATGCTAGTTTTCTTTAGTAATCCTGCCGGGTGGAAATCCAATCAGCGGTTACAGTGACGTAAGACAATCCGATTGTCATCGTCAGCAGGTCAACGATAGGTTGGCTTCAGCCCGATGAGAAGATCATTTGATGATCCCAATGTGTTAACTATTCCGCACACGATTTTTAGGAATACGGTAAAATAGGAAGAATATTACAATATGGTAAAGGTAGCGGATCAGACATTAATGATTCAAAAAGTCCAAGTCTGCAATTAACGGAGATTTCGCGAGACAGTGTTGATAAAAGGCTACGTCAATAGCCCCAAAATATTTTATCGGGCGACTGTCAGCAGAATCAATATACTTGGAAAAGTGTATGATACACACTGTGCTGTTTTACAATACATTTATTCACTACCGGTAATGATTATGGACCATTTTCACAGGGTTAGTACAAAAATGAAAACACAGTGTAAATTATGAATATCAACAAAAACTGCATTTTCATGAGATTTATTAGTAGGAAAAATTAAGAGCAGCCATGGAAAGTATCTCTTGTGACTACTTCACATGGAATTCATGCTCTTTAACTCAGAAAGTATACGCCATTGTTAACTTGCAAACGTGAGAGAGTGCAACTTAACACCGTAATACAGGTCTAATCAAGTAGAAAACAACGTTGAAAACTTGAAACTTATAAGACCAGTAAGTGCACAGCACTGTTGCTCAGGCACAAGAAGACATAATAGGCTAGCACTTGATTAGAAGCTCTACGCCAAAGCCGAAGATCATAGGTCAAAAGACAAGTTGCAGATATGCGTACATTATAGTATAGTCACAGAGAGATACACACGCACCCATACTACAGAAAAGAGTACAATGACAAAGGTACCGTTGTATGACAATACTTTTCGCCCTGAGTACAATTCTTTTTTAACAATTGAATTGTTCAGACAGTCATAACCACTACCAGGGCTGCGATTAGGACTACTTCCTTTATAATAAATATTATGAGTACGCGAGGTAGTGGCTGTTAAGTAATATTAACACACAGCGGTACGTTCCTAGAGTCACGCTCTCATGTCTTCACCCGTGTTTCGATCTGACACAGACGTACTTTGAAGCTGAAAGCAGTAGTCATAAAACAGGGTCTCTGGAAAAGAAAGGCTCGTCGACCTACTTGCCTGTTAAGGTTCGTCTGTATCAGATCAACTCACGGTTGCCAAAATTCAACGTTAATGTTGGAAATCGGTAATATGTGTTGATAATGTTTCATTGTGTGTTGTGTGGTGAATTAATACAACCAGGATTACTAGCACTCAACAGAGGACCACCATAATTCCCAAGGACATACAAGTACATTGTGCCATAGAAGAAATAACTGTTGCTACCTGGAAATCTAATGAAACACACTTCTTTCCCCTGTGAATCGAAAGTTGCTGCAGGACGAGTAAACTGACGTCTTCCTCGGCATAATGAAGCACACGCCAGGTTTTATCCAGGAAAAGCCATTCGCGTTATTCCGTCTGATTACCTCCCTAAGGACTTAACCCTTACATCTCGACTGGTCTGAGCAGTGCCAAGGCTAGTTGAAACGGACTTTAAGATTACGAGAAATAACAATTAACAGGCGCCAACACTAACGTCAACTAGTTGTCACCATAGCTGTGCCATACCTGGGAAGAAACTGAATGTACGAAAAGAGGTACACGCCACTTTAGAAGGTTACCAACAATGAGCAAAGATTTTGAACAATTCCAACAAATAACTGCGTAATAAAATTAATAGAAAAAAGGTTTGGTTTCTAAGCGTGAGATTTAATATTACAACAGCAACCGAGAGCTTTTGAAGAAAGCCCTGTGACTTTCAGCAAAAAAAAAAAAAAAAAAGAACGGTGATATTCGTTATATATGGTTATCTCCCTGAATGGCTCTAGTATGATTCTGTCGGACGTGTCTCTGGTACTTTAGCCATAATGCACTTCCCAGTAATTATTTACTAATTCCACGCTACGTTCGCTTTTGGAGTAGCTCACGGGCAACTTCAGAGGGCATACGTTCTTCATAATGGACGGAAATAGAAAATCATTGAAACACAAAGAAATGGGTTTCGATCAGTCATGGGCCCTGTACTGCGCAGTGTCCGCGTGACTAGCCTCATCTAGCCCAGAACGCTACATGAAATTTATATAAATTGTCGATACTGCTCTGAAATTAGGATCAGTTGCCTAACAGATCCTATGACGAGTTCAAGACTCTTCACTTGTTCTCAAGAGCTGTGCGACTCCGTTAAGCACTAACAAACGGAGACGCCTACCAGAAATCGCGTATTTTCCGTTATTCAACCGGCATACTGTGTGACTTTTAGTAACTCTCGATCGGTGCCTGATGTATAAAAGGCGAATTGAAGGTTAATCGAAGAAAATCTTTAGAAATGGTGAGTGTTCTTTCTTCATGTTACAAAGAGAGATTGTTATTTAGTTTGGAATGTAGCTTTCAGATGTTCATAACCCGCATTCAGTCACTCATTGACTACGTCTTTTCCATGCGGATCATGGTGGCAAGCATTCAGTTGTGAAACTGCCACGTCCACAGAATAAGGTGCTATGGTGCAGATACCACGTGTCAACAATATTTCCGACAGCTACCTTCAAAAATCACGAAAAGAATATTTTGAGACTGGGTGTTTCAAGCCTTATGGAATAAAATTATTCTATCATAATGATTTTATCTTGGAACTCTTCGATTTGGTTCGTGTTTGCGTAGAGAAACAGTAATATCAGAAACTGAGTCCGCCTTGATGCTAAACACCTTGTTATTCGTTTATTTACGATAGTGATATTTGTCGCAGAAACTAGTTTGGGATAATAAAGAAATAAACGAATAACGAGGTATTTTGCATCAAGGCGGACTAAATTTCTGATATTACTGTTATTCTATCACGCTGGCCAAATACAGGATTAATTAATACTTCTCCTTGATGTGACGTAGAGGAGAAACAGTACATGCGTGACAAACACTCTACTGAACAGACAGCAGATCAACGCGAAGAAGAGGATGTCTAAGTAAATTAAGGACTAATGAGGAGACCTAAATCTAGCGTAAGCTGACAGTCTTCCCAACCGATTAAGGACTAGAAGGCACTATTCACAGAAGGCAAAACTTCAACATAGTAGTACGCAATCATTCTACACTCTCGATCTACATAGGTGAAATTATGTCAGGGTTAATGCCGGACACATCTGCTTGGGCTTTCGATGTCTCTGAAATTGTCTTATATGTGACCGATAAATACCAACAGATTTAATTCCTCAAAAAAAGACTAGGACACTGCTGGCTAGAAAAGATTCAAATATAAGTTAGTGTTTCATGCATGATGATGCGCTGCACAGGGCATTTTGCATGAGAGCTACCTCCCTAAGCAAGTTGCGGCCCTTGCATGTTGCTCCGGCCCGTTGCTGGGGCTGTAGTGAAAGGTGTATGAACTGCACAAGTTAGGAATGGCCGTTAAAGATGATCTGAGAAAATAACGGCACCATCTTGTACTTACGAGTGGTGTGACGGTGGCGGATTCTCACAAACTGATACTTTACAAAGTAACGATAGGGTACAGACTGATGAATTCAGATACCTTTGTATCGACTGATCAATCCGACCGTTGCTCGACGTAAATGCCACAAGTGGCTACTGTAGTCTGTGCGTGACGAATAGGTTCTTCGTGAAAAGCTCTTCTTTTTTGACGAAGCTATGTCCACCTGGGTATGTGAAATCACAGAATCGGCATTCTAACTGGGAAATCATTACAAGTTACATCAAGAGCCTGTCGAATGTCGCTCCTAACTCACCCAGTTCGATTTCATCTGAAACCTATACGCCACTGCCACACTGTCCGAGCAACGACCCGGAAAGTCATGTAATGGTCGCCACCTGCTTGCGCTAGTACTATTTCGCGGAATGCTGGCGACAGATTTTGTGTAGTACGTGCTATTCCCTGTACAATCATATAAAAATGTAGCGTAAATGAAGATCCTAGTGCCATTTGTGATCTATGTTATATCGGAATTTCAGTTTCATGTTTGCAATGTCTCTCAAAATATCGGTTGGCCACCGGAAATTCAATTGAATTTTGTGATTTAACGTTATTTGCATTTACTGCGTAGTCTCACTGCTGTAATTCAAGCAATGGACATTTCGTGAAGAGGTTTGAGTTGAGCGTGGAGGAGTCCGCCGCCTGCCCAACAGGAAGAGTGACCTTGAGTCGCTGGGTCCATGTAGCGCCGTATTGCATGAAACATTTAAACCTTCGTTAGCAGAGACTTCAGATTTAGCTCGGGAGGAGCCTCGTAAATGTTTCATTCCTCTTGGCCACTGCACTGAGTGATGAAGGTGAAGCTGATCATTTCTGCTGCCCACAGGCCAGGTAGGGATTCACTTCATCTGCTACAGACTATCACACTGTGCAAGGAGCAAAGAAAAACTAGGCAGATATACATTAATACCTGTTATCCTAACCAGATACGTCATGAATCACCTGGAAAAGGTGCTTCAACTCATGGTTGAGGCAAATACATAAACTTCTTCGTCTAAGTTCCACCAACTACGGTAGTTTGCTTAGCGGTGAGTTCTTTACACCAACATGGGTGACTTTCAGTACAAAACCATTGACGAAACGATCGAGTGAAACGTACCTCTGAACCCGCAACCTAAACTTCCTACAGTAGTGATACATGTGATTTAAGATAATGGCTGCTGTATTTTTCCGTATATTTCTCCGAATAGCCGTTTTGTTCATTTATTCAACAGAGTTTCACGATAACGAAGTTGCCTATTTTTAGTACGTGGAAGGCTAGAAACGCTTCCCACTAACTTTCTCATCGGTTGATAATGGCTACTTTCTCTCTTTAAAAAATGGATGCATCCAAAGAAAACTGTGAGCATATGAAACGTAAAACCATCAGGATAGTCTAGTACTGCTTCTACACAAATGCATGAAAGCACAGAAATCAAGCACACACAAGCCACAAAGATTTCCTAACGAGACATACTTCGCTGTTTAATACACTCCTGGAAATGGAAAAAAGAACACAGTGACACCGGTGTGTCAGACCCACCATACTTGCTCCGGACACTGCGAGAGGGCTGTACAAGCAATGATCACACGCACGGCACAGCGGACACACCAGGAACCGCGGTGTTGGCCGTCGAATGGCGCTAGCTGCGCAGCATTTGTGCACCGCCACCGTCAGTGTCAGCCAGTTTGCCGTGGCATACGGAGCTCCATCGCAGTCTTTAACACTGGTAGCATGCCGCGACAGCGTGGACGTGAACCGTATGTGCAGTTGACGGACTTTGAGCGAGGGCGTATAGTGGGCATGCGGGAGGCCGGGTGGACGTACCGCCGAATTGCTCAACACGTGGGGCGTGAGGTCTCCACAGTACATCGATGTTGTCGCCAGTGGTCGGCGGAAGGTGCACGTGCCCGTCGACCTGGGACCGGACCGCAGCGACGCACGGATGCACGCCAAGACCGTAGGATCCTACGCAGTGCCGTAGAGGACCGCACCGCCACTTCCCAGCAAATTAGGGACACTGTTGCTCCTGGGGTATCGGCGAGGACCATTCGCAACCGTCTCCATGAAGCTGGGCTACGGTACCGCACACCGTTAGGCCGTCTTCCGCTCACGCCCCAACATCGTGCAGCCCGCCTCCAGTGATGTCGCGACAGGCGTGAATGGAGGGACGAATGGAGACGTGTCGTCTTCAGCGATGAGAGTCGCTTCTGCCTTGGTGCCAATGATGGTCGTATGCGTGTTTGGCGCCGTGCAGGTGAGCGCCACAATCAGGACTGCATACGACCGAGGCACACAGGGCCAACACCCGGCATCATGGTGTGGGGAGCGATCTCCTACACTGGTCGTACACCACTGGTGATCGTCGAGGGGACACTGAATAGTGCACGGTACATCCAAACCGTCATCGAACCCATCGTTCTACCATTCCTAGACCGGCAAGGGAACTTGCTGTTCCAACAGGACAATGCACGTCCGCATGTATCCCGTGCCACCCAACGTGCTCTAGAAGGTGTAAGTCAACTACCCTGGCCAGCAAGATCTCCGGATCTGTCCCCCATTGAGCATGTTTGGGACTGGATGAAGCGTCGTCTCACGCGGTCTGCACGTCCAGCACGAACGCTGGTCCAACTGAGGCGCCAGGTGGAAATGGCATGGCAAGCCGTTCCACAGGACTACATCCAGCATCTCTACGATCGTCTCCATGGGAGAATAGCAGCCTGCATTGCTGCAAAAGGTGGATATACACTGTACTAGTGCCGACATTGTGCATGCTCTGTTGCCTGTGTCTATGTGCCTGTGGTTCTGTCAGTGTGATCATGTGATGTATCTGACCCCAGGAATGTGTCAATAAAGTTTCCCCTTCCTGGGACAATGAATTCACGGTGTTCTTATTTCAATTTCCAGGAGTGTATAATAAGAGAATTTACTGCAGAGAAAACTTGCAGCTATAATGGCTACATTTAATAAAGTGACTGTATAGGGATTCTTTAATGAATGCAGAGAAATAAGAATAAAATACAAATTTGAGTCCAACCAGATTTTTAATGTAGATGAGAAACGACGTTCAACTGTTCCCACAAAGATATCACCAGTACTGAGCACTACTGGCAAAATAAGGATAATAAACGTTACTTAAGCTAAGAGGGGAACCAATGTGAGCGTTGCTTGCCCTGTTACTGCTACAGCACAGTTCATATCTCCGTTTGTTGTGTATTTGGGGGTTAGAATGCAGCCAGCGTATCTGATGGAGCACCACCCGGATCTGTTGGAATTGGCGTAAATCTGGATGGATGAATGCTGAGAGCTTTGTAAAATGACTGGAGTACTTCATTAAGCAAGTGAGATCATCGGAAAGAGATCTAATCCTTTTTTATGGACAGTCATACATTGCATCCCATTTTGGAATTTTTTATTCTCTGTAGAGATAATTTCATAACGCTTCTACGTTTCGCGCGTCACGCAAGCCACAGCTCTCAGGAGTTGGATGTGTCATGTAATGGATCTCTGAAGACTGCCGGTAGTAAAGATTATACTGACTGTCTGGCTAATCATCCAGGCCTACTGACAATACAAGACATTGCAAGAATGTTCAGCACAGCCTTTAGCTAAACTGCAGTTTTAAATAACGCGATGAAAGGACTTGTAGAGACAGGAATTGAGCCATTTTATTCACAAACATTTAAAGATGTATACTTCGCGTTATCATTAACAACGACCAAGGCCATTCAGAATTTCCGTTCGAAATAGTTGGTCTACCTGGGATATCAGCAAATTCAACTGCAGAATTTGATGCACTAGAGAGCCTTCATCCAACTCCACAAATGCCTGTAATTTACCTCCGTTACTCAAAGCTGAACTTCTAGTAGAGCCTTCCCCAGGCACTGCACCTATTTCTATCTCCATTATCCATGTCGAACTTGATGTATTATCAGTGCTGTCCCACCTCTGAAGCCAGATTTCAACGGACGCCAAATCTCCAACGTTGGCGATCTTTTACACAAGCTCGAAATATAGCGTGGACTTCAATGCGATGATAATTTCCACAACGAAACTTTGTCTCGAAACCTGGCAGAAAATTCAGCGAGTTTCTGGTCGTAAGTGAAGTATGTTAGCGACAAGACACAATGAATTCCTTCTCTGAGTGGTAGCAATCGGGCTACTATCGAAGGCAGTGCTGCCAAAGCAAAGTTACTAAACACAGCCTTCCGAAATTCCTTCACTAAAGAAGACGAAGTAAATATTCCAGAATTCGAATCACCAACAGCTGCCAACATGAGTAACGTAGAAGTAAATATCCTCGCAGTAGTGAAGCAACTTAAATTACTTAATAAAAGCAAGTATTCTGGTACAGGCTGTATACCAATTAGGTTCCTTTCGGAGTATGCTGATGCATTAGCTCCATACTTAACAATCATATAGAACCGTTCGCTCGACGAAAGATCCGTACCCAAAGACTAGAAATTTGCACAGGTCACACCAATATTCAAGAAAGGAAGTAGGAGTAAGCCACTTAATTACAGGCCCATATCGTTAACGTCGATATGCAGCGGGATTTTGGAACATATATTCGAACATTAAGAATTACCCCAAAAAAAAGCAGTCTATTGACACAGTCAGCATGGATTTAGAAAACATCGTTCTTGTGAAACACAACTATCTCTTTACTCGCACGAAGTGTTGAGTGCTATTGACAACGGATTTCAAATTGATTCCGTATTTCTGGATTTATGGAAGCCTTTCACACTGTACCATACAAGCGGCTTGTAATGAAATTGTGGGCTTACGGAATATCGTCTGAATTATGTGACTGGATTCGTGATAGTCCGACACAGAGGTCACAGTTCGTAGTAACTGATGGAAAGTCATCGAGTAAAACGCAAGTGATTTCTGGCGTTCCCCAAGGTAGTGTTATAGGCTCTTCGCTGTTCCTTATCTATATAAAACATTTGGAAGACTATCTGAGTAACTGTCCCACGTTGTCTGCACATGACGCTGTCGTTTATCGACTAGTAAAGTCATCAGAAGATCAAAAGAAATTGCAAAATTATCTACAAAAGATATCTCAATGGATTGGAAATTGACTGTAAATAACGGAAAGTATGAGGTCATCCACATGGGTGCTAAAAGGAATCCGCTAAACTTCGATTACACGGTAAATCAGTCAAATCTAAAGGCCGTAAGTTCAACTACATACCTAGGAATTACAATCACGAACAATGTAAACTGGAAGGAACACGTAGAAAATGTTGTGGGGAATGCTATCCAAAGACTGCGTTTTATTGGCAGGACACTTAGAAGAAAATGTGACAGATTTGCCTAAGAGACTACCTACACTACGCTTGTCCGTCCTCTTTTTTGTTGTGGGGAATTCGATCCAAAGACTGCGTTTTATTGGCAGGACACTGAGAAGAAAATGTAACAGATTTGCTTAAGAGACTACCTACATTACGCTTGTTCGTCCTCTTTTAGAATACAGCTGCGCCGTGTGGGGTCCTTACCAGATAGGATTGACGGAGTACGTCGAGAAAATTCAAAGAAGGGCCGCACGTTTTTACCATCGCGAAACAGAGGAGAGAGTGTCACTGAAATGACACAGGATTTGAGGTGGGCATCATTAATAGAAAAGCGTTTTTCGTTGCGGCAGAACCTTCTCAAGAAATTTCAAGCACCAACTTTCTCCTCCGAATGCGAAAACATTTCGTTGACGCTAACCGGAAATCAGAGCTCGCCCAGAAAGATATAGGTGTTCGTTATTTCCGCGCGCTATATGAGATTGGAATAATAGAGAATTGTGAAGATGGTTCGATGAACCTTCTGCCAGGCACTTAAATGTGAAATAGAGGTAACTCCATATCTACCTGTGCTCTACTTCCGATGCCTCAAGCTGCACCTAAAGGAAGTCTAAAAAACTACACATAATCAGCAAATCCGTGGAAATAACTCAGGAACAAAATAGACAGAAAGATTAAGAAATAAGAAAGAATAACTAAGAGAGTTAAGAATTGAAAGAGAATGTGAATGCAAAGGCAAATAGTGAAAAAGTTTCCAAACGTAAATTTGCATTCTGCGGAGGGTTTGGAATGAAACAAAGTTAGGAACCTACAAGAAACTACTACAACTCATCGTCACATTCATCAATCAAAATTGAGTACGCCAACAGTGATTCCGATTGAATCGAAGAAAGAGACTACACACGTAGCAATGAAGTTGGAAAGACAGAAACGTGTATCAACGTCCTCGATACCAAGAGTGGGCTCATGCTCGGTGTACAGGGTTAAATTATAGAGAAGCAAAGGAGAAATGATTTATTTGTGACATTTGCGATAAATAATAATCATCAATAAAATGTCTTTCCTTTCTAAATCAAATATTCATTTCGTCATCTTACCCTTATTCCAGAGTCATCTTATCATCCTTAAAGGATAAAATGGCGATTGATTGAATCACTAACAGCAATAGGTCCCTCTGAAATGTTTTTAGTTTTTGGAAATGTTTGAAAGCTTAACTCTAAAGGGGATACATGAAGCAATACTTTTTTTCGTAAATAAACTATGTGACTTCAAAATAAAGGCCAATATACCCGACATTCTCCTACTTTAGACACATGCTGTTGTAATGTGTGAATGTTGGTGGAGGGAAGAGAATACGCCAATGGCGAGCGGGAGTGGGGGCGGTGGAGGTATGTTACTGGGCCTATCGATCCCACTGTCACTCATCAAATGTCTGCATGTGTTAGGTACCGTAGTATGAGACGAAGAAAATGTGTGCATGCATCACATGTGTTTTACTACAGTAAACTGGTCAGTCAGTCAAACATCATTCCTGCTGGCACACTGGTAATAAGACGTACCAGATACCTTGCTTTCATTTTCATCCCAGGAAAGGCATCTGTCCACACTTTTCTATAAAGGTAATTATTATCCCACTCTGGGCGAATCCTGCCTAGTCTGAAACTAAAGTATAGGTTATTAACAGTGGGTCCACGACACTATGCAGCAGTATAACAGGAGAATACACTTTGGAATGCACAAGACCTTTTCACCTCTCCTCGGGACACCACCTTGACGAAGCACTGACCATGCGGGTGGAGAGCTTGCTTATCCACGTGAAGCTGAGGGTAATGCCGAAAGTAGAGTACCTACTGCCGGAAGGGCCTCGGCTGATGGATCAGACTACGATGTCCTACAACGTCCCATCTTCGATATCCACTCCTAGGCCTTACCCAATTCCCTTTCCCAACACAAGGTGTGATGTGATCCGTGCTGAGGGATGTGTGGAACATGGGAAGATGTGTTGCAAATGGAGCCTCAGGGATGCTGAGCGACCTTCCTTACACCACACTGGGTATTTGTGGTGTGGACCATGTAGGTCCCCAAATTTCATGGTACCGAGATGGACATAACCAAAGAAAATAAATTAAAATAAACTGAGGGGCAAACTGAGACCTCAGAGATCCAAACATCTGGGTCAGGAAGGCATTCCCACTAATGAATAAGGGTCTAGACCTGAGTCATAAGTGGGAACTGTAACCAAGGAGTTGGACGAGTTCAACATTATAGCGTTGTCTAGAGCCCAGAGGAGGAATCTACTCAGGGAACAGAGACAAAAGGAAGGGAAACAATCGGTTCCTAAAGACAAGTGGAGGGAATTAAAAGGGCTTGAACGTAAGACCCCCAGGAAAAAACTGTCTCATGTTGAAGGGGATAAGGAGACCCCCACAACGTCGAAGGCAGGCAACAAGAGGATAAGGGAGGAATCTAAGACTCCCTCCTCCCTGGATAAGCGATCCTAGAAAAAACAGAAGCAAGAAATAGGCAAACAGAACTATAGTACTGCAGTCTCCGTTTTTAAGATGGCAGTTATCCAGGAAGGCAATCCACTGGTAGCCATCACCTCGCAGGAGGAGAAGCTTGTACAGATGGCCCTCTTTGAATATATTGGGGGTGGGGGGTGAACGCTGGTCCAGGACCCAACTACAGGAGGGTCTATCTAAATCGTGGTGCCCTCATTTTTGTCTATGAGGGGGTGCACACAGTGTAATGGCTTAAGAACAAGGTGCCCATGATATCCCTGTGGGAAAATGTGAAGCTGCTGGTCAAGAGGGCTTCTTAGGACAGCAAAAGTATCAATAGGGATACCAGAGATCCTTAAGGATTTCTCACCTAAGACTCTGATCGAGAAAATAGGGATCCAGAACCCAAAAGTCTCGACAGAAGACTGGAGAGTGATCAACCGGAAGGGTGTACTGGAAGAGTGAACCCTGGTGGTGGAGGTCAGAGAGAAGTCCCCTTAAACATGAGACAGCTTTTAGGGTTTTCGCAGATCACCTTCAGGGTTATCAAAGAGCTCAAAGGCAATGACGGCAGCATGACGGAGACTGGAGGTGCTGCAGATTAATCTGCAGCACAGTAATGGGGTCCTCTGCTGCCTTGAGCCGCTGCCCGGGGAGGCTGGAAGTGGACATGGCCCTGATACAAGAACACATATAAAGGGGGCTATCGGGCCTCGGTGGCACTGGAGGTAAGCTGATTTACTTTAGGAATCTAAGAAACTCCAGAACATGCATCTATGTAAGAAATGGAACTTCTTTCATGCCAATGCTGGATTTCTGCTCTAGGGATCTAGCGACCATTACAATGCAGCAAAGAGATGAAGATATCATGAGGGACATTGTTTTGACCCCAGTATACCTTCCTTACAAAGACAGTTCTACTCTTCCCTTGGAGGTGAGGAGACAGTTAGAAGCTTACCATCGGCAAGAAGACCAACTGTTGGTGGGATTTGACGCCAAAGCCCACAACCTAGTGTGGGCAACAAGGATGCCAATAGTAGAGGTGAGTACTTTCTTGAATTTCTTTTAGCTAACAACCTGGAGGTCCTCAATAGGGGCAATGAACCTACATTCAGGAAAAACAGTAGAGAAGAAGTAATTGACATAGCTTTTGATTCCATAATGAAAGGTAGCTATGTCAAACATTGGCATGTCGGGTTAGAGCCATCCTCATCAGTCACATGTACATTAAATTCAAGGTTGAAATTGGATTCAGACAGACCATGACCCATAGGAATCCAAGGAAAACAGACTGGGGACATGTAAGAGGGACCTTGACTTAAGCTTAACAGAAATTAAAACCTTGATAAGAAATCCAGTAGTGTTTGAGGAAGTAGCAGAGGCTGTTATCTCTGCCACAGTGACCTCATATCAGAACAACTGCGCAAGCACCAAGAAGTGCGCAAATAGGAATCTGCCTTGGTGGAGTAATAACTTGGAAACGTAAATAAAACAGGTACGAAGATTGTTTAACCTTGCAAGATGTAAAGGAGAATGGGAAAAATATCATGAGGCCCTTGTCAACTACAACTTGTCAATTAGATCAGGAAATGAAGCATCCTGGAAGGCATTCTGTGAGGAAGTGGAAAGCACAGCTACTCAAGCTACACTTCACAGAATCCTCATTGGAGTACCAACCAATTCAGGAGGTACATTGAGGAAGGAAAATGGGGAATATATAAAGACAGCACATGAGGTGCTGGAACTGCTCCTCAAAACCCACTTTCCTCTGTTGGACAACACAGACCAGAATGTGATCCCGGAGATAAAATGTTTCTCAAGCACTCGAAGAGAGGACTGGGAATTGGCCAAGAAGTGTGTGGACTTCAATAAACTCCAGTGGGCGGTGGGAACATTCCAACCGTTGAAGTCACCTGGCCTATATCTAATCTTTCCAGCTCTCTTGCAACAAGAAAGAGAGAGTCTCATAAGTGTCCCATGCTGGTTATTCAGGCTTAGCCTAGCAGTAAGAATCATTACCAATGCTTGGAGGGAAGTGAAGGCTGTCTTCATTCCAAAACTAGGGAGAATTGATCATACCAAGGCCAAGGATCTAGGACCAAGCAGTTTTTCCTCCTTCATTCTCAAGACACAGGAAAAACTGGTTAATGTAAACGTTGGGGAGAGGAGGCTAGTTAGGGCCCTCTAATTTCAAACCAGCACCCATATCAACCAGGTAAATCATGGGAGGCAGCTCTCCATCAGCTCGTTGGGAGTTGGAATAGCTCTCTGCATCTTCCTGGATATCGAAGTAGCCTTCAGTAACACGACCTTCGATTCCATGATAAGGGCAGCAGAGGTGCATGACCTAGGGACCAATGTATGTAGGTGGACCATGGCCATGCTTAGTGAAGGAAGATAGAGAATACCATGATGAATGGAATGGTGGTAATTAGCATCACTAGAGTCGGCCAACAAGGAGTAGTTCTGTCCCCTTTACTGTGGAATCTAGTGGTGAACGAACTCATTGAGGAACTAGATTTCAAACAATGCTTTTGTCAAGGATATGCAGATGACCTTGTCATGGTATTACTTGGCAAATTTGCTGACACAGTTAGAAATATGGCACAAGCAGAATTGGATATTGTGAAAGACTGGTGCATTAAACAGGATCTAAGGGTTAATCCTAAGAAGACTGTTGTGGTGCAATTTACAAAGAGGCGTATCCAACACTCAAGTTGGAATCTGAAGCTCTTCAATGAAACTCTGCCTGTGAAGGGGATAGTGAAATATCTAGGGGTAACTTTAAATGAGAAACTAACATGGACCTCTCTCATTCCGATCATCTGCTCCAAGGCGAAAAGTACTCTAGTGATTACTAGAAGCGCTTGTGGTAATAACTGTGGCCTAAGCCCCAGGCAGCAGCTGGGGCATACAGACTAAAAACTGGTAAAAACTGGGTCTCATCGGGATATCCAGAATCACATACTAAGATAGTGAGTGAGGGAAATATACGAATGGCTGGGGAAATCCGAGCCGACTCTGTAGTAACTCCCAACTTCTTCAGCAAGCCTTACAATATAATAATTGGAAGCAAGGAGCGGTGGGAAAAACAGTTAGACACAGTAAAGGGGACATTGTTTGGTTCACTGAAGGGTCGAAATCAGACCTAGGCGTTGGGGCAGAGATGTATGGGGTTCAGCCAAGACTGAAGGGCATCTTTTCTCTAGGAAAACTGGCCTCGGTATTCCAAGCTGAAATTACTGCAGTCAGGGCACGTGTGGAGCAGAATATGCGTAGGTGCTACAACGACTGTAAAGTCTACATCTATTCAGATAGTCAGCAGCCCTGAAACACTGGCAGCTCCTGCAAGGAGATCTAAGATTGTTGCAGAATGCCACAGGGCTCTGGTGGAGCTAGGGGAAGCAATAGGGTAAACCTTGTGTGGGTCCCTGGCCACTCCGGGATCTGTGGCAATGAACAAGACGACAGATTGGCCAGGATGGAGGCAACGACTTCATTTATTTGGCCGGAACCTGTCCTGACGATCACCAAGGCTGTGTTCAAACGAGAACTACGGAACTGGCCTAGGAAACCGCATGTAGAATTCTGGACCAAGGTCCATAAACAAAAACACGGTAATATAATGATACCCAAGCCACGATTTAGAAGAAGCTGTGTTCAAGCCTGGGACTGAACAGGAAAGAGATCAAACTCATGACTGGACTGATGACCAGCCATGGGAATTTCAAAAAACACCTAAACACAATGGGTGTAATGGAAGAAAGCCGTTAATGTAGGATATGTGATGAGGGTGAAGAAACTGCATCACACCTAATCTTCAAATGCATGGCATTGGAGAGCAAAAGACACAGAATCTTCGCGAAAGCTAGACCTGTGGAAGTTGTGTTTAAAAAATATCTGGTAATGGGACTACTTGCATTATTTAAGGGCACTGGTTGACTTAACTAGATATACAGTGAACTATACCGCACAATGAACTCGGCCTCAGTGCGGGCAATGGCGCATTAGACGTAAGCTGTTTTAGCTTCCCTGTCAAAATCAAATCAAATCGGATCTGACCACTAATGAGTAATATCATCATTCTTATGAAAGACATTATTACTATTATCAGTAAGTCATCGCATTCATCAGTTACATCATTACCCACATCAATGACATAACTTGACAAGAACCATTCCTCTTCTGCGCCACATCCAGCCAATCGAAATCCAAGACAGCAGGTTCACCCCCCTGCTGCTAGCGGTAAATTTTATAAAATTCAAGATAGCGGAACTAACCAGCTTTTTGTAGCCCCTACCCTCTATTGTAATCACAGCCTAGTATTTTAGCTGTCATTAAAATCAAACAACCAGTCACAATGTAGCCCACAGCCACCTTCTCGACCATGCTCAAAACTATTCTAATTTTTCCACCACGTTCAAAAATGCCCGAGTGAGTTGAATTATTTGTCCAAAAATTTATTTTGCAGTATTTTCACATCTAAAAATACTTCAGCAAAACAGACATACATACACAACCTCACAAAATTATTTAATCCCATTTGACTTACGTAAACTTATATGAAAAAAACATGGTCTACTATGTTTTCATACCTGACTGAAAAATTTTTTATGGACTGTCTATCCCAGTGGTCGGTCAAATGCGGCCTGCTGGCCGCATGCGACTCAAATGATGCATTCGTGCGGCCCGTGGTTCTCGCAGTGGTTTATCGTAACAAGGGAGATGGAAGAACATTTACGCTCGGGCACGTTTACGTTGAGTACTTTTTTCGGGAAACGTCTTGCAACAGCGCTAGCGATGACGAAACATTAGCACTGCTCTCACAGACTCCACGGCATTAATTCAGTTAAGGTACTGGAGCGAAGAACGTACACCGTCTGGTCACATTAAGGTGACACCTGTCAACGGTGTTAACAACCACATTTTGCAGAATGGACTACTGTGAGACGTGCAGGAAGGTAACTGCAGGAATGTCGAGCGATGCCTATTCTACTGCCATGCCCACCTGCGCTATGAGTCTGGTGGGCAGGGGAGTACGGAAACCTATTCCTGGCGCTCTTTGAGCTATGGACGTACACTGCAAGTTGTGCGACACATTGAATCGTCCTGCTGCTGGATGTCATCGTATCGAGAAAAACCAAATTGCATCTTGTGGTGGACATGGTTCTCCAGGATAGATGCGTAGTTGTATTGATCCACTGTACATTCCAAAATGACGAGATCACCAAGTGAGTGACGCAGAAAATTTCAACAGACTGTGACGCTCTCTCCTACGGGCTGGACCCTTCAGACGACTGTGTTGCAGTGTGTTCGCTTTCAGACGTTCCACACCGTACAGTCCAAAGGCCATCTGTCTGATTGAGGATAAAACGTGATTCATCTGGAAAGGCTGGCTGTAGTAGCCGAGCGGTTCTAGGCGTTTCAGTCCGGAACCACGCTGCTGCTACGGTCGCAGGTTCGAATCCTGCCTCGGGCATGGATGTGTGTGATATCCATAGGGTAGTTAGGTTTAAGTAGTTCTAAGTCTAGGGGACTGATGACCTCAGATGTTAAGTCCCATAGTGCTCAGAGCCATCTGGAAAGGTCGCCTCCAGCTACTCAGTGGACGAGAAGCTGCGGCATTAGCATGCTAATTCCCAGCTTCTTTGCCGATTAAAAGCAGCCAGAATGCGTGTATCATCCAGGCATCTGCAGCGTTGGGCAATTACAGCAACGTTCTTCAAACATAGTGATGTGGATTGAATAGGATAAGATATTGCTAAATTCAAGAACTAGGGAAAATATTGGTAGGCGTACTTCTGATGTGATCATTAGCGATCTGCCGGAGGGAAGGTTTCTACATGGTAACTCGCCAAAGAAATTACTGACATTAAAATTGTTGCGTTTTACTATTTTACTTGGTGTAGGAGTGTAATTTTGTTTACTGCAACAAAATATATTTTGAAAAGATTTGTAGTGTGCTTTGTTTACTCATTATTGCGACTTATGATCCATGTAAACTTGAACTTCCGAAAAGACATCCTTGTAAATGTGGTCCAGTCCCCCTTACGCATGTAGCAACTAACAGCTAGATTCAAAATCTTCATCTTACGTTAAGAGCTTCTTAAGAGCATAATTTCCCTGCTCAGTGACGAAACACAATTCTTACATAGAGAATGATATTTTAAGACGTGCTTAATTGTAATACACGTTGGTGAATTTGGCCGTGAACTAATAAATGCTTTCCAGCTACCTCAGGAGCAGAGGGTGAGTAGCGAGGTCATTGCTCGGTTCCATGATGTGCGCAAAGGAAATGTTTTCATTTGTCTTCCAGTGCTGAGAACTCACGGACATATGTGTCTCGTACCGATCAGCTACTGTGGTGTACAATGCAAACGGGGGTAACACGGATTCGTATTTGCGCATTATGCAGACAGTCATCATCAGCAGTGGCACATATTCGTAGTAACCAATATTAAATTAAATTAAAGCTACTGTAATATAACACAATGAGCAGAAGAAATATTTATCAAATATCTGTGACAGTGTTTCATGTTGCATAATACACTGACGGAAAAATTGCAACACCAGAAAACAATTAACGCAGAGTAATGACATTTTGGGAATACATTTGTCTAAGTAACATACGAGGGCTATCCACAAAGTACATTACGTTTTGTGATTAAAAATAAATAAAGTATTGGGAATTTTTTTTTATTATATACCTTTTTTATTATATACCTTCAACCACGTAATGACTATCTTTTGGGACAGAAAATGTGTGATTTTTGTGGATTTCCTGGAAAGAGGCACTACAATAAACTCTTAAAGGTATTGCCAAACTCTGCACAACCTCAGAAGAGCAATACAAAACAAGCGCAGGGGAAACTTGGGCTCAAAGATCTTACTGATTCACGACAACGCCCGGGCCCACACGGCAAATGCCACTCGTGAAGTTCTCGAATCTTTTAAGTGGGAGTTGTTTCCTCATCCGCCGTACAATCCCGGCCTGGCACCGAGCGACTTCCACTTATTCCCAGCAATGAAGAAGTGGTTGGCTATGCAGCGTTTTGATGACGACGCACAGTTTCAAGAAGAGGTAACCACATGATTGAAGGCGCAGGCGGCCGAATTTTACGACGAAGGAATTTCCAAGCTCATCCCACGCTACGATAAGTGCCTTAATTTAAATGGCAACTATGTAGAAAAGTAGTATTTAAGTGTGGCTTTCATCTGTATATAATAAAAAAAATTCCAATACTTTATTTATTTTTAATTCCAAAACGTAATGTACTTTGTGGATAGCCCTCTTATTATCGAAGTGATTAACATTGAAGTTCACCGGTTAATGTAAGCGTGGGTTTAGCTATTGCAAATGTGAAGTTCTGGTATATTAATAACAAGTGTAACCGCCAGGCGGTTAAATGCAAACATGCAGACGTGCATCCATTATGCTGTATAGTTGCCGCATGTCAGTTTGTGCGATGTAGTTCCATGCCTGTTCACTTGGTTGGTCAATACAGGGGCAGTTAAAATGGTTCAAATGGCTCTGAGCACTAAGAGACTTAACATCTGAGGTCATCAGTCCCCTACAACTTAGAACTACTTAAACCTAACTAACCTAAAGACATCACACAACACCCAGCCATCACGAGGCTGAGAAAATCCCCGACCCCGCCGGGAATCGAACCCGGGAACCCGGGCGTGGGAAGCGAGAACGCTACCGCACGGCCCCGAGATGTGGGCCAGGGGCAGTTGATACTGGTTGCAGATGACGCTGAAGTTTTCATCCGACGACGTCCAATGTGTGCTCGATTGGACTCAGATCTGGTGATCGTGCGGGCCAAGTCAATGAATCGGCAGTGTGGAGCATGTTAGGTTACAACAGCGGTATGTGGGCGAGCGTTAACCTATCGGACAGCAGCCTCTGTAATGCTATTCTTGAATGGCAGCCCAACTACTCGAATCATCAAACTGACATACAATACAAGTCGTGACGCTTGTGATAACCACGAGAGTGCTCCTTCTCTCATACGACATAGCACCCCAGACCAAAAGTCCAGGTGTAAGTCCAGTATGTCTAACACATAGACAGGTTAGTTGCAGGCATTCAACTGGTCTCCCTCTAACCAATGCAAGGCCATCAGTGGGACTATGGCTGAACCAGATTTCATCAGAAAACACAGCAGGCTTACAGTCTGCTCTCCAATGTGCTCTCACTTAACACCACTGCTGTCGCAAATGGCGGCGGTTTAGGGTCAGTGGGTTGCACGCTACAGGGCGTCAGGCAGGAAGCTGTCTTTGAAGCAACTGATTTGTAACTGTTATGCCTGTCATTGGGGTACCAACTGCTGCTGAAATTGCTGCTTCAGATGCAATACAATGCACCAGAGCCATAAGCTGAACACGATGGTATTCCCTCTCGGAATATCTGACTGTCTGGGAAATAGCAAATGAGCCCCTCCCTTCATCAAAGACCTCCACAATTGGTGTATCATGTTCCAAGGGACTGTTAATGTGGGTATCATATGTCATATCTTGACGTATCCCGAGAGGAAGTAGTCAAAGCAAGTATGGTCTGACGAATTCGCTGGCCAATGTAATGGAGGTGTGAGGCCAGCATCACGGTCAAGAGTCGTAATTTCTAACCCCTTCATTGATTTTGATCGTTGTCGGTATTTGCTTCTATACCTTGGTTTCTGCTGTACTACGCGTGAATATGATTTTTCGCCCTATTCATGTCCTTCCTGTGTTTTGTGTAGTCACTACTGTACTAGGAAAGTGTTTGGACCACGAAATGCTACGTGATTTTCCATCGCCTAGGTGTACTCTGTTTCTCCCGAAGGTTGTACGTAAACGGTGAGGCAATGTCATGGAGAACAACCTTTATTGCAGACAAAATATTCGCTCATGCTTCCTGGCGACATTATGCACCTATTTGACTGGTTAGGCCCCATTACAGTGAGAGAGCATAGGCACTCCGTTGTATGTGAGTGCCTTGTGTGTTGTCTATAAGCCGGCCGCTGTGGCCGAGTGGTTCTCGGCGCTTCAGTCCGGAACCACGCTACTGCTACGGTCGCAGGTTCGACTCCTGGTCATGGATGTGTCTGGTGTCTTTAATTTACTTAGGTTTAAGTAGTTCTAAGTCTGGGGGACTGATGACCTCAGATGTTAAGTCCCACAGTGCTCAGAGACATTTGAACCGTTTGTAGTCTATAATCTAGTCATCTGCTGTGTATGAAAGGGGAAGGCTTAATTAAAGATACTGATTTACATTTAAAATATCTGTCTCCACTTAGGCCGCAGCTCGTGGTCGTGCGGTAGCGTTCTCGCTTCCCGCGCCCGGGTTCCCGGGCTCTATTCCTGGCGGGGTCAGGCATTTTCTCTGCCTCGTGATGACTAGGTGTTGTGTGATGTCCTTAGGTTAGTTAGGTTCAAGTAGTTCTAAGTTCTAGGGGATTGATGACCATAGATGTTAAGTCCCATAGTGCTCAGAGCCATTTGAACCATTTTTTGTCTCCACTTATAGACACACATTCTTAAGATCTTCTTGCTGAAAATGGTTCTATGAATTTACTAGTGTACGTAGCGTGCAGCACTCCTGATTAGCAGGCCCACAAGTCGCCAAACTGGCGTTCAGCAGAAATACTTCCACCAGGCCGTTGATCCACTCGGAAATATTACATTCAATGGGCTGTGTATTAACAATATTTCCTCGTAAAACCCTATAATTCGATTTACGAAGCATTACGTTTGATGATAGTGATCTGTGTTGCGTTTCACGGTCGAACATGTAATTTGTAATGTAGATACAAACGCTGATAAACAAGAATTTTTGAAGCCAAGATTGCTTGTTGAAATACTTTTATTCCCTGATGATCGGTTTTCACAGGGTCTAGCTATCATCTTCGGTTCATCTGGAAATAATATTCCAGTGCATGAATCACACAACCGTCATGAGAGCAAGTCTATTTATTAAAAAGAGGCTCCATCTTAGCTTATCAAGTACATAAAGCAGAGCTGCTGTTTTACGCACTGATGAGCCGGAACATTATGCCCACCTATCGCCGGTATGTCCACCCTCGGCACGGATAACCGAGGCGACGCGTAGTGGAATGGAAGCAATGACGCCTTGGTAGGGCGCCACAGGGAGCTGGCACGACACCTGCACACATTTTTTTTGGTCATCAGTCTTCTGACTGGTTTGATGCGGCCCGCCACGAATTCCTTTCCTGTGCTAACCTTTTCATCTCAAAGTAGCACTTGCTGCCTACGTCCTCAGTTATTTCCTGGATGTATTTCAATCTCTGTTTTCCTGTACAGCTTTTTCCATCTACCAAAAGAAAAAAAAATGATTCAAATGGCTCTGAGCACTTTGGGACTTAACATCTGAGGTCATAATTCCCCTTGAACTTAGAACTACTTAAACCAAACTTACCTAAGAACATCACATACATCGATCCCCGAGGCAGGATTCAAACCTGCAACCGTAGCAGCAGCACGGTTCCGGACTGAAGCGCCTAGAACCGCTCGGCCACCGGGGCCGGCGCCGAGTCTCCGGACCATCACAATCTGCCCTTGGTGAAACACTGACATATCGCGCTACTTCCCCATTATACACACGGACAGCATGCTCACTGATCCTACATGCACCTTGTGTGTGTCTGATCAACAGTCATTCCTAGCCTAGTGATGCTATTATCGTCTGGACGTGCTTATACCGACAGTAGGTCGGTAGTCTTAATGTTTTGGCTGATGAGTGTAGATGGAGTGTGCTCTTCTCATTATGGTTGCCCGAATCATGCACAGTAATGTTATTTCCAGAACATCCGAAGATGACAACAAGATTCTGTCAAAACATGTCATTGAGGAAATAAAAATATTTCAACATGCAATCATGGCTGCAAAAATTCTTATTTATCTAGTAATATCACATCGCACCCAGCAATATGTGCAACTTACAGTGTAGATGAAAACAGTCTGCATAAAAATGCCGTAGTGCTGGATCCTTTATATCAATCCTTCTGATTACATTTCTTGTTTATTATAGTTAGGGAGAAGAATTTTTATAGTAACTGGCAGGTACTGGTGGTGTGACACCAGTCCAGATACGAAACACTCCCGTTAGACAATGCTTCTGCTTTATTTAGCTGCTAGCCTTCTGCCATCAGCTTTAATCAAATACATGTTCGACACACACATAGACCCCTCTTGTTCCCCCTCTCTTATCCCACCACTTCATCCCTCTATCTGTCCATTCCAGCCACCTCTCTATCTGTCTATTTTCTCCTCCCCACTTTGTCTCCTCATCTTCTTCTCCCCCTCTCTTTGCCCGTTTCCTCCACCCTTTCTCTCTCTGATCATAAATTCCTCCCCCATCTCTCTGATATCATCCTGCCTCCTCTTGTTCCCTCTTTGCCTCCCATTCTTCCTTTCATCCTTTCCACCACTACACTTTTCACTTGTATCTCTGTCTCCTCCCATCTATCAATTTCCTCATTTCCCTTATTATGTCCATGTGCTCATCTATCCACCTCAACCTGTCTCCAGCTGTGTTCACTGGAACATATGGCCCCTGCAATACAGTTCAGTAAAGCAGGCTGATATTGCTCCCACAATGCACCTGCCATACTGAGCACACTACGCATCAGGCGACTGAAAGCCATTTATTTGCCCCTGACAAACAGACTGCCCTGCAAAGGAGGTTGATTTGAGAGGCCGATACTGGTCCTACACAACATGCTCTCATCCATGACAGCCTATACACCAGCGACCATAAAAACATGTTTTTTCTCATATCTCTAGTCCTATTTAAACTAGGCCTGCTGTTGCTGTGGCAAATTTGGTTGAAATCTGTCCAAGTGTTTGGGAGGAGAGCCAAGACGGATACTACTCCCACGACATGCTTTCAAGCTGGACAGGGGCTTGAAGACCATTTATTTGTCCCCGATATACATCATTGTACAGGTGCTGGATATCAGTTTGTGAGATGGAGTTCCATGCATGTTGCACTTGGTTGTTCGATGTTGTTGTTGTTGTTGTTGTGGTCTTCAGTCCTGAGACTGGTTTGATGCAGCTCTCCACGCTACTCTATCCTGTGCAAGCTTCTTCATCTCCCTGTACCTACTGCAGCCTACATCCTTCTGAATCTGCTTAGTGTATTCATCTCTTGGTCTCCCTCTACGATTTTTACCCTCCACACTGCCCTCCAATACTAAATTGGTGATCCCTCGATGTCTCAGAACTTGTCCTACCAACCGATCCCTTCTTCTGGTCAAGTTGTGCCACAAGCTCCTCTTCTCCCCAATTCTATTCAATACCTCCTCATTAGTTATGTGATCTACCCATCTAATCTTAAGCATACTTCTGTAGCACCACATTTCGAAAGCTTCAATTCTCTTCTTGTCTAAACTATTTATCGTCCACGTTTCACTGCCATAAATGGCTACACTCAATACAAATACTTTCAGAAACGGCTTCCTGACATTTAAATCTATACTCGATGTTAACAAAGTTTTCTTCTTCAGAAACGCTTTCCTTGCCATTGCCAGTCTACATTTTATATCCTCTGTACTTCGACCATCATCAGTTATTTTGCTCCCCAAATAGCAAAACTCCTTTATTACTTTAAGTGTCTCACTTCCTAATCTAATTCCCTCAGCATCACCCGACTTAATTCGTCTACATTCCATTATCCTCGTTTTGCTTTTGTAGATGTTCATCTTATATCCTCCTTTGAAGACACTGTCCATTCCGTTCATCTGCTCTCCCAAGTCCTTTGCTGTCTCTGACAGAATTACAATGTCATCGGCGAACCACAAAGTTTTTATTTCTTCTCCATGGATTTTAATACGTACTCCGAACTTTTCTTTTGTTTCCTTTATTGCTTGCTCAGTATACAGATTGAACAACATCGGGGAGAAGCTACAACCCTGTCTCACGCCCTTCCCAACCACTGCTTCCCTCTCATGTCCCTCAACTCCTATAACTGCCATCTGGTTCCTGTACAAATTGTAAATAGCCTTTCGCTCCCTGTATTTTACACCTGCCACCTTCAGAATTTTAAAGAGTGTGTTCCAATCAACATTGTCAAAAGCTTTCTCTAAGTCTAATGCTAGAAACGTAGGTTTGCCTTTCCTTAATCTTTCTTCTAACATAAGTAGTAGGGTCGGTATTGCCTCACGTGTTCCTACACTTCTGCGGAATCCAAACTGATCTTCCCCGAGGTCGGCTTCTACCAGTTTTTCCATTCATCTGTAAAGAATTCGCGTTATTATTTTGCAGCTGTGACTTATTAAACTGATAGTTCGGTAATTTTCACATCTGTGAACACCTGCTTTCTTTGGGATTGGAATTATTATATTCTTCTTGAAGTCTGAGGGTATTTCACCTGTCTCATACATCTTGCTCACCAGATGGTAGTGTTTTGTCAGGACTGGCTCTCTCAAGGCTGTCAGTAGTTCTAATGGAATGTTGTCTGCTCAGGGGCCTTGTTTCGAGTCGGTTCTTGTTGTTCGATACATGGACGGTTAATGCTGTTCGTGGAGGATGATGTTGTTGTCCGATAAACTCACAAATGTTCTCGAATGGAGACAGATCTGGTGAACGAGCAGGCAAAGGATGCCTGTCGACACCCTGTAGAGTACAGCGGTTTGTGGGCGAGAGTTTGGGAAACACCCCTAGGAATGCTGTTCATGACTGGCAGCACAACAGATCGAATCACCAGGCTGACCTTCAAATTTACAGCCAGGGTGAGAACGAGAGTGCTCCTGTTGTCATACGAAATCGCATACCAGTCCATAGCTCCAGGTGTAGGTCCAATGTGTCTAGCATGCAGACAAGTAGGGTGCAGGCACTCAATTGGTCTCCTTCTAACCAATACACGGCCAACACTGGCACCGAGGAAGATCCAGCTTTCAACGTAATGACTCCACCAAGTTGCAAAACGACGATAGTTTGGGGCCAGTGTGTTGCATGATACAGGGCGTCTGGCTTGGGGCTGTCCTTGATGTAACCGATTTGTAACAGCTCGTTTTAACACTTCCGTGCTAACTGCTGCTCATATCATTGATGCAGATACAATACGATGCTCTGGAGCCATACGCTGAACACGATGGTCTTCCTCCTCGGTAGTGCCACGTGGCCACTGGAGCCCGTTCCTCTTACAACCGTACGTCGCTGTGGCCACCGCTGCCAGAAATCATGAGTTGTGGCTACAATCCTGTCATGTCTTTCTGTAATATCTCAGAAAGTATATTCAGCTTCACATAGTCCTGTTACACGACCACGTTCGAACCTAGTGATGTGTTGATAATTGTGTCTTTGCCACTTTAAAGCCGGCCGCTGTGGCCGAGCGGTTCTAGGAGCTTCAGTCTGGAGCTGCGCGCCCGCTACGGTCGCAGGTTCGAATCCTATCTCGGACATGGAAGTTTAGTTAAGTTTAAGTAGTTCTAAGTTCTAGGGGACTGATGACCTCGGATGTTAAGTCCCATAGTGCTCAGAGCCATTTTGATTTGTCGCCTTGAAGGCTTTGTTAACTAACTTGGAGTGACCGCGTCTAAACCTCAAAGGTAACTAACGCTCACGACAGTTAAAGGGTGAATTTAGAGGAAAACTGATTTTCATCCTCATAGTGGCGCAAATAGCAGCACTCTTAAACGCCTGGCGCGAGCCTGAACTGACATCTTTCAGATGTAGAAATACGCCTACCAGCTTTCATTTACATCACAGAAATTCCTTCTTGGAGTTGTGAGTTTTTCTGTCTGTGTTTATATTTCACATCAATTATGCCTTGTTCTCCTTTCTTGTTCATCTCGAAAGATCATGATGTTACACGCCCTGGTTCGTACATCAAATTGGTCGGCCAGAATCTTAATGCGTTTTACTTGATGTGGACCTAGAGAGACAGAAATTAGATCCCTTTTGCTTGCTAGCTGTCCAGGGATTGTACGGGTTGGTCCATTGATCGTGACCGGGCCAAATATCCCACGAAATAAGCGTCAAACGAAAAAACTACAAAGAACGAATCTTGTCTAGCTTGAAGGGGGAAACCATGGCGCTATGGTTGGCCCGTTAAATGGCGCTGCCATAGGTCAAACGGATATCAACTGCGTTTTTTTAAATAGGAACCTGAATGCATTTGGCAATACGTGTGACGGCATTCCTCTCACGAGCGAGTAGTTCGTATTCCGTAATGATCGCACATTCACTGACAATGCACGGACGCATGTTGTCAGGCGTTGCCGGTGGATCACGATAGCAAATATCCTTCAACTTTTCCCACAGAAAGAAATCCGGGAACGTCACATCCGGTGAACGTGCGAGCCACGGTATGGTGCTTCGACGACCAATCCACCTGTCTTGAAATGTGCTATTCAATACCGCTTCAACCGCACGCGAGCCATGTGCCGGACATCCATCATGTTGGAAGTATATCGCCATTCTGTGATGCAGTGAAACATCTTGTAGTAACATCAGCATACATTGCACCATTTAGATTGCATCCATAAAATGGGGGTCAATTATCCTTCCCCCCCATAATGCCGCACCATACATTAACCCGCTTAGGTCGCTGAAGATCCACTTGTCGCAGCCATCGTGGATTTTCCGGTGCCCAATTGTGCATATTATGCCGGATTACGTTACCGCTGTTAGTGAATGAAGCTTCGTCGCTAAACAGAACGCGTGCAAAAAATTTGTCATCGTCCCGTAATTTCTCTTGTGCCCAGTGGCAGAACTGTACACGACGTTCAAAGTCGTCCCCACTCAATTCCTGGTGCATAGAATTATGGTACGGGTGCAATCGACGTCGATATAGCAGTCTCAACACCGACCTTTTTGAGATTCCCGATTCTCGCGCAGTTTGTCTGCTACTGATGTGCGGATTAGCCGCGACAACAGCTAAAACAGCTCCTTGGGCATCATCAATAGTGTTGCAGGTTGTGGTTGACGTTTCACATGTGACTGAACACTTCCTGTTTCCTTAAATAACGTAACCATCCGGCGAACGGTCCGGACACTTGTATGTTGTCGTCCAGGATACCGAGCAGCATACACAGCACACGCCCGTTGGGCATTTTGATCACAATAGCCATACATCAACACGATATGGACCTTTTCCGCAATTGGTAAACGGTGCATTTTAACACGGGTAATGTATCACGAAGCAAATAGCGTCCGCACTGGCGGAATGTTACGTGATACCACGTACTGATACGTTTGTGATTATTACAGCGCCATCTGTTACAAAGCGAAAAAAGTGGCCCAGCTAAACATTCATATTTCTGTAAGTACTACACGAATATGTAATGAAAATGTTGGATCAAATTAAAAAAAAAAACGCAGTTGATATAGGTTTGACCTATGGCAGCGCCATCTGGCGGGCCAACCATAGCGGCATCTGGTTTCCCCCTTCAAGCTAGACGAGTTTCATTCTTTGTAGTTTTTTCGTTTGATGCATATTTCGTGAGACATTTGGCCCGGTCACTATCAATGGACCACCCTGTATTTGCTGCTAGTCGAACTGCTAATGTACCTGGTCGCATAACATTTCTAATTGTTTCAATTAATAGTATAACTGTTGGTCACTTGACAGGACGGCTTTTGTGGTGGCTGAGAATGTGCGTTACTCACGGCTGCCAGCACCGTGAGGTCGGTGCCTTCGGCGGCGCTGTTGGCCGCGACGGCGGTGCGGGCAGCCTGCACGAGCAGCGCGGCGTGCAGTGCGCACGCGCAGCCCCAGAGCGCGGCGGCCGGCGTGCTGGGCCCCAGGCAGCGGCGGCAGCGCGACGGGCCGCGGGGGCGGTAGCCGCCGAAGCCGCGGCTCGAGTGGATGCTGGCCGCTGCCGACACGCGGGAGCAGCGCCACGCATCAGAAAAGAACGCAGCACGTCTCCGGAACATAGAGGAAGAATAGGCAGAAATTGCGGAAGCTCAGTTACACATGATCAAGTCTCGTCTGCAAAGGTAACCTGCTGGCAGCAGGAGATGTCAGCTGCAGTCCACACCTGTCTACATGAGTCCGCGAAATTGGTTGAAAGCCCATTTACAAAACAGAAAGATTGTAATTATCCAAAGAGAATTAGGGAAGACAGCAGTTGAGATGCAAGGCACGTCTACACAGAGCATTTTTCTCGGGAACCATTCGTGCCAGAGAGCTACCTTCAGTGCACTGGCATCTACTGAGGTCTATCACCAATTTCGCGGCACCAACTGAGTAAATACGAAACAAATATTTGTGTTTTTGTGGAATCTGAGTAAGTTTGGTTACTTATGGAACATTCGCTTTTGGATTACAATAGCTAAATGTATAATGTTTGTTTACAGGAGCTTATTCTA